>NC_092515.1:31953001-33429668 GCF_047511675.1 Marmota flaviventris | reverse complement strand
CCAAAGCCTCTACTCTTGTATATTCTTTTATCCTTTCTTTCTTTCACATCCTTCGAGTAGAGTGCTTGTAGAAAGCAGAATTTTGATGAGGAAAATGTTGAGACGTTGGCTACTGATGAGAATTGTCTACTTTCCCCTCCTCTTGCTCCCCATAGGCCTCAGGGAACTCTAAATAGCTCCTTTCCCACCTCCCCTAATGAGCTAGTTTAAAATAGCTTCTCCTATGAGGCAAAATGGCTCTTGGTCCTGGGGCTCGTGGTGGGGGAAGTTATCTAATCCTGTGAGAAAGTGATTCCTGCCTTGCTGTTTTGTCAGAGAGGTGATACCTGAGTCCAAAGCTGAGTAATTAAAAACCCTCTTAACACCACTTGAAATCAAGTGCCTCATATGCAGCATGCTGTCTTCTATCCTCTGGGCTTGGGGTAATGATTGTCTTTAATACCAGTCTCAATTGTACTTTGAATCTCATGAGAAGTAAATAGAATGAAAATGAGAAAATCTTTTAAAAAACAGCAACATCACAAACCTACCAAAAAAAAAAAAAAAATCTGCCCATAATGTTTCCCATAATTTTGTACCTAATCTGCTATTATGTGAACTTATAAAATAAACCCTAAACCCAAAATAACATGCACCATATTGGATAGTAGTTTGGTTTCAAGTCATCATCCCTTTTTTTTTCTATGTATAAGAAAATCTCACATTTACTAAAATAGCTTACAGTTAATTACATTTCATTGGGAATTCATATTGACTTTATGTGTTTACACTAGCAAGTTATCATGAATTTAGCACACCTGAGTAGTAATTTGCCTTTTTGGAGCATTGTAGAGTCTTCCCGAGTTACTCTAGATGGGCCTCCTTTCTTTTAGAGGTAGGGTGATGCAGGCAGGGATTGGGGCTGGGGCTGGGAGGTGAAGTTCACTCTTTCTTTTTTTAGGTTCTTCCATTTTTTTCCCAGCTATTTTTGAGCAGACCACTCCATGGTGAGTCTGTCCATGAATGATAATTTTTCCCCTAAATTCCTCCTTTTTCTTTCCCCTGCTCCTGTCAAAAATCATCATTATCATCATCATCATCATCATCATCATCATCATCATCACTATTAGTAGTAGCAGCAGCAGCAACAAATTAAGTATTTTTGCTAATAGCCAAACACAGTGCTAAACACCTTACATGTATTTTACTTATAATATCTTGTCCCTGCAATCAAATATCCTGAGAAAAACAATGTGAGGAGGAAAATTTTACTTTGGTGCACAGTTTTGGAGATCTGAGCTCAGTCCAGAGATAACTGACTCCATCATTTTGGACCCAAGGTGAACATCATGGTGGAAGGGCATGGTGGAGGAAAGCAGCAGCTCAGGACATGATAACAGCAAGCAGAGAGTGAGAGAGTGAGAGAATGGGGGAGAGAGAGGAGGAGAAGGGGAGAGCTCTGCATACCCCTAGTGACCCACCTTCTCTAGCCACTCCCCACCTGCCTACTGTTATCACCCAGTTAATCCTTATCAATGTATTAACCCATTGCTTAGGTTACACCTCTCATAATCTAATCATTTCACTTCTGAACATTCTTTCGTTGTCTCACATATAAGTTTTGGGGGGACACCACATATTCAAACCATAACAATATCTCCTCTAGGTTTTGTAACACCCTGTGAAGTAGGTGTGATCTCTATTTTATAGGTGTGGAAACTGAAGCTACAAGAGGTCAAGGAACTTGCTTCAGGTCACACAGCTGGTAAGTGGCAGATTTGTGAACCCAAATTCCAGCTCTAAGGTGTGCTCTCAGAACCACTGTGGTATACTGCTTCCAAAGAGGCAGCCTGGAGGAAATAGGGTCGTGTTTAAGGAATGAAATCATGGATAGCTCCACGTTTTAGTCAACTTTTTGTTGTTGTGACCGAAAGACCTGACGAGAACAACTTAGAGGAGGAAAACTTGATTTTTGCCTCACAGTTTCAGAGGTTTTGTCCGTGGTTGGCCAACTCCATTGCTTTGGGCTTGAGAGGAGGCAGACATCATGGTGAAAGAGTGTGGCAGAGGAAAGCTACTGAGTTCATGATGGCCAAGAAGCTGAGGGAGAGCCTCATTCACCACAGACAAAATATAAACCCCCAAAGGCACACCCCCAGTGACCTACTTTCTCCAGCCACTCCCTACCTTCCTACAGTCACCCCCAGTTAATCCATTCAAGTAGATCAACTCACCAATTAGGTTACAGCTCTCACAATCGAATCATTCATCTCTACACATTCTTGCACTCTCTCAGACATGAGCTTTTGGGGGACACCTCATATCTAAGCCATAATACTCCAGCTCTTTAGTGGTGTAAATTCACACTCTGTCCCAAACCTTGGTGATCAGATAATGTCTTGAACAGATACTTCCTAAAGCAGATCCACTTTGCATAAAATGGGAAATTTTTCATCAGCAAGGGATTGGAACAATGAGGGGTGGTGCCTGCCTACAGTGAAATATACTCTAACTACTGAAAAGAGGGTCAGAACCAATGTGGATGGAAGAGGGACAGTGATACAAGTTAAAGAACTTGTCTCAGGTCATACTCTGGCTCCTAATGCTGATTCCCAGACCTCCTCCCTAGAATACCCAGCAGGCTTCATGCGTCATATGGTTGGGTAGCCAGCACTCCACTGCTCCCTTCACTGTGATCAATACCAGAATCTCACAAGGCTAGTAGATAAGGAATGACTTGGCCTCAGCTAAATCTGGGTTTGAATCTTGAGCTGGCAAAATTTCATGGCTTTCCACAACATTTTAGTTCATTTTTTCTGTTGCTATAACTGATTGCCACAGACCAGGACATTTATAAATAGAAGTTTATTTGGGTCCTGGTTCTGGAGGCTGGGAAGTCCAAGAGCAGACACTAGCATCTGGTGAGGGCCTGTGTATTGTGAAATAACATGGTGAAGGGCAAAGTGGGTGCATGTAAGACAGGAAAGAGGGCCAACCTTATCCATCTATTGAGAGCCCACTCCTGTGACACTGGCATTAATCCATTCATGAGGGCAGAGCCTTCATGACCTAATTAACCTTTTCAGTCCTAACTCTTAATATTATCCAATGGCAATTAAATTTCAACTTGAATTTTGGAGGGGCCATTCAAACCACAGCACACACCCTCCCAAAATGGCTCTAGAGCAGGAGTAGTGGCTTGTGGTGGGTCTAAGGGATAGGCTGTGCCAAGCTCCCTCTTCCTCCTGTGGTTGGCACAGAGTAGCAGAAAGAAGCTTGGGTTCCTGACAGCCAGAAAGAGAGCACTGGACTACAAAAATTGTGGAGTTGCAGACAGGAGAGGACACAGCTGTGACCACCAGGAATCATCAGATCAGCCCACATGGTGGCTTCTTGGGGGATGTCAGCATGCCTAAGTGCCTATCTCTCCCCTTTCCACTAATGACTTGGCTCTAGATAGGTACCCAGATCTAAGGCAGCTGGGGGAAAAAAGAAAAGAATCTTAAACTCCTCAAACAGGGTCTTGCTAAAAAAATGGATTCAGTTATAGAAAACTAACATTAAGTTCCTTGTAACCATGATTTAGTGGTCTGAGATTCAAAGTCATCTCGATAATTATGTTTCCAAAATGATTTCCTGTTCTTTTTTTTTTTTTCCTTAAGCAGGAAGGCTCTTGTTCCTTGTATTCTTAACCCTGGGTGCTCCTAACCTTTTTTAAAATTTGTTCATTTGGTAAGATTCTTGGGCTAAGTTTACTGTAAAAAGAATCCAGTTGTCTCTTGCCATTTCTGCAACAGGTTGGATGACAAACTGTCCCACCCTGTGGAAGACAGCTTCAGAATTAAGAAACAGCAGTGGCTGATGATCCCAAGGATGTTAAATGGCTTTATTAATCATAACCACAGACTAAAGGCTGTGTGTTTTCTCCAGGAGCGGAGTGAGAGATTGCCTTGTCTTCTGCCTCTCCCACTGTATAATCAAGGCATCAAGCTAAATTAAAGGAAATGCCATCTTCCCTTGACAGCAGGTGCAAAATTACCTCTAATTATGAATTTGCTAGGTACAACAGTAACTCTGCGTGAATTATAACATTGCATTCATTAAAACAACCATTTAGGGTCTTGCTCACCTAGACATGCATACAGAATCTCAGAATCTAGTGAGCTCATCTCAACTCATCCACTGGATTCTTGGAGAGCTGTACTGATCTGAAAATTTGTGACCCCAAACCTTTGTTCAAAGTTGGAGTCTCAGAGGAAGGAATGCTGAGTCTCAGTCCTAGATTTACTATAGATGTGGTGCGTAACTTGAAAGAAGTCAGTGAACCTTTTCAGAACTCAGTTTCTTCATCTGTAAAAGGGAAGAGCAGAATTGTGCATTCTTTAAGGAAGTGCATCTCAAACTTTGATGTGCTGCTTAAAGTATGAGCCAAAGTCCAGAAGCAGCAACATCTTCCAAAAGCTTTTAGAAATGCAGAATCTCAGTCCCTATTCCAGACCTACTTGTTTCAACTATAATGTACATATCTATCATCTGGGAATCATTTTAAAATGCAGATTCTGATTCAGTAGATTTGGAGTGGGCCCCAGGATTCTGCATTCCAACAAGCTTCTAGGAGAGGCTGTGGCTGCCTCTCCACCCACTACACTTGGAGTAGCAAGGTTCTAAGTATTGGACACTTCCTTTGTGCTATGCATTGTGCATGAATTGTCTCATTTAATCATAAGAATGATGCAGAAGGGAGACTGTTAATAACATACACATTTTATAGATAATAAAGACAAGGATAGTGGATACAGCCAAGTAGCCCACATGGAGGGTGGAATTAGTATTTGAACCAAGATCATCAGACTTTGCTTCTCATATGGTTCCTCTATTGCCTTCCAAATAAGGTAGCTTTTGCAAAACTCTTATTTCTTTACTCTTCTAAGTAAAGTTGTTACGGTTGATTTTCTATGGAGAAGGAAGATATTGACGTAATCAGTTAATGTGACACTTGTTCTATCTCATTATTTTCCAAGGTTGTGTGATATTAGGTGCAAAGAACATAATTTTCCCCCACCCCAAATTCATATGTTGAAATCCATATGTTGAAACCCCTAGATGACTATTAGGAGATGGGACCATTGAGAGGTAATTATGTCATAAGGTTAGACCCCTCCTGAAAGAGATTTGTGCCCTTGTGACCAAAAGGTCCCAGAGACCAGAGCTACCTTGCTACATTGACTATGTCTGGATGCAGCAGGAGTTGTCAGTGTGCAACACAGAACAAGGTTCTCACTAGAACTTGCCCATGCTGTACTACAGAGACACAGCCACATCAATGATTATAGCAGCATAATTCACAATAGCTAAACTGTGGAACCAACCCAGATGCCCTTCAGTAGATGAATGGATAGGGAAACTGTGACTATATACACAATGGAACATTACTCAGCATTAAAAGAGAATAAAATCATGGCATTTGCAGGTAAATGGATGGAATTGTAGAATATAATGCTAAGTGAAGTAAGCCAATCCCCCAAAACCAAAAGCCAAATGTTTTCTTTGATATGAGGAAGCTGACTCATAATGGCGATGGGGCCGAGCATGGGAGGAATGGAGGAACTTTAGATAGGGCAAAGGGGAGGGAGGGGAAAGGAGGGAGCAAAGGGGTAGGAATGATGGTGGAATGAGTTAGACATCATTACCCTAAGTACATGTATGAAGACACAAATGGTGTGAAAATACTTTGTGTACAAATCAGTGACTTGCAAAAATTGTGCTCTATATGTGTAATATGAAATGAATTGCATTCTGCCATCATGTATAACAAATTAGAATAAATAAATAATTAAAAATTAAAAAAAAAAGAACTTGGCCATGCTGGCAAGTGGCTGGATATAGTGTGTGACTTGAACAAAATTAGTGAACTTTGACAGGGCTCAGTTAGACTTCCAACTGCCAGAACTGTAATAATCTCTATTGTTTATAAGCCACTTAATTTATGGTGTTTTGTAATAGCACCCCAAATGGATGAAGGTAAATGTTGAGAGCCACAGCCGAAGTGGCCCCAGCTAACTTCCAGCTGATTGGTTCCTCTGAGGTGATGCTCATTGGGCTGTTTCCCCGCCCTTTCAGACCACGGAACTGCTCATTGGGGGACTCTTTTGGCTCCACCCACACAACCCAGCCAATCAGCTTGAAGAGCGGGAAGAGGTCTGGTTGAGAGGCTCGCCGGAAGAGCCGGTGGTGGCAGTTGGGCTCTGAGGGAATTCCTGGAGAGCTCTGCATGGTGCAGCGTGTATTCTAAAAATAAAGCTGGTTCCTGCTTGACAAGTGGCTCGTGAATTGTGCCCAGCCAGACTGCGGCAGGTAAAGATTTTAATTATATATTTCCCTAGGAAAGGACATTTTGAAGAGTTCCTTTTTTTCCCCCATTATAAACAACAAGCACACTTGTACATACACTTTGTACACATTGTGACTGTGGGACAGATTCCTAGAAGTCCCATGGCTGAACCAAAGGCTATGCATCATTACATTTGGATAAATTCTACCATCTCGCCTACAATCATGGGGCTCATGGTTTGGAAGTGGTAAAGCTTCTCATTGAAAGCCAACATTTAAAATTTGAATCCTCAATTTCTTTGATCAAAAATTCTTACCCAATACTTTCAACTAGCAGAATTATTACCTGTGAAGGTAGAGTCTCCTTGTGGTTGTTCATGGTTGTGAAATTAGTCATTCCATTGGGAAACAGTAATATGTCTTTTACAAGTTGAAAAAATAAAAAAAAGTTTATAAATCTGGAATATCTTGAACTTATATTCACTGAGCTGGATTTCTGAAAAGACAAACCTCATATTTGGGAAAATGGAATTGCTTGGTTTCCCTGTTTACTTCACATAATTAGCCTAATCCTCAAAAGACCCTGTCTAGGGCAGCTAAAACTTCAGGAAAAAAAATGCATGAAGGCTCATTTTGATGAGATGACTGAACTCCAAATGGTTGTTTGGGGAGCCCACTTAGACTTCTGGCTGAAAGTCAAGATGTTATACATTTGCCTACATATTTAATACTATGCTCAAGTTCCCAAGCCTTCTTTGATGGATTTTTTTATTTGTGAGTCTGGGTATTTTTTCCTCCTATAAATGGTTATTTCCCTACGCAGATACACGTGGGAGAATATTTAATTAGAATTGAAAATGTTTTGAGCATGTTAAGTACAATCTAAGTGGTAAGTATCATGATCTTTAAATGCTACAATAAGCATTATAATACATGTCTAATTCACTGATGAGCACTTGGCATGTCTTTGACAAATTCTTAATAAATTGCTCAAAAGAGCCCTTTAGAAAGTGTCATTTCACACTATATAACTCTACCTCTGATATTTCTCAACCTTGTCTATCTGCAGAAATGGGAAATTCTCTTGAACATTTTTCTTAACTGATTCTGATTTATGGGCTTTGGTGGAAATTCCCAGGGACTTGTTGCAATATACTGTAAATGAAATCTGCTAGCTACACAATTTGAAAAGTGAAGGTTGCAGTCTCCAAGTTTTCAAAAGCAGCCCACTTCACCTAGACAATGAATTATGGGATCCATAAGTACATAGAAAGCCTGAATCCTGTACTTGGTATGTATCTTCAAGGGAAAAGTTGCATGAATCTTACTAAGATTATCCACCGCCCAGATGTCATCTGGAGGGTATTAAGGGAAGATTTGTAGCAATTTAGTTGATTGTTAGTGTTAAGAACAGCAATTCCTTAGCATCAAAGTACTCAATAAATTCTGCCTAAGCCCAGATCTCAAACTATGCAATTAAATTTGGGTGTAAATAAAAGATATTTTGGAAATTAGCTAATTTTTTAAAAGGCATTAATTTAAGGAAGTTTGTGGCTACAAGTAACTCTTAAATTACTTGAAAGTGGAAAAGAATAACATGGGGTTTGGCAGGATCATTTATTTATTTTCTATTATGTGCTCCAAGCTAGATGTTCTAACTGCAAGTTTTGATAGTATTTAATCTCAGTCTTCTGTATCTGCATTACAATATGTGAAAAGATTAAAGATAATTATACTGAAAAGTAAGTGAAGCTCAAAGATGTTAGCCTGGTTCACTGACTTCCAAAAAGTAACCTTTTTATTTTGAAATGATTTTAGATTTACGGAAAATTTACAAAGATAATATGAAGGGTTCCCGTATATTTGTTACCCTTCCCCCAACGTCTAGATCTTACATAACCATGGTGTAATTGAGAAGTGAACATTGTTACATTACTGTTAATAAACTCCAGAGTTTAATCAGATTCTATCTATCTATCTATCTATCTATCTATCTATCTATCTTCATCTAATGCCTTTTTCCTGATCTAGGATTCTATTTTAAGGTACCACATTACCTCAAGTTGTTTTGTCCCCTTAGTTTTTACTAGTCTGTGACAGTTCTTAGTCTTTGTTTTTTCATGATCTTGACGGTTGTGTCAGTGAGGTATTTATAGAATATTCCTCAATTTGTGTTAATCTTTTGTGTGTGTGTGTGTGGATGGGGTGGGGTAGAGGGATTGAACTCAGGGGCACTTGACCACTGAGCCACATCCCCAGCCCTATTTTGTATTTAATTTAGAGACAGGGTCTTGCTAAGTTGCTTAGTGCCTCGCTTTCACTGAGGCTGGCTTTGGACTTGCGATCCTCCTGCCTCAGCCTCCCAAGCCACTGGGATTACAGGTATGTGCCATAGCACCTGGCAATTGGGGTTCATCTTGATTTTTTTTTCTTATGATTAGACTTGAGGTTTTGGGGAAAAACACTATAAAGTTAAAGTGCTCTTCTCATCATATCAATCCTATCATGCAATCCTGCTTTCAACATAATATCACCAGCAATATCAACCTTGATCTCCAGGTTTCTGGAGCCACAATTCAGATCTCTGGAAGAGCATTTGATGCTAGATTAGTGATGTCTGCCATGACCATAGAGGTAAATAATAGTGGTTCCCACAGCAGATAACCTCCATCCCTGACTTTTCCATAAGACCATCACTTTTTGCACATGAAGAAACAGATTTAAGTCATTATATTGGTGACTCCGTCATTTATACTGTAAGCATTCAAAAAGACAAATATTTATTGAGCACCTGTAATCTGCAAGAGATATAATTGTATTTCTCACTTATTAGAAAATAATAGGGCTTAAGGTGAGACTTAAGAAATAATCCAATTTCTTCATTATCTTTTTAACTGCAAAAAATTAAGAATGCCAAGGAGGAAGAGAACAAGCACACCAGACACCTAGAAAGTTGAAATTATTGCTTGAAGAATAGAGGGATGAGACTGGAATCCCACCTTCTGACTGCTTTAATATCCTGAATCCTGTTTATTACCGTACATACATAAGTCACTGGGCTAAAGTACCTGTGGAGTACTGCCCCCGCAGGAGACCATGGAAATGAGCATTTTTCAATGTGTAAGAGAATCATGTGGCCAAACATTTTCTATTTTTCCAGAACATTTTTGATTATTGTGAGTAAGTTGGATTGATTTTTGCAAACTATGGGCTTCTGAAAATTCATTAGTGTGAGAACAATTTAGTGAGTAACAGTTGTTGAATATAAAGATGTAAAATATATGAAAACAATAAATGATTTACAAAATCTGAAGAACGCTATGAAGAAAATAAATTTCCTTTTCACCAGAAAGGAAAGTGGGCAGTCTGGGAAGATGTGGCTGAGAAAATAATACTTCTGTGGAGAAGAAGGCACCTTGGAAGTGTCTGAGTCAGGGGAGGGTCCTGTACACAGAGACCCTAAAAAAGGATGATAAGCTTGAGGAACTGGAAGGAGGTCTGCAAAGCTCGGCTTCAGGAAACAGTGGAACAGTGGATGTGTTGGCCCCGCACCCGGCTCAGCTTGGCACATGATCAGTGTTCCTGAATACAGGGGTGGATTTTCCTGCCATATTGGGTCAACAGAGTAGGCAGGCTAGAGGTGGATCATCAAGAATTGATGCCCTCAGAACTGTTCTTAAGCTACAATGAGTGGGAGTCAATGGGTTAACATCACCTCTTGGAGTGACAACTTGAAGGTGCATCCTGTGCTCTCCACTATCTCCCAGGAGCCCCTCGTGGGACCAGGCTCTCATTTCCCACTGTGATAGGCTGTCTGAGGCATGCCCTTTACTGATTCTCTTTCTTTCACTGCCTCCATTCCTCATTCCCTAGTCACTTTCCTTGCATGAGAGCTACTTGGACTCCTATCCTTACCTCAGAGTCACATCTGGATGAACCCAACCTGTAATAAATGGAAAGGGTGGTTCAAGTGAAGTTGGAAACGTGGGCAGAGGTTGCATTGTGCAGGGCTCGGCAGGCTTTGTAAAGAATTTTGTTTTTATTCTAAGTGTAATGGGAAGCCACCATAGGCTCTCAGAAAGGAGTGGCTTGATTAGATTTAGGTCTTAAAAGGGATGCTATAAAAATGTAGGTAGCCTTACAATCATGGATTTAGAATACATGTTAGCAACAGTCTGTTTGAACACTTATGTTATAGGGAAATAAAATGAGATCCACAGAAGTAGTCCCTTTGCCTGCTGCCCCACAGTGTAGACATTGGACTAGAGAAAGTTAGATGTCTTGGGCTGGGGATGTGGCTCAAGCGGTAGCATGCTCGCCTGGCATGCGTGCGGCCTGGGTTCGATCCTCAGCACCACATAAAAACAAAGATGTTGTGTCCGCCAAAAACTAAAAAATAAATATTAAAATTCTCTCGCTCTCTTTAAAAAAAAGAAAAGAAAAGAAAATTAGATGTCTTGCCCAGGGTCTCCTGACTCAGTGGTGACTCTCTCATAGGCTTATGGTGGCTCTGATAACCTCATAGAGCAGTTTCACCCAAGATAGCATTTGCCCAAGCAGAGGAAAATGAATCTTGAATTTAACATTGTGTTGTAAAGACTGTGTTAGATAATTACCCCAGCATGTTAGACAGCTGGAATTGCAGGGGAGGAAAACAGTTAAGACGCTGGCCTAGTTATTAAGTATTAAAGACACTGAAGGTTTTGCTGCGTGCTAAGTACCAGGATAGGGCACGATAACCGTTTGCAAATATTTGTAAAGGTGCAGATAGAGAGGAGAGAGAGAAATTACTTCGCTGAGAACAGTGGAGGAAAGCTTGAAGTAATGAGGTGGAACAAAAGGGAAATATTATTAGCTGAAGAGTGGAATAGGGTCCTTGCAATGAGAACGAGTCAGTTGTATTTACACACAAACCCAATTGTCTGAGAGAACCTCATGTAGTGTTTGAAAAAAAAAAATAGGTGCTACCGTAAAGCTTTCTATCTCCTGTATTTCCTGAAATTCTTTTCTCTTATCTCCTCAGTTTTCAAACACACTTATTGTATATTTGAAAACACAATTATTTGACAATCTACTATGTGTAATGCAGTTTGATCAGTTTTCTGATAAACTAAGTCAAACCTCTCTCTCCTGAAACAGAGAGATGGCTAAATAAATGGACTACACACCTACTATTATATTTCACTTGCTGATTGTGTAGCATTAAAAGAGAATATGTTACTATTGTTAATTATCCTTACCACATTTTAACATTTTTACAATTTTGAATTTCAAAAAGAGTCAAGGTCAATGAAATGTTGAATATTCCCTGGATGATACACATGTTTCAGTGTGACTTCAAGAAAGCGTTCAGAACAACAAACAAAAGCTAAAAAAAGAATAGATTCACTCTTTTTACTTTGGTTGTTTTCCGTTGATTCTTAAGTGGTTATTATTGAATATGATTCGCTGGCAATCAAGGCCATTTTTCCTTATTTTATTTGGATTTGTTGGATTTGTTAGCATTAATCATTTCACAGACTATTAACGTAACCATGATCCATAAACCCAAGAAAAATACCCAGCGGTCCTTAGACCCCTTTGGTTGATGGCGGGGGTGTGGGGGGGTGTCCTCTGAGGATAAGATGATGCAGATGGAGTATGTGGGTCCTCCTCACTGGCTGGCCTCTTTCTCCCTGTTGTTCGGTGGCATCATGGAAGATAATGTCTCAGCCCACTGTTTGCTTTGTCTTCCATTAAGAGCTAGCAAAATAGCAGCTGTAATTATAACTCCTTAAGACGATGCCCATTTGATTGAGGGCTAGGTTGGAAATATACCCTACATTATCATATGAAAAAGCCACATAAAGAGCTCTGTCTTCAAACTGCACAGTGAACTCTGCTCCAAGTGATTATCAATGAAGCGACAAAGTGCAGAAGAGGCGAGAGCTCTTATTTGACCATGGACCCATAGAAATATCACTTTGATGAATGCAAACACATTTATCATCAGTCCTGGGAAATGTTTTATGTCACTATCTTCTCTAGGGCTGTTGTCGTTGAGTGGAAGAGAAGCCCATGCCCTGCTAGCTTAAGCAAGAAAGGGAATTTATTGTCAGTACACGGGGGGTGGGGTGGGGGTAGGTGCCAGAATCCCCAAGGTTGAGTTTTCTGGATTCTTCCAGAGAACCATCTAGAACCAAGATGCTGATTGTTTTGATTTGAGAGGTCAGAGGCAGCTTGGTTTCTCTGCTTTTCTTATGCCTTTACTTCCTGGAAGAAGAGTAGCTTTCCTTGCTTCTCTTTTTAGATGTCAGCTCTATAGCCCTCATTTTGAGCCACCTCAGTTATGCCCACATGTGGAGCCTCAGATTCGCATCTGGCAGTTCCAATTCAGTTTAATGCTGGGAAAGGCCATCTGGTTAGTCCAGTTAGGGTTGTGTTCTCTTCCGGATAGCAGGGGAGACCATTCACCTGCTCCAAATATGGCTGCCACGGCTTCAGCCCGTGGGCAAGGGGAGTTCTCTGAGAAAAAGGGGTTGTCATAGATACCAAAAGGTGTTTACTACAATTCCCTTCAGATTACAACTCATGAATTTATGTGTTTATTCATTTGACAAATACTCTTTGAGTGCTGAGTATGTGCCAGTCACTGGGACTACTGAAAGAACAAAGCAGACACAATACTTGACCTCAATGAACATTCTAGAATAGGGAGGGGGTGGGGACAGAAGAAAATAAATACAATAAATAGATGAAAAGGACTTTGAAAATAAATGAGGGAAGGAAAAAAGGGAGCACTGCAGACTGCAGGAGGAATAATTTTTAAAGATTTGGTCAACTTTAGTATCACTGAGAAGTCAATATTTGAGCCAAGTCCCAAAGGAAGAAACTGAGGGAATTGTGTGGATATTGGATGTTTAATTTGAGTGGATTTGTATGAACTCCCATCAAGCCATAGGCTGATAATTTAAAACTTTTTTTTTCCTTTGAAGTTTGTCACAGAAGTTTCTTTTTCAAGGAAGTAGGGACTTTGCGTTCATCCGATATTTATGTTTTTCAGACATCTCAAGTGTCTATAATTAGAGATCTTGGTTACAAATCATGATTCTTTGAAATTCAACATTAAATAATGAACAGTGCCTGTATTGGTTGGAGGAAACAAAGCAAACAAACCAACACGCTCAGTTTCACTCTTGAGAAAGAGAGTAGGGAAGTCACACAAGGTTAGCCAGACAGCAGCTGGAGATGAGTAGGTGGGGACACTGCATTCTCCAGGAAGCTCTCCCAACTGGGAGTGGGAGGGCAGGAGACTGGTCAGCAGGCTCTTCTCTACGGGATTCCAAGTCCTGTGAGTCTGGGCAATCACCTGTCAGACCTTTTAATACGTTCTGTTACTATTTAGGTTATGAGAGTTCCAGTGAGGTAAAACTTCTCAAAAATCTTCTCCACTTTAAAACTGGATAATAGCCAGTCCATAGCGGGATTCTTAGCAATATCTTTATATCCAAGAAGTGGAGGTCCATCAACAGAAGAATGGATAAACAAAATGGAGTATATCTTTCAATTTGTGTTTTCTGTTCCATGATTTTTCTTTCTTCCATTGTGGTTTTAAAAACAAACAAACAAACAAACACAAAATTTAATATTTTGTTGTGAAATGGTTGGACTAAGTCCTGGGCTGTCTGCCTCCAGATTTCTTGTGATGTTAAAAAAATAAATAAAATAATAATAATAACAACAACAACAATAACAATACCCCACTCAGTAGCTAACAGACAGCAAACAAAACAAACAAAAAACAAAGTAGGTAGTGGCTTCCTGGAACCCACTGACTTCTCGTGTGGCTGTCAAGACCCTCCATGCAGTGGTCTTAAAATTTGGTTCCCCTGAAGTTTTAGCCACTCTGACCCTCTTGGGGTCTGGATGTCCAGGGGAGCCCACTCTCCCAGATTCACCTATGTTATCTCCTCCAGAAGTCTTTTGTAATCTCAATGTTTGGGACAATTTTACCATTCTGAGTGCCTGTATTTTTTTATGGTGCTTGGCCTTTTCTGTTTTCTGTTGGAACTCGGGCATAGTTTTTCCTCCTAATTACATTGTAAATTCCTTAAAGTCAAGAAGCATAATTTTTATATGACTATATCTTCCATAGCACCATCAAAGTGGTATGCATGTTGTAAGTACTTGAAATGCAAAAAATAAATAAATAAATAAACCCCAAACATAGTCAGAAGTTCCGGTGAAGGCTGACATGGAAACAGACGAGCATCTTAATAACACTGAATTTATCGATTCCATTATTTTGTTTTTGAGTTTGGATATATGGCACATTGACATGAACCAAATGGAGGTCTCTGGGGTTATATTAAGAATGGAATTCTGTGAAGTCAAGTGGATCTGCTCTGGGGTTATTTTGAATCATTAAATGGTTAAGCCTAATACCATAGAATTGATTATTTTCCCATATGGCCTTTTCATCATATAGACCAGAAATGTCTAATTTTTGCCAACGTGAAAGCTCCTATATTTAACACTAATTTTATGATAATATACTTTTGCATCTGTGGACTGAGAAAATTCAAGATGACAGAGCTTTGACAAATTCAGGGATGCTTTAAAAACTTTTTGTATCTTGCTAGTCCATAGTACCTTCTACATATATTTGAAAAAAAAAAAAAAAAACAATTTACTTGCTTGATACACAATATTTATTTCAACACAGACTATGAATGTTGCAAGTACATATTTTCTGAGACTTTTCCAATGGAACTATTGATCTAAATATCAATTAATTAAAAATTTATCAAATATCTAGCTTTTGTGTAGCAAAACCAACAATAGCTAGATTCCATTCTGATACTTTTGAGCTTGTTTATTATTTACCTTCTCTGGGCAGGGGATGAAGTCTTGTCTTCATAACACTTGTGACAATCTTTCTTTCCTGGTTGGACTCACCTCATATGATGAAACCTGGATTGTTTTACGCAGAGTTAACTTAAAGAACCTCGTGTACAGCCATGTGCAAATAGCTTTTTGATAGCTGTGGTGGGATCTGGAGATAATGGCTGAGTCCCCTAGTTGGATCTTGTGAAACTTTGGCTTTTGTTGTTATTATCTAGTATCTACTCTTGTCCTACAGAGCCTTCTCAGTATTGGACCGGCCCACGTACTTAGTTTCTGGTTTAAAGGCCACTTCTTCATGGAGACCTTGCCTGATCCTGCACAGCATAATAGGCTTGATTTTTGTGACATGTGTTGGTGTCATGACTCTGCAGTCACGATGGCACGCCACAGACCTCAGAGGCTCTCTCGCTCATTTTGTATCCTTAGCACATACCGACTGATTGATTAATATATGTTGTTGAATAAATAAATGAATTCTCTCTATTATTTCAAGTTGAGCATAATCATTGCAGAAGAATCTCAACCTCAGCCTCATAAATGCTCAAAAGTAAAACCTAAAATATGGACTTAATGATTGCATTTGCACTTTGACTGTTCTTATATGTGACTGCTCCTATTTGTGCAAATGTTAGAATCTTTTCAAGTCTTCTCTAGTGTCTGATCTGAAATGTGTCTTGTCTCTCTTCACTGCTATGCAGTTTTTTTTTAATAGCTCTTGATATCAGCCCCCTGGCTATAAGTCCCATGAGAACCAGGGCCTTGTTTGTCTGCTTTCTGTGGTATCCTTGTAGCTAGAATAGTTCAAGGCAAGCCCCTGACAAATATATTGTATACATGAATGACTGTTGATTAATTTTTTTTTTGCAGGAGTATTATGATATAAATGCGTTAAAATGCTTCACATATAAACTAGCTGCTACTACCCTTTTCCTTCCGGGTGAACTAGGATGGTCTAACTAGGTCCACAATCAACTCCTGGGTTAACCTTTCCTGCTAAACTGCTTTTCTTTTCTGAAGGGACTCTCCAACTCCTTCCATCCTGACCTTCCTAACATCCACTGTGGTTATTCCCTGGATTTTTTTTTTTTTAAATCTTGCTTCAACTTCCAAGTTCAGTAGGAAAAACAAATTGAAACTTGCAGGGACCTGGACACCAAAAATGTGTATTTACAACTCCTCATATTACTCTCATCAGCCCTGAGGATTGTTGAGGAGAATAAATGAAGACATTATAGTTCAGGTTTGATCTCAATCCCCATTTGCATTCCGAAACAAAGAACAAGTCTGTGTTTCATTGTGATTGTATAATAGGAAGTAAAGGACAGTGGCTTATGTTACTTGAAGTTGATTTAAATTTTTATGAACCTGATACCTCTGAAAGGCAATAATCAAAATGAAGCCATGGTAATTATTTTCATTTGAAAACATCAGAATGGGACCTCATTACATTCTGGTGAGTGACTCAAGAGGAAGTATTGGGAAGGGAGAGCCTCGGCTCCATTTTGAAAATAAATGTCTTAGAATATTCAAGAAAGTTGCGGAAGGAAATAGGAAGCCAGAGGTGACAATTTTCAATCAGTATTCCAAATTCTTTTAATTAAGGATGTCTTGGGATGGTAGACTGTGCTGGGACATACATATGTATCTATAATAAACAAGATGTATTTTGCAGAAATGGATTTGGGTTTTGGCATCAACTTGATAGGGAGATCAAAGCACTCGTTGGCATTAGAAGGATTTAGATACATTTGTCATGGGCAGCTGTTATGCTAATCTCATTTATGCAGTTGTCAGCTGATAGGCTCTGATGAGCCAGCTGAGTGGGAAAATCATTATTCTATCCCTATTGTGATAAGTGTTATTTATTACTGTCAAATGGTATTAATGTTTGATTCAGAGATGGGGAGTGGGCACCATCTACATGAAGTTCATCCATTCATGGTCAACTGCAACAAAAAGGAATCGCTGAATTCCAGCCAAACGAACTTCATTTCTGGGTGAAAAAAGAATAATGGATTTAATTTGCATATGTTTTAAAAGGGTAATGAAGTAATATGATGTTTATCTTGGTTGAAGAGTGGCAATTTTCGTTGGCGGAACTCCAGCCTCATTGGAGCCATTGTGAGGCATTTACTGTTGGGTTGGTGTGGAAGGACTTTTCAAAGCAGCAGGTGCATTGGGGGTGGGGGGTGGGGGCAAGATGATTTATTCATTAGGCCAAAAATGAGCAATCTGGACATCTATTTTTTCTTCATCTTCCTCAGAAATGTATTTGTAACTAAATCCCCTCTCTCTTCCCCCAGGATGGTGATATCCCCTGATTTTCGCATTCCTTTTGTGGCCTTTGACAATTTAATTATGTGAAATCCCTAACCTGTCACTCACTTCATTTCTGTTCCTCTTTTGTTATGATCAGATTTGCTGTTTCCACTCCATCTAAACTGATATCTGTACAGGCCTGGTGTTTTGGAATGGGCTGTTGCGTTCTGGTTACGGGAAAGCCAGGAGACGGTTAAGGATGGTTACCAACGGCTGAGGGTTTGTTCTTAAGCATTTTGTTAAATTAACTGCTCAGCTGAGCTCTGAGTTGTTCAAAACGATTCCCCTCTGTTTGGAGACTTGCAGAGAGCTGTCCCCCTTCCAATACAGCTGCATTGGTTAATGCCGCTTTGGATTATTTTTCTTGTGTTAAAAATACAGATAACCTAATTATAGCGCCTCCCCAGTTCCCAAACGCCTCACTTAATGACTCATTAGTGCAGTGAGAACACTTTCCATCGCTTGCTAAATAATATCCCATTTCTGAGGACTTCATCTTCTTTTTTCGTTTTTGCTCTGGGGGAAAAAAAAAGTTTGACTCAACATATTTCAGAGCCTTTGGGTTTTGCTGACTGGCTACATTTCTATAATGAGCTGGTCACTCTTCAAGACCCAGCTTCTTTCTTCTTTTTGGTTTGATAAAAATGGGTCCAGATGACTCAGTTCCATGGGAGGAAGACATGGGTCACAGAGGTTTATACATCCTTGAACTCAGAGAAAACTGTCTTCTTTCTCACCCAGTATGGAGTGTACCTTCATTGGAATCCACAGTCTTCCATTGTAAGACTTACTCAACCATGTAAATGAATGGACCTTAGGACGCTTGTTCCAGAGTTGGAAAACCTTTTTATTTTTAAATATTTTTACTAGCTATTGATGGATCTTTATTTATTTATTTGCTTATATGTGGTGCTGAGACTTGAACCCAGTGCCTCACACATGCTAGGAAAGTGCTCTACCACTGAACCACAACCCCAGCCCCTGGAAAACCTTTTTCTGCAAAGGACCAGAGAGAAGTATCTCAGACTCTGTGTGCTATACAGTCTCTGTTGCAACTATTCAATTGCTGATGGGTTTTTTTTTTGAGAGCAATCACAGGCTCTAGGTCAATTCATGTGTCCCAATAAATCTTTGTTTGTGGACTCTGAAATTTGAACTTTACATACTTTTCATGTATGTAAATATTCATGAAATATTGTTTTCCTTTTAATTTTTTTTAACCAATCAATCAAAAATGTAAAAGCCATTCCTAGCTTGCAGGTCATACACACACAAGCAACAGGCTAAATTTGACCCATGGGCCACAGTTTACTGACCCCTGGTCTAGTCAGTCCTGGGGCACTGAAGTGCTCAATTCTCGCTTCATTTCCTGTCCTCTCCTTCATTCATGACTCTCAAGCCACTGGCCTCTTTTCCTTATTCTGCAAACATGCCAAGCTTGTTCCTGCTTCAAGGCCTGTGTCTTACTGCCTAGAATACTTTGCTCACTTTGGTTGGTTTCCTGCTCCTCATTTATTTGAGTCTCAGCTCTGAGTCCTTCCCTAATACCGCATTGCCAAGTGGACAGTGCTTTTAAATTCATGGTGTTTATGTTCCTGTCATATTTGTTTATTTATAAGTAAACATTTGTCTTCTAGAATGTAAGTTCTGTGGATCAGAAGCTTGTTGTCTTTTTGAGTGTGGTTCTGCAGCGCCCTCTCTCTGGCTGGTGTAGATGGTCAGACAGGGTTTGTGGACTGACTGGGGCATGTTAAGTACCTCGTGGGTCCTCTCTGTTGAAATCCACAACCACAGCAACAATTAGACCCTAAGAGCCTCTCTCAGCAGGTGGAGTTGAGAAACCACATAAACAAAAGAACATTGCAGAAGAATATGAAATAGAAGATGTGCTCTTGTATCCTTGAAATCATTTTGTATTCCTTTCCTAAAATCCCAACAACCAAATGAGGGAACAAATGTAAACACAAATAACTATGATACAAGACAGCACACTCCAGGGGCCACAAGGCTCTCAGAGGAGAGCTTACCTTCAGGGGTGTGGAAAGCACACGTCTTCATGCAGGGGGCAGTCTGCACTGAGCACTGGAGCTGCAGAAAGCCGTGGGGAAGATTTGCCACAGGGTCTGTGTTTGCAGGTCTAGAAGAAATGTCCAAGGGACCCTGACTTCTGAGTACTCGCCCTGTTGTAATAAAGAGATGGAGATGAGAGCCTTCGAGCGCGCTAATGTTCTTAGGGAGCAACGGGCAGCGGGGCATGTTAAGTACCTAGTCGGTCCTCTCTGTTGAAATCCACAATCACAGCAACAATTAGACCCTAAGAGCCTCTCTCAGCAGGTGGAGTTGAGGAACCTCATGAACAAAAGAACAGACATGACAAATTGATGGTCTTGAATAGGGCTCTTGCTGGTCTCTCTGGCCTCCTTCCCACCACTCCTACATGCACCCTACACTCCAGTTTCCCCAAGGTACTGTTCTGTTTCATACCTTTGCACAGGCTGTTCCTTTTTTATTTTATTTTTTTTTTAAATAGGTCTTTTATTGTGATGGGCCTTTATTTTATTATTTATTTGTTTGTTTATACGTGGTGCTGAAAATTGAACCCAGTGCCTCACCCATGCTAGGCAAGAGTTCTATCTACCACTAAACTATAACCCCAGCCCCCTTTTTTTTGTTGCTTTTAATGAAGACATTTCCTTCACTTCTTCATTGGATGTCCACAGGGCGAAAGAAGGTACTAAATGAGTGAAGCAGACACCACGGGGTTTAGAACAGACTGGAGTATCCTCCAGTATCTAAAGAGGAGGTTCCTGCTCAGCCTTAGACAGTATTTTTCCGCAGAGGAAAGTGGACCCTGGTTGGCAGATGTCCCAAGATTTTTTTTTTTTGGTGCTAGGTATTGAACTCAGGGGCACCTTACCACTAAGCCACATCCCCAGCCTTTTTTTTTTTTTTTTTTAATATTAAGACAAAGGCTCACTAAATTGCTTAGGGCCTCGCTAAGTTGCTGAGACTAGAGTCAAACTTGGAATCCTCCTGCCTCAGCCTCCCAAGCTTCTGGGATTACAGTCTGTCCTCTGTGCCTGGCCAATATTTTTAAAGAAATTAGAAATCTGGATTTTTAAATGTTAGTAATTATTTTAAAAATTTAAAAGAAAAAAAATTTAAAATCACAAAGTACGGCTGAGGGTCAGACTTGATCGCTGCCAGCTGTTTTGCTTTCTTGTCTAGCTAACTCCTCCTCCTGCTTTAGGATTTTGCTGAGAGTCAACTCTTTCTTTTATTGTTTTATTATACCTTGGCCACCCTGTCACTAATGACACCCCTCATCGGGGCTGTCATTCACACTGGACTCCTCAGAGACCCCAGCTAGACCATTAGCTCCTGGCAGATGAGGATTGGAAGGCAGCATGCTTAGCCCATTTTACTCTGGCCTCTTGGGTTGCCACTCTAGCCTCAGCAAAACTGCATGAAATCCACCACTCCAGGGGCCACAGGGATGATGTTGCCCAGGAAACATTACAGCATTCTTTTACGTGGACCAGGGAAACATCACTCAAGTTTTATTTCCAGAAATGCTTGACTACTTCTAAGTAGCTGTGTAGTGGGGTGTGTGTGTGTGTGTGTATGTGTGTAGTGTGTGCATATGTGCGTGTGGGGTTCATGTGTGGGGTGTGTGGGGTGTGCTGTGTGGTGTATGCAGGTGTGCATCATGTGTGTGGTGTGCATGTGGTGTGTGTATAATGTGTGGTGAGGGGTGTGTGTGTGTGTGTGGTGTGTGGTGAGGTGTGTGTGTGGGGGTGTGTGTGCCTCTGTCTTTGCTTCGGCTCTTAGGGAGTCCCCATCCCTGCTCCATTTAGGGTGCACCTCTTTCAACTGAATGTTTACCTATTGGCTTTCATTTCATTTTTCTCTCACGCTAGTTTATTCTGTTTTATTTTGTATGTTTTTTAAAAGTAAACTTACCCACTTTGACATGAAACAGGATGTGAGTAAATAAATACAAATCACGTTTAACTTCATATTTTTTTCTGGGTTGTCCTCTGAATGAGTTATGGGGAATGGGAGGAAATGAGCATGGAGAGTCTTTGGTCTTTCTTCTCTTTTCACACTGGGTGTACCAGAAATACTTTGTGTATAAATACTCAATGAATATATATACCAAGTGATGAAGAGACAATGAGATATTTGATCATGCCAATCAATTTCCTTTGGATGATCCATTTAAAGGGGCAAACAAATTGATGGGACAATCCACAATTTTCATCATTGAGAATGAGGACGGGTATTTGAGATTTTGGGGTTTTTTTTTGCCATATTTTTATAGTTTTATTGCTAGTCCTCCATACTGAAGCAGTTAACGAGAATAAGTTTAAGAAGACTGAAATTACATCACATTATAACTGACACTTCTAGGATTAATTTTACAACTTGTGATTTTAATTTTGGTGAAAATGTATTTAAAATTATCTCTTGTCACCATCTCTTATTAAACATAATGAAACTTGATGATATTCTAATAACATTAAACTGTTTTGGTAGTCACTGAGGTTGGTATGAAAAGACTATTCAACCTAAGAAAATAGTGGATCGTTTTTGAAAGAAGTATTTGGGGAGCTTTGAGAAGCTGCGTCTTTCATTCATCTCGCACACCACATTATCCCTCACACCAGTGGGTAATTTAGAAGACATTCTCTGTGTTAGATATGTTAATATGCAATTAATGGGGGGGAAATCAAGGGCATTTTAGTAAAGGAGGAAACAAGAAGAGAGATGGATCACTTCACTGCTATTTGTTGTCTGTATTCCAGGCTGATTTTGATTATTAGCAGGCCAGGAAAAGTCCTGAGTTCCCAAAACCTGGTAAGTAAAATTACTGATGTAACTAGGTCATTGCATTTACAGTGGGGGCTGAGAGAGAAGGTGGGATAGGGAGAGTGAGGAGCAGAAAGGAGCGGAGGGTGACTCTGAAACCCCCACTTCTCCCAACGTGTTCATTCCTAACTGAGATGGAGCTGCATCCAGCCTGACAGCTCAGATGGCCCAGCCGTCTAATGGAATCGGTGTTGTGCAGGGGAAGCTTGGCGGTTCATGCATTCATTCTCATTTACCTACTCATTTGTTCCATTATTCATTCAATAGGTATTTATTGAGAATCTACTAGATGCCAATTACAAAATACATAGTACTAAAACCTTGGGGTGTGGGTGGGGAATCAATGGTCAAGGACTTTAAGGCTCCACATCTGGTCACCTTCTAGCTGTGTTCCACATGGAACTGCGTGTGGTCTGTCCTCTGCCCTGGTTGGAGGCGTGCTGAGGGGTTTATTGGAAGTACAGGGTGCAGAGGGGTAAGGTGGCAGGCATGGGTGGGCACACACTGTGTTACAGAGGAAAGAAAGTCTTGGAAATTTCTGAGATGCCCTTTTACAGGTGAGAGTTTGCATTAACATTCCCTCTCTTTTCTATTATCCCCTTCTCATGAATGTTGATTAGATACTTTCTATAATTTTTATTCTGGGATTGTGTAAATGTGTATGTCTTTTGTCCTTGTGTTTTTCTTATTACTCTGCAATCATTCTCAATCCTGGCTTTCTCTTGAATATTCCGTTTATAGTCTATATTTCTTTTCCTGGACAGTTTTCTTCCTTTCCTTCCTCTTCATAGTCAAGACTTTTTTTTCATAATTAATACATTTTTTTCATAGCTTTTTCTTTTGCTATTTTTTTTCGATTCACCGAAAATCAACTTTTTATTTCCAACTCTTGCTAGAGGTTGATTTTTTTTCCCTGCATTTTTATCATGGAGAGTTTTGAACAAAACTATGAAAGTAGCGCGCCTCTCTGTACTAATTACCTATTTTTCAACAACAATCAACTCGTGGTCACTCTTACTTCTCCCAAATGTGACCTGACTTCCTTCTTCTCTCTGTACCTCTCCATCTCCCTCTTGCCTGCTGCTTTCTGTGCTTGGATGTTCACGGGTCTTGTGGGCATCCTTCCATCCTACCATTTGCTAATACTGGGTCTCTTTCACTTCCTCGGAGTTTAGCTTTTATGGCTCAGTCTGGGTAACTCTGGAACAAGGAGTTGGTGTGCGTACCCCATCCCCGATTGCTTCACATCTTTCTCCACATTCTATAATCATGGAATGTTTCTATTTGAACAATGATTTGCTAAATTTATGAGCCTTTCCATAAATGAGTTGACTTTAAGATGCCCCCATCTCTACATTAGGATTCGAATCAGCGCATTAATGAATGGGTGCAGAAATGAGCCTATTTGCAAATTGCTAGCTTAGACTTGTCCTTGTTTAACTAAAAGCTTTAACTAAAAGCAGGGCTTAAAACACTGAAGATGATAAAGCCTCTTCCATCCTCGAACATTTCTTGGTCAAATCGTGCTTCAAAAGAGCTTAAGAAAATGTTCCCTGTTTGTTGACAGACCAGATTTATAACAATGAAATAAAGCTTAAATCAGCACATAAATCATCACGCAAAATAATATTAATATGGTGTTTTAAACTTACAGTCTCAGGTTTTAAAAATACTCCTAGAAATAAAATCGTGAGCTGTGATTGATGTATTTTCTCTCTGTTGGCTGGAGTCCTTCCTGCTTAATTGGGCTCAGTCGATTTTAGTGTGTTTCCTATGATATTTCCATCGTACAGCTGTCATCCCGAAGAAAGAATTAATATCAATAATCCAGTGATCGGATTTAATCTGTAAGATTAGTCATCACCTAAGCTACAGAGACCCAGACTGAAAAAGAAAACTCTTGTCAATTTTGTTTTCTCACGCGATAGTGTAAGATGGGTATCCACACATACGTGTTAAAATCGCACGCTCGTGTGTATTTCATTGCATTGTTTTAGAGAACAGTGTAAACCATTGTGCTAGAAGAAACTCTCTCCTCCCAAATGGCACATTGTCTACTCTGATTTCGCTTCTCACATATCCAGAAGCTGCTTGAGCTGGTGCTGATTTTTGTCCTTAGAGGTTTTCATTTTTGTCCGTTTGTTTTAACAAGCATTGATTGATATGCCCTTTTCTCAATTACCCAGGCATTGCTACCTTTACTGTATAGATTGAGAGATAAAGACAGAAAGGGAGAAAGAAAGCTGGAAAATAAAGCTACCAGGTACTTTTCATTCTGCTGATTCAGACACGGCATGCATTATTATTATTGAGCAGATGGGGAGGCAGGGGAACAGAGAGCTTCTGCATTTTCTGGCTGGTACACAGCCCTGCTTATTACCTAGGTATAAAGTGAGTCAAATAGGCCAGTAAAAGAAAGCTGTCAGGCAGGGCATCAGGTAGACCAATGATTCCTGAGAGATGCTCTTTAGGTCATTGGATCTGTTGAGATGTGCTGAGGACCAAAGGGTTTGTGGATCATACATGTCCTGGAAGATTGTGTCGTGTCTCATCCTTGAAGGTCACAATGCAAAGTAGCATTTTAGAGATTCTGAGATATACTGAAATAAAAAAAAAAAGAACAACTCAGTGTGAATTTTGTATACCAACAGATTGCACAGTGGAAGGCTTTTTGTATGTAACACAAGTTCACTGGAAACACTCAGGGACATTTTTGCCTTAAGTGAATATCCATTTTCAATGACTCTGATTAACAAAGTGAACACTGTAATCTCAAGTGCTTTAGGATATAGAATAATACCCAGATGTAATCTGTCTTCCTAACACTCATGACTCAAAAAACCCAAAGAAAGTCAGTTTAAGTAAGGCAGAAATCCATCTGTCAATCCATTCACTCATTTATTCTTTCAATAAGCATTTATTAAATCCTACTTGGCCTGGGCAAAGTAGGAGATGTTGGTGAGATAACGATGAAAATCTAAGTCTAATGACAGTAGGGAAAATTGCCCCAAGAAAGCAACCATGACCTCAACCTTAGAAGGTGACTAGATGGGTAACTGTCAGCAGATGGGAGGGGGCTGATTGTGGAAGGACTTCCCAAGAGAAGCGATTGCATATGCCAAGATGTAGATGAGCCTAGAGAACTCGGGGACCTGCAGGTGAACACAGCTACCATTCATCCCCAGCTCTTGTTTATTTAGGCATCATCTTTCTCTGTTACTAGTATATAAGCTTCCTGGGGTAGGGAGTTTGTGGAGTGTTTTCTTCTGTGTTTTTCCTAGTGTTCTGTAATGGGGCCCAGTACATTCTTGCATGACAGGAAGCCTGGTATAACCAAGATCAACTGCATTTGAAGGGAAGATGGGATGATGGGGGTGGGATGGCAGGCAGGGGATGGATCCTATGGGACCTGTAGGTCATGGTTGGACCCTTAGTGGTAGGTGAAGGTGAGCCATTAAAGTATAGTAAGCATGATCAGATTTAGACTTTAAAAAGATCACTCTTGCAGGAGAGATGATCATGGCTTAGGAATTTGGAGACTGGGGAGGAGATGTGCGGGTTTTCTAAGGTGCCGTCGGGTGGGGAGGAGGAGACAGTTCGTAGTACGCAGGTCAGCCCTGGTAACTGTATGGGACAAGAAGGGAAGAGGTGAGGAAGGGAGGGAGGAGTGAGAGAGGATGCTCTGTTTCTGATTCACATAGTTGGCAAAACATATTATTACGGAAATCTTCAAATACATGAAGAGAGACTAGTGGGCAGTCGTTATCACCCAACAACCACAAACACACCACCAACGTGGTGTATATGGGTTCTGATTTCCCCACACTTTGCCCTTGGCTGTGCCTGGAATGCTTTAAAGCAAATACCCATTATCTCATCCATAAACCCTGAAGGCAGGTATTTGTGAGAGATTGTGACTTTAAAAGCCATACATATATCTTTAATACATCTGAAAATTAACCTAATTCCTTAATGTCACCAAATTGTCAATCCGTGTTCAAATGGTCTCAAGATAACTTTCTACAGTTGGTTTGCTCCAATCAGGGTCCAAACAAATTCCAAACACTACATTTGGAGAGTATGGTTCTAAAGTCTCCTTAGTCTATAACATTGTAGTGAGCAGGGGAGTAGCGTGAACTATAACAGCTCCCCGATTTCCTCCCTGTGCTCTTATTTACTCATCAAAGAAGCCAGGCAATTTATCCTCCAGAATTTCCTAGTTTTGATAATTGCACTCTGGAGGTATCATTTATCATAGTCTTGTAAGTTGGTAGTTAGATCCTATTATAACTTTCTCCATAGAAGAGGTAATAATATCTAATGATACAGAGTTTATTGGAGAGCAAGATAGGGGCAAGGCTGGGGGTGATGGACCAAGAGGTTTTGTGTGTGGGTGAGGGTTTTGGAATGTGCTGTCAATTCTATGTACAACAGTTTTCTGGGGGTACATTTAGGTCCCCAAGTGGTACATTGCTGCCATCCCCTTTAGGTAAATGCTTTTGGGAAAGAAAGATGGACATGAGGAAAAGCATCCAGATATTTTTGGAAAGCCACCTGTGTTAGTCTGCTTTTCGTCACTGTGACCAAAATACCTGACAAGAACCACTTAGAGGAGGAAAGATTTATTTTGACTCAAGGTTTCAGAGGTTCAGTCCATGGTTGGGAGAGCTGCAAGGCAGAACCATCGGGGCAGAAAGGCATGGTGAAGGAAATCTGCTCAGCTCATGGCAGCTGCGAAGGAGACAGGGTGATTGGGGAAGAGGGTTGGGGATGTCCCCTGTGACCTACTTCTTCCAACTAGGTCCCACCTCCCTGTAGGACTCCGTGGCTTAGTCCATGGAACTCTCACGATCCAATCATGGCCTAACAGCCTTACCTCTAAACCACGCTGAATGGGGGACCATGCTTTCCACGCGTGAGTTTTTTGGGGGGACATTTCATATTCAAACCATAACATCACCCATTTGATGGGCATAACAGCCTCACCTGGTTTTCAAGATGAAAATAGTAATGAAATCAACTTTTTCATACAATAACCAAGCTGCCTATGGGACAATCCAGGTGGGCAAAACCAAACAACATTGGCATCAAATGCAGATGAATACCAGGTCTGATTTCCTTGCCCCCGTGCACTCTGAGGCCCACTGATTTCCAGTGTAACAGCCTCTGTGGAAGCCACAATCCTAACAGGTAAAACACAGCTAACACTTTTCTAAGCAGGTTCTTCAAGGTGGCTATTAAAACCCCTCAGAGGACACATGATAGAAAGGAAACAGGGGTTTTTATATGGTACTAAACTGCCTCCCCTCAGTTATAGATAACACAGACTCTACTCAGTTAACCAACCCCAAACAAGGTCCCTGCTCTCAGCGGCTGTAACAGGTTTCTACAGCCTGAGTAACATGAACAACAGAGGTTTATTTGGCTCCTGGTTCTGGAGGCTGGGAAGTCCATGATCAAGGGGCTGCATCTGCCAAGCTTCACGTGGAGCAGAGAGAGCAAGAGAGGACTGAACCCGCTCTCAAGATGACAAACCCTGTCCAGCACTAACAATGTGTATCCATCTATGGAGGCAGAATCCTTACGATTTAATCACCTTTTTAAGGTCCCACCCTCTTAACACTGTTACATGAACTTTAGGGCATCGATAGCATCCCCCAAGCATCGCTATCCCTCATAGACCCCCCCCCCCCCGCAAATGATTAAATGTTCCTGTTGAAAGGCAAAAGCTTTTGAAAATTCTAATAAAGAACCAGGTGAGTGCACGGGGGCAAGGAAATCAGACCTGGTATTCATCTGCATTTGATGCCAATGTTGTTTTGTTTTGCCCACCTGGATTATCCCATAGGCAGCTTGGTTATTGTATGAAAAAGTTGATTTCATTACTATTTTCATCTTGAAAACCAAGGAAACTCTCACTTCATCTAAATAACTTATTTTCATTTAATAAACATTTATAGAGAACTTGCTACCTGCCAGATATTGTTTTAGACACTTTATACACAGTAGCTCATTTAATTCTTACAACCCGTTAGAGCAGGTACCATAACATGTTCGTTTTATAAATGAAGAAACTGAGGCACAGAGAGGTTAAGAAACTTGTCTGAGGTCATAAGATTGAGAATAGTACTTGCACCTGATCTGGCTCTGGAGCCTTTTCTATGTTGCCTACAGACATAACAATCAAGATTAAAATGAACTGAAAAAGAATCCTTACAGTTAAGGGTAGTGGATAGGATATGCGTTTTGGCATTTACACAGATCAGGGTTGAATCCTGGCTTTGTCACTTAGTACTAGTAAAACAAGAAGTCAAGTCCTATTGACTTGTATAAACCTCAGTTTACTTATCTGTAAATTGGGGATTACAATGCCAATCTCACAAAGTTGTGAGAATAAAATGGAATTGTGTTTAAAACACCTGATATAATTCCTGGAACATAGTAAGTCCTACAAAATTAGAACGGTTGTGATCATGCATCTTGCTAAGGAGACTCCATTATGCACAGCAGATGGCACTAGGTAGCTCATTCCTCAGCACTCAGCCTGACTCGGTGAGTGGAGTGGCTTGTGTGCGTGAGTATTTAGAATATGGATTCCACATCTTCACCATTCTGTTACGTGCAACAGGGACCCAAAACAGAAGAGTTAATAGAGCAAATGCACATGTACAAAGTTCAGGAAATGCTTCCACATCCATTGTCCCATTAGTGTCCATCAAAGGTGTGCCGCTTCCACGAACCCATCATGCATAGCTCTTCCCATCTCCACCTTCTGTGATTTCACATTGGTGGCAGGAGCATTTACACCATGGAAATCAGCAAATGCTGCACATCAGGGCTCATCTTCTTTACCTGCAGAGAGCTGATTGCTGAATATGAACCACCATATAAAAACCCCTGTTATACCATATAAAAACCCCTGTTTCCTTTCTATCATGTGTCCTCTGAGGGGTTTTAATAGCCCCCTTGAAGAACCTGCTTAAAAAAGTGTCAGCACAACACTGTCACAAGCACTGTATTAGGCACTTAGCACGTAATAGCTGATGAATCCTCTCAACAACCTTGTGAAGTAGCCGCTGTCATGATCCTCATTTTCAGAAAAGGAAACTGAGGTACAAAGATAAAGTACCTGGTCCCAAATGCTGCAATCAACAAGGGACAGAGTCAAGGTTTAAACTCTGGAACTCCATCTTTTAGGCCCAAACCCTTAGCTGTTACATGTCCTTGCCTTTCTATCATGCTATAATAATATAGTTCTATGTTTGGGCAGGTAAATGGTAGATAACCAGTGCAATTAGAATATAAGACAATGTGAATCAACAAATTCCTTCACATCAGCATGCATTCAACGAATCTCTTTGATTGCCTAGTTTATGGCATGCTGTCTACAGGAGATTAAAAATGATGACAGAGTTGGTGACAAGCAAGGTCTGTATCTTCGACCCTCTCCCCCCACCAACTAGATTGTGAACTTCTTGGGAACACAGGCGATGCCTGGTTAATCTCTCTGCTTCCTCAAGAACTAACATGGAAGCTGGCACATAATAACTGTCAAATAAATGAATGAAAGAAGACTGCCTCCTGGGGATACAGGCTGTTTTACATGTTGGGAGCCCTTCCATTCAGGAAGAGAAGAGTGTTGTAACATGTAGTCCCCATGCACTCCTGTTGGGCAGGTCTGGCCTTTCTCTGCATGGTGTCTTGTGATTTTTTTTGAAGAGTTTCGTCCCTGAGCTGGGAGGCCAAACCCCAGCTTTTGCCTTCAGACAAGAGTGAATACCCACTCTGAGGTTTTAGGGTTGATCCTCTCTCTAATGAAGACAGGTCAGGGAGGAAGTTTGGGAGAAGCCGAGTCAGGAGGTGAGTGTTGTGAGGCTGAGGGAAGGGTGAGGACTGGGTGGAAGGGTGATTGATGTCTTGACCCTAAAAGCTATTGTTGAATTCAGGACAAATTCAACAGCAAAAGTGATGTTATTAATAATGATGCAGAAATGACAGTCACAAACCTGGTTGATCCCAGGAAAATTGCGATGAATGTTCATTCTATTTAAGGGTCAAATGGGGGAATCATCACAAATTAAAGATACTATGTAATTAGGTAGAAAATGTTCTAGACAGATCTGAGATGTGGAAATTCTAATCCTAGCTCTGTCTCTTCCCAGGTCATCACCTTGGTGAACTGAGCCTCTTATTTCTTATTTAAGGCATTGAAATAGATCAAAGGTTCCCCACTATTTCCCCCTTCAGTGGAATGTTTCTTGCAAATAATTCTCTCTCTCTCTTTTTTTCCTTCCCCAAATAATTCTTACACAAGAACATTTTGGAAGATCTCCAAGCACTCTTACAGATTTAGTATTGCTGAGTAGTAGGATTAAAATTTATTTTGCTTCCTTATCCTTATGATTCCTTATTCTTATTTTATCCCTAGGATGAGTCGGATACTCATAGATGACTCAACATATGAACCTTGTTGAGACCTCAGAATCAATTTCATTTACAGATCAGGAAACTAAAGTCCCAAAGGGTGAAATGTGTCCAAGGTCATGCAGCCAGACAGACCTGGATGCCGCCACTTAGTCATTTTAAAGCTGGAAATTGATACATGTTTAAAAAAAGAAAAAAAATTCAAAATAATATAATTGCAAATGTATGTATATATCATGCATCAAAACCTACAGACACCCACTAAAATATTCTGATATATATATATATATATATATATATATATATATATATTATGTATATACTTTTATTTTTATATATTCTGATATATAAAGTATGTGTGTATATATATACTTTTTTGTAAAAATATCTTATTATAAAAAATTTAAAGTATATAAATAAAAAATTATCGGTAAAGTAGATATAGATATATACACACTTTTTTCTCTTTCAAGTGCTGTTTTCAATCTGCCAACAAGTTCTTATTTTTTCCCCATTTTTCACTTGTGCCAGCCTCTCTGTCATCCTTCCACCTTCTTATCACTTTTTTCTTATTTGTTCTTTTTAGTTCTACATGACAGTAGAGTGTATTTTGACATCTCATACATACATGGAGTATAACTCCCCATTCTTGTGGTTGTACATGATGTGGAGTCTCACTGGTCGTGTATCTATATATGAACACAGGAAACTGATGTCTGCTTCATTCTACTGTTTTTCCCATTCCCATCCCTCCTCCCTTCCCCCAACTGCCCCTTATCCAATCTGGTGAACCCCCACTCCTCACCCCATTGTGAGTCAGCATCCACATATCAGTGAGAACATTGCACTTTGGTTTTTTGGCTTATTTCACTTAGCATGATAGTCTCCAGTTCCATCAATTTACTGGCAAATGTCTCCTGGCTTTCTTGAAGTTACAAGGTAAGGACTTGGTTCCTAAGTTGACATGCCTATGAGCTCTCGCTTCTGTGCTCTCCATCGCAGCAACATGCAATCCAAAAAGGCTTTTCAGTTTCGAGGGGAGCAGAAGGAAGGTGGGATCTAGATGCTAAGTGAGGTCCTGCTTTCTGGTTGGTCAGCTAGAAGCCAAATGTGGAGTAAACTAAATCCAGACATACATCAAGCAGTCAAAGTGGAGTTGGGAACCTGAAACAGATCTGGGCGTGGTGGTACATACCTCTAATCCCAGCAGCTCTGGAGGCTGAGGCAGAAGGATCACAAATTCCAGGCCAGCCTCAGCAATTTAGTGAGGCCCTAAGCAACTCAAGAAAAAACAAAATATTAAAAAAGGCTAAGGATGTGGCTCAGTGGTTTAGCATCCCTGGGTTCAATCTCTCCCCACCCAAAAAAAAAAAAAAAAAAAAAAAGCCCTGGGAAAGGCAATAGGAGAGGTTGGTAAATCAGCTAGCCTTAAGAGAAGACCAAAAAGAGTTTTAACATTTTAAGAAGATGAGGCCCCATAGTCCTGTGTATAATTATTGAAAAACCTGCCCAGGTTGATGCTTCCTCCTCCTCTGGACTTAAAGATTCCTAAAACTTTTGTTGTACTTGATTGACTGCACCTTGTTAGAGCTCTTGATTTTTGTGAAAAGCAGAGTCTGTTCAATGAAATCTCTGAGGCATCCCTGAAAGCAGCCTAATGTCCCTAGAACACAGTTGGGGCCATGAGGGCAAAAGCACAGGCTGGACGACAAGAGGAGATCCAGAGGGGAGCCCGTGGGGAACCGGCCGCCGCTCAGGGACCCTTGTGTTCCGAAGATGTTAAAATCTCATTTCACAAAGGATCTCTGATCAAAACAATTTCTTAATCGAAAACCACTGTCTTCATTTGTCTTATCAGTGGCCACTGGCAGCAGAAATGTGCCCGTGGCCCTTTGCGACCGACCAGCGGGGCTGCCTTTTATTATGCAGATGGGGCTAGCAGCCTCCACCAGCCAATTCTGGGCACCTCATTTGCATAATGACTCGCCTCCTTCAAGATGGGCAGTTAAACCAAATAGTTTTTGAATTTCTTTTGTGGAATGGCTGCCTCTTTATTTAATGTTGAAAACTGAAGGGAGTTGAAGAACGGGTAGTGACTAAACAGGCTTTTTAAATACTGCCTCTGTAATTATCTGCGGAATTAAGCCCACGGAACCCACATTAACTCTCATCAGAAAATGGAATTATGAGAATTCTTATTAACTGCAGCTCCAGACTCAACTCACGGTATTCACTGGAGTAATTATTATTGGGAAAGGCTGGGATTAATTTTTTTTTAAGCTGGAGAAAATAAATTCTTAGCCATTGCCTGCCTTGGACACACAGAAGGAGACAAAGCATCGTGAACTTTTTATTTTAGGGAGGGGAAAAAAATAATTTTGAAATGTAATTTTGCTCTGATTTCTGAGGGAATTCGTATGCAAGGCATTTTGTATGTAAAGGGATTATATGTCACCAATGTAAAATGAAATACAAAATAAACCAAAGAGCTATGAATGTTCTAAGTACAGAAAATAATATATAATTTATGATACTTTAAATCTCATTAAAAACACTAGCTTTTGTAGCTTCCTAGCAACCAATCCTCAGGAGTCTCTCTGTAAAGAGGTTGGCTCTCCCCAAGCTCGGGGTCCAAAGCTTTAATAAATGAAGCCCATATGGTGAGTATATGAGGGTTCCCTGCGTGCAGGTCATTTGTCTGGGTGTTCTCGAAAGTCTCATATGATAGCTTATAATTTGCTAATCCAATATAACAAACACGAAAGCACTTTGTTAAACTAATGTTCAGGGTCTAAATTAAACCAGTCAAGGACAGAGAGTTAGAGAAAAAGTTGGAGATCTGCAATTTTAGCCTCCATCCTGGGTGGAATATAAAGGGTTCCAAAAAAAAAAAAAATGATGGCTGGGATTGATACCTTAATCTTTCTTTCTTTTTTTCCTTCTTCTCTGTCTTCTTCTTCTCCCTGGTGCATCCCTTTTTCATTTCACCTTCACACAAATCCTGGGTTTCACTGTGCCCATTTGTCAGATGAAGACACTGAGGCTCAGAAAGTGAAGTCATTGCAATGACAGTCTGCAAAGTCAGGGCCCCAGGTGTGCCCCAAGTGGCCCATGCTCATTTGTAACTTGGGCTGATGTGTGATGAAGTTTTTTACCAGTCTGAAGCAAAAAAAAAAAAAAAGTCATGAGTTTTTCTGTTTTTTGTTTGTTTGTTTTTGTTTTGTGGTGCTGGGGACTGAACCCAGGGCCTTATGCATATAAGGCAAGCACTCTACCAACTTAAGTATATCCCAGCCCATAACAAACAAACAAAAAACCTCAAAGTCTGCCCTTCTTGCTTTAATTTTCAACAGGTAAGAAAAAAAAAATGGGTCTGCAGGGGTGTGTTCAGTCAGTGTGACAAGAGCCAGCTCAGGAGCACGGGTCTCTATCCTTATAGAATAGCAAAAGAAAAATATAATTTTTCAATGGGCTTTCGCTTCAGTTTCTGAAGGAATTTATAATGAAAGTGCTTTGTTTGTAATGAGATTACAGGCCAGGGCTGCAAAATGAAATAGAAACTAAATCAAGGAGAAGCAAACATTTGCAATAAAATAAATAGCACCAAGTGGTCTTTGGGGACAGTAGGCATCTGGTCCCATTGTCTTTAGAAAGAAGCCAAAGGTGGTTATCCTGATTCTTCAGAATTGGGGGAGGCACTGCAATTTTTCATTAATGAACAAGGTGTCAGGGTGGATGCCTCCTCTGCTCAGAGAGCATCATCCGGACTCCCCTAATCTGGCCAAATGTGGGCAGCACCAATGTCATACCCCCACCCCCCAAGATTACTTACTGAGTGCTGCCCTTGGGGGAGGTGGGGAGGTGGGGCCTGTATCACAAGTTTTCAAAACCTTGTGTGTGTGTGTGGGGGGGGGGTACAAAGACACTGCAGCTAACTCACAGGAACACCATGACAACTGTATTATTTTTAATACCATGAGATCTTTAATACTTTTGAAGGAAACCAGCAATAGCTGGCATCCTATTGGACACTGTATAAACTATTAGCTTGAGATGGTGATTATTAGATCATGTAGCATTCCTTTATCAAAAGCAAGAAGTTTGTAAACATTAATGTGGAACAGGAAGCACCGGTGGGGACTTCAAGACTGGAGAAATTGTGCAGTGCCTGGTGAGTCCCTGCCTCCTCCCGGTGATAAGTAGTTGTGGGTATGAATAATAAATACAAATTTAGTTTCTTTAAACTTATTTGTATTACTTTTCAAAGTGATAGACTAAGTTGTTAGAATGCAAGTACCTACTGGATTCTATCTGAGTACTAAACAGATGGAACTGGTATGTTTTTGTGTTGTGTTTTTTTGGTCTGGAGGTAACATGAACAGTGGCTGAAACTCTAGGGTGCTGTGCACCAGCTCAGAAAGCTGGGAACATTCTGGGAGCTGCTTGTGTTATGCTCGAATTCGGCACCCCCAAAAGACCACCAGAGACCCAAGATCGATGTAAGCAGCAAAGAGGTGTTTATTGCGAGCTAGCTCGGTCCTCCGCGCGCACACACAGCAACTGGTGACCCTGAGAGGCCCCGAGCCCAGGGTTTGCAGCAGTTTTATACATTTTTTGGAGAAGGCAGGGACCCCCACATACATCATAGCGTCTCTTAGCAAATCATCACACACCGCGGGAATATCAAATAACAACTCTAAAACATGATTAGCACATTCACTGGCGGGAACAAGTTGGGTAGGGGTGATTGGTTACTACAAAAGGGGTATTCATTTGAACTGATTGGTTTAAGCCAAGAGCTGGTATTCATGTTGAATTACATGGTTTCCCAACACGTTTTATCAATCACCATAAACTACTGGGAGGGTCATCTGGCATCCCAGGTATTTCCCTGTCTCATGCTGATTGGTGGCTGCTAGGGGGTTGCTGTGGGTCCCCACCTAGCCTGACTGAGTCAGGGACACCTGGCGCAGCAGATCTCTCCTGTTATTTGTAGATAAACAATTTAGCAGGGTGGGAATGTGCCTAGGAGTGCTCTGTGGATCTTTCCAAGGACAAAGGTCATGTCCCTTCCTTGGACAGGCTTTGCTCTGAGGTAGAGGCTGGTTTTTCACTTGAAGATCAGGTGACTTGTCATGGAAGGTGGCTGCTGGGGTCTCCAGCTGCCATGACACTGGTGGTTTTGAGTTGCATGGTCCTTGGGCAGGTCATTTTGTTTCTCCAATCGTCAGTTTTTCTATCTATAAAATCAAAGTATTGAGAAACCAGCAGGATGTTGCCCCTGCTGCTTGCTGGAGGGCCACAGGGAGGAAGCCAGGATTAGGAGAGGCAGTTGGTATAGATAGGTAAATCCGGTCAGCTCACCAAGGATGCCAGTTTGGGTCTGGGAAGTTGGAGAGGTATTGAAATGCTGATGCCTTCAGAGCCCTCCCTCTACCCTTATCTAGAAAACCTGCCCCTGCTCCCACCTGTTGCTAAGGTAACCCATCCCAGGGATTGTCCCTCTCTACTGGGAGTTATAAAAGTTGTTAAGGCACCCTGGGCCCCTCTTCCTGCCCCATCACTCTGCCTTGGCCACTCCTGTCCATCTGCTCCTCACCTTTGGGCCATCCCATCTGAGCATCTTCTGGGCCTAGTCATGTGAGCAGGAAGGAGACAGATAAGGGAGAACAGGAGAGCAGGAGAACAGGAAGCACAGGATATAAAAAAGGCAAACCGCTCTCACTTCTTGGGATACCAGCTATGGCTGCCTTCAAAGCCATGGAGAAGATGCTCGCCCTAAGCAGAGAGGAGGGGAGGAATTCCTTGGTTTCTACTTTCCTCCCATCTCCAGTTTCCTAGAGTCGCCTGTCATTGGCTTAATCCACTTGGAAACCAGCCGACTCAAAGGCTGGGAAGTGGCTACGTACACTTTCTGGAAAAATAGAATAAAATGAGGGCAAGACAAGAAGTAGAAGTGAGCGCAAACAAGCTCAAGATGGGCACAGGGGGTGTTCCCATGAGGAAAGTTAGTGGGCTGTAAAAGGGAGGAGAGCTGTAAATAAAAAATCCCCCAGCCCCCAGACAGGCATTAAAAAAAAAAAAATCAGACCTTAGCCATGGATAATTGCCCTGCAAGCAGATCAGAGCTTGCAGAGGACAGCTGGTCATTTGGTTTAGAGAATTTGGGGAGTTCAGCAGGAAATAGCAAGAGATGAGAAGAGTCCCACTAGGTAAGGAACACAGAGGCTGAGAATTCAGGAACACATAACATCCGTGCTGGATGTCTGTCCACACATGGTCAGACATGGGACTAGGGTTCCAATGCAGGGTTGAGGACAAAATTCTCAAAAGCAAGGCAAGGTCAGTCTATGCCTGGGGTGAACAGAGATCTCCAAGGCAGCTGGCCAAGGTAAGAAGGGCTAGGGAACAAGAACAGGTCCCACGTATAGTGCGAGGTCAGAGTTAGATAACCAGGAAGAGTGACTGGAATCTGAATTTCAGGATAATAGACTGCAGCCCCTTAAATGTGCTGCACCCGAAGTCAGGACTTGGTCAGTGGAGGTCACAAATGTAGCTTAAGTGACTCCAAGTCGGGAGAAAAAGTTATCACGATAGCCAGAACCAGGCAAGACTATGGTAGTGGACATCTGTTGTTTTTGCCAACTTTTAAGTCATTTCTACTTTTGGTGACAATTCTAATCTCTGGGGAACCAACTCCTCCACCTCAATTCTTAACGTAAAAGGGATCTCAGCTCCTGCTTCAGGAGTCCCAATAGCACTCAAGCCTAATTCCACTAAGTCAGCCCACCCCTGGCCACAATGAGTTAAGAGGAACATGTGACCTCCATCTGTCCAGTGGTACTGGAGTTGTGTGCTTTGGTGGAACAGTTGGAAAAAAAGAGAATCTCTCTGCTGGATTTTGAGCTCAGAGGATGTTAATCTGGACCTACCACATGTATTAGTCTGTTTTCTGTTGCTAATAGCAATACCACAGACTGGGTAAGTTATAAAGGAAACATGTTTATTGAGCTCACAGTTCTAGAGATTCAAGGGCTCACATCTGGTGATGGCTGTCATGCTGGCAGGGTCCCGAGGCAGCTCAGGGCATCATGTGGCACTAAACAGGGAGTGTGTTTGTGTGTTTGTCTGGTTTTTCTCCCTCTTCTAATAAAGTCACCAGGATTCAATCATGGGATCCTACCATTCTGCCCTAATGACATTATCTAACCCTGATCACCTCTCCAAGGCCCCACCTGTAAATACCACAGTCAGATTAAGCTTCCTTCCTCTTAATACCCCACCATGGGGATTAAATTTCAACACCTGAAGCCTGGAGAGGGCACTCACACCAGATCCAAGAAAGAAGAGCTTCAGTGAGAGTGAAGCCAGGGCAGACCAAAGTCGAGCTCAAGGAGAAAGAGCAGGAGCAGCCACACACCTCTGTCCTCGCTGGACCCCGGGGCTCAGCCTCGCACATCCAAACCTTCCAGACTTCAGTTCCTGAAGCTCCATACTTTTTTTGCTCTTTTGTGAAAACAATTTGAGTTTTGTTGTTTTTACTCATTTGTAACAAGAGTGACACTATGCTATTCCTCCTTTATTCGTGTTGCATGACCATTTGATTTTCATGTGAAACATAGATAGGAGGCCAGAGACGCCAAGTCTCCTCCAAATGCCCAGTGTCTGCATTGACTTTAAAATTGTCCTGAACTTCTCCTGGGCTTTGGTGACATGATCACTCATGATGTTGGCTCAGGCCTTTACTTACTAGAGAGAGTCCAGGAGAAGTGGCTGTACTCAGTATTTGGCCTAAGAGGGGAAATACAGAGGAAAAACAGGGCCTGGAATTCTCATATTCCCCCAGTGTTCATGCAAGGAAGCTTTGGATGTATTTTAACTGGAGCGGATCTTTGTTTCAACATGTTTGCAGCTTGCTTATCTACAAGGTTGGGTCAATGAACCAACTTTGGTTAGATTCTTCTTCTTCTTCTTTTTTTTTAACTTAATTAACAGGTTGCTTGCTGAATTGATCAAATGATTTGACATCCTAAGGAAACAATGTCTAGAAGGCAAAAATAAAGCCATTGTTTAAATTAGTGTCCTGAGAGTTGAACATAGTATCTGTGGAGTACTGATGAGAATGTTCCCTGGAGAAAGAACATTGTCCTGCAGCAGGGACAATGTAGGCTTGACCTAAGGCACACCAGGAAACTATAAATTTTAGCTATTGCTGTTGTATTAGTTTTCATTACCACAGACAGAACCACAATTAAGCAAAAAAAGGGCTTATCGTAAAAGATTCTTAAGCGTCTCTCAGGATCTTTAGGCAGATCATCTCTAGGCCTGAGAAACCACTAGGACCAGGAGCTCAAATATGGACACAACATTTCTTGTCCTGGTTTTTCTCCATGTTATGACTTTATTCTTTCTACTCATAGCGGGAGCTTCATATGGAAGAAAATTTTCATTTTTGTATTTTATTGTTTTAGCCACCATCTTGAGTTTTGCATTAGAAGTTCCAGAGAAGGGCTCCACAGTTGGTCCATGTAGGCCTCATTACTGGACCAATCAGCTGTGTGGAGGGCAGGTCACATGTCCAAGATGGCTGCTCCTGTGATAACAAGGATTAGATGGTTGCACGTGGTAAGGGGAAGTTCTTAGATTTTAAGAGAAGCTGGGCAGACAAAATGGTAAGGCTGTACAGAACGACAGCGTGGTGATGACACATTCATCACCAGGCCTTCTTTTATTTGTTGTATGACAAACTACCTCAAAGTTAATGGCTTAAAGCAGAATCAATCAGCTCACAGTTCTGTAGGTTGGCAGTCAGGGCATTGCCATGGCTTGGTTCTCAGGTCAGAGTTTCACAAGCCTAAAAGCGAGGTGCCTGCCAGACTCTCATCATGAGCTCATGGTCTATCTCCAAGTTTACATGATAGGTCAGAATTTAGTGGGTTTTTTTTGGTACCTGGGGTTGAACTCAGGGGCACTCAACCACTGAGCCTCATCCCCAGCCTTATTTTGTATTTTATTTAAGAGACAGAGACTCAGTGAGTTTCTTAGAGTCTCTAAGTTGCTAAGGCTGGCTTTGAACTCATGATCCTCCTGCCTCAGCCTCCTGAGCCACTGGGATTACAGGCATGCACCACTGGACTTAGCATTTTTTAGTTTCTTGAGGTTGCAGGATGGAGGCGCCCGTTTCCTTGGTGATGGTCAGCTGGGGGCTGCTCGCCTAGAGACTGCTGTATTCCTTGCCATATCCATCTCCAAAGCTAGTAATGGAGAAAGTCCATCCTGTTGAATCCTTCTGATGCTTCCAGCTCTCTTTCCAGGGAGAGTCTCATGCCTTTTAGTAGATCACCTCATTAGGTCATGTTTATTGAGCAGAATCACCACAAATTAAGGGCAAAGTCCTCTATAGTTCTGACCCCACTTCAGATGCCAGACACCAAGTGAGGGGAGAGGCCACTCACTCTTCTGATTGACTTGTAAGGATTCCCTCAACATCTCTCCTCTCCTCCAAATCACTAGAATGACTCGCAGAAATCAGGAAAGCATACTTAAGATTGTAGTTTTATCACAAAGGATATGTACAGAGTAAGGTCTGGGAGGAAACAGAGTTTCCATACCGTCTGTCCCCTGGAGTCAAGGGTGCACACCCGTGCATTTCATCAAGGTTGATGTCCAGAGTTTTTATTGGGATTCCATGACATAGTTGAGATGGATTAAATCATTGGCCACATGATCAAGGTCAATCTCCAGGCCCCCTCTCTTACCTGGAGGTCAGAGTTCCAGGCTGGCCCAAAGTTCCAATGCTGTGATCATGCACTTGGTCTTTCTGGTGAGCAGCTCCCAACCTGGAGCTATCTAGGGGCCAGCCAGAGTGGCCTCATTGCCTAACAAAGGCATTTCTGTCCCTGAGGAAGTCCAGTGTTTTAAGAACTCTAAGCAAGGAACCCAGAACAGAACCAATTTCTTCGTTTTACCACAGGATCATCTTAGGATTCTGCCTACCACACCTCTCCTGACCTATCGTCTTTACTTCCTGAAATCTTTCAAAGTCCATCCCAGGTCCACCTCCCTCCCTTCCTCCTTTGTCTCTCCCTCCTTCTCTTTTTTTTTTTTTTTTTTTTCAGACAGGGTCTCACTAAGTTGCCCAGGCTAGCTTGAATTTGGTATTCTCCTGTTTCATCCTCCTGAGTAGCTCAGGCATGTGTCACCATGCCCAGCTCTAGGTGCCACCTCCATAATGAACCTTGTCCCACCTTCTCAACTGGATATGCTCTTTCCCACCTTTAAACGGCCACAAATAGTTTTGTTATAACTTTACCTTTAAGATAAAGGTAACATAATTCTAATCCTTGTTAACAAGTTTTCTTGTAACTGGATAGCAAATTACCTGCAAACACAGACTTCTTATTTGTTTAAATCATCTCATTTATTTAAATAGAGCAAGAGCTCCAAAAACGTTTGACTCATGGAATTGAATATCAGAGGTGAAACCATCTCATAATAAAGTATACTTGAACTTAGATAACGAAATCATTTGAGGTGGAATTTAAGACACACCCTCCATGAAATGTTGGGGAATGGACATGGCACAATGATAATATATTTGTATTTTCTTTCAGACTTGATTTAATGACCTTCCATTTAATAAGTCACATCCAGATCTTAGGAGAAGTCTGTAGGGATGGGGTGGGGGAGCTATAAACTCTTTCATTAATTTCTTGGGGACAAGGAGAATTTGCAATATTTGTAAGACTCTGTAAAACTGGTAGTGTGCCCCAGGAGGCGTATGACATTGTTGATCCCTGTGTAGTACACCCACATCAACCTGCCTAGCAAGTGGACAGGTTGTAGTTCTACAGCTGCTTGGGCTTGCAGACTCTTGACACATCTTGTAGGATCCTAGAATTGGCTGTGATTTCATCAGAGCAGATAATCAGGATTATAGGTAAAAGCATTAGGAAGAGACATTACTGCATATCTACAATCTCTATGAGTCAATGAGAAGTTGCCATTTTCTTTTCTCCAGAGAAGAGCAAAGCCCTCCTCCCTACTGTGGTGCACACACAAGGGTCCTTCTCCTCAACCCTTGCACTCCCCTCTCCCAAGTGCTGCATTTTCTATCTACTCTAAGACCCATTTTCAGAAATGATTTATCACAGATTAATAGTGTTTCATTCAAATAAAAAATTAAAACCAAGTTAGAAACCTCTTGCCCCCAACAATTGGAAATAAGATCATAGCTCCAGATGTGCCCCTTGGGGACCAAGGCAGTGCTACCAGCTCTGTTTGGGACCATCAGTTGGTCATTTTATCTTCCAGCACACTGAAAACTGTTGATTTTTTTTCCCCCAAGTGAAAATATTAGGTGATTCTGGTGTAGAAACCGCAACCCCCTAATCAGAGTTGACCATGATTTCTTCGACCCTGAACGCCCTCCCTCATCTGTACCTCGGCTGTTTCTTGAAAGTTCTTTTCAATCCCTCCCCTTTGTTTCTCTCTAACTCTATTTACCATTTTTTACTGAGGGGTGTTTGCTCTATATGCTGTTATGGGGTCCAGAGTGTCTAATTGACAAATTATGTTGCGCTTTTGGTGGCTTTAAGTAATCATTTAAAATAAATAAGATCATAATTATCAGTTTTCATTTACCCATTTATTAAGTAACAATGTTCACACTGAGCAGTTTGATTTTGTGTTATAATAAGGCAATCTCTACATGATGACAGATGGTGTTTCATTTTGCCGACACTGTGCTAAAGTGCTTTGAGTTGTGATGTGTTTGATTTTATTAGAGATCAGATTTAACACATGCATGCTACATAACTGCAATCGCATTCCCATTTCTCATCTGTAGGAGAAAATGAAACTGTGATGAAATGTAATATACTCACCCTCAGGCAGAACTAGTGGGACTGGGAATTGCAACATAATAAATCTAATGGATATTACACTATAGGACCCTAGAAATTTACTGTTATTATGTTCAGGGAAGGAACTCGGTTTTGTAAAACTCACTTTTATTTCACTGGCATCAGTGCAATTTCACATTATTTAACTGTTGTGTCCCAATAGCAGAGATGGTATTTGTGGTGTTGAAAGGGAAAAACTTGCCCGCCAAAGAACACAGGGGTCCAGGAACCCAGAGGAGAAAGTGAGGGGTGAGCAAAGAGCCCCAAATTGCATCGACTAAATGCAAATTACAACAATGGCACCTCATTAACAATGGATTGTTGGGATTGTCAAATTAAGCCTCATTTAGCCATGGTGGCACCCACTGGAGGAAGACAAGTCTGTGAAAGCTTTGACTATGATATTGAGCTCTTATATTCTCAGGCTGCCCTACGGCTGCCCCCCAGAGGGGGCGGGAAACTAAGTTAATTACACATTTAGTTATTGATGTGACTGTTGATGGAGCTTTTCCCTAATGAGACCATTGTCAAGTGGAATTCCAAAGATGGAGACAGCCTTCAGTGTCCCTGTGCCAATGAGGTGAAGCCCTGTGATTCTCCATTGCTTACTAGAGTTTGGTGCCATAGAATCTACACTGCTATCCTCTTAGGTAGTCTTCCTGCTTCCAGCCTCTACCCACTGGTATCATAGATGCTTCGCCTCACCCACTCATCCTAAGCGAGTGCTTTCGCCATATTGCTTTCATGCTCAGAAGCCTCAGTAACGCCCCATGTCCTGGCATTCACACCCCTCCTAATTCAGCACTGATCTCGCAACCTCTTAAAATAAATCTGTTATACCTGTGAAGTTGGTCTTTTCATTATTCTTCCAACAGGAGAAGCTCATTTTATTCTTCATTCTGGTGTGGGGTTCTGTTGGTGGCAAGTGTTAGAAACCCAACTACATTTGTTCAGGCAGAACTTGTTGAGCTCCCAAATTGAGGAAGGCAGGGGTGGCTGGATCCCTGGCCCAGATGGAACTAGGAACTCAAATGTTTCTCAAATTATCTCTCCCAGTCTTTGTTTCTACCTAGATGCAGAACTACTTCTTCCATAGGATAGGGGCTATCCGAGGAGAGGAAATGAAACCCTGTCACTGTGGTTTCAGGCTCAAAAAATTTGATGGGAAGAGCTCTGATTGGCCCAGTGTGTGTCAAGATCCATGCTCTGGCACAATGGCTATTGCCCTGGCATTGGCTGGACTGGGGCTGGATAACCTTTATCTGCAATGATTCTGATTAGCAAGATGGTGTTTATAATCTGATTAAAATAAAGGCAAGGAGGAGAGTTGCTTTTCTGGGCTTTTGAGCAGTCAAAAGAATAGATGCCCAACACCACAATGCTTGTTGACTAGGCTACCATCTGCCATGCCCATTTCCTCTTGTCCTCCTATCCTGATCTGAAACCACCTGCCTTACAGAATAACAGGACAGGGCAGGGAGAGAAGGCTAATGTTTTAGCGTCTTAATACATGGAATTATCTAAAGCGGTCCCCACAGTTGACCTGTAAATGAGATACTATTGTCCATATTTCACAGATGAGCTTATAAAGCTATCTCCCTGAAACGGGTCATTGAAACAAAGTGGAAACCAGCTCTGCTGAACTCTACATGGCTCTGAATATGGAGGAAGGGTTCAGTTGTCTTGAACGGTGCTAAAAAAGAAAAACTTAAAAATACCTGTATACCTTGTTTATATGACCCAAGATGCATGATTGATTGGAAACACGTGCCTATTCGATTTCCTCGATTCTTACATTCAAATTACTTGAGAGCAGGCCATTAGGACCGACAGGTATCATCCAGAGGGATTTCCTTGGGACAGGCCTAATTCTTATCATGTCTCATTCCTTTACTCGACAGGTATTTATTGACGCCTGCCACGTTAACCAGCTAATTACTCTCAGGCATCGTTTCTTTTTACATTAGATTTTACGTTTCTACACCACACTCATTCAAACTTGTCATCTCACTATTTTCTGACTTTTCCTGGCTCAGCTTTGCAAGAACAGTTCTTTCTGCTTACAGTACCTCCCAATCCTTTCTGAAATCTTAAATCCTGCTACTTCTTCAAGGCTTGAGTCAAACCCCATTTCCCCTCTGACCTTCAACCTGCCCAACCTGCTGTATCCATCTCAGCTATGTTTTCACTCCTCTCAATACTAAAGAAATTGCTCTAACTCGCTCAGCCTCTCAAGCCAACATTTAATTTTCAGATATATATGTATGTGCATATATAAATCACACACATATATAATTTTTTGCTAAAATATAGAGTTATGCTTTTTCAGATTACCCCCATAATAGTTCCCATAGGAGTGCTGGATGCATAGCAAGTGTTTAATAAATGTTGCTTATTAAAATAAGAAAAACTCTTAACATAAAATTATTCAGATACATGCAACAGATGTTTATAGATGCCATGCCGTACCTTTTAAAAATTAAGATGGATGGTATAATGTAGCATTAGAGTATAGATGGGACACTGGAAGCAGTTTTTGAATTCTGGCTTATGTTATTTAGTTTATGTAGAGTCCCAGGAAAGTCTCAGTTTCCCTCCTTTGTGAAGTGGATATAAGACTTTCTACTTCATAGAAATTTCTGGGTGAGAATGGCATGAGATGCCATTTATAGGGGGCTTAGCAGAGTACCGGATGTGTCACTGTGCATGGAAAGTGGTAGGTAGGTGTGGGGTAAGTTACCCAGGCATCTGAGCTCTATGCAAAAAGTACATTCCAAATAAATGATCAGATCGCGATAACCTTTAAGTTAAGTTTGACATGTAGTTATTCCATTCCGTTCCATTCCATTCTATTACATGTGGTTAGTCTCCTTATTGAACTCTCACATGGGGGTGGGAGGGGAAAGGATCCTACTCCTTTAGTTGGATCTGTGGGCAGATTCTCCAGAGGTGACATTTGCCTCTAGACTGGAATGAAAGGAAGTCAGCTTTGTGGAAATCTAGAAGAAGGGCATTTCAGACACAGGGAACTGTAGGTGAAAAGACTCTGGGCCAGGAGTATGCTCAAGGTACCGCAGTAGCTGGAAATTAGTAGGGAATAAGGAGGTAAATAGAGGCAAGATCATACAGGGCTTGGCAATCCTTAGTGACAAGTTAGGATTTATTCCAATTTCAGTAAGAAGCCATTGGAGGGTTTTAAGTAAAGGAGTCATCTGATAACCAATGTACAAGGTGGCCCCCAAGTGATCCTTGCTCCCTGGTATCCACACCCTTCTGTCTTGGATAAGAATGACAGGTTGCTAATAGTCTATTGTAGAAATGGCAGACTGTGACCTTGGGAGTTGTGAAAGACTGGGGTTTCTGCGTCTCTCTCTCTCTCTCAGTTCATTCACTCTGAGAAGGTCAGCTGCCTTGGCATGAGGAGGTTCAAGCAGCTTCAGGAGAGAGCGATTGGCCTCCTGCCCACAGCCATGTGAGAGCGCCATCTTTGAAGCTGATCCTCCAGCCTCAGTCCAGCCTTTAGGTGCCTGCAGCCCAGTCAACCTCCTGATTGCAATTTCAGGAGACAACAGGGATCAGGATCACCCAGCTAAACTGCTCTGGAGTTACTGGTCTTGAGAAACTTGTGTGAAATAGTCAATCATTTTCGAAATTTTATTTTTGAAATCTTCAGCTGCTAAATTTTGGAGTAATTATTCTGTAGCAATAGGTAACTAATTCAAGTGGCCTTTTCAAATTTTGATTTTCTACATTGTCACTGCTGGATGGACAAAGGGCTTTGGAGGGGTAACATGTGAAAGGCTGGGTAGGTGTCTGGTCAGCCACAGTGGTGGCTTGAGACAGGGATGGTGAGAAATGGTCAAGTTTGCTGGAGAAAATGGGATCTGCTTTTTGGGTTCACTGATGAGGCCCTGGGCTGAGGTTGACATCTTTATTTTGGGTCTGGGAAACTGGGTGGATTGTGGGTACCATAGACTGAAAGGGGATGAATCAGCGTGGAGAGGAAAATCTGGATTCCACTAGGCACAGAATAAAGATTGCCATGAATGAGAGCGTGAGATGGCTTGACCAGGAGCAGTTTTTCTGTCACCTACAGAGTACAAATAAGAACTGTCTATGTTTCAATAAAAAACACCTCCAGTCAGTACCTTGGAACTGCCTTCCTTCTTCTCAATTAAGTAGAAGACAATTAAATTAGAGTCCAACTTCGAGGACTTCATTATGCCTCATCGAAAATGATAAATGACTCTTGGTGACCTCCTCACCTTGCCAACACAATCCCACCTCGTTTTTCAAAGAGCTAATGAAACCGATGGATTCTCTCTTCTCAGTAGCAGGGCCAAGAAAAACAGGGCGCACCCCATGAAATGCAGGGAAGCGGGGAAGGAGGCAGGAGAGAAACCCACCCTTGACATTTTGACAATTGGCCCAAGTGGCTTTGAAGTGCAAACTTGGGGGAAAAAAGCCTATCTACATATTGATTTCCTATCTGTTCCATTGCTTTAATCCACCTCTGTTTGGCATGTTAACACTGAGGTGTGTGTGTGTGTGTGTGTGTGTGTGTGTGTGTGTAAATGGCCTGCCATTTTTTTTTGGGGGGGGGGGGAAGAGGAAGAAGTGGGGAAAAGGGAAGGGCAAATGGTAAGAGGAGGTGTTTGGGAGTCAATGAAGATATCCATTTGTACTTTATTTTCTCTTCCATTCACCCTAAGCCAGAGTAAGTACTTGAATTCTTCTCCCTGCTTTTCGAAGAAGGCAGTAGGAATAAGGGGTGACAGGCAGAAGCTTTTGATCTTGGCTTGAAGTTCTGGCATCTTCATTTTTGAGCTGTGTGGCCTTAAGCAAGTTTCTTAGCTTCTCTGAACCTCAGTCTCTTCATCGGTAAAAATTGGGAATGATCCTATTGCACAGGCTAGTCGTGAAGACTAAGGGAGATGAACCCGCAGAAGCAGTTAGTTGTCTGCTGCTGTTCTGTTCCCTCAAGTTCATGTTATTTTGCCTTTGCATCATGTCTAACATTATGGGGTGAAGGAATCTTCTGACTGTCGAGGACATCTGCTAAATGACATAATAGAGGACAGGCTTTGGCCAACATTTTCTATAAAGGACTAAGTAGTATGTATTCTAGTCTTTGGGAGTCATGACCTTTGTTGGAAGTGCACCTAATGCCAGCTTTAGACAAGAGATAAGAAGATATGCATGGCTCTGATCCAATAAAACTTTATTTACATCCCAGAGGCTTGGGAGGTGGAGGCAGGAGGATTGTAAGTTCAAAGCCAGCCTCAGCAAAAAGTGAGGCCCTAAGCAATTCAGTGAGACCCTGTTTCTAATAAAATACAAAAAAGGGCTGGGAATGTGGCTCAGTGGTTGAATGCCCCCAAATTCAATCCCCAGTACCAAAAACCAAAACCATCTCCCCCCCAAGAAAAATTGTATTTACAAAAGCAGATGTCACCCGGATTGGTCTTCTGACCCTTGGTTTAGGAAACAGCTGGATAACTGTAATTTCAGGTGTCCTGAGTACAATAATACCATTCACATTGTTTTCTCTACTTATATTGTATCTACAATTACCTAGGTATTTTAAGGTACATGTTAGATTTATCTACACAGAAACCATGTAAAGTAATAACAACAACTTAGGTTCATTGAATGCTTATTATGTGTGGAGTATTGTGCTAAGTGCTTTGCAGTTATTGTTGAAAGCAGCTGAAATTAAAGTACACTCAGGCTCTAGATCCAGATGGTTGAGAGTTGAATACTAGCTGTGTGACCTTGGGAAAATCACTTAACCTCTTTGTGCCTCTATACTTGTAAAGCTCTTAGAAGTGCATCTGGCACAGAACAGGCGTTTAAGAGGAATTAGCTAGTTCAACTGCGTGGGAGACAGTTTCTGTTACCTGCTCTTACAGATGAGGAAACTGAGGCATAGAAAGGAACAGTACAATTCCTGAAGTTATGGGTTCTCTGTGGCTTCAAAGCCTTGGTTCTGTTAGGGTTACATGTCACTGCCTCCCAAGGGTGATCATCACCCTCCTTCTATGGAAGAGGAAATTGAGAATCAGAGAAAGAGCTTGCCTGGGTGTGGACCAGTGAGTAAAGAGACAAGACTTGAATCTTAGTCTTTGATCCCTGATCAAGGACTGGCTCTGTGTCCAAGCCCTATGTCCTCTTTTAGGGATCATGGGATGTGCCACATCTAAATATAACCAGGGAGCAATCCTTGTGTTAAAGCATTAGTGCCTGAGTTAGTGAGTGAGTCCAGGAGGGGTGGAGGTGAAGCAGAGGAGAGGTGAGAGGGAGCAGGAAGAGAATTTTAAGTGCCTGGAGTTGAGAACTGGCTTGCTACTCCCCTTCCTTGGCTGACTTGACCCCAGCCCGAGCTTGAAAGAATGTGAGATTCCAGGGACAGCAACACCTCCCACCCAGTGCTCACCGGGTGTTTCCTGTTCCTAAGCCTCCCCATACTGCAGACAGGAGCATGAACACCCCATTTTTAAGGGAGGACACCTGCCCAAAGCCGCTCAAAGAGAAGGAGGAAAACCAGAATTTGAGCCCAGCTCTTCCCAAGGTGAGCTCTTTCCAATGCTACTTGGTGAAATGACCAGGATCTTATTGTCAAGACCTGGACGCTTACCTGGTCCAATCCCAGGCCTCCTTTCCTGAGACTCAGGCAAGTCCCTGTCTTACTCTGCTCTCAGCTTCTGCATCACAGCTGAGGAAAGGGTTGGATCAGATTGGAGGTTCCAGTCTGTGGGGTGTGGGCAAATGAAAGGGCTCCGAGTGGCGAGAGCATTAACAAGTGTGAATCACTCCAGGAAAACATCATTCACCTTTACGTGTAATCTGAGTTCTTCTCCCTATGGCAAGAAGAACACCTCTGTGAGAGCCATCCATTTACCCAGTCGTTCCCGACGCTTACCCAGATGCTCAGTACATGCCACGCTAGTTCCAAATTGGAAGAAGCCTGAACCAAAGAGAAGGAGACCCTGCTCACAAGCAGCTCACATTCAGGAAGGAGGGGGAAGGCCAGAGAAGAACTAAAGGAAGAAAAGGGTATCCTAATAACATAAGGTAAGAAAAAGGTCAAAATAGGGCAAGATGCCAAGGGCAGGTTGGCAGAAGCGTAGGGACACATAACTGGTAGTAAGAAGATGGAGCCAATGAACGTGAGGCCAAGACCATGGATGTGGAGGCCATATCTAGCGGGTGTTGAGGTCGGCAGGGATGGTGCAGGGTGGGGGGAAGAGAGGGAGCAGTGTTAGAGCTCAGTGGGGAGGGGGATAGCGGGTGCTATCCGCTGCTGGGGGTGCTGACAGTACACTGTCTCTAATTATTGGTTTCCTTGGGGCTGCAGAGAGAGAGAGCCACTGTTCCCAAAGGCACAGAAGGCAAGCAGGACCCTCTCTGCCCCATCCTGCCTCTTCCCCATCTCTCTCACCAGAGTTGATCTCTAACAAATACTCTTCATGCCCAATCCCATCTCAACATCTGCGTGTAAATAAACCCAACCTGGGACTTTTAGGGATCATCAGCTTTGGGGGAAGATAAGTGTTAACAATGCTTCATGATACCATGATACTTGTTAAAGAAGATGAACATGATCTTATTCCAGAGGGGGAATTTTGGAGTAGGAAAGAGGATTCAGGTTCAACTCCAAATATAGCAAGGAAAACAAAATTTATAGCTAAGGATGGATGAGAGGGTGGACGTTGGTGGATAGAAAACTGCTAAGAGGAAACTTGAAGGTAAAGAGGGATTCTGGCTAAATCTACTTGAATGGATTCTTGCTAAAGACAGGCCAGGTGATCAGGCATCACTTGGGGTGGTGGTGGAGGAGGAACCAAGCAGGTAGGAAGGGTGCTTAGATGCTGGGGGAAGGGGGTTCTAGCTAAACTGACTTAGCAAGGTTCTTGCTGAAAGTGGCTGTTGGGAGGACCAAAATGTGATCAAAAGAGAATCTTTGTCACTTTGGAGAAGATATTCAGAGCAGAAGTTGAGAGTGTTTGCTGAAGACAGACCATCTGGACAGAGCACAGTGGCTTTGGGAGTGTGGGGCACAGTGGGAGACTAGATCTAATTAGAGGATGAGGATCCAGGTGATCCTCAGGGGCTTGAGCTTCCATGGCAATAGCAGCTTTTTTGAGGTACAGAAATATATATATTTAAATTTTAAATCCTCAGTGTTGGTCTTGTCAATTAAACTCCACCTTTCCTCGGGGTTATTGACTGACTTGGAGTAAAAAAAATGATTTTTACAATTCCTTAACATTTTCTACAGGGGTGATTTGACATCTAGCATATTGTCTTTGGTTTTTAGGGTATCTATAACATACGGAAACCTTCTTTTAACTTTGTTCATCTATCTCATTTAATTCTCAAATACTATTAGTATTGCCATAACACAGATGAGGAGGCTGAACACAGTGAGGAACAATGACTCTCATAGTCACATCATTGATACATTTGAATTCAAATCCACATGTAACTCCACGACCAAGATATTATTCTGTAATACATTGGTACAATTTGGGTGTTGGTCTTCATTTTGATATTTACCCCTGTAAGAACTCTTGTGCTTCTCAGACCATCCGTCCTGATTTTTGGTTCAGAAGTGTGACCACTGTCATGATACCCGACATTAGTAATTCACAAGGGTTGTCATGCGTCTCTTCTAGAGGTTGCTGGCCCTGCTTTGAGAACTTTCTTCCCCTTTCCTACAATCTGGCTTGCAATGAGGAATAGAAAGTAAGTTTCTGACTGTTTTGTGTTCTGTTTCCTTACAGAAAAGCGCTGGTATGGAATTTCTTTGTAGTCAGATTCCAGAAAGAGGGGGTGTTTGCTTGATCTGAAGGGCATGCAATCTGTTTTCTGTCTGAATGTCAAAATCATAACCTGTGACGCTGAGATTAAAAAAAAAAAATTCCCCTTTGACCAGTAGAAGTATACTTCTTTCAGATGGTAGTATGGAGGCTGTTGGTGCTTGTGTCCAAATTCATATAAAATGTTTGTCCTGCGTGGTCATTTGGGACCCTCTGCCATTGGCGGGCTGCTTTAATACATCCAGAACAACTAACATTTCAATTTGAGTATCATCAATTTTTCCTGTGACAGGAGGGCAGACTTAAAAACCTAAGCTAACCCACATCCATGTTGTCAATATCTATTTTTAGTGAGATTTATTTGTTGGGGGCAAAATGTCCTGTTTGAGACTCACCCTGACCTGGAAAATGAGGAGAGAAGCTTGGATGATTTTAGCACCTGTTCTTGACCCACATGTCCCGTGGAAGAGGACTGCCAGTCAAAAGAATCATCTTGGTGGAAGATGCAGCAGACAGAGGCTCATCAGATGCAGAACTTTCCTGACCATCTAGGAGAGGGTCAGAGGATAGAGGGGGAGCAGACTGGAAAAGGGGTAGGGGGAACCCCTGCCTTTCAGGGGCTCCCTTTGTAGGATGTGTTCTGGGGGGCACAGGAACCCTCCCCCAGGATGGATCCAACCCAGCAGAGGGGAGTTCAGGCGCATCAGGAGAAGATGAGAGCTGTGTTTGATTCTGGATCTTGCCTGTGCTGCTGGCCAGGTGGCATTATTCATTTAGTGCCATTCCATACTTTGCAGGAAAAGCACAGCAGGCTTATAATGCTTGAGTTTTTAAACATTCAGAAGGCTGAGATGCTATAAATAAGCTTCCTGTGTCAGAGATTAAATCAACCAAGATGCCTGCCATGCCAACTTTATTTCTGAAACAACGTGTTTTCAGCAGAAATCAAAATACATGTTAATCCTTCCCTTCTGACAGGCTAATACGAGCCTTGAAAACCACAGTGGAGAGCTTCTAAGAGGATGTTAAATAGGAAGCTACGTCTTCGTGGCTTATCTGCCGCAGAAGGCCCTGACCATCCCTCCGGTTGGAAATCTTTTGCCTGGACTCAGGGCTTGGTGCTGCAAAATCTGGATTGGCCTGGGCGGTTATAATCACAAAAGGCTCGCTATTGTGGTTTGATAAACCAACTGTGTCTTAGAGACGACTAATCACAGGTTAGCAAACAGCAATCAAGTCCAACATCCATTCCCTCTTCCTTTACAACAGCACCTTTTTTTTTTTTCAATGAGAAACCACCCTTCACCCACTGTTACTCCATCTGGTTCTGTGTGCACGACTCCACTTCCCAGCTCTAGAGGTGGGTCTGGGGTCAACCAATCAGAGCCATGTCTCTTTCATTGGCTGTGATAATTGGTTCAGAGGTCAGCCAATTGGACCAAGGTGGGCTAATCAGAATTTGGACCTTGGCTGGAGTTATTGGGAAAGAGGATTTTTTTTTTTTTTTTTGCTTAGAACTGTTGAATTTTATAGTTGCCACCTGATCACTTGAGATTGAAGCCAATTCAGAATGAAAGAGATGGAGACAGATTCCTGATATATTGTGTGAATACCTGGATACAGCCTGGCTTGAAATTAGAGGCACCTCTGAGCTGACTTACATGAACAAGTTCTATTCTTTATCCAATAAGAGTGAGTTGGCTTTCTGTCACTTAAAATCATAATTATCCTGACTAATTCAGTGCTCCAGCCGGTTCCTTCGGCCACACTGGTCAATTCAGTGACAAAGTGTGTTTATGGGTTTATCAACTTGTTATTGGCAAGGTCTATTCTAATTTAGTGAAATTGACTGGTGGGGCAGGTCAGGACAGATTCAGCTTCAGTGAAAAGCAAGTCCAGGAGGAGCAGAGAGTACCCCTGAAAAGCTGGGTATGGGTGCTGGTGAGCAATTGCTAGGAGCTTTAGGAGGGGGCTGTGTTTTCTCAGTGGGAGATTGTTTAGAATCTCTGCCTGTAGGAAAAAATAGTGCCCAACCAGGTCCTTAGCCTTTGGGAGTACCTTCAAGGATATGGTAAAGTTGTACCCCTTGTCCCTAGAAAGAATCACATGTGTTCCTTCCCAAAACATTCCCCATGTAATTTTGGATGGGTCTTAGAATTACAGAAACCCAGCCAGGGATTCTAGTTCATACCTTAAGGGCCTGGACAGATGATGTATCTCTTATATTTCACAAGACCTCTTGTAAACGATACATATTTGCTGCTTAAGATTTTGGAGGACTTAACATGTCTCAGGCACTGTAGTTAACATGTAGTGATTTAATTATATTTTTACAATGATCCTCTGGGGGAAGTGTTTTTATTATCCTAACTTTACAAATGAATAGCCAGAAAGCTGAAGTTATACAGCTCGCTCAAGGTCACACAGCTTGTAAATGAGCAAAATTTACACCAAGTCACCAAAGCACACGAGGTCACATTCTATGTCACTTCACTGACTTTATAAATCACTCTGTTAATGGATCACAATGACTACCAGTCTATAATGATTGGGGTCCTTACATCTAATTTCCATCCATCGTGATTCAGTTTAAGCCCATTGCTTCCTATAGGGAATATGAGATTACATTGGTTTCAATCCCAAATTAGGCATGTGATTGATAGTAAATTACTTCATATTTCAGACTCAGGTTCCTAATATGGGGAGTATGGTTAGTATACTTTTATTTTATTTTTTCATTTTCCTTATCATTTTCAATTTTGGAGAATTACCAAAGGATGCATGTTTGTAGAAATTAAACACAGAAATAGAAGGGGTGAGTAGGCGTGGTGTAGCAGTTGTCCTTAGTAGCTCCTGCTATGGCCGTGTGTCTCTCCAGAGGTAATCATTTTTAAAGATGGGTGTCTATTCTTTTTCATAAATTTACAATCCTCCCACAACAAATTTATAGAGCTCTTTTCCCCTCCTAGATTTATTGAGGTACAACTGACAAATAAAAATTGTATATACTGAAGGTGGGTAATGATATTTTGATATATGAGTATACTGTAAAATAATCACTAAAAGCAAGCTAATCGACATACTCAACTCCACAGTTTCTTTTCTTTTTTCCTCCCTTCTTTCCTTTTTTCTTCCTTCCTGCCTCGATCTCTTGCTCTCTTTTTTTTGGATGAGAACATTTAATAGTGAACCTCTTAGAAAATTTCAGGAATATAATACAGCATTGTTAATACAGTCATAGTGCTTACACAGTTTATGTTTTAAAACAAAAATAGAATCATGTCTTGGCACCTTTTCCTGTCAGTGGTACATACAGATCTACCGCACTGTTCCAATGGTCACATTTAATTAAAGATATGGACATATACTTTCTTTTTTTCTAATCTCTGACAGATGGACATTTCCATTGCTTCTATTTTTAAAAATTGTTATTTTAAACGCTGCTGCAGAGAATACCTTGTGTGTGTGTGTGTCTGTGTGTGTGTGTACACATATATATCTCCATCCTTCCTCACATGACTGAATATTTTGATAAAACAAGTCCCTAGAAGAAGAATTGTATCTTTATTCTGAAATAAATGCTCGAGAGATCACTTTTGGCATTATGAAAAGGATTCCACTGAAATATCCTAGAGCTTTCTGGGTTTGGCTGCTTTCCTGTGCTTAGGATCATTTGGGCAGGGGGACAGTGTGCCTTCTCGGTTGCTCTGGTTGTCACACTCCCTCTGGAGCCTCTTTTATATTCAAGAGCTCATCTGAGTCCCGACATCCCTTGAGCAGTCCAGGGCTTATGTTTATTGAGGCAGATTTGGAGCCAGCTCCCCAAGCTGTGCACACGTCCCCTCTGAACACACTCTGCGCACCTGCAGACATCAGCTGGGGCCTGGGAGCTGCTGCCCAGCCCGGCAGCCAAGGGTTGTAGCCTCAGTGATGCCCACAGCCAAAATCTGAACCAGGGTTGAGAGTGAAGGAGCTCCGGAGGGCTGGTTACCTGAGACAGTGATGCTCTCAGCCTCTCACGAAAATCTCATTAGTTGGTTCAATCCCTTCACAACTATTTTTCTCTTGGGCAGATATTCTGAGCCAAGCACTATTACTGGAGTTAGAGGTACCCCTACTCATGGTGACCCTAACACCATTACAGTTAGTACGTTCTCTCCCACACAGTTTTAGTTTCATGTCTTGGAAACACCGTAAATAAAAGGTATGTTTGAAAAGGTGTTTTAGAGACCAGAACTATTCTTCCCCCTAAGATGGGGGAAGTCAAAACTCCCTTTAAAAAATCAAGTAACAGTCTACAGTTCAGTGGTAAGTCAGCAGGGTATTAGGATAGAAAATTAAATCAAATGATGTTAATCAATTTACCTCCCCCCCTTCCTATAGAGTTCCACCACCCCTGCTAAGGGGACCAAGTGACCCCTTTACTTTCAGTATAGCTGATTGGACCAGGATTGTACCCATGACTGAAGCTCAGCCAATCAGATTCTTTCCTGGGGAATTGTCATTGTGACCTCAGGACTCAGGCCGGGCTCCTTGGGGACAGGTGAAATTGGGGAGCATTAAAAAAGGTGGGACTAGGTCCTGGCCCACAGGTAGAAGGAACAGGGGAGGTCACACCGCACAGACACAGACTGACGCTGGTATAGGGAAAGAAGCAGAGAACCCCAAGGCCCCAGAAACAGGGCTGGAGAGTTCATTCCCTTTATGTCAGAGTTCTTTCCTGAAATCAAGAGCACTTTCTGTTTGTGGGTTCTCTGAGCCTTCTCTGAACCATTCCAACAAATCCCTGCTTTTTTTCTTTTTTTTTGAGCTACCCTGAGGGTTCATCTTTCCAATAACTACCCCCATCTCCCAGGCTAAGACAATATTTCCTCTCTCCTTTGTACTATTGAGCAAAAGGCCAATAGAGAAGCTTCTCATTCTGTCCCCAAAGGCTAACTGCAATACATTCTTGGGAAATCCATTCTGTTTGACTCTATCTGCCATTCCTCTCATGGCCTGATTGTTTTGGAAATGTGCTGTCCTCTGTCCTCAGGGACTCCCTAAAGAAGGCTCAGCTTGGAGGATTCCTGGATCCATTTGCTTATCAATTAGGGAGCCCTGGAAGCAGACACTGAGTGGCATGCTCCGCCCTGCTCTTTGCTGGGTGGAGATGGGAGACCTGGTACCTCTCTGGTAGATGCTTCTCCAGAAATGTGACCTCACTTAATGAAGTCCCTGCTGTTTCCCCAGAGAGATGATAACTTGGCCATACCTATTGAAACCAGAATTATAATGTTAATCCATGCCTAGTGGTTCAAAGTCAGTAAGAATATAAGGAAATTCCCAGAGTTTCTGACCCTTAGGTTGTGTGGTAAGGATCATGGAATAACAGGTCCAGAAAAAGTACTTCCTCTTGATGGCTAGGAAAACGGGGAGAGATGGAAACCAATTTATATTTTTGCTTTAATTACACAAACGGGTGCATCCACAAGCACACATTTAGAAAATTTTATTGTTGGTTCACTGTCGCAGGAAGCACATATACATCCATCACAGAAAAACTCCACCAACCTATATCCCAAGTAGCATGCTTGCGGCTGGGTGAGTTCACAGCGCAGCTCCTTATCCCCATGGGAATCTCCGCCAAGATGAATCTCTCCATTTCCCAGAAGCTTTGAAAGAAATGGAATTTAATAATCTTGATGGAGGAATTTGTCGTGAAAGACAAGTTAAAGGACAGGGAGGCACCTTCCCTTGTCTCCCCAGCCCCTGCTGCCTGGCACCCCATGACCTGTCCATTGCTATCCATGACAGTTGACAACAAAACCTGCTCCCCTTGTGGAGCCAGTGTAGATGCCTATGTCCCTCAATTCCCATGCCTCCACGTCTCCTCTGTGGATTTTCTCACTTAGCTGCCATTTTGCATCCAATGCTGAGCAGCAGGGAACTCAGGCTGGCATTAGGAGAAAATCTGGTTTCTTTCTTTGTCTTTATTCCCCCGTCCCATCCCCCCACCCAGCCCCCTTCCTTTGGATAGGCGCCTTCAGCTGCGTGTAAATTAAGTACCTTCTTGTGCTTTTGCAGGTCACATCTGGGGTATTCTGGACATCTCTGGTATATACTCTGAATTTATGAAACCAGTAATTTGCTGCTCCCAGCTTATAATGCCTGACATTGTCACTGTTTGCTTAGAGTTTTGGTATCTGATGTTCTTAATGTTAAGGTCAATTTTATTGATACTGAACTCTGTGCCCTCATTTCTTTCCCCATTGCGTTTTTTTTTCTGAGGCACACACAGAGAGGGTAACTAATCTTAATATCTTGTGTTCACAATTCTATTTAGCATGAAATCAGTAACTGACATATTAATTATAATAATCTGTTAAATATACTTTACCTACATGTTAATTATGGGAGACCATTCTCATTTATTTCTCTGGGTAGCCTATTAATTCAACCCAGATGGTACAGCTTTGTGAGACGGTAACACTGAGCATTTGCAGAATAAATCATGTTGCCAAGATACAGCCGCAAAAATGTTATCACATCTGAATAAGCTTTAGTATGATATAACCATGAAAGAAAACTTACCTATTACTCACGGACTGGAGCTTAGTTAAAAAACAGGATTCCTATACCAAAATGTAAAAATAAAAAATATAAAATAAAAAAATGGTGGCCGTGGAGGGGTGCATAATGGTTTCCTCTAAAAGAGTAGATTCTTTATTTAAGCCCAGTGCCCCATAAATAATTCCAAAAGGGGGAAATGGAATCCTGACGCGGGGAGTGCATCATAACTTGGGGGGAGGGGAAGAGAGGCAGCTGTGCTTTTCTTAACATTCTGATGTCAAAACTGGCGTCACTGGGGGAAGCATTGAAACCCCCTTTTGATGGCTCCATGTTCCTGCCTTCTTTTGACTTCTTCCTGGATGCTGTTAAGCAGCACTCTGGGCTATATCTGGGGGTCTCTAGTATGAGTCATATTTATATTTGGGATGCTTATTCATCTCCAAATGGAGATCATTTCACTGGTAGAGCTTAGGAGTGGTCCATTGGATGCCAGTATCATCTTCTTTCTGGGGAAGATCTAGTTCAACTAGTCAGAGACACTTTCAGTTCAATGATGAAGGTCAACAATTTAACTGGCACTCATTGTTTACCTCCAGAAAAACTGGTGCTAGTTCTTGGGAGCTAGTAGACGACAAGGCCAGTCAGGGCTCTGTTCCCCCAGCCCTTGTGATCCAGGGTAGGCAATGAAACCAGCAACTGCATCGTGGTTAGGGCCATTCTATCAGGACTATTCCTGTTGGGACACATAGCAGACTCCCAGCCCAGACCTTTCAGAGGGGCTACAGAGAAGGCTTCCCAGGGTAGTAATTTCAGTAATCTCTGCTTGTCAAGTGGAAGGTTAAAGAGTAGTGCCGATAGATAGAAGGAACAGCATCTTCAAATAGCACAACCCATGTTAATGGAAGTTGCTGCATGTGGAACACACACTTAGTGACGAAAGGGATGTTGTGGACGCCTAAGAGCTAAAGCCAGATCACGAGGTTCCTGTAAGCCAGGAGTTCAGATTCACTCTAAGGCCAGTGGGGGCCGATGATGGGCGTAAGCATAGAGGTGACATTGCCAAATTGATATTTTAGGGATTTCATTCTAGCTTCATAAAGGACAGCAGGCACTAGGCTGAAGTGATCATCAGCGTGAGAGATGGTGATGTCCTGGACTGGAGATGACATATTCTTATTGCTCCTCTCAGCTCTTCCTAAATCCTTTCTACTCTTTCTCAAAGCTTCTTCTGGTATCTCCAGCCTTCATTAAACTCTACCTTCTTTAAACTCTAACATCAGTATTTTGCAAATTATTTCGTCATTGAAAACAAGCAAGAGTTGAGACCCCAACTTACTTCTTCATTCCCATTAATATAGTTCAGGTGGTACCTAACTCTGCTGTGATATTTGAGTTGCTTTTTTTTTTTTAACATTCTGTTTCTTTTTTTTATTGTTTATTTATGTTTTACATACATGACAATAGTGGAATGTAATTGGATAATAATGAGTGTAATGCATTCTACTATTGAGTTGCTTCTGAACTTATTTTGTTTTTGTCTTCATCTCTCCTCTGCAGACATGAGGCTTGTAGCAACTGTTACATTTGGCCAGCTCCTCCCCATGATGTCCATGGCTACCTTTGCTCCATATTTATTGTAAGATGATAATTGCAATTGCTCTGTGATCATTATTTAAAAACTGCTGTCCCTTCATTCTGTGTCATAAGCCTCTTTTTTTCCTCCTTAGCAGCATTTAGTACAGGGAGCAATTAGAAGATAGAACTGGGCTGGAACTTTAGATTCTGTGTTCATTTGGTTTCTAAGAAGCAACCAACCTTTCTTTCTATTCTTTCCCCCCAACAACCTACTTTTCCTTTGTTCATCCATTCAAATCATCAAATGTTTCTTAAGGACATGAAGCATCCAAGGCTTTGGAGATTGTAGGAAAGTAACTCAGAAAAGTAGGTGAGGAAGCATTAAGATGATAAGAATAAATTACACCTCTGTATTGGAGGGCCGCAGGAGAGACCTTGGCAGAGAGATTGCTGGCGGCTAGACCGTGTTTCCCCAGGTTCAACTCCCCAGCTTCATCTTTGAAAAAGATATTGAGAAAGTCTCGGGGCTGACTGGACCCTCCGAAGTCACAGCTGAGCCCCACTCGCTGGATGGAACAGCACCCGGAATTCCACATCCACGACATGGTTAAGAGGAACTTCTAGCTGGGGAATATAAAATTGTAAATGGCACAGATAACGTCAGTCTGAGTTACTGTTTTCAGAATGACACAGATGTTAGGATAAGGGAGCATAAATGGAAATTAAAGAGAAACAAATTCAGAACAGATGTCAGGAAGCATTTTTTTTCATGCGGAGAATCACAAATGTGTGGAATGGCCTACCAGGCTCGATTGTTAAGGCGAAGACACAGGGGACATTCGAGAACTGATCAGATGGCATCATGGGGGAATTAGGCAGTAAAAGAGGAAATGAGCATGCATACAGCAACTGGCTTTCAGCTAATCCGCAGCAATGTCCATGTTCTTATGTTGCCGGTGCTTACATACTTACCTTGGATAAACACACATAATTTCTCTGCTTTTAGTTTTCACAGATTGCGCCAATCTCAAAATAGTTATTTTCACATCATAAAGATAACATTAGCAGAGGGAGGGGTTGAGGGAAGGAGGAAGAGAGAGGGAGAGAGTGCTTCTTTCTTGCAGTTGTTTGTTTTTTTGGAAGGAAGATGCTGTCATTCATGAATTGTGCATGGAAAATAACATTTAAAATGTGTATCTCTATCTAACCCCGAAGAGTAGGGTGTAATCATAAACCAGCCAGCCCCCTGTGCTGTCTCCTAGAGCTAAAGTTCTAAATTCCACTAGACAGGATATATGACCACCAAAGGGTCTCTTGGACAAGTCCTCCAAGGCTTTCTCTGTTTCTATGCCCCAGAAAACAGTCTCATGGTGCCCAAGTGCTTTCAAAAATATTATATGGGGAGGGAAGGGAGTTAAGATGGTTGTCAGATTTCAAAAGCTACTTACTAAAAATTGGGAACCCAGAATGGGGTAATGGGAAATCAGCGACTCTATGACAGTTTGCCTTTCTTTTCCTTGTGCCTTCTGAGAAGGCCTGGAGAGACTGTAACCAGGTGCCCCTTTAGCAGGATATCACCTGGGGGATACAGCTTATGATAATAGGGAAAGACAGAGAGCAAAGCAGCGACTCTCTGCCCCAAGGGAAGGTAGTTGAGGATAAAAAGTAGACTAAAACCTCATTAATCTGGACCCTGCTAATTTAGAGTGTATGAATAATTCAGACCCTCTGGCTGGGCTGAAGTTTACCTTTGTACTAGATATGGAGAAAGGGGTTTGCTAAGCAAATTAATAGTGTAAACAAGGTGGAGGGGAGGGAATATATAACCTATTTAAGAGAACAAATTGTTTTCACATACTTAGGAGAACCATCTGCATAGGGACAATGAATAGGTCAATTATGGGTAATCCTGGCCTACTCATTAGTCTGGGTCCACCCCTGTCCATACTTGGCAGAATTTTGTCAGGTCGGAGGGATGGAATTGAACCAGGGGAAGGGGATTCTTGAAAGCTGATTTTAAGGTGTGTGGTTGATTTAGGTTGCTATTCCTTTTATGATTTCTTTCACACAAGACTTCAAAGACCACTTGACAAGCCTTTCTTGGACCTTATTTGTCCCCTTTATTGATTAGAGCCGAGAGGATAGAAAGAATAACTTATAGAGCACAGTCTTGAGTCATTTGGGCACAAGGCCAAGTGAGGAAAGTTTGTGTGGGCAGCTTCACGGCAACTTAACGAGAGTGGGTACCACGGGTGAGGAAGTCTGACCTCACGGCCACCAATGATTAGCAGTGGGCCGGTGCAGAGCACTTATTTTCTCTGGGCCTCAATCTCGACGTTCATAAAAGATCAAGGATATCTAAAAACCCTCCCAACTTGACCATCCATGATCATCATCGATCTTCTGAGATGATTTCTCATCAGTAAAAAGTATGTAGTAATTCTCATATAGGTTTTGATAATCAAATGATATAGCAAATGATGTACCCAGTATGCTGTAACAATTAGGGAAAGAATAAATCAGGAGAAATAATTAACACATCTCTGAGGCTGTCACAGAGTAAGAATTAGCTCCTTCACCTTCTCCTTGAGGCTTTCTTTTTTCTCATCCATGGACTTCCTTTGGCCCCTCCCCTCCCCCTCCTCCTCCCTCTCCCCCTCCCCCCTCCCCTTCCTTCCTTCCCCTCTCTCCTCCTCCTCTCTCTCTTGCTCTCCCTTACACTGCTGGGGACTGAACCCAGCCAGAGAAGTGCTTTACCACTGAGCTACACCTCCAGCCCCTGTGGATTTCCTCTTACCATTTGCCCACTAGGTAGTGCTGAAGCTCGCCTGTCCCACCCCTGCCCTGCTTCTTTAGCTTGCTCTGACTTCTCCAAGTAGAAACCAAGAGGGACAGACTGCTGCAGGAAATCCAAGGCGTGGAAGCAGAAGGCTCCTCTGGAACCATGGACGAGGAATAGATGGCTTTCTCTCAACCAGAGATCTTGTTGCCACTAGCCTGGCCATTTTCAAACACTCTAAGAGTTGGGCTTGTGTTAATTCTAAAGCCGAAGGTGGGCATGGAGAAGCAGCCAAGTCTAAGTTTAGCCTCAGATTTCTGTGCCTGTCAGATTCCTGTCCTGCCAGTCACTGACTCCCAATCAATTAAATATTGATTTCATGTACCATTTCCATTTAAATGATTCTCAAATAATGCTTGATCAATGTACATTTAAAACCTTTGGCACTTAAAACAAATCATCTAGTTTCGTTCAGTGGTGGACTGAGACCAGGGCCTGTGCTGGGCTACCTTATCTGTGGGTGACTGAAGACACTTACCTTCTCACATCTGCTTTTGACACACAACGCAGTTCTCTGTTCTACAGTTGAGAAACTCAGTGGCAGAATTGCTTTAGAGATTTGCAAAAAAAAATCATATGTAAAACCCATTGCTATGGACAGTCATCCTATCCTTATCTGCAGTTTTACTTTCTGTGGATTCAGTTACCTGAGGTTAACAGCAGTCTAAAACTATGAAATGAGAATTCCAGAAATAAACAATCCTGAGTTTTAAGTAACTGTTATTACAGCATGTTGTTTAATTGATCTATATTTTATTAGTCACCACTAATCTACTCTGCTTAATTTGCAAATTAGATTTGGTCATAACTGTATATGTGTATGAAAAATCGTGGTGTGTATGTATCTCTATATCTACCATCTATCTATCAGTTCAGTACCCTCTGTGGTTTCAGGCATCCATTGAGAGACTTGCACTTATCCCTCACGGATAAGGGGGATACTGTTCTACATAGACATTAGAGACTCTATAGAAAAGGGACAGAAGGTGGAGAGAAAATTTGGTGGGTGAACATTTTTAATCAGAATCCACACCCTGCTACATCCTCCAGGCTGCAGAATCTTGCCTCACAGGGACTGTTAGGATGACTTTTATTTAAATTAATTCACCAAGCTTGGAAAGGCAGTGTCTACAGAATCCCAAGATTTGGTTAAATGGAAGTCTTGGTGAGGTCATCTGACATCCTTGAAAACAAACCCAAATTGATGAGATGTCCGTGCAATTGCTGTTGTAGCCTTTGCTGTTTCTTCCATCCGTCAGCAAACCTCACTTTATTTTTCTTTTTTATTGACCGCTTGCCATGACTTCCATCCTGGGAAAAGTACTTTAAGATTTGCAGGAAAATATTTAGTTCTCTTACATTTCCAGGGCCCATACTTTTGGTGAGGGTCCAGCTGCAGAGACCAAAGGTTGCAAAATGGTAAATGTCATCTGCGAATGTATATTGTTTGGGATGTGTAATGTCGTACCCCAAACAAGTAAGTACACAAAATTTAAACTACTTTTATGTTTGCATCTAGAATTTGGGATGTTTCGCTTGAACATCAAGAGTTCAGATTTCGGGCTGGGGATGTGGCTCAATCGATAGCGCGCTGGCCTGGCATGTGTGCGGCCCGGGTTCGATCCTCAGCACCACATACAAACAAAGACGTTGTGTCCGCCGAAAATCAAATGTAAAAAACCTTGAGATAATGTACTAAATTGTTCAGAAGGTTGTTAAAAAAAAAAAAAAAAGAGTTCAGATTTCTCTTGAAAAATATCAGATGATTTGGAAATATAGGTCCTGCATTCACTCATGGCAACAACCAACTGGACCTAAGTATTGGATACTTCTTTATATTGAGAAATGTGCTCTCCAGTTTACCATGGTCCTCACCACTCCCCATCATATTACTACATCTCACTCGTTGTATTACCAGTTTTGCTCCCGTAGGCAATTTTAATTACAATCCCTGGAATAGTTACTTAAGAATTATACACAAACAAAAATAAGCCAGATGCAGTGGTGCACACCTATAATCTCAGTGACTCAGGAGGCTAAGGCAGGAGGATTTCAAGTTTGAGGCCAGCCTTAGCAATTTAGTGAGACCTCAAGCAACTTAATAAGATCCTTTCTCAAAAATCAAAAAAATAAGGCTGGGATTGTGGCTTAGTGGTAGAGCACTTGCCTTGCACATGTGAGGCACTGAGTTTGAGTCTCAGCACCACATAAAAATAAATAAAATAAAGGTATTGTGTCCATCTACAGCTAGAAAAATATTTCTAAAAATTCAAAAATTTTTAAAAAAGTATTGGAGGTAGAGCTCAGTGGTAAAGTGCCTCTTGGTTCAATCCCCAATACCTTCCTAAAATTAAATAAAACACAATACAATAAAATAATGCAACATAGTATACGATTCCATGATCAGTGGACAGATACAGATGAAGACTTTTGGTGGGATGATAAGGTGACTAGCAAACTATGTGACCTTTATTTTCAGATATCTGACACAATTGGTTATAAAGCTGTCTTGAAAAATGACTAATAATTAGGCACTGAAATTTTCAAATGCCTTTAAAGAAGTAAGGGAAGAGTTAATAATGCTGTGAACCTTGGTGGCTTGCATTTCTGCAAGCTTCCATAAGAGAGGAGTGGGTAGCGTTATGGCTGTAACTAATTTAGTAGTCATCCCGGCAGGAAATGTGTCACCACAAGAATGACTTCTGCCACCCAATGTAGAAGGAAAGGCTGAGGAAACTCAATCAAGTTTGTGTGTTTTCTGTCATATGTGGGAGCTAGAAAGAAAAAAGGAAAATAACTGGAAGAAGCTTATGAAACTAGAAGGGAGATCAGTAGAGAAGAAGAAGGGATTCCCGGAGGGAGGAGGGGAGGGGAGAGGGAGGCACTAGAGAATGAAATTGACCAAGTCATGTTGTGCATGTACAAATATATAACAAATAATCCCTTGGTACCAACAGAATTATTTTACAAAGAATGGGGAAAATAGGGTAACCATAAAATGTGAAAGAGAGAGGGGTGGGGGGCACTGAGGACTTTGGTGTATTTCTGTGGCCTGGAAGACTGACCCAAGGACAGCATCTGAACAGAAACCTGCATTGTTTCTGATGGTACGGTCCCAAGGTCAAGAAAGGCAGGAAGTGTCCTGGGGAAGAGTCAGAGGAAGACTAAGAGAATTGCTGCATTTGCAATAAAGAGGACCATCCGGGCAAATATGTGTTGATGTTTTGTTTGTTGTTTACACAACTTTCTTCTTCCAGGAGCAATAAGGCATAGAGTTTTCCCACTCTATTCATGGGCTTCGGGTGGGGTGACCCCACCCCACTGTGCCAGTAGCAGGCACATAATTCCAACTGGACGGATGAGGATTTCCATGTCCCCTCCCCTGATGGTTTCAGGGATGGCCCAAGCTGGGCCTGGGGGATTTTCGCAGAGATGTGCTCTTTCTGGTGGGATTGTGTGGCTGGCGGGATGTCAGTTTGGAGTGCAAGAGGTCGTCCTGTGACCCCTTGAAGAGGCTCTGTCCAAGAGAAATGAAGTCCTGGCTCTGTCTGTGGAGCTCTTTGGTCTGGGGATGCCTGGCATGGCATTACCCTTCTAGGAGACAGCTTTGCCTCTGACAGCTCAAAAAAATGCTCCCTCTTCTGCCTAGCTGCCATACATACAAGTGCCTCGGTTTCCCTTCCGATGCACCTACTCCCGAGCTCCTGTAACCTGAGCTGCTTCTGACATTGCCTAAGGGCTTCTAGTCCCAGATCCTGCGCTCACAGGAGATGTTTCCCCTCCTCTTTCTCTCTCTCTCATGGCTTTGGGGGAAAGAAGAACAGGCCCACACTTCACAGCCAAATGCTGACCCTCAACCAAACCCTATTTCTAGTCTGGAAAAACATATATATATATATATATGTGTGTATATATATATATATATATATATATATATATATATATATATATATATATACATACATACATACATACACACACACACACAAATAGAAGACAGTGAACACATCAAGGCAGAATCAGAATGCCCTTTCTGCTACTGAACTTCTCTGAATTAGTTTCCTAAACGTGTAATATGGGAATGATGATAGCTACTCCATAGGGTTGTTATGAAGATTAAAGGTTTAAATGAGATGCTATGTGTAAGCTTTGGGCATGTAATTGGAGCTCAGTAAAGGGCAACTTGAGATGATGGTTTTTTGGATGAGTGACTGATAGGCAGCATAGCATTGTGGTTAGTGACACAGCTTCTGGAGTCAGACCACCTGGGGTCTTCTCCCCTGTTCATTTCTCCCATAGCATCTGTATGCCTCAGTGTCTTCATCTATAAAATGGGAATAAGATTAATAATAAACTTTCTACTTCATAAGGTTATTATGTAAATTTGATGATTTGATGCAGACAAATCACTTAGCGTCAGGCCCATAGCAAGCAGCCAATGACTGATTTCCAATGCAGCCAATGATTGATTTCCAATGTGTTATAAGGATAGGTCTTGACTTCAGCAGTATACCTGGTATCTTTAAAAATATGAAGCAAATCATTTTTCATCTTCCTATTCTCTGTGCAATAAAATTATTTTAGTACTAAATATGTAATAATCAATAATAATCATTATTTTTTCCTTGAGTTTTAAAATAATTTTAAAAGAATAAATTTCAATTTAAAAATATTTCCAATTTAGTAAAGTATTTCACATATGCACTAAATTTTCCTTTTATCAGACAAAAATATTATGTCTAGTCATTTGTACTGTTTCACAGTTTAAACACAGATAAAAACTATTGGTCACAAAAGACAAAACATGAAGTAACTCAAAATTTTCATCTTCACACTCACAGTCAGTGTCTATTTTAAATCCACCATAAAGATGCAGGAATATAGCAGGGCGTGATGGTGCATACCTGTAATCCCAGAGGCTCCAGAGGCTGAGGCAGGAGGATTGCAAGTTCAAAGCCAGCTTCAGCAATTTAGCGAGGACCTAAGCAACTTAGTGAGAGCTGGTCTCTAAATAAAAATAAAAAATAAAAGAGCTGGGTATGTGGTTCAGTGGTTAAGCACCCCTGAGTTCAATTCCTGTCTTGCCTCCCCACCAAAATGCAGAAATATGTTTTTCTATAGGGGTTAGAGACACAGATGTTGCTACAAATACGCTCAAGTGATTCTGAACCTTTGTAAAATTACACCCTTGATATATAGCAGGTGGCTGAATACTGGTGGGATGGGGTCCCACTGCAAAACTGGGAGTTCTCTGAATTAACTTGTACATAAAATGCAATATTTTTTAAAGCACAATGATAAAAATGTGCTAATTGGAAGCTTACCTGTATACTCTGTAATTCAACAGATAATGCTACAATTATTTAGAAGGTAGACTGAGAGAAGTATTTATTACTGGCACCAATTTCTAGTGTGTGATGATATGAAAAAGAAAATCAACTTCTGGTCAATTTATTGTTTTAAAAATCTCCACAATGTGCCTCCTTGCAGCAGCTCCTCTGGTGGGTCACTCCCATGGCCCCTGCCCCTGGGCTATCCCTGTTTGCAGGTTGTGGAAGTGGTCAGACAACACTCTACAGTGAACACAACCTTACTGGCTGTCTTAGTCCATTTTGTATTGCTTAACAAAATACCAGATCCTCAATATGTATATAAAAAAGAGATTTGGGTCGCAATTCCAAACAGCCTGGTGTCAAGTGTTAGGTGAGGACTCCCTGGGTGTGTGATAACATTATGGGAATAGCATCACAGGAGCAGGAAAGGGGGGGAGACAAGACAAGGAAGCGAGGCAATAGGATGCACAGTGAGGAGGGCACCGAGGACTGGATGGTGGTCCATGAGAAAGGCAGGTCTTCATTCTGTTCCCAGAACCTGTGGATACGACCTTCTGCAGCAAAAGGGTGAATATTATATGGCAAAAGACAGAATTAAGGCTTTTGAAAGGGGGAGCATTAGTGGGTCCTAAATCTAATGACAATGTCCTTATAATGATGCGCCAGAGGAGTTTCTGCATGACCACGGGTGGAAACTGGAGTGCTGTGGCCACAAGACATGGAATGCTGCACCACAGCTGGAAGAAGTTGGGCATGGATTTTTCTCCCAAGAGGCTGGGCATGGGCTCTCCCCTAACAGGCCAGGACTGGATTCTCTCCTACAGGAGAGAGTGTGGCCTTGATGGACTTCTGGGCTCCAGAACTTTGAGAGATTAAATATGTCATTTGAAGCCACGATGTTGGTAGTCATTTGCTACAGCAGCCCTAGGGAACAAATCCAGAAGGTGTATTGTTGACCTCACAAGACCTTGTATTCTGGTGGATAAAACAATGAACTGATAATAGCCTTTTGGTGATTGTGTGATATCACTCTCCCCTACAGGTTGTGTTCTCCATATGAAAAGAGATTGTGTTCTGTTCTCACTTGTATTTGTTTAATATCTGTTACATAATAAGTGCCCAACAAACATTTACCAACATGATTAATAAGGAAGGACAAGTGTTGTAGAGCTTTCTTGCAGATACGTGTTGCAAGAATGGAGTTCAAGGGTGTCTGTGTTTCTGTGTGGCAAAGGGACTTAACTGACTCTTCCACACTTCCAAATAAGGTCCTGGTTTCCATAGATCACTAAATAAAAGTGTGTAAAGAAAGATATTGGATTCCCTATCAATATAGGCAGGTGGATGCCAGCAATTATTGATAAAGGAAATAGATTTCTGTTAATGTATGTTTTAGTCAGCTTTGTCAGTGCTGTGACTAAAAGACCTGATGAGAACAATTTTAGAGAAGAAAAAATTTATTTGGGGTTCACAGTTTCAGAGGTCTCAATCCATAGAAAGCCACCTCCATTGCTGTGGGCCCAAGGTGAGGCAGACCATCATGGTGGAAGAGGGTGGTGGAGAAAAGTGGCTCAGGAAATGCACAGCCCGCATCTCTAGAACACATTGCTAAAAGCATCATTTTATGTTTTTAGGTATTTTCCAAGACATACACAGACTGATAATACCTATACCCGGAAGCATTCCACTCTCCAGGGGCAAAGAATACAAACCCAAAGGCACATCCCCCAATTACCTATTTCCTCCAACCCCACTCTACCTGCCCACAGTTACCACCTTGTTAATCCACAGTGATTAGATTAAGGCTCTCATAACCCAATCATTTCACCTTCTTACATTGTCTTACACATTATCTTTAGGGGGACATCTCATATTCAAATATTACACTGTATTTGAATATTAAGAAGGCAAAAAAAGTCATTGGACATGAAGACCCTCATGAAAACCTTTTTAGGGATCCCTGCCCTCTATGCTCTACCTCCCTCTCTGACCCCTATTTTCCCCAGTTTGAAAAGGAAATCTGAAATCTGAAAAGATTTTGTTTGAACAGTATAAAGAACACTTGAATATTGCTGGAAATACATGACTAGCTCTCCTTACCTCTTAAGGAGTTCCCTTGGATTTTGAAATAGTGTCTGTTCTTTGAGCATTTTATAGGTATTATCAGTCTTAAATGTTTTGGAAAATGCCTAAAAACATAAAATGATGGTTTTAGCAACATGTTCTAGAGTTGTGAGCTGTGCAGTTTCAATTAATGTTTTTTCTCTATTTTATAGACCTTCTTAACCAATTGAAAAGAACTGTCTACTCTGACTTTTCACCATTACTCCATGTAGTGAAACATGAAGCATATTAGCATTGTGAATGAATTGTGGAATTACATGATGGTAAAAGAATGCTTAGTTAGGAAAGCACAGGAAACAATATTAATTCATCTTTATTTGTGGATAAACTCAGACATCGTTATTTTAGTACTTCTTAAAAAATTTTTTTTTTCTTGATTCAGGGAAAAAAATTAGGAGTAATGTAATAGTTAATCTTCACAAATGTCCTTCTTTCCTTTGGGTGCCTGTCATTTGGACATTCTCATTTATTTCTATTAAAAATTTTAAAAGGGTTCCTTAATTGCCTTTTGTCAGTAGTTATTATATTCAAGATTTCTATTAGTTTTTAAATGTCTCATTTTATTTCCTTCATTTTTCTCATTAAAGAGACTGGCTCAGAAAAATGAATTCAATTCAGTAGCCAACTACTATCCGTCCACTGTAGACTCTACTAATAAATTGTGTTTGGTTCTTGTAGCACTCTTGAGACTCTGATGATAATCTTGAAAAAACCAAAGTTGATTGAAAAAAAATTATCTTTAATTGTGACTTCCTAAAGAACGTTTAAGACCTTAAAGAAAACTTTGAAAACACACATTGATGTGATACAATTAAGGCAGTTATTTTAGATTAAATTTATTTATTTATATATTTAGGCCCCGTTTTACTTGAGAATCATTTGAGGCAACCTAAATGAATCTAAGAAGATAAAATAGAAATCAGAGCCTTGGGAAATATAGATAAAATTGGGGATAAGAACTAGGAGAATTTTAATATGAATATATCATATTAAAATAATATGGTTAGCAAAGGGGGTTGGATCAAGGAACTAGTTTTCTCTGCTCATCAGTTTTCCTCTCTAAGGCTTTTGTTGGGGACTAGCACAGCAAGGGAGTCTGGCAACTAAGATGAGAATGGAGAGTGAAATCACCCAGGGTCTTAACAGTGCCTACCAGTAGAAACTTTGCTAAGGAATGAGGCCAATGATAAAATGAGATTGGGCTCTACCCTCAAGACAATTAAAGTCAGAGGTGGATTAAGATTAACTTAGCTGAAACTCAGCCATATTCATCTTATGTCTGATTGAATCAAGTTTTAGCCCCCTCAAATAAACTCTTCCCACAATGGGGAATGCCTTAATATTAAGTGTAGTCTCTAAGTTCTTTTAAGTAAGCATCTGAGATATGATACAAATATAACACATGAAAAGGGCCAGGTAAATGTGATTCACAATCAAGGGGAAAAATACCCATTAGAAACAGACTCATGGATGACCCAAATATTGGAATTAGCAAACAAGTACTTTAAATAATAATCATAGATGTGTTTTTTTAAAAAAAACAAGAAAGGTGTAGCAAAATGGATGTAAATATAAAGAATTTCACATTGGAAATACAATACCTAAGGAAGAACCAAGGACACTTGGGAGCCAAATAACATAATATTTGAAATTAGAAATTTAATTTATGAGCTTAGTAGCAGGATGGAAACAACAGTAGAAAGTGTTAGTAAACTTGAAGATATGTTAAAGAAAGTCACCTAAACTGAAGGAGAGAGAGACAGAGAAAAGAGAGAAGCAGGAACTTATGTCCTATGTATGACAGACATAGACCATTGTCAAATCATCTAATACACATGTGATCGGAAGCTCAGATGGAAAGGAGAGAGAAAATGGAACAGAAATAATAAGTATATCTTTGTTGACTAGAAATTTTCCAAATTGTATGAAAGATGTCAAACCACAGATTCAAGAAGCTCACCAAACCCCAAGAGGGATAACTACAATGAAAAATAACACCTTGACACATTATAGTCAATCTGCTGAAATCAAACAGAGATCAAGAGAAAATCTTATAGGCAGACAAACTAAAAGGACACATCACTTGCAGAGACAATATTAAGAATTATGACTGACTCCTAAGCAGAAGCTGTGAAAGTCAAAAGATTATAGAAAAATATCTTTAACCTGTGGAAGATGGGGACAGGGGAGGGGTGGGTCTACCAACATATCATTCTATACCTTATAAAAAAATCTTTCAAAAGTGAATAAAAAGCTTCTTTTCAAAATACACTATTAGGAAAGTGAAAAGATAAACCACAGACTGAAAGAAAGTAATCATAATATACCTGGCAAAGGACTTAGATCCAGAATATATAAATAACTTTTTTTTATTAACTAATAAGAAGTAAAAAAAAAATCCAATGAAAATGGTTAAAATATTTCAAAATAGACTTCACAAAAGAATACATATAAATGGGTTATAAACTCATGAGAAATTTCTCAACTTTGTTATGTATTACTAAAATAAATTAAAACTGTGACCCACTATAGTTGAATGGCTCACTAGAACAGCTAAAACTTAAATGACTAACATAACCAAGGATTGGCAAGGTTGTTGTACAAGTGCAACTCTAACACATTATTGGTGAGAATGTAAAATGGTACAACTCTGAAAAACACTTTGATACTTTCTTATATATTAAAAATATAATTATTTATCACAATATCCAGCAATTTCACTAAGTTTTACCCAATGGGAAAAGAAAATATGTCTTAAGAGAGATCATAGGTATTCATGGTAGCTTTGTTCCAGAACCTAAAAACAATCCAAATATTCATCAGAACATGAAAAAGAAGCAGTTCCTTAGGGTGAAAGGATGAACCAAGGACACTTTCTAATTGAAAGGATGGAGCTGCAATAAAGAACAAAGAATTCTTAAAAGGGTCAATATGTGTGTATATGTGAACAATCACTGACTGCTTAAAGCAGCAAAAATAACACTATCTTATGGCATTTAGAACATAGGAAATAAAGTATAAAACCACAATAGCATAAAGGAGAGGAGTGATAAATCAGTCATAATGTTATAATTTTAAGGTTAAAAATTGAGGTTGAGCTTCCTGGAGGTCAAAGGAAAAGTAAAATAAAACTATTTATGAAATAATTTTCTCCATGAAAAAAAAATCCATCCTTATTCTTCAGGAGACATAAAACTTTCTTGTGAGGTCTAAAATAAAATTTTAATTTGCAAAGTATAGAGGCAACACAAAATACAATGGATGTCATATTTTAAAATTTCCCTATAATAAATGAAGTAGAAGGCTTATTTAGCAGAGTTTTTTTTTTTTTTTTTTTGTTGTTGTTGTTGTTGTTGTTGTTGTTTTCAGTGCTGGGGATCAAATCCATGGTCCTGAGCATGCTAGGCAAGGACTCCACCATTGAACTATGTCTCCAGCCCATATTTAACAGATAATTGAAGCATCTCAAAATATAAGCCAAGTATATAATGTTAGATGAGGGCCTCTCTATTGGTGGACTTTACAAAATAATTTATCCTTCGAGTCTGAAATTGTTAGCTGATTGATCAGAAGACAATTTCTCCAAACTCATTGTCTCACATTAATGTATTGGGTGACATTTATGAACATATTCGGAACAGGCTTAAGTCCTGATGTATCAGTGATTACCTTAAACATAAATGACCTAAATATGCCAATTAAAAGACAGAGATTGACAGAATGAATTTAAAAACACCATCCAGTAGATGCTAAGAAAAATCATTGAAAATACTAAATATTAGTAAGGTTTTGGCACAATAAAAAAACCTGCAAAACTTAAACTTTGCTCAAGTCAATAAAATGAGTCCAAGCATTTGTAAAATGTCTTGGCAAATTGCTTATGGAAGCCTAAAATGTTTTTTTTTAAATGTAGCACAGGCTAGTATTAATATTACTTCTTTTTCTCAGCAATTTGTAGATAATATGTGTTAACTAAGTGACTATTTTGGATGAAATTTTGATTTGTTTTTCTACCTATGTGATCTGCAGACTTCTTCACTACATTTAATCACATCAGCTCTGCAACTGATATAGCTCAATTATTAAGAGAAAGGTTTGGAAACATTGAGTTTTGAACATAAAACTAACTCTCTTATTCTCAGGAATATGGTTATCATTGAAACAAGATTTCAATAATATTGAGCTAACGAGAAACTATATTTATGAATCAAAGAAGAGAAAAACAAGGGCTGGGATTGTGGCTCCAGCGGTAGCGCGCTCGCCTGGCATGCGTGCGGCCCGAGTTCGATCCTCAACACCACATACAAACAAAGATGTTGTGTCTGCTGAAGACTAAATAATAAATATTTAAAATTCTTTCTCTCTCTCTTAAAAAAAAAAGAGAAAAACAAAAGTATATCAGAGCCTAGATCAGCTGATATACAATTAAATACTTTTATTCTTTTATCACTATTATCTTGCTTTAGTCAGCTTTGTTTTTTACCCTGCTGTGACCAAAAGACCCAATGAGAACAATTTTAAAGAGGAAAAATTTATTTGGAGGCTCACAGTTTCAGGGGTCTCAGTCCATAGATGGACAACTCCATTCCTCCGGACCTGAGATAAGGCAGAACATCATGGCAACTGGGAACTGGGAACATGGAACCAGGAATCAGAGAGAGGAGAGGGGTGTGGGGTGGTGGTGGTGGTTAACAGGACAAAATATAAAGCCCAAAAGCACATCCTTCAGCCACACTCTACCTGGCTCCAGTTACCACTCAGTTAATCCCTATCAGGGAATTAATTCACTGTTGGGGTTAAGGCTCTCATAACCCAATCATTTCACCTCTAACCCTCCTTGCATTGACTCACACATGAGCTTTTGGGAAACACATCTAAACCATTACATCACCTATAGAAAAAAAGGTTTGCATTATAAGGTTTGAACATTTTTTTTTATCTTTTCATTTTGAAAAAAAATTACCTGTTGCATTTCTGCTCTCTCTTCCAGTAGATGGATTTGCATTATTTAGATAAAGCCAGGGAATAGAGTAAATGTATTAATTAGAAATATAAATAATTTTAAAATTAATTTCAGAGAAGTTTTCATAAACCTAATTCTTAGTTGTGTTATTTATGTTACCAAATAACACAAAATAAGATAATCAGTCTCAGTTTAGAATAGAGAGATTTTAAGCCTGAGTAATGAATTAGCAAATATAATATAACATCTTGGGGTATAAAAATCAGGGAACAAAAATCTCTCAGCATGAATTGCTATGTGCTTCTAACTACTATGGTCTTATATAGATTGACAAAAATATTACTAGAGTTGAAGTTGTCCAAACAATTTATTTCATTGTTAAGAATAAAAACATAAGAATTTGAAGGTAGTTAGATATTCTAAATAATTGAATATAATCCTTTCTGCTTACTGCTTTTCTGATTTTTCTCTTTTTTTATTGCTGCAGTAAATTATGGGAAACTTTATGATGAGATTCTTGATTTATATTTTAAAAGTTATTAGCTTTATTATTTATTAATTCTTACAGATATCTCCTACAAACACTCTATAAATATTTACATACCTGATGGATGGTAAAGATCTGATGGAAGTAGAAAACATTACATCTGATGTATGGTGTTGATTTGACAATCTCCTTTTTTTATGTTGTTTGTTTTTTTACTGGTTTTGATAGCAAAAGTGCAATTCATTAACGGCTCATGTCAGTAGAAGAAAAAGACTATTAATGTAGTGAGCTTTAGATTCTCCCACCAGAAGTAAATATATCATTATTTCTAGAAGCTTATGCTTCTATTTTTTGAAGTTTTCCTAAATTCATATTTACTGAAAAATTTTCTTTAACATGTGGCTAGAAATGATTTTCAATGGAAACAAAGTTTATATTATTAAAACTGACAAATGACCAGTAGGAACATATAATCTTTCCTGTTGTAAAGTATTTGTAAAAAGATATATATCTAGGGCTTCCATCTTTAAGAAGACTTCCACAGCAGATGAGAGAGAGGGGGGGGGAGGGAGGGAGGGAGGGAGGGAGAGAGAGAGAGAGAGAGAGAGAGAGAGAGAGAGAGAAAGTAGAAGATAGTATCTCTCCCCAAAAGGAGAGTGATAGGGTACACAAACACAGGCAAAACCCCACACATTAGAAAATGCTAGTATTTAAATGTTGTCTTTTAGTAACTGTTATGGTTTAGATATGAAGTGTCCCCAAAAATTCATGTGTGAGATAATGTAAGAAAGTTTAGAGGTGATGATCTTATGAAAATCTTAACCTAATCAGCACATTAATCCATTAATCCTCTGATAGGAATTCAGTGGGTGGTGACTGTAGACAGATGGGGAATGGCTGGAGGAGGTAGGTCCTTGGGGGACATGGCTTTAAGGTCTATATTTTGTCCCTGGTGAATGGAGTGAATGGAGTGAATGGAGCTCTCTCTCTCTCTCTCTCTGCTTTCTGGTGCTATGTCCTGAAATGCTTTCCTCTGCTATACCTTGGGCCCCAGAGCAAAGGAGTCAGCCAACTATGGACTGAGATCTCTGAATCCATGAGCCCCCAAATAAACTTTCCCCCCTCTAATTGTTCTTATTAGGTTACTTGGTCACAGCAGTGGAAAAACCACCAAAAACAGTAGCTAAACTTTACTTCTATGTTTAATCCAGAAATTTTGGAAGAATGAAGTCTACTAGCAAGTTAAAACTGGGGACCATGGTGACTCCCTCTTCAAAGGAGCCCTGCTCCAATTTCAACATGCATGTGGCAAAGGGCAATGACACAAACCCATCAGCGGTCTCCCCATGAGCAAGGAGAATGTGAGTCATGAGCGTGTGTATAATATTTTTACTTGTAACTGGTGCAGTATGAGTATCATGTGTGCGCTTGACACTCAAGAATCGGACAGGATATTTTGCCTTCCTTTACCCTAAACTTGTGACATATCTGCTATCATCACCTCTGTATTTGACATATGGGGGAATAAACACTTAGAAACCTTGCATTAATAAAATTAGATTGCACATTGAGAAAGTTATTCCCCTCTCAATTGTTTCATTCCTTATGATTCCTATGAGGGGAAAGTCTGAGATGCTGGCCTATTTTTAACACCTCTACAACATCTGCTGTTCAATCTCTCTCAAATTCTTTCTCTCAACAGAAGATACAGCAAACCTGAGGTTCAGAGCCTGTAGAAAGCAATAGTTTACAGATAGATCATAACAACATTGTTTTGCTTTTATTCTATTTTCATATGTTTATTTTCCATGTATGCCCAGTGATGGGAAGACAAACAAAAAACAAAACCCAGCAATGTTTCATATAGAGTAGCTTCCTCAAGTTGCCTTTCAGAGTAAAACATAGAAAAGATGTTAAGTAAATAATAGTAACACTTGTGAAAGTAGTAAGTGAAGGACTGAAGTTTGGAAAATGATATGGAATACTGTTTTAGTCATATTGACAAAAAGTTCATGCATACTTTAAAATCCATTTGTGTCCAAGGCACACATCTTGCGGAGATTTTAAAAATGAAGTATATAGCACTGGGATTTGCAATACTTGAAATGATCGATGGTTCTGAAATTTAATGTCTCTGCAAATCTCTCTCTCTCTCTCTCGCTATATATATATATATATATATATATATATATATATATATATATATATATATATATATAAACCAAAGTTGATACTATGAGCATCTGTGATTTTTATGTTAGAAAGAAAGAAATGAAATACAAAGAAGAAGTTACTAAACTTCAGATACCCTTGAGTTAGGCAAGGCAGTTCTGAACGACTTCAATGTTTAGGTGACTCCCAGAATCCACACAGGGACAGCTCTTGATTTTTAGAACAACCAGACACAGATGTTAACTAATCAAGTGGGGAATTGCCGCAGTCCGGCTGGCTGGGCAAAATAGCCAGGGGGTAAGGAGCAACTTGTGCACATTGATACAGCAGGAGTGGGAGCCATTTATTGTAGGACAGGAGGGGTATATATACATTACACACAGCTTATCTTAATTAGCATAAACTAGATACAGCAGTCAACCAATAAGGAATCTCCACACTTAATGGCTCGCTGGAGTTACTTCACAAACCACTCCCTCTGGCAAAATGCCAGGCGCCATCTTGACTTGTTTACAGACCCTAACAGGGAATGGAGGAAATGGCTCAGAGGAGATAAGCAACTAGTCCACCATCATTTAGTTTATAAGTGGCAGAGCTGGGATTTGTCTCTAAACGTCTCTGACTGTTTATGTTTTGACTCCCTCACTCTATCATTCCTTTCTCTTTTAATTTTTAAGAAAACTAAGAAAAAAAGTCATCGTTGAAATTTAACCTCATATCCACCATTTCATTTTTTTCTGTAGATCTGAGCTTTTTTGAGGGGGTCAGTCCTTTAAGTCCAAAGAATTTCCTTTATTATTTCTTGTTGTGCAGGTCTGTTTCTGACCAACTCTGTCATTTATATGACAGCGTTTTTCTTTCATCCAAATAATTTTTTAAGAAATTATGTGTTCTTTTTAGTTCTACATGACAGTAGGATGCATTTTGACAACTCATACGTACATGGAGTGTAACTTCCCATTCTTGTGGTTGTGCATGATAAGGAGTTACACTGGGCATGTATTCATGTGTTTAATCACAGGAAAGTTATGTCCGGTTCATTCTACTGTCTTTCCTGTTCCCATCTTCCTCCCTTCCCCTTTCATCTTAATTTTTAAAGCATGTATTTACTGGATGTAAAACTGTGGTTTGCTGTTTTCTTAGTATTCTGAAGCTGTTCCACTGCTGTCTTCTGGTGGCCATTGTTTTTAAGGAGAATTTGGCTAAGAAATATTGTTATTTTTTCTCTACATAATGTATCATTTTTCTCTAACTATTTCAGGAGATTTTGTTTTTTCAGGAGCTCGAGTACAATTTACCTAGTTGTGGATTCTCTGTATGTATTCTGTGTAGTGTTTGTTGAGCTTCTTGGATCTGCTTTTCAAGAAATTTGGAAATTTTTGTATCATTTTCTTTTTAAACCCTCTATGCCCTGTTCTCAGTCTCTTCTCTCTCTCTCTGTTCCACCATTACACATGTGTCATATCACAGTTCTTTCTGTTGTTCCATGGGTCACTAAGGCTATACCATCTTTTTGCATTTTTAAAATGTGTCATCTTGTTATTAAATTATTAGATTTACTCTGCTTTAAAAGTCATTGACCATTTTTTCTGCTGTATCTATGGTTCAGTCTGTCTAGTGACTTTTGTTTAACATACTTTACTTTTCTGTTATGGAAATTTCATTTAGTTCTTTGTCTAGCTTCTATTTTTCCCCCAAGGTCCTCTATCTATTTATTAAGGCAATATTTTCATTTAAATCTTTGAACATATTTATAACAACTGAGTGAAAATCCTTGCCTGTAATTCCAACATCTGGGTCATCTCAGTGTCTATTTCTAATGATGGCTTTCTTTTTGATTATGGATCACATTTCCCATTTCTCCCCATGTCTAATAATTTTGCATTAGATATGGTAGAGCATATGCTTTAGGCATTTGAATTGCATAGTCTTCTTTTAAAGACTGTTGCATTTTATCTTGGCAATTGACCTATTGGGTGACCTTCAGCCTACACTGTGCTCTCAATGTCATTGTGACTGTTCTCTGCTTGGCCTTACAAAGTCTTATCTTGTGCAGGATGGTCCAGCCTTGACCAGAGCTTTTCTGTAGCACTTCCATAGCCCTCCTCTTTATGAAGGGGCTCTCTTTCCAGAGCCCTGTCCTGCAAATTCCAGCTGCTTCCTCAGTGTCAAATTCAAGTCTGTCTCCTCATCTCAGCAAGACCATCATGTTTTACGTGGACTTCACCTTCCTGTGTTTTGTCAGGAAACTGTCCCCACACAGAGTACAATAAACATGAGACTTGTGCATGTCCTGTCTTTCTTATATTGTATAATGTTTTAAAATAGTTATCTTTAGCATTTTATTCATTTATATAGAATTTATGGTGAACAGGTGAGCCTAACACCAGTTACTCCCTCTTTGATAAAAACAAGTCTGCCTCCTGTTTTTCCTTCTCCTTTGCCTCTACTATATCTCCTCTGCCCCTCTTAGTTCTCCTATTTTAAAAAGGTAATGTTATAGTAGCTTATATTTATCATCTTTTCTACTTTCTAACAGATGGTATGGTCCCATTACCATTTCCAATGTGTCTGTCAATAGCATTTCTATTATTCTGATTCATTTAATAATAATCAAATCAAAACATAATAAGTTCTTATATGGACCAGGCACTGTCTTGAATTGTGGAGACCCCAAGAAAGACCATAATATCAGTCTTCAAAGAGTTCATGGTCTACTGGAAGTGAGGCATTAAAATAACCAGAATACAGTGAGAGAGTTAATATCAAGAAACAGGCAAACTGTGTTATGGAGAGATTTAAGTGTGGACGGGGAAGATCAGGGAACTTTTTATAGATAAGGTAGTGCTGGAGAGCAGTCCTAGAATAGCAGGAGAGGAATAAGAGATGAGGAAGGTGTCCCAGGTAGAGACCCGCATGTGCAAATACATCGTGGCACACCAAAGTATGTGATATGGCAGCTGCCCAGGTAGTTATTGGGTCTTATGCCTATGCAGGAGCTGGAAGATCATCAGATGGAAAAGGCAGTCTTAGCCTTGTCTTGAAAGACCATCACAAAACCTTCCAACAGTCATGGAAATATAAAGACTCTTCCTTCTGCACTAACAGTATGTTTCAAATTAACCAGGATCTCTTTTTCTCGCATGCCAGCTTCTATAACAAAAGATCTGCTGGTCTTATCTCGGTATTATTACCTGCAAGTTGTAATTTGTATATCCATGCAGGAAAAAAATGTATTTTGATCCTTACCTTATTCCATACAGAGAAACTAACTCTAGAAAGTTTACAGACCTAAATGTGAAAAGTAGCATAATAATATTTTTAGAGGAAAAGAGGAGAAAACATCTAAAGTCAGAATAAGCAGAGGTTCTTTTAAATAGGATATACACTAATTGCTACTCATAAAAGAAAAACAGTTGATGAAACAGAGAATCAGAATGTCAAGATTGAGAATGCCTATCCATCAAAAGGAATGATAAGTGAAAAGGCATTTCCAAGATATGTACACCTACAGCCTCATGTCAAAAATACATGCATGTATGAGTACACCATGATGAAACCTGCTGTTCTGTATAATAAATAAAAATGAAAAGAGAGAGAGGAACAAACAAGAAAGAACGATTATACACACACCCAGACATACCCCAAATTGGGTGTAGTGGCACATGCCTATAATCCCAGTTACCTAGGAGGCTGAGGCAGGAGGACTGCAAGTTTGAGGCTAACTTAGCAAAACTATTTAATAATAAAATAAATATAAAATAAAATTTTAAAAATGCTGAGGGTGTAGCTCAATGATAGAATGCTTGCCAAGCATGTGCAAGTACCTAGGTTTAATTCTCAGTAACACACATACACACACTATACACACACACACACACATACATATACATATATATGTATATGTATATATATGTGTGTATATATATATGTAAAATTCCTACAAATAAAATCAATATAGAAAAATATAACCTAACAGAAAAATGAGAAGATAATAGATCATAAAATAATTCATAAAAGAGGATGTCCAAATGACACTAGTCTTCTAGTGTATACCGATTAAAAATACCATGCAGTACCACTTACACGCCCTCCAGGTAGCTAAAAAGGCTAAAAGACAAAAAAAACCCAAGAGTTTGTAAAGACATGGATCAACTGGAACACGACTCGTTAACAGTGTAAATCGACACAGCCACTGTGATAACTGTTCAGCAATCTGCTAAGGCTGAATTGCATATATTCCATGATGCAGAACTTCTACTCCTAGATAGTATACTCAAGAGAAAGTCATACAGATGGTCACCAAAGATAGTATGCAAAGATGTTTAAAGGAGCACAATTTGTAATAGTCCAAAAGTAGACCCTACCCAAGTGCCCATCCATGGTGTAGCCCAGACAAATAAATGGTGGCATGGTGACACCATGGAATGCTGTGCATGGAGTAGTAGTAGCCTGAAAGCTCAGGTGACAGATGAATGAGTCTCACAAGCATGGCAATTGAAAGAAGGCACCACCCAAAAGTACACACCATCCTTTAGAATATGAAACAGACAAAGCTAATCCATGCTGTTAGCAGTAAAGATAGCAGTAACTCATGGGGCAGTGACTGGAAAGAAATAAGAGTGGGACCTTCAGTGGTGTCAATTATGGTCTGTTTAATTTTTTTTTTTAAATTTCAGAGCTGGTTACATAGGTATATTTGTACTAATTTGAGTGGTATACAAGATTTGAGTATATATAAATATTAATTTATCAAATCTACCTCTATCTGTCTCTATCTTTGTATATATTTATCTATCTTACTTAATTTTCTTTTTTTGGTTGGCTGGTGGCAGAGCTGACAAAGATTAGTCCCGTTGTTACTGCTGATTGAATTGAACCAAATGAGAATTTTATGGTTATGATTGCTCTTCTGTCTTGAGTGAATGATTCAGTGTGTATTTTCCGCAGCCCCTGTAAGTGCCATTTTAAGGACCAGCGTGGCTTGCAGTGGGTTTGGCAGGTGTCCCAGCTTTTCTCTTCAAGTGGAAGGTGTAATCTGAATTGCCGGCAAACACACCTCAGAAACACGATTGTTCTTTGGCTAAAACCAGTGAGCTTTAGAGCCACCGCTCAGCTCTGCTCAGGGCTTACCAGATGCTCACAGACTTGGAGCTGCTATGTGGAGAACTGGCTCACGTTTACCTCTCTTAATGTCTTTAACTCTAGAAGGGCCACAGCTCCCCTGGGGAATCCCAGAGAAGTCTGCTCTAGCTCCTCCCTCCTGTAATTTTGTAAGCTCTGCAGTCATTTCCTGCCAAGTTGTGTGTCTTTATAGTCACTTTGCTTCTTTGGGGCTTTTCCTCTTCTTTTAAGGCTCAGTTCAAATGCCAAAAATAATCATGTCAGCCCTTGCTGTTATTATTTAAGCAAAGTGTTGGTAGGTCCATGTGGCTCTTAAATTGTGAGCATTTGGAGGGTTGGTGTAGAATCTTTTTTTTTTTTAATGTCCTTATGAGCTTGACTATTAACAGAGGCATGAAATTTGACCATGTTGTCCATAGCTGGTGTATCTCAAACACCTGTGCAGTACCTGGTACATAGCAGGTGCTCGATAATGATTGGTTGAATGAATGTAAGCAAGATACTTGCTACTCATGTTGCAGAGTTAGTTTTCTCAGCTTTTTTTCTTTTTCTTTCTTTCTTTCTTTTTCTTTTTTGCATATAATTCTATTGTAAAATATATTTGGAAAATCTCCATCCTCTACTCCCCTCTTGCACATGTTAGCATACTAACAGCTCTGAGAAGTCCTGTAGGATTTTTGAACTTGGCATTTCTCAAACTCCCTAATTCAGTGAACTAATTCCTTACACAATACCTGTTAAAATCCTGAAGAATTATTCCACAGAACACAATTAAGGGAATGTATCCCTACATTTACTGAGATTTATTGACAATTGACTTTCAGCCATCTTTACAGTACCATGGTACCTGCTTTCAAAGACTGTACTGTGCACAATTTGGGGGGATATTATGCAACCTGCACTATTGTAAGTGGTGGTCCTGATTTTGTACCATACTCTGTTTTCCAAGTACTCTGTTTTGCAATTCTTCTAAGGGAAAGGAATGCATTTTCCATTTTTTCCTTCTCCTCCAAGTAGCAAAAAGGGCTTTCTTGGCACAATGTGGAAACTCCTTCTGAACTTCTCTTACAATAGGATGGCTTCTCCTATCCCATTAAAGGAAGGCTAGTCTGATGGAGCCGATATATTATTTCTTCTTTGCATCTGTCTCCCTCTCTCCCTCCCTCCCTCTTTGGCAGTATTGGGGACTGAACTTAGGTGCTCTACCACTGAGCTTCATCCTGAGCTCTTTTATATTTTATTTTGAGACAGGATCTTGCTAAGTTGCCCAGACTGACCTGAAACTTTCAATCCTCCTGCCTCAGCCTCTGGAGTAGCTGGGATTATAGGAGAGGGCCACCGTGCCCAGCTTGCAATTTTCTTTTTCTTCCACTCCACTGCATGAATACTCCTATGATACTGCTGTGGTCTGAAAGTTTGTGTACACCCCCAAATTCTATGTTGAAGTTCTAATCCCCAAGTTTGTGGTTAGGAGGTGAGGCTCTGGGGTGAGTTAGGTAATGAGGAAGGAGCCCCCAGGAATGGAATTAGTACCCTTATAAAAGACACCCCAGAACAATGCCTTGTCTTTTCTACTAACTACATGAAGTTACAGTGAGTCCCTCTATGAGTCCATCCATATCTTGATTTTGAACTTCCCAGCTTCTAGAATCATGAGAAATAAATGTACTTTGTTTCTAGTTCACCCAGTTTATGGCATTTTGTTATAGAATCTCAAATGGAATATAACAGATACCTTTTTCTCTTCTACTCCAATTGAAAGAAATTCTTACATTGGCCATTTACCCTTTAGTCTGAACTTACATTTTAGTTTGAATTGACTCGTCTTTCCTAGAGGCATTTGTACCTAAAGTTTTATCTTCTTTGATGGAAAGAGAGCATCAGATCTCTGCTAAAGCTACCCCAGGCATTGGTGAGTCAGGCGGGGCCACATTTATGGCAGTGACTCTGAATCACAAGCTAATTGCCAATTTCACCCATGATTAGGCCTAGGCCTGTAGAGACATCTATTGTTTTTGAAGTTCTGATCCCTCTTACCCTTATTCTTTAAGCACATCCTGGTCTTCCCTTTCCTGGGTTTAGCCTATGTGCCTGGATAGAGTTCTGTGCCTACATGGATACAGCTCATCATCAAGGGTCAATCACAATAGGATCCTTTTGGTCTTGACAATTGGTTCAGGGATAGCACTTGATTTCATCAACTGCAGTGAGACATGATGAGGTTTTACAGAGAATTCTGGGGCCTTAGCATTAAAGCAGAGGGGATATAAGGTCTAGAACAACTGGCACCATCTTGCTCCTATATGGAACCAAAGGATGAAACCAACAGAAGAGAAACTCAATTGAAAGAGAGAAACTGAATCTCCAGACACGTTTCTTTTCCCTGCTGCTCGACAGTTCAAGAAGCAGAATATTTAAGACTGCATTTTCCAAATAGTGAGTTATGGCCATTAATAAGTTGTGAAAATGTATTCAATGGGTCTCTCTCAACATTAAAAAAAATTAAATAGAACAGAAAGGAATAATTGGGTTACAATGCAATGTATTTTCTATTTGGGGTCAGAAAATATTACAATGTCACTGCTAGTAAGTGCTAAATTTTGGTTCATTTCTCTCTTTATGTGAAACAATTATTTTTTAAAATCCTGAAGTGACTTAAAAACAACAAATAGCATTTTCTCATTTAAAAAGAAAGACCCAAGCTATACCTGAAGCCATTCTTACCCCCCAGTTTTCTCAGTTGAGTTTGCCTAATAATTTCCTTTTTCTTTAAGTAGGTATGAGATGGATTTTCTGTCAGTGGTAACAAAAAAAATAATACATATAACTGACTGAAACATTAGCCAAAGAGGGGCTCCTGGATTTGTAGGATTTATGATTCCCCTAACTACTTGTCTTAGGAACACATTTAATTCACCATTGTCAAATGAATAGAAGAAGAAAGAAAAAAATTATTATTATTATTATTATTATTATTATTATTATTATTTTGAAAGGTCTACTCAACTCCAGAATGCAAGTAATGCCTCTGGGGGAAGATAGAGGGGCTGACTTTTCTTTTGGGTTCACAACTATGTCAACCCTGATGCTACCTGTGGGAATTGTACCACTTCCTCAGAACAACCCCAAAGAAGCCTAATTAACACATGTGCTCTTACTCGCAGGTTCATTCTCTCAGGCAACACATCAGGGGAGGCTAAGAGAGAGAAAGGGGTTCAGACATGCTTACAAAGCATGAGAATCCTGCCCCAGTGGCTTTAATCACAGCAAAGTCCAGTCATTTGTCCTTTATTTCTGCAAGGCCCGGTTGCTATACAGACTGAATTGACCCACATGGACCACAGCGGGTACCTCTTAAACCTTTCCTAGGAAAAAAAATCTCACCAGTGAGAAACTTCTGAGAGCTTCCCTATATCTCTGTGTTGTATTCCACCCTCCAGTTCCAAACACTTGGGTAGAATCATGGGGGAGGAGGGTGCACCATCTTTTAGGCCATGAGCCTGCAGGGTTACCCTGCAAAAGGATGCTAGGTTCCAAATTATCCACACACTCCAAAGAAGGGAGTTTCTGGAAGAAATTTAAGCTCACAAACAACACCTGGTGACAGGTCCTGCTTTTTCTCTTGTCTGTGTAAGAATGAGGACAAGAGGACAGTAAAAGGAGCCATTTCCCCAGGATTTCCTACTGAAGACTTTGTAACATCAGTTCATCAAGACGAGGATACAAAATATGAAGGAGTAAAGGGTGTTTTGAAATAACTGGCAGGGAGCCAGTGGAATCAAATGCTATTACTCCAAAATCTTTCTCCAAGTCTGAGCAATAACCTAGTGAGGCCCAAGTGCCCCGGCTTTGTTTGTTCTGTAGTTGTTTTTATTATGTATTTTTATTGGTTACTTTCGCCTCTGTCCCCTGTTGATGGAAGGTATGTAACTGTTTGTGAATCTGTTTTAGGGTGATGCTTTTGGTTTCCTGCTTTTGGTAAGGCTGAGATCACTGAGGTTCTAAGCACATTATGCAGTGAGTGGGGAGGGTAGACGAAGGTCACTAAAATGGGCTGAGGGATGGGGACAAGCTCCTGGTGGACCCTCGTGAGCCTGACCTGCACACACACACATCATGTCATGCCACTGGGCTGCTCAGATGTGTCAGTGGCTCTTCTCTACTTCAGGATCTAGCCTTGAGGCCTTATTGTGGCCTTTTGAGTCCCTCAAGGTCAGATCTCATCTCCTGGCTCTCTGGCTGTGCTACTGCCTCTTTCCAGTTTCTTAAAGCAGCCAGGATTTCTTCTTACTCTGGGCTTGCAAATGCTGTTCCCTTTGTCTGGATCTCTCCCTCTGACCCCTTCAGACCAGTTGAGTTTCCCACTTTATGGTCCTCACAATTTTTTACACTTTTTACCTTCATAACCCTTGGTCTCAGTTTGAATTCCTCCAAAACAGAACCAAGTTCAGGACCTGGGAGGTGATTCCAGCCAATGTGTCCACAGATGGCCCAGGGAAGCAGAGAAGTAGGAAAAGAAACAGCTTGGCAATGAATGAGTTACAGTTTTGGCCAATCCCCCTGGGAGCCCCCTGAGACACTTTAGAACAGGGTCTGGGGGTCACCTGCCTGTTTTTGTAGATAAAGTTGTGTTGGAACAGAGCTACGCTCATTTGTTTATGTATCATCTGGAGAAGAATACTTTTGACAAAAACCATATGGCTTACAAGCCTAAACTATTTACTCTGTAGCCATTTAAGAAAATATTTGCTGAACCCTGCTCTAGAACATGTCTTAGAATTTTCAACCCAGAGGCAAGGACCTTGGGTATTTATTGACCAACTTCCTTTCCTCATCGGCTGCAGGTTGTTCCTGGGAATTATTTTTAAGCAGCTCTGTGCATATGATTGGTAATAAATATGGAAACTGAGGCTCAGAGAGGTTATGTGTCTTTGCTTAGGTGAAAGAGGTATATGCCCAGATCTTTTGACTGCAAATCAAGTACATTTTCTGTTTCATAAGACAGATTATCATGGATCATCCAATATGTGTGGATGATGAGCCAAGAAGAGAAAAGATGTTTAAAACAACCGTGAAGGAGGTGGGTCAAGTTGAACAAATGATCTTGTGCAGAAAGAAAAAGTCTAACGGATCCCCTAGAGTTTCCAGGAAAGGCAAGAGAAGATGGAATTTCACGTGGGAAGTTGTATCAACAGCCTCATAGAAGCTGGATGGGCTCGTCCCATCATAGTGTTATGTTCTTAGGGTACCAGAGAGCATAATCTCACCAAAATGAAGAAGGGGGCAATGAAGTTTGGGTAGATTATTCTGTTAAATAACACCTTTCATTAATTGAGTATTCATTGTACTTTCTTTTCTCCAGCATACTAATAATAACAATAATTAATAATACTTCTAGAACTTACTATGTACACAGATATCGTGTAAACTCTTTATATGAATTAAACTGTACTCTTAACCATCTCATGAAGTAGAGGGGATTGTCATAGTTTTACTACTGAGGAAATAAAGTCAATGAGAGGTTAAGAATTTTGGCCAAAGTCACACAGCTTCTAAGGACTGGAGCCAGGGTTCAGATCTTGAGAGTCTGGGGGCAGTAATCTCTGGAATTACCATATCACACTGCCTTGGAGGGCTGGGATTGGGGGGCTGGGTGGAAATTCCACCTGGATGTGTTGGTTGGAATTCTCTAAGGATTGGTGCCCTTCAGCATCTCTGGAAGTCTCAAGTCTACAACTTCTGGATATAAAAATTTTTATGAAACACTTTTCCTTGGGAGAGATTTCCCCTGGAATAGCATCTTCCTTTCAATACAAGGGTGGTTGAGAAAAAGGCTGAGATCACTAGTGTTGGGCCAAAGTAAATGGGGGTAGAATTTTCAAAAGGCATTTTCATCATCAGCCAAGTGGGACAGGTCAGCCCAACACCTGTCCTTCCTCAATCCCCACAGGTCCCAGGGATATTTTTAAGGGAGTCCCAGTTTCACTTAGATTATTCCAGAAATGACTTTGAGCCAAAGATTTAAGTGCAAGTAGTTCATGTGGGAGGAACAGAAGACACTAGTTAGGTAATAAGGGCATGATGGAGGGAAGATAAAGGACTGATGAAAGATGCTTATTAGATCAGCTAGAACAGTGGATGGCTAGAGCTTAGTCCTAGAAGGAAGTGCTGAGAAATGGTGCTCAACACAGCTCTAGAATTATCCTACCCAAGGGGCAGGGGAGCCGGGATCTTTATACACCAATGGTCAACAATCATAGGTCGAGGGCTCCCTGCAGGATTGTGAGCTCCCCAGCACTTCCAGCCAGCTCTGCAGGGACACTTGTGCCTTCTCGAGGTCTGGGGAAGACCCTCTGGACAGGTGAGTCACTGAAAGCACCCTTGAGCTATGGCTGAAGACAAGGTGTATTAGGGTGGTTTATATAATAGCAGGCCTAGGTTTTAGCCCAGGTTCACCTCTTACACACTCTGATCTTGGGCAAGTTATTTAATTTCTCTAAACCTCAGTTCCCTCTTCTATACAACATGAGTGCAAAGAGTCCTGGCCTCTCCGGGTCACTGTGAACACTGAGTAAGGTTGCACATGCAGAGCACAAAGTGCTGGGCCTGACTATAAAACACGGCTTCTTATTTCTTTATGATTGTTATCATTTTAATTTAAAGTGATGAGTCCAAGTGGAAAGAGAAAGACTTTGGAAGGAAATTCTGGTCTCTATGGTGCTTCAAGCAACCCAACACTCGCCAAACAATTTAGAGCTGTCAAAGGCACTCAAACGGCATGAGGCTTCCACAAGAATTTCCTTCTTGGGGCTGGGGATGTGGCTCAAGCGGTAGCACGCTCACCTGGCATGCGTGCGGCCCGGGTTCGATCCTCAGCACCACATACAAACAAAGATGTTGTGTCCGCCGAGAACTAAAAAAAATAAATAAATATTTAAAAAAAAAAAAAAAAAAGAATTTCCTTCTTTTTCCTTCCCCAAAAGGTCAAACATATGCTTCGAGTGGGACATTTCCTTCAATCACTTTCAAAATAGCAATTTGCAAGAACATTTTTATTAACCTTGAAACTTGTCCAATCTGCTGAGGAATAATAGGCTACAGTGATACCGATGATAATAAAATCCCAAACAAACCTGGCCAACAAATGACACATGGACTCTCTCTTTGCACATAATTAAATGTTTCTTTCTCTCTCTCTCTCTCTCTCTCTCTCTCTCTCTCTCTCTCTTCTCTCTTTTTAATGCTGAATGTGATGGGCACACAGAGTTGGTCCTCTCAAGGGGGAGTGTTCATGTGGCAAACTGCCAAAGGAGGATGCAACCCATTTGCTTTAATAAAGAGGTAACAGCAACAGGTCCCTCCTGGGGGGGGGGGGACGACGAAGACTCCTGGCTTGGAAGCCATTCGTGTGCACCAGCAGGTGGGAGGATGAGGAGTCCTGGAGCTAAAAGACTAGAAAAGCCACCCACAGGGAGGCATTCCACAGGTGGAAAATCCTATGGGACCAATTAGGTGTGAGAGGGTGTTGTCTCTGAAAGTGTCCCCTGGGAACAGATTTGTATGCAGAGGGTTGATGGGGAATAGGAAAGGAGGGAGGGCAGAACCAGGCAAAGGGACAAGCTGATCTTGGACCATCTTATGGGGATCTCTGGAGCTGAGGGAGCCTGTCAGAGTTGTCCCTCAATAGGGGACCCAGCATGCATCAATATTCTACAAAAATCATTTTTTAAAAACAATTTTGGCATTATGACACAGTCACCAAAGTAGGAGGGTAGAACTTTTTGTTGAATAGCTTCTAGCTTGATTTTTTTTTCTTTCTTTCTTCCTATTTAATTGCGATCTTAATGGTTCATGGACATTGATACATATTCACATTTATTTAATTTTTCATTTCTAGAGCTTTTGAAGCCAGTTATTTTTCACAGATCAATATTTTTGAGGACTAGGATGTTTGATTAGTATATTTCAGTTTTGTGTTCTTTTATCTTTATTTTTATAATTTTTACTACATGGCATTTCCACCTGTGGATTTTTACCAGGGTCAGGGGGTTCATATTTTTTTCTCTCACTTATTTGTTTCCCTTGATTCTTCCTCTCTTTTCTTCAGAGAACAGCCAGAATCTATTGTTCTTTCACTTTTCCTTTAATTTTTTACTTCAATCTTCTCTCCTCCTCCCTTATAACCATCACATCCTACATCACTTCTGTTCTGTTCCTGTCTACCACTCAAAGATGTAAACCCTTTTGCAAACTTACTTTAAGATGTTGATGGACCTTTATTTTATTCATTCATTTACATGTGATGCTGAGAATCAAACCCAGTGCCTCACACGTGCTAGGCAAGCACTCTACCACTGAGCCACAATCCGAGCCCCCTCTAGCTTGATTTTTAGCTCAGAGCTATACAGACACATACCATGTGGGCCTCTAGGCTCAGTCCTGCCCTGGGCCCTTCAACACTGAGGCGGTGTGAAGGATGGAGGTCCACAGAGGTGGACACAGGCGTGAGTTAGCACAAGCAAGGAGGGCAAGCACTACCAGATTTTGTCTGCCAGACATAGGCACAGTTGTTGGTGCCCTGTATGTGAACTGAATCTAGACAAACTGAACGCAAAACCTATATTCACAGTATGGCCTCATGTCTAGGGTGAAACAGGAACCCGGTCAATCAGAAGATGCTTGTATCCATCTCTCTACGTGCTGAAAGTCCAAGAGAATTTTCTTGATTTTCCTGACATTTTTTCAACCATGTTTCTTCTTATACTTGGCTTATTCTGTCTCTAATATAAGCTGATATACCCGGCTTAACATTAAAATAACCTCATGTGTATCTTATCTTTTCTCAGGACTAGAATTAGAATATAAGTTCTCTGATGCCAGGGATCCTGCCATATTCATCTCTCTATTCCCTTCTATTAGTTTTCTTTTGCTATGCAACACATCTTCATGAATGTTATCAGCTTAAAACAAGATGAAGTTATTGTTCCACCATTTCTGTGCGTTGTAGGTCTTGGCTCAGGGTGCTTTTCCAAGCTTGCTGGTTATTGGCTGGGAATTTATTTCCTTGTATCTGTAGGACTGAGTTCTCATTTTCCTGTTACTCATTTGCCAGGACCTACAGCTCCTAAGAGATGCCCATAGTTCCTTGCCACATGGCTCCATGGGTGGGTCATAGCATGGGTGTCTGCTTTATGCCAGGCTTCCTGGAGTGCATCTGTCTGATTTCCTTTTCAGCAGCCAACTGAAGAAAATCTGATTTTAAAGCACTCCTAATGATTAGGTCAGTTTCCCAGGGTAATCTCTCCCTTTTGCCATAAAATATAACAATCAAAAGTGTGATATAACCATATTCACAGGTTCAACCTAAACACAGAGGGAAAGGGATTTTTACCAGGGTCAGGGTTATGAGGCTCAGAGAATTCTCCTACATTACCCTCTACCATCTGAAATGTATCCCATTGAAGTTTGCCCCATAGCTAACAATTCCTCATTTAATTTCCCCATTGAATTTGCATGTGGCACGAGGGCAAATAAAAATTCAGAATGCCTAAATTCTTTCAGTCTGGAGATAAAAGAAGGAACCATTGTTAAAGAGTCCAGAGTGATTTTTTTTGCCTTTATTTCTCTAATCTAATACTTCCCAAAACAAATATATTGCTGATAAAAGATGATTTTAAGTGGTGCATAGTTATGGCAATAAATAATATTGAAGTCCGGGGTTAAAAATGAATTTCTGCTTTAATTCTTTCCCAGTACCTCCTATTATATTAAGGAGAAAGTCTCAGTTTGATGCCAATGTGTCAATACCCCTACACTTATGAGTTTTCCTTTTTAACAAAGAAAAGGCAGGACTTAGGCTTAGACACTTAAAGGGGAAATGATATCAAAGTAGTATTGAACGGCTTTTTGTTTCTATTATTCTTATTTTTAGGTCTCTTCAAGTTATAGCAAATAATAATAGCTTTGGCTTATAGTATTAAAAAAGTTTATTAAAAGTTTATTCTAAAAAGTATTTTTAAAAACCTTCTATTTAGGGTCAACTTAAATAAAAGTATTACATAAAAAAATGGTTGGGTGGTCCATGAATGTGCTAAAAGTCATTGATGTACAATGTGAAGGGTGAAAGTTGGGAAACAGTGCCCTAATCCAGATTTGGTTTCTGGGATGGTGCTGGACCTGTGGATGGGGGTTAAGGGGAGTCTGGCTTTGGGAAAGGAAGTATGAAGAGGCCTTGTGAATGGCCTAGGAATTGGGAGCCTGGCTTCTTGTCCTGGCTTTAGCCATATCCCAGTGGGGTGGCTTTGAACATTTATTTTCTTTTCAGGACCTGGAGGATCCCCACTGTAGAAGAAGAGTTTCAACTTGATGAGTTCTAGCCTTCTGTTCTTCCTGACTTTCTTTGATTCTGTCAAGGAGGCAAGCTGTAGTAGAGAAAATCTCAATCTTTATCACCCACATTTTAATGTTACTATGAAAAAGAATCCTTCATACTCGATCACTGAAAGCAGGGTTTCTTAATGTTTTCACTGTTGACACTGGGGGCCAGATAATGTTTTATTGTGGGTCTGTCTTCTTCATTGTATATTGTTTGCAATAATCCCTGGACTCTACCCCCTAGGTGCTAGTAATAGCCCCAGTTATGATGACCAAAAATGTCTCAAAGACATTGGCATATATCCCCTGGCAGGCAAAATTATCATTTGGGAATTTGGGGAGAAACTCATTTTTTTTGGTGTGTGTGTGATAGCTGTTCCTTTGACTCTGGTAGCATGTCATTCAAACTCTACTTAGCTCTACCTTTAGACTGCTATGGAGCAGTAAGAGTTAGTAAGCCACCAGATTGATTGATTGATTCTTTCATTCATTAATTCACTTACTAATCATTTACTGATCATGAACGGGCATACAACAGCAAACAAGAACTTTCAAGAACTCTCAGCTGGCTACTATTGATTTATGCATCATTTCTTGCAAGCCATATTAATTAATCTATGACTTAAATGCCTGTTTTACATCTAACCAATATTTCTTACATGTCTAATTTTTGTCAAGTACTGTGTTAAAGCAGAGAAATAATGAATAAGGCAGTCATGCTACCTGCCCTTAAGGGATCCTAGCCTGCAGGGCCCTGAGACACTGTTGGGCACTTGATAACTATGATGAATTAATGTGAATATGATGGATATGATGCTACATCAAATAGACTCCAATTTAGTGAGGACAGTTAGGCTACACCTGAGTCTTGGAAGATAAGAAACGGGAGAGATTTATTTTGGCTAGGGAGAGTTCACAAACATTTATGAATGCATAAATGTTTGAACTGGTTAGCAAAGCATTTATTAGGTTTACGGTGTGCCCATTTTAGAGATGTGAAAACTTCTTCAGAAGGCTAAAGAAATTGCATAAGATTACCTCCATAATGGAATCCAGCCAATGAAGTGAGAGGTGGGAGAAGGCAGTTGGGTGCAAGCACTTTACCTGGCAACAACCACCTCATGGATTGGTCTACTTTCCCAGCCAGACACTAAAGGGAGAGAATACAGTAGCCGCAGCAGAACAGCTGAGCACATTCTGAAAGAAGAGAAATTAGCGGCCAAGTTCAAAGTGAGCTGCACAGAACATAGAATTTTCTGGCTTTAGTTGTTCAGATCCATGTGTCCTTATAGGATGTGACATCACATAATTGCTCCCTCTTCATGAAACTTTTATTAAAGTCAGCTTTTTCTCATCCTTACTGTTAGTCTAGGTATTCTCCTAAAATTTGCTTGCAAAACAAATCCAAATCTCAAAGACTTCACGTATTATGGAGACAGACATCTCTGCAGGTTCCTTACAGGTCTCACTACTGAGTGAACTGTATAACCACGGAGATGATTTTACACATTTGGCTAAGGAGCAGGGGAGCATTTTCAGTACACGCTGCACATAACCCAAGCCTGTGTTCCTATAATGTGCTTTCATCTCTGCTTGCTGCCCCCTCCCCTGTGATTTCTGATTTCCTCATAAATAATACAAAATTTGAGAGCAAATGGAAGAATTTTATCTTGTTCCATCAAAAGAATTTCTGTGGGAGTGGGGACTTTTTCTTTTTTCTTTTTGCTAATGGTCTTGAAAGACCAGTTGTGTCTAGCCACAAATAGCTTAATGTTGGAAAAAAATTACCCAAGAACCCTATTAGAGTGTGGGTCTTGAAAATATAATAAGGTAGAATATTTAGAGTAGGTGGAATGATTGCTGCATTATTATAAATTGTCAACCTATCAATCTTTGAGAATTAAACCTTTGGGAAACTCATTGTATTTACTTTGATGTGCTCTAAATAACACTAAGTACCAAGGCTGATGCAGGGTGTTTTTTTTCTTTCTTTTAAACCAAAGCAATTAATTAAAGTGCAGATATTGGTGTCTCCTCTAGATTGTAGACTCACTGAGGTCAGGGAAAGGGGTTTTGCATCTCTCAAACCACCAAGTTGGTGAGTTGCATAAGAGGGTGCTGGCATTGACTTGCACCAACTGATACAAACTACAGAAATTTGGCAAGTCAGTTGTTCAGCCCTTGGAAGCTTGAAATTAGCTGTAATAAAATATTGACTCCATAGAAATAAACTAATACTACATATAAAGGAGAGAGAGGGGAGGGGGGCGGGGAGAGAGAGAGAGAGAGAGAGAGAGAGAGAGAGAGAGAGAGAGAGAGAGATTGTATGTGTTATTTGTTTGTTTTGAGAGCTGTATTACCAACACATTACTGTATATAACCAATACTCAGGAAATGTTTGCTCATCTAGAAATCAGGAACATCTATTTTAGGGAAATAACAATATCTTAAACTAATATATTATGATTAACTGAGTTGGAATTTTCTCCTTTGTTGCTTGCATGCACCTCTAGACTCCATCTCTTCCTCTGTTAGAGTCTGTAAACAAGTCTGGATGGCGCCTGGCATTTTGCCACAGGGAGTGATTTGTGAGGTGGCGCCAGCGAGCCATTAAGTGTGGAGATTCCTTATTGGTTGACTGCTGTATCTAGTTTATGTTAATTAAGATAAGCTGTGTGGAATGTATAAATACCCCTCCTGTCCTACAATAAACGGCACCCACTCCTGCTGTATCAATCTACACAAGTTGCTCGTCACCCCCCCCCCCCTGGTTATTTTGCTGCAGCCGGACTGCGGCATTCCTCAACAAAATTTGTACAATATGCCTGAAAATATCAGGGTGGAAAATTAACCCAATTTTCCAATGACACTTGTCAAATACGCTATGTCCACACAAAGAAAGCATTTCTAATTCTATCGTGTATTATATTATTTTCATACAGCCTTCTCTCTTTAGAATTAATACTCTGATACTTCACTCGTTAGATTTAATACTTTGATATTCATTTTGGAACTCTTCATTATAAAAGGTACTTTCCCAGGAACAACAGGACACTCAATATGATTAAGAGCTAGTTCATTCAGTGAGATCTCCCTCTTCTGGCAGGAGGAGGAGGGGATACTAGAGCATGAGGAAATCAGGGCATGGCTATGCTTTCTTGTTACTGTGATGTGTGGAGCCAATATCCACACAGAGCGATAGGTCAGAGCCAGGATTATACCCTTAGCTAGAGTTAGAACAAAAACATGAGATGAGGAAGGTATAGGTTGAGGCGTGTTGATGCAAAAGGGGGTTTGTGGGAATGGTGGGAGTTGGATCTGATGAATGCTAGAACTGAAAAGTAAGTAATGGGATAATTCAGGAACTAAAGCACGGGCAAGGCAATGGCAGTTTTTTTTTTTTTTTCCAGTTCTTGTGAATGTGGGCATGGGTGAGCTGAGGCCATAGTAAAGGTCTTTAGCAGAGCCTAAGATGGCAAAGAGCTTGAAGTCAGCTCAAAGGGCCACTAAACATGCAGGAAAATGGAGGTCATGATGAAGTCACAAGAAGTCAGCATTAAGTACGTAGCAATGATTGAAGTCCAGCACATCTCTGGATGGAGAGATGACTACGGATGTCTTCAAGGATGAGGTTAATGTGATGTTGGCAGATGAGGATGGTATATGGACCTGCCTGAATGGCCACATTTGATAAGGAACTTTGGTTAGTGGTGTCACTAAAAGGTTTATTTTTCTTACGAATTAAAATGCAATAACATTTTTTAATGTTAAAAGAACACAAAAGTATATATTTGAAAATAAAACTTAATTGAATGATACTATTTTTAGGTCCTTAAATTATGTACTTCATAGTGATTATCATTCTTTTCAACACATTTCTGAAAACTAAATTGGGGGAGTGCCTTCCAAGAGTGGGAGAGAGAGGATTAACATATGTGTCAGAATACAATGAAATCATGAATGCTCTTAAGAGGGATATGGATTTTTAAAACTATAAACAACATTAGAAGGAAGAGATTGTCTGTGACTGGCAGGGATAAGGGAAGTTTCATGCAGAGTGGGAAGGATTTAAAACATCTGCTCAGCTTAAAAGTCATATCTGAAGAGAGGTTACCAAAAGCCAGTGTAGGTCTTTTCTTCCTAAGCATAGCATAGATTTTCTGCCATGGGGAAATCCAGGAAGAATGAAGCACTAGGGGTCCTCAGCCAAGATCTGTGTCTGGAGATCACCATCCTCACTCTACTTCCATTCAGATTGGTTGGTTTTCTTAAGTTCATTGATTCATGAAATATTTCCTGGAGTCTTGTGCCAGGTATTGCTCCAGGAATTGGGGATAAAGAGGTTAACAAGACAGACACTATACAGGCCTTCAGGGAGCTAATGTTTTCTGAGAAAACAGACATCAATCAAATAATCAGATGAGTACACAATGACAACTGCTGAGTGCTATGAAGGAGAAGAAGCTTGGGAAATGTAAAGCTGTGATATCTGGCCAGATCTGGGGGCCCAGGAATCCTTCATAGATAACTAACTGCAATAGAAGAAAAAGTGGAAATTCACTTAGCCAAAGGGACAGTGGGTGGAGGGAACAACAAACGGAAAGGTGGTGAAATGAGAAGGTCAATATAGCTAGAGAATAAAGAAGGAGAGAAAAGAGATCTACAAAAGACCCAACCTAACACCATACTTGACGTGAGATTGAATGTCTTGACAATCTGAAGGTGAAATCATGAAAACAATTTGATTTACAACAACATCAAAGTAATAAACTACTTAGGAATAAAATAAACAAAAGAAACACAGTAATCGTGCTCTGGAAGCTAAAAAACATTATTGATAGAAATGAACATCTGAATTAAAGAAAAGATATCCCATGTTCATGGATTAGAATATTTATTTTTAAGATGATAAAGCTCTCCAAAGCAAACTAGAGATTCAGTGAAATCTTGTCAGTCTTCCAGCTGCCTTTTATACAGAAATTGACAACCAGACCCTAAGATTCGTAGTACCTGAAAAGCCCAAGCAACCCTGGAAAAGAAGGAGAAATTCTGTGGATTCACACTTCCACATTTCAAAACTTAGTATAAACCTTCAGTAATCAACACAGTGTGCTGTTAGCATAAGAACAAATATATGGATCAATGGAATAGAATTCAGAGTCCAAAATAGCTCTTGGCCCTAGCACCATCTTCTTAGAAATCTCTGTGCCAAGAAGGCCAAGGTAAGCAATCCCTAGCAGTGAATTTGGGAGTGGAAGAAGAAGCAAATGTGCAGATCAAAGTGTAAAAGAAGGAAGATGAGTCAGAGATCCAAGTAAACCAGATTGTGCACCTCGAAGGTCAAAGGCACAGAGATAAGAGATGCGGAAGGTAGGGGATATTGGTAGAAATTGTTGGATTGCATGCTGTTGTTCAGAATTTGCCTCAATGAATCTAGAACTTTCATTGCCATCTGATCACCAAGATCATCTCTGAGAGACTCACATTACTTATAACAAACAATCCCTGTTGGTCTTTTACCCTGGACCTCTGCATTCTGGACTAGTTATGTTCTCAGTGTGGCCAAGTGTAATATGTCTACAATAAATAATCTCTTTTGTTGCTTAAAATCTTTTTTAATTTAAAAAAGAGTCCAAAGTAAATTTTATGTCATAATTAATTAAGTTTTATGAGGGTGCCAAGATCATTTAATGGTCAAAGAATATTCTTTGCAGCAAGTGATATCAAATTTTTTAAAAAATGGATAAAATAAATAAATAAATATTTTTTCCCCAAAAAGATTTAAAATGATCAAAAAGTGCATGTAAAATGATCATTAGTCATTAGGAAACTGCAAATCAACACAATAATGAGATATGATTTTACACTTATTAGGGTGGCTAACTAACTATGTATTTACTAAGAATGTACAGAAATCATATTTTCTAGTGGTCAGACAATGAAATGGTACAGCAGAGGGGAAAACTGACAAATCTTCAAAAAGTTAAAAATAGAATTGCTGTGTGATCCAGCAACTCTACTTCTAGGTATCAAACAGAGACAAATGAAATTAAAGTATGTGTCCATACATATGAGACACAGGATAGAAAGCCAGTCATAGGAATCTCTAGTCCCTGTCACATCACCCAGTCCCAACCCAGCTCAAGCCCCAGCTGTTGTGAGTGGAACTGGAAATAATGGTGAAATAGTTTCATTCTAGCAGCCTGTTCTTCCTGAGCATTTTTTCCAGCACAGCCAGTTACTGAGCAGATTGCAAAACAAAGCTGACACAGAGCTGGAGTTAAGTAGTGTCATGGTGGCCCTGAAGACAGATCCACAGCTCGATTGCTTTATTTAAAGCAATTTGGACATTGACTCAACACGGAGGCTTACTTAGTATCCATCCTGGCTCTATGCTAAAATCTCCTCCTTCAGGTCCTTATTTCACTCAACTCAACTGGACTCAGTTAATGTTCATGGTATTCGCTGAGCAAGGCTTTGCTTCTGTTCAAGCTGTGAGCACAGTATGAATGTTGTGTCATGCAATTTTCGTGACAGTCCATCAGGTCAATATTGTAATTATCCCTATTGTATAGATGAGTACATGGAAGCTCAGAGGTTTAACTAACCTGCTGGAGATCTCCTAACCAGTTAAGGATGAAGTTGGAATTTTTATCCAAGTCTGTCTATTTGCTAAATGCATATTCTTTTTAAATTTTTTTTAATGACACATGACAGTAGAATGCATTTTGATGTATCATACATACATGGAGTATAACTTCCCATTTTTTGTGGTTGTACATGATATGGAGTTTCACTTAGCATGATGGTCTACAATTCTATTCATTTACTGGCAAATGCCATAATTTTATTCTTCATTTTGGCCGAGTAATATTTCATTGTGTATATGTACCACATTTTCTTTATCCATTCATCTGTTGAAGGACATTTAGATTGGTTCCATAGCTTAGCTATTGTGAATTGAGCTGCTATCGACATTGACGTGGCCATGTCACTATAGTATGTTGATTTTAAGTCCTTTGGGTATATGCTGAGGAGTTGGATAACTGGATCAAGTAGTGTTTCCATTTCTGAGGAATCTCCATGCTGCTTTCCAGAGTGGTTGCACCAATTTGCAGTCCCACCAGCGATGTATGAGTGAGTCTTTTTCCCCACATTCTCGCCAACCTCATAAAACTTAACATCTTTGTAGGATCAGTTACATAATTACAGCACCTAATGAAAACACAAGGCCCTTTGTTAAAAAATCATTAAGAATTTCAAGGGAGAGACAGCAGAAGCAGAACATTAAACAACGAATGAAGACCTTTGGAGTGCAGAGTCCTGTTGGACTGTGGGATGGCTCACTTTTGAACCAGCCCTGCATCCACGTTTCTCTGGTTGGCCCAATAACAAAATCCATCTTGGGAAGATGCGTTGATTTTACAGATTTCTGGGTCTTTGGAGAATCCAATACAAGGGATTGGGGTGGAGCCTTGGAATCTGTTGATAACAGGTGTCTTCAGCCATTTTTTGTCAAGCAAATAGGGGATGTTGCAGAATACTTTGCATTCTGGTTGTTTGGGAAAACTTGCTTTGTGCGTAGCCCTGTGCCAGGCACCGTGTGCACATGTGCGCCTGTGTGTGTGGGCTAAGGTAGTGGGGCTTGATGGTGTTGTGGGGGAGTTCAGGTGGATGCGCTATGCAAAACTTTCATCTTGCAAACTTGCCCCCTCGGACACCTCTACATCCAAGAATGGGGTTCCTTTATTCCCCCAAGTTGGAACTGCCTGAATTTTAAAGCACTGCACAATTTATTCAGAGGAAGTCTTTCAAGAAGGAGTGGGAGCTGGGCCGCAGGATTCTAATCTTGAATATTCAGGGAAAGCAGCATGTCCTATTCAACACGGCTGATCAATAATGAGTGCATTCATACTCTAAATGTGTGCATTATGTACAGATACAAAATATACAATGCCCCCAAAACGGGGAAAGACATTTCTGATTGAATTTTTTTGTTTGGGTTTATAAAAATAACTTGTGGTGCATCAATTACTCTCCATTTCCATGGATACAGGCAATACTTTATTATGTAACTCTACAGCTGTGCCGGTTTTTAATATAAAACCCAGATTTTTTCATCTATTTCTCTTTCATAGTTACTGAACTGAGATAATAACATCTTTTACCTATGAATGTATTCAATTCCCTTTTTTCCCCCCACCATCCTGCAAACTATTATTGATTAGAATTTCATTTTGTGGCTTTTGTAATAAAATCTCCAGTAAATGTTACCATAGCAGGCAGTGGAAGGGTGGAGTGGGGGAAGGTCATTCTTTACGTATATTGTGTGTAAATATGTGTGTATAAAGAACCCAGCGAGTGTGTGCACATCCTTCCAGTTCTAACAAGAGAGTGTCTGGGCCTTCTACTGACTTCAGATTTGCTCTAGGGCAGCTTTCAAATGGTTGTTTATTTCATTTGAAATATTCCCCTACACTTAAAAAAAAAAAAAAAAAAAGAACCTGCCACCCCTCCTGTTTTAAGAACAGAGCTCTATCTCTGTGCTCTACAATTTGTAATTCAGCACCATTATGTTTACCTTCCTAGTGATACTCAAAGTTGATTGACATGAGGTTGATTTTTCCAGGTCTCCCTGCATAGAAATGGCCTCCCACCATCCTAGCAGTGGTTGGAGCAGAGAGTGATGGAAAAGAGGAAGCGGAGAAGTGGCCTAAAAATTTGAGGCATGTCTAAAGTGGGAAAGATTAGAAGAATGAAGCTGGGAGGGATTTGAGGAGCTACAGGCAGTGGAAGGGTTTACAAATTGTAGAGCACAGAGATAGAGCTCTGTTCTTAAAACAGGAGGGGTGGCAGGTTCTTTGTTTGTTTGTTTGTTTTTTTAAAGTGTAGGGGAATATTTCAAATGAAATAATACAGGGAGGATTTTTGCCTCTGCAAATGATTGGTCTTCAGGAATTCTCCCCGCTCCAGGTTCAAATCCTTTGTGTAAACATGGCTAATCTTGGGGCCTGGGATGGATCTGAGGATCCCAAGGCTTCCTTGAAATTTTATGTGAAAAATTGCACATGTCTGTGGATGTACTCTTTTGGAAGAGAGGATCTCTTATAGGTCAATTTGGGGCTGGCTGCCTAGTTGACAACAACCCTTGGAGAGGTCATTTTCCCTTTTGATGAGAGATCTTGCAAAGACCAGTGGGTATTATTACGCCAATCATCACTGTCCTGGTGAGAGCCTATGGAATGGGTACCCGACCCAAAATGAGTCCATAAGAATCCTTTCTTGGGAATTTTCCAAGTTCACTGGGATGAAAGCTCTCATGTCCATCTCTGGTGGACAGTGTGAGGAGTCAGCTCTGTCTCTGCCACGTGGCACAAGCCCATCTACAACAGGAGGGAACCAGGCTGTCAATCAGAACACAGCAGCGGTGAGAGCGAGCCCAAGAGCAAACTGGAAATCAGTGCAAGTCAGAGGAGTGAGGTCTGGGAAACCCCAAAAAGACTGCCAGCAACACTCCACAGATCTGAATACCCCTTGGGCCAACTCCACCCAAGTGTCTTCTAAATTTGAATATTTGAATCAATAAATGGCCTTTTGGGCATAAGCTAATTCCGCTGGGAACGTGCCACTGACAGCTGACAGAATCCTGAGAGACAGAATCCATAGCTTTCATCAGATTTGCATGGCCCCAAGTGGGGTGAGCACACCCATGTACAGCCTCCTCTCCTGATGATCATCTTAAATTGTCATCGTTTCTGGGAGGGATGCTCAGGAAGGGATAAACAAAACCTGGTGTGAATAGAGAGGAGATGATTAGATGTTTTCTCCATTGATAAGATCCTGGGAATGAATGCAGGGCCTCCCAGGACTTGCTTACTTTACAGTTTTGCTTGGGATAATCCCGGGAGAGATGCCGCTGACTTTGAATAAGCACTTATTAAGCACTGCATGCATAGCTCTGGTTTGGTACTGAAGCCAGAATTAGACAGGCAGTCAGTGTAGATAGGTAAATCGAGTCAGGTCGGATCTAGGAGGCCAATTTTGAGCGAGTCTGGGAAGTTGGAGACTGTCCCCTGCAGGATCTTATCAAGAACCTGCCCCTGCTCCAACCGGTCGCCAAGGTAACCTCTCCCAGGAATTTCCCCTCCCTACAGGGGGCTATAAAGTTGTTAATATGTCCTGGGCTGCTCCATCCTGCCCTTCCCCGCTCAGCCCACCTGTTTCCCACCTTTTGGCCATCCCACCGAGCATTCCTGGGCCTAGTCACATCCACAGGAAGGAGAAAGATAAGGGGGAAAAGCAGGAGAACACAGGAAGCCTCGGACATGTAAAAAGGGCAGAATACCTTGCTCATGGGAGAAGTCTATGTTACCCCTTTTTAAATAAACCCTGCTTCATATGCTTGCCTCGGAGTGCTTCTCTAATGTTCAAACTTCAACACGTGGGGAAGTAGGAAACCCGCGGTATCAGTACTGTGGGATGTGGAGTGAGGACCCCAAAATGCCTCTACATCAATCCCAGCGTTCTTTCTGCCTCAGTCTGAATAAGTTCAAACCTTTCTGGCTCAACTGGAGGATCTTTTTCAACATAGCTCTCCATGCAGCCTCTACCACCCATTGGAACTGGTATGTAAAAGGAAACCCGACTGTGGTCCCCGATCTAGGTTCTTGAATGGTTTGTGTTAGGGTTTCAGGTTTGGGGATCAATTTTCTAAGTAATCACAGGAGAGGGATAAAGATATAATGACATGTTACCAAGACAGGGACAAAGTGGTGTAACTGCTAGGCAAACATAAACAAGAAATTAGGAGTTAGGAGAAAGGGATTGCATTTTGGTTATTTAAACATCTTTGTTATCATTAAAAACAGAGAAAAGGAGGGTTAGCTAAAACTTCCCTAATTACTTCTCCCTGGGCATCCCAAGCAGTGAGTCTAGACCTGAACAGTCTGAAAAGCCAATATAAGACTCAGAAGAAGTCCTTATTAACCTTCTGCTCCTAGGAATCTAAGAAAACAAGAAATAAACAAAACAGAAAAATGAACAAAACAAAAAATTTGCTAAAAAATAAGTTTTGGGCAGTTGCAGATGAGAGTGTTTGCATTCCTATTGTTATGTTTATCTAGAAGCCAGCAGCCCTCAGCAAAACAGGAACTCCAACAGCTCATTGAAAGCAAGGGGCCTCTAGGCAGGCCCCCCCCCCCCCCCAAGCTTTAGAAAAGTGTCTTTCAGACACAGGGCAACTGCCTCACCTCAGGGTCACCCCATCTTGCCAGTGGCTTCACTGGACCCTTCTGGACAGAGCTAATTTTCTGATTTCCACAAGATCTTCTAGGCCACTAGAAGAACCTCTTTCCAAGGCCTCCTCCTTATCTTCAGGATCACAGTCCTACCTGGGCTGGATTCCTCACACAAGCTGGACCAATTAGATTCCCTTTTCCTACGTTTAGAATTAAATGACTGCATCTCTAGTAGGTGTCATCGGACCTAGCGGGCTATTTAGATGTGAGAGATAAAAGTTCAAGGCCAAGGTGGATCAGAGTAGCTTTTTTGAGAAAGGAGTAAGGGAGATGAGTGAATGTGCTTTCTCAAGATAAAGTCCCTTGAATTTCAACTGCTTAATTGGGCTTCTGCTCTCTATAAGCAAGCCTATTCTGACCCAAACTATTTCTTACATCTGGACTGTGTACCTCTGGGGCTCACAAGCTGATTTTCAGGCAGCAGGAGAGATGATTTTACGCGATACACAGCCACAGCCCTTTAAAACATTACCATTGATTTCCACCCTGAGAAAGAATTTCCCTTTCAGCCCTTTTGATTATCTCAGTTTGGTGCTTGTCTTTAACACCCAAGACTTGCTAATTTCCTATTTCGACAAAGAGAGAGGCTAGGGCTTAGGCTAAGAGCTTTCAGTAAGTAATCAACATTATCTGACCAGAATTTAGTAATATCATTTTGCTTTATTTTGAGGTTGCCTTCTTTTTTTCAGTAGGTGATCTGACTTTTCCATTCTGACCCACAGTAACCAGGAGAGATATTAAAATGATTGCTGTTGTTTAAAGTCACTAAGTTTAAGGGTGGTTTGTTATATGGCAGTGGATAAGGGGAACAGAATCCATGCCAGATAATTCAATAGAGGGGAATTAATGTCGAGAGCCAGTTAGAAAAACGTTGGAAGAGCGTAAAGGGCAAGTAAGGGGTGGGAGGCAGTCCAGAGTGAGCAAGGGCTATAAGCCATTGCTGCTCATAGGCCTGGAGACAGAAGGAGAGCAGGAGATGTTGTGGGTGTCCAAGAACCACGGCCACCTGGTGGGGGCTGGAGCCACAGTAGGGACTGTGGGGTGGAAGCTGGAACACAGGTAATATAGCTACTGCAAAAGAGTCCAAAGGATGGGGCGTGGGGTACAAATACGGCAGCTTCCTCCCTTCCCCCACTCCCCAATCTATTCTTGAGGCATCCCATGAGAAGCTTATCCAAAGCCTATTGTTATGGAGTATCAGCATTGTCATTTGTAGAGGTCAGTCCCCTGGGATACAGAAAAGGAAGGGGCAGGTGTGTACAGTGCATCTAAGAGCAAATGGGGCAAGTGACCAGTACACAGGGTCATACGACACAAAATGAGGCAAAGAAACTGCCATGTTCCCTTGGCTCAGAATAGAGTGGAGGACATGAAAGGCACATGGAGTGTCATAGATTGGCCATTAGTCAGTTAGTAAGGCCCAGGCTCTCTTGAGCCATCCCCGATGACTGGAGGTTGGACTTAATCCCTTTGGTACAATGTTGTTCAGATCGCAAATGGCTCACTTTTCTGAAATACCCAGGGTGAAAAGTCCTCGGGCAGAGGGGGGTGCAGATGTTCAAGGATATCATCCGCTAACTGTCTGTGTCCATCTCTCAGCTCTGCTCTCTGCCTTGTCTTTATTCTGAAGGAGAGTCTCCTCATGCAGGAGCAGCACAGTTGCCATCAGCTCCAGGTTTGTGCCCCTTGACTGAGCTGATCCAGTGAAAACTCAGTGGGGCCAGCCAAAGTTCCCAAGTGGAGTTTCACTGGCCTGGCTCGGGTCAAGTGTCCTTGCCTGAACTGACCACGAGGGCCAGGGGAGTGGAGTGGAATGTTCTGGTTGTTTAGACCCAGCTCAGGTGGCTCATAGCTACAGCCAGGGCATGAAATGGGGGTGGGGTAGGAGTCAGCCTCACCTGAATGGCAAGGCAATTATCTAAACAGAATCAAAGTTCTTGTCTCAAGAAGAGGGGATGCTGAGCAGGCATCGATGTCCTCTCTGAACCCTTCAGCTCTTCCATTCCCAGCCTTGCTCCTATTTCCCTGTAGTCCTGACTACAGGAAATTAATTCTAATGGCACATATTATGCCTCATTCATCTCCATAACCCACCAATGTCTGGCGTGGTGGCCGGGACTTAGTAAGTGTTCAATAAATGTTTGTGAATTGAATTAGGTGTAAACACTTGCACTGGACATTTATTTCTAAGGCAGAATAGGGCACTTCCCATGTCCTGGGGGGTATACTATATTTCTTGTACTTTCCCTATAGTAGGTGGTGGGCAGAGGAGAGTGAAGCAGCACAGGCCCAAATGCAGCCCCCTCCCATTCCTGAGTCTTTCCCCTGCTGCCTGATCTCTTGGGGGACCCCGGCCAAGCCAGCTGAGAGCTCATCTCCATTTGCTACAAATTAGAAAACCAGCATTTTCCCTTCAGTTGGCCTGAGGCACAATCTTCCCCTTCCAATTTGAATTGCATATAAGTACCATTTCTTCCCCTTGGATGTTTAAGGACAACCTGACACTTCAGTTGTTTCTCCTTGTCTTTCAGATTTCCCAGAAAAAAAACACACTTTAGAGCCCTATTTGGTATTCCAGACCCTTTCAGAAAGCACCTTTCACATCACATCGCAAAATTGAAGTTCTTCAATTACTCTACGCAAATTAACTTCAGATTCAGTCTTTGCCCAGGACCACCAATGTAAACCTGGACTCCTCTAGTCCTCGGCCTCTAAACCAGCCTCCAACTAAGCAGGACCATTAGGAAGCCTGTTTATAACAGTGCCATTAAAAATGAAGAGCTGTCAAGGATCCCTTATAACGATGTTGGAAACTGTATTCACAAAGATTTTTTAATGACTAGATGGTTTTTAAAAAGGTAATGGAACACTTTTAATGAACTATAATGTAATAAATCAATCACAGTCTTTCTGACTCGACTGCACTGTCTTTATATTTATTGCAGCTTATAGGAAAGCCACACTGTTAATCTTTTGCTACTCCACCCCCAGACCCCTTCAGAACTCAGAGACATCTAGGTAAAGCATATTTATATTTTAAGAGATCTATATTTACCCTGAGTATTGTTTACCAAACCCAATCTTTAAAGTACCTACTAAAGCAAGGATTGATTTTATTTCTACTGTTTTTTAGAGAAGTCAGTGTAAGGACTCTGTAGTCACAGGCAAGAGAAATGGATGCCAACCTACTTAAGAAGAAATTTATTGGGATTTATTGAAATTTACCTTGAATTTGATCAGGAATAGACAGGGACCAGGACAACTCTGGAGGGCTAGAAAACAGGAAATACCTTGTAGTAAAACCATCTGGCCAGATGCTGCCACCACCTCCAACATGAACTCTCTCTCCCCTTATTTCACTCTCCCACAACAGAGCACCTGGGTCTTGTGCCTGCTCCCTGGCTGACCTGGGGGTGGGGTGGGGAGAGGAAAGACAGGGTCTCTCTGACTTCTGTCACGGAAAATGGGCATCTGATTTGCTATCCTATTCAGATGACACATCGTGGGAGAGGTAATTTCCCAAAAGGAAATCACTGAGCTGTTCAAAAGCGATATTAATTAAGGGAATGTCAGCGGCTGTAACAGATACTATCCCAATTCTCTTTATTGGCTTTACACAGGAAACGTTTACTTCTCACTTTACCTAATAGTCCACTTTGGTTGTTTCTAATTAGGAGGCTCATTTTTAAGGGCTAAACCTTTCCTTGTGTAGCTCCACATCTTAACCTGCAACTTCTGTGAGTCTTCTGTTTTCCCGAGGAAAACATATAGAGCTTGCTTTCCCTTGACCCTTTTTTTTTTGAGTTGTTGATAGATCTTTATTTTATTTATATGCAGTGCTGAGAACCGAACTGAGTGCCTCATGTACACCAGCAAATGTGCTACCGCTGAGCCCCAGCCCCAGCCCCAGCCCCAGCCCTAGTCCTAGCCCCCCTTGACCCTTTTGTTTTGTTTTGTTTTTGGGGATTGACGCAGGGCCTTGTGCATGGGAGGCAAGCACTCTACCAACTGAGCTATATCCCCAGCCCCCTACCTTGACCCTTTTTGACAAGCATTATTTCTGCTCACATTTCTTTGCCTACAACTCGATCACAGGGCCCCACTGAATTGCCAAGGTTGGGAAACAACCTCAGCCGGGGGAGAGGCTTCCTAATCACCCCTGCACCATGGAAAGAAGCCGAAACTCTGGAGATAGAGACTAGCCATTACCAGAGCTGGGGAAAGATGGAGTGGATTGGCAGCCCCCTCAAATGGACAAAGTTCCACCATAGAGTGTGAGCAGGCGTTGATTTTCTCTATTTGACCACAAGTGTTTCCAGGAAAGAATTCTTACGGTTTTGTCAACATATATTTTCCTCCACAATCGGTTTCTGAACCAAAAGTTCTTGGTGAGACTGGATCTGTATTGCTGCTAGTCTAGTTTTGCATCTGGAAAACTCAGTTCTTTGAACTCCTAAGAAAATGCTCCTTTTACTACTTAACCCTGTTATCTACAGCATTTTAACATCTTGTTGCTTCCTTGAGCCAAACAGAAAGTTCTGGACTAACAAAATGAAATCCTATTCCCTACTCTAATGGAAAGATGGGAGTGTACTTGTGATATCTTTTTTAAAATGTATTTTTAATTCTAGATAGACATAATGACTACTTTATTTATTTATTTTTATGTGGTGCTGAGAATCAAACCCAGTGCCTCACATGTGCTAGACAAGCACTCTACCACTGAGCTACAACTCCAGGCCTTCTTAATATCTTAAGTAAAACTCTCCTTCATTCTCCTCCCTAAGGGCACCCCTTTGAGTCAGCTCCCCAGCTCAGCTATTTAGACTTGTCTCACAAGTTTATTTTTTTCCTTACAATGACCTCCAGCATTTTAAAACAAAGATCTTAGTTATTATGCAGACAGTTTATTTTCACAAAAGAACATTATACAAAAAGAAAAATAAATGTCAGCTGGGAAACAAGACAAAACAACAACAACAACAACAATAACAAAAGAAAACAACATAAACCTGCCAGGAAAGATGCCCTATAATGCCAAGTTGCCTAAAGTGTGATTTTCCAATGTCATTGAGGTTGGTGAAAGAAACTGGCCTGTGACCAAGAACTTTCTGACAATTTAAAAATTGTGTGTATGTGTGTGTGTGAATATACACATAAGTGTGCACACTATATACATATATAGGATTAAGATATATTTAATTTAAACTAATGTCCTATTTTAGACAGAATTATAGGCTAGAAACAGTAAACACTAGTTTATTGCTTATGCTTCTTGCTTTTGTAGCATGGATCTTTAGCATTAAGTCTACATTAAATATTAAGCAAAGTGATAATTAGGAGATATAACGAAGATTAATGCCAAGTCATTGAGAAGAATGGACAAGGTCTTTCTTCCTGTGGCTGTGGTTGTACCCGTGGTGGCACAAACACTGGTCTCAGGATTGATAGAGCTGTGCTCAAGTCCCTTCTTTGATGATGACTGTGAGTGCAGATCTTCACTTTTCTGGGGCTCAATTTCTCCTCCCATAAATGAGTTGATCAGAGATGATTTTTGGTATCCCTTCCAGCTCTAAAATTTCTCTCTGGTTCCCAGTTATGTAAGCTGTGGAAAAGCAAGTATGTTCCCCTAATTATCTCTCTCCTTATTTCCTATTGTCCTGGGTTTTCATATCAACCCAATAACCTAGAGAGCTTTTTGTGGGGTACTAAGAATTGAACTCAAGGCCCTCAACCACGGAGCCACATCCACAGCCCTGTTTTATATTTTAATTTAGAGACAGGACTCTCTGAGTTGCTTAGCATTTCACCATGGCTGAGGCTGCCTTTGAACTCAACGATCCTCCTGTTTCAGCCTCCCAAGCTGCTGGGATTACAGCTGTGCGCCACTGCCCGTGGCTGGAAAGCTGTATTTATTCCAGTGCAGGAACAGGTTCATGTGGGATTTGCCTGGCCCTGCCTGCCCCCAGAACCACAGGTCCATGGGGTGGGATCTCCAGCATCACCTGTCCTGCTGTGTCACCCTACAGAAGAGGTGATGGAACTGCTGAGGGCCACAGAACCACATTGTGCAATGGCGTCTCCCACATGCTTATCGCAGCCTTCGGTGTGCAGAAAAGGACAGGGAGGAGTCTCAGCCACTGCCACGTGATGTCACCACATCCCCTAACACCGTTGGCCTCTGAGCCTCCCAGGTGTGAGGTGACATTCCAGCATGACCACCGCCACCAGACTGGCTCCAGCATTTCTAGTGCCCAGGCCTAACTAGACTGGATCCAAGGGGACACCATAAACTAGGAGTGTGGAGGACTGTGGGCCTCACGGTGCAAACTCTATCCAAAGAAAGAGGAAAACATTGCTCTTGAGTCCCTTGTCCTTTCTTCTTCTGACACACAGTCCCACATTGAAGCCCTTCCGTGGCTCCTCCAGAGATGTCCTACTTGGCCAGGTAACTGGCTTTGTTACTTGCGAGGCTGGGGCCAGCTCAGTAAAGCTGCTTGCGTCTGTCTTTCCTTCCTGCCTGCCTCTCATCTCTTTTTCCTCCCTTTTGATGCCCTGGTGCTATAACATCCCGGGAAAGTCCTTGCCCACAGGCTTTGCCCCGGGCTGCTCTGGAGAACTGTGCTAAGACAATCCCTCTCAGCAAGGTTTCCCCTAGTATTGGACATTACCACTGGGTTTCGGGAGATTCCTTTAGATATCACACTCAAATGTGATATTAAATCAGATGGTGAGAAATTTGCTTCTTGTCCATTTGCTTTCAAGTCTCTCATCAGCCTCATTTCTGTTTGAAGACCTCTGTCTTCACTAACCCTCTACCGCTCTGAACAAATTCCCCCTCAGTGAGCAGATGCCGGATCTCAGGCAGAAAGACATCAGCGGGAATCATAAGCACTTATCATGTATCACCTTGCTTCATTTCCAATGTATTGTGTGCTTATCTTATCTTAGGGGGATGCTCATTTTCCAGTAATAATAATATCCAACTTTCTTATAAATTTAACTAGAAAAAAATAAGTCAATTAAAAACAAATAAGCAAATTACACAGAGCTGTGATCAGGAAGCATGCAGAAATATGCACATTGTATCTGCGCATGAATTTGCTCCATCTATGATGGCAGAACATAAGCAGATGAAACTTGGGAAACTCTCTTAGAGCAAAGACTACTGCTTGGTGCTCTATGGGTCTCAACCTCAATTTCAAAATCCTTTTTATTATTTGGAAGATATTCCCCGAGATCTTGGTGGCTCAGGGAATAGATGTCTCTTGTCTAAATGATGGGTCCTATGATAAACAACTAACCAAAATTCCAAAGAACAAAGGAACCCTCATGGCGAACTCTGAGTCCCCTTCCTTTACCCCTATTTCCACGATGGTGGTTTTCCCAAGCCCAGTGTGGTGGATGGTTTGCCCAAGGCCTTCTGCAATCCTGCTCTTCAATTTCATTATGGTTTCATACACCCAGGGTTGGCCTTTATGCCCCCATGATCTCCACTGCCCCCACCATTGTTTGAGATAGTAGTTGATCCTCTTCTTTTTCTATAATGAATTCTGGAAGGGCATCTTCAAACTCTCCTTGAAATTCTGTAGCCTCCACTGACTCCTTTCCTCTCCTCTTATGCTTATTGCTCCGGCCCAGTGGGGGCTGCCTGCCAAGTTTCTTTCTTTTCCCTCTGTCTCTCATTCCAGACCTCTCTTGCTTGTTTTTCCTCTTGTACATTCTCTGGACCTTTTTTGTTTTTTCAGAATTTCAGACTCTACGTTTAAATGTCACCTTTCTTCCATAATTCATGGAGAGAGGTTCCCGGGCTGAGGATATTGCAAAGACCCTTTCCTGGTACCCCATCACATCCTTCTCCTGACAGCCATACCTTAAACCAGGTGCAGGGATCTTCTTTGAGGTTTGGTGTTTGGACAAAGGGCCCAGGAGTACAGGAAATTTGTCCCCTAAGCAATTCCCTCTATGCCAGACCAGGAAAGAACTGTGGCTTGCCTTCTGCTGCTGCATGCTCAGAACTAAGGGGCTGGGCTCTCCCCAGGCCCCAGGCCTAGCAGGACACAGCGCAGAAGGAGTTAATGTGAGCTACAGCTGGGATGACCCCGAGAGCCAAGGCCTCATTCATATGGATGAAATTCAGGGAAGAGTCTTCAGGACACAGAACAGGCATCCTGTGGCCCCAATTTCTTTTTTTGAAAAAGAAGTCAAAAAAGAAAAGAAAAGAAAGGAAAGAAGTAAATAATAGAAAGGAGCGAGAAGGAAGAATCAAAATGTACAGGAGACTTCAGCTTAGTGCTACTGTGTGAAATTCAAGTCTTATTAGACCCACCTTGCAACCTCATAGAGCTCTGTCCCTGTCACCACTACCTCTAGAACCCTGACTGACAACAGGACACAGTTTCAAATTCTACTCTAAATCTGAAGGGAAATGAACTTGATGGAAATTTGCTGAGGCCTCTGTGGAAGTTGGAACAGCAACTCTGAGCGTCAGTAGTAGAGAGAATCAAGCCTTCATGCCGTGGGGGATGGGCTCCCCGGGGGCTCAGGGCAGGAGTTGAGGGCACCCCTCCCCCACAGCCACATACCTAACAGTCTGGAAGGAATGAAGCCTGTTTTCTGTAACTTCTTTGACACAGTCCCAGTCCCACCACCTCTTAGAAGCCTTCCTGGATTATTTCAGCTCCTACTGCATTTCCTCTTCTCAGGAATAGCACAATACCTAACCTAGTTACATACCATCCTGTCTCTCTGTCCTAAGCACCACCTTGTCTTTCTTTCCATCTTTTGTCCCCCAAATACATGTCTCTCAGAGATACACATAGTAGGTACCCAGTCATTACTATTTCTTGAGAGAACAAATGAGGGAAGTACTGTGGTCCAGGTAGCAGACAATATGGGATTCTTTGGAATGTGTGTTCCGTTTCCAGCTGCAAACATTTCTTCAGCTGTAATGGCCCCTGGTTAAGACTCCAATTCTCTGACCCTGAGTTTCCTCCTCTGTAAACTGAGGATGTTAGCACCTGCCTTACAGGGATATTTCAAATCTCACAGGTTGTAGGAGGCCGAATAATGCTTCCTCTGCCCCCCAAAGATGTTTATATCCTAATCTCTGGAACCTGGAAATATGTTGTTTTACATAGGGAAATGGAACCTGTAGATGGAATTAAAGATGCTAAATACACTGGCCTGGGTAGAGGGATATTACCCTGGATTATCTGGGTGGGCCCAATATAATCACAAGGGTCTCTAAAATTGAAAGAGGGAGGCAGAACAGAACCAGAGAGAAGGCACTGTTAGAAGGATTCAGACTAGTGTTCCTGGCTTTGAAGATAAAGAGAAAGGGGTCACCAGTCAAGGAATGTAGGTGGCCTGGAATTTGGAAGAGGCAAGGAAATGATTCTCCCTTAGAGTTTCCAGCAAGAATGCAGCAGCTCTGACGACGCCCAACTTTTAGCCCAGTGAGATGAATTTCAGATTTCTGATCTTTCAGGATGGAAGAGAATAAAGTGGTGCTGCTTTAAGCTGCTGAGCAGCGATTTGTTACAACAGCAAGAAGGAGCTAATACACAAGTGTTATGTGGCAAGCACCTGGCACATAGTGGGTGCTTTAATTTGGTAGCAGTGAGTGAATGAATATCAGTGCTTTCCCCACTGCTATCAGCAACCTGAGGACAATGCTTCTCACTTCTCTTGCATTCTCCTTTGCATCTAGTAGTGATGGACACACCCCATACCTCCAAAGACCACTAGACTTAGCTGGAATTTCACTCTGGGGCCTTGATTCCAGTAGCAAGGATGGGAAAGTGATTCAGTGTAGAAGCAGGGAAGGGGGCTTACAAAAGAAATCAGCTTCCTTTGGAAGTGTGGGTGTGGTGAGTGCAGGCTACCATCCAATGCACAAAATACAGGTTGCCATGCTGATGTGCTCAGAGGCTCAGGCAAAGGTGCTTGGGGAGGATGGGGGAAGAGAATTTTTCCCACATCTCCCCAGAACAGAAGAGGCCATCTCTCTGAGTGAGGGATGCTATTCATCATGGGTAACCGATCATTTTGAGCAAGCCTGTTTCTATTTACCAACACTGTTTGCTGAGGCTGAATTCACCAGCATATCCAGAGAGCGGGGTCCTGGTATAGACTAAGACAGTGAACACCATCACAGAGCAGGCTTCTGCAAATTTCTTAACGCATTGGGGCCCTCCCTGAACCCCAGGATCTAAATAGGAGAATCTTGGTTCTGGGGATACTGCTGATCAATTGATCAGTACGATGCCGCTGCCAATCATTGAATGTCTTCCTTCATTTTTCAAAGAAAGGGGGGAAAATTGGTTTCAGTTCTGAATGCACTGGGTAAGAAACCCAGAGGTCACTTTCTCTTTCTCTTGAGCTCTCTCTCACTCTCTTAAATAAGGAGAAAGGCTATATTTTTCCATGGATTAAGTCCAACACAGAGAAAACTGTCACTGTGAAAACAATAGAATTTATCTCCACTGATATAGCTTGACACTGGGACAAGTGCCTGAATTGTTGCCATAGCAATAAATGTGTCGGACTTATGCATGCGTTTTCTGCTATAGGATTTTGATTAATGGCATTGACTAAATGGTGTGAAGGGGGAGAGACCGAGCAGAAGGCCCAAGGAGAGAGAGTGGGCTGCACAGGGCTTGCTGAGGCCCTCTATGGAGGGGTGTCAAGTGGGGCTGGCTAGAAACCAGTTAAACCAGGGATGGACCCTTTTCCATGCAGCAAAATCTGTGAGTCAGCAGCAGCGCCTTGTGGAGGGGACCTGGGGTGCAAGGTCCTGAGTTTAGAGATTAATCAGGGCCACAGATCTGATGAAATCTCATTTATTGGGTGCTTCCGACATATCACCCACTGATCTAATGATTTTATGTGTCTCAGTTTACTTAATCCACACATGAACCCTATAAGTTGGTTATCATTATTATTATTATTATTTTTTTCTGATAAAGGAAACTGAGGGACAGAGAAGTTAATAAATTAAAAAAAAAAATCACACAGTCAGGGGTGACAAGACCAGGCTGCCTGGTTCCAGTAGTCACTGTGCTTGGCTCTGAGAACAAATACTGCACTCCTGACCTTGCCCATTAATGCTACAATGAGCGTTGGGGATGAGGTGGGGCAGGGGACAGTATGGCTCAGTGAAAACCATCTCCATCTCTGGAAAAGCAGCTCAAGGTCTGATCATTGCAAACATCACAGATACCCATTAAGTGCCAGGGCCTGCCATGCAGTCTCTACTGAATCCTTCATGTTCCCTAAGAGGCAGAGTGGCAGGAGGGCCAGTCAGGCCTGGGAGGCAGAAAGGCAGGACTCCTGGCTCATTGCTGTCAGTGTGACCTTGGGCGGCTCATTTGACCTCTCAAGACACCCATTTCCACACCTGTGAAATGGGAATAATACTAGCACACCCCTGCCTGTGGTCGGGGACATTGAATGAGATGTTGGGTGGTGAACACTGGGCGGAGATTGGCACACGTCCATCCTCAAATTAAGTCAGTGCTTTAGAAAATTTATTTTTATTTACCGAGTGTTCAGAAAAACCTTCAATCTGCAGACTCAGACTTCCTTGTAGCTCAAACAAATTCTTGACTCTCTTTTTTCTTTTCTTTTTCTTTTTTGCTAATTATTCTTTCTATGTGTCCATTGGATCTCCTGAGCAGCCCCCCCCATCACTTTTCTCTTCCTTTCATTTTAACTCTTTATTCTCCTTCAACTGAGGTTGTATTTATCAACTCATTTCGTATTTTTCCTCATTACGTGTTCCATTGTTCACACTATGAAACGATTCCTAATTTTAGATTATTCCCTTATGACTATTTAGTCTAATTTCACAGATCCAATCTTAGATTAAATAGTCTTGAAGTCACTACACAGAATTCCTTTAACCTTTATTTTTTTTTTCAATTTTCGGCAACAAAATCTACGTGGGAAAGACGGCTTCTCCAACGTGTCCCTGTTCTGCGAGTCACACGGTCGGTGTGACTGTCTGACTTGGCTCACTCCTGTGCTCCCTCAGGATCATTTGGGGCATGTCTGTGGTGCCATTCATCATGTCACATGGTCATAAAAGCTCAGAAGGAAAGTGTAGCAGAACAAAGTGACAGGGACAACTGTCGCATACAGTCTGGGGTGACCTCTCGGCAAAGATGACATTTGAGCAGATCCCTGAAGAAAGTAAGGGAGCAAGAGTTGTGGCTACTGGGGGGAAAAGCATGGTAGGCAGTGGGAACAGGCAGGGTCAAGGTCCCGTTTTTGTTTATAGGAGCAAATCTATTACCGTGGAAGTCCACCTGGGTTGGAAACCCTAGGGAGACGGTTGTCACCTGGGTGACTCTTTCTTTCTCCGGGCCTACCCCCCATAGGATGCATTTCTTTTGTTAGAGTTTTCTCTAATTCCTAAAAATAAAGTTTCTCCCTACCCTGAGGAGGGGAATTTTTGAGTGGCCCATGATGCCTCCTTCAATTAGATTCTTTTTGAACTCTAAGCAGAAATCCTTAGTTTTGTCATGGGGGTGTCTCCTGCCCTGGTTTCAGGGGTGGCTGGGGTATGCTGATGGCTTGATAGAAGGGATTATTCTGTATCTCACTGCAGGAGATGGGGATGGCAAACGCATGGCACACATGTCCCGATCCTGTGGCAGACAGGTATGACCATGGTACTCCTTCCTGCTGGGACTAGATACCACTTCCGAGTCATGGTTGGCACCCAGGATAAAATCTTTTGACCATTCTTGATGGTGATTCCTGATAATAGGCATATAAACTGAATTTTTGTTTTAAGCTGAACTGTATGAAATTGCTGATAGGCATCTTTTTAACCTCAAAATGGCAAATTGTATATGGTTCAATCTAATACATTCAATCAAACACAACTCTGTTCAATGGACCCTTGCTGGGAAGTCGATTACCTAAGCAAAGGTTTAAGTGGCAAAGGGTTTTCTGTGAACACTTAAACCCTAATACACACTTAACTCTTCATGTATTGAATTTCTTAAAGTGGGACCTACGTGTATTCATTCATATACGAACGTATCTACCGTGGCCCAATTTCCAGCCCTTGTCTAATTTTTCTTTTCACTTTCCAGGATCATGAAGTGACTGAATCTAGGACATGAAATTCCTACCAAACATTCCCCTAGAACACAGCGTTCTCCTCTGATCTCTATGTAGCAGCTGTGTTATTTTTCTCTTCATTCACTCTTCTTCACAGAAGACATTCCACTTTCCCACCTACCTGTGACCGAAGTGCCTCTCTGAGGGAGCAGTATACTCCCAGCCTCCTGGCTATGAGACTTGGTTTTATCATGGGATGCCATGGATAAAACCTGTGGGCAGAACCTTAAAAAGACTTTGCACTGCTCATTCCCAGGGCTTTTTTTTATTCTCTGTGCCTTGAGACCTGGATCACAGTTTTGGGGAAGGTATATGGAGCAGAAGTACAGAGCCTCAGCTTTGCTGCTGTGCCATAAAAGTGAATGAGAAATCATTAGGCTTCATAAACCCAGCTGCTGGGGATTGTTTGTTATTGTAGGTTCACATGCCAAAGCTAACTAATATAACTTGTGGACATCAGATACCATGTTCAGAAAGAACTGTTCTAATTAGGTTATGTGCATGTGTGAATATTCACAATGAATCGTACTATTACGTGTAATTATAGTGCACCAATAAAAAAAATCAAATAAAAGAAATAATTGTCCCAGATGCCTGCCCTGGGTACACATCACAGAGCTTCATGAGAGAGTTTTGGCTTATGTATATTGACATGGAGGGTATGGATGGTCCACCCTCTCCAGAAATAACACAATGGAAGTGCTACATAGAGACCAGCACAGGTGTCCAAGTCACATAGTCATAGATACTTTGTGATTTTTTTTTTTTAAGAAGAGAGATTTGGAGTTCAAATAAGCTTGAAAACACTGGATTGAATGAAAATCGACCAAATTTCTTTTTTCAGTGAGACTTCTTAGCACCTTCAATAGGCCACTGCATTGCGAATTCTCCAAGGGAAGAGAGTGCATGCAGAAAACACTGTTTTCCAAAACTGTTTGATAACAGAACTCTTTGTTTTATAGAGCATTTCACGGGTTTAATATTTTGCAAAAGGCTTGGCAAACATTACCTCTGATGGGAGCAGAATTTTGCCTATTTCTCCCGTATTTTCCATTTCTTCCAGCTATCCATCTTTTTAACTATTTGTGTTAACTATTTCACCTTTGTCTTTTCCTTTCTTTCTGCTCTCTTTTTACATTTTTTTTTAGAGAGAGAGAGAGAGAATTTTTTAATATTTATTTTTTAGTTTTCAGCGGACACAACATCTTTGTTTGTATGTGGTGCTGAGGATCGAACCCAGGCCTCATGCATGCCAGGCGAGCGCGCTACCGCTTGAGCCACATCTCCAGCCCCTCTTTCTGCTCTCCTGCTCCTATTCTTCCCTCACCTCCCATTATTCCACCTTTGCTTCCATTTCTTCCCCCTTTCCTCCTCCACTTCTCTCTTCTCCCCATGCCTTTCCATTCCTCTCCCCTGTTCATTCTCTGCACCCCTTTCTCTTGCTCTCTTTGGTTTTCCAAGAAGCCAGTGAGTTTTCTTAGACTAGATGACCTGAGGGAATGTCCTGCCTGATTGTCAAGTGTCATTCCTGAGCAGGAAAACCAGAGACACACCGCCTGCTCCTCCCAGGTGCAGTGTTAATTTTAAAGTGATGGACTTTAACATCACATCAGCCTCCTTAAGGGGAGATCCTTTGTTCTAGATTCAGACAAAGCAGCACAGTCGGCCTTAAAAGAAAAAAAAAAAAAAGCTGTTTCATTTTATATTGGAAAAATACAATGTGACATCTGGAGAATAAATTGTTCAGTCAGCCAGAAATACGCCTTGTAAAAATTGCTTAGGTTTCTGTAACAAGATTATTTACTGAGAGTGTTCACCTATAATACAGCACACTTTTGAAATGGACCTTTTATGAAACACATCAAGAACTGTAGAAATGTATTCAGTGCATTAATCTACAACACTGCACACTTTACCACACTCTTAGAGCAGATTTCAAAACTCAGACCATCTAATGAGATAGAAAAAAGTGATTCTCGTCTTGTGTTCATTCCAGCCATGTTCTCTACTGAGCCCTTGGGATATTTAACATAATGCAATAGGTTTTTCAACACACACACACACACACACCACACAAATGTACTCTCACAGTCACGCACAAATAAAATATATGACTGTTCAGATGAGTCTTCCATTTAGAATGCACTAGGCCTATATTTCAACAGCCCACGTGCAGGGCAAAGGCTGGCTATTTTAGATACCAGAACTTTATAAATATTTAAAGATCTCGATTTAATCCAAATGAGAGATCGCTCAGGTGCTGTCAGTTACTTATATAACTCCTTCTTTTCTGATCATGGGTGACAGTTTGGATAGCGATCTCCTGGTAATTTGTGGTACTGCCTCGGTTGGAATCTGGCAGCCGAGATGGGGCCTGAGGTGGCTGAAGCAGGTGGATGGTGGAGAAGTGGGTCAGGTGGGGGAGGCAGGGAAAAGCATGTCTGCTGCTCTGACCTTGGCTTTTCTTTACCTTTCTGATGAGAGTAATGGGTTCTTCCTGATGGGCTGCTCAAGCAGGTGATCCAAACCCTTCTGCCTCAAAGTCAGCTCAACTGTCCCCCTGGTTCAATGATACAGAGCAGAGACCTGCATAGTGCTTCCTCCACTAATCCAATGATAAGCCCTGGTTCTTCCTGAAGTTGACCTCAGTCTGGTAACTCCAGTGACCTTGCTGGGAGAGCTAACTACAGAAAAGAAGCCAGTGTGGAAATACAAGACAGGAGGTAAAGAGCCACTTTTCACTTGTCTCTCTCAGTGCCGAAGAGTAACTAATTTCTCAGCCACCACTTTCCATTCTCTCAACGTTACCATGCACCAAGAGTTACATTAAACTTAGCACAGAGCTGGTAGCAGCTGGGTGTCATCTGGGTCTTGGAGGATGGATTGCTAGGACTTTCCAAGCTCTGCTTTCTAGAAGTTTCTTTTTCATGGATTTCAGTATTTTTATTCCTGTTTTTCTGAATCTCACTCTGAGAAGTTTCTGGCCTGGCTGAGTAACTGTCTTCTTCCCCCTGATTCCTTTCCTTTCGTGAGAATCTTAACCCAAGGTCTTGTCCTCTATGAAGCCTACCAAGGTCCCCTGGCTCACACTAACATGTTTCCTTCCTGATCCTCTCATGTAACCTACTGGACCATTTAATTTAGCACTCGATCATGCATGGCCACACCCTGCTTTTTCTAGTGTCATCCCGCCCCCCTCCCCCCCAGTCATAGGGGGATGGAAAGCCCAGTGCATCAAAAATAATCAAACTAGGACTCTAGTCTCTCCTCCCCATCATTTATGCATCATGTGAATCTTGGACAAGTGCCTTGATCATTTTGAGCTTCACTTTCCTTGCCTATCCAATGGAAGTGTTCTTCACATTGCTTGTTTTATAAATACTGCAATGACAAATAAGTAAAAGCATTTCATAAACTGAAAATCCTGGAACATCTATAGAGGGTTAAAAATACAAAGTTTCTTGTTTTCTATTTGTTTCCATTTTTCCACAGTGGCTACCAAAGAGTTGAGCATAAAGCAGAAAACTAACAAATATATGTCAAATATATGTCAAATAGTATACATCTGATTTCCTTGCCCAGGGTGGCATTCACTGATTTTTATCTGGAAGATCTCCTACAAAGAACAGAGCAAGCCCTAATCAAGATGGTAAAGACTGAAGGGCCCTGTTTGCTCTTTTTTACAAGGATTTAGAGAGCTCAGTTCTTGTTTCTCTTACAATTATCTAAGAAACTGGGTTGAAAGTTTTGATTTGGAGCACTCTCTGGAAACATTCCGGATGGGGCTTGAAAGTTTAACACAAACTGTGAGATGACTTTCTCCTTCTTCCAGAAACAGAGAATACCAAAACTTTGGAATCATTGTTGGATAAGACAGAGGTCATCGAGTTACTTCCTATTAGTCACATATTGAATGCTAGAGGAAAGTGAGAAACTCTAAAATCTTGACAAGAGCCCATTTGGTTGGGAAATCCATTGGCTTCCTTCTTGGCTTTGAATATGACCTTTCCCTTATATTCTGAAGAAGGCAAATGGATTTCTCTGTGGGCAAGAAGGACCACATTCTCTTCCTTTGTTGCACTGGCAACCTGGCAGAGAAAGTTGGCTAAAAGGTCTTCGTCATGGCCTTGAGGCTCAGAGCCACTCAGATGCTAGAGGAGTCCACGCTTAGGCAGAGGCTGAAATGTATGTCATATCTGGTGTGACTATTAAGATCAGGAATAAAGGGAAAGTGAATCCTTTTGCTCATTCTCTCCTGGGAATTTTGGAATCTCCATCTCATTGTGATAGAAAGGAGACAGTGTGCACAAACCAGTTCAGAGAAAGATGGGCATTAAGATTGACAGCTCCTTTGAGAGATCCTGGACTCTGCACCCTGGTTGAAGCGATTCTGCCTCTTTTCCCTTGTTTCAATGGATAGACACAGATCTAAATTTCAAACAGATGTAGGGAAGCTGCAGGCTCCAAAGTGAGTCCCTTTCCCTTAAAGTTGATCTGAAGGGGGTTGAAAAAAATAATATCTTCACATGGGTGTCATTCATTGATGAACCTTTCCCTTTAAGACATTTAAAAGGCATTCATGGATTCAGTGTTTTGTGATGAAAATGTGGGAGAAATAGAAACAAATAAGATAGAGTTCTCTTCTCTGGTGACTCCCATCTTCTGGGGGAGACCGTGGTTCCAATGATGGCAGCAGACTGACTCAGGTGCCGTAATATGCATGCAAGTGAATATCACTAAAGGTCAAGAAGGAATATGTGAGATGAGGGGTTAAATGAAAGCTTTTTGGAGGAAAAAGACAAACTAATGGGTGCTATTCAGGGCGACCCAGCCAAATATTTAGCCTCTATGCTCTAGCTATGACTTCAGCATCAGATTGATCCAAGAGGTATTTGATGAGTGTTTGGGGCACCATGTTGGAGAATAGGTCCTAAACATTGAGTGCATTCAGGCTATTTAGATAAGGGGATTTGGTTTGGCTATAATAGGCCCTGAGGCCTATCTCCTCTTGTATATCTTCTTGGTCTGTATGACTCTTAGTGGCCCCTAGCAAGTGGAAACTGATTTAGGTGCTGTCAAAACCATGTAAGCTGGCCTGAGGATATAGCTCAGTTGGTAAAGTGCTTGCCTTACAGGCACAAGGCCCTGGGTTCAATCCCTAGCACCACAAAAAAAAAAAAAAAAAAAAAAAAAAAAAAAAAAATCTGAGTTTCAAGGAACAGAAACTCAAGAGAGATCAAACAAAAAGTGTTGGCTTCCTAAAGAATGTGAATGCCTCATAGAATTCAAGGGAAGGAATATAGTTGGGCTTCAGAAAGGAACTGGTATCAGAAACTAGACAAGGTGCTAGGAATCCAAGGAGTATTCCCTTGCTCACGTTCCCACTTTTCTCTGTCTCTCTCATTCTTGTCTTTACATGCCATTTTCTTTCTGCTCCTAAGTCCACATATAAAAAGATGATAGTGCTTCAAAAGCATCTTCATCGAGCCTCCGAGATTCAAGCAGACTTCACTATTGATTATTGCTTACTCTTCCCTATGCTTTAAGAAAACAGCAAACTGCTCCAAAATGCACCCCCAAAGGAGCCCAGACTTTTTCTCCCACTAGCTCAATAGTACATTTACATAAAAAGGCCTTTGGACTCAGAATGGGGACAAGGTGGCCAGGGGTGGGGGTCTTAACGGATGAGTCAGGAGCCAAGGTGTTAGATGACCTTCTGGAGGGCATGTAAACACTTTTTTTTTTTTTTTTTTTTTTTTTTATGTTTCTGGAATCTTCCAGAATGTTCACCAGCTGAAGTCACTGCAGTTCAGTTTTGGTAAGTAATTGTTTGAACACAAGCTCTGTAATTTCCTTGGGTTAGGTAGGCCCTAGTCAATTGGATATGTGGCAAGAGGACTGGACCTGGTGTTTGGAGAACTTGTTTAGGCCCTGGCTGAACAGGCACTAGTTATCTGATGACCCTGGGCAAGCCATTTAACTTCCCTTACCTTGATTCCCTCGTCTTCCTGCTTCTAGGGTCACTATGAGGAGGAAGGAAATGCAAGAATGTGTACCATCTGAATGTGTCCCATCCTCCAGGAAGTGTCAACTCATCATAGACTGTGAAATTAAATAAATGGTGTAAGCTTTTGGTGGTCTGGCTTATGCAGGGCTTCTGGAGTTCAATGCCACCATCATGAGCCTTGGGAATGGCCAGATATTCTTTGTGATAGACACTGGCCTCATTCTCAGGTCCTCTGTGGCACCTACCCTTTCTTTCCCCTCTACTCTGTACATGTGGGACTTTCTTAGAACCATTCCTGGAGTCAGTGCTACAACTTCCATGTTGGTCTCTACAGTGAGTTCTGGTGTTTTCTTCAAGAACCAAATTTTGTGTAGGTTCGTTATTATTAGAACATGTATCATTTTTCACGGTATTTAAGACACATTTTTTTTTTTTCAGTTCAAGATCTCTGGGGTTGGGTTGTGTCTCTCTATCATTGTCAGGTCAGAGTTTCATTAGCATCTTTTTTTTTTTTCCTATTCTTAAGGTCACATACAGTCAAGATGAATCTTACAATAAAGGTCATTTCAAATGTGATGGAATTGTGGGTCTGTTATGAGCAAGGCTCACTCCTGGGTGCTAGAGACAGAATAGGGCCCAAGAGAGAACAGTCCTCTCTAGTGGTGTTAACATCTCAACCCAAGTAAGCAAGTCAATAAGAGGATTTCACATAGCATTTTCTTTTGGAAGTACACATCAAGGAGAAATCATAACAAATAAGTTTTGGGACTACTGTTGAGAGGATGGTCCTCCAAGGCCTCTCTGGGGGGTGGCGGGGTAAAATCTACCCAGGAAGTAGAATGCTGAAAGGGAGTTATATATTAGTTTTGCTTCATTATAATGAAATACCTGAGACAGACTACTTATGAAGTAAGGAGGTTTATTTTGGCTCATGGTAGTAGTCCCATTGATTTGGGGGGCCAGCAAGGATGGCACAATATGGTGGGACTGTGTCAAAGCAGGTGCTCACCTCTTGAGTCAGGAAATAGGGTGAGAGAATGGGCACACCCTCAATGACCTAACAACCTTCCACTAGGCCTGCCTCTTAAAAGCACATAGTTCCCCCGCCCCATACCTGGGGACCAAGCCTTTACATGCAGACCTCTGGGGCCATTCATCCAAACCATAGTATATGGTAAGAGCTAGGATAAGAGTTTCCAATGTGAGGGATTAGCCAGGTGGTCACTAAAATGGGAATAAGGTTAGTAGGTTGTTTATGGCATAGTTCTTCTGTGCATATTCTCTAAATATGAGAATAGCCATATATTTTTCCAGACACCTAATTTCTGTCCTTCCTTAATTTTTCTTTAAATCAAGACTCCAGTTTATCTTCATCAGAAACTGTATTAGTTTTCTAGGGCTGCTGTCACAGAGGACCACCAACTTAAAAATGGCTTTAAACAAGAGAAGTTTATTCTCTCACAGTTTTATAGGCTGGAAGTTTGAAATCAAGGTGTCATCAGCAGGGTCATAGTCTCTCAGAAGGATGTATGGAGAAACATGTTCCATTCCTTTATCTTAACTTCTTGTATTTTCTGGGAATACATGGTGTTCTTTGACTTGTAGATATATCGGTGCAATCTCTATGTCATGATCACTTGGTGACCTGCTGTGTGTCTCTTTTCCTCTGTTTTTGAAAGCATAAGGCCTATCATATTGATGAGGACCTAGTATAATTCAGTATGACCTCACATTTACTTGATTATATCTGCAAAGACCCATTCCCAAATAAGGTCATATTCACAGGTATCAGGGGGTTAGGACTTCAGCGTATCTTTCAGTAGCAGGGGGGCGGGAACACAATTTAACTCATAAAAGAGACTTTGATAACACATCTCAGAAGATGTTTTGATGGAGTTCATATGCCACTTGGAGGATATGGGTTCTAAGCCTTCTTACCCCCAAACAGATCTTCCACATTGTGTCTGCTGAGGACAAAAGTCATGATCTTATCTTCAGGGTGCAAGATACAAATACCTGACTTCCTTAAGGGCATTTTCCTATTTCTTTATTGGCTTCAGTGATTTGAGATGCTAAAATAGAAGCTTTATTTTAATAGCAGCTGGAAACTTCATTCATATCTTCCACTTTAATTATTAATTGCAACAATTAATAGTGCAACCTTTGGAACACACAGTGGCAGCCATTGCCCATGGAGAAGTTTCAAATATCTTAGTAGCCAATGGTCACCAGTAGTGTTGGTATTCAAATAGCTTCCTATTTCCTCCTTCTACTCCCTTTACTATCTACTGCCACCTCTGCAAATCCTCATAAAATAATAACAGCTAACATTTATTGAGTGTTACCATGTGTTAGGCATTATGTTACATGGTTTCAATGTACGTGAGCCCATTGAATTCTCCCAATAACTCTATGAGGTAGGTACTATTATTATTCTCACTTTATGTAGGGAAAATGAAGGTTAGGAGAGCTTATATACCTTGTATAGAGTCTCAAGGCTGGTGGGTGATGGAGATGAGATTCAAACCTAGTAACCTTAGTAACCTCTCTGCCCGTTGCTCTCCAACAGGGCTGTTCCTTATTTTATTCCAGAAAAGGGAAATAGGAAAATCTCCCTCCTCCTCCTTCTTCTTTCTCCTTCCTCTTTTCCATTTTTTTTTTTTAAGACAGGGTCCTAAATTGCCGAAGCTATCCTTGTCTTTGATCCTCCTGCTTCAGCCTCTTGAGTAGCATGGGTTATGGGTGTGCACCACTGCATTTGGCTGTACCACCCACATCCTTTCAAAGCTATTAGTTGCCTCAAAAGATTCTGAGACTGGGTATCTTGTCCCCAGTCTGGAAAGGGGGATTGGGTGGCTGAGGATCAGGTTCCCAAATATTTCCTTTTTTTTTTTTTTTTTTTTAACCCTACAAATGTACTAGTTATTGAAAAGTTCTGACAACTGGCTTTGGATTCACGAGAAAATACTAAACATGTTGTACTCAATTGGCACAGGATAAGGCAGTATTAGCACACAGGCTGACATTTGTTACTTCTGGAGACTTGTCAAAGATTCATAATTTATACCCCATGAAGATAGAGCTACTTACCTCCCAGGAAGAAGATCTCAGGGAAGTTGTCAGTGTTTTTCCCATTTCATGTTCTTCCTCAAAGCTTATCATGGCTACATGAGAGTCACAAAATAGGTTTTCACAACTTCTCAGCTGTGAGAGGGAGAAATATTGACAGAGGCATGGGGAGGATCTACTTTACGTCTAACTTCATTCCCTCCTGATGCCTTCATTGGAAATAGGCAGTAGCATCTTTTGTTGCCCCTGGAAGTGTTCTTCCTCTGTGCCTCTGATGTCCTCCTTCTTTCCTTCTGCAGGAATTAGCACTTGTATAGGTTCCTCTCCCCTATTTGGGACCACAGCCTCCAGCAGATTTTTAGACAGAAGAGGAACACAGGTGTGGAGACTCAGGATGAGCTGTTTTGTGGCTCCTGCCTGGGAAACCTGCCCTCAACAAACACATTTGTTGCTCATTCATTATCTGTTGGCTATCTACCCATGTGCCCATCTGTCAAGATGGCAATGTGCCTGATCCCAGACCCTGAAGCCAACCCCATTAAACCTAGGTGCCAATCACCAGCAAGCTGGCTGCAGGAGAGTGCACCCTCTGGGGACTCTACTCCCCACCTCCCCTTGGTAGGACTGAGACCACCAGCAAGCTTCTGATTTTCTAGCCTGTTTCCTGGCTAGAGACCTAGCCCCCTTAGGGGATCTCCAGCTTGAGGTAAGAGGGGCTTGGCCTATGGAGAGGCCCAGTCTAAGCTGAGAACCTGTGTTCAGGGGGAAAGGTGAGGTGGTAAAATTGAGACCTGTGCTTGAGTTGAGTGGGATCCTGCCTGCCTGCCTGCCTGCACTGGGGACAGAAGGGCACAAAGATAGAGTTATCGAAACCCACATCTTTTCCACTGAATCCCATACGTGTGAGTGTGTGGGGGCTATGACTAACCTCATCTTTATCATCAGTGATGAATTGAGTGTTTTTATTCCCCTCCCTTCTTCCAAAACGAATTTGAAGGGGCTGATGAAATGCCAAGAGTCTGAGCGACCGGCTAACAGGGGCATGTTCCCATCTCTTGCGACACATTTAGGCCCCAAAAGCATCTGGCAGAGTGGAGGTAGAAGATTAACTGGAGTTTTTGGCTGGCGGGGGGCCAGGCACATATTAGACAAGCAAGGCTAGAGTGAATGAATAAATAATAATAATAATAACAGAATAGTTGTATGACCGAAAGGTGATGTTTGTTGATATTATTTTTTGAGTGCTTTCTATGTGCCAGGCACCATTCGAGATTTTTGGAAGGTTGTAATAAGCAAGATAGATAGAATCCCTGCTTCCAGGTAGCTTATCTTCTATCAGGGACCAGACTGAAATAAACAGTGCACAATGGGAATCTTCTTGCCCCTGTGGAAAATAGCAAAATGAGAGGACTTGCAAATATGTGTTAGGTGAGGCTCACTCACCTGCTTTTGTTTAATGGTTTCCAAAGAACCTCACCACCACCACCACCACCACTACCATCACACAAGCTCATGTGTATAAATGTACACACTCCCACATACACACACTGTCTTCTTGGACTTGGAATGCTCCTGAAATATGCATTATTTTTTCCCACAAAACCTGTAAGAGACAGATGCATGTGACTTAACTGGAGATCTTGGCAAGAATCCAAAGAGATCCCAGTTTGTTTGGACTGGTTATCAGGTTCTTATACCTCAAATGAGAACATCTGGGCACCTCTTTGCAGCCCTAACACCTGTGAGTAGACTCTGTCTGCACCTGGGAAAAGATTGTGGCTTCTGGGTCATATCTTCCTTTTTATGTACCCCAGAAAACTGCAAATATGATGGATGGCTACTGCAGAGTCAGGACACCTGAAATGAGAACATGGGGGAGATTCCTAAGTCAGGGGTTATACTCCACTTCCTGTAAGACGCCATCTGCCTTATAGATTCTGTGATTCTGGAACATGCCTGAGTTCTGACCTCCTTGGGCTAGTCAGATGCTCAAGAGTTGAAGGGTGGTGGGATCTGGGGCATGGCCCTATGGTTGAAGTCATTTGGATGCTAGATCTGGAATACCTTCTAGACTTGAGAAACTACACTCAGGGAAATTTAATTTTCTATGGGATGAGACTGAGTCTCCTGTCTGGCACACAGGGTCCCCTCTGATATGTCAAATAACCAAATTATTCATGAATAGTCCACTATTGCGCTCAGTCTGCCAAGATGACCATCTCCAATTATGACCTGCAGAATTAAAAAGACAATGCCCATGAAGCTGTTTATAGCTAGCAAGTGAGTGCCTGTGGGGACAGAGTAGAATCTGGAGTGGGGACTGCTTCCAGTGGACTGAGACAGGAGCAGACCCTGAGCCCCAGACAGTAATCAATGGTGGCCTTCTGATCCATTAGGTTGGGGTCTTATAAGTCTTGTCCATCCCTGTATCATCAGTTATCATCAGTGCCTACAACAACGCTGGTACAAACTGGGTAATAATATTGGTGTAATGAACAAACAAATGGTTGTAACTTTTTTCTCCCCCAAATGAAGTCAAGGTGGTAGGAATATTACAGGTGTTGGGATCCCTAATGCACAGAAATGGAGAGTGGTGCTGAGCAGAACGGAGTTACTTGATTCATGCTGGTCTTTTGCAACCAGGGTAGTCTTTTGAAAAGCCCAGCAAATTGCCAAAGACAAAAAAAAAAAAAAATGATGATGATCACTGATATGTTCAGAGCATGAATGAACAGGCAACTTTCTGTAAGATTTGTAAAAGCATAATTTTATACTATCTACCTGGAGAAACATATCTACAAGAAGCATCAAAAAGACTTAAGTAATTAATTTAAATATTAATTTGCCCAGCTAAACTAGGCTACAAAAATTAGTTTTAATGTTTACCCTAAGGAGAATCTGAGGGTGTGCATGGATATTTAGCTATTAGGTTGTTCATTGATGCCTTAATTAATGGACAAATTTTGGGAATAATTAAATATCTTCCAAAAGTGGATGGTTGAGTAAATCATAGTCTTTTATATCCTGGAATATTATGCTGCCATTTAAATGGTATTTTAGACCTATATTTGACAAGATAGAAGCTTGTGTATTCACTAGGGTTAGGCTAGGCTGCAGGTTGCAGAGAAAAAAAAAGAGTGTGATTTTAACAACAGAGGAGTTTATTTTTGCTATGGTGTGATTGTCCCCTTTCAAACTCATGTTGAATTGCCACTATAATAGGATTAAGCGGTGTGACCTTTCCAAGGTTATTAGGCCATGAGGGCTCTTCATCTTTCAGGTCTTCATGAACAGATTGATGCTACTTTCATGGAAGTAGTTTCCTTACAAAAGGATGCTCATTCCTACCTTCCTCTGCCCTTCCACTTTTGCTATGGGACAATGCAGAAATAAGAACTTTATCAGATACTGGTCCCATCATCATGGACTTCCTAGCCTCCAGAACTTGCGAAGTAAATTTCTGTTCATTATAAATGATCCAGGCTGTGGAATTTTCTTACAGCACCACAAACTGGACTAATACAGTTTCTCTTTTAGGGAACATTTTGGGCTACGATGGGGCTCCTCCATCTTCCAGAATTGAGCTTTCAGGTTTCTGTTGTTAGGAAGGGTAAAAAGAGATCCATGGCACCAGGTAGTTGTCCAAGAGTTGTAAGCAGCATAGGTTGTACCCTCTGCCTTACCACTTCTTTGTAGTTATGCCCTTATTCTTAATCAACTTTTGAGGACTCAGTCAGTACTTATGAAGACTCCAGGGGAAGGAATATGGGGTTCCAGATGATTATAATCCTACCTGATTACATTGCTTTTAATTTTTGTTTGTTATTTCAATTGCATTATTGTTCCAATTAATAAAGTTTGGAGAAAGGCATTTTAAAAAATTTTGGTACCACAATAGTAAATGAAAGGCGTAATGGGAAGGGAAATCAGGTTTATTTGAGAATTTCCCAGCATATCCCCACGTGTAATTGTGCTGGATGATCTCTGAGACATGGAGAAGTATTTGTAAAGATTTTCTTTACAAGCCCACATCTGCAGGCTTCTATGAAAGGGAGGCAGCTTTTGCTCATTAGGATGGACCCCGAAGCAAGGAACACATCACCAGTCTTACTGGAACGCTCAATTCAATCAAATTAGGTAGGCGAGGATCCCTTCAATACCAGCTCCGCAAGGCCATGGCCTCAAGCCAAAATAACTAACACTCAATGTTGACTATGATTACTTCTGGGAGGCAATAGAGTTCTGGGAATCTGGGTGGAGTATGAGAATTAGGGGATCCCCAAGGACCAAAGTCTGTAGGGGAAATGGTGACATATTAATGGCGGACAGTCGAACTCCAATTTACTGGGTAGGAAAGAGTTAGACACAGCATGGTTACTGACAGAGACGAGAGCAGTTGGTCAGTATATGCTTTTCGGTAGCAACTCCCATTTTCCTGGTTTTTCAATAGGTACCTTAAATTTACATTTTCACCAGAGGTGTTTAAAACAAAAAGAAAGAAATTAATGATGAGCATACTGTATTTATATTAGGGAATCTTTGGGTTGGAAGAAATGGCAACTGATTTGATTGAGCTATTGTACAGGGAGATTTATAAACCCTAGAGTAAGTCTCCTAGCTAGGGGACAAAAGACTGGGATTAGGAATAGTAAAGTTGTGAGTCTGGTGCACTTAGTTAGCGAGTCTGGTAAACTTAACTAGTTAGAACTCTGGTAGGAGTTCAAGGTCCCAGGTAGCTACTGCAAAATGGCTCTGTTGGCCACTCTCTATATAATCCAATAATCCAATAGTTTCAGCTCTCAAAGTTAACCAATACTGTTTCTTCATGATCCAATTAAGAAATCTAAAATAAAAATAAAACCAACAACAACAAAACAAAAAACCCCAAAACAAAAAACCAAACCACAGAAATGTGATTGCCCCACCTTGGTTGCTAGAGTGGATCATTATAGAGGTTAGAAGAATAGAGTCTTTGACAAAGGGCAGATTCTCTAGGAAGGAATGTAGAGGGAATAGACATGATTAGTAGAGAAAATTATTTGTGTCTCTAATGTTTATCCAAATGGAGAAGCAAATGTATTAAACTCAAAGCCTAGATGGTAGATTCCTGGGAGACAGAATCTGTGCTCTGCTTTCCCGTCTTACGACTTCTCCATTTATTTCTTCACGACTTTTCTAATTACTACCAGCAGAGCAATCAATACAAGGTTATCAACAATAAGGACAAGTTAATTAAGATGAGCAAATTAATCAGGTAATTAAGTGGCCTTCTCTCAGAAGGTGAGGCTGTCAAGGTGCTAGTGACACTAGGTCACATCAAGTTGTCTTTATGCAGGCATAAAATAATCATGGTATCTGTTTGATCATGCCAGCCTGAACCAAAAGCGACTTACCATCTTTGTTAGTAGGCACATGTTTCCCCGGTCTTACCCATAATAAGCCCATATTCCAATCTGCCTCCCAGGGCCTTGCTCTCATTCTTACTCTTTGACTTTTTGTTTCAGGGGCAGACCTGGGTAGCTAAATAACTCAATACCTTTTTTTTTTAATCTAATAAACAAAACTCCAATCTATGGCTAACATTCCAACTTAAAAACTACATTTCCCAGCCTCCCTTTCAGCTAGAAACCTGGCAGTGAGATTAAGTGGTGATCATCCAGTGGCCCTCGGCAGTTCTTTGAAGAGACTAACCCCACTGGGAGACCCACCCTTTCTATTTCTGTTACGTATTTTACAGTTCTATAGTTTCCATTTGGATGTTTTTGTTTTTCCAGTTTCTATTTCTTTGCTGAGATTTTTTATTTGTTTCAAGAGAATGTGTAACTGATTATTGAAACAGTTTTTATGATGACTGCTTTAAAAAGACTTCTCAGACAATGCCCACAACTGATTGTCTTTTCTTGTGCAAGTGGTGATTTTCTTGGTTCTTGGTATGGTGAATGTGATTGTATCCTGGACATTCTGGTTATTGTATTAGAAGACTCTGGATCCCATTTTAATCTTTTATTTTCACAGGCAGTCACCCTGATAAGGTTCAGTACAGAGGTCTTTGGCTTACTTTCGTGGACTGTGGTTTCAATGACAGTTTAATTTTCAGAGCCTTTGCAGTGTTGCTTGGGCCTGCTTGTATAGTTGCTGCTGCTGCTGCTGCGGGAGCTCCCATTGGTCTTTAGGGGAGCTGACAGAGGGGAGAAGGGTCTCTTCTGGTCAACAGAAAAGGAATACTTGGTGGAGGAAGACAGTCCCAGGCTCTATGTGGAAGGAGGGCACCTTGCCTGGCTGCTTGTTTTTTTAAAACACTTAAAAATGTTTTATTTGTGAGACTGGGGCTGTACTCAGTGGTAGAGCACCTGCCTAGAATGTGTGAGGCACTGGGTTTAATCCTCAGCACCACATAAAAATAGAGATCTTGTGTCCATCTACAAATATATATATATACATATACATATATATATATATAGATATACACACACACACCACACATGTGTGTGTATGTATATATATATATATATATATATATATATATATATATATATATGTATGTATATATATATAAAATCTGTATATATATATTTGAAGAAATGTTTCATTTGCCACACAATTATACATACTTTTAAGGTAGAGTGTAAATTTTCAATATATGTATACAACACATAATGATCAGTTCAGGGTAATTAGTGTATCCATTACCTCAGACATTTATCATCTCTTTGTGCTGGGAACATTCAAAATCTCTTCTACTTGCTATTTTGAAATGTACAATTAGTTGTTGTCAAGCATAGTTACTCTACTGAGCTATAGAACATTAGAAGTTATTCCTCCTACATGCTCATTAACCATCCTCTCTCCCACCCCCATACCCACCTTCCCAGGCTCTGGTAACCACTCTTCTATTCCCCACTTCTATTAAATCAACTATTTTAACTTCTATGGATAAGTGAGAACTGGTCTTTCTGTACTTGGCTTATTTCCAGGTTTATCCATGTTGCCAAAAAATGACAGGATTTCATTCTTTTAATGGTTGAATAATATTCCACTGTGTATATGTGCCACATTTCCTTTACCCATTCATCTGTCAATGGCCACTTCAATTGATTCCATATCTTAGTTATTGATAATAATATTCTGGCTGCTTGTTTTCAGTAGAAGACTGCAGAAACCTGGTCTTGTAAACTGGAACATACCATGCTTGCTTTAGGTTATATATCCCTGGTCTTTTCTTATATAAGAGGGAAAAAAATGTAACCTGTTTCAATCACTATTTGTGTTTTTTGGAATATGCTACAGAACTTATTCCTAATCAATGTGGGAAGGAGGAATTGAATTAACTGGCAGACCTAAAAATCAGTTGACCCTGTTTCTCCAGGCTAATTAATCTGTTCACCCCAAGTCTTGGCCTATTCCTCTCTCCTTAGTTACCCTCTCTTCTGAATCAGAGACCTTTCTATATAAAGGGACAGAGTGACTCTGTTAAAGAGCTTAATTCTGATGAGCTTGAGTCTGAATTCCAGCTTCACTACTTACAAATCTTGTTACTTTCTGCAAATAACTTGACTTACAAATAGAAAACAAGGATAATAATAACTGCGATTCAAGGTTGTTGTGAAGATTAAAAAATATAATGGCCTGGCATGGTGGTGCACACCTGTAATCCCAGCAGCTTGGGAGGATGAGGCAGGGGGATTGTGAGTTCAAAGCCAGCCTCAGCAACAGCAAGGTGCTAAGCAACTCAGTGAGACCCTGTCTCTAAATAAAATACAAAAATGGGCTTAGGATGTGACTCAGTGGTCGAGTGCTCCTGTGTTCAATCCCGGTTTCCAAATATATATATAATAGACATAAGGCATCGATCCTGATTGTTATCATAATCACCATTGTCACTGTCATATTCTACTCATAGCAACCATCAAGAGTTATTTTATAAGAAAGGAGTCACACAGTCACACAAAATACAGCATATAAACAATCAGAGTAGTTGCTGTGACCCAGGAACTGACCTAAAACCCTTGTGTTAGCTCATTTAATCCGTACACACCAGTGAAGTTGTTATTATCATTTTCCTTTAATAAACCATGGGGCTCAAAGGAGACAGGGAACTTGGAGACAGGAGGTGGAATTCAGATATGATCCTAGTTCTGTCCAATTTCAGACTGAAAGCTTTTAACAAGAGTCCTCTCAGACTTTGGGGTCAGTTTTAGTCAGTTAGTACACTCAATCAGAACAATTATAAAGGAGAGCTCATGGTTTCAGGGGTCCATAGAAGGCTGGCTCCATTCCTCAGGGCTCTAAGTGAGGCAGAACATCATGGCGAAGAGTGTGGCAGAGGGAAGCAGCTCACATGATGATCAGGAAGCAGAGAGCGACTCCACTGACCACATACAAGTTTATACCCCAAAGCCACGCCCCCGATGCCCCACTTCCTCCAGCCACACCCCACCTGCCTCCAGTTATGACTCAGTTAATTCCATCAGGGAGTAATTCACTGATTAGTTTAAGGCTCTCACAACCTCATCATTTCACCTCTGAACTCTTGCAATGTCTTACATGTGAGCTTTTGAGGGACACCACATCTAAACAATAACAGAGTCTGAGCAATTAATTTACATCATTCCTTCCTTCATAGGAAATTCAGACTTCACAGGAAATTCACCGAGCTCCTATTCTGTGCCAGTCTTGTGTTAGACACTATTCCTATGAAGAGGTAAAAATGGCTATGCCATCCATGGGCTTCTAGTGTAAGTGCAGGAAGTAGACTGTCAAAAAAAATGCACCCTCAAAATTTAGAGGCATGATGAGGTTGTGTGCAAGGGGTTCAGTAGGAGTAACCAGCAGGAAGTAGTTCATTCTAGGGGAGTGGAGGAATATTTAGACCCATAGCACAGAAAGCCCAATTCTGCCGTGTATCCTGAAAGGTCTATCTTTTCACTGAATGTGGAAGGATTCCTGTGTTCCTATTTTGTTTGTGGCACAGAAGCAATATCTGCCAAAAGAAGTCATCCCTTAGCAGCTCATGGGAGATGAGTTCCAGGACCCTCTGGGGACACCTGAATCCTTGGATGTCCAAGTCCCTTACATAAAATGCCATAGAATTGGCGTGTAACCTGAGCACATCTTCCAGTACACTTTCAATCATCTCTCGATTACTTCATACAATATAAGCACTACATAAAGAGGTTCTAGGGTATTGCTTAGGGAAGGATGATGAGAAAAAAATCTACATGTCCATACAGATGCAGCGATCACAACCATCGGAGGCCTAAATACGTAACACTTAACAATAATATAAAATTTCTTGCTATCTTGGCTACGACAGAATTTGCCCCAGCAGTTTAATGTGACTAAGTTCAAAAGATGAAATGGGAGTAAACATGGATGACTTCTAACTCTCTAAGTCACCAGATCCCAAGGCCAACCAACTAATATTGGTCCTGACACTAAACAGATCAGGCAAAGGGAATATCTGAACTAAGTTCTTAGTTCAGTTACAGCTCTGGCCAGGGCAAAGGAAGAATGCCTCAGTGCTCAACAGACCTGGTCCAACTTTAGACAGTTCCCACCTAGGGAAAGTGAACTAATTCATGCTAAAGGGATAAAAAGCTAACACCCATCCTATTATCACCTCTTTCACACTCATATAGATGTGTTAAGACTTTGATCCAGTTCTTGAACTCTCCCTTGGGGAATCAGGAAGGAGGAGGAGGAGGAGGAGGAGGAGGAGGAGGAGAAGAAGAAACATTGACACTCTATAGTACTACTATTTCTATATTCTCTTCTAAAAGTATACGAGATTGACACCAAATAAACCCTTAGGGCAATTATGAACATACAAACAGTTACTGGTTGAGGGGTGGATTTTTCTTTTCTATGACATTCCAAACTCTAGCTCATGCTCTCGACTTTTGCTTGACATTTCCTGATGGGGGAGAAAGCCCATTCATCCTTCAATCTGAAAGAAAACCTTGGGACTAGAATTCTCCATAAAGGCAGGGTTGTTGGTGCTGGTAAATGAACAATGTCGTGTATTGTGAACACGAAAAAATTGATGAGGTCAGAACCACCCCAGGGACCTGAAAATATATATTTATGTAAGAGGCAGTGAAATTTGTCTGCAATTAAGTTTTTCAAAACTCTCAAATCTGTTGTTTGGTTTCAAGCAGATGTTGAAAAGGTTTATCCTGGATTCTGTCTTTATTGATAGGATGTCTTTTGATCTGCAGCCAAATAAGAAATCTGGATGTTATTTTGGATTTGGAAATTTCCTTTAAATAAACATATTAGTTAAGTATGTAAATCTGCTTATCATCACTTTGGGCATATTGCCAGAGTAGGAAACATCTGGGGCCTGGTGTCAGCCGACTTATTAATTCACACTTAGAGTATGTTTCACCCAGGTTATTGCTGAATATTGTTATCTTGATTGCCTAAGTCAGCTGTGTCTTGACAACACTTAGTTACAAGTTTTGAGGTTTAAATTTTGACTCATGAGCAATTCACTGAGCAGGGCCTGTCTGGGCCTAGTGGTTTAGGTTTCCAGTCCCCCTCAGGATTGATTTCGGAAATTAATTGTTAACATTTTGGATTATGAATGGCGGAGATCTGTGTTATGTATCTGAACTGGCCAGCATGTAATTCCGGGAAAGGATTATATGGCCAGCTCCTGATAAGCACAGAAGTGAGGTCATTAATACAACTTTCTTCTGTAAAGCTCTTGCTGCTTTAGGGAAGTGTCTCTCCCTTCAGTTAAAACGATGCTCTGTGGACTTCAACCTTCAAGTCCAGGGTGAATCATTTTGTCTGGTGGGCTACTAGATGATGAATGGAGGCAGCTTGATGTTCTCACTAATACAGGTAATATAGCACCGGAATCCAGGGAGCCCTCTGCTTCTCACATATTTCAGTGTCACAAAATGGATACCATGGAATGCAAGCATTTAGAGAGCACCCCCAGTGAATGAAGACCCCTGTGCCCAGTGGTGAAAATGGTTCTAGACATTGGCTAGAAAGCAACAGGAATTCACATTCAAGGCCCAGAAGATATGACATGTGGTAAAGAAGATCTTTAGAAAAATGGTGTTCAAGTGTGTGTTCTTGTTAGTCCTGACAAGGCATCTAAACGACTTTCTTAGTGATAGCTAGGGTAAGTAACATTAGCTGCTAAAACAAAGAGTTCTCAAATTTCAACCACATGGGAAAGATGAATGTGCATTTTTAGCTCACGTTCCTATGCACTATGGGTCAGAAGGTGTTGGTGTGATCATATGACTCTGAGGAAATCATTTTAGCCCTCTAAAACCCAGTTCACTGCTCATCTACAGAACGGAGTTAACATTAAATGAGATGATTTACACAAGGCATTTACTGCAGGGCTTAATTCCACATAATCATTCATGGATCATGCTTTTTCCATCCAGTGGTTTAACTATCCCTTTGGACTTCGAAGTCCTCCACTGGATCTGACTGGAAGATGAGGGGAGGTGAGAGAGTGTGGAAGAAGATTTTGTAAGCCAGACCCAGAGCCCAGTCTATTTGCTACATCTAACTATAAGGTAAGCTGAAAAATAGAGTCAAGCTCTATTTTACTTAGAAACATTTGATATATGCTCAATCTTAAAATAGGCATTTTGGCTATAATAATAATAGAAATAAAAGTAATAGTAATAATAGCTAATGATTATGACTTGCTTAATATGTGCTAAATGCCTTGTGTGCATTATCTTATTTAATGTTATTTTAACCCCACTCTGTAGATGAGTAGCAAACTGAGTCTGAGAAGGTTGCAATGATTTTCTCAGAGTCATATGACCAGAAGGGACTGCAGCTGAGACCCAATACCAAGTCCACCTAATTTTACATCACAAAAATCTCAGTTCCTCTATCTACCCCACCTGCATCTTCAGATCCTTCTGGACGGTGTTGGCCCAACCTTGATCCCACTTTTTCTTTTATTTGGGCTGAAACAGTGCCTCCTTCTGACTGAGACCTGGAAACAGTATACTGGCTTAAATTCCCTCTCATTTGCTTGCATGCATAGTAAATCCTAATGAGAAAGAGACATTGTTGGATATTCAGTGAAAAATAATGCATTATCCCTGCTCTGGGCTGAGAAATGGGTAAGGCCAGTACCACTGTTGTTTAGGTATCAAATATCACTCTAATTATCATTTTCTCCTTCATATGTAGTGACATTTAAATAACCCCTTAAACTCCAAATTACTCTTTAAATATGTGCCATTTCATTTTTTTGTTTTGTCTTAAACTTATATTCTTTGGATGTATTAGTCCATTGCCTGTTGCTATAACAAAATTTCTGAGGCTGGATATTTTATAAATAGGTTTGTTTAATTCATGATTCTGGTGGCTGGAGCATCCAAACAGCATGGGGCCAGTGTCCTGGTGCAGAAGTGTGTAACAGTGGCGGTATTGCTTACCTATGGTGAGCTGGTCTGGGGAACTATTCATGTCCCCCAGGAGCAGGAAGTGAGAGTTGAGTGTGGTTCTTTGTCACAGCAAGGTAGAGAAACAGAAAGGGAGGGCTAAAGGTGTATTCAGTGATAGAGTGCATGCTTAGAATGTGTGAGGCCCTGCATTCAATCCCAAGCACACAATAATGGAAAAAGAAATGGTAAGGGGGGCCTGCAGAAGAGGCCAAATATTTGGGGTAACCTTGCTTTGTATTAACTCACTCTAGTGAGAAAAAATTCACTCTTGAGCATGACCCAATTACCTTGCACTAGGCCCCACCTCTACCACCTGAATATCACTGTCCTGGGACCACGCTCCAGCAGAGGAACCTTGGGAGACACACTCAAACCATATTAAATCATAGTCCTGGGTAAATAAACACCTTTCTCTACACCCTTTTATATTCTGTTTACTCTCAGTAACAGCCCTCGTAAATGACTTTCAGTACTAGCTGAATTTCTTCCCTTCCTCCTTCCACCTCCATTCATAACTTCTTTCCTCCTTCCCTCCTGACCTCCCTCTCTCTTGGTCTTTCTTTCATTCAAAAAATATTTTCGAAGCACCTGCTAGGTACTAGATATAATACAGTAAGAAAGAAAATAAATATTTCCCCTTTTGATGAGAAGTTTACATCTAGCCAGGCACAGTGACCTCATGCCTGCAATCCCTATGATTAGAGAGGATGATGCACAAGGATCACAAGTTTGAGGCCAGTCTAGGCAACTTAGCGAGGCTCTAAGCAACTTGGTGAAACCCTGTCTCAAAATTAAAAGTAAAAAGGGCTGGGAATGTAGCTCAGTGGTGAAGTGTTTCAGGTTCAATCTCCAGGATAAAAGAAAAGAAAAAAAAAAGAAAAGAAAAGAAAAAAAAAGAAGTTTACATCTAGTTGGATGAAGGTTTTACTGTTGTCCACATGAAGAGGGAAGAGGAGTACTGGGAAGCCGTTCATGATGTGGGTCTAAGGAAATTCCACTAAACTCCACAGCAAAATCACTTGTTCCCAGATACCAAGGATATAAGATTCAAATCTAAATCAGACAAAAATGGAAATTAACATGTTTTGGAATATTAGTAAATCTTAGATTTATTTATTTATTTGGTACCAGGGATTGAACCCAGGGGAACTTACCCACTGAGCCATACCCCAGCCCTTTTTTGAGAGTCTTGATAAATTGATTAGGGCCTTGCTAAGTTGCTGAGGCTGGCTTTGAAATTGTGATTCTCTTGCTTGAACCAGAGTTGCTGGAATATTAGTGAATTTTAAATACATGAATGCCCAGCTTTTACTGATAGGGTGACAGATATGCCTAAGAGTTGTCCTTCTCCCATTCTGAGCTTGTGCAGACATCATTAATTGATCACAGTGCTCTGCATTGAATATGAATGAAACCTCTGAGTCTTCCTCAACACCACCCTGTAGGTGCCCCCTTAGAATTCTGTATACCAACTGTTAGAATGATACTTATAAATATGCAAAGGTATTTGACATTCTTGTCTCTGGGTAGACTTTTGGGGACACAAAGAAATATGTTTTTTGACTAAATAGAAAGTAGTAACACAAAATTGCTAAGTCAGACAAAAGAAATGAGAAGACCAATGAGGAACTCAAAAGCAGAGGTAGCACATGGAGTAGATTTCTGTTGTGAGTAGGGTAGCCTACTGGTTTTGGAATGTGTGCCCAATGGCAGGAAGCAGGGTGACAGGTCCCGAGCTCAGCACTATTCTTGTGCTAACAGCCATACTTGATTGAGTGTGGAAGGGCCAGCATGGAGGTGAGCAGTCAGTGTGACTAACCCCTAAGTCTCATGCCATCATGTGCTTCATTATGTCAGGATAAGAAGACCAGTTCTCTTCCTCCCTGAGCCCCACTCCATTTGTAGCTTTGCCTAGGTGTGGCACTAATAGAGTGGGGATGCCAGGCGCTGTTGGTTGGCATGGTTTGTGGACATAAATAGAGCTCTGCGTGCCCTCCCGAGAGGCTAGATGAAGGAAAGGGAGTTCTGCTGGGGCAGGAGGAGAGGGAGTCTGCAGGCATAGGGTTATTTATTAGTAAGGTGTGTTAGTGACGTGAGGGCAAGGAGTCCCAGTAGCCAGGACAGAGATTCTAATTTTTACCAGGTTCCCTTCTGTGTATATTTGTAGGGACAGGTATGCTGTCATGGAGCTGGCCCTCCAGGGTGCCTTCGAGGACACCTGCTCTCCCAGTGAATATGTGCAGTCAAGTACAGGGAACAGTCCAGCAGAGTGTGAACATGGGGGTGGGGTGCGAGGTTGGAGCATCCACCCAGGGTGCAGGCAACCGGGGTGCGTAGGTTGTAGAGAATTTCTTAAAAATAATAGAATTGACTACCATTGTCCTACTTTTATTATCACCATATTCTGGCAATTCTAAACCACTCTCTCTACTCCATAGGACATGCCACCATGATGCATATTTGAGACTGCACATTTGGACTCCTGGGTCCCTCAAGTTTGGCCACCTGTCCTCCTTTCCCCCTTGGCTCCCTGCTATTATAAGCCCTAGGGGCTATGATAGTTCATGAGGCACCAATTAGAAATATGAAGAGCACATTTATTGAGAGGACCACTAATATTTTTGTTTTATGAAATAAATTAATAGTTAATAAGTCAATATTTTATTAAATAACCATTTAATGGTATTTTTTTCTTTTCTCAAGCCTACACATTTTTATTTTATTTTATTTCATTCAAAAAGTATTTACTGAGTTCCTACTGTGGGTCAGGCCAGGTGCTGGGGTGGGGTTACCCCATAGTCAACAAGACAAACAATAACAGGGCTGACATTCCACAGCAGGCAGTAGGGAGTGGACAAGCGCAGACACAGGTGGTTTTAGCAAATGTGAAGGGTCATGAAGGGGAATGTTCTAGAATAGAAGATGATGGGCAGGAGGAGGTATTTGGGCTGAAACCTCAAGGATTGGAAGAAAACTTTTATGACAAACAGCAAATGGCAAGATCTAGAAGAAGGAACAGTATTTGAGAGAATGAAAGAAGGTTAGCATAATTGGGATAAGATGGAGCCATTCTGGGGAAGAGGCTGAAGGGGGCGGAGGAACAGGGTACCCTAATAATGTAGGGCCATAAGATTTTGTTATGGAATTTGCATTTTATAATGCAGTTTTTCCTCCTTATCGGTGGTTTCATTTTCTGTCATTTCAGTTACCCACAGTCTATGAGAAGAATGAGAGTGAGGACAGTACAATCAGGTATTTGAGAGACAGAGACCACATTCATATAACTGTTAGCACAATGTATTGCTACAATTATTCTTTTATTAGTGTTATCGATTTTCTTCTGTGCCTGATATATAGATTAAATTTTTTCATGTATGTATGTATGGGAAGAATCATCATAGGGTGTATAAATTTCAGTGCTACCTGTGGTTTTGGGCATCTTTTGGGGCTCTGGGGACATATCCCCCATTGATAAGGGAAGACAATTGAATTAAATGTGTTCTTGCCTACTTTCCCTTCCCATCCCGCTAATTTGCATTACCATTTCTCCTGCTTTGCCAGTTTCATGCTTAGTTCCTTCAACTGAGGCTTCCCATATTCCCAAATCCCTGCCTCCCTCCCCCCCCAGGTTACCACTCCTAGTTCCCTCTGCTCATCTGCCTCCTAAAGTTCTTCTCTGTTGGCACCCAATGCCCCAATATGGCGTCTCTCCATTGAAGAAGGCAGGCTTAAGCCTCATTCCGATCCGTGGCAATTTTCAGAACCAATACCAGTTGTCTAGGTGGAGGAGAGACAGCAAATTAACCCAAGTCTTTCTTTTCTTGTAAAAGGAATTTATTATCTTGGACTTTTCCTTAAACCTAAAGAGACAGGCCTGGGAGTAAGGAGGAGGAGAAGAAAGGAGAAATTCAGAGCCGTTGAGGCCTAGGAGAGTTTAGAGAGAAGGCTAAATGTCAGCCGGTGACTCCCTCTCCTGACTTCTGGGCTGAGACGCGTTATCTCCATCCACCAAGGATATTTCTCTTTTCAGTCTTCAACAAATTTTTCTTCCTTCTGATCCTTGTCTGCAGCTCTGAGGGGGGAAATTCAGTCATTTAAGAACTTAAACTATAATTTTGCTTGGGGTGGAGACAGATTGGTTATCCTCTGATTTAAGAATAAAAAATAATGTCCCCCTCTTTTTCCTTCCCTCTTCCCAAATGCATACTCAAAATTCATTCACAGTTGGTGAGAATTGGTTGCTGGATTCCATTTCGACACAGAGAGAGTAGGTCAGGTGAATTCCCCTTTTTTCCTGGAGTAGGGTATGATCCCTGAGGGAACCTTGCTTCAGCTCTTTCTTTTTTAAAATAAGAAAATAAATTGTAGGAATAATGCAGCAAGTTATAGCAAATGAATAGATGGTGTCCTCGAGGACAGGAAGGGCAGATGGATCTGGGCTTCTTGCCTAGAAACAGTACATGCTCGTATTTTATTTTAGAAAGAAAAAGATGACACTTAATTTCAGGTTTCTATAGCAAGGAGGGTAGAATTGAGGCCCAGAATTTTCTGGATTCCCTTGAGAACGACGGCTGAGTTGGGTTCTTTGGATACTATAAGATGCATCTGTTTTTGTCTATGGTGTTGGTTGGAGAAGGTCCTTGTATCTTTCAGGTTTTTGTTAGGGGGCAGTATGGTTTGAATATGGTATGACTCCCTAGTTCATGTGGTGGAGACCTGGTCTCCAATGTGATGGTGTTGAGAGGGGTAGACCCTCAAGAAAAAATCAGCTCAAGGGAGATCTACCCTTAATGAATGGATTAATGTCTTTCTCCAGAGACTGAGTTGGCTCTCTTGACTGGGTCAGTTCGTACAGGAGTGGACTAATTCTTGCAAGGCTAGGTTGTTATAAAAACCCCTCCTGCCTTCCCTTGGTCTCTATGGAACACATGCTCCTGACATGAGTGCCCTTTCTCTGTCTGCATCTCACCATGATATGATGCAGCACAAGGTGCTCACCAGAAGCCAAGCAGATGCTAGCACCATGCTCTTGGTCCTCCAGAAATGTGAACTAGATAAACCTCTTTTTAAAATAATATATCCAGCCTCAGGTATTGTGCTACAGCAACAGAAAATAGACTAAGACAGGATAAGACATGTCTAGTACAATACCCCCTAGAGATGACTTTGTAGCTTCGAGGGCAAATCTATCCTTTGCTCTTCAAAATGTGATTTGTGAATCTGTCAATATTATATGTCAGTTGCTTAACATTTATTGATAAGTCACTTAGCTTTGGATCCAGATAAGACAAGATCCCTGACAATGCTATCTGGTTGGAGGAATGAAGGCATATCTTTGATGTATTAAGAATCTTTTTTTCTTTTTCACTTCAAATGACAGAATAACCAACCTAAATTGACGAAAACAAAAAGATAAATTACTGGCTCATATAAATGAAAAATCTGGGGGTGAGTGGGTATATATTAGTTAACGATTGATGAGTAATATATCACTTCAACACAGAGCAGTTTAAAACAACTGTGTATTTGGCTCATTATCTGTGAGCCAGCAATTTAATGTGGGCTCAGTAAAATGTTCTTCCGGTCTACACGGGGTGTAGGTAACTACAGGGTACTGTGGATCAGCTAAGCAGCAATGCTTCTGGTGGCTACTGGCTGTTGGCTGGCTGCCTTAGCTCTCCTCCAGAGTGTAGCTATTCTCCAGCAGGCTAGCCCAGGCTTTCTGCACAGTGAAAGGATTCTGAGAGACTGAAGGTGCACACCCTCACTTCCACGCCCTTGTGCTGTCTAAAATGAGCTATAAGACTCATTGGAATTGGAAGCTATCATCAAAAGGAGCAGTGGATGCTGCTGCTGATCATCATAGTGGCACAATACACTTACTTGCCACAGCTCCATTTACTGATTAGATGTAATAATGCAGTAGGTTAAGAGAGGGGCTATCATTCTAGACTTGAATCCAGCTCTTCAGAGCCATTTGGACCTGTATCACTTTTCTCAACACAGAACATAATTCTGCATGATATGAGGAATATACTGTGCTAGCTGGAGAGGTTTTTACTTTGTAATAGAAATATCACCCTGATTGATGGTAGCTTTGGCTTTTTGTGATCATCTTCTACGTGTTGTGGGATCAATACACTTTCAGATACTTGCCCATTCACCAAGGCATTATCTCTCCAAACTTCTTTGTCCCTGCTTATATTTGTCAACTTTACAATCCTTTTATTACCAGCAAAAGCTTTGGGAAGCTACAAATAAAAGCCGGGATTATAAAAGGATTCTTATTAAAGCATGCTTTCTTTGAGGCCCGGAGTACAATGCCCTCCGTTCTCCCCTTGTGAAAAGATGTATTTTCTTGTTTAATTAGAATAGACCTCCATTCCATTAGAAGTGGACAAGTAGGGCAGCAGGATTGCAACTCCAGGCTCCAGGAAAAAAGGTTTATTTATTTTCTCTCTGGTCAACTTTTAGAGCATATTACAACTCGCAAAAAAATTTTATAGTATTTAGGGACGAATGAGTAACATGTAAGGCACCAGGTCCCTGCCACATAGGAACAGGTCATAGTCTCCATTTTTGTTATTTTTTAAAATTGTTTTTACTTTGCAATTAAAGCTTGTGTTGGGGAAATGCAAAGCCAAGTACATCAATTAAGGTCCTAGCAAGAAACAGATGGCACACTCAATTTGGATAATTTGAGCAGAGTTTAGCAAAGGGACTTTCTGCAGAGATGCGTACAGAACTAAAGGAAACCAAAAAGGATGGTGTTGTCCTCCAGAGTTAGCAACTGTCTCACTTAGAGCTTGAGTTGGCAAACTGAGGCTCATGGGATGAATCTGGTCTGCTACTTGTTTATAAAAATAAAGTTTTATTGAAACACAGCCATACACATTTCCATAAAGCAGAGTTGAATAGCTGCATCAGTGATTGTATGGCCTACAAAGCTTAAAATATTTATTATCCCTGAGCCACATCCCCAGCCTTATTTTGTATTTCATTTAGAGACAGGGTCTCACTGAGTTGCTAAGTGCCTCTTCTTTGCTGATGCAGGCTTTGAATTCACGATTCTCCTGCCTCAGCCTCTTCAGCTGCTGGGATTACAGGCATGTACCACTGCACCCAGCTGGGATGATTTATTTAAAGTGTGTTTTCTCCACTGCAGGCTCATTGACCAATCGGGTCCACAGCCTGATTCTTGAATGTAGTAGTTGTTCAAGAAATATTATTGAATAAACCATACAACAAAGAATATACAAAGGAACTTGCACTTAAAAATAAGGCAATATGTCCTTGAGATGAAGGAGATATGGGCAAATGAAAAAAGTAATTACATGAAAGTCCTTTTATCAGAAGCAACTGAGACAAATAGGTAGTGGTGAAATAATGACTAAAAATGATACATTAAAATTTTATTTTAACACAAAACATATGTCATTTGTCCAATCATTTGATGAGGGTCTTAGGCTTTTTTTTAAAGAAAAAAATAATTTGCATTACAATATGAAGACTTCTAAATTATCTTTCTTGCATAAACCACACATACAGTGCATTATCTACAAACTTCAGAGTCTTTAAAATTAAAGACGTGAAACCTTAAGAAACTAAAAGATATTCTGAGGGCAGTTTGCATATAAATCTTCACAATTTTCCTTAGTGTTTTACAGATTTGCCAATTTTTTTACTTTTTATTTATTTATTTATTTTGTACCAGGGATTGAACTCAGAGGCACTAATCGCTGAGCCACATTGCCAGCCCTTTTTATTTTCTATTTTGAGGCAGAGTCTTGCTAAATTGCTTAGGGCCTCACTAAATTACTGAGGCTGGCTTTGAACTTTCAATCCTCTTGCCTCAGCCTCCCAAGCTGCTGGTATTACAGGTGTGTGCTACCACACCCAACTTGCCATTATTCTTCCTACCTGTTTGCCTTCATCAAATCTTTCCAAAGTATTCTATCTAGTTTTCACAGTAATATGGGTTTCTTTTATGGCTCATGTTACAGAATGTGCGTGATTACATGAACAAATACAACTGGAATAAATAGGTTTGGGAATAAATGAGATGGACTCGTAGCAATCGAGCCAGGCCAAGGACATGTTAGAAAGTAGCCTACTTGCCATGAGCCTTCAATCTGCTGGGGTTAAAGGAATCGTGGTTTACAGGAAGAAGGGAGCGACTTGGTTAATTTGGTGAATTAGTTAAATAGAAGTTGTTTAAGAGAGACTTTGTGTGATTATTACTCACTATTTTTTTTTTTTCTTTTTGCAATGCCGAGGATCGAATCCAGGGCCTCAAATATGATAGGCAGGTGCTCTGCCACTGAGCTCACCTGCAGCCCAACACTCAATATTTTTGAGGCTAAATACAAAGGTCAACCTTTTAATCATGACTTTTGCCTTTCTATCCTGCAAACAACCCCAAACAATCATAAGGGTGACAGACCAATTCCAGGCAGTAGGTCTCCTTGCAGTTGGCCACAGTAATATCATCCTGGACTTTGTTCGCTGGTTTCTGCCCCCAGCGTAAATCAGATGGAGTCATCTCTTGGCAGTTACATGGACCTGTTTTCCTTTGACCTGATATTTGTCCAATAATTTGGATCCCTCCTGAGTGGGGAGGGGAAGGAGGGGTTAGCCCAAAGCTAGATACACCAACCTGAGGCTTGTGTTGGACAGGGGAACAGGGCTCCAGTCTCATCATGGAGGAAGTGTTCTGGGTTGAGGAAAGATTAGTCATCAGGAGACCTGCATTCCAAACCTGGCCCTGCCACTTACAAACTTTGCCACTTTGGTCAGGCAGGACGCTTACACTTGTGTGTCTTTGTTAAATTGCCTATAAAACAAATAGTAAACATTCAGTCCATATAATGTGGAATAATTCCTGTCTCACAGAAACGCTCTTAGTCTCAAGTGAAAAAAAGATACACGTACAAGTGTTAAATATTTTCATTTTTTTCCCCTCTTTTTCTGTAGAGTCAGGATAGGCTCCGTTATGCTACAGTAACAATCTCAAACTTCAGTGGCTCAAAAAAGCAAAGTTTTTTTGGTTTTTTTTTGGGTCACTCTCATCATGTGTTCACCACAGGTTAATGTGAGGTCAGCACACTCACTCACTCTGGGAACCAGGCTGATGGCACAGCCACCATCTTGAATATTGCCAAGCACCACAGCAGAGAGAAGAACACTGTGTAGAGAAGCCACAAGCAATTAAGTGTCTGACTTGAAACAAACCATGAAACATCTGCTGGCAAGTCATTGACCAAAGCTATGCATAGGGTCCCCTCCTACTTTCAAGGGGGACAGGAAGTATAATTCTCAAGGTGTTTCAAAGAGTAGGAAATGGAGGATGAACAGCACTAACGATTGTCACACTACCTTTTTTTTCACTTCATCTTGCCTGCCTTTCCTGGTCTCTCTGTCCTTTCTTTTTAGAGAATGTTATTTGGTAGATGTGTAAACATTAAAGACAAGCAAAGCTCACCTCTGTCACTTACCAGGTGTAGGCAACATTGGACATAACTCTTAAACTTCTTGTTGGTCACCTTATCTTAAAAGGGTGTTTGTCATGGAGATTAAATGAAGTAATACATGGATGGTCTCTAGGAACAAAGGAGAAACTTTACAAATACCTGTTTCCTTCTTCCATTCATCAGGGTCTCATGTTTTCCCCTTCCCTGTTTTCCAAGTTCTCCTTGTAGGAAAATGTGAAGGTTTAGGAATTAGGTGCAGGGCTTACCTCAAATGATATGTAAATAGCAGCCAGAGTCAAGCCTAATGACCCCAGATTATCCCAAGGTCACCTCAAGTTGCTGTGAGTTGTAAGGAAATGTTGAGCTCTTACTTGGTATGAGGAGTCTGGAAAGAGTCCCCACCCCTGAGCCTTGTCTGAGCTCTGCTATCTCCAGGAGAGGCAGTGTGGCACCCAGCACTTCACAATCTTCATCACGCACATAAATCCCCAGAGTATCCTGTCAAATGCACTTTCTGTTTCTGCTGGTCTGGACTGAGGCTCTACCAACTGAGCTTCCAAGAGATGACAAAGCTGTCAGTCAGTGGTGGCCCATCCTTTGAACAGAGAGGTTCTGAAGGATTGAAATGAGGATTTAAGCAGTCTAGACCTGAATTAGAATCCTTGATCAGCTCCTTGTAAATGGCAAGGCTTAGGGGAAACACTTTTGTCTTCCAAAACTCCACTTCTTCATCTGCATAACAGGTGACCCATGGTGTGTTTGCTGGGGTGTTCTTAGCTCTTGCTGATACCTCTTCAGACTTTAAAGCCTGGACTTTCTCTAAACCACAGTGATTCTCTTTTCTCTCTTCCTTTGCTCAACAGATGTCGGAGGATGCGTCTGCCCATCTCGGCTTCCAGAGAGATCTACCTTGCCCAAATGACAAGCGTCAGAGATGTGTGAGAGAGGAATGCTAAATCCAGACCATGTTCAAGTAGAGAGCATGACGGGAGATTGGGGGTGGCCCTGAGCTAAGGGAAGTTGATATAATGGTGGCCGTGAAGGCATCTTAACCAAATAGAACCTTTTAAACCAGGCCACGAGCAGTGAGACCCTACTTTTTCTTATGGGATGCGGTGATAAAGAAATTACATAGTTATTTGAGAGGAACATAAATAAAGATTAATAGGTTAATGAGTTATTTTCCTTTCATTACTACACTATTGTACTTTATTATAATTGCTTTGCACTCATTTAATTAAATTTGAACTGGGGCCAACACAAGATAATTTGTTTTCCCTGTACTGAACAATGAGTATGCAGATTGGATGTACTGAAGCAGTAATCAGCCCTCTGTTTGTAACACTTTTCTACTCTGAGTAGACATTATAATTGATAATTTGATTGTTGCAGCACTCTGTGCAATATATTTTAAAGCAACATTAACATAATGGAAATTATGTTGTGAGCTTAATCTCAGCTTTTCACTGAGAGGCTATCTGGCTCCTCAGTGTAAACCAGCCAGGGTTTGACAACAACGGGCCTCTCTCTCCTCTCTCTTTCTCCCTCCTTTCTTTTTTCCTCCTCTTTTCATTCCTTTACTTCCTTCTCCCCCCAGTTCTTCCCTCACTTCCTTTCTTTTCATCTTTTTCTCCCTTCCTTTCCTTTCTCTTTCTTTTCTTCCCTCCTTCCATAACCACATTCACTTTTTTCTCTTACCTGATTCTCTAGCTCCATGGAAGAATGCAATACTATGAAATAAGGAGTGTTCACAGCAACCCTTCGGATGCACGCCTAATTTTGAGACCTGTTCACATCTACAACACTTGGGAAAAAGCAAGCAAGAACTTTTTCCACAAGTGGATTGATTCAAGGTGGGCAACGTGGCAGCCAGTGCCACACTGTGAACACTTTGCATTGATTTGCAAGGGGGTCATGCCCTCTTACAGGACATTTCTGTGAAAAAAAAAAAATCACTGGCGTTTCCTTTGTCTATAGTCAATTCTTCCTTATAGCTGCAAACACTTTCTTGAAAAGAGGTGGCCTTTATCTTCATGAATACATCTGGGAACTAATTCTCTTTGGTGTAGCTTTTCTTGTCCCGTAATGGAAACTAGGTGTGACATTCTATTTAATAATCTCAGGCCAGAGATGTTGGATGTAGGTAAGGGGACCTTGTGCCCAGGTGACTTTTGTTGAATTTTCATAACTCTGTAAATATTTGTTTCTGTGTTTGTTTTAGGAGGAAAAACACCTGTGAGTGGTTGGAAATGACTCTGTTTGTTTTGGAAGAGCTGAGGGAGGGGAGTCTGAATGTTCTTTGTCTCCCACTAACCTGTCCAGGCCCTGAATTTGTCGCAAAAATCTAATTTCTTTAAAGAAAAGCCTGTTCTTTCATCTCTGAGCTGTTTTGGAGGGTTGGGCACCCATACTGTAGTCTGCTGCTATATTTTCAAACTACCCTGTCAGCATAGAAGAAAAATGCCCCCCTCAACCATCATGTTCCTTTAGGGTGACAATGTTTTGGAGAAGGCAGATTTGTCTTTATAATGTGTTAATTTTCTCTAGTTAACACTTGAGTGTCATAGCTGGGCCTGTGTCTTGTCTCTCTCCCCCCTCCCCTTCTTTTCTTTCTACATTTCTATTTTTTCATAAAAACATGACTTATTACCCAGTTGAGAAGTAGCACTTTTAAGTGTTACTTTTTCTATTCATTTGGCAACAGTGTGTTTTAGCCTCCCTCCTGATCATGAGATGGACTTATTTCAGCTGGATCTACTGTTCTAATTATCATTATTTCTTTCATAGATAAAGGGCCCAGAGAGTTAAGTGATTTTTACATTGTATCTCCCATGAAAAAAGAAAACTCTCAAGGCGCTAGGGATATAGCTCAGTTGGTAGAGTGCTTGCCTTGCGTGCATAAGGCCCTGGGTTCAATCCCCAGCACCACACACACAAAAAAAGAAAGAAGAAAGAAAGAAAACTCATTTGCCTGGACAGAATGTGCTTCCTCTTGTTCATAGATGTATTTAAATTGAGAGGCCCACAGTTGGCGTGTGGTCACAGCCTAGAGACACAGTTCCAGCTTCTTGCATCAGCCCAGCCAACGGCTTACTACCTCCAGGGACAGTGCCAGAGAAACCTGCTCCCAAACAACGACTCGGGGTGGGTTAATGGAGCCCAGGTATCAGGTACACAGGCCTACAGCAGTTTCCCACCAAGGGAAACCAGGACAAAAGAACTCTCTCTTCCTTCTGACCATGGATTCCTGGCACTTGCAGCCTAACCAAATCCCACTGCACTTGGGTTATTCACCTTGGCACTTCAGTGTGTATAGGGCTTCCCCTCTAGCCAACCAAAAGACAAGGATTTAAGAGCAAGCATCTCCTTGAAGATGTTCCTCATCAACACCAGGAGGAGACTGAGGATGGGGACAAGGCAGGAAAACAGCTGGTAAATGACATGCCATCAAGCCAGTGGGCAACTGGCGCTCAAACCTGCTGGGGAACCTCAGGAGCCACTAAAGAGCTTATACCGCAGAGTTAGCTCATTGAGATCTGAGGGAGCCGGGACATTCATGCACCATCTCCCATCAATTGCTGATTGAGAGATGCTCCTGAGAAAGTGCGAATTCACTGGAATTTCCACTCTGCTGAACACTGAGCAGGTTCGGAGAGTGAGATGCAGAGTCACCAGCAACTGGAAGTTGGATCAACGTAACCACCAATGTTAGTGGCCTAATTGGGTCACTACTTAGCATGCTGATGTCTGAGACAATCTGAGGGGGCACTGGCGACATTTGTTATGAAAAATCTCACATGCATCTATTCTGTCTTTCTTTTTAGACTATCAGCTCCATAAGGAAAGGGCTGAGCTGCCTATCAGCCCGAGTTCCATAATTCCTACCTGTATAATAATATTTAACAACCAAGAAGCACTGGTCATAGCAAATTATAAGAGTTATCTCTGTCGATGATTGCAACAGTTCCACAAAAGTACATACTATTATTATCTCCATCCTACATCCTAAGTCACTTACTGAAATGGTGAACAAACCTAGGTATTCTGTCACCAGAGCCTGGACCATCTTTCATATATTCTGACTGAAGCTCTAGAGACACCTCTCTCTCTCTCCTCTCTCTCTCTCTCTCTCTCTCTCTCTCCCCCCTCTCTTTCTTTCTCTCCCCTCTCTCTCTCTCCTCTCTCTCTCTCTCCCCCTTCTCTCTCTTTCTATCTCTCTCTCTCTCCGTCTCTTTGGTACCAGGGATTGAACTCAGGGGCACTCAACCACTGAGCCACATCCCCAGCCCTATTTTGTATCTTATTTAGAGACAGGGTCTCACTGAGTTGCTTAGTGCCTCACTTTTGCTGAGGCTGGCTTTGAACTCGAAATCCTCCTGTCTTAGCCTCCAGAGCTGCTGGGATTGCAGGCATGAGCCACTGCATCCAGCTTAGAGCCATCTCTTGGTGACTACTTCTCATGTGACATGTCCTGGGGTAAGTACTTCACATTCATTATTTGGTCTTAGTTTTAATTTTCTCATTAAGGCTGAGCAGTATGTGTTATTATCTCCATTTTGAAGACAAGCAAGGTTCAGAGAGATTAAACCTCACAGCTCATGAGTGGCTCTCTCCAAACCCTGGCTCCTGCTAACACCAGCCACCAAAGCCAGGACTTCAAGTTGCTCCATTTTCTACCTGGTCCTCTGTACCAGGGAGTGGGCAAGTAATGAAGAAAATGAAGAAAGTTGTGTCCCTGACTCACTCCATAGAAAGGAGTTGGACCAAGTATGGGTCAACACATGGGGGTCATTAGGGACATCACAGATCCAACTCCCAACTTCCTTTCACAAACCTGACACAATCAGGTAAGATGTTTGCTATTTTTTTTTTCCCAACAGTGCTTTTGATAATATCCAAAGTGCTTTACAATCTACTTCCCCTTTACCTGGAACAGTAGCAGGAACACCAGAATGAAGCCAGTCCCTTCAGCCTATAGGAAGCCACTCCTCCAACTCTCTTTGGAAACCCTGACCCCTGTGTCCCCAAGACTAACAATATAGCACCACAACATCCTGAAAGTTGGAGTTTTGGAGATCAGGGGCTGCATGCATGCTGCTCCATGCATGGGGGCAGCAGTCAAATTCAGGGTACTCTACCATCACTGGGGACGCTGGAGCAGGCAGAGAAAGGGGCACCTACCTGTGTTCCCCAGGAAGGCATGCTGGGCACTCACTCGGTGGAGCCCACTGGGGATCTTTCTCTCTCTTTTCCTTTCCCTTCTTCTCCCTTTCCTTTTGTCTCTTGCTTCTTCCATTCCTTTGTAGAGAAGGAAGCCCAGGGTGGTAGAACATGCCCTGCTTAGGAAATTAGAAGACCTGACTGTAGCCAGCAAAGGATGATGAATGCGGCCCTCAAGCTAGTTGGCACCAGCTCTGGGCTTCAGTGGCTGACCAGCCAGACAGGCAGCCTTCCTCCACTCTCTGGATTTCAGCACCAGATCTGCAACACAGGGCAAATGGGCAGAATTAGAACTTGTCCTAAACAGTATTTACAATTATTTTTGAACCCATATTTTTAAAATAGTAGATTCTATAGTTTAAGAAACTGAAGATCAATGACATTCCTTGAAAAATCAGATCTGGCTGCCTTGGACTCATACTGGTGAGTGCTGATTTCTGGCAGCTCTTTCCAGGAGAGGCCCACAGTCTCCATTCAAGGCCCATACTTGCTTTGTTCTGCACTCTTCTTGTTTTGGTATTGGTAAGAGGTTGGAGAAAGGTACAACTCCAAGTGGACCTCAGAAGCTTCTAAAAAATGCATATGGTTAGAGAATTTACATGTCTATGCTTTTCCTGCATAAGAAAGACCAACAACAAAAGGTCAGCAATAGCCAGGCCTGGTGGCCCATGTCTGTAATCCCAGTGGGTTGGGAGGCTGAGACAGGAGGATCGAAAATTCAAAGCCAGCCTCAGCAAATAAGTGAGGCCCTAAGCAACTTAGCAAGACCCTTTCTCAAAATAAAAAATACAAAGGGTGGGGGATGTGGCTCAGTGGTTTAAGTGTCCCTGGGTTCAATTCCTGGTACTAAAAAAATAAAAATAAAAATAAAAGTTCAGTAATAATGTGGGATTGGGACTGACTTTATAGAATGGCAGTAATGATTGCCCTGCCTGTGTGCACGTGTGAGATGCCTTCACAGGAAGGATCTCACTGGAACCTCCAACCCCAAGAGATATGGCGGCTGAGACCTACTTTTCTCATTGCAAAGTAAGAAGCCCGCATGCTGAGAGGTGACGTGACCTACCCAAAGTCACAGAGCTACTGACTGTGGAAACCCAAATTCAAACTCAGATTTGCTTCCTCCTGGCCCGGTGATCCGTCTCCTCTAGCAGGAAATCTTTCCACCTCAAAGTGAATACTGCCTCATGCTTTCCCACTGTCTTTTCCACCTGGTCAAGTTCACAGGGCAGCTGTCACTCAACACACTTAAATAGATGGGAAAACTGAGGCATCGAGGTCACTGATATCAAAATTATGTTTGTGGCATAATTTGAGTAAAAATGGGAGCACGTTCTCTCTCTTGACTGGACTGGGGGGATGGATGGGGACTCAACACCCTCCTTCCTTCTATTTTAAGGGAGAGAAAGAGACATCAAAGAGCACCAGACACTAATCTTGTTCACTTTGCAAATTTGGAAACATCTACTCTAAATTTTTTCTCTCTTCCTTTTTTTTTCTTTTCTTTTTACCATGAAAACAAAGAGTCAACTAATAGTATTTTAGATTTTCAAAACCCTACATCAACTCCTCAGAATTTTTATCAAAACAGGTAAAAGACAGTGAACCATGAGTTGTGTCTCCCACAGTAGGAACCTGGAATCAGAGATGGAACTAATAAGCCCACTTTTCCTCAGTGGCTTAGAATCAGGTCATGTGAGGGTTCAGTGTGAGCTAAGCTAAGTCTCTAAGGAGAAGAACTCTTTGGTTTGGGGAGCTCCTATAAAGCGCCATGTACCTGGTGAGTACTTTATATAGAAATTCTCAGAAGCACACAAAATACTCTGGCCACGCCTGCCCAAAATGCTGCCCAAGGTCATTCCACAAATTAGGGGATGACCAAGCCCACCTTCTCTCTACAACACTGATTCTACAATAGAAAATAAAAAGACCCCCAATTCTCCCCACCCCACTGTAAAAAAATCCTGTGAATTGGGGCATTTCCTTAATCCATTTTTCCCCAGTGACCCTTCTTAGGGACTTAGGGGTTTCCTATTGAACCTCTGGGATGGCCTGAAGGTTAGATCTTGTTTGGGTGATTTTGCCATCAAAGAAGCTCCAACAACAGGTAAGGAAAGACAGACTGCTACATATTGGCAGATGGCACAGTAGAATCAGCTCTTGGTTCTTCATGAGCTAAGGACTGTCACTTTTAATGTTCCCTTGGAAGGGAGTAAAGCTGGTTTGAACTCAGTTAACGAACATTCAGGAAGCGAAACACTCACGCCACACCCTTGACATGGTGTGCTAGGAGGAGGAGTAAATATTAACCAGAAGGCAAATACGGAAACATCAGAGAGGTGGTGCACGGAACAAAAAGCAGGTGGAGCTGGATATCAGGAGCTAACCATGGACTTGGGAGACTGCCAAGGCTTGGGTTCAAATCCCCTCTGACACTTACTAGCTGCATGGGATTAGGTATATTGCTTAATTTCTTAGCTTTAATGTTCTCTGTAAATCTGGGATGATCATACATTCCACTGAGGCTTGTTATACAGATTAAACGATATAATGTATAGAACATGTTCTGCAGAGGGACCGGCATTGTTTATGGGCTCAATCAATGATCGCTCCTACATACCCAATTCATCTCCAGTTAACCGATTTTCAGTTTCTTTTCTCAAATTTCCTTGCTCTGCTCATATTTCAAGGGGGAAAAAAAAGTCACACCAGGGTTTTTATTATATTATTCTTTTAAAATTTCTAGAGCATGTTCTGTGGCCATTATAGATTCAGGTTAAACCCCATTCAGTGTAAATCTACCAGCCCCAGCAATAAGAATGGCTTCTTTATGATGAGCAGGTGAGACCACGCAGTCCTCGAAGAAAAATAGTGATGGGTTCACTGGACTCCACGGATGAAAAAGAAGGTGGGCAGGGAGCCAACAGGTATTCAGACATTTTTGCAGAACAGGCTTAACCTCCTTCAGTGCGAGTGGCAATCCTAAGCAGGGGCGTCCTGGTCAACTGATGTCCTGCAGAAATGGAAAATGGTAGAGGTGGAAAAACTGCAGCCACAAGAACTGAGAGAAAAATAAGATCCTGGTTCATAGGAGGCAGAATGAAAACTGACACCCGTCTTTCCTGAAAAGAGAAAATGAGGGTATCCCGTAGACAGTGTGTGGTATCAGCAATGAATGCGGTGATTCTGGCTGGGTACAAAAGTCTACTGTGCCATTTTGGGTACCTTATTATGAAAAGGATATTGTGTCATTAGTGAGACCCAGTGCAACACCGCCAAAGTGAAGGCAAAAAGATACGTGGATATTTTAAAAGGGAAATGAAACAAGGCTGGTATTTTCCAGGAGATGACGAGGAGGGGATTCACGGGGGTGACACAGCATTCTCAAGTGAAAGCAGAGAATAAAAGCTGAAAAAGGCCATTTGAGTTCATCAGTCTTTCATTCTCTCTCCTCCCTCTTCTGTTTCCCCAAAGCAAGAGTGTCCAAAAAAAAAAAAATTATATAAAGAGAAGGATTTTTTTTTTTAAATGTATGGGCTTTTGAAAAAGACTTAAAAATTGACCTGGAGACTGAACAGGGGAAAGTAAGAAAAAAAGAATGAGACTTTACATAATTAAGATAAGGAGTGCCTACAGGAAACATTTCATGGATTTTGGAACAACATCAAATAACTGCAGAAAAGGACAAAAGAAATCAAGAAGCATTGAGCAATTGCTAATGTTCCAGAAATGGCTTTGAAGCCAAACACATGAGTTCAAAAGCCCACCTATGGGCTATGTGACTTGGGCAAGTCCCTTTACTGCCCTGAATCTCAGGATTCACTGCAATTTTTCATGAAGATTAAAAATACTAAAAAAGCATGGGGGCTGAGGTTGTGGCTCAGAAGTAGAGCACTCACCTAGCATGTGCGAGACACTGGGTTCAATGCTCAGCACCGCATAAAAATAAAATATTGTTTCTACCTATAACTAAAAAATAAATATATATTTTTTTAAAAAGGACTAAAAAGCATATAAAATGCCTAGAATTGGGCTTGCCACAGAATGGGCATCCACAAAGTGGCAACTATGGTTTTTGTAGTTATTAATAGTGTCGGTCCACATAACATCCATGGGAAAGAGTTCAGGCTTTACACATGAGGAAACAGAGGCACCAAGACTCGGAGAAGTTAAATTATTTTCAGAAGATCACATGGGCACTGAAATGTTGGAACTGGAATTTGACCCTAGATGTCTCACACATTCATACCCCGTCCTATTTCAAGGTAGGTGAATAAATGGAAAACAAAATCCTACACATTTGCTGTGCTTAATCCAGGCTCCTTCTTAGCTATATATTTTTCTAGGAACCTAATCATAAATGTCTATTTAGATGAATTTTATACCTATTAGGACTCTTCAACCTTCAGAAAAACTTTACTTACATTTAGAGATCATAGGGAAATGAATACACTCAGAAGACCAAATCAGTGGGACACAGTAACTGCATGTGTTACCACTGGATAAAAACAGCATCCCATGGCTCCCCATATGACCCAGCTATCCCACTCGTTGGTATTTATCCAGAAGAACTAAAATCAGCATACTACAGATACACACGTACCAATTGTTTATAGCAGCACAATTCTCATGACACAAGTTAGGGGACCATCCTAGGTGCCCCTTAATAGATGAATGGATAAAGAAAATGTGATATTCAGTGACTCTCACCATCATGTACATCCACAAGACTGGGATTCTAACTAGAATAAGATATACTCCATGTTTGGACAAATATGTCAAAATGGACTCTACTGGTGATATATAACTAAAAATAATAAATATTTTTTTAAAAAGAAAATGTGGTATATATAACACAATGGAGTTTTACTCAACCATAAAGAAGAATAAAATTTGTCATTTGCTGGTAAATAGATGGAACTGGAGACTATCATGCTAAGGGAAATAAGCCAGAGTCTGTAAGCCAGGGGTCAAATATTTTCTCTCATATGCAAAAGCTACAGTGAAATAAGGATTTTTTTTTTAAAAGGGAATCTCATGAAAATAGAAAGGAGTAGAAAATATGGAGTAGAGGAAGGAGATCTAGTGGGAGGAATGAAAGTGACCAAATTATGCTATGTGCATGTATGACTGTATCACAATGAATTCCACTTTTACGTATAACGATAATAATGCCCCAATCAAAACATTAATAAACAGAAGAAAGATCAATAGAGTAGAGGAAGGGAATCAGGGGGAAGGTGGAAGGGAGAGAAGGAAGAAGTACTAGAGGTCGAAATGGAGCCAATTATTTATATGCATACATGAACGTGTCAAAATGAACACCACAATTATATAAAATGATAATGCCCTAAAAAAATTAAACAACAACAACAACCCCAGCATTCCACACAACATCGTGAAGAGGAAGACTTCAGTGACTCATCAAAGATAATGGAGGATTGCTGAAAATTCATAAAGCTTCTATTTGTACAGACATGTCCCCCTACCCTCAACAAGTTTATTGTCCCAGAGAGGCACCTGTGTTCATAAGTCCGTCTTCCTGTTCACTGTGTTAGGAAAGGTGTGGCCATTCTTTCTTCTTTCTTGCTCATAGTTCAGAGCCTGAATTTTGTTCATGACACTCTAGTCCCAACAGTGGCTCATGTGGCCTAACACACTCTTGCAAACCCATTCCCCTTTACCAGGGATAGGTCAGGGATGGCCATGTGACCTAGTTCTAATGAATCAAGTATAAGGAAATAGCTGCAGGAAGCTTTTGAGTTCTCTTTCTCTGGCAAGAAGGATATATTGCAAGAATATGTCTCCCATGCCTGCTTTGTTCCTGCTTGTGGAAGGATGTGTGACTTGGAGCCATGGCAGCCGTCTTTCAACCATGAGGAGGAATATTGCTAATACCCTGAGAATGGCAGATCAGGAAGACAAAGCCTAGATTCTCAGTAACATCATTGAACTGCGGTGCTAATCCTGGAACCACTTACTTCCATATACCTTGCTGTGTGAGTTAACCAATTATGTTTATCACTTTAACTACCGTTACTTGGAGTTTTTGTTACCAGATCAAAGAGACTATCTTGGAATAGGACCTTGGTATGAATGTCTAAAATACTCCCAAAACATCCTTTCTACATCATGAAAACCCTGAGAACTACGAGAACTGTTAGAACTATTCAGAAGAGAAAGAAAGACTACTTTCTGGGTGGGATATCAGTAAAAAACATCTTGGAGAAGGTGGCATTTGGTTCGCACTGAGTGAGATGGGTAGATTCTGGACCTGTACAGGTCAAGAGAATGGTATAGCAATGAAGAAAGCCTGAAAAGAAGAGTATGTATGTAGAGAAGAGCAAGTAGCTCAACTTCACTGGAAAACAGAATGGAGAATGTAGGAGATGAAAAAGAAAAACTAATTTGGGGGTAGATCGGGTGTTGGGTGATGGTTTGATACTATGCTAAGGACTTGGTGCCTGGGCTAGTGCCTATAGGTGACGCAAGAGAAGTTTAAGACTTTACTACTGAGATGCTTCCAAAGTAATTCAGAAGACAATAAGTATTCATGGAAACTCTCAGGAATATAAATAAGCCAAAATATGGACTTAGGGTATAGGTATGGCACAGAAATAAATAGACTTCCAGAGTCAGGAGAGAAGAGTGTTGGATAGGATCATGGAATTGTGGGATGTTAAAAGTGAAAATCATCTGCTCAGTTCAGTGTCTAACTGTCCAAATGAGAGTGGAATTCCATCTCTGGTGCTCTTGGAAAATGAGCCACTGAACTCCAACCTCTTCTGGGACAAGGATTTTATCAGTTTACATCCATCTTTGAACAATTCCAATGATCATTCAGTTTTTGATCACACTATACCAAAATCTATCTTCCTACAGCTTTAGACCACTGACCCTAGTTTTACCCTATTAGCCTGGGGTAGGATAAATTTAATTATTGATTCCACAACTTTGTAATAAGAATATATACAATTCCCTTTCCCTGGCCTCATGGTGGGCAAAGTCTGCTTCCCAGCCTCCTGACTTGGAGATGGCTTGGTTTGGGCAATGCAGTGGTGGCAGATGTGACACCAGCAGAGACTTTTCATGTATGTGCCCTTTTGTGTTTCTCACATTACTAAGAGAAAATATTCCCAGGGAGCACCTACAGGTTCCCAAAGAAAAAAGAAAAACATGGAGCAAACCCGAACACAAACCATCCACTGGAGTGAAGTGCAGCCCAGCCTCCATTAGATCACACAACCACCAGCTCACCTACAGATGCATGCGAGATAAACAGATGCTGTTATAGGCCAACACAGTATTAATGTGTGATAGCTGACTAAAACACAGAGCTAAGGACATGTTTACTCCCTTTTACACCTGAATGCTTGACAAATAGACAGAGGCCACTATTATTCCTGTAAAATATTATCATTTTGTTCTCATTTGTCCCCAGTGCTGATAACCATTCCTTGTGTGACATGCATCTGAAATCCCTCCTGCATCTAATTGCTCACTCTTTCACCCAGAACTGAACACACAGTGCTCCCGGTATAGTATGCCTCTCACCGAATCTATTAGGATTATTGCTGCTCTTCATCTGAAAATAAGACTTTTATTACTACAGCCTAAAATTGCTTTAAAAAATAAGCAGTTTTGTTGTTGGATCCTATTGAGCTTGGGTTAATTAAAACTCCCATGTTTTCTGACTCAATTTCTGTCAACCCAGCTTCCAAATCCTGTTCTGACACAATTGACTTTTTTGATGTTAAATACAGATTCTGTTACTCTTAAGGATGATATTGAATTGGTTTTACCTGACATGCAGGCTTATCAATACAAGTTGAATCCTAATTCTCCCAACCAACCTTCCTTCCTTCCTTCCTTCCTTCCTTCCTTCCTTCCTTCCTTCCTTCCTTCCTTTCTTTCTTTCTTTTTTCTTCCTGCCAAACATTCTTTCTCCATTTAGGTCATCCATGAATTTGGTGAGTTTGGCTGTAAGGTCTTCTCCAAAATCATTAAAGTATTTGAGGGGCAGAAACCAGAACTCCCTGCCATATCTCTATAGATGTGAGTGTGATTGTTTGAAAACAACAACAGAACTCTGTTTTTGCTGGGTAGTCATCCTACCCAGGTTTTTGGCTTGTTGTCCACAAGAACATCATCAGTGACATGGCCAGAAGCCTGGCTTGGATCAGCGATCACTAGGGCAGTGACTTGATTGAAATGGAAACTGATTGGTATAATCTGATCTACTTCCAAAGACCTTCCAAAGAATCTCTTCTTCTTTTTTTTTTTTTTTTAATGAAACTGCCAGGTGTGGTGGCGCATACACAGGGGCTCAGGAGGCTGAAGCAGATGGATCTCGTTCAAAGCCAGCCTCAGCAACTTAGTGAGGCCCTAAGTAACTCAGCAAGACCCGGTCTCTAAACACAAAAGAAGGGCTGGAGATGTGGCTCAGTGTTTGAGCATCTCTGGGTTCAATCTCCAATATAATTTTTTTTTATGAAACTTATCATTAATGAAGTACCATAATGTGGTACACTGCACTCTGGTATGATGGACATTATCAGGACACTCCACTTGGTCTTGAGTCAGACTCTCTGAATGCCTTCTGGACCAGTTTAATGGTGCATCACCCCAGATCCACCCTTCCTTTCAGGAAGCCTGGTTACTACAGCTTCTGCCAGTGTTGTGATGGGAGGGCTCAGGGGGGCAGCAGTTTCCTCACTCCTGGGCAACTGGGCACCTCTTCTCCTCTCTCCCCCACTATGCACTTCTCACCTCCTGCCCCAGGACTTTCCTGTTGCCATTGAGGTATAAGAAACCTTGTCACCCACAAGGCACCTTCACCTTTGCAACCCAGAAGAGCATAGGAGCTGAATTCCCTGGTGTGGGCATGAACTGGTTTCCCATGGCCTCCCAGAAGACACCCAGTAAGACTAAGCAATCAGCTTCTCATCAAGCAGTGCACTGCCCTGTCTGGCTGGCTCTCCTTCCCTGCTCATAAGCTCACAAGCTCCCTCGGCTCTCTCTTCCTCCACACACTGAAAAGCGAGCTCTTAAGCCATGTAAATAACTAGGTGTCATAAGAGGGAAGGTGCATGCTGATATCTAGGTTGTTCAACTTGAAAGCAAGGTCAGGATGGATTTGGGGTAATGCATAAATCCAACCTGGCCCACAGGGCTGTGAGGGAACCCAGATCAAGACCAGGTGGAGTGTCCTGATAAGTCACAGCATCCTGGGGTCCACTGTACCTCTCACAAAGGTCCCATTGAGTCTGAGCTCCAGTGGTAACTCATGAACACACCCTTCATTGACTTCCTTTCCTTTTTATCTCTCTCTTTCCCACTCTGTTTGGGTGCTTTCTGGGACCACCTCGCAAATAAATTACTTCCACTATTTTTTTTTTTAACTCTAGAACTGCTTCTTTGAGACCCCAACCTTTGGCTGTAGGAACGTGAGATGTTTTTCCACCTCCCCATGGACATCTTCCCTTTACCAACATGTTTTTTTCTATAATTTGAATAAGTAATACCTGCAAACATTATAAGATTATATGCAAAAGGAAAAACATTGAAAATCGAGTCTTTCCCCACTACCCTAAGTCTTCCAATCTGTCACTCGCTTCTTAAGTACCTTTCCAGAAATATTCTTCATTTGCAATCACCCATATGTGTGCATGAACACACATACCAATCTTTCCTTTTTTATTGAACAGTAGAACCAGCTCTACAGACTGACCTGGATGTTGTGTTCTTACTAAGAGATAATCTTGGTGATCTTTTTATGTCAATAAACAGATTCGTCTCATTCTTTTAACGCACAGTTCTCCATTGTACAGACTGATTTTTGTATTGACGACTATTTAGGTAATTTCACTTCTTTAACATAATATAAGCCTTAATATAATCTAAACTGGAAAACAACAGTTGTTTTATTTGCTCACAGTTCTTCAGTATGAATTTGGCACAGTTGGGCAATTTTCCTGATTATTATTATTGTTATTTTGTACTGGAGATTGAACCCAGAGACGCTTAACCACAGAGCTACATCTCCAGCCCTTTCTTTATTTTTTATTTTGAGACAGGGTCTCACTAAGTTGCTGAGGCTGGTTTTAAACTTGGATCCTCCTGCCTTAGCCTCCTAAGCCTCTGGGATCACAGGCATGAGGCACCACACACACCCAGCAATTCTGATCTTGAGAGTGGTTACTCTGATGGATGTTTTCCACCAGCAGGTAGGGACCGTGCTCAGCTGGGACACTGGGTGTCTGGGACTCCAATTCCATGTAGTCTCGGGGTCTTGGTCTTTCCCCAGGGCTTCTCTATGTGGCCTCTCTAGAAGAGGCTGAACTTCTTGTGCAATAGCTCAGGGCTCTGGAATTCCTGTTTGCTGCATTCTGTTAGCTGAATCAGACTACAGGTCGGGCCCAGATTCTAGAAGGAACTTCACAGGTATGTGAATACAAGGAAATATAGGAGGCACTGGCCTAATAGACTAGTACAGGGGCTTCAGGCAAGGCAGTATCAGGGCTCCCACCAGAAGTACATCCCTTTTTATCAGTTTTATTTGTGATAGTTTGTTTGAAAAGGATAATTACACTTTTTAATAATGGTTGGAGATCACTGATTTATATCATGAGGTTAGAAAAAGACTTATAAAGACCATATAACCATTCCTTTCCATGTATTCTATGCGGATCTATAAATCTATAAAAAGGTCAGTGATCAAAGGAATCACCGCAGTCCCTGAGCTTCTAGTCTCAGAGTCAACACTGCCAATCCTTCTCTCTTTTCCTCCCCTCTCCTGCTTCTCACTGACTTCCCATCTGTGGGCTTCAACCCATTCAATTCTTGGTTAAACAAACACTTATTGAGCACCTGCTAGGCTTAAGGCATGGTTCCAGGAGGCCATAATTCCAGTAATTTAGTCATTCTAGCCTCAGATACAGCAGTGGTGTGCTGGGTCTGGCTTGGACCGTCTCAAGAGACCTGATTATATGTACCTCTTTCCAACTCCAAGCTCAGCAACAGCATGTTGGTAGCTTGAAATCAGTTATGGCGGGAATATTTACATCAAAAAAAAAAAAAAAAACGGCAAACACTGCAAATCAGGACTCTTTCTTCTGCACAAAGATGTGGTTGTTAAACATTTACCAGCGCACTCTGGACCTAGACTTAAATCACATTCTCTGTCCGGCTGAGATGGCCCCTTTACCACAGTGCATGCCCACCTTCTGGGCTCTAACTTTTCATTCATTTACTCCATCTTTCAATAAACATGTATTGATCAACTACCATATTATTTATATCACCCTTAAAGGTCCAGTTCTACTCCTTTCTCCTCTTTTCAGGCAAGAATGTTGCTAGATTGGATTTTTTTTTTTAATGAAAAGAGAAGTTGGTAATTTGGAATTTATGTAGAATGGCCCCAATGATTGAAAGTAAACAACAAATTTAAAATTTTTTCAACTATTGCCTAAGCCAAAGTAAACACGGCTTGAAGTTCCATTTGGTAAAGGGGCCACCCGTTGGTCATTTTTGATCTAAAGCGTATTTGTGGTGTCTGGGAGTTAGCCTTCCCACTCTCCATTTCCATGACTCTTGTTGCAATGAAAGCACCCAAATCCAGGCACACAGCTGGTGTTTTGCACTCTACCATACATCTATGTATGTTTAAAATAGTGTCCTTGAGACTAAGAATATAGCTCAATGGTGAATGTGTAAGGCTATAGGTTCAATCCCCAACACGCAGACACACACACACACACACACACACACACACACACTCCTATCCGTAACAGCTTCTTTGGGCTCCCTAGTAAAACTCACTTCTCTGTCCCCCTCAGAAGTTGTATTGACCTTCTTTTAATTTAAGGGACATGCCACCCAGGCTGCTACTGCCACAGGGCCTTTGCACTTTCAATTCTCTCTTTCTGTAACACTGCAGTGTTATCTCATGCACTCAAAACAAAGATCATTTTCTCAGAGACTCTCGATTCTTTGAAACCAGATCAAGTCACTCTAATCTATCCTATTAGGACTGTGTTTGGCTCCTTTGTAGCTTGTGACATGAAAATGGCCTTAGATCTTGTTCTGAGGGGTCTCTGATTAACCAACAGCCCTAGCTGCTGTCTTCTGAAACTCTGCTGGGGCCATACTTCCCAAGGCGGCTACCAGCCCATGGCTGAACACAGCAGGAATACCAAGGCAGGTCTGTTCTTGAGAATAGTCCACCTTTTGGATGGTCACTTGTAGCCTTTTCAGAGGCTGGCAGGATTGGTTTGGATCTGGTAGGAGTGGATTAGTTCCAAGAGTGGATTGTCATAAAAAAGTGTGAGCCTGGCCCCTCCCTCCCTAGTCTATTGCCTCCTTGTTCACACCTGTGCCCCTTCTGCATGTGGCAGTTTCCCTTTCTGTTTCCCTGCCATGATAATTCACACAGCCAGAGAGCCCTTACCAGGAATCTAGCACCATACTGTTTAGACCCTTGAGTCTTTGAATCAGGAGCCAAACCTCTTTTCTTTGTAAGTTTCTCAGCCTCAGGTATTTTATTATAGACATATAAAAATGGACTCAGTCAAGTATCCATCTTTCCTTCCTTCCCTCCTTGTCTCCTTCACAGAACTGCTTCACCCTCTGAAGGCTCTCCCAGATCACTCCCTCTGTTCACTCACAGACATTTCCCCCATAAATCTCTCTCATGTGCAGTCCTGTCTTAGCATGCTTCTTGGAGGATTTAAACCAACACAAGCTTCTATGATGTTGATAAATTTAAATATATAAATACAATTTTTTTGCACATACCTATATCCCTGATGAGACTAGAAGAACAGAGACCAGGTTAGGGATTGGTTGTCTTTAGCTTACTGTTAAATCCCAGGACCTCCCACAGGGTCGGGTGCCCTGTAGAGGCTCATGGATACATATTATTTAACAGATAATGGAACAATTCAAAGTACAATTTCATATGAAAATGGAAAGTACAGTTAAATATAATGAGTGTCTGTCTTACCTATAGGCTGTATTAATTTCAGCATGAGAAATGAACTTTGGGCATGTTTCTGGAAAATAAGGTAAGTAAAAAACAGAAGACAAATTCAGTCGGTCCTAGTAGTCTACATGGTCATCTAGGGACTTAGATGAAATTACACTTCCTTGTACTTCCAGGAGGAAACCCTGGTTTTCTTCTTCCCTAAGCCATGATGGTTTGGGGATAGAGAACAACACTACATAGAGTCAACCCGACTTCTGTCCCAGATGGACAACCTCAGGAACAGTAGGCCTTCAAAGAAGTTGGCAGAGGAATTTTGAGACCTGACTTGCTCAGGATCTTGGGCAAGTTGCTTTTCCTCATCAGATTTTGATGTCTGCATCAGTACCATGAGAGGAGTGGCCGGAGGACTTCAAGGCACTTGAAGCTTGGACAACCCTGGATTGGGGTGAGTGTGATCTCTGTCTTGCTCCTCACTGTCTTTCCAGTACCAAACTCCATGATCAGCACTTAGGTAGGTACTCAAAAATCTTGAATGAATGAATGAATGAATGAAAGAAAACATGAATGGAGAATCCCTCCTCTTTTGCCTGGGTACTCTCTGTGTCAGGGCCCCAATCTGGGCCAGCAGGGAAGGCAGGAAGTAGCTGTTTACCTTGGAGGGAGCGGCTGGGTGATCTGCTTGTGCAAACAGCCATTTACCCAGGTGTCAAGAGGAGCAAGCGAGAGAGAACACACATTTATTCCTTTCCTCATGGTAATGATCCAGAAATCCCAGCCCGTCTCTCTGCATTTTTCCAGGCACTGCTGGAGTGGGAGCCCACTGACCCTGCCAGGGGCCAAGCAAGACTCCCACCCTCACTCTTCAACTCTTACTCCAAGTCATTCCCTCTCTGGTCCAGCTCCAGTGGAAATATCAGGGTCTGGAGTCATGCTACTATTGAATGTTTTTGCCTACGTGCTGTCTGTACCCTTCTGCATCTGGGGAGTAAATAGTTTGTGTGGTTCAATGCCCTGTGCCCACAACTGGAAGAGTGTCTTGCCTGGTGGCGCTGCTCAGTAAGTGGATATTGATTGATGGACGATGGGTCAGGTTTGCTCCAAGCCTGCTCTAAGGCAGTCACCAGCTTCAAGCGGGCCTGATGTTCCCACCATTGAAAACATCTCTTTGGGTTAAGCCCAAATCTCAGCCTATCACTTTTTACGGTTTTTGCCACATTTCTTGCTCTTATATAATATGCTTATTTAATTCAGCTCTCCTCCTTAATTTAAATAAATCTACTAAAAATTCTAATTGTATTGCATGACTGTAAATGGAAACCAATATTGCTTTCCCTAAATAGAGAGTAACCATGAAAAGAAATACAATGATCACAACCTTAGGGTCAAGGCAATGGAGGATAGAACTCTGGTTCAGCGTATTTTTCCTTTGTAATACTAGGTATTTTATTGTATGTATTTAAAAAGGTTATTTTGATATAAGGCCCATAGATTATACCAGACTCCAAAATGAGCCAGATGGAGTCACCTTTCTGTTAAGAAGGTGGAGATACCAAGATACCATCTATCAATGGTCCAAGCATGAGGCTTGTTATTTCTTTGTTAAAAAAGGAAAATCAAACAGTGTTGGGAGAGTGTGAAAGACACATTAGCACTAAGCTGCGACTTCCTCCATGACCTAATCAGAAGGACTAAAAGTGAACAGAAAAGACAATGAGTATCTCCATGTTCTTGAGTACCTATGGGCCACGTTAAATCATTTAGGTACCTTGGATTGTGGTAGGGTCTTCAGAAATCCTAGTTGAATGATGCATAAATTATTTAGGGAAAAATTGCAAATATCCTAGTACTGTAATTTTGGAATAATAGCTAGGTGTCATGGTTTGGATGTGAGGTGTCCCCCAAAAGCTCATGTGTGAGACAATCCAAGAAGGTTTAGAAGAGAAATGATTGGGTTAGGAGAGCTTTAAAGTAATCTGTGAATTAATCCCCTGATAGGGATTAACTGAGTTGTAACTGAAGGCAGGTAGAATGTGGCTGGAGGAAGTGAGCATGGGGGTGTGGCCTTTGGGATATATATTTTGTGTCTAGCTAGTGGAGTCGCTCTCTGCTTTCAGATCATTATTTCCTCCGTCACACTCTTCCGCCATGATGTTCCGCCCCACCTCCAGCCCGTCAGCTGTCTATGGATTGAGATCCAAATCAACTTTTCCTCCTCTAATTGTTCCCGTCAGGTCTTTTAGTCACAGCAGTGAAATAGCTGTCTAAATCACTAAATATTTATTGAGGGACTATATGTACTAAGCTCATGTGCAAAGCCTATGTTAAGTAGTCCCCAACCTATGATGGCACAAAACCAATAAGCATCCAACAAAAACTATTTTGAAGTTTGAATTTCAATTTTTCTCAGGCTAATTATATACAATGAGATTCTTTCTCAGGATTTGGGTCACTAGCAGTGAGCCACACAATCACTAGGGTAAACAAAGAGAGTACACTGAGTTACCAGTGTTTGGGGCATACAGGTATGGAAGAAATTATACGCTGTGGTCAACACTTCATCATAAAATCTGTATTGTGTGAGATAATTTTGTCCAACTGAAGGTTAATGTCAGCATTCTGAGCATGCTCAAAGTAGGCGAGGCTAAGCTCTAATGTTTGGTTAGGCAAGGTGTATTAAAATTGAAATTATGATATTTTCAATTTACAATGGGCTTATTGGAATGTAACTCCATGGTAAGTTGAGGACCATCTATTTCTCTTGAGGCTGGAGTTGGGATGAAAATGTTCATGTGATCATGGTCACTTTAAAGTGCATGGCTAATAAAGAAGAGTGAAATTATGGCATTTGCCAATAAGTGGATGGAACTGCAAAATATTATATGTTAAGTGAAATAAGCCAATCCCCAAAAAACCAAAGGCAAAATGTTCTCTCTCACTGTGGATGCTAACCCAAAACGAGGGAGCTTGGGGAGGGGAATAATTGAAATCCATTAGAGATTAGACAAAGGAAAATGAAGGGAAGGGAGTGGGGAGGGGAACAGGAAAGACAGAAGAATTAATTGGACATAATTTTCCTAGCCTTGTATACATGACCAGGGTAACTCCACATCATGCATGACCACAAGAATGAGGACCTGATTAGAATAAGTTGTACTTTATGTGCGTATATTATGCCAAAATACATTCTACTGTCATGTATAATTAAAAATAAAAAAATAATAAATAAAGTGCTTGGCTAATGACTTCAATATCTAGACTCCCTGGAGATATTTTCCTATCATTTATATCTTCAGTTATTTGGTCTTGTCTTCTGAAATGCCAGACATAAATAAATACAAAATTAAGAAGATTTGAGAGTTTGAGTAATTTTATCTTCTTACAGAAAAGATTTCTTTTATTCTTAGGAAACTGGGTAGAGGTAGTAGATCACCTGATTCAATCAGAGATTGAGCTTACTCTACTGTGGACTACATTCTTTCCGAGGGCTGGTCTGCTTTTAGTTTATTCCTCCTTCTAGAGCACAGTGCTTAGTGAATGTCAACTGAAAACCTGGGATGCTTGTCATGACCCCTTTTCCTTTATCAGATTCCATCTTAGTCTGTTTTGTGTTGCTATAACCAAATACTGCAGACTGAATCATTTATAGGAACAAAAATGATTTCTTGTAGTTCTGAAGGCTGGGAAGTTCAATATCAAGGTGTTGGAATCTGGTGATAGCCTTTGTGCTACATCATCCCATGGGGGAAGATGGAAGGGCAAGAGAGCATAAGAGAACAAGAGGGGGTATGACTCATTTTGATAACAACCCACTCTTCGCCTGGTGTGGTGGCACACCTGAAATCACTATGGCTCGGGAGGCTGAGGCAGGAGGATCATGAATTCAAAGCCAGCCTCAGTGAAAGCAAGGCACTAAGCAACTCTGTGAGACCTGTCTCTACATAGGGTTGGGGATGTGGCTCAGTGGTTGAGTGACCCTGAGTTCAATTCTCAGTACCAAAACAAACAAACAAACAAAAAACAAACAAAAACCAAAACAACCTACTCTTGCAACAATTAACCCATTCTGCTGATCACGACATTAAATTCACTCATGGGGGCAAGAGCCCTCATGAACTAATCATGAGGCTGAACCTGTCAACACTGTTGCATTGGAGACTGAGTTTGTAGCACATGAACTTTAGGAGACATAGTCAAGCCATAGCAGGTTCTGAATTCCCATTTTTCTTTTTAGTATGGACAGATCACCAGAAGCATAGCTCAGCTTCTCTGCTCTTGGCCATTGCTAGTGAATCAGAAAAAGTCCTTAAGGGGAGAGGGAGAGCGAATGTGGAGCCCACTTCTATCTCTTTGCACCTGCCGTTTTTTTCTTAGCCCCTTGACCTCACCACCTTGGTAGCTTCCTGATACCCCCAACCCAAGTCATTCAAAAACGTCATCTTGCTTTTCTAGTTCTTATTGATACATTAATCTACAACAAACAAATCTACTATTACAGGCTGATGGATACATTGTTACAAGGGAAAAGCAAGTTACAAAAGAATATGTCTAATGGGATCTTTATTAAAACAAAAAGATGGGGCTGGGGATGTGGCTCAAGCGGTAGCGCGTTCGCCTGGCATGCGTGCGGCCCGGGTTCGATCCTCAGCACCACATACAAAACAGAGATGTTGTGTCCGCCGATAACTAAAAAATAAATATTAAAAAAAACAAAAAGATGGACAATTTGTTAGAACACGCGCAGGAATATAACTGGAAAGAGGAGTCACCTGATCCTTCACATTGACTATTATACCATTATGCGGTATTTCATTTTCTATGTTATATAATTTTGTAATGTTTGGGCTTCAGTTTTCAATGAGGATATTTCATATAAGTGTAGAAAATAATATGATGATTCCAAAAACATAAAGAAATTAAAATGGCATAGCAAAATAACTAGAAGGTGATCTTGTCTTTATCTCTGTTTCCTACTTTGGGAAAACCAAGCTGACAGAATATCCAGCTATATAAGGAACAATAGAGTCTCGTGCTTAGACTCAAGCAGCAGGTCACAGCAGCTTTTCATTAAGTACAGTATAGAGGAGCCTCTTCCATCGGGGATTTTTCAGGTTAGTGAGTTACCTGTAGGGATCCAAATTATTTACTGGGTCTGGTTATCTACTTAATCTGCAAATAAAAGGGAAACCAAAATGATCAGAATCTTCCACATCTAAAAAGAAATGTATATAGCCAAACTAACTTCAGCACACTATGAATTTAAAAAGGACTTTCTTCTCAGAAAAAGAGGCACATACCCACCAAGCGCTATAATTTATAGAAGGGCTTAATTTGCAAACTCCATTTCATTATTTTGCAAGTAAATACTGAAATCCAAATTGGGACGTTAATACTTATCTGTGCTTTCAGTTTTTTTTTTGTTTGTTTGTTTGTTTTTCTGCCTAGACTTCTAGCCCTGTAAGATGATTTTGAGTCTGAATTTTGTTTCCAACTATGTTAACTAATGCTGCCATCATCGATTAAGAATTCAGTACGGATGTCTTCTATTTGCTAATCTATTGATTAAAATACTAGAAAAAAATTTTAAAATTCAGAATCCAGGTCAGAATAAGACTAAGACTCTTCTCTTGGTTGTCAATAATAAATCAATACCTGTATGTACAATTGTCAATATGTTTTGAATCCACTTGATCATTGGATAAACTTAATCAACATTTCCCTTCTCCTCTAGAGCTACCAAGTATTGTATCCCCATTCAAATCTTCTTGGTGAACTCACTTAGCCATTGACTGTAAGAGCCAGCTGTCTATACCTCCTGACCCATATTCCTGGCCGCAGGGGGTTGGACCAAAGGTGAATGTTTGATGCAAACTTGGCCAATCCGATTCTCTATCTCAAGAATTTGACAAAGAGGCACAGAGCCTAATTCTATTCAGGGAGCCATATGTGAAGGTCATGTGACATAGGGGCTGAGGCCACCATCACAGGGCCTCCATGATGGGCCTTGAGACACCTATGGTGAGAAAGAGCAATCTGAGACCAGAGAGAGGAAAAAAGATGAAGAGTCAGTGGTCAGTGCCTATTGGCTTCTTAAGTTCCCATGAATTCTGACTTTATAACTTGTACTTCGGTTCTGTGAGATTTTTTCCTATGGTTTTAAAATAGAACCCCTTCTGGCTTAAGCCTGTTCTATGAGCTGAACTGTGCCTCCCTCAAATTCATATGCTCAAGCCCTGATCCCCAGTACTTTAGAATGTGACCATTTTTTGTACATAGAGCCTTTAAAGAGGTGATTAAGTGAAAATGAGGCACTCAGGGTGGGCCCTCATTCAATCTGATCAGTGTTCTTACTTAAAAAGAAAACTGGCTGGGTGCAGTGGCACACAGTTGTAATCTCAGCAAAACGGGAGACTGCGGTAGGAGGATCACAAGTCAGAGGCCAAAGCCTCAGCAATTTAACAAGGCTCTCAGAAACTTAGTGGAACCCTGTCTCCAAATTTAAAAAAAAATAAAAAGGTCTGGGGATGTGGCCCAGTGGTTAAGCACTCCTGGGTTAAATCCCCAGTACCAAAAAAAAAAAAAAAGGAGGGGGTTGGTATTAGGACACACAGACACCAGGAACATGTGTGCTGAGAGAAAAAGCCATATTTGATCAGGGATGTCAATCCTACAGAAGTGGAGGAAAACAAAGTTCTGCTGTAAAAGTCACCCACTCTGTGGTATTTTGGTATATCTCCCCAACAGACAAATACTGTGAGTTTCAGTGGGTGTCAATGCTTACAGTAGTATGTAACAGAAAATAGACTGTATGTCTTACAACTAGAAATTAGGACAAAAAGAGACCCAGGGTGGGTTTGTCAGTGACCCAGGACATAGGCAAAGATCTCTGTTCTTTCCATGTTTCTGCTCCACCATCTGCAACTCAGCATCTCAGCCGTGACCTTGGGCTCCGTCTCTTCATGTTTACATGGTAGTTGCAACATTTTGAGACATGACATTGTCTAGAGGAGAATTTGTTATATTTGTTAATGTTTCTTTCTAGAAGCAAAAATAATTCTTAGAAACCCTCTTGCACTCCCCTGAACATTCCTTAGTGACCAGAAATGCATCACAGCTAGTGGCTAATGGCTGGCGATGAAGAGAGCCACAGTGAAGGATCTACTCTGGATGAAGGTGATCCCATGGAGAAGAGCAGGACCTAAATAACATGGGGGCATGGTTAAGAAGAAAGAAGGGGGGATGAATCTGGAGGATGTAGCTAACAGTATCTCCTTGGTTCCTTTTACAAATGCTCTTGACAGATCAAGTGCATGGGAGGCTTTGGTAAATGTTACTGAAATAGAGATATCTTTAATATCACTCCTCTGATCTGTCAACCTAGTTTATATATAAACAAAAACAAGTACAAAATGAGTATGGATTTTCATCTTTTCGTAACCCTGAATAATTTAAAAATTCTGTTTGTGTTCTCTCATTTGCTACAGATAATAATTTTACAAAATGTGAAAGTCATCTTTGAGAAGCTCACAGGCCTGAAATAATTTGCTCGAGAACACGTAAGGTTTGCCACTGAACAGTTAAAAAAATGACTAGGGGCACATGTCACTGAGTAGTGATAGATTAGATTAGAATAGAGAAATAAAGAAGTAAAATCATAGGAGTGGAGGTAAGGTAATGAGGACCAAAGGAAACTGATTAAATATATGGTAAAATCTTCATCTAAGGGGTGATTAGTGAAATATTTCAAGAAGATTGATCAAACTCGGTTTCCATAAACAGTTTATAGATGGCTTAATTATATAGCACACAGACTTAATTTGAAATTGGTTCATTTTCCTTGAAGCGCTATTTGTTGAGCATATACTATGTGAAATACCTGGTATTCGGCAGTAATAAAACGGGACTGAGCAAGACATATTTGGTTACTTTTCCTATATCAGTCAAAGAATAGGCTGGACTGTGCTACTGTGATAAGGAAATGCTGACCTCTCATAGCTCAACACCATCAAGATGTGTTTTTGCTCATGTAAATTAGAGGCACGAGTGGCCTTGTACCATCTCTGTACCTATGTCATCTGGAACACTGGGCCTCCAAGGACACCAAAGTAGGGCAAGAGACCTAAGGAGGATGCTTCCTGACTCTTAATTGTCTCGGTCTACATGCTATTTCTACTCACAGTCTATTGGCCAGAACTGGTTACATGGCCCCTCACCCAACAGCAAGAAAGGCCAGAAATACAGTGGGCAACTCTTGAACATTTGGTGAGCACTAACTGTCTCTGCCATGAGCTTTTATAATAAATACCACGCACAAAGTTGTGTTGCTTCTTTATTCATTTATAAAGTTTTCCTGTGTAAGGAATCACTATGTAAACATCATTTTAATGACAGCTTCTGCTTGAGGAGAAAAAGCATCACATTACCTTGCTTTCAGACCGTGGGTATAAGAAGATAAAGAAAAACAAGTCAGTACTAAAGAAAGGTGACATTTTTATTTCTTTGCCCTACAGTGAGGTAATAGAAGGAAAAGAGCTCAATTTGCATCACTGATCTCCTGCATACTACTTTTGGGTGTTTAAGCAAGTCATTTGGCTTCTGTGGGCCCCCTTCTTCAACATAAAAAAAGCGAATGATACTTGTATCTACCAAGAGAGATGTCGTGGGATTAGAATTGAAATGCATATGTGTGTGCGTGTATGTGTCCGATTGCTATATGTTCACATAGCACCATTACTGCTACACCATATTAATTCATTGGATGCTAAATAAGTCTGCTGCATACAGGTCAACGCAAATTTGAGATCAGAGTTTCTAGCTGCGATGTTCACATTGTCTTTCATGCAACCTCCTGCATGGAGGGTAACTCAGCTCCTGGCCTTCAAAGCTCCATTAAGTATCCCTTCTAGTCATGGCTCCTCCCCCGTGACTTCTCAGCATCTTACCTCATCAAGCTCTTCCCTTCAACACTCACTCACTGCTTCGACTGAGAATCTGGAGAAGTCTCTCAAGACCACTTTCCATGTCACTGATCTCATTATTGCAAAAGAATGGGGGTCCCTTCCTACCAAACCAGTCCCTCCAAGAAGATCATGCTTTCTGCCTTGCTGACACCAGGCTTGGCCCCCTGACCCGCTTTGACCAGTAAAAAGTGAGTGGAAGTGATGTGAGCAGAAACTTTGAGAACTGCAGCTTCTCTCTATTCTCTCTTTCTGCTACAAAGACCAACAACATGACCCAGATAGAAGTGTCGGCTTCAATTTTGGAGCTAAAATGCAAAGTACAAAAGAACAGCCGCTGATGTATGGTGGACAGGAATGTGGCTGAGAAATGGTCCTTAGTGGGGTAGCCCATGAAGATATTATGGGTTAATTTGTGCGGAAGCATAATCTATTCCAAAAGTTGATGCAAAGCTTAATCCCCACCACACATATAATTTCTTTGTAACTTTTGAAAATCTCCTTCCCTTAAGACATATTTTTCCTCCATTACCTCCCTAAGATACTGTCTATCAAATGCCTTATCCAGGAAGCTTCCTCTAATTACACTGATCCCAAATTATCTCACCTTTCTATAAGCAGCCCCCTCACATGTTATTTGTAACAATAACTGTAAAGAAATGTTTGTTGACTACATTAGCAAGGGAATGCTTCTCCAGTGGCACTGATTGGGATGTGATATTTCATTATTATAAAACTTTCACTGGTTCTTATAATATTTTGTGTGGACAAGGGTCATGCTTTTTTCATTTCTGGAAACTTTGAGTGTGTTAGTCAGCTTTTCATAGCTGTGACCAAAATACCCGACAAGAACAATTTAGAGGAGGAAACATTTATTTTGGCTCAGAGTTTCAAGAGATTCAGTCCGTGCATGGTTGGAGGTGAAGCAGAACATCATGGCAGAGGGTGTGGAGAAATAAAATTGCTCAATTTTTGGCAGCCAGTAAGGAGAGAAAGAGGGAGAGACGGGGGGGGGGGGGGGGGGGGGCGGGGGGGGGCAGCCAGGGAGACAAAAATCCAATCCCAAGGTCCCAAGGGCAGGTCTCCAGTGATCCACCTCCTCCATCCACTCCAACCAGCCTACTGGTGCAGTACAGTACAGTATTCCTTTCCAATTATTAGTCCACATATGGATTAATCCATTGATTAGGTTTCAGTTCTCATAATCTAATCATTTCATTTCTTAATAGTCCTGTGTTAACATAGGAGATTTTGGGGGACACCTCATATCCAAACCACAACACTGAGTAACATATACTTAGAAAGGCACGTAGAAAAATAAATGCCATGGGTTTTGGTTCTGGATAAGATGGGAGGGAGTATTTGCACTCTACCCTGTCTTTTGCATTGAACATATAAAACTTACTACTTCAAGTCCACAGCAGGAATTCAGTTGGTGATGTTTGCAAATTAGAGAACTCAGCAACAGCAGACCTGTAGTTTGGACTGATAAATAGGTTTCTCTAGATCTGTTAAATGCAAAAACTCCCTTCACCTCCTTTCTCTGGGTTTGAGAATTGGCCAGTTTCACATAGGTTGATCAGAAATACGAATCTTCCATAATTTTGTTGTTTCCACTGCTGTGAGAGACTAATAAGGTGGGTAGTGATCTCACCAGATTTGTGACTATAGCATCCCCAGGAAGGTGTGGGGAGACGCACATAACGAAGTGCCCATCCTCCCCGGGGATGACCAGAAAGAAAAAAATAGGTGATGAAGGATGGTTTCAATCCTCCGGGTGACTTTTACATGACCGTCTGCATACCTTGCAGAATTGGCCTTATTTTACAATGAAGGAAATATTCGGAAAAATAATAGAGACTCTTTCTTTTAAAAATACTTATTTCATCCCAGGAAGAAATCAAACAAAGACATGGTAGTACTGGTCAGATAAGTCAATACACAAGGAATTTGGATGGAAAAAAAAATCAAATATGGATTTTTAATTTAAGATCTAAAAGAATCCAGGGAACTCATGGAATTGGTTGCTGGTGAACAAGGGAGGGGACCAAAAGGAGGCAGAGGAGCCAATAGGTAGTAACAGAGGTCAGTCTGAGGCTCAGCCACATGAGGTTTGAGGGTGTTGGTTTCCATTAGCTATTCCGCCTAAAGATATTCAAACCAAGCACCAGTTCTGAAAAACCTTCAAAACCTCATTGTGATCTTCCTTCCCTTCCTGTCCTGGGCTTCTAGGGGTGTATTGGGTAAGTGGAAGAAAGGAAAATAGTGGTGCTATTTCTCTGCACAACTCTAGGGGGCAGCACCCTCACTGATCCATGTAACAGAAGGAAGGTGTATTTTCCTAGCCTACCAGCAGCCTCAAAAGAGAGGAAAGATGGTGTTTTCCCTGAATCACTTACCAAGACCACCCTTCTATTAGATTTATATTACATGTTCTTCATTATATATTATACATTCGTTCATTCCCAGAGCCCTTGTTTGGAATTTTAAAATATTTTCCTTTTCTTCAACATGTTGTTGACACAGGACAGAGTGAGTGGATAAAGCTAAATGATTTTACCTGCTCTCTTTGAAAAGAAAAGCTCTTGTGCTAACTAGCCTCATTTCTTTAAACATGTTTTTTTTTTATATGTGCAAATCCTCTAATCTAACTTGTAAAACGTTTAATATTTTGGATATACGGTTTTAATGACCATCCGAAAGTCACAGTGGCTGGACAATGGGAGCTGCTGGACTATTGTGCATTGGCTACAAAGCCATGAGGTGGCTCTTTCTCTCGGGTCAGGAGGTCAAGCTCCACAGCATTAATTTTGCTGAGTTTCTTTGTTATAAATAACAAACAAGGTCATTTATTTTCATTTTCTTGTTTCTAATTGCATGCATCGACTCCCGAGGATGAACTCCATAAACAGGTGGCTGGAATGCTGGGGAGAAAATTTGAAACTGTTCCAGAAAAAGAGGGCATGTCCCACTCTGGCGAAACAGTTTGATGAGGTAGAGATTTAGTCACTGCAGGATGCGCACCTGCACTATTACTCGAAAAGCAAACACTCATCTGTTTGGCACGCACAGATCTATGTAAATTAGGGGAGATTATTTTGCTGCTAGTTCTTGGCTGTTCTGTGATCAAATGCAATTGTTTTCTCTTTCTTAAGAAACACAATCTTTATTAGTCTCAGTTCTGGGTTACTTTTTACAATTTTACTGTTAACAACTGCTGAGTTATTAAAAATAACATGCCATATAAATTAAGCCAAGATACAAACTATGAAAGATATTTATGTGCAATGCTATGTAGATCTGTCAGGGAAGGGTTTAATGAATATTTGCCTGAAGGTTTTCTCGCTTAATGCTCCTATAGCTCTCCCTTAGTGAAAAATAAAATATGGACTGACCCCCACCCATTTGCTAAGAAAGTACTGGATCTTCAGCTCCCATTGTTCAGCCACTGGTCTTTGTGGGCTGCACTGCGGGGGGCCCCTCCTGCTGTAAACCCTCTGGGCTTCCTGATTTTCACTCTGTATAAACCTCCTCCCCCTTCACTACCTTTTGTCTCTTTGGGGGAAAAAATCTTTTTCACTTGAGCAAAATAAAAACTACCCGGTATTTGTTTCTGGAGTGTAATTATAAACTTCATTGTACATTCTTCCTGGCTTTGATGCTTATCTTGAAGAGTTCAGTGAAAATAAATTGTTTTTATGAAAGCAGAGAAACCATTTGATAAACACACTGTCTCTGAAAATTGTTCCTGCAAAAGAGGTCATTCTTTCACTTTAGAAGAAATAGAATATATTTCAGAAAACAGGCAGGACAGCAGTTGAGGATTTCTACCAATACGGATCCTTTTTATTTTTTTGAAGATAGGGTGTAAATACACTGAAAATTGCACACCTCCTGATTGTGTCGAGTGTATTGGTTTCTAAAACAGCTTTATTAAAGAGTTACTCAGGTCACGAGCAAATACTTGCTGCATTTCATATTTCTGAGAATGAATTCTTGGTTAGTACTCTTTTGCTACTAGGGTTTTGGGGTTACTGTTCCATAATTACTATATATCTGTCAGAACCTATGGGTGTATCTATTCTTAGTAAAAGTATGGTACACAGGGAAAATGCTTGGTTTTTCAGAGTTCTTCTTGTGCCTTGTGGCACAGAGGCCAACCTGACCAAAACTGGGTATATATACACAGAAAGAAAGAGCAAAACTGAATATATATTTATTATCTTGGAGAAGGAAAAGTTTGTTTATTACCACCCCTGCCATTTGCCTAGCTACTGTATTTTTTAACTAAAGTAAAAATATCAAAACAGTTCGCATTTCCAGACCAGAAAAGTTTAGATTCATTGAAAACTGAAACTAAAAATGATAAGTTTTTTTTTTTTAACACTATAATTCCTGTGTGGAACACTCTCCTGGTGATTAGTTTTAGATCCTGCACTAGAGACACCTAATGAGGGCCCCAAGGTCAGAATTCTTCCTCTATACCATGTATGTGTATGTTCACTATTGTGAAAACCTTCAGTAGGTCTTGATTTTATCTGCATGTCATTTAGACTGTGAATGTGAAGTGTTGATTCTCTGACATTGAAACTCTATTAAATTCCATGGAGTTGAGTTTTATGCACATATTAAGAATCCAGGCTGGATAGGAAAGCTATGCTTTATGACATGAAGTCAAATTCAGATATAAAACCAACTATCAGACATTTTACCAATATAATACATTAGCTGTTACTATGGGAATACACGAGGAGAAACTTGAGGAGCTCTGGCCTTGTTAATTTCCATTTGGAGCTGCTGTTAATTTGGCTACATTACATATTGCAAACAAGGATCATAATATTTGGATAGAACTTTTCATCACCCAAACTCACGAGAATTAAACTATATATAATGTTTAATAGTATCCTCATCTCATCTGGGCAAGCAGAACCCAGAGGGGTTAAATTACTTTCACAGATTCCGAAAAGTAGGAGTCTCAGTACAATTTCTGGTTATAAAACTCAGCAGGTTTAGGTTTAATGCAGTCCTCTTGGGGACCTTCTTGCTTAATTTGGAGGCAGGTAAAGTAGAGAAGTGAAGTTTTCAGGGTTCTGTCACAGTGTAATTTCCCTATTATGTTAAAGTTTATGTATTTTCCTTAGCTTGTTTTAGGGATTCTTGGGTGATGTCAATTATTCAATTAGAAACATCAATATAATAAAACTGTTTTGATCCAAATCATATAAGAACCTTAAAGAAGTTTTCTTATGTTTGCAAAGTGTATTTTGGCTGCACAAGGGATTCTTCTGTCCTCTTTAATCAATAACTGTTAGCACTGTTCAGCATAAATTCAAAGCATATTTAAGATGCATTCTTGGAGAAGTTTCTTCAAATTCAAGGCTAACCTAGTATGAAGGAAACCTTTGTCTATGGTATTTCAGGAAACAAGACTGCCCACAGACTGAAAAAAGGTGACACCCTTGAGATGACAAATAGCATGACAGTTAGAATTGCCTTACAATTTTTAGAGCATCACTCGAAAACTTTTAATGGAAGGGCTTCAAATCCCCAGGAACTCTTAAAATTAATTGGCATTTCAAATGCAACGAAGAGTTGAATCAGATCAGTTCTAAATGAAGCAACACATGATCTTAATTTTAAAGTACACAAAGGTTCTAAAATAGCAGGGCATAAAAGGCCCTACCCTTCTCCTCCCAAGGTAGATTGTTCTTAACCAAACCAAGAGGTCCTGGATACACTCTTCTCAAATCCTTCCTTAACCAGATTCCTGCAAATAATCTTCCACTATTTAAACATTCTTTCTCTCTCCTCTTTTTTCCTTCCTTTCTTCTCACCTTATTTCCTTCCGAACTGGCCTTTGAATTACTTGTTTATTGCAAACACACCGTGTATGGAGCATGGCCCTGTGTCCTTGGGATCCTGCAGTGATCTGGTGGTGTGTCCTGTCTCCTCTTTCCTGCCTTCTCTTACACCTTTCATGGAGGCCTTGAGTCTGGCCTCTTTCACACTATGTGTGCATTTGTTTATCAGATTGCTTCTCTCAATATCAATGATAGATGTGACATGAGAAGATCTCCAGGTGACTGGATGGGACAGGGCTTGTGTGCATGTATGCATGAAAAGGTGTGTAAGTGTGTAAGTAATCCACTTCAGAGTTCTTTTTAAGGACTTCCAGTGTCATGTTGAGATTCTTTCTTATTCACAAGTGCCTAAAATAGTGCCTCCTACATTTTAGGTACTCCAAAATAGTTTCTGAATGCATGGAGACTGGATAAAATCAAGGGACAGCCTTCCCAAATGACCAGTGATTTATTTTTTCTTTCTAAATGGCTCTATACACACATCTTAAGTCTCATTTATTTTTTTCCCTCTAATCAAAATCTATACTCCTAACTTTGTTTACCTTCTAGCCTAAATTGTAATAATAAAATGCAGACCAATGAGTACTGTCCTCCTCTGTTTGCATCCTCTAAAGCAAAGACTTCCAAAACAGCAGGCAAAGATGTTCTGGGGTGTGACTGGGCATTCCTAAGCCCTAAGAATCTCTTGGGGCAAGATTCTCACACTTCAGTTTCTTCTGAGTTTTAGTGCTGCACATCAGCCCAGGTTCAATTCCTGCTCTGACAGCCAGCAGGCTTTCACTTCGAAGAATATTAGTATGCCTGATTCTGGAGGTCTGATTACAACTTCAGGTTTACTCTGTCTGGAACTTTGATTATACTTTCCTTCGTTCTCTGTAATCAAGCTCAGATTGCTCCGGATGAACGGCAGAATGAGCAGAAGGTGAGGCATTTACAAAGAAAAACTCAGCTTCCCAGCCTTTTGGGCTCCTTTTAAGAGCTATCTGGGGGGGGGGGGGAATTCTTTTCTGGCACCCCAGGTCAGCAGGCTGCTCCTCTCTTGTGGCCAGACTCTGCACTTTACACCATTGTTAAATACTCTAAAAGATGCTCTCTTTCTCGACAACAGGTGGCCACTGCAACCTCCAGCTCTGATTGGTGGAAAGGCCACAGGCGCCCAGTGGCCCAGAGAAAGGGCCTCCACTTTTGCGTTTCAAGAACTTACTCAATGGGGTGTTGTCCTGATAATATCTCAGCGCACTGCCAATTTGTGCAACCTGCTGGGCCATTAGGGAGCGCCGCTGGGTTGTCAACGTTAAATGGAGACTCGGGATCGGAGTCAACCCAGGGACAATGTGAGCAGTTGTTCCTTTCCTGAACACACATAGCTTTCTTGCAGTCTCCCAACCCAGGTTTCTGCTAAGAGAAGAGCAAATACACACACTTTCACCTAATTGAAGTTTATTTTCCCTGCTTGGTTCCAGAAAGATAATATTGAGTGAAGGTACACATACAGGTGTCACAAGCCCGAGTGTCTACTTTGGAGAGAGAAAAAAATAAAAAACCCGTGTAATGCTTGTCTGAAAAAGTTCAGGCCCAGGGCCAGCAAAGTATGATCGAGGAACGACACTGTTTGCGCGTGTCTGATGAAATATTTCGAAAATTCTCTACTTTTAAAGTAGCTCACAAGATAACTGAGCCGGGGACCGGGAGCAGATTCCACAGACTCTCTAACGTTTTCTTCCGCCAAGGCTGAAGGCCAAACTCTCAAATTAACTCACAGCAATAAAGCCGAGGACAGAAAAAAAAAAAAAAAATGCAGCTTAAAGAAAGAGAAAGAAATAAAGAGGGGGTGGGTGAGTGCAGTATGGGGAAGTTAATCACCCAGAACCTTTTAGGAAAATAGGGACATTTTCTCTCTGAGAACAGTGAATGATCCGCCTAGATCCAGTTACTCAAATGCCTTTCGAATACAAACAAGAGCAAAGAAAATAAGAAGAGAACCGACAGGAGGCTTAACCCGGGAAGCTTCAAGTCTGCCTACCTGTGAAAGGTCAGGCCCCAACACCCCTTCTGAAAACTACCACAGGTGTACATGGGGTCCCGGGACCCGGCTACCGGGAGCCACGCGTGCAGGTTGTCTGCTGGGAAAGGTGTGCCCACGCAAGGGACCTTCGGGACACAGGGCCGGGAGGGTGGAGGGGCCGAGGGACAGACCCCCACGGGGAAGCATGGGGACCTGAGGAAAGCGAAGGAAGGAGGGGCGGGTCGGGAGCGGACCGCGTGGGGATGCTGGGGCCGAGGCGCGCGGGGATCGGGAAGGAGGAGGGTGGGACGCCGGGGCCACGGGACTTGGCGGCGGTGGGGCCGGCCGAAGCGGCCGAGGAGAGGAGGGGAGCGAGGAGCGCTGCGAGGCAGCGGGGACAAAGAGGACCGGAGAGGGAAGGGGGGTGAGGTGGGAAGAAGAGGGGCCCGGGAGAGGGGCGCCCGCCGCGCGAGCGACAGGGCAGGCGAGGGCTGCTCCAGGCGCGGGGTGAGCGGCTGGGCCCGCGCGGGGCAGGGGCCGGGCGGGGTCGCGCGCGCGGAGGCGGGCCGGGCCGGGGAGCGCACCGGCGGGGCGGGCGGCGCGCCAGCTGCCCGCGGTGGGAGGGGCGGAGCGGCGGCGGCGCGGGGAGGGGACCGGCGGCGGAGGCAGGAGGGGGAGAAGGAGGGGAGGGGCCGGGCCCCTTGTCTCCGCGGCTCCTCTCCTCAGTCCGCCCGGGGAGGAGGAGGAGGAGCGGGGCCAGCCGCCGCCGCCGCCGCCGCCGTCCCAGCCTTGCCCAGCGCACCTGAACTCGCCGCGCCGCCCCGGGCCCCCGCGCTGTGCCCCGCGACCTGGGCGCCTGGCCCGCGCGCAGGCTATCTCGGTGCCCCGGCGGGGCGCGTCCCCCGGGCCGCCTCCCGCTCTCCCGCGGCTCGCGTGGCCGCGCCTTTGTGTGCGGCGATCGCGGCTCCCGGGCTCCTTGGGCTCCGGTCGCGACGCCCCTCCAGCCCCGAGTCCCGCGCGCCGACCCCGGGCGCCCCCAGTCGGGCGCCCCCGACGGTGGATCTAGCGGTTGCGAGGAGGCGGGCACCGGCCCCGGCGAGCCCCAGTCCCGGCCCTCGGCCCCGGGCCAGGCTCCGGCATGGATGTGAGGTTCTACCCCGCGGCGGCCGGGGACCCCGCCGGCCTGGACTTCGCGCAGTGCCTGGGGTACTACGGCTACAGCAAGGTGACCGGGCCGGGCCGGGCCAGGGGGGTGGGGGGCAGGGGCCACCTCCCCATCCCGGGCGCGCCCCGCGCTCCGGCTCACCGCTTGCTGCACTTTTCTTTCCCCTCTGTCTCCCTTAACCACTCCTTTCCCTTTGCGCCTTCATCTCTGTCCAACTATCCTTTCTACCCCTTTCCACCCCCCCCCCCCGTTTTTTGTCCTTCTGCGGGCGCTCTGCGCGGCCCCTCCGCCTCTCCTCCCACCTCCTCCCCGACTCTCCATGCTGCCCCAAAGCGGAGCGAAGAGCAGCCGAGGACTGAAAGACTGGACTCGCGTGTGATTCTTTGTTGCTGTTATTAGTAAACACGATCGCAGCCCCCCTAACGGGGGGTGGGGTGGGGTGGGTTGGGCAACCCTGGGGTCCCTGATCTCGTGGTCCGATGATCTCGCCCCCCTCGGCTCAGTCCATCTTACCTCCCCCACCCGCTCGAGAGCTGGCCCCGGGGCCGCTTAGGGAACTGGGGAACGGAAGAACAAACTTTTGAATGTTGCCCTGCCTGGACCTGAGATAGGGGGGTGGGAGAAGTGGTTGGGATCCCTGCAGGTGGGCTCTGCTACCTTCCCGCTGGGGCGCTCTGGACCAAGGAACGGAACTGCCCGCCCCTCCCGGGTCATCGCAAGTGGCTTCTCATCTTTCATTTTTGGGGGCGGGGGTTAAGTTTGGCATTTCGGGGAGATCAGAGCTGCAGACCTCCACACCACGCCTTGGGATCACCCTACGCTCCTGCACTCCCCCCCCCCCCCCCCCCCCCGCGCCAACTTTGAGAACCCAGTGTTTCAGGCGGCTGAAGGTGGATCGAAGGCGGGCTGGCGGCGCAGCGAGTCGGTGCCGGGCTGTAGCCCGGGTGCCAGAGCCGCGCGTGCTCCGGTTCTCTGTTCTCCCTTAAGCCTCCAGGGCCGAGCTTTGGAGAAAGCATCACCCCGAGGGCGACATTCTGAGAAAGACCCGTGCTCTGTAGGGCCTGAGCCTTTTGAAATGTGGTTTTCTTTCCCCTCCCCCCTGCTCCCCCCTTTCTTTCAAATACTAGTTTGTTTATGATTGCTTGGATAACAGAAGAGGAAATAAGGAGGCTGCTGAAAGAAAGGTGCTATACAAAACTAATGAATAAATAACAGGAAGAGGAGGAATTGTATCTAGAGTGAGGGACAGTTTGCTGTGCCCGGTGGCTGATGGAGGCTCGTGTTCCTTCCTATTTGTTTGTACTTCCTTCCCAACTCCAGTGCTGAAGTTTGTAAAGACCATTAGGATCGCTCTTGTTCTCCCCTGTGCCATCGTGGGCCAGCTCCGCGTCTGGCACACAGGGCCCTCCCAATAAGCACCGAACGAAGGGACTTAGTGTTTTTAACCCCTTGATGGTAGTGTTTGGGGGGGGGGGGTGGGCGCATTCGTGCTCTCGGAATTCCAAGAGTAATACATTAAGCACTGGAAACGGAGCAAGAAAAGGCCGATGGCTGTTGTCAGAGTTAAGGATTGGTTTTTGTCCTCTGATTTTGGATTTACTCAGGTTATTAAATGCTTTAAAAAGTCCCCCATGTATGCTCAGTCAGGGACTTAGGCAGCCTAATTAAGTATGTAGTGTTTCTGAGAATCCACCTAATTGTTCCAGTGGGGTATTATTTATCTCCTTACAACTTAGCCTATGTGTGCCAGCCTTGTATAAACCGGGCATGCTTTTATTTTGGGAAGCTATTACCTTGTCTAATGTAACTACTTCTTTCTCTGATTCAAGATCAGCAACACTCGAATGACACCAAAATAGAAACCTATTGTACTAATCCAGTCACTGCAATGCGTGGCAAATCTCTGTTCACTAGGATCCAAAGGTACTTCAAGGGACCAGAGGAAATTGTGGATGTTTTTTTGTGTGTCTCTTTTTATCTTCCGAGAAAGACTATTTTGAGTCAATTTAAACTCAGCATACTTATTTCAGGGAGGGCACATAAAGCTTGGAAACAGACATTATTTATTAGGATGCTTGTTGAACTTCAGAGTGTGGTAGCAAGCTGGTTTGCTGTCATCTTAATTGAGCTATATTTCTGAAATAACCTGCTGTCTTAGTAATCAGCAATCTGATCATGGTAAGTGCTGTAGTACCCAACTTGTGAAAGTTAGGTACAGCACTCAATATTGGGAGGAATATAATTGTACTTATTCTAAGGGGCATTTCCATTTACTTACAGGTAAAAATATATTAGAGTCCTTGAAATAAAGCATTCCTTAAGTTGAGCCACAATAGTATGTTTTCCTACTCTCGATTTTCTATCTCCCAGTTTTATTCACCGTAATTTTTCTTTTAATGTAGTAGAAGAGGAAATGTTAACTTTATATAAAACAGCAAGTGCTAATTAAAGGTTTATAGCATTTTGTTTCACAGCTAACTTATGTGTCTGAAGTGGTGCTGTTTAGTGAGGTTTATATTAAAAATGTAAAACCTAGCACATAAAGACATGCATTTATTTTATATAAAAATACCTGTAATTATTAATCTCTTAAGACTTTAAATGACTTGCATTATCTTTCTGGATGGGAAATGATGAATTTCCAAAAAAAAAGTATGTTTTTGCCCTTTCTTGTTTTAACGACCATCTGGGAAACTTTAGAAGGAACACAGAACTCTCGGCTCCAGGCGTAACAAGTGAAAAGTTAGCGCTTATCTTTAAATTTATTTACAAACCGTGAATAATAGGGTTTCATTCATTTCTCTCTTTAACAAATGACCAGAGTCCTTTGTATAAATTATATGTGAGTGTATTATCTTTACATTCGGAGTATATGGATCCTTTTTAAATGTCAGCGCTCATGAAAGTGTACTCTGTCTATGGAGAATGGATGAAAGAGTTTTGAGGGTTCAAAAGTCATTGCAAGAAGGAGAATAACTTCAAATAAAATATAGCCAGGATCATTAAAATCAGTTAATAATTCATGAACCAGCCACTGATGTATAAACTTAAAGTCATCTCTATTTTCTAAGGGCTAATTTCCATTTTAATTTCAAGTGGAAAATCTACTGTTTGAACATTTCTTTCTGTGATGTGGCTAACAAATTAAACTAAAGTCTATATGTTTTTAAAAAAATCCTTATTATATGATTCAAGTGAATTGGTGACCCACTGACAATGTATATGGAATTTCTTTCCCTGGGTTCAATTAATTTTCTCACCAGTAAGAAAATAATATGTAAAGTATCAATTAGCATACAGTTGTCAGAAGTCTGCCACCCCAAAATAAGATTTGTGTTTTGAATGTGGGTGTAGGTGAGGTAGAACTATATAGTAGGTTAATGATAAACTTGGATTAAATTCTACTAGCTTTTTCTTCATATTTTGGGGGGTTTTCTTTTCGCTTCCAAATATAGCTATTGTCTTCTTATCCTTAATGATGATTAGTCCTTTGTTGTTTTTTACTCAGTCCCAAATCTTCTTTTAAGATTATTATATGTATTATTTATTGATCACTCTACTTAATTAAGACATTCCATGTTGGAGCTTTGACTCCACCTTATAGGGGCTCTACCTCGGTTAGCTGAAAGAGTAAGAGAAACTGAAAGGTAATTTGTCATTTGTCTACTTTCCTGGGGATCATGGTTCAAATTGGGAATACATTGAGAGGAATTTGATGGAACCTCTTCTTAGACTGATATCTTAAACTAGCATAAGAATTAATTGCTATACTTCTGGAGGTGTTGAATTTTGAGAATAGGTTGGGATATTTCCATATCGTTCCATACAAGATATTGAAGCTGTGTTGTGGAAGAGAAATAAGGTTTCTCTAAAGACCTTAGACCAGGGGTCTTGCACTTAAATGTCTGTAGGGACAGCCATTTAGTTTAAATGAGGATAGAGTTTGTGACCAAGTGGAGAACATGCTCCACTTAAAGGGGTGGCCTTGTTTTATCATTAGTAGATTGCTCCCATGCCATCATCTGGGCCCAATATCTCCACATTTTCTAGTTTGTCTTTTCAAGAGAATGACAATCTGAATTTTATATGAAATATCCCAGATTCTAAATGTTGGCAGTAAATTAACAAATAATTAAAATCATTACATGGAACCCTCAAAACATGCTTTTTTTGTGCTACTTCTTTGAAACTTTTGTCTTACAAATTTATATGCAGATGAGAATTCAAAAATGAATTTTTATAAGTCATTTGTGGTTTATGTTCAACTATGTGGGCAGTTCTGCATTCAACTCTGTGGACAATTGAATGGGTGGAATAGACCTGGGTAAAGAAATTTGTGATAGCTATAAAAGAAGACTAGACTTATGGCAGAGTGGTTGGATTCAGGTTATACTCGGGTTCTTCTAGAACTTTGGCAGGACCTAAGCACTATGGATCTGGGCTCCCCTCCACAGTTGTATCAAATATTGAAATATACCTGTATCCTCCATTTAACATGATATGATATGACCCCATACCTGAGTTGGTCAGCTGACTTATGCCAGTGTGTAGACACTTGATTTTGTATTTATTCGTTTTCATTTTATAGTTCTTTTGGTTCTGCTTGCCTCATTCATTTTCTTCTTCATATTTTACACATTTTTGTAGGCCCTCGAGAAGCTTGCAGTTTGGTCAATTGTGACTGATAGATAAAATGGTCCTGTTGCCACTAACTGGAGATCTACAAACACCCCAGTTGGCTCTTCCAAAGAGGGACATGGTGATGAAAAATGCCGAGTCTGGTAGAAACAAGCATATGGTTAGCCATAGAAAATTAATTTTAGTCATGTTAGATGGAGGCAATGAGTGTATGTGGTCACCATGTTCAAAGTATGTGTTGATATTTGAAGAACCAGCTCCTTCAGGACACAGTCTCAACTGGATGCTGGATGTGCTTGATGACTTGTTTCATTTTATTTTTAAGTATTTTTTTTCAATCCCAATTAGTTGTCTGTGTCTAAAAAATCTTTGTATGTAAGTCTGGATTCCAGCTTTTTTTTTTTTTTTTTTTTTTTAGAATTAATCATAAAATTGGCAATAAGGAACCTGCATTCCCTGGGGGGGCGACATCTGCTGGGGGCCCTTCAGATGGGCATGCAAACTGCTGTAGTTCGCCATGATCTCTACTTTCTCTTCTCCTGCTCAGCCCTCTGTGTGCCTCTCAGGTCTTGGGAGCCATTGAGTTTGAAAACTTTGATAAAAGAGATGAAATTAAGAAGGAACAAATGATGCTGAAACCTAGTGAAAGGAGGTTACTGTCACTGGAGAAATTACAGTCCAAGTGCACTTTGTAGGTAGTAACATGTGATCATTTTATAGAAGTTGTTTCTCAACAACTTCGTCATCCACAAGAACCACCTGGAGAGCTTGTTATAACGCATACTTTTGGACTTTACTCCTAGAGATTCTGATTCATAGGTCTGGGGTGGGGCTCCCAGGAGATGCTGCCGGTGTGGGGCTGGAGCCTATGTTCTGAGGAGCACAGGGCAGAAGGCCTTCCACGGTAAGGTACAGTTTGCTTTTTGTGTGTTCCTAGGTTAGAATGGCTTGGGTTGAAGATAACAGAGAACCCAACAGAGCGATGTAAACTAAAGACATTTGTTTACTTACAAAGAAGTCTCTAGGTAAGCACTCCCAGTTTTTTTGCATGGTTCAATCCTTCCTTGAAAGAGGCCTCTGATCTCTTTGTTCTGCCAACCTTGGAGTTTCAGCACTTTCCTGAAGCCAGTCACAAGTTGGCTACTGCAGCTCCCGGCATCACATCCTCACCTAATAGTGCACAAATCAGGAACAGGACAGTGGTGGTGGGAGCGGTGGTAGCCAAGAACACATTTCCCTCCGGCATCTCTTGTCAAGAAGCAACAGCTTTCCCAATAGATTCTCTCTTTTATGTTATTGATCAGAAGAGGGTCGTGTGACCACCCTAGGACACTCATATTGGTAAAGGGGAAGGAGATTTCTGTGATGGGTTTAGACCAATCCCACATCATTCCCTGGGGTTAAGCCTTGCCACATGAGCATAATTAGTGTCATGTTCTATTGGCAAGAAGAAGGCTGTTGGAAAGACAACCAGCAGTGCCCGTTGCTTTGTGTGTTTGAAGAATTGTTGATGGGCCAGTGGTTTGGGTGCAAGTTGTACTTTGTAAAGGTGGATCTGACCTTTTGACTGAATCAGTATAGAGCCCCACCAGAGCTAGGGAGACTAGGAGGTCATTACCCCACCAGGTAAAGTCTGAGAAGGATTTGAACAGGAAAGTGTGAATGTGGCTACAAGGGAGAAGAAGGTGGTCGATGGGACATCTCTGTGACTTGGGAATGGAGAATGGAGATGGAGATGATTAGGGTGTTTCAACTTGGGCCCTAGATGAATGGTAAGACCTTGAGCAGAAACAGACAGGTTAGACAAGAAGCTGGTTTGAAGGGAGAGATAAAGCTGACTTTGGATATTTTGGTGGAATGTTCCCAGAGAGACATGTACCAGGTTATTCTCGAGAGAGGTCAGAGATGAGGAATCAAAGTTGGTCTTCCTGTATGCAGTAAAGTGATAAAAATGGTCTTTCATCCTTTTAGATTAAGGAAACAGGAGTTCAAGGACATATACTTGGTCTTGAGGATTGGTATAATTTCGGAGATAATATGTGGAACTCAGATTATTTGGAAATCCTACTGCACTGTTAAAATAATGGATTAACTATATAATTCTTAATAGTTATTTGGAAGAAACATTCTTTTTTGCTGTGCTGAGAATTGAACCCAGGACATTATGTGTGGTAGGTAGGTAATCTATCACAGAGCTATATCCCTAGTCCAGGAAGCATTCTTAAATGATAATTATTAAATGGGAATGATGCAGAATTTGCAATAATAATAGTAATAGCCATTTATGAATGAAAATATTTAATATTTTTCTTTATGTAAGAGGTAAATTTTAAATTGGATTTTGTGAGATATTATATATGCCCTCAGTATCTTAGAGAATCTGTTTCAAGTGTGGTTAATATGGAGGGACAGAGCTGGGGTTGTGGCTCAGTGGTAGAATGCTCACCTGGCACGTGTGAGGCCCTGGGTTCAATTCTTAGCACCACATAAAAAAATAAATAAAAATAAAGGTATTGTGTCCAACTTCAACTAAAAAATAAATATTAAAAAAAACTAAGGAGGGACAGGATTTTTGCTAAAGTATGCTTGTAAATTTAAATGTGTTTTGATTGTAGATTCAGGTCACTTAGAACCCTGTTCAAAATATAGGAAGTAGAGGCTTTTTGTCAAGGTCTGCATGGGCTTCTAACAGGTTTTTATCTTCTCCTGTTGAGGTAGATCATTTAATTTTCTTTGTTTTCTGGGTTTCTGTCCTTAATATTCCTTAGGGATGCCATGTTCTCTTAAATATATATGTTCCAGGCTTGTGTGAAGCCTATCAGTCACTGGAAAATGGTCCTTCTTGTACGACTAGCATTCTGTCTTTCATCTTAATTTTGGTTTGTTTATAAAAGAATAATTTGGAAATCTTGATAATCCATAAGTCAAACAAATTGGCCATTATCAAGATGCATTTGGATTTTACTCTAAACACATATTTGAGTGATATAGACTCCTTCATTTGGAGGTGCTAGATTTTAAGCTTGGCTCTTCAATTCCACATGTGGCATGTTTAATGTGGCCTTATCTACAATGATCAAATTGTTTATGTAGAAGGATTGTGTTAAAGGTAATGATGATGGGGGTGAGTTTTTAAATCCAAATTGCCAACCTGACTTGAAAACTTTAGTGAAATATGTATGCTTGGGTGGAAGTTGATTTTCTTGAAAAAAGGATGAGTTGTATCTAGCAATATTATAGTAGTTAAAAAATATAGTAGATTTGTTTTAGAATTCCTTGATGTCTTTTAACAAGCACCTCAGCATTTACTAATTGGTTTATTTAAAACCTCATAGCGAGAAAGCTTAATGGAGAAGTGGTTAAAATAGTTGTATAGTTAAAATTGCTTTTGGTTGCAAATGAGAAGATGTCGTCCAACTGAGTTAAATACAACAGGGATTGTAAGTTTTGTTTCAGGCATAGCTGGATCCAGAGTCTCAGTGGCTGTTATAAGACTTCCTGTATCACCTCTGCTTGCTTCTCTTTGGCTTCTTCATCAGCGAGACTGACCTCAGGTGGTGGGAAGATGTCCAACAGCTGCTCCCGGGTCACATTCGCACAGCTCAGCTCCCCAAGGAGGAACTCTTTCTTGCTTGTTTCAACAACTTCTCTACCTCAAGTTCCATTGGATAAACTTGGTCCCATGTCCTGCCATCTCAGGAGGGGAGTTGATAATGTCATCCCTAGGAAGCCACGTGGACTACAAAAGGGGAACCTTCAGTCATAATGATGAAAGTAGGTACAGAGTAGGAAAAAAAAAGTCCATTTAAACATCAAACTTCAACTGAAGCTTGATTTTTTTTTTTCTTTTTGGTACTGGGGATTGAACCCACTGGTGCTGAGCTACATCCCCAGTTCTTGTTATTTTTTATTTCAAGACAGGGTCTCGATAAGTGTCTCACTAAGTTGCTGAGGCTGGTCTTGAACTTGTGATCTTCCTGCCTCACCCTCCCAAGTCTCTGGGATTATAGGTAGGCGCCACCATATCCGACTGAAGCTTGATGATTTTGAAGATATCTGAGGATTTGCATGATGCATGCATATTATGTTAGGAAAGAACTTCTTTTGGGGGCAGAGATTAGATGTGGTCTGTCTTCAAGAGACCTCTAACTTGACTTGGGAGCAGATATATATGTAGGTATTCATGAACTATGTGAGCATGTGTGTGAATGTGTGTATAGCAGAGAAGTTGATTGCCTGAAGCTAATGATGGTGTAAGTAAAAGTACCCCATGAGTGGGTGGGATGAGGAAGAAGGTCATGGAGGGATGTTCTGGTCATGAAAAAGCGCTCCCACGAACTGTCAGGCTTGGTTGGACAAATAGGAAAATTAAGGATGTTTAGAGGAGAGAGTGAGAGAAGAAATTCAGGACAGGATTTGCTGTGAACATAACATCTGAGCAGAAGTCCCATTAGAGGCCTGGGTGGGATGGTCCTATGGAATAATCTGTGGAGGTGAATTTTTGTCTTCCCATGGCAAGAAGTATGGTTGGTGAGATCAAATTGTGGAGACACTAGAATGTCTGGCCAAAGAGCCAAGCTTTTTTTTCAGTAGGTACTAGTCAAGTGTGTATGTGTTGTAGTATTTCAGTACATTGGTGTGTGTGTGTGTGTGTGTGTGTGTGTGTGTGTAGGTAGGCAGGTAGAGGATGACATTTTGAAGGGGAAGTTAATGAGAAAATATTTTCAAGACTATCTGAAAATTGTTTGAGGGAGAGATGAGAAGGAAGAACGTTAGCAAGAGAAGGATAGGTGGATAGGATGGTCACTTGGGGTGGGAATGAAGACTGTAAATAAAAGGGAGTTAGCCTTTAATTGATGCCAGAAAACACTTCTTTGAGATAATAAGGAAGAAAGGAGATCGCTGAAGATTTATGAATATATATGTGAAGTACACACATCCCATAATATTTATATAGAAAAGATGCAGGGGAAGGAGTGGGAGGAGGGCTGGAGAGGGGAATGAGTACAAATGGTTGTGGACATTGATTGACAAGCCCACGATCTATCCCGCTCTCTGCTCCTGTCTCATTTCTTAGAGCTGCTCCCTCCATTCTTGTTTTGTGTGTCTTAACCTTTTCAGCCTTTATCCAGTTGTTTTGCACTTGCTGGTCACCCTGTCTGAATCCTTTTCTCCCAAGATGTTTACTTGGCTGGTGGCTCCTCAGCAGTAAGGTCTCAGCCAAATGTCTCCTTCAAGTTTGTCCTCACCATTTAAAAATATTTCAATATCTACAATATCCTTTCCCCCTCCCTCCAGTTACTACTTCTCTACCCACATCATTTTATTCATGGCATGTGTCCCCAATTCAATATTTTGTTTGTTCATTTATGTGCTTCTGCTTTATCTCTTTGCACTGGAGCATATACTTTATGAGGGTAGGACTGGGTCTATTTTAATGACCAAGGCACAAATATCCAGGGCAGTGCTGGGTACACAGAAGAAAACGTGATAAAGAGTGAAAAGGAGATGAATAAAAACATCATTGAGCAGAAGATCTTTGTATCAATGTGTGGGACCTAACCATGTGTCAGACACCTCTAGGCGATGCATGGGAAAGGAGCTGTGAAAAGTCACTTGTCCTACTTTTCAGGGTCCATTTTCAAGGCTTTTAAGTTAGAATTTTATTTTTAATTTTCATATCAGTATTTCACGTGTTGGTGGCAGGAATAGAGTAATGGGTGTGAAGATGGCTTCAGGGTAGGTCTTGCCTGAGGAGGAGTGAGAGAGGAACAGGAGAGAAAGGAGTAAAGAAGTTTTCAGAGTGACCGAGTTTAATCCAAGTATTTGGGTTGGTGAAGAAATAGTCAAGGAAAGGGAGGGGGAAAAAACAGACTGGAGTAGCAATGGCCTCAATGATGTGGACGTGCGTTTCTCTTTTCCCTAACCAAGTCTAGAGGGAAGTGATCCAGAGCTGCTAGGAGGGTCCTTGAGGGATTGGGGGCCCACACTGCTGCTAGCTACCTTGTTATTGTTGTCCTAATGGTTCAGGACTGGGCTCCAGTTGTTTGTGGTCCAGCCAGCAAAAAGGAGGGAGGTGGTCTAAGTTAAATGGAAGGTTCTAGAAGGTGCCACATGATACTTTGCTAATATCTCACTGGCCAGAGTGAGTCACAGAGCCACATCTGTGACTGCTGAGCTCCCAAGAAATGCAGTCTGTGGTGCCCCTGGCCATATGCCTAGTTACATACGCCATTACTGTGGAAGGAGTGAGTGATAGGAATGGACCCTTCCTGGGTATCTACAAGTTTGTGATTTTTGTGTACAAACAGCAGTGGTCTATTTTTCCCCTAAAGTTTAATGTTTTTTAGTTTCAATTTGCTTCTTGGAAAAATCCTTCTTTGGTGAGAAAGATACACTGTAATAAGTCTGATATCTTTTTAGTCCTTTCTTCAGTTTTGGGATTTTATTTTGGGCATGCTTAAAATACCCAGTGATTTATGTTCTTTGTAGAAACTGCAAATCATTATGCCCTAATTTTAATTGAATACCTATATTTGAGGCCCACATTTCTCTTCTTTTCAAAACTCATCTTGAATTTTTATAGCGCTGTTTCTCAAGTCTTAACTATTGGGGACAAAGTTTGAGCAATTTTTTTTTTAATTAGATATTTATTTTGAAAAATTTTGATCAAACCCAATTTACCCCTGACTCCTCACATCCACATGTCCATTGAGAGAATCTTCTTCACTACAGAACCCCCAGTCCCCTATGTCCCTTTGCTTCACACAGTCTACTGGCCCTTTCGGTTAGCCCTTGATTCTTTCTGCAGCCTTCACTATGAGAAGATGTCGGCTGCCCTGGCCTCTACCCAACCTCCTCTCACTGCCTTCCTCTTGCTCTGTATTTTGTAGCCTTCAGGGAAATTCTTGGTTCTCCACTTAAGGGCAGCTGAACTTGGTGCTGTCTGCCCTGGGCCCTGGCTGCATAGTCCTGTGTTTATTCGTTTATTATCTTGGGAATTCTCCACAATGGCTAGGTCAAGTCCCCACTGTCTTCACATCCCAGGTCAACCAGGCCTCCCCTTGTTCCTCAGTGGAACTCTGGAGGAATTTGATATTATCTGCCATGAATCTCATTGGTCATTCTCCCTTGTCCAGACCTACGGGAAGGACAGCCCTACTCTTTGGAATAAATCCTTCCAACAATGTTGTCTATTCCTTCCTGACTCTCCCATGTTCTTGGTTCTGCCGTCAGTACCCACCTCTCCTGGCTTGTGCCTTTCTACTTTCAATGTTCCTGTTGCTTAACTGGTACAGTGGTGTCTGCCTGTGATTCCAGTAACTCAGGAGGCTGAGGCAGGAGGATTGTAAGTTTGAGGCCAGTCTCAGCAATTTAGTGAGACCCTATCTCAAAATAACAAGGGCTGGGGATGTAGCTCAGTGGTAAAGCACCCCCGGATTCAACCCCCAGTATAAAAAAAAAAGTTCCTGTCTTCTGTTTTCTATCCTCCACTATAGATTTTTGCCCCCAGAATGCTACCTCACCCGTCCCAATTTTTGCTCTTTCCTCACTCTGTTCTCATAAAATGTTCATTTATTTCAGTTTTCCCCTTAAATGAATGCAAAATTAAGACTACCACAAATGGAAAATCCCATGGCTTTTCACGTACAGGGGAAAAATAAATCCTAAAGATAAACACAGGGGAGTAAACAGAGTTTTTGAAATCTCACTGGAGACCTTGCTTGCCCAAGGCTCTGCTCTGTGTTTGTTGAAAGGGGAGATTTGCAAGTGTTAGGAGGCGCTGAAGATGTGTTAGCATTAAACTGAGACTTGGTCTTTGATTTTATCTGGCCTTGAGAAGGAATTCAGAACAGAATGGCTTTTTCCAGATGTTGTGAAAGGTACTTCCTTCCCTTCCGTGTCCCTTACCTCCTAGAGCAGAGTGCTTCTCAAACTCCAGTGTGTTTACCAGTCACCTGAGGTCCTGGAAAACATGCACATAGTAGGTAGCATGCACATAGTAGGGAGCCTGAGAGTGGAGATTACTAACAGGTCCTCAGGGAGCTGATCTGGCCACATATGTGGCAATAGAGTCCTAAAGAAATGACCATCCATGCTGACACTTGCTGAACTCTGTGGATCCCTCTTTCACATGGTCTCTCTGATGTTTACCGGGGGTCCTGTGTCTTTCCCACCCAGGCCCCCTTTACACCCTACGGACCCCTTCTCTTCCTCCTAGTGTTGCTGGAACTGTCTCCTAGCTCCTTGCCACACCAACCTCACTCACTCTTGCAGGAATGTGGAGTGCCTGTACCAGGTACAGTTCTCAGCCCTGGGGTCATCCTTTTCTGATGACTCTGAAATTTCCTACTCCTAGCTGGTCCCTATGTGGCCCCCTGTGCCCATGGTCTTGGTTCCCTAATGTAGTCTATCCACATGCTTCCGGTGGCTTCTGCTGTGCCATCTTCTCCACTGCATTCCCTCTTCCTCTCAGGGACTGGAGGTCTCCTTCTAGAGCTTGATCTCTTGCTCTTTTTACCTCTGCTTTCCCTCCTCCCTTTTTTCATTTTTATTTGTTTTGTGCCTTTAGCCATTCCCTTTCTGGTGTTTGTAGTAGTTGTCTATGGCCATGTCATAAATCACCTCTGAATTTTGTGACTTAAAACATTTTGCTTATAATTGTGCAAGTCAGCATGCAGTGGGCCACTGATTCTCCTGTGGACTCTCTGGGTGTGTGCAGCCAGCTACAGGGTGGCCAGGAGGGTGGAGGCTGCTGGAGGCTGCTGGCTGTCAGGGGGCCTTCATTTTTCCAGCCTCACCTCCTGCACTCTGTCCTGGGCGTGTTCTCCTGGGGGTGGTAGCATTTTGAGAGGGCGTGGATGTATCCAGGGCCTTGGATCTTAGAGACCCAGAAATGTCATCCTTTTCCTTCTACTACATTCTCTTGGCCAAAGCAAGCCACCAGGCCAGCCCAGATTCAAGGGGAGAGGAAACTCCTTCTATTTTGTGTTGGAAGGAGAAGCCAAATTACCTTACGTCAGGGCATGGCTACAGAAAGGCAGGGAGCATGGTGGTCCTTTTCCAATTTTTGAGGTCCCAGGGCCTCAGAAATCCTCATCTCTCACATTTCTCCTGCACAGCACCTCTACGGGCCACCCCCACTGCTGGGACTGTCTTCAGTTCAAATCCAGCACAAGCCATATGTCAACCCACATGCCTCCCACCCCAGACTCCCCTTCAGGTTTACAGATGCCACCCTCAATTACAGGTGCAGAATCTTAAAATTAATACCGTTTTCTTGGCTTCTTTTGTTTCCTCGGAGCAGGGAGTCTTCATGTCTTCCTCATTTTCCCTTCAAATGCTCTCTTTTCTGCCTTGTTCTAGCTGCCAGGATTCTCATCCAGCCGCAGGTTCCTCACTACCTTTCTCTACTTGGAGTTTTTCTCGACTCCTAAAATCACCTCCATGGCTCATCGTTGTTTGTCGCAGAGCCTTCTCAGACCTGCCACCTTCGTTTTCCCCTCTCTTCCTATCACTGGTATTGTTTATTCACAATTTTTTTCATATTGATCCACTTTCAAATTTATATTCCCATTGCATATGGCAGCCCTGTATTGCTTCGGTGTACAAAATCACCCGTAAAATAAATGCACAACTATTTAAAATTTAAAAAGGTTTATTTATATACCACTTCATTGAGTCTAGTATGCACAACAGATCTCGGGAGCCCTGGCCCATCAGGTAAGTTGCCATGTCTTCAGCTCAATGCTGCAGACCCTTCATATCTGGTGTCAAACTTGCCACATTAAGCAAAAACAAAATTCCTTAGCGAACATCTGGCAAATTTTCTTAAATGCTTGAGTTCTGCTCTGTGTCACAGTTGATGGCCATATAGATCAGCGCCACAAACTAGGATTTGCGTAAGAATCTTCCAGATCTCTCCCATCTAGCCTATACTTATCTTCTGCTGTCACTTTCCTACCTTTATTTTTTTGTATCTGTTCTTAAACATACTCATTGTTTTTTGAAAATATTAATTACAAATAGTTTTTTTCCTTCTGCTTCCAAGGTTCATTGTTCATAATAAATAGCTTTTCTTGGCATAATATCCTTGCTCTATCTACATTATTTTATTTTATTTATTTTTTTGCAGTACTGGGAATTAAACCCAATGGTACTCTACCACTGAGCTACATTGCCAGTCCATTTTATTTATTTATTTATTTATTTTTCAGACAGGGTCTCACAGAGTTGATGAGGCTGGACTGGAACTTGTGATCCTCCTGCCTCAGCCTCCTGAGTTACTGGGATTCCAGGCATGCGTTAGCCACTGTGTTGGGCTGGCTGCATTAATAATTTTTAAAATATTTTCTCTAATCCTGGTTTTGTCATAACAGGTTTCTAATTGTCAAAGGAGTACAATCATTTGTTAACTCTTCCTTTTTTTTATGGCTTGTCTCAGTCCTAGATTCCTAGAAAACATTGGAGTCAGGACTATATAGCTTTAATCATAGTTTAGACACTTTGAAAATGCATTTTGAAGCAGGTGCAAGATGGCAGGTGGCAGATTTGCATTTCCCTTCTTCCATGCTTCTCAAGCCTGCAAGCTTGCTTGCAAAGGTGGGATTTGTGGATGACCCAGGTAGAAACCAAATAAAGGAAAACCAAGTCAAGTTGAAGGAATTCTACTGGGCTAATAAAAGTAAGGATAGTGATAACAGAAGACAAAGTGAGAATGATGCGTGGGAGGGATCTAGAAGAATCTTCTATAAGGAAGAGGGACAAAAATCCAGCATCCAGTTGTAAAGAGGCAAAATAGAAGGTTATAATTTTAAACACAAGGCCAATTTAACCTTAATGGATCCATCTGACAACAGATAACATCTCTTTGCTTGATGATAGTCACTAAGCAAAATGCACCATGGTAGCACGACCCATACATTAGCATTCATCTTTCTGGGAAATTTATTTGCTGATGATAAATTTTGCCATCATCCATAATTGTTGACACAGAATTTTTGTCAGAAATAATGGAAATAATGATCTTGAAGTTTCTGCTGCCCATCTTGCATTTTAAAAATCGGTTGCAAGAAAGAATGTATTTCTGGTGAATGGCCTGAAGAAGATGCAGAGCACCCATCCAGCCGGATAACCTAATTTAATGAGAAGGTGCTGCCAGACCGAGAGCTTTATGCTCCTGGTGACATCTTGTACACCCTGCTCTACAGTTGCTTTTGCAGGGTCTCTTTCCTTTATTGAATGGCACACCCAGTAGAACTCACTTGGCATCTGGAGGAATCCTGAGTCGCCGCTTCATGTTTGTTTGTTGTGCTTAGAAGGTAGCCCATCTCATCTCAAAATGTCCCTCTTTAAGGATGATTTTCCCGAGAATCTTCTTAGAAGACTGTAACGGGAAGATCTGAAAAGAATCCACTTCGTCTTATCTTGTGGGTATTATTAGTCTTGTCATTCTCATTTCTTCCTTTGCATTGGCTGCCAAGAAATTGGATTCAAACATGAAACCCATTTAGTAGCTGTCCAGGATGGTAGGATATGCACTCCTCTTTGTGGGTCATCTAGATTTCATTATTTTCTTTATTTTACATTCTCCTTGCCTTGATTCTTGCATTATCTACTCCTCTTTTAAAAAAAAAATAAATATGCTTTTAAAAGTCACCTCAATCTTTCTGTGGAGATAGGCTATGAATAAATACTTGAAGTACTTATGAGTATAATGAATATGTTTGTGTAATGTCAAGGATACTTATATCTTTCTAAAAGGGAAATTTTCACATTAAAAAAAGAACTTAGTCTACTGTGTCAATATTGTAAAACTGAAAAACAAACTCTTATCCTTTCCTCTTCTAGTCTTTTTTATAAGTAGGACACAATTCTCAATTTATAGCACTTGCTGGAAGTTGTTTCTTACATTTCCCTCCAAAATTATAGAATCTATTAAAATGGTAAAAATAGGGAAGTTGAGCATTTGGCAGGCTGACAGGGTGTGAAGCAGAGGCCTTGGGACCAGGGTTCTACCACTTAGTGGCTCTGTGATCTCTAGCATGTTCTGGAGCCTCTTAGCGTCTTAGATTTTGCTCTGCGGTGCTGGAGAGACAAGACTGAACAAAACAGATCAAGTCGTGCCTCACAGCACTTACTGCCTACGGATTATTGATATACCTACTCCATGGGCTTATTGTGTATAATAAACAAGCTTACCTTCTTGAGAATTATAATAGTATTTCCAGCATAGAGTTTCTGTAAATATTGACATTAACCCCGCCAACTAAGCACTTCACGGATGTTAGCTATTAGCACTAGTTTATTATTCCAGTATATTAATTGTCATCCTAAGATTAGGTCAGTATCTTAATATATGGATAGATGGCTGTTCACAGACTATGGGAAAATCATCTTGCCTTAGAATACCCCAATATTTTACTAGAACTTGAAGGACTGAATTTGGAGGACTTTCACCTTGAGCACTGAGAGGTGGAAACTCTGTTCTTTGTGTAATGTATGACTTGAGCAGGGTTTTTCACCCTGGACATTATTGACACTTGGGGACAAATAATTCTTGGTTGTGGTAGGCTGTCCTGTGCATGGATGTTCAGCAGCATCCCTGGCCTGTACCCACTTGATGCCAGTAGCATCACCACCTATGACAACCAAAAATGTCTCTATAGACATTGCCAGATGTCCTCTGGTTGAGAACCACCTTGCTAGAGGAATATTTTGGAAAATTTTCTGATTTTGTATTTAGAAAGGGCTAACCGCAATGAGTTATTCCTTTGTTACAAAGGGCACTTAACTAAATATAGGGCAGTTATTTCTCTAGGGCTTAAAGATGCTAAAAGGAGCCTCCATCACTGTGTTCCCCAGAATAGCAAAGAAAGCCAGTGTTCATTCTAGGGAGTAGATGATCACCAAGCAAAGAGGTTCTTAGACCAGTTAAAATAATCCACATGTGCCTTGGCACCTGCCAAATGTTTTCTTTTTTCTTCTTGCTCTTTTCCATTTAGGAATCTCTTGGGTTATTCATTTATTTATTTATTTAAATTTACAGAGCTGTATGATACACACTGGTCCAAAAAGAGCAGGTCTTTATTCATTAGAGGAAATAGTTGTTCATCAACTGACTCAATTAGAGTTCACCTATGTCCCTGGGTGCTTGAACTAACTCACAAAGCCATTTGGGATGAATTTTTACAATACCAACAATGACTGGTTCTATGTATTGATTATATTAGAGTAAAAATAGGACTTAGATGACCAGGATTTGAATTTCTTGTCCTATTTCTTCTGACATCGGGGCTATACACTCAAGATGATGGATTTATGTGTTTGTGGTTCCCGGTGTTTTTGTTAGTTAATTTAAATTATTTATTGAAGTCTTAAGTCACATGAACCCCAACCTCCGATGTCATTTCATTCCTTAAATAGTCACAAAGTGGCTGCTATGATTATGTTCTATGGTTTGAAGGGCACTGAAATATTTTTTAAAAATTATTTTTAGATGTTCATGGACCTTTATTTTATTCATTTATTTATATGTGGTGCTGAGAATCGAACCCAGTGCCACACACATGCTAGGTAAGTGCTCTGCCACTGAGCCACAACCAAAGCCCCAAGGGCTCTAAAATTTAACAGGCAGTTTGGCCCCTTCACACTTTGACTTCCAGGGGACAGTGACCACATCTGCCTCATTTGCTGCCATGTCCCCAATCCCCAGGACTGTGCCTAGCATGCAGGTAAACCTCAGTACATAACTAGTTGCAAGATTTTATGCTAATATTTAGGGTTCTTATAAATTTCATAAGCTGATTACATAGTTTGGGAACAATTGGCAGGTTGTCTTAAGCCTGCAGCAAAACCTTTAAAAGAACAAATCCCAAGAAAACGCATTGTGGGGGTCCAGTGTTTCCCCACAAGTTAATTGCAAAGCCTACCTGGTAGATTCCTCCCCTCCCTGCAGTTGGCACTGTGACCCTCTCTGTCGACTGCGCCTGGAATTCCTGGAGGAAAGGGGGATGCCGAAGACAACAGTGTCTCTCTCTGGCTCTGATCAGGGTTTTATTGTCAGGAAATCCCCCCTTTCAGGGACCTCATTGTCTGTATCCTCTAAACAACCCTCCCCCACACCCCCCATGCCCTGCCAGCCAATGATTTCAAGGCTTTATAGAAATGAAAAGTTGCTCTTCTTCTTAAAAAAAAAAGATCGGGGAGATAAAGTGATTAACACTTATTTTGTTCAGGAATCCATCTGAGCTACCATCCTTGAACACTCATTTGGCTTGTTGGAAGGGTAATCTCTTTCAGAAACATTGGACAGAATTGACCAATTCATTATGTATGTAAGTCTGCTTAAGAATGTTTGATTCAGTGCACCCTCATCTCCTGGCTTCCTAATCTCCTGCCTTGGCTCTTCTGTTCTCTTTGAGTTTCTGCAACTCATTTCTACCCTGATTATTGAAGCTTTCCCTGGACATTCCAGGCCTGGTCGAATCTTGATGAATAGATTTATGGGGGGAAAATGCCATCCTCCTTTAGTTAGTTATTGATGGCCAAATTGTTCTGGGGTAATTAAACTCAGAGAACTACAGATTTAGGCAGAAAAGTATGAAATTACTTAAGCCAGTGGGAATGTTGAAGGATGTCTTAGAGGCAGTGGGGAATTCTTATAAAAAATAGCCACTTTGGACAATGTGGGCAGTTCCTGAACAGCTAATTACGAAAGATACATATTTATAAAAACAACATCCATTGAGTTCATCATGCGCATACCATTATGTATACTATTTAAAAACAGGAACAAATAATTGTAGGCATCCTTCAAGGGAATGTATCGTACTTTCATTTTGTTTCAATTCCTCCTCTTTTTGGGTTTACCAGGCAGATTTCTAGTAAAGTATTATTGCCATCACCTATTACAGGGAATGGAGGAAGTGGGCCAAATATAAAAATATTAGAAAATGTTGGAGGGAGTGTGCGTGCATGCTTGTGTATGAGACAGTGCTCCTGTGGACTTCTAAATGGTACAGAAGAGCAGCGGTGTAAGAAGAGCCCCTCTCTTAAATTATTGCCTTGGTATTTCTTGCCTCTAATGCAGTGAGACAAATTTGCAAATTTAGTAGCCATTCATAGGAAGTTCGTGTTTTCCCCCTGGGTGCAGCAGGCGAAGTTACCGATAGTAGAATGCACACCTTTTAGCAGGTGGTCAGGTGCCTGTAGTAGAATATGATTGTATTATTTTATTATCTAAATGATAGGTAGGTAGATACTGTGGACTCCAGATAAGTTTTCTTTTATTTCCTTTCTAGTAGGAAAGTTTTAGGGAAAAAAAAAAGGTCAAGGAAGGGAAAAAGGAAGAAAACAGAAAAATCTTCACAAACTAAGTAGATCTTTACCTTCTAAAGGAACATGGATAACCATCTGCCCCCCAAAGTTATCATCCACTTTTGTGTTCATCAGAAAGAATCTCAAGTCATTTTATTCACTGTGCCTGATTAGGTGCAATGTGATGAACTAGAATTATCAGGTCCTGAAAACATTTATTTATTTATTTACACTCGTGGGGATTGAATCCAGGACTAGGCAAGTGCTCTACCACTTAGTAGCTACATCCCCAGCCTTTTTTTTTTTCCCCTCCAGAAATGGTCTCGCTCAGTTGCCCAGGCTAGCCTCAAACTTGTCATCCTCCTGCTTCAGCCTCCCAAGTAACTGGGATATAGCAATGTATCAATTACCATGCCCCGCCAGATTTATGGTTTTAATGAATAAAATGAGTATTCTTCCCCTCCACCCTTCAGATGTCTTACCTTTTATATTTTTGAAATGAAAATAGAACAAAGTAGGATTTTTTTAATTATTATTGCTCCAGCTGAGGACACTTCCTGGGAATTTTTATTGTCACTGAATAAGAAAATCAGGGTGAGTGGGCCAGGAAAAGGAATCAGCATCAGGACTTAAGAAAAGATAGCCAATGGGGCTTCTCAGGAGACACAGAGAGGAGGGCTGAGCTCAGCTTTTGCCTGCCATGATGCAGAAGTGAGGTCTTCTAGAAAAGAGATAAAGCTCCGGTGTGCTTCAGTATGCTGCTCAGATTTTTCTCTTTTGGAAGGAGGCTGGAGCTGGGGTGAAGGACAGACTGGGTTAAGGCAAAGGAGGAGGAATGGCCACGTGCTTGGGACAAGAGTGAGTCCTTCCCAGCCCTCTCGGGGAAGGAGGACATGGACATTTTCATTTCCTTTTATGTCTTGTTCAGTGAATGCCCAAATCTTCCCAATTCTCATTAAGAGACTTTGTAATTGTGTACACGTACCCGTGGTGATTGGAAATCATTTGCATTTACTGCTCCACACATGTAAATCATAGTAATTTTGGGAAGAAAGAATTGCAAACATCTAAAAAATTCATTTGAATGCATTTTCTCAAATTCCATTTTTAATATATCCATTTCTTTCAGGCAGTCTCTAATGTCTTATCAGAATTATTTTTTAAAACTGAAATAGACCACTTTTAGGCCCTATTGGATTCAGCGAGTTATTAAATTTCACATCTTCCAGGGTTTATTTTTTTTTCTGATGCCATAGTTCAAGATAATGTTTTTTTAATACTACATGCAGAATTCCAGAGATTCATAATAGCTTATGACATCTTAATGTCCACAGTGACATTCCACTGGTCATATCCAACTGTGATAAACAGCTCTGTACTCTATAAAAGACGACAGTCACTAAGTAAATGCAGGAAAATGCAAACAGTCTCTCGATCTTATGAATGATGTTACAGATCCTGAATGTTAATTTTGAAGAAAACACATGCTTAAATTTAAAGTTTATGCTTTCAATTCATAGTCCTTTTATTCTTCCAGGAAAAAAAATATCAAGCAGCTATACTTTAAATGAATTTAATGAACTGCAAAGACTGACATTTTCACTATAAAAGTCACACTTCATTTAATGAGTAGTTAAATATTGATGCTATATTAAAATACAGGCAGAATAAAAATGGTGCAGTGGATTTCAAAATAGGAATTCAGGGTTCTTTTATGTTGAAAATTTCATGAACTGAAAAAAAAGTACCATTTATCAAAATGTGTTCATAAACACAAATATTCCAGTGGAAATCAAATAGTAGCCTGCAGGACATACATCTCTGTAGATAAACTGAGGTTTTTCTTTTCACTGTTTTGATTCTGTCAATCTTTGCTGCAAAGGGACCCAGTGATGTTATATGTGGTTCTGGTTTCCTGGAACTAACCTACTTTGCATGAAATGTAAAAACAATGAGATGATGATGTTTATTTTCGAAAAATAAGTGAACAAGGTCCTGTTCAATAAGAGGGAAAGCCACGGTGGCCACATTATCTCCTTGACCTCATCTAGGCCTGGCTTAGTCCTCTTACCATGTACCTACCTCCCCCTGTTACTTGGAAACTCCAAGCACACTCTGACCCAAGGCCTTGGGTTTCTTTCCCTTTGCCCCAGATCCCATTTTCCCCTCCAATATTGCTTGTGACTAATTCTTCAGGTCTTTCCTTCAGCATCTTTTTATCAGAGATGCCTTCAAGATCACCCTTCTCCAAGAGTGTCTTCTTTCCCTGATACTCTTGTCTTCGCGCTTCTCCTTCTATAAGTGCCGCAGTCCGGCTGCAGCAAAATAACCGGGGTGGAGGGGTGGGGGGGTGACGAGCAACTTGTGTAGGTTGAAACAGCAGGAGTGGGAGCCGTTTATTGTAGGACAGGAGGGGTATATATACATTCCACACAGCTTATCTAATTAACATAAACTAGATACAGCAGTCAACCAATAAGTAATCTCCACACTTGCTGGCGTTACTTCACAAACCACTCCCCCTGGCAAAATGCCAGGCGCCATCCTGACTTGTTTACAGACCCTAACGTATAAGCATTTAGCATCACCAAGTGTAGTGTTCCATTTCATTTATTGCCTGTCTCCCCCATGATAGAACATGACCTCACAAGGGCAGGGAATTTTAATTAAAAAAATTTTTTTTGGTCTGTTTTGATCCTTGTTTTTATCCTTAGAGCCAAAGACTGTGCCTGCTATAGAAGAGACATTCAAGAAGTATTTGTGCCCTGCATGTATGAATGAAGTGGGTCTTAATGAATGAATAAAAGTGTGTTTTAAAGGCCAAAGTTGGATTTTGCAAAGGGAATGTGCCCTCTGGTAGCTGTAAACAGAGATCAGACTGTCAGGAGGTACTGGATTGTGGATATGGAGCCATCTGCACAGAAGGCAGGACCAGCTTGTAGCAGGTCACCTGGGACTCTCCTGGTTTCAGCACCAAAGATCTGCATTCTAGCAAACTGGGATGACTGGTCCCCCTGGCACAGAGAGCATACTTGAAGCCCTTAGGGATTATAGGAGTACAGGGATCACAGACAGGTGTCACAGGTGTCAGAAGGATGCTATATGGCTGCAGCTGACATGGCCTGTGTGTATGTCTGAGGGTCATGCTTACAGGAGAACCCCCTGAAGGAGGTGTCTGATGTAGCTTTACTACAGCTGACCAACTCTAGAGAATTATAGGCCAGTTTTGTCTGAACTCCTAATTTTTCAAGGGAAAACAAATTTGGATTTCTATGATATTTTTAATTTCTTAAATGCTAGCACTGATTTGAAACTGTCTAAAAGTATTACCTATGGTCTGTGGGCTGCTTGTTGGCCACCTCTGCTGAATTTGACCCAGGCTTTCTAATTCATTAGGAGACAAGGCGTATGGACCTGGATTTTGAGCACTGAAAGAAAAATGTAGCTATTGAACATCTGTATTCTTTGGAGAAAAGAAATATCATGAGTAGCTTTAATAATAGGTTTTGGGTAGCTTACATGGCATACTATTAATATTTAGGGAGTATTTCCAGGAACTCTTAATTTCATCCTCAACAAGTCTAAAAGGTAAGTACTATGAATGTCTCAATTAACACACGAGGAAATGGAGGCAACTGAGATTAAATAAATCGTCCCAAGTCATAGACTAGAAAATAGGTCTTTGATTCAAACATAGCAGGCTGGTTCCCGAGATTGTGTTCCAGGCTTCTCAAACTTCAGTGTGTATCAGGATTACCCAGGGGGATTATTAAACCACACGTTGCTGGGCCCCACATTCCGAGTTTTAGTAGTTCTGGGTGGGACCCAAGAATTTGCATTTCTGCTAAGTTCCCAGGTGATGCTGATTTTGCTGTTCTAAGTTGCAATTTGAGTACCACTGTTCGGAACCATCCCCAAACTTCTGAAGGGACCAGGGATCCCTGGAGAAATGCCACTTTGTATCCACCAGAGTTGTGTATTCACAGTTGATCTCTATGGTCATACCTACATATTTTGTGGATAACATTGTCCTGGGCACAGGTAGCCATAGACAAAGACAAAGCATTAATGGGCATTGCCTTAGTCCATTTTCCGTTGCTATAACAGAATACCTAATACTGGGTCATTTATAAAGAAAAGAGATTTATTTTGGCTTGTGGTTCTGGTGGCTAGATTTAGCAACTGCTTCTAGCAAGGGCCACATGCTGACTTCAGCTCATGGTGGAATAAGTTTGTGTGGAAGAAAAGCATGAAAGTGAGAGGTGCCAGGCTCACTTTATAACAACCTGCTTTTTTGCAAGAACTAATCTATTTCTGTGAGAACAAATGCACTCTTGAAGAGAGCTAACTGCATCTCTCAAGAAAGACATTAATCCATTCACAATTGCGCCCATGACCTAGTCCCCTCTCAGAGGCCCTACCTCCCAACACCTTTATGTCGACAATCAGATTCCAACATGAGTTTTGGCAGGGACAAACCACAGAGGCATAAAGAGAGTTTTTACATAAAATGAAGCACTTCCTGCACCCCTGTGGTCCTATAGTTTTTTTTTTTTTTTTTTTTTTTCAGATGAATACTGAAGACCTCTGTGTGTTTCCAAATATCTGGCAGAGAAAGCAGGGCTGGGATGAGCTTGTGAAGAACTGGGGGAACTACCAGTGGTTGGATGTGGTTTGATTTTTAGCTCCAAAGATGTGTTTTCCAACCATATTGAATTACATAGAAAGCATTTTCATTCCATTTCTCGTTCAGTCTCTCAGTGCATCAGTGAGAAGAATCTCAAGTTTGGTGCCAATATGTCTTTAACAATACTCGCTAATCTCCCTTTTTAACAGAGAGATTGAGAGATGGAGGGATAGAGGTTGGGGGAGAATCTGCAGGACTCAGTTACAGACCCTCCTGTAGCTAGAAGTTTGCTAGAATGAAATAGATCATTTTACTCTGACTGTATTTCTTTTGATAGTTATGTTCTATTTGTAGCAAGAAATACTAGTTTTCTACTTTTGATGTATACTTTCCTTTCATTAATGAAAATATATACTTATGTTTATTCAAACGGCTGAATTGAAGAGAAATGTTGACAGTACTTTATCCATAATTCCAACATTCTAAATACTTTGACAGAGTTGTTTTTTTTTTTTGGAGTAAGTTTACAACGTATTTGTAGCAAACCTTACCTGAAGTCATGTTAGGCCATATTAAGTTTTTATCTCCCTTTGTGTGAATATTCAGACAATTTTGCTGCAGAGATATCTGCCAGGGGTATTGTTCAATAGGTGGGTTCTGTATTACTTTTCTAAATCTTAAAAACTCTTAAATACAAAACATTTCCATCCCCAAGATTTTGGATAAGAAGGAGTGTGGATGTACTTTAAATGACCAAATCTGTGCAGGTGGTATATAAATAACTGAAATTGGCAGACACTGATTTAGAAGCAAGAGCTGTTATTTGAGATGAGTATATTAATGTGAGCAGAACAAACATAACGTCTAATAGGATTTTTCAGCTTTTGCTTGCCTTAAGCCCCCGGTAATGGTTGCATCTGTATTTAGGGGGCAATGTACTATATTTTACATATGATAAGGTGCTAGCCCTGCTGCCAAGCCTGGTTTTTTAAAATCAAAATTTCTCAGAAAAAATGATAATGTAGTACATTGCTCTGTTTTGTTGGAAAACCAAAAACATTCAATCAAGAACTAGTTTTCCAGGATTTATTTTTATTGCAGTAATTATGGCTCTACCTTTTATGTATTTTTATTGCATATGAGGCATGGGATGTCTCCATCCAGGGTCCAGTTTCCATTGCTCATTGGTGTCTTGTATTTGTACCAATGACTGTTTTACCACTTTTGGTAAGAAGTCATGTCTGAGTCCTAAGACAATCTTCTCAGTATGAAAAATGGCTAGTTGTCCAAATATCATGTCCCTTTCATCTTTTTCTCAGCTAGGATTCACTTCCCATCCCTATCTCCAGCAGAGCAACAGAAGAGACAGAGATGGTAAAGAATACTCAGATGCCCATAAAAGATTTAGTTTGGGGACTGGGGGCAGCCTCACTCAGGGAGCCAGGCGCACTGGTGAGAGCTTTGTTACAACTGCCTATCTGATAGTAAGACTTAATCCTTTGGTAAGGCTGGCTAATGTATCTTGGTGGGCAAATGACAGTGTATTTTATCAGTTTGATGAATGAACTAGCCCTTTACATTTCTAGCTTAAATAAGATGAAAGTGGTTGGGAATAACGAGGCGTCAATTTGAATGTAACATCATGAGCTAATGTAGGTTTCACAAGCTTTAAACAATTTGCAGCCTCCAAAATATTTGTAGATAACAGAAGACAATTTGGCCCATCCATCTGTCCAGGACAGTGAGTGCTCAAGGAGTTTGGTTTTACATAACTTGAGTGATGCTAGTCCTCTTTGATCTTCTTGGCAATAGTTGCCCTATAATTCATCCTCACTAGGAGGAAGGATTTTCTGATGACTGACATTTTGCCCTTCTGTCCCTTCTTCCAGCTTCTAAATCTAAACTCATCAGTCATTGTCCTTTGTGTTTTCATGTACATGTAAATTCTGGTAGAAAAAAAAATTAAAATGAGTTTTCCCAACCATAGACTATTAATGATCCTTAAAATCAGATTCAAAATCAGAAACATATCCTGCCAGATGAGAGGATGTTTGAGAAAGTAGTTCATGAATCCTCATGTTTGTGTTCTGTGAGCAATATATCAAGCAAAGTAGTTGCTCTGTGTATTTATACTATTCAGATGAACATTGGGCTCCCAATTCAAAATTTCTATAAGATAGTCTTCATTTCGATCCCATAAAGTATTGCATTTTATCAAAATAAATGTAGATATTTAAGAAACATGTTGCTTACAATTCTGGTAAATATTAGAATTCTGTATGAGACTATTAAAGCTGTATTAGGACTGATACCATTAGCAGCAATATAGAGAAGATGTTTTATTAAATACTAATTTCATATGTTATTTAACAAGTAGCTGGCTTTGAACACATTAATCTCTCTTTTTAATTCAAGGTTGATGGTCTGGGTCTTACATATTGTATCCCTGAATAGGCCATTCAATAACTATGCAAAATATCTATTTCTCCCTTGGGTATTTGTGCTTTGATATATTCTGATCCTTATTAAATTTAAACAGGATCAAATTTATACAGCTCTGGCAGAGATTTATTAAAATACACTGAATGGACAGCTTGTGGGAGCGCAGTGTACTGTAATAACATATGCCTTTTACCAGAGAATAGTAATTATTGAGAATCAAATAAATCTGTAGGAGGTTAAGTATATATGGAAAAGATATCAATTGCAGTTCTTCAAAACTAGCCTAAAATATTTGAAGATGTGTTACTGTGCAAAATAACGAATCTCATCTTTTTAGACTCCAAATATTTAGCAATGTTTGAAAATGTAGGTTTTTTGGGATGTTTTAAATTCCAAAGAGGAGGGTGACTCAAAATTATCAGAAGTGTTACATGTGTTTAGCATACTCCATCTGTAGAGGCACCTGTTTTTTTTTTTTTTAACTTTGCCCTACTTTTTATTAAATAAATTTGAAAGCACATGCATTATCTTATTTGTGAAAAACTTTTATTTTATTTTTATTTTTTGAAAACAGACATCCATGTCTCTCTTGGTTGGAGATTTGGGAGAAGGATTACAAAACAGACTAAAACAAAGAAGTTCTCAATACTCAAACTAATTTATGTTTTTAAAAATATTGTTTTGGTCTTAATTTAGTGTTTATCTACATACTTTCACAGTGGTCTTAGGATGTTGAATCTGATCAGGTTGCAGACTTCTCATGTCTTTTATTTTCTTGGTGAGATGGAACCTTGGAGGATGGTTAGGATTTTCAATGTTGATTCTGTCAGCATGATACATATGATCTGTTCTTTCAGAGCTCTTGTGACTCTAATATTTTATCCTCCATACATTATTTAATTATGTTACAATTGTCATTATTAGCACTCTTCTCTTCCCCCTATTTATAGACACCCTTGGGGCAGGATGGAAAAAGGACCTTTCTGTGTGGCTAGAGGAGACTATATTGGCACAAAACCATCTTGGCTTGCCAATGGATTCTTCTTCTTCCAGTATGGAAATCTCTGCCTAATTTCTTCTAGTATAGAGAAGTAACCTCCTTCTTATAGTAACCTCCTTCTTTCCTGGTTAAATTAATATGAGTGTCAAGTGAAGCCAGGCTTGAGGTGTCTGGGAACCAAGGAACCTTTGGTGGTCTCCAGAGGAAGTGAGGTAAGCCCACTCCCTGCCAAACTCCCCCAACTCTAACCTAAATTAGACCAAGCATGTATGTGATAGTTATAGCAGGGGTGGAAAATCTGTTCTCTGTCCTGCATTCAAGGTCTTAACTGGAGGTTTGTACTGCCTAACATACTGAGTGTGCACGTGTGTGTGTGTGTGTGTGTGTGTGTGTGTGTGTGTGAAAATTTATAGGAGAATCACTGGTTGTGTATACTTTAAAGTATGATGTTGGGTTGGGATTCATATTTGGGTGTTCATGATGTGGTCAGTAGGTACTCCATAGACATTATTCTTAGGTAATGAGGTACATCAGAGTTTTTTTTTTTTCTTTTTTGCAGGAGGTGGGCAAGTATGTGATAAATACAGAGCATTTCCACCAGCACAAAGTTTCCTGTAGATGCTTTGCAGGCAGTCTGCTACCTCTGACTTGCCCTCTGATGATATGTTTATAATATGCATTCTTCATAAGTCCATTATTTTGTGCCATTATGCATGTGAATGTTCTCGTTTACCCATATTGTTAAGTAAGCATATGCATACTTAGTTTTTTAAAAAAATCTTTCACTGCATTTTGGTGATGTTGCATCATTATTGGTAGAATTATCAGAAATTTGGGGATTAAGTAAAGAAAATTGTATTAATTACAATGAAAAAGATTTTTAAATGCCTTAGATTATTTGTACTTAGGAAATAAGTATACTTGGTTCTACTCCCAAATTTTCTCCTTCATTGTTGTTGAATTTAAAGATTTAAAGAAATACATTTCAGTGGTGAAGTCAGTTCCCATTCCTTTGCAAGTTTTCATTTATATATCTATTTATGGATGGGGAAAACATGATTATTTGTGTTACAAAGCTAACTGGAGCTACAGGAGCTACATAGGACTATATAGATCTAGTTTGAGAAATTTGAAAATTGAATAAAAATATTAAATGAGAAGGTTTTTAATCAAAACATCTTAATGTTAACATTTGGCTGATGTTCCTAGGCATTATATCCACCATTGTGTTGGGTATCTGTGAAATTTGGAAGTTATTTTGCCTTTGAGGTCATCTGCAATACCCAAACTTTAGACCAGATAAACTACAAAATGTACCTTCACTTCTGAAGCATATGATAGATTCTTTGAAGGTTCTCCTAATGTTTTAAAATACATGTATGTGCATGTTTGAATTCTATGCCTGTGAATGTGTGTGTGTCTACAGATTGACACACACAAATCTTTTTCACATTAGTTTTTAAATGAGAAAAAAGAGGGAAAACCCCGAAGTGATGGTGCTATTGGTATTTTGGAGTCAGTGGTTCAAAAGATTGTAACTATACTAAACATTTTAGCTATTGCCTTAATGCAGATGGAAACAATGAAGAAAATATCAAGCCAGTGTTTTCTAGAGGTATCCTCAATACCAAAACACAAAGGAAGTCAAAAGGCAAAGCTAAACAGCTTAAGCGATTCTTCTTGAAGTTTACCGGCTTCAAGTTTAGAGAGTAACATGATCACTCAGCTCCATAAATGCAAAGCTCCTAACAAGGGCATGTTTTAGTGTTGTCAGAACTTTTGTTTGCACCTGGTGTTACACTTGATCACTGAATAATTGAGTGATAATGACTGTTATTTTTAAACTAAAGCATAACATCAGGGGAGGATGAGAAACACAAGACACCCAACTTCCCAAAGCGGGGTAGGGAAAATATTTGTAAATGTCAAGCATGATAGAATTATTGAAAAGTACAAGAAGTTAGCTATCCAAATTCAATATATTAAGTCATGGTATAATTTGTTCTACAGTTCAAAAAACCAGATTAAAAAATCGGATTATTTGAAAGAAGAAAAACCCATAGGAGTTTGGACAGGGTTAGGAAACTCCAGCTAACCAGACACAGTTATTCAGGACCAAGGACAAGGGCACTGACTCGCCTCTCCCCATTTAAAAATTTGTAACAAACTCACAGCTGCGTTTTTCAGTTACTTGGTTGGCTTTATTGATTCATTCAGAACTTTCCTAATAAGTATCAGATAATGTGAGGAAGCGTGACATATTAGAGCTCTGCCTCCCTGAAACTTGGATTCAAGGGTGCTTTTATAAAGCCCCTCTTCCAAGTCCTACCGCCCATATAAATACCTCTCCTTAGATTCTCAATCTGCTGGTCTTGTTCCAACATGCTCTTTCTCACACTCTCTTCACAAGCCTTCTGTTGCTGGCTCTCTTGAACCCACAGGAACATTTTTTAGCATTTACCACCATATTGAGAAAACAATACAGGCACCCATTTCCCTTGTTTCATAAATGGTTCCTGCAATGATGAATACAGTGTGCTATGCAAATAGCTTGGTGGTTAAGGACCAGTTGGCTTCTTGCTAAAACCAACCATGTGGAGTTAGATGTATAGGCACTGACTCCTGATTCATGGTTGAAGTAATACCCAAAATGCAAGGGAGGAAGTGCAGTGATTAATTCAACAGGTATCCATTTAGGCCTCAATGATTTGGAATTTGTTAAACTTGTATATTTGGGTGACAATATGATAGAGTGGAGGAGCATGGATTTGGAGTTTGATAACCCCAGGTTTGACTTCTCAATTGCCATTTATTAGCTTTGTGCCTTTGTTTACATTTTTTAATGTTTCTAAACCATGATTTCTTCAGATATAAGGAGATAGTAAAATTGGCCTCATGTCCATTATAAGATTTGATGTTTGTAAAACACCTAGAAATATATGTAGCCTTTTTTTTTGCAATGGTAAGTGATTTTTATTAAACAAAACTTCAATTTTTCCTAAGAAAATATTTAGAGTTTAACTTCTCCAAGCCAGAGTTCTCAGGGAAATGGATATACTTTTAATGTGCCCAAAACATCTTGGATGGTGGATTAATGTTGAGAAACTTGTAGGTGAATAGTTTAATGTAATTTATACTTCTTATTGAAGAATAACATGTAAAGTGCATAAACCATAAATGTACAGCTTTAAAAATTGTCACTATCCCTTAAGTATGTTAATGAACTAGAAGTTAATAAACTTCCCCTCATTTTAAAAGTTAAATATTTTAGATTTTTTTCAGTTCCATCGTCATTCTGAGTCACTGCTTTTACTTAGTAAAGTTTTAGTTTTAGAACTTTGGTGAAGCAATACAGAAGAGTCATGTCACTTTTATTTTGGAAAGGAAACTAACATTGACTGAGCCTGTGTAGGATTGAAGGTACGTACTGTTAGGAGCTTTGCATATATTATCCCGTTTTAACTATAAGAGACTTCAGGTTCCAGTGTATTTTCAATTTCCATCTCATCTGAGTTTCTGTAAATTTAACTTATGCCATTACCCTTGCAACACTTCCAATTGCATGCATATTTGGAGAGAGTGGACCTTGTGCTAGGGATTTCTGTATATTGACCATATAAAGAGGAAAGTGCCCTCGTATTTGTGGGGAAGGTACCGTATATCTCTAGTTCTCATAACACAAGATGCTTTTACAACACAGAGCTAACGAATTACCTGTTGCTTAGAAGATGGTCTGACAGCTCTCAGAGGGCATGAGTGCAAGCCAAGAACCAGTGGCCCTTCCTGTGGCCTGTGTCCTTAATATTGTTCTTTTGGAAGGTTCAAACAGCACTTTGTGTTGAGTCTCACCTCTCTTTTTTTGGCAACCTCCCTAAAGAATCTGTTGCTGTCTGTTCACACCTTCCTTGTGACGCACTGCCATGGCACGATGTGTTATTATGTTATATTATATATTTTAGCATTGGACAAAGAAAATCAACTTTTGGATGTGAAGAATGGTACTATTTATTTATTTTCATTTTGCTCACCTTGCTCAGACCACACCCTTTCCTTTCTCTCCACATGCAACACCTTAACTTGCTGGGGCTTCCTCCAGCCTCCCTCCCATCCTCCCTGGCAGGTACCTCCCCACTTTGGGGCTTTTCCACTTTCTCTTCTGTTGGGAATGCTCTCCCCCATCCTTTGGAAGGCCAGCTCCTTATCATATGTCTCAGCTCAAAAAATGTCATCTCCACTGGAAAGCCTTTTCTGTTCACCTATGACAAGTATCCTAGCTTCCGAGTCACTTTAGGTCACGATCTTATTTTATTGTCTCCATCTGAAATTTTAATTTACTATCATCTACCTTGGACTGTCCCTGCCGATCAGGACATGGACCAGGGCTTCTTTCATTGCTAAGCACATGGGGCTAGGACCTGGTATGTAATGTAAGGCATTTGTGGCATGAATAGATGCACCGAACAGCCATGATGCACGTGGTAAACAAAATCACAGGCACATGTTGGTTGGAACGTTCCTGGGGTAAAGTTCTGAGTCATAGAGCATTATGGATTGGACTCGTTTTGAGCAGGTTGAACACTCCACCCATTAGTTTCCTAGCTTTTTTTTCCTTTAGAAACCTCCTGACACTTGGACAACTGTATCTGGGGAAAATATTTACCCCTTCAATTCAGCTGAAACAAAATCAACTTGAGCCGGTTTTTATGTGTCTTATCTAGATGAAGGTGTTCTGTAGGGTATGGTAATAACAAATATCTTGCTTTTTTGGCGGGGTAGTGGTGCTGGGAATTGAAACCAGGACCTTATGCATGCAGGACAAGCCCTCTACCAACTGAGGTATATCCCCAGCTCTCTTGTTCTTTTCATAGTCAAGATGTTTTAAAGATGAACCACTATTTAGCCAAATGAATAGAAGCTGCAGGGACTTGGAGGATCCTGAGAGGAAACAGGAACAGGGATTATCAATTTTAAAATTGGGAACAGGCAAAATACGACTTGCACCTGGAAATCTGACTCTAAGTTCGCTTCTCCATTGTGTGGAAGGACCTCCTGCAGGAGTCCTGAATTTATCCAGTCAAGCATTAGTTATTTTGTTTTCTTTTCATTATTCTTTGAAATTTATAAAGACCATCATGCTTTAACACTGAAGATTTTTTTTTCCAACTCATAGAGTTTGGATTAACAGTTCTAAACTTCTTGACATCTAAAGACTCACTCTCAATTATGTTTTCTTCCCTGACCATATTTGGGTTAGAGTTCTCTAACCCATTCTTTCCTATTGACAACAAAATGCACACAAGTACTTCATAAAGAAGCACATGCTTAACTGGAGAAACAGAACATTATCTTCGGTATTCACTCTTCCTTTGTTTTACAAATGCTTTTTTCTTTTGTATCCATTGCTGTTTCTATTTGAGCTTCCTAGACTCAGCTTTTTGCAGGAGGTGAGTTCATCTTCTCACCTTGGTGCCCAGGTGGTTCCCATGTGACTTCTGGCTGGGAATGGGGAGACCCTCTGAACTCCCTGTTTGATCTTGGTGGCATTACCTCCAGGCTTTCCTGAGAGCACTTTTGTTTTCTGAGAACCACAAGAAGTTCCAGTTGATCCTGATTTCTCTCCAGACACATGGAATCAGCTATTTCTCAGGAATTCTCCAATTCCTTTTAGTAGAGAGTAGGATTAGAGTCTAGAATTTGAAGTGGTAGGTAGGAATGGTATTAAATGTTTTCATTCAAGGGCTTCTGGAAGGAAGAAATGCCTTTCCTGGTAGGCCATGCCAAGGAAAGAGCTAGAAAAGATATTGATTTTTGGTAATCCGTTCAGTTCAAATAGCTATTTCCAATTTAAATCTAGCATTACTAAATCCATTTTTATTTTGTTCTAGTGTACTATATATATATGTGTGTGTGTGTACTATATATATAATATATATAGTTACTATATATATGTATATATGTACTATATATATATATATATATCTCATATGCACATACATATATATGTATATTTCTGTTCAACATACTTAGATTTTAAGACCTTAACCCTAAGTGTTTTATTTCTGTCTCTTCCTTAATCTTTATCTCATCCATCATTTTATTATAATCACCTTGTTGACATGAATATTTTGAGATTACCCATGCTTGCCGTAGAGAGAGGGAGAAAAACAAATAGAACACCTGGTCCTTTCCTCTGTAAGCAGCATCATTTCTACCCAAGCTTATTATATCTTTGCTCTGTCCCTTGGAAATACGACACATATTGGTGGAGGTACAAGGGAAGGGGCAGGTTTCCAGGAATTGGAGGAACATGGTGGGGTAGGATAGAAACTCTATTCTACCCTGGCAAATAGCCAATGGATCTGATTTCTGGGAGGAGTAGGACTGGGCTCCCTTTTCAGCTCATCTCTCAGACATCATGACTTGCCATTACTACACTGGTTTGAGAACCATTGGTATGGATCTTAGACTTTGGAAGGCTCATTCCAATCTAGAGGTTAACTACATTAGCACAACCGCTAATATCAGTGATTATGTTCCATTATATACAATATAAGATGAGGTGGTATGATGGAAGTCTGTTTGTTTTAACCAATACCCAGCAGTTGATGTGTTGATACACATTTAGACATTGTGCGTGTTTGTGTTAGCACACCTACACACACACACACACACACACACACACACACATTAGGCAACCTTGCATCATCTGGAGGAATTGTGAGTGGGCGTGTGTGATTGGCAAGTGTGAAATTGAATTTAATATGAGATCCTGTGTCTTAGGTAAAATATTTGAGAGAATGTTGATGGTGAAAAGCTGTCTAGCTTTGAGAGAAAAAAAATGGTTTATGTGTTTTGGGAGCAAGAGGTCTGAATGTTAAAATTTCGTTTAAATGGCAAAACACTTTTAGAACTCTACTGAAGAATTTAGTTTTAGTGGGAAAACTTTAATTTGCCTGTAACATGAAGTACAAGTTATTAATTGCACCAAAGATAACATGCTAATTAAAAGGTTCGTGTATAGTTGTCAGAGGTTAACAGTGCATACTGACAGACTTGGAATAGAAACTAATTATATTATGTTCTCTAAAAGGGGTATTTTTACCCACGAATGTAAGATACCTTATTATAGTTCTGTTTTTTTTTTCTTAGCTTGTTCTTTGTAATGAAGCTCCACGATAAGTGTTCAAACCAATGATATATAAATAGCTTTACTTGCAACATTAGCTTCCTGCATAGTTACAGAGATAATTCCAAATAAACATTTATTCATATTTGCAGCTTAGAAGAAATATACCCAAAGTAAAAGCTTCCTAAACTTTATTATCCTGGGTTGGAAGACTATTACAACCCCCATGATTTCTAGAAATACTCTTATATTCCTTTTTGAAATACTGTGTCAGTAACAATTATCTTTTGAATATTAGGGTGCCAGAGAATTGGGCTCATGTGTTATTTCATTTCATTTTATACCTCTGAGTTGTTTTATGTAACTATACCTGCAAATTTAAATTATGAAATTTATTTTGCATACAAGAGTATAATTAATAAGTATTTTTAAAGACGAATAAAATGATCACCGATTTGCCCAACACTCAGCTTAACTGAGTGATCAATAATTTAGAATATTTTTGTGTGCTATTTTCAGAGGTAGTTATTTCCCTGGATTTTATGTTTAACACTCCCCCCTTTTTCTTTATAGTTTTTACCATGTATTTGTTTATCCTTTAACAATTTATTATTTAGCTTTGTATGTATCTGGTCTCTTTTTAAGTGGAATAATATTGTACATTTTCTTTTTTATCCCCTTCAATATTATTTTTGTCTTGTTCATGTAAGTAGATGCATGTGTCTGCATTTCTTTTAACAGTGCTCTATAGTATTCTGTTGTATAACTGTACTGCTTTTGTTGGTGGACACGTGAGTTGTTGCCAATGTTTGTCTATTGTGGATAGAATCCTGCAAACAGCCTTGTATATGTACCCAGATGCACAAGTGCAAGGAGTCCCTCCCTTGTTTTAAGTTAGGAGTGGAATGCATGGGTTCTAGGGCAAGTGCTTGACTAGGGATGGTTGAATTGTTTTCCAGAGGAGGTTGTACTAATTTGCACTTCCACCCAGAACGTATCAGTATTATACATTGCCTCCAAACCAGCTTTCATAAGAATGTCTCCAGGTATTTGTATGATTAATTAATTCTCTAAATCAAAGAGAACATTTTCTTATACAATGGAAGCTTCATAGGAGTTCTGCTATGATAGCAAATTTCTTTGCTTATAATACTTAGTCACAAGTGCTCAGTATTTTTGATCCAATATTAAGCATGCTCACTACACACCTGAAGCTCAGTCACAACGTCTTTGTAGCTATGCAGACTTCACAGCTTAATCATGAGGGTTTTCAGCCATCTGATTTACTTACACATCTTCCTGGATATTCTTCTGCCACCTAACACGATTTGAAGCTATTATTCATCTTCAAATAATATAATCTGGAAATACCAAAATAGAAAAATAAAAGAATGTTTATTCTAGTAAAATATAATTAAGATCATGGACACACTGTAAAAATGACTTGATGTGTTTCAGTTCTCAGTATGTAACCTCCAGGCTAACTGGTATCTTGGGCTATTATTCATAGTACTCCTTTGCTCCATTAATATGAAAATAATGAGTATATATCATTTTCCTTAAACGTTTTAAAAAATAATATTGCACACGTGTGGCTTATCTTGCCTACTGAAACACGGGCCTATAGTGGAGCATATATGTTGATATGAAGACTTCAGTGACCCCTTTAAGGTCCACCTTCCAAAACTTCATCAGAGAAGCACCCTCCCTGATTGCTACAAAGGTGGAAAACTCAGATGTTTCAAAAACTCCTAGCCTGACGCAATTTTTTCAGGCCTTTATTTTTATTGCAGATTTTTTTGTTTTATTATATGGCATCTCCATATTTGCTGTGATTCAAAAATCATGGCTCCATTTTCTCCATTCTTTGAGTAAAAAGAATAATCTGGAAAACTATTATGTTCATTTTGTAACTTTGGAGACTTCCTAAAATCTTAGGTACACATGTGCCCCAATTTGAAAAGTGGGGTACCACACATTATCACTTTAAATGTGAATTGGCCAGGTCTTGTCACTTTAAGGGTGAATGACTGCTTTGTGGAAGCTTTGAGTGGTTGGAACAGAATTCACCATCTCTGCGGGTGACTCTGATCAGCATTTCCAGCTACTTAAAGCCATTAGTCTCCACGATAACCTCCTTTGAGCATTTGACACAAACTACTACATTATCAACGCTGGCACTTCTTAGAAGAAGTGGATTTAGCAGGACACTCTAAGGAGAGTCAGGGTTCTACGGAAAAGAAAGCTAATATGTGAGTTAATCATGTTCATTAATCTTTGAAGTGATTAGAGGTGATAGCTCATCATTGGAGGCTTCCCCAGTAATTCCCCCATCACCCCAGCACAAGAGTCCTCTTACCCCTTACCTGTAGTCTATGGTGGGCAACTTAAAGGGCTGCTCTTATACCATATGGTTTTATCATTGTTTAGAAACTCTTTTTCTTTAAAGGAAGAGCCAAGAATTGTGAGGCCCCTGCCAACGCTTATATAATGTCTCCAATCCATCTACAGTCCATTTTGATCCTTAAGTTGGGATAGGTTGAGATGAGGACATGGACCGACTGGGTTTTGATTTCTCACCTGTGATACGTTGATCACCATCATATTACTTTCTTCACTTTGGACTTCATTTTTGTCTTTTGGCACTAGACCTTGGCATGCCTGAGTAATGGAGCTTGGACATTTTGCTATTTCAGACATACACCTGGTGAGACTTGAGAGCAAGAGTCACATTGTGCATTGTTTAGTGTGAGAAGAGTTTTAACTGCACGGCTTCCAAAAATTTTTGAGATGTATATAAAATAGCCTTTGAGTTGAACTAGGAGGTTCTTCTCTTGCAATGATTGTAATTTTGTAGGAGTTGAACTCAGGGCTAAGTTAATAAAATGAGGCTTCAGGTAGGTTTAAATAAAAATTGAGATTGTCCTCGAGATTCTTAATTCTCATTGTGTATAGAATTATTGTGTAGTTGAAGGTGGTTTTGACTGTTTTGTAGTCTCTTAGAAAGAACTTGGGGCTCATCCAGGAGACCATTCTTTAGAAACCAAAGCAGTTAGTGATTTTTGTGGCAAAATCCTGTCTCCAGTTTCAAGAAAACCCAATCTAGTTATATTTATCTCGCATAATCTGTAATTATTCCTGTGCTTCCAGATTGTCAATCAATTTGTTTAGTGCTTAGTTGGGAGGCTGGCATTCAGTTTATTATAGCTGAAGAAACAAGAAAACACATAATCCAGCAGAAGAAATGGATTAACCAGATGATTATATTTTTATTGTAATGAGAGGTTAATAAAATCAGAACTATGGGAGGCATAAATTAATCACTCAATAATTCCATTTGATAGCTCTGGTTCTTTTTTTTTTTTTAAAGAGAGAAAGAATTTTTTAATATTTATTTTTTAGTTTTCGGCAGACACAACATCTTTGTTTGTATGTGGTGCTGAGGATCGAACCCAGCGCCCCGTGCATGCCAGGGGAGCGCGCTACCACTTGAGCCACATCCCCAGCCCAGCTTTGGTTCTTAATCAAGTCATTGGTTAAAGAGGAGTGGAATGGGAAGGTACAGGGGTTTCTGGACAGGCCTTTTCTTTCTTTTTTTTTTTTTCTCATTATTCTGCATGACAGTAGAATGCATTTTGACATATCATGCATACATGGAGTATAACTTCCCATTCTTGTGGTTGAACATGATGTGGAGTTATATTGGTTGTGTGTTCATATAGGAACATAGGAAAGTGATGTCCGATTCATTCTGCTGTCTTTCCCATTCCCTTCTTTCCTCTCTCCATTCCCTTCATTCCCCTTTGTTTAATCCAGAGAACTCTATTCCTTCCTCCCCCACCTCATTGTGTGTTAGCATCGGCATATCAGAGAGAACATTAGCCTTTGGTTTTTTGGGATTGACTCATTTCACTTAGTGTGATAATATCCAGTTCCATCCATTTACCAGCAGATCAGGCCCTTTCTTTCCCACATAGTTCTTTCCTTAATGGATCTTCCCATCTTGTTTTCTTAAAAGTTTCTCTCCTTTGGGGCTGTGGTTGTAGCTTAGTGGTTGAGCATTTGCCTAGCACCTGTGAAGCACTGGAGTTCTATCCTTAGCACCACATAAAACAAACAAACAAACAAATAAAGGTATTGTGTCCATTAAAAAAAGTTTCTCTCCTTTTACTACATCTCCAGGGACTGCTGCTCTGCTGGACTGACTTCATGTCCACTGCCAATCTTAGGTCCCCCACCTTGCCTTCCTGTCTCTCACTGATCCCTCCCTTGCTCATACTCTGGGTCCCTAGGAGCCTCCTGCAAACTCATCAGTGAAACAAAACACATTTCTTCCATCCCTGAAATCCCATGTCTGCTTTGAAATGTTGTCGTGGGATCAGGAGCAAGTGTAGACATGACTTTGCACTCCAGCCCCTGCCCATATGTGGAGCCATGTGTGCGCATCGACGTCTCGCTTCTCTTCATTTTTAGAGTGTGAACCTCTTATGGGAAGATACGGAGCCTTTTCATCCTCTCCCAACAACAAAAACTGTTGCACAACCAGGGCTGGTAGGCATATGCTGCCGTCATGTTCCATTTTGCTAAAAGAAACGACTTAATCCCTGGATTATCATGACCTATTATTTATTAAATATCTCATCTCAGGCTGTCGTGAATATGGAAGGGAAGAGACTGTTGGGGAATAAATACCTGCATATGACTAATTGATGTTTTAAGACATCGGAAAGGCAGATCTTGGCACGATGTCTATAGTATATGGAGTGACGTATTTTTTGAATGTATGTGTTTCATGGATCTGTCATCATGTACTGATTCCATTGCATGACACATTTGCTTTTGGAGTACTATTTTAGTATTTATAGTATTAGAACTGGTTAATTTACAGAGTATGTGTTGTTCCCATAACCACATCTTTTGGTTCAAAGAATGTCAGCTCTTTTTTATTTACTTTTTGTTCCTTATAATTTGTCACAAAAAAATTATATGGAATTTTTCTCTAGAAAACCTATTAATAGTATTTAAATATTCACTATTTCTTTTTGATGCCTCTCTCTTGTAGAGCCTTAGAAGATTCAGGTTATTTCTTAGTTTGGAAACCAAGGCAGAGTTTTGCTATTTCCCCTTCTCCTTTCATTTGCTTATTTGATGTGAGCCAGCGTTGTGCTTAAGTGTTTGTAATATCATCAGTGACAGGCTAGAAGGAGTTGATAGTAATAGTTGTGGTCAGGTGAGTGGTAGATAGGGTCATTCATGACTGTGTGAAGTGTTATATGATGATTTATTTGTTTGGTCCTCTCAATGAGTGACCCTAGGAGGTCAGGACTATTATCATCTTGATTCTACAAGGAAACTGATATTCAGAGATGGTAGGTAACTTGCTCAGAGTCACACAGCCATTCTGCAATTCAGTCCTGTTTGACTTCGTAGACCGAGGCTGGCTCTTCATTTTGCACTTATATACTTTTCAAATTTCTTTAATGAATAAATGTAACTTGCATGGTAGAAAGACCCTAATAAAAAATAGATACACATCATAATTTTAACCAGGGTCATCAGACTAGCCCATGGATGGTTACTTGTTTCTGTAAATAAACTTACTGGAAAATTGCCACAATCATTCATTCATGCACTGTCCTTTCTTCTGCAGTGGATTTAGTACTAGGGTTTCAGTCATTGCAACAAAACCTGGGTGGTCCACAGAGCCTAAAATATTTACTATTTGGTCCTTTCAGAAATATTTGCTGACCTCTGATTTAAAGTAGTATGTGAAAGTGCATTGTTATTGTTATTAGCAGCATTGGGATCATACCTACAAGCCAAAATTATACTTCATGCAAGAAGTGATATTATTTGACAGCATTTAAGATTTCCCAGACACTGAGTTCTGAGGTAGTCTTCATTCAGATATCACCAAATTCTTATGTTGTTTTTTTTAAAAAAATAATAATCTGTAATATTGATAAATATTTCCTCTACTCTTAGTTTTCTTAAAAGGTATATTTGAAAGAACTTGGAATTCATTCTGACTACAATATAATTAGCTGGTTGAACTTCAATGTTAAAGATTTTCTTAAAAACTTTCCTTCTTTTTTAATAGACATGGCAGCCTGGATCAATGGTAATTCTCTTTCTTTGCTATTGAAATATTTTCTCAATCTGTGCTTTTTTGGTTGAGAATGGACTTTTACATTTTGATCAGAAACGCTTTCCTCTTCTTGAAGGCCTGTTCTTATAGGTTTGACCTGCATAATCTGTATTGCTACTTTGCTTGCTGGAAACTCTTTTCTGGCTAACATAAAAGGGAAGATATTTTAGAAAGGGAAATTAAACTGAAGCATGGAAGGGCATGGATTTTTTTTCCCCTACTCTTGTTAGATTTGCCTCCTTTGTTTTTCTTTGAAATCTGGTTCCTAAATGGTAGTAGCTCTTATTTTTGTGTTCCTGGTGCTGCATGCCTGGCCAGTAGTAGGTGCTCAGGAAATGTGTGTTTGTCCTATTGTGGGCTTGGAAGAAACTTTTAGGAAAAAGTGGAGTTGCAAGCCAGGTGTGGTGGTGCACACCTGTAATCCCAGTGGCTCTGGGGGCTGAGGCAGGAGGTTTGTGAGTTCAACGGAGGCTGAGGCAGGAGGTTTGTGAGTTCAAAGTCAGCCTCTGCAAAAACTGTGAGGTGCTGAGCAACTCAGTGAGACCCTGTCTCTAAATAAAATACAAAATAGAGCTGAGGATGTGGCTCAGTGGTCGAGTGCCCTTGAATTCAATCTCTGGGATCCAAAAAAAAAAAAAATGGAGTTGCACCTGTATCAGGTAACTTGCTGAGCCACCTGGGAAGATGTGACTGCTTTCTCCCTTACTGACATGGGTCAAGGTCAAGTGCTAATTGGTGGTGTTGAAATTGCAGAAAACTTTGAATCCTCCTTCCCTTTTCTGTTGCTTCTTTCCATCAGGTAGGTAGTTGCAGGCTGGTAAGGTCCATATATTGCTACTCCAGGAAGGATGGCAGAGGGAGCCTTAATTGATCACTCTAGATAGGAACAGTTGTTAAAAGGAACTTGTTTAAGTCAGTGACCCTGTATATAGGCCACAGAGCTCAGGGGGTGAACATTAGGGTTGGAGAAGAGAATGTAAATAACTCTGTGTTTTCTGTCAAAAAATATATTTATTTTTTAGTTGTAGGTGTACACAATAGCTTTATTTTATTTTTTAACATGGTGCTGAGGATGGAACCCAGTGCGGCACACATGCTAGGTGAGTGCTTGTCACTGAGCTACAATCCCAGCCCCTCTGTCATCCGTTCCTTTTCTCATTTTTGGTATGCTTTGAAAAGTGCATAGTATGTCAGGATGGTGGTAACTATATACATGATTTGTAAATAAATAAGCCTGTGTGTGTGTTGGAGATGGAGACTCATGGTTCTAGGAAGACAGTTCAGCCATTCAGAGTTCGTAAATTCAGGAGTTTCTGCATTACCATGTGGCCTGGGCCAGGGTCCTGAGCTTGTCCTTTGTGGAATGGGTGAAATGATTGTAGCTCTCACATTGGTTGCTTTGAAGAAGTAGTGACAAGGGAATGTGCTTTGCTCATGGTTAAGTGATATACAAGTGCTGGCAGTTAGTATTTATAAGAAAATCTTTAGTAGAGGGATATAATAAAAATAATTGGAGAGTACTTTAAAGAAGACTTAAGGTTTCAGAATCAAACAGTTCTTAGTTTGAGTCCAGACTTTCTTGTTGGTGATTGTGGACAAGTTCCTTAACCTCTCGGAGCATTCCTTGCTTAGCTGTCAATGGGAATGGAATAACAGTAATATTAATAGCACATGGACTAAGGCACATCTCTGTTCACATGTTCATTTATAGTTGGATTGTTTCTTACAGTCAGTAGTGTTTTAGATTTTATGAAATATGATAGTTTCTACCTCATAAGGTTCTGAAGAATAAGGGACATGATTAATGGGAAGCGATTAGCATAATGCTTAGCATATAGAAGGTGCTCAGTAAATACTAACCTGTCATTATTAAGAGGTATTGGCATATGTATTATTCTGAAAGAGAAGGGGGGAAGCAAACTGCATTGATAGTACTGGAGGGTTTTGGAGATCAGCCCTTTAAATCATGATAGATTTCTACATTCACGACTCTTGGAAGTACCCCTATGGTACCCAGTTTGAGAAGCATGTTTTCCAAAATCTTTGCGAAACATCATTGTGCGATGTTACCAGTTCATATTCATATGATCACACGCTGATGAAATAGTACCAGCACTCATCAATTAGCAGAGCATTTGTTACACCTTGTTCTGAGGGGCTGATGTAAGATATACCTGTTTTATTTACATCCTCATTGGTTTCTGTTCAACTCATAGTACCACCTCCTCTCTTAATAGAAAATGTATAAGCACAAAGAGGAAAATATACAAATAGATATAGGGCAAAGTAGCATGCTATCTGACTTCCTTTGCCAAGTAAACATTAGTAAATTTTGTTTTTTAATCTGTTACCTCTGGCATAATCTCTTTTATTTGGAGAAGAAAACTAGGGTCACCAATCCCTTTTTCAGTACTTGAACACCCTGTCTCTGGAGGGATAGAAAACTTGGGCCAACACAAATGGCTTGCTTTTTACATTGGGTCGTATGAAATTCATAGTTGTTACTTTGAAGCCAGTGGCTCTTAGGCTCAGGCCAAAGATTGATGCTTGTCATGGTTTTTGCTTAGCTCTGATTGGACACTAAGAACCCGAGGGAGAACTGTCTTGGGAAGAGCTGTTGTCAAAGGCTTGCCTCCTCTCTTTGTACCTAAGGGCAATGGCAGTAGAGTTGATCTACAGTGTCTTCACTCACCTTCTACCTGTCCAGGGCAGGCGTATATTTAAAACCATGGGGAGAACATGTTTTCAGGTTGGTAGAACCACAGAGTCAGCTGTGTGCTTTTCTGCCAGCTCAGAGCATTCCGAGGTGGTGGGCATAGATCCTTCCAGACTAGATGACTAGGGAGGAGAAATAATCACAATAAGGTTTAGCATCCTTTTTATTTGGAGTGAGAGTGACAGTGGTCCTTTGTCCAAAATCCTCAGTTCATTTTACCCATTGTGGATTTTTTAGCCTCAGTTCTGGTCCTAAAAATTAGATTCCAGAAGTGAGATGCTTCATACTTTTCCCTCACATCAGGTCGTTTATGGTTTTGCTTTGGAATCAGAAAGCCTTGTGTGAATCCTTGCACTTGAACACTGCCTTCGTTAACATTATGGGTATCTGGAACACAGACCATGAAGAAAAACAAAAGGAGTACCTCTCCAGGAATTTGCAAGGACTGGCTCTTGCAGGTCGTTTTGTAGGAAGTGCTGCCTGGTTTCATCTGAGCAGCTGTCTGCATCGCTGAGACTGGTGTGGCGCACCTAATTCCCTTCTGTTGCTTACCGGCTTTCTAATTTTTCCCCTGTGATCATAGTTATAAAACCTAATTTCCAGGGGGTCTTGTGAATCATATTAGTATCTTTGTGTTATAATAGCAATTTTATATTGCATTGGTATTCATTTTCACTATTACGAAATAATCAAATCAGCACCTCTCTTATTATGCCGTTGAAATAGAAAATAATGGGACTGTAATGTAAAACTGCTAATGTGATGAAACTTGCTCATTGTGTTAGGGTAAGAATGTCCTCCTTTCTTGTTCCAGCTCACTTGAAACTGTGATTGAGGAAGGAAATGGAAAGCATTTCTACATCTGTGATAAGGCCCCCGCGTACATCCTTCATTTGAATACGTAATTGTCTTTTGATGGCTCAGGGGTGCTTGTTCACACACTTGGAGGTCTTCCCTGCCACTGTGGTGATGCACTGGCAGGAGGGATGCTCCGTGGACTGGATTTATCCTGTGGTTTCCCTTTTCATCATGAGTAACATTTAATGTCTCTGCTTCCAGACATTGCACCCTTTCCTGCTCATCAAGATCTTCTTGTGTTTTTTTTTACTAACATGAAGAACACATTTAGGCTACATGGTTACAAAGTATCACCCCCCCCCCCACCCCGCCACACACACACACCCCAAGGTTCTGATTTGACAGGGATGTTGGGAGGCAGGTCAAGTGACTGCCTAATGAAGATGAATGAAGAAAATTGCTGGTACCAGGATCACGCAGGGGCTCCCAGCCCAGGTTGTTGGAAGTGTGATGGAATCTCATCGCTTCATTTATCAGTGTCATATTTGGGCTAAAAGTGAGCAGTATTGTTCTCATTTCTCCCAGATGGATAGGTCAACTTTAATATTTATTGCTCTTGTAGAACATTTGTTTGATGTATTTCCATTAGCTAGGCAATAATAGAAAAGCAGTGGAGAGAAACATAAAACAGTTCCCTTCCTATTCAGTTGAAATACAGCGTGTACTAATGTGTAACTATGGCTTGAAGTGCCATTGATTTTCCCCCCTTTTGGTTGATGACATGATTGTATATATTAAAGATTCCCATGAAAATAATGGGAAGCAGCGTGAATATAATATATATTGAGAGCAGCTGGTGGGGTATAAATTGTGTTGTCTTTTGATTTTCATGATTTGGTCCTATAATTGGTGAATTTCTCTTGGCTGTATATTAAATCCTTAGCCCAATAGCATATTTTAGAATGGGGAATAACGTGTAGTCCTCATCCTCTGGGTTCTACCGTGCATCTCAATAAAGCTAGAATTTTCTTCACTTTACAAAGCAAATTGTTTTCAGTTGCTGAATAATGTTGATTTTTTTTTCTTCATATATTTGCAAGGAAAAAAAATACCTTGTTATAAAAAGTATTTCCCCATATGTTTTGAATAGATTAAAGATAATACCCTAAACGTTCAGAAAGACGGGCTTTGCAAGGACAGCGAGCTCCCGATTTATTAACTGATGTTCACATTTTGCAGTAATCTGAACGTTGGGATATTATTTTATACCGTGGAACAAACCTAGCTCTTTGTGAGGTAGGTGTTGTCTTAAGTGCAAAGCAAACATCCTAGCCATATGTTTCTATAATTTAAATTAATTTGGTACAGTCATACTGTTAATCTTTAGTGACTTGTTGATTGGCATTTTGCAGACATATTTCTGGAAGGCTCCCAATACCATTTTCTGCAGCCTTTCTGGCAGTAGCAAAGAGCAACATTTCCACAAATTGGAATCTTGTACAGCACTGGGAAGCGAGCCAAGATTTAAATTAGACAATAACCTCTGCTCTGTATATAGCTTCTATTCTTCAGCTGTAGGCAGAGTGATTTGTTTAATACAGTCAGCCCTGTAGCATATAATAGACTGATATATGAGTCACTCCTTGGCAATGTGTGTTTCTTAAATTTATATAGATTGAACAACTGGTTGGTAATGTACTTAGTTACAGTTGTACAAACAATAACTATTAGCAGGAGTGAAACAGGCCTGGAAGGGGCTATACTGGGCTGGTGTTTGTGAGGATCCTGAAGTATTGCTGATTTTCAGAATAATTCTCCTTTTGAGGCTCAGGGAACCTCCATTTCATAAACATGAGTGTGCTTTTTTAGCAAAGTAGCCATAAAAGTTTTATGTGATAATTTTCTGTTTCTCATTTTCTATTTGTTTAAAATTGAATTGGGGGAACCTAATTTGCTTCAAAAATTAAACTTAACATCAGTCTGCATTTAGGGCAGTGTGATTTGGTTGTAGGGTATGTGTGTGTGTTTTGTTAAACATTTGCTCTTTCTTTCCAAAGAACATTGGTATAGATACACATTTTCCATTCCTTTCCAGGTTAGACTGTGTTGTTGGCATGTGCTGTTCCTGGGTTGAAAGAGATCTCTCTGAACAACAAAGATCTTTTCTTAAGGGAAAAGCTTGTGCTCCAAGTTCAGTTCATGTTTATTTAAAAGATTAAAATCATTAGACCAGATCTCACTTTTTTTTTGTCCTAAAGAAAATTGATTTTGCTTCCCATAAAAGTGGGATCTGAAAGAGGATATTCAGGAATACTCAAATAGCGGCGATGGAGAAATCTGTTTGTGCAGCTGAACAAAGCAATTCTGTTTTTACGCCAAACGTTTACTTAGCCTTGGTGTGAAAATTTCTGAACAGAATTGTCACCTGTCTTCAGAAAGTCCTTCTTTTGTAAAGCAAAGGGGATCATTGTGATCTGAAATGTTTTAAGCCTTTTTTTTTTTTTTACCTCTGCCAACTGGAGCATTGATAAAATAACATACCCTGTAAATATTGAACAATACAAAGACATCTTTCATAACAGTTTATAGTATGTTGCGTGTGCTCAGTGGAAGCCAAGCAGTAGTTAGTGGCAAATGATATGCCAATCAAAAATTATTATTGTGAGTGTAACCTGTATAATGCAGTATCTTATCTGGAAGTGTCAACTTGATATAAGCCAAGTCTTTGTCTTTTAAAGTTAAGCTCTTGTTTGCCCTCAGTTAATTCTGTCTCCCAAAGGCTCATTTGAATTGCATAAAGGATAATCTGCTTGACAGTTTTATACATTTAAACAATCTTGATTATATGGTATTTTACATGTATTTTTAAGCTCCCAGTTACTATTTTATATAGGTTTTTTAAGTCTTTAGTTAGAAGAGAATGAAAGAAACTGATAGGCAGAATTCGATACTCTTGTGAACAGCATTTTAGTAAAACTGGATGTAGCATCTCTTTTCATTGCCCCATGGCTCATGATGGTCGTATGTGATCATTGATGGTGGAATAGAGGGGCTTTTTGGAATTGCTCGTGACAAAACTCTAGGGAGAAGAAATAAAAGAAAATGTAATACTCAAGTTTCACCCTACTGAGATATATATAGGCAATCTTCTGCCCCACCCCCCATGACTCAATTTGGATAATTTCTAAATGAATTTTGATTCAGGATCAAATGCCCTGCTGCAAGAATTTGGAGAGCATCTATGTGTTAGCTCTGGAAGGGCACGGGTGTGTATTCACACTGTGGGTAGTTAAGAGCTCACCATCTGGCATCAAGACAGACTGGCTTCAAAAATCCTGCATTCACTACTTGTGTTTGTGCTCTGTGGTTTTTGAACAAGATACTAAACCTCTCTGAGAATCTGCACCTGTGAACAGAGGGGAAAATAATACATCTCCCATAGGGTTACCATCAAGGTGAAATGCACTCTGAAATGCCTATAAATGTTACTACTGTCATGGTTGATCTGTTCCCGGCTTTAGGGCTAGTGAGATCTGGAGAAGCTGGACCAGAGTAATAACTTCAGTTCTTACTTTCTTTTGGCTAGCAAATGACTTGACAGTCACTCACACAAAGTCACACGGCTGTCCTCCATATCCTTGGAAGATAAGAATTTTGAAGTGAAAATAAGGCATCAGGGAATGGTATCCTGAGGAGATGGAGAACTCTTCTCTGTTTCTTCCAAGAGACATGATGATACTGTGAAGGTGAAAGGGGTCTCCTCCCACCTTGTCACCAGTTGGGGGGACCACAGTCTGCAAGCTCAGCAGCAGTACTATTCCATTTTATGGATGAGGAAACAGGAGTTTAGATAGTTTCAAGAACTTATAAAGAGCAATATTAACCCAGGGTTGGGGTGGGATTTGAACCCTTGTCCCTGGTAGACTGTGTACCCATTCCCCTTTCAGCCATGGCAGGCTGTACCCCTGTTTAGGGGAATAACATCTTCATGGAAGATCTCTTAACCTCCATTACCTATAGGGTACTGAGGATGGTGTTATAAATGAGTCGATTCAACTATGCTGTCTATTTCACATAAACTCTTGTACCCACTGGCACAAGATCCAGGTGGATGGTTTGTCATAACAAAGCAAGCAACTGAGAAAGGCAGGGAGAAACCCACCCTCCAGTATCCTTTAATCAAGTTAATGGAAGGACTTTGCATCAGACATAAGAGCGTTGAATAAATATTGATTGAGTGATGTCACCAAATGCAAGCCAGTATAATATAAACAATATGTAAGTGTTGGGAAGAGGAGGGTTTTCCAGTGGAAATTTTTATTAAAGAGATGCACTTGGTCAGGAAGTGAAAGAACACAGAATGATCTAAGCAGCACCCAACTATTGAGATGGCCTTAAAAAAAATCTGATAAGTAGAAGTGAGTTCACGGGAAGGAGTGGCTCAGAGCAGCCAAGCAGCTATACAAATGGACCCACAATGGAAAATGGGGTCCCCATGAGGGAGGTGGAATTCTTGCTCACTTGTGTGGTTCAGGGTTGTTCCAGTTGGGAGTGGAGGAGTGACAGAGACTGACGGAAGCTGTGCCATCTTTTCTTAAATACCACCCAGCTGGAGTGGACATAGGGAAGAGAAGGTAGAAAAGCCACACCTTCTTTGCAATGGCTTGGGTCCCAAAGTGAGCCTCAACCTTCCTGCTCCCATCTCAGCTAGTTGCATGGCCCCACCCATTTCATACCATGGAAAAAGGGAGCATGACTTTTAGAAAATCATTAGCTGGAACTGCCACCAATGACAAGCAAATTTTTTTTCCAGACCTAGAGGGTTCTTTGGGGAGTTGGAAAAAGTGATGATAAAATTATTCTTACCATTGTGGGTGAAAGGGTTAGAGGGGAGTTTTGGATTATCAGTGAGAAAATATCTGTTCTCCTCAGATATAAAACTCAAGCCTTTCAATATTGGTGAAGATAAATGTTTAAAGAGCATGTGCCCACAGGGAGAATTATAAACAGTGAAGAAGCGTCTCACATATTGACATTGAATGTAAGGAGTGTGGCAGTGTCTGAGGAGCTGCCTGGGTAATTATGGGCTTAAACAGATCGGAGTTTGGGAAATAATTACCACCTTGCTTCTAGATCAAGGGGGAGACTTTGCAGGAGAGGTGGGGTTTTGAGAGGTGGGGGCAAAGACTTGATGAGATGCTCTCTAAGGCAAAGACTGTTTTTAGGAAAATTCTTGGATGGACGAGACTGAAAATAAAGAAGGCATTGAGGAAATTTTCTTGTGTCAGTTAGGGAGGACAAACGAGAGTATTTAGAGTTGTCAAATATTTATAACCAATGGTCTCTCTTTATTCCTGCCAGTAGGTAATTCTCTTCAGATGATACTTGGTATAAAATGTGTTTTATTGCTTTTCATCATCCTATAGTTTATTTATCCATTTATTTTTTCACCTCTCCTGGGAACTCACTATTACTACTTTCATTTTATGGCCCAATTTATAGATATGCTGAAACTTGAATAAAAACGGTAGCTCTCACTTTTCCAAGAGCTGATTTTCAAGAGGAAGAGGGTCAGTGTGTACATGGGCTTAGGAGTGTGTGCGGGGGAGTGTGGATAGGTATATATCTAGATGCAAGTCCAAGGTTAAGTATCTCTATACATTACATCTGTGTCTCACTTACATTTTATTCTGCACAAGTTGCTTGAAATACTGCTCCTGAGATCCTGTCCTGGTGCCCCAGTTGTAAGTTACTGGCTCCAGACAACTCTTCCTTTTTCAGAACTGGAGTTTCATCCTATGTGTGAGTATTGACTGAGCAGAAGGAAGCTCCATTTTGTCCACTTATTCTGTGTTCAGCAAAAGTACAAAGTACATGTTTGTTTCACTTGTGAGTTAAAAGGCGGGGAAAACCCACCTGTTTTGCCTTCAGAAAAATTCTTTTGATCTGTCTGCTCTCAGAACAAAAGCTGGGGTGAATTTTTTTTTTTTTTTTTTTTGTATTTTTCAATTGGGTCGTCTGATCTATCTTGTGCCTCTCATGAAGACAAAATTGGGAGTTGAAAGAGTTTTGTTAAGGGAAAAAATGAAGATGCTTTCATCATCCTGGAAATCAGAAGCAAAGAGAGGGCCTTTCATTTTTTCTCGTCATATCTGATAACACCTGGTAACATTTGGAACCCTGACTCTGTTGGAAAGGGAAAAAGTGACTTCATTTTGATTGGTCATCTGTCTTGGTTCCCAGCTATAGCATAGGAAAATTTAGTTTCTCACAAACATTGTGCATGTAAGGGAAAATTACGGGGTGTCTTTGTTTGTAATTTTGAAAGTGACTGATAATATAGGGACATGAAAAAGCTTCCCAGATATTACAAAGTCATTTGATACCAAATTCATTGTACACACTCATTTGGAGAGATTTAATTTATTAGGCCGGGAACTACTGAGGGAGTCATGTTTCAAAGTCAGCCTTTCAGATCTGAGTCCTTCAAAAGCCAATTGCTTCCTATTGCTCCCAGTAGCCTGTGTATAGCCCTGACACGACTTGGCATGTGGCCACAGGTACCTTCTTTCATGAGAAGCTAGAAACCCTTAGAAAAATTATAATGGGGTGGTGAAACATACTGACTTGTCACTTTCTGGTCTTCATGAAATCCCAACCAAAAAAAAAAAAAATTCCACTTTCCCCTCTCCAGGAATGGAGAGAACTCTCTTTGTAACCTCGTTGGGTCAGTTCTTCATTTATGCAGGAGATATTTATTTAGCTCCTATGATGTCCTGTACAGTGTGTCCAATACTGAGGACACAAGAGTAAGCAAAGAGGGTTGTCATTCCTGTGTGACATTTACAGCCAGTGGGAGCTGCAAATCAGTCAAATAGTTACCCAAATAATGTAAAATTGCAGTTCTGAAGATTAAACAAGATGATACGTACTGATATATCCTTAGCTCTCAGTAAATGTGAGCTCTTATTTTAAGTATTATACAGATACCACGTCCATTTATGATGACATATCCACATTGAAAAAAAAAAAAACCACTACCGTTCTCTTTTATTGAACACAACTTGAGAGGCTGCCATGAGTCTGTAGCTGTGCAGTGTGGGGGCGTGTGCATGACAGGGGACTCTCATCCTGATTAAGGAGAAAGATAAAGAAGTCAACCATATTTCAGTGTGGAGGAGCCTTAGATATGATGACAGCAAGTTGTAGGAAGGAGATCTTCCCACTGGACAGTTGGGAGGAAAGGTGCAGAACAACTGAAGGGTCATGGGAGTGGAGGTCATGAGGGTCACAGTGGAAGAGAGGAACAGAGGCTGGATAGATAAGGTGGTGTTGATTTACCAGTGAGCTTTTCCCCAACGCGGAAAGGAATTTGTAACCAGTAGGCTGTGGGTCACCACTGAAGGATCTTCAGCCTGACAGGGACAAGTACAATCAGGTTTCCATTTTGTGCATCCCAGTGGCTCAGGAGGCTGGGGCAGGAGGATCACGAGTTCAAAGCCAGCCTCAGCAAAAGCAAGGTGCTAAGCAACTCAGCGAGACCCTATCTCTAAATAAAATGCAAAATAGGCCTGGGGATGTGGCTCAGTGATTGAGTGCCCCTGATTCAAACCCCAGTACAAAAAAAAAAAAAAGATTCTCTATGTTGGGAGTGGGTCAGGGGTGACTAGGAGAACAGATGGGAAGACATTAAGCCAAAATATTGAATGGTCATATTGGGGATGGGGTAAGAAAGGCTTTTTATATTAGCATTCAAGCTTTTCAGTACTTCCCATTATCTATCTTACAATGTAATAAAAATGTTACAGGACAAATTGAAAGAAAGATAACTCCAGTTGCACTGTGTCATATAAATAGAAGAAGAGAAACTGGACTCGGAGAACAGGTTAGGTTAGGATTGGTCACGCCATTAGAAGGCAATGATGTGATAAGAAAAAATGTTTGTGTAGTTGGGAAATTTTAATGACTTTCTGTGCAGAATGAGCCAGAGGATTAAATGTGGTTTGGGATGGGAAATTGAATAGATAGTAATGGGTTATTTGAGGGGAACACGTTTGAGATTGGTAAAGATAAGCTTTGCATGAGATTGAATGAATTTAAGTTCTTGTTCAAACTTCTGTGGTGATATTCAATTGTTGGAAATTTGTAAGCAAATACGATGAAAGTTGTTTAGATTGGCAAGTGGTGGAGTGGTAGATGTGATGAATTAGCAGAGATGAGCATGTGTTAAGAAACTGAGAAACTTCCAAGGGGATAAGAACACTGACTTGGAGTGACTATTTCCAAATGAAAAAAAAAATTATTATTATTATTATTTTTTTTTTTCAGAGAGGGAATGACTGGAAGAGCCAGGAGGAAAAGTGATCATTGGAGACAGAGATACCAGGGGGAAAGTGTCCATGGGATTTGGTAATTAGGAGTTCACAGTGGACTTCATGATAGCAACTCATTAAATAGAGGAAGACAGATTATAGAAGCTTAAGCAGTGAAGTAAAGATTAAGATGTGGAGATGGAAGGGGGTTAGTGGGGCTGGGAGAGGAGAGATGAATTTGAGATGGGCTCCGTGAATTTCAATCCCCTACACTGTAAGGATGAATGTGATCTGAGCATCCCGATAAGTCGAAGGGAAGACATAGTGGAGAGGGAAGAGTTGGAGAATCAAATGAGAGGTGAATTGATGGATTCAAATCTGGATGGGGGGTGAGATTTGGAATGCAGGTGGAAGATTCTTTTTTCTTAGCAAATGAAGGAAAGGGAGGATTTAAGATTTGAGGTGACAGGTGAAGAACAGGCCTGATGGCCTCTGATTTCTCAGTGAGGGCCGTTCTTTAGTGGAGGAGTGGATGAGCGTTGAGGCGGGAAGCTTGAGGGTAGGGTGAAAGTTCAGCGGAGCTGCAAAGAGCATGGGACAGAGGAGAGTTACAGGAGATGGATGAGGGCTTGGAATGGCTCTGCTGGGGCCAGAGGCCTAATAATAAGACCCTGCCTAAAGGGAGATACATATTTGGTGACATGGCTTTAAATATGTGGACTGTTTATGTGTGTATATATGTCACTCTGTATTTATAGTCCATAATGTGGGCTCGGTATACATTTGTCGAGCAAATAAGCCAAGTATAGATTTCATATATATACATAATACATTATATATAGAAATATATAATTGATATTTGTATATAATATATTTATATATTATTAAATATAAGATGTTTTTATATATATATATATTTTGTCTACTTCCTGGAACCTAAATAATATAATTTCAAGTATTGAATCCTTTTTCCTTATTTTGCTTTACTTTGTAAGACCTTTGTATCTTTTTCCAAAGTTTGTATTTCCTCTTCCACTAAAAAAATAAAATAAATAAAACAAAGAAGAAAGTTGATGTAAGAATGAAACGTTAAATCCAAATACTTATTATGACCCTTTTACGGATCAAATATTGTATGTGCTTAGTCTTGCAAGAATCATGAGGGCAACCTGGTTCCTTGTTCTTAAGAAGTTCCCAGTGTAGGGCCTGGGAGTGGAGCACAGGAAGAGAGACAGGTACTAGAGATGGAAAGGAAGAGCTTTGGAGATTCCGAAGAAGGGGACAGTCCTTCTGGTGGCCTGCAGTAAAGGAAGTGTGCAGTACTAGGTGTGACGAAGGCATGCAGTTTTATCAGGAGGCCCCTGGCTGGAGCAGAGGTGTCCTGGGGAGAAGCAGCCTTTCAGATGGCGGAGGTGGCCTGACACTGGGGAAGTGTGGGGTGTGTTCAAGAAGTAAATACCAGGATACATGTGCAGACATACCCATCTGTAGAAAGTCCTGTCACTCACTTGCTGGTTTTCAGGTTTGAGCCCTTGGGAGTTTACCTTTTGCTCCTTCGAGAGCTGCCAAGGACCCCGGATGAAAGGAGAACAGCTTCCCTGTGGGTGTGTGTGGAATTTGGACTACACACAGAATCTGATTTATACAAAGCAGAATCTGGGGGCAATTTTTTTCCCTATTAATCATTCAATCTTTGATTCCAAAAATTACAGACTTGTAGGAATTCACATTTTTCCCACGGCGGGGGCAAAACAAGAAAAAAACCAAAACAAAACAAAACAGCTGTCAGCTTAAAAGTGCCCCAGCATCAACATTTATCAAAACCAAATTGCTTAGTGAGAAATGGTTTCAAATTTTATTAGGAAAATTTTCAAATTTTCAGTTAATACTTTATGTGTTCACTTTAACTGCAAAACTCCAGTCTCATTCTCTTGTTTTTAGACCCACTATGGAGAAGATTCAAGATGGTGACAATCTCAGGTTTATTCATTTGTCCTGGCGGATGAAGCTAGCCGTTAATCCTCTTTCTTTTAGTAGATCTTCTTTTCTTATAAACACATCCTGACAGTTTCTCATACTTCAAAGGATATGTATGTATAAAGTTGAGGGCAGGCGGTGTGTTTCATTTTGGACAATTCTTGTTTTAGAATGACGAAGTCTTGAGCTGAAGTCCGTCCCAGTTACCTTATGAAGTAGAACATTCCCAAGTAGAGCCAGGTATTGGAGGAGCCTACCTTTCTTCCTGTTGCCACCATTCATGACCAAGTGGATACCTGTTGTTTTTTCTTTTTCTTTTTTTGTCATCTGTGAGTCACCTGCTTTGGGGGCTCCTGATCTATTTACTTATCATGGAGAGGGATGTGGGTTAGAATAGCAGGCTGGGAGATGCTCTGTGGTTGGCCCAACCAAGGTTTCTAGGATGCATGGCTGCTGTCCTCTTTCATTGGTAATCTCCAAAGAGGCATCTTCTGCTTTATTATAAGCAAATTGATGTTGTCCATTTATTCTAAGAGATTTTCCTTTATAGACATTTTTGGACTCTGTTTATCTGCTGAGGGATAATTTACATGCTAAGGGTATAGTGGTATATTTTTTTTCTCCTCATAAAAAGTCAAAATCACATGATGGTTGTTCACCATATTTTCTTTACATACAAAACTCTTCCTTCTTTGAAAAAGCTCCTGTTTTCTCACTAGAGTTGAGTATTGATTGGCCTTCCTTTTGGATAGGGTTCCGTGTAGGTGATGTGTGTCTGTCTTGTCTTCATAATTCCCTGAGGGCAGAGCCTACTGTCCCCCACTCTTGTATTTCTGCTTGGTGCTCTTGGTACATGGCCAAGTATCTTTGGTGTCATTAAATCCAGCAGGTGTATTCAGCATCGTTGCTCACTCTCCTTACCGAAGTCTTCTTTTGATGTCGGGAACCCCCCCCCCCCCTTTCTAGGCTTCCCTTCTATATCTCTGGTCACTCTCCCAAGCTCTTTCACTGGATCAACATCCTGGTCATTAAATACTGGAGTTTCTAGAAGTTCTTCCCAAGGCTTTTTGTGGAAGTCCTCAATTCCTGATCTTATTCACATCCATGGCTTCACTGAACACCTGTCCCCATGGTTCTCCTAGAGAGTCTCACACACAAAAGCCTCCCTGTTCCACATTTCCCATCTCTTGACACCTCAGTCCTAACACATTTAAAGTGTACCCATGATTCAGCCATCCCCAGAGGCTGATTCTGCTCCGTGTCCCCTATTGCGATGAGTGGCGTTATTTAGTTATGCCAACCCTACTCCTCCACATCTTCCTCCACAATCCCTTCTCTCCCTCCCTCTCTGCCTCATCAAGTCCAGGGGGATTGCTCCTATGGAAATCCCTGGCATTTCCCCACCCACTTCTAAGCTCCACCCTCTTCATTCCTTTTCTGCCTGATTCTGTCTCAGCTCATTCTGGGCTCGTCTCTCATCTGTCTTGGGTACCTTTTCCTAACTGGTCTGCTGGTGCCCACTCTGTTCCTCTCCACCACAGGTCAGGTTCCACAGTCACTCATTCTCACTATGATTTCATTACTGTCTTCTTTTCCTGCACTGAGCTAGATGCCCCATCAGGGTTCATGTCTAATTACGACTTCAGCAAATTTCTTAACACCTGGTGCTAACCAGAATATATGTAAATAAATATATATTTACCAGGGGCAGTAAAATCTGATTATTGCTCTTAGTTACTTTCAGGATTTGTATTTACTTATATGCTTTATGCTGATAGACATTGAGGAAATTCTTCTTGAGCGGTTCCACTGGGAATATATGTTTTTCTGATGAAAGAACTGGTAGGTGCTAATTTTAGAAAGCATAGAAAAGCAAAAGAAGAAAAAAAATCCTATCACAATACCTGGTTTTGAGTTGTGGTTTTTGTTTTCCTGTGTCATTCAAACCACTTCAATCTTTTAAAATAAAATTGACATAGAGAAGACATATAGTCTTTTTAGAATGTTCATCTTTAATCCAAGAAAACTCTAGGAAAGACCTTGTTAAAGAAATTCTCTACAGTATTGGCATCCATAAGGTTTGGTAAACTTTAGGCCCCATTGAAAATATACTACATTTTGTTTGGTTGTCAAAAATGTTTTCTGCTTCAGTAACTGCTGCTGTTTTGTAAAATGCCGTGTTGTTACCTGGACCTTGCATCGGTTTTCTCAAGGCCAGCATGAGGGTTCCTGGGTCAATATTTGTCACAAAGCAATACTTTCATAGTTCCAGATGACCACAGACCACAGTTAACTTCAGGTTCTACCACTGGGGAATTGAATCTCATCTCTTTGTGAAGTTGCTTTTCTTGTACTAAAAACTGTGGAGGAAGCAACTTTAACATTTGCCTTATGGTGGACAGGTAGGCCCATGAGGGTTTTATTTCTGCTTTTGAAATCCAAAACACATGAGGGGAGATGAAAATTGTACAGTGCTGGAAAGAGGTCACCTCAGCCCTCGGCTCTTCTCTCCTAGTCATTGCAAGAGTTGGGAACTCTGACTTACTGTAACACAACTTCTGTCCTGTTAACACTGGAGTGTTGATTTTCCCATGGAGAATTCTGTTTTTTTACGTTGAAAGATTCCCTTTTATGGGTACATATCTGGTGATGGTTGGTTGTTTAAAAATTTTATTTAAGTTGTACATTAGGATATTCTGCTTCACCTCTTTGTAATCTTATTAAAGCCATTAAAACATGAAAGTAAAACACCGTGAACACCACGTATCGGAAAGTGTGGTTTTGTCAGCAAGAGTATATTTTTGGTATGGAGTGGAGAAGGGAGCAACTTATGGCTAGTGCCAGATGGACGTCCCTCATGGAATCTGCTCCTAATCCCAGGGGTCTTATTATATGGGGTTTATTTTCAATATTAATCTTGATATGAAGGCAGCTGCGGTTCTTGAAAAAAATCATGCTCTTGCTTATTTTTATTATGGCTAAAGAAATTTATAGGTCGCCTTCATAGATGGATTCTACTTTTCCCCCTCAGTTATTAACCAGCACTGTGGAATGTGCAGTAATTTTTCCTATGTGCCATATAGATTCTTCTACCAGTAGCAATGAAAAAACGAATTCTTTTTGTTAGGAATAAATGGACTCAGTCTATGTTGGTAATATGTGTATTTTGCATAGGAGTTACTGTAAATAGGGTGCTCACATTTATTTAAGGGCCAAATTGTTTGCATTTTTTTTCTTTTTTCGTTTCTAGACATTTCCATTGTAACCGTGGCATGTAAAGAGCATTAATAACTTTTCAGATGGTATTCTTACAATTTTGAGCTGAAAATACCACCTCTCTGTGATGGTTTTAAGATCTTTACTTTTGTTTTACCTCCCTTTCCGTCACTTGTCACTTTTGCATTGAAAAACTTGCTGTAATTTGCCTAAATCCAGTTGAGTCACTGTTCTGGAATAGAATTTGTTTTTTTGCTGAAGTGAGTAAAATTTGATATATGATTTAAGAAGAGCTGCTTACAAATCGCTGTATAATCACATCTTTTTAAATTCATGTAAGGAAATGTTAAGGTAATCTTGAATGTATTAGTATACAACGACTGGGATCCCAAGAATCAAATGCCTCCCTTCTTTAGGAAGACTTACATTCATGGTTATTTATGTAAAAATGCTAAAATAAATTTGAGCTGTACACCAGATTAACATTGACATCTTGACTAAATTCCATTATTTGTCTTCCAGATGAAAGCCAGCCACCTCTGCTTTGAAGGGATTTTATTTTCTGGTTATGTTTAAGAAATCATTAGTCTCATATTCAAACTAATTAAAATATAGGTTCAGGAAAAGAAACCCTGCTTTGAAAATAAATATAAGATACAAAATCTTAAGTGACGGATTTTGGAATAGATGGTCGTGAGGACTGTGATTTCCCTCCCTCCTTCCTGGGACCTCATCAGAAGTGAATTCAAAGCCTCACGTGAGCCTTTTCCAAAGAGTGAGAGATTTTAGATAAACAAACACCACTGGTCAAATACAGAGAACTAATGAAAGCTATACGATCGGCCAACTGGTCTGATTGGTAAAAAGTTGTCCCTGTAGAATTCAAGTAATGATAAAATCACAGGAAAATGTATGTAATCAAGATGATCCCTGTTCTAAAATACTAGCCCTGTGCTTCGGTCGCCAGACCAGGACCTGTGGTGCCCGGGATTCTTGTAATTTTTTATCAAGTGTCTGAGACTTGCTCTTAAGAATGATAGATGTGAATTAATAGACATTAGTAGGCCTCATCTGTAATCCTGATTGGTTTAAATGATTATATATCATTCTGTATTATATATGCTTATTAACTTTTTATTGATGACTTTTGAGTTAAGTAGGCTTTAGGATCTTTGGTTTATCAAATATGATTAAGACTGGAAATAAACACACTGAGTCACTTATAATACTTCAGGAAGAATTTATAGACGTATTGATTTCTTTTTTTAATGTTAGCTTTAGAAGAACATGTTAAAAACTATTTCTATTTCTTGACTTAGTCTCAGCAGGAAAAAAAAAGCAAGTGGGTATTTTTATACATGGAAAGCTTCACAGAGGACAACCAACTTGTTGATATGTATTTAACACATTCAAAGATAAACCTTGATTGCAGCCAATAATCTTATAAGTAGATCTATTTAAAGTCAGTACGGTGCCCAGTGGAAGAAGGAACACTGTGTGTGCATAGTGTAGAAGCAGTAATTCTATAATATTTATTTTAAAATTCTTTAAATTTAATCTTGTATTTATGATTAATATATGGGTTGATCTCAAGGTCTCAGACTCTTGACATTTTGGACAGGGTAATTCTTTGATGTGTGGAGTGGGGGCTTCCCTGTGCCTTTGCCTGCTGGATACAAGAAGCACCCTCAAATCATGATAATAAAAACTCTCTTTACATAATCGGACCTCCTCTGAGGAACATAATTGTCCCAGTTGAGGATCACTAATCTATATACCTGTATATTTGTATCTGTATATCTATGGTTTATCTTGATCTCTGTTATCATATTTGCATTAAGTACCTGAATGTGATTATGGTATAAGAACATTAACTCTTATACTGTAGAGATCAAAGAATGGCAGACAGTATAGGAAGTCATTGATGTTTTGATGGAATTCATACTAATCATAATTAAAGGGACTGACTGATTGAAATTGGAGAACATTTAATTTTACCATTGGTTAGCGGAGTTTGGTGACTGGCTGTACTAAAGAAATTTTCTAATTAGTTAAAAGGTTTTATTTAAAAATACTGTGGAACATTTTTACTTAATTTGTGGTTTCTTTTTGTATCTGAAATTTCATATTGTGCAAGTAATACCTGGGAGACTTACTAAGAGTATTCGGTATAAATATGTCATTAGAGACCTTAGTTTGTTTTCGGCAAAAGTCTCTTAGGTCCTTAATCATTTGATTGCAGCAAGAACTACAAAGTCTGGCAGTACAAGGAAAATAACTCAGATTTTATCTTCTGTGACTTTTTCATTTCTATTTTGTTTAAGGTTCTGGCAGTCCTTTGGCAAACCAAAATAGGAATGGTTCCTCTGACTTTGAAGTGGACTAAGTCAAATGCATAATTTAAGGAAAGGTGAAAATAATAAATGGCTTTATTTAACCACACTGAAGCTGCCAATCGCAGGTAACCCTGGGGTTGATTCTGAGGTCCACCATTATCAGTTAGGTACTTACTGTGCCAGATCCCGGGGCTCCAGTGGCCAGTGAGGCCCAGCCTCTGGCCCTCAAGGAGTCCAATAGGGAGACAGACACTGAAATAGATCATTTTAGCACAGTATGGAGTGATGCACAGGTTGCCTTGGAGCTTGGAGGAGGAGAATCACATCCAGCTAGGAATGGAGAAGGTGGTACCGTGGAAGGCTTTTCCAAGGAGCTATTTTCTGAGCATCCTTGAAAATGGTTCCTACTGAGTGCATTAGTGGAACTACTTATTATAAACTGATTCATATTAAAATGCCCATGGCAGATGAGAGCTAAGTTGTTATTCCTGCCAGCAGATTTATATCATAGGTCATAGCCCTTTCTGAATCCAAGGGATGTTCTGTTGGTAATAGAAATTTGCATGTAAATGTCAGCTCTTTGGCGCCACAGAGAAGGGATCTTTCTGGTTCTTCTAGCAGCATCAAAGAAAGTAGCCCCCTATTCCAGCTAGACTAATGGCCACTTTTAGCTGTCATTTCAATGGTTCTCACAAAACTCAAAGCAGGCTGAGCACATTTCTTTTGTAAGATGTTGTTGTCTTTGAGAGATATCCACTAATTTGCCAAAATACTATAGAAGATACACAGAATAGGCAGCACTTTCATCTTCTGGAAATGCTACTCCGAATCTTGTCTTCTGCTGTTGTGGGCTGCTCTTCCTTCTTTGGGTTCAGTCTTTCTCCACCTCTAAACATGGACACGTTTCCTTTCATCCACATGCATGTTCAAGCTAAACCTCCTCAAAATGTAGTCTATATTTAGGGGCCCCCATAGGAATAATGTTTGTGCTGTGCTGAAAATGTGTGCATGTCCATTTCTTGGTCTGCCCGGCCTATTTTTATGACAGTGGACTTTTGCCTAAGTAGTTTTCTCTCTCAAAGGGCTCTTGTCTCTCAAAGGCAAACTTCTACACATCCTTCAAGACCCACTCAAATTAATTCTTCTAATTTGAATCTTGCTGACTTTATTGGGAGAGTACCTTGCATGTCCCTAGCCTAGCACTTGTCACATGGAGTCATATCTGTTTTCTTCCATTAGAGTTCTTCTTAAGTAGAAAATAAGATTTCACATTTTAATCCAGTACTTATCTACCACTGTGTCTTTTTTTTTTTTTTTGGTGGGGGAAGCCATACTGGAGATTGAACTCAGGGTCAGTCAACCACTGAAACATATCCCCAGTCCTATTTTGATTTTATTTTAGGGACAGCATCTCACTGAGTAGCTTAGCACTTCACTTGCTGAGGCTGCCCCTTGAACATGATCCTTCTGTCTCAGCCTCCTGAGTCACTGGGATTACTGGTGTGAGCCACTATGCCTGGCCCCACTGTGTCTGTTGTATAGGGAGCTCCTAATAAATATTATCTGAGATGTTTCAATAACCCATTTATTTTCCCCAGATTATTGAATTCTTTTCTTCCCTGGCTTCTTGCCCTCAACTTGCTGACATTTATCATTTGCCTCTCCTGTATGAGACCCTTGGCTGGAGGTTTCATACACAATCCATTCCCACAAAGCATTTCTGATTTAGAAATGAGGAAACAGGTTCAGAGAGGAAGCATGACACAGCGTACCTGATGACACGTAGCTGGAAATGATGGAGTTGGGATTTGAACTTGGATCTTTCTGGCTCACTCATTCACTCATGCATTCAGCAGATTGGGCCCACTATCTAAGGCCAGGGGAAACAGCACTGAACCAAAGGAATCCCTTGTCATCAGGGACTCAACATTCTAGTGGGGTGGGGAGGGAGAGAGAGTAAACAGATGGATACATACAGTGAAACCAGCAACTTGTAAGGGAATTTATATCTCCAGTGAGATGTAGGGCTGGGGAATGGGAAAGAGACTGGGGATGGGGGTGTGTGTTTTTCTGTTAAGCTGATCTGGGGAGGCCTCTCTGAGGAGCAGACATTGAACAAGACCCTATGCATAAAGATAGAGGGTCCAGGGGTCCAGGCAAGAATAGCTGGTGTGGTGGCCCAGAGAAGGGACTGAGGGGTAGCCAGAGCCGCGTGCCTAGAACCTGGTGACCCAGAGCAGCCCTCTTAGGAGGAGGTTTGGGGGAGCCAGTGGCCTGATTATATAGGGACTTACTGCCCATGGAAAGGGGTTTGCATTTTCCCTTAATGTCATTGGAGGCCACTTAAGGTCTTTAAGTAGTAAAACTCTCCTGCATGATCACATAAGCTATAGCAATTTGTAAAACAGATGTGCTTTGGTTTCTGCAAAGCTCATTGGAACATCACCTTGGCTATTAATACAGATAGAAAAGATGGCTTTATTTGCAAGAGCTCATTTCATCCTCAGGGTTTCTGTACGAGGCAAATACTGTTCTTATCTCTGTCTTATAGGCAGAGGAACTGAAGTGCACTGAGGCTAAATAACTTGTGCACGATTACACAGCTGGCAGGTAGCTCACCTGGGATCTTGAACTTGCCTTTAAGACAAGTTAGGCAGTATGCCGGCCATCCCACAACTAGGTTGTTGGGTTTGGAATTCAAGCCAGCATCTGAGGCAGGGTGAAGTGCTCCCTGTATTTCATTCATCCTACTGTCGTTTCTGCCCAGTGTAGACACCTGCAGCCTCATACCAGCCTTGGAGGGTTAACTGGTCTTGTTGCTCCTAGTCTTCTCAATATGAATTTTGTCCTCCTCAGATTATTGATGTGCTCAAGTTTGGATTTTATATATCTCTCTGCCTCCTCCCTCCAATACACCGTTCTGTTGGGTACATTTCAGAAGAGTAGGGTTGGTTTTCAAGGCCCACAAGAGGCTGGCTTCATACTGCCTCTCTCAGCTCACTTCCACTGTTCCTGTGGCCAACATGGCTCTCTGCTTTGTGCCATGAGCAGATCCTGTTCATGCTTCTGTGGTCAGCTTTGCTCACCCCATGCGCTTTTCCTGGGACTGTCCCTCCTCCAGGCTCGTTCCTCTGGAGGCCATTTCTTTTTGATTTCTTCTCCTAAATTTGAAGTCTGTTTGTCACCAGTTGGTTCTTACATTGATCCTTTCTTTTATCCTGTCACCACAACCAGGTTGACATCCCTTCAAAGCAGCAATCACATCTTCTACTTCTCTGCATCTAAAAAGAAGTAGATAGATACATTCCCCCAAATATATCCAACTGATTAGCACCTACTAGGTACTGTCTTGAAAGAAAGGCTTTTAGGAGGAAGTAGAGGAGATAAGCCAAATTTATGTAAAAGACGTGCCACACAGCAGAGGTGTTACCATTGGCTTTTATTGTTGGTGTGTGTTTAAAGAAAACTGGACCTTTTCCTATTCTGTATATATTGGTAAGGATTCATTGGCCAGTCCCAAAGATTGCTCTTTTTTGGCTATTTAAAACACCACCAACAAACCCCCACCCCTTGATTCTGCAAATTTAGTATCCTCTCCTCTACTTACATTTTTATAAGTGTAGTTGAGTTTGAGAGGGTGTTTTTTTTTTTTCTTGCCACTTTTAACTCATCCAGATGGTTATGTGATTCACAGACTCAAATGTGTCCAGATCATGAAAATCCAAAGGCCCTGTGTTTGAGTTGGGTCCATATGTTTAGGCATTGTCACTACTTGTGTGGGTCCACAGAACTTGTTAAAAATCTAACAGTGGAACTTGCATTCTCTACTTGATCCAATTTTGGATGTTCCTGGCCTTCCTCCAGTGATGAGGGCAAGAAAGGAGGTGGGGGGTCACCTCGAAAATGATTGCATTTTCCTGAGAGCAGGAAGGGGAGAAGAGAGATGGTAAATACTTGAGCTAAGCCTTTGTCCCTTAAACAAAACAGCTTGTGTTGCATCAGCATTTCTGCAAGATCACCCTTAGCTGTTTAGAAAAGTTTATTTTATAAAAGAAATTTCTACTATGTTAGTCCAAAATGAACTTGGTCTAGTACTTCTCAAATATTAGTGGGGTGTAGAGTTCCTGAGAAACTTATTTTAAAAATGTAGATATTAGGGTCCCACTCACTGCCTTGAGATTCTGATATAGTGAATTCCGGGTGAGGCTCAGGTAATTTACAGTTTTTTTTTTTCCTTGATGCCAAGGATTGGACCCAGACAGGTTTAACCACAGAGCCACATCCCCAGCCCTCTCTATATTTTATTTAGAGACAGGGTATTGCTGAGTTGCTTAGGGTCTGGCTAAGTTGCTGAGGCTGGCTTTGAACTTGCATCCTTCTGCCTCAGCCTCCTGAGCCACTGGGATTACAGGCATGCACCACCACACCTGGCTGTAATTTGCATTTTTACTTGCACCTGTTTATTCTCTGGTCCTTGGCACAACATGTGAAGAAACAGTGATTTAGATTATTTTATTATGAAAATACCAAATTTAGTATTTGAATCCTTACCCCTTAGACATCAGGTATTGGTTCCCTTTTCCCTGGGATTTTTCCTCCAGGCCAGAGTCTGTGTTATTCATTGCAGTTTGTATTTAACCACCTGAATCATCCATCCCTAAAAGCCCACTCCTATCCTTTTATTATCAAAAGCTTAGTGCAAAAAAAATAGTGCATTTTATTTACTTTTAACATTTTTATTTTTACTTGATGCTTAGTAACCATATGTATTTATGGAGTAATTGACACATTTCAATACATGTATATACTGTGGGATGATCGGATCAGGGTAATTGGCATATATATGACTTTCTTGTATCAGAAACATTCAAAGTACTTTCTACTAGATATTTTTGAGATAAAATTGTTGTCAACCCTCATTATCCTACTGTGCTATAGAACATTATGCATTATTTCCCAATTTAACTGCAAAGAGCATTTTCCAGAATAAAACTTTTTCCTAACTAGAAATCTCCAGAGTTTAAAATATTTCTTTTATTAGAATATATGTCTTCCTACAGCCAGTTTTTTTTTTGCCTGTAGATGTGGCTTGGGGAACAACAGTGGTGGTGGCCCCTGGGCTTCTTGCTTTCACTTGAATTGCAAGAGCATCAGCTGTGTCCTGATGGATTCGGAAAGCAGTACCAAGTACCAGCACTTCACACCCAGGAATTCACTTGTTCATTCATTCAGTAGAGATTTTCACCAAATACTCTTCCTGGCACTGGGGCATCATGTAAACAATAACAAAATGTTTTCCTCCTAATTGAATTTATATTCTAGTGGGGGCAGGGGAGAAAGACAGTAACTGTATATTATGTGATGTTGAAAGTGTTAATGGTAAACAGAGTAGGGGACAAGCCTGAACGTGCTGGGGTGGAGCACAGAAATTTGGTAGTGTAGTCGCAAGCAGGTGACATTTGAGAAAAGGTTCCAAAGGAAAGGATGAGTGAGCCTTGGGGACATTTGGAGAGAGGATGATTCAGGGAGAAGAAACCTGGTGCAAAGGCCCTGAGATGGGCGCATGCCTGGGTCATTGAAGGATCAGCAAGGAGACAGCAGGGTAAAGTATTGTGAGCAGAGAAGAACGCTAGCCAAGGGGTCAGAGAAGAAACTGGCCATTGTAAGGACGTGTGCATCTTCCCTGAGCCAGTGGGAAGCCAGTGGAAAGTTCAGAGCAGAGGAATGGCACCGTCTGACTTAGATTCTTCAGAGGGCCTGGGGAGTTTGATGGAGTCAGAGGGACCCATAAGAGGCTGCTGCAGTGGTCAGGAGGAAATGGTTGGCTCAGGTATGGGCAGGGCCAGTGGAGGGAGAGACAGGTGGTCCGCTCTGGGTATAAATTGGAAGGCTGAGCCAGCAGAGTTCTGACAGTTTGTTGGGGGAAAGAAAAGAAAGACTAGGATCAAAAATGATTTGGCCCCAGTCATTGAAACTGAGTCCGTTCCCCCTCAAGGGAGATGGGGAAGATTGTGGATGCACCAGGCTTGGGGGAGAGGGTGTAGGCAGATGTGTGTGTGAGTCCTATGCTTAGGAGACCGTCACCCACCAGATGTTTTAGCATGTAGAATGGCAAGTGTGCATGTGTGTATAATTATGTGTGTGTGTAATTCTCTGCATGTATAGATACAGCCATAATTGCATATACATAATTAGCAGCAAACATGTGTGTAAGTTACAGATGCTCCTTGACTTAACGATGGATGGGGTCATGAACCCATCCTAAATTGAAAATATCACAATTTTAAATTCTACAAGTTGAGAACGTCCTAAGTTGGAAACTAATTCAATACACCTAACCTGCCAAACATGATGGCTGATCCTTGCCTACCGAAGAAGTGCTGGGAACACATACATTAACTTACAGCAGTTAAGCAAAACGTTTAATACAAAGCCTATTTTACAATAATATGTTGAATGTGTTGTGTACACACACAGGTGGGCATTTTGTAGGCATGATGAGATGAAAAAATAGAAAACTGTATCCAAAAAAGTGCTGACGACACAGTGCACCGTAGAGCATCAGTTGTTGGTTGTTCCCCTCTTGATCGCGGGGCTGATGGGGAGCTGTGGTGCGGTGTCATTGCCCAGTGTCTCAGGGAAGCATCCCACTGCATATCACCAGCTGGGAAAAGATCAAATTTCAAAAAAGTGTAGTTTCTAGGGAATGCATAGCAGATCATCTTAAGTTGGGAACTAAATGTGTTGGTGTACACACGGATTGCCCTGTAGTTATACCTCACGGTATAACTGCAGTTTTTCTTTCCAGACTATTGTAAGGACGCCTAACCTTTGGTGTAGAGGATCATTGTTATTGGGTCCTTCTCTGTTCCTACTATGGTGCTCCAGATCCCCATGATGATCATCAGTGTTGTTATCTTTAACGATCTTGGCTTGTTTTGCTCCTTTGGGCTTTAGATCTTGAACGGAATGACCGCCGCTCAAACTGGTCACAACTTGATTATCCTGGGTCAGTTCTTTTCCAGGGGACAGTGAGCAAAGCCTCTGGGAATAGGTGGACCTCAGGGTGCCACCTTCCCATCATGTGACAGGGCCTGGCACACTTGATCTGTCATGGCACAGTTCATTTGTGTGAGCAACTTGACAGATGTCCGTAGTGAGGCATCAAATTGGATGGTGTCTGCTAACAAATCTGATGGGAAAACAGAAAAGAGAATTCAAAGGATTATTATTATTTTTTTTTTAGGCTTAAATTTGCCATTGAGCTGTTTGAGCCTCTGTCGTTAAGGCTGCTTTATTAGAAGTCTACACAATTCTTCACATGGGTGTCAAAATAATTTCAGTGAAAATGAGGTTGGGTGGACTCATCAAGCTGAAGTATTCGTCTTGTGATTACAGATGGGTTTTTGTTTCTGCTCTTCTACTTCCTTCCAAGCCTTTTGCTGGATGAGCTGGACTTAACAATCTGCATTAATTTACTTTGGCACTTCACACGGTCAGACGGGCCACGAACACCATGGTCTCTAATACATTTCTAAAAAATCCTGCGGATGCTCCTTTTTAATTGATGTCCTTCATAAATTGTGTTTGCTGGAGCTATAATTACTCGTCAAGCAGCAAAAGCAAATCTACCTCCAAGTACAATGAAGATGTTCTTTTATAAGATTATTAAGATACAGAAGTTTGACATGCAGAGTAATTTAGTTCTGCTTTATAATGATATCTTCAGGGACTGTATCTTTGGGGATCACATCCATTAGAGCCTAGCAAAGTGGAAAAGGACCTATCACTACTGCGCTCCTCATAAATGTCAGATGCCCGCGCCTTGCAGTGACCATTGCCCCGTATATGTGCTTGTTATAAAACACTTGGAACGGGTTGATTTTTTTTTTTTTATAATGTTTTTGCATGCCCTTCAGAGTAATTAACTGCTTCGCTGGACGTTCATTTAGCTTATTTGGAGTATTTTAATCTGACTCTTGAAATTGCTTGAATGATTCCTACATGATTGAACGGGGATCTTTGAAGGAACATCAGCAGAGGGGTTATCATCTCAAAAATTTGGAAATAGCCCAAATTAAACAGATACAAGATGGATCACTTAGAAATTCTTATTTAACTGATTTATAAAATGCGTAAGTTTTACCTTGGTATTAAATTAGGGTATTAGTTTTTTGTTTTTAAAGAGGGATTTAGGGAAAGTGAAAGAAGAAGATAGCAAGGTTTTCTAAAGGGTGAGGGTATTTGTGGGAGAAATAAAAGGAGGTGATCCAAAGATCTTATTTTATTTTTTGTCTCCCACTTAAAAATGTCAGCTATATGTAAAGCTATATGCATCTTTTTCACTACTCTGTCTCCAGCGTCCAGCACAGTGCCTAGACACAGCTGTCATGTAAATAGGGGACTTCTCAGAGCCTAGAGCCTCATGGGGCATTGTGACACATCAAGCATCCTTTTCCAAACTCGATGGACTATGGAACCCTTTTCTCAAGAAACATTAGAATGGGGTCTCTTCAAATACCCCCTGGGAATTCTAGCTTTGAGTAAAATAATAGCAATAAAATATTAAAACTGAATTGATCACGAAGTGAAATGTTTACTTTTTTTGCGGAGACTGGAACACAAGGGATAGAGAGCATGAGGTAGGAGGGATGTCAGACTTCCATGTTGAACCCATCATCTAGAGCAAGTTGCTTGACCTCGGGCAGCCTCTGTGTATCGATCTTTGAAGTAGGGATCATAATTATATTTACCTTGCTGGTTGTTAGGAAAATAGATTACATTTAGTCCCACTTTGGAAAATTAAATGAAATAATGTATATAGCGGGCTTCCCTGGGCTAACTATTTATTCTTATTTTCATTATTATTGTTGTTCTTATTAAGAAGTAAGTGATAAATGACCCCAGTTAAAAGGGGGTGATGACGAGGCACTCAAGATTAAATGGAGTCAGCTTTCCTCCCTCTTCTCAACAAATATGGGAGTGCTTCTAATATGCCAGGCATTGTTTATTCTGGGGGTGACAGTGTCGAACCCAGTTAAAGCCCCTCCCTGTGGACCTGGAGGGGTTTTGTAGCATAATGTGTTTATGGCTGTCACCGTCCCCTAGAACATAAAGTAAATTTAATTGTACATAATTCACTTAAAGTTAATTGTTCTGAGGTCATTATACTAGTGATCTGCCCCAAAGCAGTACTTTTTCTCTCAGAATCCGATCTGTTCTTAACACCAAATAAGTAAATCAGGATTCAGAGGTCATGTTTTGAAATGAAATAAATCAAATGAAGCTAGCATTAAGAAATAAGCTCATCAAATGGAACACGCCCTTTTATTCCAATTAGTCTATCCACCACAGTGGGTGGTTAGAAAATCAAAATAGGCAACACCCAGTTAAATTTGGATCTCAGATAAAGTATAAGTATATCCCAAGTAGTACGTGGGATATACTTATCCTGGCGGGGGGAGGGGGGAAGCTGTATATTTGAAAGTCCAATTTAACTGGCTGCCTTGTGTTTTATCTGACTCTCCTACCTGCTCTGAACCAGGGTTCCAGCCATCTGTGCAGGAGAGTGACCACTGTGGGCTGCAAGTCTTTAGGCCAGGAGGCATCTCACTCAAAATAGAGTAGAAGCCTTTACATCTCTTTGAAATGATTTAGAACTGTTCCCGCCTGATCACCGAGTGTTTCCAAATTAAAAGCCATTAATTAAGGCCTTCTGCAGATACAAGAGATAGGCAAGGAGTGCTTTGTAAAGCCAGCTCAGTACTTCAGGTGAGAGCTTTTCAAATTACGTGGACCAGTAGAGCCACCTGCTTGACTCAACGCTGTGGCCTGCGTGGGGCTCCTCAGCGCATGGCGGTGCCAGGGTTGTTACTGAGTTTTCTCATTTCTCCAGGGCAAATACTAATTAATGGATACAATTCACAGCTGATTAGCTGTAGTTTCTTCAGTAATTACATTCGCATACTAACTGTTCAGAAGAGGATTTCTAACCCAGTTCTTATTTCATTCTAAGCTTAATTTGTTTTTTGAATTGTTTAGGCCCTTAGTTTAATAGCCATTTTATTTTTCTTTGTTGTTTTAGGTGCTATTAGATAATAAGTGAGTTTAATCTTAAAAAAAAATACTCTCTGATAATGAGCTGTTTGCCTTAAATGGATTTCTAATTCCCCAACAAAACCTACATTTAAATAACGTTAAAGTTGTGATACGGGCTGTCCGGTGGTTTTTTTTGGGGGGGGCAGGATTGGAACATGGAATATACCGGATTCTCTTTTATATTCCCCCCAAAACTTGATTACAGGCCTGAGCTTTTAATTCTGGTATCATTCATACATCAAAAGCTTCATGACAGAAACCTTTACTGTTTTTTTTTTTTTTTGCATGTATTTGGCATAGTGGAATAATGAGGAAAATGTGTGTGTGTGTGTGTGTGTGTGTGTGTACATCCACGTGCACTGGTGCACATGTGTTTGATTCAGAGAAGCCAGAGAAAGGCCCTCCTTAAGGGATAGCTAATACATTTTTGAGAAATCCTTGTAAAGACATTTACCCAAATGAATCCAAGTGCTGGAGGAGAACCTTCCTGATGGTTACTTGTGTGTGTGTGTGTGTGTGTGTGTGTGTGTGTGTGTTGAGGTGTCATTCCACAGGGGAGAATTTTCTGCTCTGGATGGTAACAGCACTTTGGAACCATTAGTCTTTCCTATAAATCCTGCTTAGTTCTTGGATCCCTGACATGATAAAGTGTAGCATGTCAATCCCCTATCTGTAGGTTCAGAGTCAGGCTGAGAGCACCCCCCCCCCCATAAGTGTTTATCAGTTTATGGAGAGGAGGATTATGTGGGTCTTCCATATCTATATATTCGCATCTGTGTTCTGTTTATTCTCTATATCTCTATATCTGTATCTGTATATCTGTCAATATACCCTCCTATTTATCTATGTGGGTTTTAGATTGAAAGAATAGCTATATACATTTCACCCTTTGGACACCAAACCTTTGTTTTATTTGATGCATTAAATAATTTGATGCATTAAATAATTAAATAATTTGATGCATAAATAATATGCTTTATAAATAGTCCATGCTTATACCATTTAAAAATCATGAAAATAATACAGCTCTAGGTAATTACACCCACAGAACCTTTCCATATTGCCAGACTGATAACAGAATGTTTAAGGCAACAAAATGTGCCTATTTATACCATTTGAACCCAAAAATACATTTCTGCCCAAAACCCAAGTTTTACATTTTGATAACAGGTCCCTAGAAGTAAAGAGCTTAAGTCTGAAATGCTGATACAGTCTTATTTGTGATGATATGAATGGGCTATTGTGTTAGGGAATAAAATAAAAAATTGCTGTGTTCATAGGATCCCGCTTATTTATTAAACCTCTTTGCATTTAATGTTACATTGAGAGATTAAATATCACTGTTTTCAGCAGCTCCGATGGATATAGATATGGCTTCTTTAAATTCTGGAGATTTTAAAATTTTTTTCTTTAGTCTTATTTATTTATATTCGTGCCACACCTCATTCACTTAGAAAATAGAATTTGAGTCCTGGGAATTGAATTTTATTCCCTTTAATTCACATTTTTAACCTACCCACACTTGTGACATCTGTTCTTGAAAAGTAAGCTCTAAAATCCCAACATGCTTTAAAATGTGTCAAGGTGATTCTCTTGGAAACTCTTCTCCTAACCTCTGACAAGTGCCAGTTCGATAAACAACACCGTGGTGATAGGTTGGCCTGGTGTTTGTAATTGTCTCCCTTCACTATTAGTCTTGATGAGAAACAAAACTATTTCCTAGAATTATTGAGTTAGCTTAACTCCGTGCTTTATTTTCCAAGGGAACTAGCTGTCAGCAGGGCTGTGCTTTGACATCTTTCCTGTTTTGAATTTGATCTCAGGGAGACCCCTATCCCTGACCCCATTCTCCTAACAGGGACATTCTTTCTAAATGGTATCTGAGCTTTCAAAACCAGGATTCTTATTAAGCCCCACATTAACATAAAACCATCTCTTTTTTTTTCTTTCAGTTTGGAAATAATAATAACTACATGAGCATGGCAGAAGCCAACAACACATTCTTTGCTGCCAGCGAGGTAGGTGTCTGTCACAATGGTGTCCCTTCGTGTTTTGCCTGTTATTTAGGTAATTTGATAGGCTCCAGAGTCACATAAGAGAGTGAGATAAATTTGATAGTTTGCGTTCCCTCATGTGGCCCAAGGTAATGACTCTGAAGGAGAAATAAGAAAAACCTACCCGAAAAGAAAATAACCAGACAAAAGTTTATCACTTATCCATTGCTTCTATTGCTTCTGTGCCTAAATTTGTGCAAAAAAAAAATTGTTGAAAAAATATCCATGAAAACAAAAATGAATTATGTTAATACACATATACACACAGTATATTGGTATCTAAGCAGATAAGTAACTGTTTTGGAAATGAGGCTAGAAGTGAATTTTAATAGAAGATATTTGAACTTCATATTTCTCTAGAGGTAATTTCATTAAGTTGCCATGATTTGGGAAACTGTGGCAGAGCAGTATCATAGTCTTTTGGAGAGTTGATGGGGCAATGCAAAATGAGGGTTTTAGTTCATGTTGGGGCCTCAGAGCTTAGCACAGTCCTTGGCTGTATGTAGTAGGTACTCAATAAAAATTTATTGACTAAATGCATGGGTGTGTTCCAAGACATGGTTGTAGCTGGGAAAGCTGGGTGGTGGAATCTGAATGCAGCACCACATGGGCTCTGGGTTCGTAATCCAGTTATGGGAGTGCACATGGAACAAACATGGTCTTCTTGAGATATATGTATTTTTTAACCACATTCCTATTATTGACTTAGAACTGTTTTTTGGTCTTACTGGTCTACTTTCTACAAAAACCTGGATGTTAATTACACCAAAGAAAGGGTTCCCTAATAATGGTGGCCTGTGTGAGATTTAAGATTTTCAAATAGGAACAAACAGAAGTGTGAAATTGGTCCAAATGGAACATTTCCTCTAGCGGCTTATGTAATAAAAAGTCTTCATTTTCCAAATACATTCAAATATAGGAAACTGAACTGGTTTGACCCCAGAGGATGAAAATAATAATGGCTTTGTAAATGATCTTGGTACCGGGAAGCAAGTGATATGAAAGAAATTAACGCTGAGAAATTATTAGAATAAATGGGGAATCAAGAATGGAGGGTCTTCGTGGATGAATCGTTTTTTACAGTGACCGTCATCCCTAACCAGGAAGGCAGCTTAGGTAGCGAATATTGTTTGGCGCTGGCTGCTGTGTTGTTTGTGATAATGAACACAAACCCCATCTGTAAGGACAACATGATGTTTCATTCTGTAGGATTTTTTTCCCTACATTTGAATCAAACATTGATGAAAGCTCTACTGCCAGCAGCTGTTCAGAGACAATTTGATTCCAGCTGTGATAATTCACCGTGTCAGACATTGGCTGTTATATGTTGATACAACAGTTCTCCAGATTTGCATTTTTATCAAAAGGAACAAATGTTTTGAACATTTCAGTACAGATGGTATTTAACCATGTACATTCTACTTTAACATGTTCAAGGTAAACATGGAGAAGTCGGTATCTGCAAAAATAATCACATAAACTCCAAATGATTAGTCTGATATTGGTCATCTGGCGGAGTTACAGAAGTCAGGGTCTTTTATTGTTGATGTCACACATGGTTCTTTTTTATCATCTCTCAGCCAGCGTTTTGGAAATAGAATGCTTAACTTTAATATTTTGCCTCTCTTTTTCCTTTTCCCTGCAGAATACTTCACTTTATATTTAATATTTTACCTCTCTTTAAAGAGGCTTTAAGATTTTAGCATTTCCCTGGTTATATGTGACTGTGTTATTTTATCGTTTCATTAGGTTCCCATATAGCAATACACGAAGTTCTAACTTAAAATTAATTTGTCTTTTGAAAAATGATACCATGGGGACCTATGATATATAAGACATCTCTCTATTCCTTAACAAAAATAAAAAATGGAAACCTCTTTAATTTTGACTGCCTGGCATAAGACATGCTTTACGGCAGTGTTTAAGAGGTAATCTTATGTAATGATTTCACTGTATATCTCTCAATCAAAACATAAGGCCCAAGTAAATGTTAACGTATCACCACATTATAGCCTGTTCCTAATTTCCCAATCACTGCATTAAAAGTAAATTTATTTGGTATTTTAACATTTTAATGAGTGCAAACTAATTCAGGAGGACTGTAGGTCTGCATGCTGTAAAGTCTAAATTGTGCCTGAAACCAGTTCCCTTCACATCAATATTGTCCTGAAGATAACACTACAGGGACTCCGATACTCTAAGTTTGAAATTCACACATTAGCTTTATGTTTTCTATCTGTATCATGATTACCCTGACCATTTTTAAAGTACTTTAAATATTTATTGAAATAATATTTCAAGTGTTAATTACAGTGGTAATGAAAACAGCCAAATGCCACATATCAAGAATGAGTGTTTATCCGTATTGTTAATGTGATATGTTAGATTTCATTAAGCAGTAATGGGGTAGCAAATGAGTCACAAATTACAGTTGCATCTGTTACTAGACCACATTAGTGCCAAAATAACGGCAAACGCAGCCATAGGGTTACGTTCATTAGCCAACCACGTTTGTGGCCAATTCATCCCTTTGTTGCTGAGAACTCGGGGTAACGCAGTAAGAAATTGACATCTTTCGGGGTCATTGTAAGAATGCATACGTTGGAAAAAAATCTAATATTTCATTCTGGCTTTCAGATGTGTTCTTATGAGGCTGTGTTTTGCATTTATTGACTCTGCTAAGAACCTCAAGGTGATTAGTTGTCCCAACACAGATCCCCACAGCTGTGATCTCTTTATCTCCAGGGAGATGGAAATAGTATCTGACAGGTTCTATGTGTAAGAAGTGTTTTTCGTTGCTTTTTTCTCCCCTAGAGTTTGTTTCTCTTTTTTTTTTCCCCCAATGCTTATTATATGATATCATCCTTGATAGTTTGAAGAATGAAGCTTTTTAACTCTTAATTAGTTTTCAGGGCCTATAATAGCAGACTCCAATTAACTTGCACAAGTTCATGCTTTCAAATATTATTAATAATAAACGAACTATAACTTTGACCCTCTGAGCTAGGAATAAAAAATATGTGGGTGGCTCACTATATATATATGCATATATATATATATATATATATATACACACAACTCATAAATATATAAAAATATACATACCTGTTATATATTATATATACACTATATAATATAATATATAATATATATTATATTATATATAATAACATGCATATATGTTATAAAATATAAGGAACAGAATGTGAGGGTATCTATATTTATGTCTTTTAGCAGACATTCCATATGCTATATATGTTTTATATATGCATGTTATTATATATATAATATATATTTATTCATTTTTCTTTCTGTACCTTGATTTCCCCTCTTCCCCAAACATCCAATTATTTTCTAAGAAAGATGGTTCCTATGGTTGAGTGAGGCAGCCCTGATTTACGTAAAAGAACCTACCGTAAAACACAGAATCTCCGTAGCAGGGAAGAAAAACAATTCATGAAGATGTACTTAAGTTTGAAGATGTCACACTTGTCTAAGCAAGTGAGCAACATCGATGTCATTAGTATGTCTATATCAATATAGCTCTGTGCTCTCTAGGTAGTCTTTAAAAGTTGAAGACTGTTAGAAAATGTTTCGATAAACACATATTAAAATGTTCACATAAAAGAAAATAACCCTCCTTCTACTTTAAATACAAGCATGGTGCCTTTTAATATGAGCTCTGATAATCCTTATATAAAGCGTTGCATGACACACAATTTCCATGGAAGCATTCATTGCACTTGGGAATATACCAATAAGGAAATTAAAAAACCAAACCGCAAATTTAATATTACTTGTTTTATAGATTGTGGCAGAAAGTAAATATGTGTAATGTTCACTTCTGGATTAATGCTGTGTATGTGTGCACCACAAAATCGTCAGCATTTTATGAAGCATGTGGATCGTGTAAGCGGTTTGAGCTGTTTCACTAACATATCAATAAAGTGGCAATTTGTTATATAGCCAAATCTAATGTCGCTGATGCTCCAACTAACAACAAAGACAGATGTTGCTAATTAAGTACACATTAAAAAACTGTTAATACTGATACTCCATTAAAACCATATGATAATGAGACTTAAATCTTTAATCAGAATGATCAGCAAAACTTTATATATGGAAATCTGTGTTTAAGATGTTTTCATTTGAGAAATAAATATTTGGCCTACATATGTAGTGTTTTCATGAAAAGTCTTTCTTCTTCCCTCGAAGGAGGAATAAAAAATATAAGGAACAGAATGTGAGGATATCTATATTTTGTTTCCTTTTAGCAGACATTCCATACGCCCAGCCTGGGGGACGAGGAGTTTGAAATCCCACCCATCACGCCTCCTCCAGAGTCGGACCCCACCCTGGGCATGCCTGATGTACTGCTACCCTTTCAAGCTCTCAGTGATCCACTGCCTTCCCAGGGAAGTGAATTCACACCCCAGTTTCCTCCTCAAAGCCTGGATCTTCCTTCTATTACGATCTCAAGAAATCTTGTGGAACAAGATGGTGTGCTTCATAGCAGTGGGTTACATATGGTAGGCACCACATTTATTGCTTGAAAGTCTTTTTATCTTTTGCACTATCATAGATAAAGATCTGAGTGTTCATTCTGGAGTATGTTTCTGCTTGTCCACTGTGGACATGTAGATTGTTATGCCTGCTACCATTCAAATGTGGGCACAGTCCTGGATCAGTACCTGGTATTGGGTTGATTGACAGTTGTAGAAAAGAGGATGACCAAGGAGATCCTTCTAATATGACACAATTTTTAAGAAGTCTGATTCATGGGTTTGGAAGTAGCCAGTCTTCCTTTGCCTCTGGTTGAATACAGAGGTGTGCTTGATTTGAAAGTTTACCCAGGTGAGATTTTAGAAATGGAAACCTTTATCAGGTGTACCTGGGTCTTTTGAACTTGTTGGATACAAGGTAAAGTTGATGATACATGATTTGCTCCTGCCTCAAATGAAATATCAAACTGTGATTCAGAGAAAAGAAAAAAATAATAATTGCTTATAACCAGCAGAGGAAAATATAGAATGGGTTATTGTGTGAAATGCATCTAATGATGTTATTTATTGTCATAAACATCAAATAAGGCACTCCGGAGAGCCAAGATTACTAATGCAATAATTTTGATTCTATTTTTCTTGGTGTGCAATTACAGTCAGCAATCACCAGAGTAAATCTGCTTAAGTATTTTAAACTCTTCTGCTGCGATTGTCAGGTTTTTTTCCACCATAGTATGTAATGCATTTGTGTCTGTCTAGGTGAGGTACTAAGCAGATATTTTAAAACAAGATTAATAGTTTATAGGGCTTAAAAAAAAAACTCTGATAAAATGAAACAGATGTGTTGGTATAACAAAAAACAAATCCTTTTGCTTGTTTACATATTTCTCTGCACATTAGGACCATGCCAGTGATGTTTATTGGTTTCATTGTTAATTCCCCAGATAACAGCATATGATTGCAAAATATGTAGTGGATTAGCCGTGCAAAGATTCAGTGTGCTCTCTGAAATACAAGATTACTTTCCCAAATAGGATTGCTGCAACATAATTTTCTTTGCCTGTGATCTTTTGTGTTTAAGCTGAACATGAGGGTTTTTATTTTTACTTTTTTTTTAAGTCAGAAAAAGAATGCAGTGAGCAGTCGGGAAATGGTCATTAAGTATTCATCAACGTTACTCGACATCACAAATAATTGTTTCCTGTGGACTTTCCTACGTTCTTGTCCCTTTGACACTAGAAAGGAGGGTTCCGTCCCTTTCCTCTACAGGCAGGCTTGTAACATTGTGTCTGGAAAATAATAACAATAAAAAAGGGTGTTTAGTCGCCAACCAGGTTTGCCAGGACTGTGCCATTTATTCATAGAGGCTCAGCCAGGCTCATTTAAGTTGCAGAAATAGTTAAGAGACCATATAATGTATGCTAAAATGTGTACTTTATTAAATTGGTAAATATTTATTAATAATATAAGAATCTGCCTTTAAATTAAACATCTGATGAATTACCTTGCCTTAAAGCTATAAAACTGTTATTGCTGCTATAAAAAAGTGTAAAGGAGGCATTTTGACTATGAAATTTCATTTCATGGTCAATTGAATTTACTATATTGGAAAGAACTAAAGATGGAATCATAAAATAATTATGATATTCACATACACTTAAAGAACAATGCTTTCAGGGACTGGCGTTGGGGGAGAGAACTCAATTTTTAATGCTTCTTTTGTAATGTATGGGCTAATCACTAAAGCAGTTGAATTATTTCATTGATTTTTAAAAGTATAGGTACTTCAGCTAAGTGCAGGCTGTTGTCATGGTATTTACATGGACCTCATCACATTTATTGGTGCCTTTTTGAAGTTTGGCTGAACCTGAATGCCATTTATTTGGGCTGGAAACAAACTAATCTTGTTGAAAATTCTAGTAGAATTTCACCTTGAAGAAATGTCATGGGATTTTAAATCACAAATGTTGGAAAAAATAAAATGTACTGGGACAGAATTATGATGAATACAATGTGTCTTTGGCTTTGTTCTATGGACTACCTGACATGTTCACCTATAAACTTGAATTCAGAATCGCCAGAGGCATGGTTAAAAATAGGTTATGTCAAGGTTCTTCTATATCTCCCTCCGGGTACCGAGTTGGCTGGCTACATCATAATACTCCACAGAAGCCTCCTCGGAGATTTCCCTGAGGAAAGTCACCAGAAAAATAATAAATAATACTTTCTACCTCATGCATTCAGCTTCCCAGTGCACGTTGGATATTTCCTACCTTATGCAAGGCAGAAGTTTTATTATCCAAATGAATATGGCAGTCTGTTAAGGATTACTATGGTGCGTTAAGACTATCATATAAGAAGAAAAGCCAGCTTGTTTATATGTTGCATTGAACCAGCTTTTCTTCAGAGCCTCATCGGTTTTCCTTTAGAATGAGTGACAGTTTTGTCACATTACTGATTAGCTGCATTATTGTTGACAACAAGCACAACACGTTTATCTTCCTTAAATTTATGCCATTATATTTAAAAACAGAAAGCAGGAACATAAAAAGGGGGATTAAAAAGAGCCCAATGATTAGCATTCACATTTCAAAATATGCAAATAATGCCCTAGTATTCAAAAGTGAATTGCTGAAAAATTGAATGTCGAAGCATTTGTGGCTTCAAAGAACAACCTTGATTTGCTTGTCGTGGATACGTATGTTTTGAAACAGGATGTGGTTGGCAAGTCAAAATCAACTGTAGATTTTGCTTAAAAATTCGTTCCCCTTAAGCATTATTGTCAGTTCAGATGATCATCTGGAAATTATTTTAATCTACAAAAGATCGCAATTCTAAAAATCTACAATGTGCGCTCCAAAGGATTTTTTTTTTTAACACCTCTCTATAATCTGCCCAGCCCGCTGAGTAGCATTGACATCAGTAGTACATCAATTTCAGAAAGTGGATTATTTTTACTAGACAGCTATTGTGACATATTGGGTCAGTCATAAATGAAAGATATTCATGCAAGCATGCAATACTTGTAATGAAGTCTCACTCTGACCTTCTGTATGATTGATTCTGTAATTTAGTTTTCTCAGGCAGTGCCTGAAATGAAATGAAATCATGTTGAACAAGTTTTGAATACCCACAGTGCACCAGGAGAAGAAAAATCTGCAGCCCCAGAGGCTTGAGAGAGAGCAGATGAACGATTTATCTCTATGCTATTATAGCCTATGCCAGCATTCAACATTTCTTCTTCTTCTCCTTTTTTTTTTTTTTTTTTTTCTTATTTGGCTTAAGTACTTAATTCTGCAGGTAGCTGTAAATGGGAAAATAAAATGCTGTTCTGATTTAAAATGACAGGACAGGAGTATGTGCGAGGGACTGATAAAATATCTTCAATAGAACTGACCTTTCATGTAGCTGAAAGTTACTGGGGGATTCATCCTCATAATTACCATATAGATTATTTTTATTTCTTTCCTGCAATGAAACATTTCAGAGAGCAGTAGTGCTGATTGAATGAAAATTGAACTTGTTAACATTCTTTTCAGCTTAGCCTGTTGTACATAACAGAAGGTTAGCTTTGATGAATTTCAAAATTCTCTTTGATATCGAAGAAACAGACAGTAAAATAATTGTCTCTAGTCTGATATTTTGTATTGCCCCCCCAAAAGAGAATTTATAAAACACACTGATAATTCACACACTTCCCCCCACCCCTACATTATATTTCACGTGTAGAGGACTGGCGTTTTCTGTTTGATTTTGCTTTGAATTTAATTGTGATAGCGCATGTGTCTAGAAAATGCTACAGTGGTGCACAAAATAATAACCAATGTAATATTAGGAAATTGAAAAAGATGGAAGTACAGGAAGAGTCTGAAAGTATCTGTACGTGTTAAGGCACTAGGAAAAAAAAGTCCTATAGGAGATACTCGTGCAGAGAAGAAAATGATAAGCTCTTAAAATATTCATAAGACTCTTAAATCATAAATTACCAGGCTTGTTTTACAAGTTTTTATTTTTCCTAAAACTGTTGGCATGACTCTAATTTTGAAGTTGAATTATTTTCATCTTTACAAAATGACTTTCCTGCCGTTTCATACTTTTGAAAAAATTGTACATTAAGAGACATAGCAGACTTTCAATTAATACATTGTTTTTAGCAATGTTGCTTAATGTGTTACAGATAAAACAGTTATTTCATGGGTCATTAATGTGTTTAATGCGTGGAACGTTCTATTAAAACAAGCTCTTATTATTATTATGAACATGTTCATTGCCATTGTCAATAGAGGCTGCACAGCTAAATTCCGCAGGATGATTACCATTTAGCCATTGTGGGGGTGGGCACCAATTCTTCATATCAATTGAACAGTTACTTCAATTGTGTTTATTTGGGGTGAAGTTATTGTCAAAAGGTATTTTTATTGTATGTTAACAATAGAAAAGATACAACTTACATAAGCAAAAAATTCACTTCAAGTGGAAAAGGACCTAATTATACAAAACCTAAGTAATAAAATGAAAACCATATTAACCTACAGCAAGTATTTATTGAGCACCTACTAAGCGCCACATATTAGGGATTTTTGTTGTTGTTGTTTTGGTACTGGGGACTGAATCCAGGAACACTTAACAACTGAGCAACATCCCTAACCCTATTTATTTTTTACTTTGAAACCAGATATTGCTAAGTTGCTTAGGGCCTCGATAAATTGCTGAGGCTGGCCTTGAATTTGAGATCCTCCTGCCTCAGCCTCCCCAGTTGTTGGGATTATAGGCACACACCACCATACCTAGCTTATGCATTGTTCTTATTCATTAGAAAGTGATTATACTATGTATGAAATTTTTTTTTTATTATCAGTTCCTCTGTGTAATACAAAAACTCAGAATCTGAATATAGAAAGGTGCTTATCATCAAAATCGACTTTAATTGGCTTTAATTGACAATTGTCTGCCCAAACTGCCCAAGCTGTAGGCACTTCTACTGCTTTCTTGGGGGGAACAAATAGCCTTGTACCATTTGGAGCTTAAAATAAGTATTCTTTGTTCTCACTGACCCTGATCATGCAAGTGCCGTCTTTAAGGTTAAATTCAGGGTTATCTGTTAAAGTGGGAATATGTTCCAAACTTCTGCTAGCCCCAGTTAGCTGTCAGTGCAGTGTGATACGTGACTGCTTGTTTGATTTATAACATTTACAGAAAAGTGTCGTTGCAAAGTTATGCTATGGTTTATTTCTCTGTATTTTCTTTTTTAGCATGGATCTTTATAGTTGAGTATTATGGGAACCTAGTAATGATATAGGACCCGTCCAAACACCATTGACATTCAGATTGCCAAATAAAACTGACACAGTGGTTCAAATGTTTTTAGAGGGACAAAAGTAACTCTTTACATCATTACCCCAGTTTCTTTTATTTGGGACACTGACCATTCTTTGAAATGGTCTCCTTGGCTTGTTCACCCCTGCCTGCTCTCCACCAGAGTACAGACTCTAGGAGGGCAGGAATCTGGCCTCTTTTGCTACTTGCTGTCATCTTAGGGCCTACAATAGCCACCAGGCTGGCACACACCAGGCCCCCAGACTGTACTTTATTGGTTCAATGTATGAATAAATGAAAGGACGGTGAGAGAGTATTCATCTGTTGTTAAGAATGTACCTTGACTCCTACATTAGGCTGGAGGGAAGGGAACTTCAAGTATCAACAGCTGGAAAGGTAGAATTCCTCTTTATGATTTTCAGTTAGAACTGAATTAAAAAAAAAAAAATCTCTGGAGTGGATTCCTTAGGAAAACAAAGGAGTTAGGGGATACATGAGTGAATTACCATTAAGAGTTGATAATAAACTCATGAAAATTTTATTTTGCTAAGAAACTATTAATTAACTCTTGGGAAGACTGTTTTCCATGAAACTTTCTTATGGAGGTATGTTTGATTATAACCCTGAGAGTACTTATTAAGGAAAAATCATCTACTGCAGTGAAGATACTTTAATGAATATCAAGTTGGTGGGATGTGGTCTGTAATTACATTGGTACCTTTGGTATGCATTGGGCTTAGCTGTGTGTGTGTCTCAGGGTCTTCTGGGGATAGAAATATACTACCTAGCTAAATAGAACCATTTGATTTGGAAATAAAATTTTAACACTGCTATAGGACATAACTAAATAATTGGGCATAAAATTACTGGCTTGAATGATATACTTGTAATTTTGATATTTATTAATACAAAGTAATTTTGACTACAGATAATTGTTTAATTACTCCATTTCTCAAGAAATGTTCATTAAAAAACTGGCACAGTGAAAAATATATTTAGTCACACTCTCAAACATTGGAGTTATTTGCTTCTTAATTGGATGTTATCCTCTATTATGAAAACCTGATATTGGATTGTTACAGAGAATATTTATTTGTAAGTGTAAGTAAAAGGTACATTAAGTGCATTTGCCTATTAGATTTAAAAAAATCTTTTATGTTGAAATCAATCTGGGTGGAAAGAATCACCATTGTAATGACCAAGAATGGTTAAAATCAGAATAAAATACTTTAAATGTAACATTTACAGTAAAAAAAAAAAAAATGAAAAAAAAAGAAAGAAAGAAGGAAGAAAGAAAGAAAAAATCCACACTACCCAGGAAACAATATTAGAGAGGTGTAATTTATACAGTCTTCAGTGAGAACACAGGTGAATACCTCTTTGCTCTGGGCCTGAGTGAAACAGGGAGGATGATTTAAATAGGTAGAAGAAGTAGTTTTCTTGACTCAGCAAATAGAAGCAAACTGTACCCATTCCTTTTCCCCTATGCTTCCCAAGACATATCTTTGACGTCCACACTGGCTAAAGCAACTAAGTGATTTATACAGTAAGCCCATCCTTCATCTTTCAGTTCATTCAGTCTTGATTAAGTTTTGTGCTGTGCATTGAACCCAGGGGTGCTTAACCACTGAGACAATCTCAGGTACTTTTTATTTATTTATTTTTTTAGTTTGAAACGGGATCTTTCTAGGTTGCTGAGGGCCTTGCTAAGTTACTGAGGTTGGCTTTGAACTCATGATCCTTCTGCCTCAGCCTCCCTAGTTTCTGGGATAACAAGTAGGTGTCGCCATGCCTAGCCACACCTCTCTTTTGTCTTCCTTGAGTCAGAGAAACAAGTTAGGCCCAGAGCCTTAGGCATAAGGTCCCATATTTATCCTAAACGGACAGTTTTCCTCTCTTCTCTTGGTATTTATTTGGCATGCCATTTGTCATGAGCGAATCTAGTTTTTCGTTTGTGTTTGTGATGGAAGGTTTCCTTTTCAATATAGAAAAATCTAGATTTTTTAACAATTCACTTAAATAATTGACCCTCAATAATTGACGGCTTTTCAGGCAATTTAAGAAAACAAGGACTGCTTCCAGAAATACCCACACATTGGTTTCCCATTGAAAAGACAGAGAGGCCCCCTCATCAGGCAGAGACCAGCGCTGGGTTGCTGTCCACCCTGGGCATCGCATGCATGAGTTGTGCAAAGCTTTAGGTCAAGAGGACCAGAACCTGCCCACTCTGAATGCCTTGTGATGGCAAAAATTAACACTTGTTTTCTCTTCAAAACATAGTTTGAGGGATTAGGCTGCACATTTCTATTTGAACTAAACCAAAATGCCCACAGGTGGTTTAAACAGGTTGCCCATGAAGAGGGTCAGGTAGGGAGAGTTTACTGGAATGGATGACCCCCTCGATGGAGAGACGCCAGCCCTTAAACACGCCAAGGCTTCCTTCTACTCTGGGAACACAATCCAGACTGCCTAAAATGGACCATAAAGCCTGTCACTTTATGGCCACTGCCTTTCCAGTCTCATGGTGGGCCTTGCTTGTCCTGGCCCCGGGGGACTCTGGCCTCCGCGTCCTTCCCTGTGCATGCGTCCTCATGCGGGGCCTTGGCTCGTGTTCCTGTCTGCTTGGGATGCAGTGCCCTCTTTTCCAGCTCAGTTAGCTTCCGCCTCCCTTTGTGCCCTGTCTCTTCTGGTCCCCTCCTCTGGGGGGCATCCTGTGTCACTCGCCCACTTTGCATCATCTGGCCCCTTCCATCTCTCGGTCCCACTGCATTTCCTCTCCACCTTGCCCAGCCTGCTTCTGGCTCCCCTGATTTTTCCACTTTGTGAGTCGGCCAGGCTTGATCCCTGCTCACTTTGCACCTGCTATTCCCTCTGCCTGGAACACGCTTCCCGCCCATCTCTGGCTCTTCCTTGCTCCTCTCTACCTGCTCCCGTGTCATCTTTCTAAGAGGACTTCCTTGCTAGCCTAATGAATGCAACCATCCTCCCCAGTAACTTTTTTTTTTCTTCATGGTATTTGTCACAATTTGAATCTTCTTTGTCCTCATGCTTTCTATTTTTAGGGATAAAGTATAAGCTTTGGCTACTAACCCCCACCATCCCCGCCACCCCAAGTAAATGATGTCCTTGATGTTTGTCCAATAGCCTACTTCTCAACAAGGGAGATTCTTGACATTTGTCAGATAGTGCTTGTCAAAGCCTAATAGGAAGGGGCTGCTGGCATCTTGAGTGTAGAACCAGAGAAGATACCAGACACTCAACAATGCAGAATCCCCCCAATAGAATTTTCCAGACCAAAAGGTCAATATTGAGATTGAGAACTCTTTGTCTAATATCACCCAATAGAGGACAAAGTTTTCCAAGTGCTGGACTAGGAAGTAATACAAATGAATACTACATATTAACTTGGTGACAGAGTGCTTGCCTAGTGTGCTGGAGGCCCTGGGTTTGATCCCCAGTAACATAAAAAAATAAAAGAGTTTGGCAAAGCTTCCAGCACCCAGATCTTATTTCTGGTTATGATAGTGACCATCTCTTGCAATGCACCAGTTAGTTGCCTTTCTTTTAAGTAAACATTGGTAAATCTTTCAGGACCCACTTTTAGCAAATGAGAGGTAATGATTTATAAAAACATATTAAATTTCTTTAGGTTGTATTCATGGTTATATATTTCCTTACTAATATATTACTACTGATAAGAATCGTGAGCTATCTCTTGGAGGAGTCTATATAAATTTCTCTGACCTACCTTTTGATATACTAAACCTTTTGGTCCATTCCAATTTTTGTTTAGAATAATGTTTAAAAGACATGGTAATTTTGTTTTCAAAGATGTGAGCATTGATATGTTGGCTTCACCTGCCTGGCATATAATAGGTGCTCAATAAATACTTTTGAACTGAACTGACAGCTTTCTCTTTTTTAAGTGGGAATCCTAAGATCAAAGGAAGTGTCTTCTAAAGGTTACATTTTTTTTTTTTTGGTATGGAAAATGATTGGCGCCTTTGGGGAATCAAGTTCCCTTAAGCGGTTGTTAATAATTGGTGACCCTAAAGGAGCTTGAATTTCTAAAGAGACACTTTGACCATTAATCTTCTTATACTATAATCCTCAAGCATGGGAAGTTATTAGTGGATAACTGTGAGCCGTGGTAAATGCTAGCACATTTTGATGCGTTGATGATGTGAGGCAGAGGTTACTTGAAAATATTCTAGAGCGTCCTGCCCTGTGGAAGATGAGGATGCAGCCAGCATCTTTGATGGTGGTGGAGACCCCAAGGGCCACTCCCTTCTCTGCAGGTACCTGCTACCTTTGAGGCACTGCAACTCCTCTGGAGAATAGTGTTTCCAAGAAGCAAGTGTCACTGCTAGCTTGGTGACGTAGGGAATCACTCTTACCAAAGAATTGGTATAGTAATACTATCAAATCAAGACTTTCTAAAGGATTAAATTAGAAAATACATGGCAAGTTTAGCAGAACCTCTGGCACAGAGCCAACACCTAGTATTGTTCCTTATTAGTACATTGAACCGCAGCTGCCCATCAGCAGGGGTTCCCAAGCAGCCCACTCATATACAGGCATATATGGCCGGTGGAATTCAGGGAGAGCTGGCAGGCCAGGAAGAAGAACATGTTTTTGGTCTTCTGTTCCATTAGGAGATCTGTCTAAAATGCTGTCGTTGTGGGTGAGTCCACGCAGCATCTTTCTGTGCTAATTTTCACAGGCATTGGAGCAAAGAGGGCAAAGTAACTCCTCTGTTAATGAAAAAGCTGCATAAATCTGATTAGCATAGTTCATGGTCATGCTAGTTAACTAATTTATTATTATACAGTCAGAATTAAAACAATTTAAATGTACTCTGGACATTGCTTGTTGATTAAAAACATCCAGATTTCAATAAGTCTGAAAAGACTTTGAAAATATTCTATTTTAGTGTGTATGGGAGTAAATTTAAGGGTAAGATAGGTAACTTAATTGCCTGTTATTGGGGGGTGGAATTGAATAATAAGTGAATAATGATTGAGCCTCAAAAAAACATGGAAGACTGGACAGAGAGCTCAAAGCTTAGAAGAAATGGGTTCATTTTTTTGGTCAGAATGCCAATCAAATAAATAAATAAATAAGATAAAGTGTTTTCACCAAATCCACTTTTAGGACAGAAGCCTGCAGAAGGTCACCTACCGATGGATCAATGGAAGAGAATGTTATGAGAGAGGAAAGAGTGGGGTTGATGGGATACCTGTGACATTTTCTTCAGAATCAGACTAATTTTAATAATTCTGCAATTATTAGGAGATTGAAAATCTATATATTTAATATTAAACTAACAATTTGCTAGACCATTTTAACCACTTGTGTTATCTTCTGTTTAGCTTTTCGTGACTCAAGTATTTTAGCGTTTCTTTGTTTCGTTTTGTGTTTTGGTGACAAGTTTGTCAAAACAGTGTACGCAGGTAGAGGGGAAAAGTTGAGCCTCTCCTCTTCATTCCCCTAGTCCTACCCTGGAATGTGACCTAATGTAACTGTTGTAACTTCCTCTTTTTTCTTTGTTTGTTTATTTGTTTTTTGGTACCAGGTATTAAACCCCACTGAGATACATCCCTGGCCCTTTTTATTTATTTATTTTTAAATTTTGAGACAGTGTCTCACTAAGTTGCCTAGGGCTTCGCTTAGTTGCTGAGGCTGGCTTTGAATTTGGCATCCTCCTGCCTCAGCCTCCCGAGCTGCTTGGATTACAGGCTTGAACTGCCATATTTGGCCTTTGTCTGTTTGTTTTTGTTTAACAAAAATAGGAACTGTGTTCTACAATTTTTTTACAACTTGTTCTTTTGTTTGGACATCTTGGATGTCACTCTAGGTCAGTGGTTTGTCAACTGGGAATGATTTTCGCTTTCCAGAAGGCAATGTCTAGAGATGCTTATTATCATACATATGTGGGAAAGGAGGTTTCTCTGAGCATCTAGAGGGTAGAGGCTGAGGATACTGCTGAAGCACCCAATGCACAGCATGAGCCCCACAACAAAAATTAAAATTATCTGATCCAAAATGTGAATGGAGCTAAGACTGAGAAAGTCTGCCCTAGGTCAATATGCATAAATCTAATTCATTATTTTTAAAAGCTTCATAATACTTTGTAGTACAGTAGAACATAATTCAAGTAGCCCTTTGATACTGCTTCTTATTTAGTAGCATTTGTATGTTTAACATGAAGAAATTTAGTTTTTAACAATTTATTCTGCTTCTTTAAAGAGCAAAAATAAGCCTTCTCAGAAGGACTCGAAAGAGGGACCAAGAATTCATAGGCTTGTGTATAAAATTAGATTCTGGGTCACCGAGAGTCAAGAAAATTTGGTTTCAGTAAAATCACAGACTCACTCTAAATGACAAGTCTTGAAGTCATTCGAAAAGCATGTCTTCATATTTTGATTCGTTGGAATTAAAAAAGACAAGAGAGAAAAAGAAGCAATAATAACTCTAAAGCCTTTTGTACAACTCCCCAGAGCAGAGAAGGCTACTTTTGAAGTCACTGATACCACTTTCAGAGAAAACTAAATTCTGATGATCTCTACCTTCTCTTTCCACATTAAAAAAAAAAAAAATCCATTAGTACATTAAATCATGGTGGCATTGAACAAAAGAAACAAAGTAGGTTTAAGTGAAAAAAAAAAAAAAAAAACTGGTATCTGATCCGAAAGACATGAAATGACTTCCAGATGCCATTGACATGTACCCAGCATCGGAATGCCCCTTTGGCTCACCGACCGAGGGGGTTGCAAAGACAGGATGCCCTGCAGCAGACACGTGTTGTTCTGTGAAAGCAAAGCTCTGTGTTTCCTCTCTGTGTGTCCCTGCGTTCCTTGAAGGACTGACTTTCCTTGACTCACAGAGCTGAGTGGAGGGAAATGGAATCAACTGCGCTGTGTGCACCAGTTGGTGAGCCCAGAAGGGCTGGGTCCCTGTTTCTGCCTTTCCCTCCTTGACCAGCAAGAATTTCATCTTTCCTTTTACTGATAGTCTTTAAAAAAAAAAAAATGTCATTCCAAGACAGTGTGCAGTCAAACAGCCTGCACTGGATATTTGGCGTATTTGGGTTTTGTGCTCCTGAGCTTACGATGACCTGGCAGGAGTCTTTCTATTTACTTAATTCATACAGAATATCATCCTGCAATCGTCCAACCTGTCAAAATTGCAACAGGTTGGATCTAAGAAGCTGATAACTTTATGCGTTTGTGGATATTTGGGGAAACTAAAAGTCTTTTTCCGCCCTTGCCATTGCTGTTGTAGGATCAGAGCCACACACAAGTCTCTCAGTACCGCCAGGACCCCTCCCTGATCATGAGGTCCATCGTCCACATGACTGATGCTGCGCGATCGGGGATCATGCCTCCTGCCCAGCTCACCACCATCAACCAGTCCCAGCTCAGTGCCCAGCTGGGCTTGAATTTGGGAGGAGCCAGCATGCCCCATACATCTCCTTCACCTCCAGCAAGCAAATCGGCCACGCCCTCGCCTTCCAGCTCCATCAATGAGGAGGATGCGGAGGAAGCCAGCAGAGTAAGTTAGAGCTGTCAACCCCCAGAGAATGCGCCTTGCCCCCTATCTCTGGCTGTGAATTTCATTCCTGGTCTAACCCTTGTTTCCTCATGGATTTGGAGTCACATTTAAGTTTATGCTAGTTAAATATTTTTTTCCCCTTTTATTTATTTTTTTTCACTAGAAAGGGTATGAACTGAAAATTGGGAGATGTGGTTTCTCTGAGTTGTAAGCCGTGGGACAAGTTCATTTAACCCTTGTAAACTTAATTTTCATAATCTGCAAAAGGGAGGGTCTGTACTCCCTTACCAGAAACTTCTAGAAATTCTAGACTTTGCAAAAATGGGGACTGCTCTGGTTTTCACTGAGTGTTCCAAGGGACAAGTTTCATCCAGTTCTTTGGCTGTACCTCTGCCACTTTTGACAGCTTTGCATCTTCAGTGATGTTTATCTCTTAGTAAATTCTGATCATTCACATCTTTATTTTTATCATGGGAAGCATATTTTTTAAGAATATAGATGATTGCACTTATGACTTTTTAGATTGCCTGGAATGAATCCCTTTTTTTTTTTTTTTTTTTTGGTACTGGGGATTGAACCCAGGTGCATTTTACCACTGAGCTACAACACCAGTCCTGATCTTTATTTTGAGACAGGGTCTCATTAATTTGCTGAGGGTCTTGGTAAGTTGACAAGGCTGGCCTCTAACACGTGTTCTTCCTGCCTCAGCCTCTTGAGTCACTGGAATTACAGGAATGTACTACCTACCATACCTGGCTAGTACGAATAACTTCAATATAAAGAATACTGTAATAAAACACAGCTACTCTTTACTTTTTTTATGAATTCTGGGTTGTACACCTACTCTGTACTTGACATTTTACTTGGTTCATTTTACTTGATAAAAAGATTTATAAGAGAATTACTGCCCGAGGGACTCCCCACGGAGGAGGAATAGCAATGTTTAAAACTAACTCCAGATGCGATTAAGGGTATAATTGATGTATCTGGTGTGCTGGGATTATAATCGATTCTGCTTGGGAGAGTGATTTGAGGAAGCCTTTATTGAGAAGGTTGTATTTGAATGAAGTCTAAGAGGATGCATAAAAGTTTGTGAGGCAGAAGAAAGAGGCCAGCATTCTGGTAGCAGGAACAGTGAGAAGCAAAGGAAAGTACATGTGAATTTATTAGTATCATGAACTTTGATGTGGGGGAGGGGAGAAACAGAAGAAAGAAATGGCATAAATGTGGTGGCTGAGAGCTGATTAATTATTTGCACAGAGGAATGGACTAAGCAAATTGATGCTTTAAGAGGGTAATTTTTGGCAACAGATAGAATGCATTACAAAGGGAGGAATCAGAGAAAAGAAAATCCATTAGAAGATTTTTGTTGGTTTGTTTTCTTTCATCAAAGAGCAGATTGGGCAGAAGGTGCCCAATTAATGAGACATTTAACAGAGATTCATTAAGATTCAGTGATTCCCTAGAATTTGAAAAAGAGATGAATTGAGTTTTAGTTTGAGAGACCGCATGACTACCTGTAAATGATAGGATCCACCTAGAAAGAGAAGTGTCCCCACCCCCAGGGGCAGGATGAGTTTGGCATGTAATGGTTGAATTTAGGTGCTTATATTTGAGTCTAGAGCTCACTTCATTGATCTGGAACTATAGATTGGGGAACCATCAGCCCATAGATGTGAGGACATGGAAGTAATCAGGATTTCTTAGAAAGGGTAAGGAGCAAGTCAAGGCAGAAGCATCATTTACTTTAAGTAGTAAAATAATAAAAATAATAAAATAATGAAAAGCACTTCGAGAGAAAGAGAGAGAGAGAGAGAGGAAGGCACAGAAACCAAAGGGACTTCAAGATGAAGGATTTGGTCTCAAATTAGCTCTGCATTGAGCTCAGGGTTGGCAGATGCAGGGTTGGTAATACTCACACTCACAAGGACTTCACTGTGGTGAAGTGAGAAATAAAGAAACTCAAGGGACATAAGACACAGCTTGGTGACAGCTGGTCATTACATATCAAGGTGGAGTCCTTGCACTGAATGCCCATGTCCACTGATCAGACTTACCTTTGTACCAAATTGAAAACATCACATCTAAGGAGAACCTTCCACGTCACTCCTATCTTGCTCCATTTTAAGTAAGGGACTCAGTTTTATGTGAAAGCATCTCGGTTTCCAATTTTTTCCCTTTTAAATAACAGTTGAAAAAGGAGGATTAAAATGATGGTTAATTATGTCTCTTTGGGGGTAAAGCCATTTTTTCAGCCTTCCCAGCCCTTTAAATTCAACTACACAAAAGTTTCTCCAGGAAAATTAATTCTGAAAGTTTATTTAAACAGTGGGACTATTTCATTTCTGGTTTATTCTTAAAAAGGTAATAATAGCTAAGGCAAGTTACAGTTTTACAAGAGAAGCATCAGAGGTTGTCGACATTTATACCTTGTTTTAAAGAGAATAAAATTGAACTTCTCTCGTTTGGGAAAAAAAACAAAACAAAACAGAAAACTGCACTATAAATTATCTCATTGGTCAGGGTACTTACTTTTGGCACAAACGGTACCAAATTTTCTTCCAGAAAAAGAATATAGTTGTTTGACTCAATTAGAAAAATATGAGCGGATCTATATTTTGTTTTTCTTGTTGCTACAGTAATGTTTTCATTGAAGGAGAACTTGGCTCCAATTCAAGCTGTAGTTGAAGGATATGGGTTCCTTTGAGTGGAATTAAACAAGTCTCACTCACTCTTGAGATTTTAGAAAAAAAGACAATGAATGGGGTCTACAGATTTATTGAATTGTGTGAGTTATGAAAAATGGCATCTTGAAGGGGAGGTGAGATAAGATTTAACACCCTCTGAAGCATTTTAACTACCTGTCAACTGGGGTGGGTGTTATTACTCCAATGGCACAAATCTAGAAGGTGGCCAGTGGTTTCTTAACTTTCGAAGGTTCAGAGCTCTCAAAAAATCTACATATCAGTTTCCTCTCTTAAGAATTTTAGTAATTGGATTAAGTTTCAAATGACCCTCATTCAGAAAGTAATAATACTCTAGGAATATTTGAATTAGGATTCAAGGCCATTAAAAGCCAATCTGTTAGTAACTTTTATCTATCTCAGCTGATCTTGCCCAAGGCTGGCTTTTAAAACAGAATTTGTCAAACACTTCAGGATTCTTGATGAAATTAACCGAAAATTGTTTTCAACATAATTGTACTGTAATCGAGGAGAAGAAAAAACCCAAGGTTGATAAATCATTTCCTTTATGATCAATATGATCAATAAAAATAGATGGTAAAAAGTGAATATGAAGCTTAGTAGTTTGTAAATTGTGGGGGGAGGGAGGTGGAATCTATGGATCTATACTGTATCATTTCCATGGTCTTAACTTCAGAATTCATAATGTGAATCAATACCTGTGAGTCTTTATGGCAATTAACTTGCGGATCAAGTTACTTACCACATATAATAAATATCTTCTTATTAGTCCTCTAGTTAGTCTTGGTGATTTTAAGCATCAACTGTGGTTCTTTTACAGGTTTTTTAATTTTATGGAGAATATTAATTTCTTTTTTATCTCCAGTTAAAGTGGTTTTGACATTTTTACATTTCTTGTTATCCTGTCTTTTAGAAAGTTATTGTTATTTTAGAAAATAAAGATGACCTTTCCTTTACTGTGCCAGTGTAGTGATTACAGCTTCTTTCTCTTTTGAGTTTCCAGAGACTCATTAGCAAAGTAACATTCTGGAAAAATTAAAAAAAAAATCAAGCTTAAAAAAAATCAATTAAGACCGATCATACATATGGCATATGATTGTGGCAAGGGACCTCGTTTAAAATACCTGAATGTGATCGACATCCAGGATGTTGTTAGGTTTTACTGCTAAAATCCCTGAAAGTGTAAAATATTTTGCTTGTGTGTGCATAAGCATACACCTATAGTATTGCTTGGAATAGTGTTCTGTTTTTCATTGCTCATAATTGCTATTTAGAGCATATGCTGTGAATGTATTGAAGATACTTCTGGGTCTCATTAATCAGTGTTCTAAATGCTAATCTCTGCTGTCCAGTTAACTCTAAGCAAATTCGCCCCTCCCCCGCTTTTGGTGGTGATTCATCTGTTGATGATGCTTAACAAAACCTTCAAAGAACAATTGTGGATCTGAGCAAGTCTCGCTGTATTCTCTGCAAGTACATTCTAGGCAGTGAATTTTCTTCCCGCTTTGCAGGCCATTGGAGAGAAAAGAGCCGCTCCAGATTCTGGCAAGAAGCCCAAGACTCCAAAGAAAAAGAAAAAGAAAGATCCCAATGAGCCGCAGAAGCCAGTATCAGCATATGCCCTGTTTTTCAGAGACACACAGGCTGCAATTAAAGGTCAAAACCCCAATGCAACCTTCGGAGAGGTCTCAAAAATCGTCGCGTCTATGTGGGACAGTCTTGGAGAAGAGCAGAAGCAGGTGAGGCAAAGATCTGAAGTTACCAGGATATTCCCCATGTATTTTCTGAGTGCATCCATTCCATTAATATGATTGCTTCTTATGAAAGCCTTTCTAAGCTATGGCATTAAAACACATGCATATAAATCCAAGCAACTCTCTAGTTACATCGATTTCTCAGTTAGTTTAAGGGTGCATGTTCAGAATCCGGTCACAGGAGGGTTGGAAGAAATCCAGGCAGTAGCCTGCAAGCATCAACTTTTGATGATAATCTTTTCATTTTAAATAATGTGGAATTTTTTTCCCCCCTTTGTTCAAAAAGGGCCCTACAAAGGGATTAGGTCCATCCTGCTTGCCTTCCCATTGATCATCTTTCTGAACCCTTGTGCTATCCTGGTGGGTTTCCAAACTTTGAAGCTGCCTCTGCATGTCTCATTATTGTCACTGGGCATTTGAAATTTTATTCCAAGTTCATTTTAAAGCTAGGCAGTGTGAGAGGTATTCAGAGATTAGCCATGCTGGTGGGAGATACTTCCTTAGGGGCCTAGCCTCCTCTCCTTCCCCTCAAAACGACTCCACAGGAACGAAGAAAAGAACGGGTTCCTTGGGGGCTGGTCCTCCCCTTGCTCCTTGCGTGAAACCTAATTACCATTAATAGGAGTCAACTTTTATATCGTCACAGAAGAATAGACCCTTATTAGTGATAAAACAGAATAATTGTTTCAGGAATGAAGAGTGGAAAACTTGGGATTTTTTTTTTTAAGGAATCATGAACTCATTTCCGGTGGCTAGTTCATTGAGAGGGTGCAAGTATTGAAATTCCCTGTTTGTTTGCCATGAGCTCATCACCTGTACAGAGGACTGATTTTCTGTCCCCTAAGTGGAGTTCTAAGGAACTGGCAAACCGAACTTTCATGCTCTGGAGAGAAAAATTAGTTGCATTTTGGTCTACCACCTAGCCATCAGACAATTTCATAAAAGGAAGCCCAAATCATACTTAATAGACTGGGATTTAATTATGTAATTCATTGATCTCACTAATGGAAATCTCCCACCTTTTATTATTTCTGACTTAATTTTTTATTGTTGTTTTTCCTCTCCCAAAGAAACCAAGTTTGAAAGGTCTCCATCTCTTCTCTTTGTTCTTCACAAATTCTACCGTTTATTTGTTTGTGGTACTGGGAATTGAACCTAGGGACACTTAACCATGAAGCCACACCCCCAGCCCTTTTTTTGTATTTTATTTAGGAACAAGGTCTCACTGAGTTCTTTAGTGCCTCACTAACTTGCTGAGGCTGGCTTTGAACTCGTGATCCTCCTGCCTTAGCCTCCCAAACGTCTGAGGTTACAGGCGTGTGCCACCATGCCTGCCTGGCTGTTGTTTGTTTTTAATACTCTGATTTGATTTCCCTTGCAGTTAAAACATGCAAGGGAAAGAAGACACAGATAGAGAAGCTTGTTATTTACTAGAATTTAAGCTATTTGTGGCAAAGCTGGTTATTTGCTGCCTTAGCATGAGGCCTTCAGCTCTGAAGGCATCTCTCTGTGGCAACCCCAGATCTTTTCCCTCATTCTTAGAATAAACATCCCAGTTGTGCTGCAGTGCTGAGGACAAGGTTTGGTGTGTTTTTAATATCCACGTGCTTGTGGGTAACATTTAAAAATCAAAGGGCGAGGAGACCAAACTTTGTAGGTGAGTGATGTTTATGCGACCTAATTTGCGTGGCTGTTATTTTAATAGCTGAGAGTTTATAAGCTAAAGGCAGTGCTAACTGTTGTCTTTTAATAGGTATATAAAAGGAAAACAGAAGCTGCCAAAAAGGAATACCTGAAGGCCCTGGCTGCATACAGGGCCAGCCTTGTTTCTAAGGTAAGCCTGTGTTCAGGGTGGGAAGCAGCCCTCCGGCCTCAGAAACACAGGTGTGACTCCCCGGAGAGCTGATGAAAAGTATCTGAGCATCTTAACCTTGATCTCATCAGAGATCAGTTGAATGAGGACAGGAGCAGTAGGACTTCATGTAGGCTGCTGGATCTGAAATGTTGCTAGAAGGTTCACAGATCGGTATGCAGGTGTACGTGGCCACACAAATACAAATCTTCAATAGCCTTTAACTCTTTCCTTGTGTCGGGGATTGGAATCTGTCTTAATGTCCTCGATTTAAAACTGGGAGGTGATTTTGTCAGGCAAATTTATGCTATGGAAGACCATATCATAAATTCTTCAGTGGTTACATTATCCTCTTAGGCAATGGTGCCTTTTTTTTTTTTTTTTTTTTACTTTTTGTGGTACTGGGGATGGAACCCATGGCCTTGTGCATGGGAGGCAAGCACTCTACCAACTGAGCTATATCCCCAGCCCACAATGGTGCATTTTTAATATTTTTTTATTTGTTCTTCTTAGTTACGCATGAGAGTAGAATGTATTTTCACATATCATATGTACATGGAATATAACTTCCCATTCTTGTGTTGTCCAGGATGTGTAGTTAAACTGGTCCTATATTCATATACGAACATAGGAAAGTTATGTCCGATTCATTCTACTGTCTTTCTCATTTCCATCTCCCTCTTCCATCCCCCCACTTTGCCTTGCCCAATCCCGTGAACCCCCACCTCCACCCCACCTATTTTGAGTTAGCATCTACATATGAGAGAGAACATTTGGCCTTTGGTTTTTTGGGATTGGCTTATTTTATTTAGCATGGTAACTCTCCAGTTCCATCCATTTACCAGAAAATGCCATAATGTCATTTGTCTTTATGGCTGAGTAATATTCCATTGTGTATATGTGCCACGTTTTCTTTATCCATTCATCTGTTGAAGGGCATCTATGGAACCATCCTAGATGGTTGGCTATTGTGAATTGAGCTGCTATAGACATTGATGTGGCTGCGTCACTGTAGTATGCTGATTTTAAGTCCTTTGGATATATACTGAGGAGTGGGATAACTGGGTCAAATGGTGGTTTCATTCCAAGTCTTTTGAGGAATTTTCATACTGCTTTCCAGAGTGGTTGCACCACTTTGCAGTCCCATCAACAATGTATGAGTATAAAATAGTCTATTTTTGACCAAACTGTTCCAAATGATATAAACAAATAAACCTCATGATTATTAAAATAAATAAAAAATAAATATTACAAGTACTAAGACAAAGCATGTGTATTACACATAGACTATACAATGGACCCTGATGTATTACACAATTCCAAGGCAAATGCCACTCTAGTTGATTGTTACCTTGATCCAAAAGGAGTGTGAGCTGTGCTGTTTATTTATTTATTTATTATTTTGCCGAGCTGGGGATTGAACCCAGGACCTCATGCATGCTAAGTAAATGCTCTTACCACTGAGCTATGCCCCCAGCCCTGAGCTGTTTGTATCATTTTAATATTTAATTACATTGTCTTTGCCTAGAATTTAGATGGGCTTTGGAGAGGATAGTTTGAACTAATGTTTTTGCTGTGGATATATTTCTTCTTGGAAGTCAAGATGCCATTTCATTGTCAGTGTTGTCTCAGGTACAACAGAGGACCTTGGAGCCCGTGTGAAAGGGTTTACTGCCTTTCTCTTTTTCACCTGAGTATTTTTTCTTTACACTGAGATTTGCTGGGCGGGGGGCGGGGTGGGGGGTGAGCAAGGGCGGTGGAATGTGATGGACATCATTATCCAAAGTGCATGTATGAAGACACAGATTAGTGTGAACATACTTTATATACAACCAGAGATATGAAAAAGTGTGCTGTATATGTGTAATAAGAATTGTAATGCATTCTGCTGTCATTTATTTTTAAAAAATCAATTAAAATTAAAAACAAATAAATAAATAAAATTAAAATTCCCAGGGTTGGGGGGAGATTTCCCGGGCTGGGGTTGTAGCTCAGTGGTGGAGCGCTTGCCTTGTATATGTGAGCCACTGGGTTCCCTCTCAGCACCACATAACATAATAAATAAGTAAGTAAATAAATAAATAAGGTCCATCTACAACTAAAAATATATTAAAAAAAAAAAAGATTTGCCCCTGGCAGCTGCTCGGAATCGGATCCACAGGGGTCCTCCTGCCTTTGTTGACAGCTCTCAGGACACTTCCCACTTTGTTAGAAAGAGGAAACATTTATTGAGTCAATAGCAAAACCCTTTTCTGAGGCTCTGGAAGACACATGCTGGGAAATATACTGATTCTGTACTCAGATTTGCACACTGCTCGACAACTCTGTGAGCTACAGGTGTTCACACTGGAGGTAGAGATGGTTAATGAGTTGGGAGTGCAGGGAAGAGCCGTACTTCTTCAGTAGATCATTTATTCATTCATTTACCCAGAAGCAGGTACAAGTAATCTTTGTGCATTAAAGCATGAATAATGGGCCATACAATGATTGAAGCCAAGAACCAGTTTCTCAGATAGCTGACGAACTTAGAAGGCATAACTCAAAAGTGATACATTGTAGCATGCTGCTATGATGTATAACTAATTAGAACAAATTTTTTAAAAAGTGATAATTGGATTAAGATCAGGATCCAGAGGTATTTCCTGATGGACTTCAATGACCCCCCCAAACCCAATGGGACAGAATTTTTAAAAGAGTAAACCTTAAAATACTGTTTCATTTTTTAACTCAGTAGATGCTATTTGGGAGGATCCTAAATCTATACTCAGAGACCTAACATACTCCTTGAGGTATAAGCTTAAATAATTTCCTCCTGAACCCAAAGTGTGAAATAGCTGCCAATACTGTGATCTCAGAGGAGGCAGCTTCTAGTTGCACAGAGTGATGATTAGACCACCACCAGAACTGGCTGATTTGGAACCCATAATTTAAAGAGATGGGGACCCATCGAGGCTGTCCAGCGTGTTGCCTACATGCTTGTGAAGACTGAAAATCAAATCCTAATAGAAAAATTAAAAGAATCAAGAGACAAGAAATTGGACACATATGATTTTAGTTCTCAAATATAAGAGCCACGATATAAGGGGAGCTAATTGAGATTTCCATGTCTTAGACAGACTACTCATCCAAGGGGTGAAATAACCCCGAGCAGGATCTCATCCTCATGGTTACAGGTAACATAGGGGGTGCATCATATTCCCATTTACTGGACACCTCTGTGTGCAAGAACCTGGAATTTCCTTCCTTAAGTAGTGACCCCACCGTCACTTTTCATCTTCCAGGAAATTAAGAAAAGCTCACTATTAAACCATAAGAGGTAAATGTGGCAAGACAGGAACTCTACAATCACCCACCCAGCTCCACTTACTATCAAGATGGTCCCTGTTAAAAGCATAATGATGCAATTGCCCATGTAGACTTTCCTGTGGTTTCTTCCTTGAGACTACCTTGGTGATTTTCCAACATTAGAGTATATATGATCTAAATATGCATATTTATATGTACAAAATTGTGTACACTTTGTGGGTCATGAGGTTTTTTTAAAGATAATTTTGAATATTTATAGCCATTATCTTACCCTAAGTTTTCAAAATGGGACCCTCTAGTAGCAGGTAGTCATTCTGGGTTTTCATAAGGCAGGGAGTTGTTCACAGAGGGATGGTACTTTACAGTGACAATTTTGTGTTCAGTCAGAAGCCCTCAGAAATGACTTTGTCTACTTGGGGGACTCCTTGTAAGGTGACTCAGGTTTCTTCTAATAGCAGGGTTTTATCATTGGAGTCATAAAAGCTATAAGTACTTTAAATCATGAAAGATACTAGACAGCCACTTGATGTCTCCAAAGTGCCCCCTGCTCCTTTCTTCTCAAAAGACACCTAATTTTGTGGAACAAAAGAAGAAAGAAAATAGTCTTTAAGATGAAGTATTCCAATCACTATTGCATTTGTAAAATAATTTACCCTTGTGGAAGTAATTAGTGTATTTTTAGCACAGAATAGGTTTCCATGTTGGACCACAGATTTTTCATGTGTCATTAAGAGATTGTTCAGGCATGGGAAGGTTGAACATTCTTCTCTTATCCTTTGATAAATTCTGGAGATCTTCACCATGGCTAGTCAGGCATGGTGGCACATGTCTGTAATCCCAGCAGCTCAGGAGACTGAAGCAGGAATTCAAAGCCAGCCTCAGCAACTTGGCAAGGACGTAAGCAACTTAGCAAGATCTGTCTCAAAAAAACAAAATTGAAAAAGGTTGGGGATGTGGTTCAGTGTCGAAGCACACTTGGGTTCAATCCCCAGTACCCAAAAAAATCACAGTTGGTAAACCGAAAACATTTCTAAAGTTGTAAAGGACTTCAGTTTAGTATCTCAGAGTAATCTAATTATGTTTTCTTATAGTCAAGTGAGCACTGCATAAATAATTATGAAAACACAGGGTTTTGAAGCTTTCTAGTAGTGGTAGTTTTCTGGTGGTAGTAGTTGTTAATTGATGAAAATACATAACATTTATCAAGTGCTTCTCAAGGGCCAGGCACTGTTCTAAATGCTTAACACATGAGCTCATTTAATTCCCATAACCTCTGTATAAGGTCAATGCCCTATAATTCCATGTTATAGATGAGGAAGCTCAAGAATAGGTGGATGAATTAAATGGCCCAAAGATACAAAATTGTTCAGTAGCAGAGCTGGATTTGAACCCAGGCAGTCTGCGCTTCATTGTTTTTCAACGTATGGTACCTCAGTGGCGAGGTTAGTATGGGCTTAAATGCTGAAGAGTTAGTATTTTTAAAAACCTGTACCAGTCATCTTTTGTTACGCAGTAGTGTTGTGTAACTACCAACCACAAAGCACAGTGACTTATAAAAGAAGCACTTATCTCTGAGCCAGCCAGTTAGCTGGTTGGTTCTTCAGATCCAGCCCCGCTCCTCTATCTGGGGTCAGCTCACAGGTTGTTGGGGAGGTGGCTGGAGTCACTTGCATGCCTGTAGTTGGCTGGCTGGCAGTGAGTGGGCTCTTGAGGGGGGCATTTGGGTCATGTGTCTGGCCTGCACGTGGTGCTGATAGGTTGCAAGAGAGTGAGTGGAAGGGTGCACGGTCTCCAGCCTTAGTGTGGATATTGGATAGTGTCTCTTTCATTCTAGTGACCAAAGCAAAGGCACAAGGGCAGCTTTGACTCAAGAAGGTGGAGAATTTGACTGTGTCCCGGAAGAGCTAAATAGTCACATGACAAAGGCCATGGAGATAGGAAGGCATGAATAATGGTGGCTGTCATTGAAGTCAATTTATAATGCTTAAAAATATGTAGGTACTCCACATACTTGTAGATCATAACATTCTGGAATTTTCTTCCCCCAAATTCAGGCTGCCGCTGAGTCAGCAGAAGCCCAGACCATTCGTTCTGTTCAGCAGACCCTGGCGTCGACCAATCTGACTTCCTCCCTCCTTCTCAACACTCCGCTGGCTCAACATGGAACGGTACCAGCCTCACCTCAGACTCTCTCACAGTCGCTCCCTAGGTCAATTGCTCCCAAACCCTTAACCATGAGACTCCCCATGAACCAGATTGTCACATCGGTCACCATCGCGGCCAACATGCCCTCGAACATTGGGGCTCCGCTGATAAGCTCCATGGGGACCACCATGGTTGGCTCAGCAACCTCCACCCAAGTGAGCCCTTCGGTGCAAACCCAACAGCATCAGATGCAATTGCAGCAGCAGCAACAGCAGCAGCAGCAACAGATGCAACAGATGCAGCAGCAGCAACTCCAGCAGCACCAAATGCATCAGCAGATCCAGCAGCAGATGCAGCAGCAGCATTTTCAGCACCACATGCAGCAGCACCTGCAGCAGCAGCAGCAGCAGCAGCATCTCCAGCAGCAAATCAACCAACAGCAGCTGCAGCAGCAGCTGCAGCAGCACATCCAGCTGCAGCAGCTGCAACACATGCAGCACCAGTCTCAGCCTTCTCCCCGGCAGCACTCTCCTGTCACCTCTCAGATCACATCCCCCATCCCTGCCATCGGGAGCCCCCAGCCGGCCTCTCAGCAGCACCAGTCGCAAATCCAGTCTCAGACACAGACTCAAGTATTGTCACAGGTCAGTATTTTCTGAAGATGCACGCGGCAGGTGGATTTGCGTGCGGAGGAGAGCGACACAGGAGGGGAAGGCACACGGGGCTGGAACGAGTAAGCTGGTGTTGGTTATGCAGAAATGTGTAACAGATCAAACGGTCCTCTCAAGCGTCTATTAGATAGGCAATAAGAACTACAGTGTAGCTGGGTACCACCTCTTAGCTGACTATCAATCACTTCGTTTTTAAACAAGGAAAGCTGTGCTCTTTTATGTGATGCCTTTTTTAATTTATTCAGGCTATACCTACAATATGTGAATCAAACCGTTTAATGAATCCTGGGACATTGCTGATGACTATAAACTGGCCTCTCTGAGTCATAGAAAATGGCCTTATTTCTCCAGAAGTGAGTTAACCACACTTCCAGGCTGTTTGAACTTCCGAAGCCCTAAAAATAAAATAAAAATAAAAAGCACAGTTGTAACTACCTGAAATATGAAGATCCAGTTTCATACAAACATTTGTATGATGTAAATCGTTGATGGCATTTTTTTTGTCATGAAAAATAATAATAATAATGTAAATCACAGACTTTTGCCAAAGCTCTTATTTTTTTTTCCTAAATCTCTCCAGAAAAAAAAATGCAAGTGATTAAATTCAATTATTGACTCATTTCCACTTTTTATCCAGGACTTCTCCAAATCAAGCCACAGTATATGTTGTAACAATATCTATGACCACTGTTAGCCCATCCTATTCATTGCAATTAGAAGAAAAGAAATGTGAATACTATATTCCGTGTTTTGAGTGACAAGTTTCGAAAAATAAAAACACTGTATTTTTAAAAGGGAAATGCACTTAAATGAAAACAGTTATTACAAAAGTTAAGATTTAAAAAGAAAAAAAGCAAGAGTTTTTATTATGATGTAATACCGGTAGAATATTTAAAAGGCACACTACATCTGAATAATCAATGTAAATATTTTCTTTCAAAGTTGTAAGTTTTCATATCATGTGTTGTAAAGTTTTCCTAAATGAGGCTTTAACGTAAACACTGGTGACATAAACCATTCATTGCTACGTTGCTTATTGTGTTTTTATGCTGTTTTATACTTTTTTATGAGTTACGATAGCAGCGATTAAGTTGTTTGTATTTTGCTTAAACTGAAACAAAATGCTTTTATCTTGCTATAGAATAAACACATTTCAGTAAAAACTGTGGACTGTATTTTGATGCAACAACGAGGAAACTGTTCACTTTTCAAATAAAATGCTATGTCAAATTTCACTTTCGTTTCCTTGAATACATATAAGATGGGGAAATAGGGCACGTGCCCCATTAATTTGCACCCCAGCTTCGTCGTTTCATTTTCATTTGGAAACGTGATATTCGTGGCTAAGAATTCTGATTGATCAGGCTAAAACCGGAGTCCTTAAAAAGTACTGGAAATATCTTTATAATATTCTTTTTGTTAAGATGCAGGTACAAGGTAAATAGAGAAAAGCAATCATCTTCTCTTTTGGGGCCACAACTATCTGGCACGGCATGGTTATTGCTATTAAAATGGATGGTGAATGCTAATTTTAAAGCCAAAATAATTATTTCAGTGCCCATTTCTTCCCCCTCTTTTTTGCTCTATGGTGGCTTCTCTTTGAGAGCCGTGTGACCACTATCCCCAGTTGTCTTGCATGATTAATTACAGCATCTGTCCTGTCAGAAGCTATAATGAAGAGGTCTTGATAAAAATTGCAAATTACCACTGGCAACAGTCTTAAACTGCTTATGATAAAATGAAAATTAAAAACAGCAAGTGTCAACCCTGACCAGAATCCTAATCTGGAAAAATGAGGGTGTGTGTGTGTGGTGCTGTCCAGAGATACTGTGTGCAAGACATTCAAAAATAATAGGATATGGATTCCTCAAAGTTGTTGTATTTCAAAGAATATTTACTGTATGTTGTGGGTTATGAATAATGAATTCAGCTTTCAATATTTCATAATCCTTGCGTACTCTGTATTATGTACAAATATTGAACAGCAAGAGATTCTAATTATAAATTTATAGATTTCTTGCCGTAGAAAAATTTATGTCTAAATTGAAGCTTTTCATAAGATGTATTAGTTGACAGGTATCCGTGTTCAAACAGTCTCAGGAAGATGCCTAATCACATCTACAAGGGGGCTTTCTGTTCCACAAAGAAATACATCAGACCCATCAGAAGCAGAGCTGATGGTAAAAGATTTTCTGTGAATTGAAACTAACATTACATAACAATAAGAACCATTTTATATTCTGTTGTGAAACCTTTAGACAAATGTCTTCAAAATTAATTGCTAAACTACATGTGACAGTAATTGTGTATTAGTTCTATAATTGTCATTTTGAAAACCCATGAAGTATTGCTTGGAAAAAAATGTCACTAGTGATAAGACTTAATTGCAAGTGAAGTCTGTTTTCAACTGTTTGCAGTTAGAGGCAGGTGTTGTAACATCTATTAAATGATTTTATAAATCTTAGGTTTTATCACATTTGATTAAATGCTGCTAAGCCACTGACGGTCAATTCCAGGGGAAAAAAAGAGAAAAAAATAAATAAACCAATACTTTAATTACTACAGTTTTAAAAATTAATCACCAGGCGAAATTATGTATTTAAAATGTCAAAAGGCTTGAATCATGAAAACAATCTTCCAACCTTTTTACCAAATTATTTTTCTCAGATTCACAAAAGCATATTATGAATCGACTAGTATTTTAATTTATGCATGAAACTGGTTTCTATTCCTGAGATTTAAGTAAGTCCTGGTGTACTTTTTCTTTTTTCTTTTTCCAGTTACAGATCAGAAATAAATCAGGGTAATGAAACAGAGGCATGAGAAATGTGGTATCTGATTGGTATAGACCTCTTAAGTGGTATGTGGTATATAGACATTAAGGGATCTCTCCTCTCCCTTGTCACCTCCATCTCACGAGTACCTTGCCTCTCCCCTGCAGTGGGGACATTATTTTATTACTCTTGGCTAAACATGTTCTTTTTGCATTAACCTGTACTGCCGTATGATGAAAGAACATAAGGAGTTTTCATTTTTAGCTGACACGGGGTCATTAGTTCCCGACTCAAAGAACAAAAGCTTAAATGCCTTCGTGCAGCATAATTTCTGCAATATATTACCACCTGATGGAGGTTCAAAGGCTTTCTAGACAGATGGATTAATATCTCAAGTTTAAGTAGGAGTCCTCCGCTGTGTCCATTCAGCGGACTTTAGACATCTGAATGGTTTCTTTCCCATTTCTCACTTCATGGAACATTTTTCAGCACTGGACTTCAATCTAACCTTTCCTCCTTCCCCCTCCCCAACCCCCTTTGTTTGGCTTTTGTTTTGCAACAGCTGTTATTATCGTTTTTGGTCAGCTGTGATTGCTGGAGGCAAAATAGGACCAGATGGTGTTTTGCTATGCATGAATGGAGCGTTAGAGGAGTTGGGATTGAATAGGCCAAGTTTGAATGGTGTCTATGCACCACCTGCCTGCCTTAGCCATGGCGTACACATCACAGTAGCATGATCCGTCTCAGACCTACTAGAATCGGATGGGAAAGTGGAGAGCTGGGTGGATTTTCCCCATATTTATTGATCCTCCATGCACTAACAGAATAATGCAGCATACAGTCAATTTGAGTTAATTGGATATGACACAGCATGGACATGTAATCTATCACTGTAGAATCCTGGTTCACTTTAAGGATTTCACTGCTCCCCAAAACACACACACACACACACACACACACACACACATAATAGCAAAAATTAATGGGCTAAGAGGCACAAGTTAAAAAAAAAATAGCCTGTCTCAAATAGACTAAGTCCCTGCGGTTGAGGTTTGGGGAGGAAGAAGATATTTTTAAATGTTATTTGTTACCAGTCAATAATGCAACGTAAGAAAACTTGTAATTCTGATATAAATAGAGAACTTTTGATGTTATCCTTCAAATATTGCAAATATCCTTACACTTATAAAAAAAAAATGTGCCTTACTAAGAAAACCACAGATATACAACCAGACTTGAATTATCTTTGAAAATATTCTTCAGTATATAAATTTTTGTCCCTGATCTACTCAGATGTAGTTAGCTTTACTATCTGAACTGACCACAGGATTAACGCTTTCCAGAATGTTAAAGCTGGTGAACCGGTTTAACTGGTATCAACTGTGATCCTACAGGTGTGTAGGTTGCATGCATCAGTGTGTGTCGCTAAGGAAAAGCTTCCTCATCCCATAGACGTGAAACCAGATATGCAGACAGACAGCTACATTTGCCTAAGGCCCTAATTACTTAATTTTACTTCTGCAACATGCAAAACCTGGTGATCTGTCCCAAAGGAGGAGCAAAAATAAACAGGACCTTCTGTTTACTTTGTATATGCTTGAAAGTTTCCTTAATAAAGGTTTACCAAAAAAAAAAAAAAAATTAAAGATAACAAAGCTATCCTTCACCTGAGGAGTTTTCATTTTTTATTGGGGTAGGGAAGATCCCCACTGAACAGAATGATCAATGTACCCACAAGGGACACAAAACAAATTTGTAGGGTGGGGTTGGTTTGTTGAATCTGAGAAAATGAGCATTCATTTAGGAAGGGGAGAGATTGCAATTGGTTAGGGGTATTAGAGAAAGCCGAATGAAATTATTGGCATTTGAGAAGTGCCTTGAAGACTGGGGTAAGATTTCATTCAGTAGGCCAAAATGGAAGTCCTATCCTGGTAGGATTAGCCAAGGGGAGGGTTGGAGGAAAGCTGTTCATGTAGAAAGCACAGGTACCTCCGAGCCACAGTAGAGAATCCAGCAAAACTGGACACAGTGCTTTTGCAGAGGTGAGCTGGAGAAAGTACTGGAAAGGAAGTTTGAGGTCAGATTGTAGAAGGGTCTGTTGGGGAATCATAAAAATCACTGAAGACCTCCTAGTAAGGAAGGTATGATCAGCATTGACTGAATGCATGAAGAGTTTTATCTTATGTTTTTACAAGTGAGTACTCAGCTGGTGCTGAAAGCAGAAAGAAAAATGGAGCAAGATCCCCCCCTTGAAAATGTACCTCAGTATTTGATTGTTCACATGCATAAGTAAAGCCAGGGCTGCACTTTCTCCCACACACCTCTTCCATCTTCCTGGTGCAAGAACTCCATCGAGAAAGCCAAATCCAGGCATTTTGGGTGGCAATGGTAGAATAAGCCTTATTCTGACATTAGCATCAAGAGAGACATCATTTTCTGCATTTCTGCTGTGAAAAGAAAGCTATTTTCACCAGTGGTAAAAAGTACCTCTCGGTGCTTGAACTCAAATGTGATGAATGATGAAAAGAAACCCTTGCTTTGTTGCTGAGTAAAACCTCAGGCAGCGCTGGGAGGGATGTTGGTTATGGTCTCAATTTAATTTCAAAGAAGAATCTTCACAGATAGGAAACGTGAATGTGGATGCACACTTCTTAGCAAAGGAATAATGCTCTTTTGTAAAACATCTCATTATCCCCACCATTTGTATAGCACTCTGTACTTTTCAAAGCCATTTTCTGTGGATTACTTTGTTCGTTTTCTTCTCTAGATGGGGCAGGAGTCAACCTCGTGGAACTAATTAGGAAACTGAGGCACTGAGACTTGTGACTTGTTCCCATGTTTTTGTTTAGAAGAGGCACAATTGAAACTGGAATGAACATTTTCTTATTCTAGGTCTCCTGTCATTACGTTTGCTTTCAAATATTTGTGTATGACATTTTTACATAATTGTACAGAGGATGAGTAACTGTATATGCTCTTGCTTGATAGAAATCCATCATAGTACTAAACAGAGGCACTAATCCATGTGCCTAGGCAAGCAGTAAACCCAGGTGAGTGCCACCCAACCTGTGTTCCTCAGTGGGGCACAGTGCCACCTGGCCCTTGTTTGGGCATGAACACTTTCCAGTCTGATTGTTTTTCTTACCACAGTCTCTCTGTCATTATTTTGTATTCAAGCAAACAGCTTTGACTTGCGTTCAAGTTTTAGGACTGCAGGTGCCATCCAAGTGCCAAGGCATGATATTGCACTACATGTTTAAAAAACAATGACAAAAAAGTAAGTTTCAAGGGAGACTGAGATGGGTGAGCATCAGGTGGGTGTGTCTCGATATGCATTATGTGTAGAATCCAGTGAACAGATCCAATATGGAGCCTGGGAAAACCCAGGGGTCAAGCCGTCTCCATCCTGCACACTGCTTTGTGACTTCCCAGTCTTTCTGGGAAGACATGCCCCTTTTTGCTAAGTGGGGTGTATTCTACCACAGGGAGCCACTTGTCAAAGGAGATACTTCCCCTGTCAACAAGATTGTGCTGTTGACTTAATTTTAAATAAAGCACCAAATCTTACATTGCAAATGGTCTCTTGCTAAGGTTGAGTAGAATTCTAAATGTATTCACCAGGAACACCAGGTACACACAAGTATTCTGGTGAATGAATATTTGGGGGTTTCCATTTGTTAAGGTATTTGGGGGACTTGCCCCAAATCAACAAAGCAGTGGTTATTTTGAGATGTAGGTCTTAGGTTTCTTTTCAGATTTTTGCCCTACTTTTTCTTTCCAGCCAGTTTGCCTTGCGTCCAAGGATATATTCTTCCCGAGAAAGATGGTTTTGATAACATTCCTTGTTATATGTCATGGCTGTCATCCCTCTGACATGCAAGAGACAGCCTTAATTCTCAGTTTGTCACAATGAGCAAAAATGATGCCACATCCTAAACCTGCCTTAATTGGTAATTTGCAAATTTGATACAAGATCTTAGTCCAAATTACCCAGGCCTGCTGTTCCAACCCTCACCCTTTCTGCCCATTCTTAATCCTCTCCTCTATAATTGGTATTGAGTACGTGGCATCCCAGGGGACAAATAACAGCATCTGAGGAAATTACTTACATACAGTCTGACCTCTGGTGTGCTTTTTGGATGCCAAATTAAGACATCCATCTTTGAATGTTTGGACAGTTACCTGGAAGGACTGGCACCATTTTGTCCATAATAACATTTTTATAAATTGTCCAAATGCTGGCATACCTAGCTTGGAACTTTTTTTAATGATGTTCAGAATATTTTGGCCAATGAATATGAGCATGACCACAGTTCTTTCCAAAACAGAACCTCATTCATGGGGAAATGTAGTATCCTTTTGTATGGAGCAAATAAAATCAGCATTGCTCATGTTATTTGGAGGTGAGACTCCCCCCCCCCCCCGCTGCCCCCCGACTCTCCCTCCCCAAAAAGAAATACTATGTTTTCTTATAGCCGAACTCCTAAAATCATGATTGGCAAGGAGATCAGGACTTCTGTCGGGGAAAAATTTCAAAATTGAAATATGCTAAAATTTGACAATGGTGTTTGCTTTTAGATCATCCAAAGCCCAGAAATGTGTTGCTTGGGCTCAATTAACTGCTAGCCACAAGTAACCAATCAAAACAATGACTCTCGACAACAGGTACAAATCATCTTTCTTGGGTCAGGTTTTACTTGCTGCTAAGAAACTGGTTTATTTTTAGGTTGTGTCTAAAGTGTGCTTATTGCTAGAAAACAACTGATTTTGTCTGTTGGGAACAAAATATGAACTTTGTTCTATTCATCTCTCTAGGTCAGCCTTGAGTAGGTAGTTCTAGTTGTCTACAGAATTTTAAGTTCTTGAACCAAAAACTGTTTAGAGATCAGAGTCATTTTTTTTAAAGTTGCTATTTTTTTTGGGGGGGGGGGGAGGAAGTATTAGGATTGAACTCAGGGGCATTCTGCCACTGAGTCACATCCCCAGCCCTATTTTGTATTTTATATAGTGACAGGGTCTCACTGAGTAGCTTAGTGCCTTGCTGTTGATGTGTCTGGCTTTGAACTTGAGATCCTCCTGCCTCAGCCTCCCAAGCTGCTGGGATAACAGGTGTGTGCCAACTGCCTCACTTAAATTGCTATTCTTTTTAATTGTTGAAAAAAAACACAACTTTTCACATAGTGAGGGGCCTCTTTAGGGGGGAATCATTGGGGGATTTCTAGAGGAGGAACTGGTACTCACAGATCTTACTAACATTGTATGAAGGGAAATTCAGGAAGCAACATTGTTGACCAACCTTAAGTGCTTAAATCTCCACTGCACATATAGGAATTCAGCAGAATTATGAAGAGCAAAGTGCCCTTGATGCTAAATAGAGACTGCAGAGGTGGGTCAGCCTCTGGGTAGCTGGGTCATGATTCCTGCAATGAGTGTGAGCCACCCAGGTAGCTAGGCTTTAAGTCAAAGACACAACACAGTCTGAGAAGATCATTAGAGTCATTTGGTTTGTGAGGACCCAGGCAACAGCCATGAAACTGCTTGGCCCAGAATTAATAAGCTACATTTTGCAAGCCTGTGTTCTTACAGCAACTAAGAGTTTTATGTTTGATACAGATGGTGTTTATGTAGAGTATGCGAGCTCAGCGTGAGAAGTAGTCATAAAACAGACTGGGGTTTGGTATAATTATTCACAATTACTATTGTATAATTGAATATCATAACTATTATATAAAAAATATTTTAAGAAGTAGACTCTGCTCATACTTCCAACAGTAGTTCTTAATAGTAAGAGACATATGATGTAAACATCGTAACATATTTTATGATGTTTACAAACTTATCCAAGGTTTGGCAAAGGTGCAGATGTAAAAAGTCTGGGTTCTCTTTCTTGCATACTCAGGAAAACCAGTCACCTCTATGTTCGGTAGCAAACTCCCTTTTTTAAGTCACCTGTAAGACTCCAGGAGCCATCCTCATTAAGGCCACCCCAAAGAATGGATGGAGGTGAATATCAGTATTTTAGCAATTACAAAAGAGAAAAACGAATCTGTTCTAGGGAGAGTACCTGTGTTCCAGCTTTCTCTAACCCAGTGAAGCTCCTTCAGGCCAAATTGTGACAATTGGCTCATTAGCATAATGCTTATTTTTAATATTTCTGGGCAGAATTGTGAATCTATAATATCTGATCATTAAATACATAATCTCCTATGTCTTCTAATGGGGGAAAAATCCATGCTTATGTCTCTATCACCCCCAAGCTACAAAACACCCCCAAAAGAAAATTCATTACAGTTTTAAGTGAAACTTCATTTCCTTTTAATTGTGTTTATAAAACAGGCCTGTGTTCATGAGCATGGCAGCTCTTCATACTGATAATAGGAGGGCGTTGCAAGTGGATTTCAAAACACATGACTTTAGCGCTGGTCCTGGTCTCTCACACATGTGTAATGAGCATGGAAATAAATGAAGCTCCTTAGCATCTGTGGCTGAACTTTCGTCTGTGACTCTTGAGGGTAACTGCTAGACTTTGATGACTGGAGTCTTTATCACTGTATTGCTAAGGGGTTTCCATGTGCACCGTGTTTGCATTGAGAAATGAAAAGGGCATCTATTATCTGGATATCTCACTCACTTCCATGATTTCTAAGCAGAGGAGCAGGTGCCAATCCAGAGGTCATTGCTCGTGCAAGTCCATCTCCTGTTGCTGTAATGACCGTGCCCTTGGATATTTATCTGCCAGGTAAACAGGCAGACATCTTGTGCCTTAGCAGCTTGGGAAATGAGAGTATGCCCCCCTGTTATGTCGGTGACCAGTACTTACTGTTCCAAGCCTGGACGGAGACAGCCTGTTGTAGATATGGTTTCCAAAGAGAATGCCTCCAATGTCCTCCCTGGCCCTGGAGGAAGAAGGAAGGAAAGTGTGGCTTTAGTACTTTTATGCCCAAGTGTGTGGTTCTAGCCTTTCAGAGATTTTCAACTGTCCTGCTGTTTTTTCCACTTGGAAGGTGGCCAACCACACTCCTGACTCAATGAACTCCAAGATCAGGTTCCCGGAAAAAGAGAATGTGAATATTTGTGAGAAAGGACACATGAGGTTTTACCTACCTCGCCCTGGAATTGCTCACTCCCGTTCCCCCCCCCCAAGGTAGAACACAAACGTATACATATGTATTTATATGCTGCTAACTTTGGCCTATGTATTGCAACTGTTTCTTTATGACTCTACAGTCCCTCTTGTTAGCAGACTGGCTTAATTTTGTCACAGGAGCACCCCAGGGGGACTGTTCATGAAAGTCGTTTCTGATGTTGACCTCAGTATTTAGGATTTGATTTCAAACACCCTGGTTTCCATTAATAGCTCACTGTGAATACACTACCTATTAATTATTCTCACCTTTTCATGTTTACAAATGCTATGGGTTTTTCTCTAAGCTTTATGAAATATAGTATCTATTTATTTGACTTCTTATCCTTTTGGCTCCCAGGGAGGCATAACATTACCTAATTGAGACACTCATTCAGGCATTCATTCAGCAAATGTTTACATGGTGTTGTGTTCTGATAGGGAATGCAGTTTCCCTAATTCAGTAAGGATTTGGGGACCCAATAAAATAATATTTAAAAAAACAGGGAGGAGGGATAGGGTGTATACAGGAGGAACTACAAGTTTAAATAGGGTACTCAAGGAAGGGCTCACTGAAAGAGTGGCAGTGGGGGAGGGGAGGAACCTTTAAAAAATAGCATCTCCTTGGGCCTGTCTAGGAAAAGATCAACCCAGGCAGAGAGAACGTGAGTGCAAAGACTCACTCAGAGAAAGGCAGGGCAGGGCAGCCTGTGGATGGAGGGAGATGAAGGGGGGAAAGAGCCATAGACAAGATCCAAGTGGGAGGCAGGAAGGCGGGGCGTGGAGGCTGGGGTTCTGCATCCTCACAGGGGATCTCAATAGCTGTTCATTTTTATTTTTTCCCCTTAGATTTAATAACAGCATTGTGGTTATGTTGGGAGGAAAGAAGGAATATTTAATTCTTTGAGCTGCATTTTGAAATATTTATAGATAGAATGAGATGATGTCTGGGATGGGCTCCATCATAGACAAGGTGCAGGAAGGAGGTGGATTTGGTGGGGGCAGGATTGGCCATGGGTTGAGAGGTGCGGGGGCTGGGTTAGGGGGACACAGAAGTCAGTGTACAATTTCATCTACTTTTGTGTATGCTCAATATTCTCCATAATAATAATAATAATGTAAAAAAGAATCACCTAGGGAACCTTTAAAAACCAGCATCTCCAGAAATTGACATAGACATAATTGGATTCGGATGCAGCATCAATGCGTTTGTTTTAAGCCTTCCCCAGGTTTGGATAATTTCCTGTTAGTATAAAAACCACTGGAACAGACCCTAACAGGCCCTGGGTAGCACTGGGATTTTACTCTGATTGAGAAGTGCAGTCTTTGGCAATTGGCGGGTAGTCGAATGACATGATCTTACTTATATCTGAAATGGATCATTCTGGCTGCTGGGTTGATAAGAAACTATAGGGGATGAGAACAGAGAGGCAGAGAGATCCAGTCAATTACGACAAAAGTAATTGCAAAAGAGTTTGGTGCAAACTGCAATATAGAGAATGTCAGACACATACAAAGGTAGACAGAAAAACACATTGTCATTCCACTTCACTGTTTCTGAGCAAAGATGGACCCTTCCAAAATATTCTAGGATGGTGTACTGTGAAAGGGTAATAGCATTTCAGATCTTGGAGAGAATATAGCATGTGAGAAAGTGAAACGACCCAAAGGAACTCCCTCAGCATGGGGGAGGTCACTTGTTCTGTAAACACTTTGACTTTTGTTACTTAAAGCAATTAACACTGCAGTTACTTATTCTAACTTTGCCCCAATTTTTGCTTTTTAAGTGCACAGAAGGTTAGAAAAAAAAAAAAAAAAAGGTTTTCAGTCCAGCATACAGGTACTTAGAATTTCCTCTTTCAATTCCTTGTGAATGAACAGAAGGCTTCAGAAATCCAGCCAAAGCACTCAAACCAGTCTGCAAGGATAGTTCTGGTGTTTCCTGCATATGACGGACTCTTACAAGTTTGGTAGCAGAGTCCTCCTCATCCTCCTGGGCTGTGCCTTCCAAATGTTACTCTCAGACACCTTCTTTGGTGAAGCTTTTTAAATCCATGTCTGTATATTGAGTGTGCCTGCTGTAAGGTCCTGTGTTGGACTTAATGGGGAATAGGTTGCCTAAAATGCAGACTTTGCTTTTAGAAAACTTGTATTCTGACCTCCCCCATACCTTCTTGAACCAACCATTGTACTTCAATGGATTCACAAACAAGCACTTGGTGATGATTCAATGTGTTGGTCACTGCTGATTTTAAGACACAGGGATTACAGGTTCCATGTCTCATTCACAAATCTTTGTATTCCCCTCACCACCAACATGGGTCTACAACAGACACTTAAAGATGTTGGTTGATTGATTTCTCTATTATTTTAATGTGAAATCAGTAATATTACATGTAGTTCAAGAATAGTGCATTTCCTAAGAGTTATTACAGCTCTCTACAGCTGATCTGATCTAGCCTCTGAAGTATCTAGGTAGTCCTCAAATTCAACTTTCCAAAAAGCAAATGAGAGGAGAGATCTGCTTTGGTTAGAATGACCAATCGCACCTAAGAGGACCTTAACATTGACCAGGACTCTTCTGCTATCTTGGGTTTCTACCCTTTGGCCCAGACCATTCTGGATAGTGGGGGAGAAATGCCAAACTTGACATCAACCCAGCTTAACTAACCTCTCCTCCCACATTGATCTTCTCTTTTTGCATCGCTTCAGCATACAGGTGGATGTTAAACATCATTCGATGTACAAAACCCTTTTTATTGCTATAAGCAGAAGTGATTCTGTACCTTGTGTGTGCATGAACATTGTCCCTTAGCCACATGGAAGGACTAGGTTTCTAATTCTTCAGGAGCCCACAGCAGGTACTTAATAGATAGTTTTAAAAGAAATAGAATTAACAAAATGCATTATTTTGTTCATTCCTGTTTTAATCAGGACCCAAATCAAATTGGCTTAGGGAAAATAAGGGAATTTATTTGCTTGTATAACTGAAAAGTCCAGGGACAGGACTAGCTTCAAGCATAGCTGGTGCCAAGAACGCAAACAAGTCTTTTTCTCTCCCTTTCTTTGCTCTCACTTCTGCTATGTTATCTTCATTCTCAGATTCTGTTCAATGACCCTCAAAAGTCCTGCTTCCAAGGTCTTTACTGCTAGCATTCCCAGCAAAAAACAGAATGGTCTCTCCTTTCTTCATCCTAGTAAAATTCCACTGTGTTAAGTTGATTCTGATTGGGTCTTGAGCGCAAGCATAAACCAATCACTATGGGCTCCTTTAATGTATTCATCTGATTGGTTATTGCTCATCCCTAGAGCTGAGGATGAATTCAAGACCACTAGGAGTATGTGGATTAAGAACAGGGACATGTGGTTCTCCATGGAAAACCATATTCCTACTGCCAAAAGAAGAGTGAGTGGATGCTGGGTGGAATTAATGGTGCATGTGAAATACTATCTTCAAAGAATCCATTTCAGAGAGTTGGCTGATACAAAATATCTAACAGGAGCCTGGGAGAGGAGGAAACTTGTTTTGGGTGAACAGCAATCATTAATTTTATGGCTTTGGGAATGTGTTTCCTCTTATTTCTAGCCTGCCTCTTATATGAAGAAGTTGCTTAGAATCAATTTCAATAGTTTATCCTTCAAAGTGAGGCCATATGACTTGCCTGTTATTCAGATTCCCGTCCTTGGGTTTTTTTGTTTTGTTTTGTTTTTGCATAAAATCAGGAGAGGGATTCCTCTCTGCAAAACCCCACCAAACACCCATACTGTGCTTGCTTCCTCCCATTAGCTTCCCTGTGTGGCTGTTGAATAAATGATTCAACATGGGACAGCACTTAATCTTCCTAACAATAGGCCTCCAAACATCCAACACTGTCAGATGCTTTCCTGGCATTTGAAAATATGCCTTGCAGCAAAACCATCTATTGAATTTTTACTGTGACTAAGACCTTGTGGACAAAGAAGACTATCTGTTAAGCTGCCATCATTTGGCACAATCTGTTGCGATGGGGCCTCCTGGGGGAAGAGCAGAAGATATGGAAGGTAACCCCCCTAAGTCAGCCAAGAGTGGGGTGCTGGAGCTTTCCCAGGCTCATACACTGTCTTGATGCTTTTCACAGAGCACAGGAGGGATGCTCTACGATTTGGGGACATTTCAGGGTATAAGCCTCAGGGTTGGAAAGATGGGGTGGCTCTTCACCGCCTGAGTGATATCCCAAATATAGCATTTGTCATCTAAGGCTCTGTGTCTTGGCTTGTTTCCACATAGTCCATGCTAACTCCTCATCCAGGTTTGATTTGCCACTGGGATACTCCCCCTCAATTTTCCTGAAAAGCCATGTTTTATGATTTAAAAAAAAATAGTTATTAGAATTCTTTTGGAACATTAAATGAGGTTTAAGGACCAGATAATGGAATCCACATTGATTTGGCTTATTTTATTGGTAATAGACATTACTTAGTGGGTTCCCCTGGTACTGGTCCCTGATACATTGGACAGCGGCCTCCAATACAACCCTTCTGGCTACAGATGATGGACCGCGGACAGACACCTGTCTGTGGGCGAGCCAATCAGATTATCCCTTTCTGGGATTTGCCAACTGGAGCAAAGCCTGATGGCCAATGGAGTGGAGTTAATGTCATTACTGACTGCAGGGCTTCTTGATCTTTTCTGTTAAGTACACATTTCAGGCTTCTCCTCCCAAAATTTTGATTCAGCAGATCTGGATTGAACCCAGGAATCAATGGTTTAACAAGCATTCCGACATGATTCCCATCATCAGGTTGATTTCAAAAACACTTGCTCTAGAAGGTCTTGGAATTTTTACTATAGAATGTCCACAGCAGGCTTGGTCTTTCCTTCTCAAGCCATTCTGAGTATTCAACTTTTCCTTCCATAAAAAAAGCCTATGTCAATGGATGAGTGGATTAAAAAAAAATCTGGTATATATACACAATGGAGATGTGTTCCACCACAAAGAAAAATGAAATTATGTCATTTGCAGGAAAATGGATGGGACTTGAGACCATTATGTTAAACCAAACTCAAAAGATGAAGGGTTGTATGTTTTCTCTCACATCTGCAAGCTAGAGAGGAAAGAGGAAAAGAGAGGTAGGGAAGATCTTATGAAAATGGAAATGAGTGATAATAATAGAACAGAGTAAAGGGCCCAGCGGGGAGGAGGACAGGAGAGAAAGGAGAAATAATGGGGAATGATAGTAGCCAAATTATGTTGTTATATTGTGTGCATGTTCAAATATGTAGCAACAAATACCACTATTATGTACAACAATAATGTGTGTGTGTGTATACAAAGAAAGACAAGGTGGGGGGGGAGCACATTCTCTTTTTGGCTTTATATTTACCAGAGTTAGTCTATACTGCTTATAACAAAAGACTACTAATTTGAAAATATCACATTTTTGAGGATCCAGTCAAAGAGTAGTATGAAATAATATATGACATCAGAAGAAGATTTCTTCTATGGAAGAAGCCATAAATTAATATGCAAGAAGTAGATAAACTAATTGAATAAAGCCACTAGTTGCTCGGGGAAGATTCCAAACTATGGTATACTCTACATTCATTTGCCCAGGAAAAAGAAGAAAACATAATAAATGAGGGGTTCTGACCCTTTAAGAAAATTAGCAAACTGTAGCTATTGCTTTTGCAAACCTCCGTGACCTGTTATTGTATGTCTGACGCCTTCTTTTTTTTTTTTCTATCATTTTATTTTCAGGAACAAGCAGATGCCCGAGGCTTTCTTGGTGAATACCCCCTTTGTGGAAGGATGAGTGTTAATCTTTGGTTGAAACATTGATGTATGAGATAAACATGTGGCTAAATTGGACAAGCTCCACGTTCTCCTGTCTGACAACTGGATTAAGAAAGACCAGCAGGTCAAATAATTGTTCCTTGAGCACACAGTCAGTGAGTTGTTATGTTTTTATTCAAAGCCTCTTAATTTCTAGACACTGGTAGGTAGCTTCTGTCTGCTTAAGCAAGACAAGTCTCCCAAATGCAGGTGCATGGTCTCATCAAAGGGCCAAACTCCTATTAGCCCGATAGTTAGTTATTTAGTCAGAAATCAGCTCAGCCTATATTAAGCACTACAAAATGTGCAACACAATGCTCTCCAAATTAATAATATGCAGCAAGCACATGTTTCCAGAATGAACATTATTTGCAAGATGGATGTCTTTTTGCATATTTCAGGTTCTCAGGGTATATGATATCTACAAAAAGGTATCTTTCTCTCTCTCTCTCCCCCTCTCTCTCTCTCACCAGAGATTAAACACAGGAGCTCTTAAAAACTGAGCCACATTCCCAGGCCCTCTCTCCCCCACCTTTTTTTTTTTTTTGAGAGAAGATCATGCTAAGTTGCTTAGGACCTCGTTGAATTGCTGAGGCTGGCTTTGAACTTGTGATCCTCCTTTCTCAGCCTCCCAAGGATTACAGGCTGAGGGTTACAGGCATGCCCCACTGTACCTGGCAAAAGAGTATCTTTTTCTTGAGTGATTTCTGCAGGATTAGCTTGCTTTCTCTTTTCTCTGCTCCTTGCCCCTTTCACTATCTCTTCCCAACAATTGGATGGGATCCTAAGTCATTCTAGATTTCTCTAAAAATACCATTTTGGACTTGGCTGACTGTGCAACTCCAGGTAGTCTGAGATAAGCTGATGTACAGTGTTAACTATCATATATCAAACCTTCCTTTTTATTCTTCAACCCTGAGCTGCCTTTTTGTCCCTACTCATATTGACAGCCTGCTATCAATTCTAGCAGGGAGAACACAGCCTGGGTATTTGTCAGGTAATTAGTAGACTATAAATCAGCAAGAGTTGGTCATTTCATTAAGCATGTTCACATCCTGTTAGCAGTTCCTCATTGGGCTCCATCAGTATTGTGGCAGCTCTAGTTTGTTAATAGGAAGTCTCTGAGGTAATGTGGTCTTGAAAAAGAACATGCAAATCGGATCATGTTTGGGGTCCTTATTTTTGCACTGTGCCTCAGCTATGAGAACCCAATGTCAGGAAGCAATGCCATCTTGTACTCTTTTTAGTCCCTATTATTCTTCCCATAAAAAGTCATCAATTAAAGTTGCCCACAAAATATAAGAGAGAACTTATCCCTATGAATTCTGAAATTTTCAGACCTTCCTGATGTTTCCGTGGCTATAGGGGAACTGCCCTTATGAATTTTCCCCATAGTTTTGATACCAATCTGAGAGGGTGGGTTTGTGCCTCGGCGCTAAGCAAGACTTTTCTATTTTTCATGTGTTAAGTAATGATTTCACCTACAAAACAGAGTAAACTGAATTTGTGGGTCATTGACTTCAGCATCAGGTTTAACATCATAAAATTCTATCTTTTCTTTCCCAGACTCATAGTGAAGTAGAATCTATAGTTTTTGTTTTTCAGTTTTTTGTGTTTTATTAGTCAGCTTTTTGTTACTATAATGAATTATTTGAGGCAAATAACTATAAAGAGAAAAGGTTTGTTTTGGCTCATGGTTCTGGAGGTTCCCATCTAAGACAGACATCGACTTGTGCTTGATGGCATGGCAGAGCAACAACTTACATCCCAAGCCAAGGAGTAGAGCAAGAGATAATCCCCATGCAGAAGCATGGTCCCCGTGCCTTAAGGACCTCCCACTAGGTCCTATCTTTCAAAGATTTCACCACCTCCCAGTAGGGCCACCCTGGGGACTAAACCTTTAACCCAAGGAGCTTTGGGAGACTTATTAAACCATAGCATGCACCTAGAAGTCATTCTTCTTTTAGCAACAGCATCTTGGTATTTCATTATCCATGTGATAGGAATGTTACTGATTCCATTTTTGGCCCCAAGGTAGACATGTGGACTGAACCTGACCAGTGAGAGAGTCACATCTCACTGGCCATAGAAAGAGGCTTAGAGATGGATATGTGATTCAGTCAGTCTATGGGATTAGATCTGAGGTTCTTTTCCCTCCATTACTTAGGGAATGGAATGTTCCTTTTTCCACTAAAAGTTACTCAGGATCAAATAACATCCAACTCTAGGAGAGAACCCCCACCCCCACTCCTATCCACTGCCCAATGAGTGGGATTGACCTTGTGCTGAGGATGGTGAGGCCGAGAGGTGAAAGAGTAAAGCTAAGGGTGGTGGCATGATTTCGGTCTGAGGGTCCCATTGTGCCTACAGTATAAATTGGACTTCTCCATTATTTATGTCAATCAATTCTCAATAAGCCATTGAACTGGATTTTTGTCACTTGTAGCACAGGTTAGTATGACTACCGCCCATACCTCTTTTCATCCTCTTTCATTTCTACTTGTCTTTTCCTTTCCCACTCCATTGTACGCAATTCTGCCCAAATCTGCACATTCTCTAAGGTTGGATTGACATGACTCTGCTTCCAAAATGATTTCCTGATACTTTCTCCAGTTAAGATATAATGCTTGGATAGACGAATGGATAAAAAAAATGTGGCATTTATACACAATGGAGTATTACTCTGCATTAAAAAATGACAAAATCATAGAATTTGCAGGGAAATGGATGGCATTAGAGCAGATTATGCTAAGTGAAGCTAGCCTATCCCTAAAAAACAAATGCCAAATGTCTTCTTTGATATAAGGAGAGTAACTAAGAACAGAGTAGAGTTGAAGAGCATGAGAAGAAGATTAACATTAAACAGGGATGAGAGGTGGGAGGGAAAGGGAGAGAGAAGGGAAATTGCATGGAAATGGAAGGAGACCCTCAGGGTTATACAAAAGTACATACAAGAGGAAGTGAGGGGAAAGGGAAAAATAATACAAGGGGGACAAATGAATGACAGTAGAGGGGGCAGAGAGAGAAGAGGGGAGGGGAGGGGAGGGGAGGGGGGATAGTAGAGGATAGGAAAGGCAGCAGAACACAACAGACACTAGTATGGCAATATGTAAATCAATGGATGTGTAACTGATGTGATTCTGCAATCTGTATATGGGGTAAAAATGGGAGTTCATAACCCACTTGAATCAAAGGGTGAAATATGATATATCAAGAACTATGTAATGTTTTGAATAACCAACAATAAAAAATAAAAAAATAAATAAATAAAAATTTAAAAAAAGATATAATGCTTGGGGCTGGGGTTGCAGCTTAGTGGTGGAGCACTTGCCTTACATGTGTGAAACACTGGGTTTGATTCTCGGCACCACATATAAATGCACAAATAAAATAAAGGTCCATTAACAACTAAACAACATTTTTAATAAAGATATAATGCTCTGAGATCCATCCCTAGCACCACAAAAATATATGTATATACATATTGCTCCATTCTTTAATTTTCCATAGCATCTTAAAATTCCCTCTGTCATTTTTTCACATTTGTATTTCCATTTGTTGTAAACTTTTTAGTGTTTCTGTGTCCTGGATGCTACAGGTATTAAAATGTGTACTGTGTTGAAATTAATGCCTTTGGAGGCAGTGGGCATGTCCACCTTGTTAGGAAACAATTAGGTTAGCAATGACTCTCCACGCAGCATTTCCAAACAGATCCATAGAATACTAGTGTATTCTCAGGTACTTGAATCTCAGATACTCAGTTATGAAAAGGCCTTGTGGTAGAAGAAACTAAGGAACTCTTAGTTAAATAAAATGAAATTAGTGTTTCTTAAAGCCTTCCCTACATTAGCAAACAACATGACACGCCAGGAAGAATATTTTCCATGTGATAGAAATGGTATGAATATCAGTCAGGGCCCAGTCGAGAGGCCAAAGTCATACAGCAGTTTGAATGAGGAAAGTTTGAGATAAAGTGTTTACTAACTAGCTTCAGAGAGTAGATAACAAGGGATAAAGAGAACTAGGAAGAATAAAGGAAGGAATAAATTTGGGAAAGGGCTTCTCCAAGACTGAGATGGATTCATACCTGATTGCAGGTGAGGGTGTCACCCACTGGATGACAGAGAGATTCCCTGAGCTGCCACAGTCTACAGCTGTTTGAGCAGGAAACTGCTGGCTGACAAGGCCACAAAATTCCCTGGGAAATTGCCCCCGGGGTATTCATATGCAAGGGAAAGAACACTTTTTAGTAGTACTTTGAAAACTTACATGTTTAAATCTTTTTTACATCAGATGGACTTGTTTTGATAAAGTGCCAATTAAAGATTTTAAATTACCTTGGGGCAGGAAATATGTCAGATTTTTTCTTTGTGTCCCACAGGGCCTTGAAAAGTCAAAAGAATTTCATTTTCTCTTTTTCAAGTTTATACTGAATTATTTGTTTTGTTTTGTTTGTTAGCTTTGGTGTTGGGGATTGAACCCAGGACCTCACACATGCTAAGTATGTGTTCTGCCACTGAGCTGTATCCCCAATCCTATTTGTACTTTTTAAAATGGCACTTATAATGTCCTATCTTGCATGAATTATGTTAGAAGTTCAACAGAATTCCAGATTAAACGCTATTTATTTCACTAAGATTTCCAAGATTGACCCAGCTGTACATTTTATTTCTTACCTCTGACTCATTTTTCAAATCTGCATTTAAAGTTTATTGCTGTTTGTCTACATCCCTTAAACGGCTTTCTGCTGCAGGGTCCTCATAGAAATGTTTGTCTGACTCCAATGTCTAGGTAGTCTTGATGGTATCTGGATGATTTCAGTTGAAACTTAGAGAAAGCCCCAGTTGAACTGGAATTAAAAATTGCAGAGTGAGTTCTGGAGGTTGCTAACACCATGGTTAAGCTTAGATGTTTAATGATGCCTATAGCATCTTAGCTCTGTTTGGTCATCCATTCTGCCATATAAAATTTCTGGGTTATTCATATATATTTATCACACCAGATGGAGAAAACTCATGAAACATCCAAAACCTTAGTAAAAGCCCCGGAAGGATCATAACTTAGTAATAGAAACCATCCCTGGAATACAGGCTGCTCTATACCCTCCACAACAAAAGTTAAAAACAAACTTAAGAGACATGAGCTGATTTTCAAGAAATTTAACTGCCTGCTGAAACAAAAATTCAACTTTCTTTAAATAAAGGTGATCAACATCTAGAAGTTCAACCTTTAACACCCATAATGTCCAAAAATATAACTTAAAATAATAGATATAATAAAAATGGGGAAACTAGGAACCATAAATAGGAGAAATCAGTCAATAGAAATAGACCCAAAAATGACAAAAAAAAGATGATTAACAACTGTAAATTAGATTTAAAATAGCTATTATGATATATGCTTAGTGATTTGGAGGAAAACATGCAAATAACAGGGAGAGAAATAAATAACGAAAAAAAGAGAAATTTCTTGAGATGGAAAAATGCAATGTTGGAAATAAACAATTCAATGGATCCACTTAATGATAGGTTAAGACACTGAAGAAAACAGATCAATGAACTTGAAGACCTGGAGACAATCAAACCAAACTAAAACACAGAAGGAAAAAAGACTGAAAATTAAAATGAATAGAGCCTGAGTGACCTAAAACCATCCAACATATATGTTACTGGAGTTCCAGAAAAGGGAAGGAAAAAGGGGGAGAGATTTTAAGAAATAATGTTGAAAAAAATGTCAAATTACAAAGAAATTTAAAATGTATAAGTCCAAGGAATTCAAGAGACATTAAACATGATAAAAAATTATACAAAGACACGAAAATTTATATTTCTGAAACCCAGTAGCAAACAGAAAAATCTTGAAAAACAGCCAAAGAAAAATTACATTTTATAAATGGGGAAACCAAGATAACAGTGAATGCTAACTTCTCAGCTGGCACGATGCTAGCCAGGAGATGGTAGAATGACATCTTTAAAACACTGAAAGGAAAAACAAACTAGGATTCTATATCAAGAGAAAATGTCCTTTACAAAAGAAAGATAAATAAGTACAATTTTAAACTAGGCAAAAGTTAACAGAATCTCTACCAGTGGTGTGCATAAGTGTTAACCTAAGCTCATGGATCTCTGTGTTGCCTGACATCTCTTCCCCTTATTGGACTTTGTGTGTGTGTGTACCATGTGATTCAGGCAATCCTCCCTGCATTTGACTGTGCTGTCCAATGAGATCTAAGTGGCTTCTCTGTGAAATAATACTAGTCTTCCAATTTGGAATCTTGACACAAGAAACTCCCATATTCACTTTATCCTCGATGTTCTACAAATTCTCAGTTTGCAATCCTTTAAGCTCACAGAGTGTGGGAACTGTGTATTATTTATGTTTTTTAGCTCCCTTTGTAGCACTTTGGATCATGATATATGCTTTCAATAATGACTTATGATTGATGTTAGAAAATTAATAAATCAATCTTGATATTGATTATGATTATTCTACCTCAACCCAGTAAGAAATTTGGATATTGTCATTGTGTGGTATTTATTTACTTACTTATTTACTTATACCGATGATATTCAGCAGATATGTCTTTTTTTCAGAGATATGGTGAAAAAGGTCAAAGTGTCCATAATTATTATTATGGTTTGGATATGAGGTGTCCCCCAAAAGTTCGTGTGTAAGACAATGCAGGAAGGTTCAGAAGTAAAATGATTGTATTATGATAGCTATAACAATCAGTGGATTATTCCATGGATATGGATTAACTGGGCAGCAACCACACGCAGGTTGGTGTGGCTGGAGGAGGTGGGACACTAGGGGCATGACTTTGGGGTTTCTATTTTGTCTCTGGTGAGTGAAGCTTTCTTTACTTTCTGGTTGCCATGTCCTGAGCTACTTTGCTCTGCCATGCCCCTCCGCCATGATGCTCAGCCTCACCTTGGGTCCAGAGCTATGGAGTCAGGTCATGGTGGACTGAACCCCTGAAACTGTGAGTTGAAATGAACCTTTCCTCCTCTAAGTTCTTCTTGTCATAGCAATAGAAATCTGATTTCAAAAAGCATCATGGAAGTTTGGGTGGAGAAGTAATTTTGGTTTTATTATGACTCACAGATAATTCCTCCATTAGAAAATGTAAACTTCATGAGAAGAGTATTTTTACTTTTCTTTTCTACTGTATCTTGAATATCTAGAACCATAATGTCCATTCAATAAATCTTTGAATGTGTTAGTGAATGGAGCTATCTGATAACACCTGCCTATCTGGTGGCTTTCCACTCAAGTCATCTAGGAAAGCTATTTCCTGGAGCGAATTAGCACTAAATAACCTCATACAATGGATCAACCAAAAGGAGGAAATATTTATAATGCACATAAACATTTGATGTAGACCTTATATATTATACCATGATGTACTATTTGCAAACATTCTCAAGTCTCCATTGAGGACAAAAATATGGTATTATATAGTTGTGGCTTTAACATTTTGGGAAGATTTGAGACAATACAGATGATGGGGCCCAGGGTGGGGGCAGCTTTAATGGGCAGTTTTTGCCTTAAGAATGACATGGGGCAAGGTTTGCATCTGGATCGCAGCTTCCTTCCTGATGGAGCAGCCCTGCCACCTCACTCAGAGCTTGTCTTCCTGTCTTTAAAACACATCGATAACCCTTTCTTCCCAAGGAATTGGATAATAATGGAAACTTGTTACATCAGGCACAATCCCTTGCGCGTGAGAATTCAGTGGATTGTCCATATTATTTTGATAAGATGGACGCTTCCTTTTGCTTTATTAAAACCTCATATGACCTCACACTGAAATTCTTTATAATGACCTAAAGGCCTTATATAATCCAGCCCCTGACTCTCTCTGTCCTGACTTGCTGGTGCTCTCTGCAATCTCACAAAAGGGACTGTGTTTTCCTCCTTTCTATTCTTTTCCACAGGCCAAACTTGTCCCTGCCCCAGGGGCTTTGCATTTGCTGCTTCCTCTGCATAAATGTTCTTTGAAAAACTGGCTCTTCCTCAGTTATAATGCCATTCAACTTAGCAGGGCCTTCCTGGACCTCTCGAATGAAATCCTACCCCCCATCACTTTCTATTAAATCATCCTATTTTATTTTCTTTATGCAACCTCAAACTCTCTGAAATCATCTCATTTATTTATTGGCTAAATTGGTTACTGCTTAGCTCTCTCCCTAAAATGTGAGCTCCCTAAAGCAAAACTTGATCCATCTTAGTTCCTGCTGAAACCCTGTTGCCTGTAATACTGTCTGGCACATCCTAGGCCCAGGAAATACTTGCCAAGCGAATGGATTTTTATCAATCATTATTATCTTCCCATCCTGCCTATTTGAACAAACATCACTAACTTGAGTCTCCATTTTTCACTGAAATTTGAGTTGTTCTATGGAGAGTCTGGAAATGCCCAATGGATGAAATGGAGATGTTAAGAAAGAGGAAAATTCTCCAAGAAGAAAATCCTCCAACTTCTTTGCCCCCAAAGTAGTGCAACGGGTTTTCAGTGTTTACTTCAGGGTCCCTTTTCAGCATTCGTTTTTTTCCTTCTCTCATCTATCACTGTCAATTTGAAAAAGTACAATACTTAGGGTCATTTATCTAGACCTATTGGAGTCTAAAATTATGCAGCTCAGTCAAATATATGTGAATAAAGACTGTCATTTCTGATTAATGACATGTGACTTGAATGTCTTAAAAAATCATTTGTGCCATCCAAGCTTTACAGAAAGGTTATTATGTAAGGTCTTCCCCTAATGTTTCTGCTTTTCCCTCTAAGAACCCCAGAGGATCCAATTTCTCCACAGGAGAAAAATGGGGCCGTTTAATGATTTCAGTTGTAATTGTTACTCAGGTCCTTGGTTTGCTGAAGCAAGAGTGTTTTTCAAGTTGAAAATTCTCTTCCACTGGATGGTTAGGCAAGCTTATGATGTTGCTGTTTTGCAATTTTTGTTGCCAACATAGCCTTCCCTATTATTGAAAAAATAATCCATGTAAGACACTAATCTTATTCAGTTGATGCAGAAAAAAAGAAAAGTGAAAAACATGCCAATTCTTTGTCAATTACACTTTCCATGATTCATCAACTCTCTTCTTGGAGCATAAAATTCCACTTCAGCAGAGTCCCCCAAAACATGGAAATGAAAGATTTAGAAAGAAAACTTTAGAGGAGAAAAATCCAGGACTAATGTAATGAGAAAAAAAAATTTTTTTCATAAGAAGAAACACCATGTCTACTTTTCCTCTTAGACCATTTCCATAAAATTTCTGGGAATTCTTTTTTTATCACTAGGAACGTGAGACAACCATTAGCAAGCAGCCTCATCAGGAAAATACCCCTAAGACAGCTAGGAGTATGTATTGAGGCTGGGAAGGCTTCTTCCCTGTTCTTAATGTTTCATTCAAGGCAGACAGAACTCCTCAAATGTGTCACTTAAAATTTTCCCCTCTCCTTCCCTTGCTTGGACAAGTAGAATAACATTTGACTAACCATGAGGGGAAGAACTGGATATAGTCGGTTCAACTCTGAATTTAATCTTCCTGGGAGTGAAGTGTCCACAGGGGCATGATTTACCTCCTTCCTCTTCCACTCTTGGGGTGAGGAGATCTTCCCTAGTACCGTGCTGCCCAGACAAGACAGTTAAGTCTTCATGATTTGGATTCTGTAGTAGTGATCTCACATGACTATGCTTCCTGGTGGATCATCTTCTACCCTGGTCTCTATGAATTTAATAAGTAATATTTTGGCCTTCTTTTTTTCTTTGTTTCTTCCATGTATATAGGAGTCACATGGAATTCAGGGACTCTATTTCGGGGGCCTCCTTCAGAGAACCAAATAAGTGGGTCATAGCAGGTAGGTAACAGAAACCCACAACTTTGTATTTGAAAAGACCGAAAGCATCTCAGGTATCATCCAAAGTATCTTCAGCCTAAGAAGCATCTCTAGTTCATTTATTGAGAAACGTTATAAATTAGAAAATGTCTAGAGTGTTAGGCTCTGTTCCAAGTTTTGAGATGAATACAACAGACCCATGAGACTTGGCCTCTGACTGCAAAACTGCGCTTAGGGTTGATACTCATTTAAAATATCAAACAAATCATAAACTGATAGCCCCAGGACAAAAAGGAGAGAGAGGACTGGGGTGGATGAAGAAGGCTTCTTGGAGGAGATGTCACTTGAGCTGAACCATTAAGGATGAACAGAATAGAATGATGGCTTAAGTAAAAGAGGAAATGCCTTTCACATCTGAAAACTACAGATACAGTACTGGGTTCAGGCTGGATCCAGGGAATCCAGGGTATTCTCAGCATTGTGTCTAATTTTCTCCACTTTCACTTCTGCTTTGCCTCATGCTGACTTCATTCCCAAGTAGGCCGTCTTGTTGGTGGTCTAATGGTTGCCAAGATTTCCAGATTTAAGTCTCACGGTCAACCCCAATAGAAAGCAAATGCTTTCTTTGACAGTTCTAATTCCTGTGATTGGGTCATTTGTCCATTCCTGAAGCAGCCATTGACTGTTTTTGTCCTGGTTCTCTTTTGAGCAAAGACTAAAATCATGGGAATTGACTCTAGCAGAAGAGGGGTATTTCTCCAAGGAAATTTGGGGTGCCACCATTAAGAAACATAGGAAGCAGATGTTGGATAGACAAATTCAAGATGCATTTGCTATTGGAGGTGACTCAGCAAAGGTATATTAGAAATGCTATTTAACCAAGAGATGCTCTCTCTATATAGGAAAGTCTAGGGGTTGAATATGAAGTGGGAACTGGAGTAATTAATTAAAATTAATTAAAATAAAATAAAGGCATTTGGGGGGACAAAAATGCTGTGTTCATGAAAGAAGGGAGCATAGAGAATGGCTAGGATGTAAAATTATCTTGGAAATGGTGAATAAGCAAAGTTAGAGAAGCAAAGTGGATCCAAGCATAGACTTGAAGTTAACTAGTAGTTAGACTTTATGCACAGAGAAAAAGCAATTAGCCATGGAGACATGCTAAATATCCTCTTTAAACACTGCAGTGCTCTGTTGGCCATGTCAATATACTGAAAAGACCTCCCATTGTGTTTTGTGTTTTGGAGGGAAACGTGATAGATTCATACAAGGAACCACCAGGGTAAGCTCTGTTGCAGGTCAGAAGCAAATGTGATTTTTCATCTCACAAGAAGTAAGGGGAGTTCTAGGGGAAACTTATGTAGAAAGTTTTCTCTTTTCTAAGAAAGGTTTTGATGAAAAGATTATTTTTCTCCTTCTCTGGAAACCTAGCCTTGATACCTAGAGCTATCGAGCCCTTTTACTGCCAGACTAAGGATAAAACCTATACCTATAGGTTGTGAGAATCTGGGTCCTTTATGTCACTGCCAAATGGGTCAATATCCTGCAATCTACTTCATATTAGACTTTTTATTATGGGAGATGATAAATATCTTTATTGTTCCAGCCCATTTTTAAATTGAGTTTTCAGTTACTTGTAGCCAAAAGTAACCTAAGAGACACACTTTTTATATTAAGAATATGGACATAAAAACCCCCGTGAAAAGTGATTTATCTTCTCCTGTGTGCACGCTAAAGCTTAATTAAAATAAAATAAAATAAAAAGTCACACTCTCATGCTAAAAGTAAGACAGAATTATGAGTGTGTGTATATATGTATACATAATCTATGCCACAATTACATGGAAAGAAAGGTTGAAAAGTGATTGATCAAATTATTAGTAGTCTAACATTTTTTTAAAAAGGATGGAACTGTGGTTGATATTGTATTCTTTTTCTTTTTAAGATTTTTCTTAGAAAATCTCATTGCCTTTCTAAAAGTTAGCAAACTTGTTTTCTTTTCAAAACCAGCCCCAGTTCAATTACCCTGAATTTTGAAGAATAGGCTATTTTTGACATTTTAATTATCTGGATAATTCAGAACCTTTTTGTTATTTTGCATGTTGTGATGAGGAATTGTTCTGAAATGTATGAGTCACTTTTCTATGTTGGTAAGTTGCGTAGTAACCATAATGGGATTTTTCTTTATGGATGGCAAATGTCTTTGGCTTTAGGTCATCTTTCTGAAGGTCAAGGTCGAGAAATAGGGGCTGAGCCAGTGTTGGAAATTAGGCTTAATGTGTACTGACTGAATGCTGCCCTGAAAGTTGCCTTCTTTCTCTGCCCTGTGTGTTCCTAAGGGCCACTGGCACAACTCTATGGTTTGAATGATTTTGTAAATATTTCTTTTTAAGTTGGTTCCCTGTTCTCTGAGAAAAAGTAAATTGAAAGAACTATTTATATCACCATCATATAATGAAAACTGGTGTTGCTTGACATAAGTAAAAACCAACCTATAAACATAACCCAAATAAAATTTAACTATATTAATCATAGTCCGTCTTGATACTGTCGAATGCTACAGTTCTGAACCTGGGTTCTGCTGTCTTTATTTCAAAAGGGAGATTAGCAAGTTTTAGTGGGACTCTTAGGACCAATCTGAGTCTTCTTGGACCGTGAGAAGGGTAGAAAAGGATGACTTTCTTGCTAAGAGATCCAATGTTATTTAAAACAGCATTCCAATGCCACATAACACCACCCCCTTGAGACTATACAAAGTGATGGATCCAACACTTAATATTTGTATGACAGCAGTGGTACCTGCTGCATTCAAATTTTAGGATACAATGAACTACAACTCTGGCTCCATATTAAAAATACCTGAGAGGTTAAAACATGCAAACACACACACACACAGTCCTCAAACATTAGCTTGCAGAAGGGTTTGTTGAAACAGTTTACTGACTCCTTTGATTTGGCATAGGACCTCAACATTTGCGTTTCTAACAAGACCCCAGGTAATAGACTGCTACTGAAAACCACACTCAGAAAACACTGAATTAAATGACAGGGGAGCCTGTGTATTAGCAACTTCCAAACATTTTTGCCTTCTCAGTTTTAATGAAGCCCATACATGTTGGTGCATATAGAAAGCAAAAGACTCAAGCAGAGTTGAAATCCAGATGAATTAAGATGCATATATTTCTTAACCTTTATTCCAGCTCGGAGTACATCAGTTCCTACAAGTTGAACTGCATTATAAAGTAAATAGATCTGCTCTGAGAAAAGGTCAGTACACATGTTCTGCTACAATCTAATTTCAGTCTATTGCCCTATGCCCTGTTGCTCACTCTGGTGCAAGAGATACAATGGTGAAAAGCTTGAATTTAATTGTCTCTTCTAGACTAAAAGCTTCTCGGTGCACAGAATATTCATGAGAGTTAAAGAGAACCTCTGCAGAAGACAGGCTTGCCCGGCCATGTTATCGCATGCATCCCTTCTTCTCCCATATGGCTGCTTCTCTAGTTTCTCAGCGTGTCGGGGAGGAGACATCTTTGAAATCCTAAAGTGGTCCTCGACTCTTTTCCTGCCTCTTCACTCAGTACGTATCATTACCAAGAACGGCACACTAGGACTTGTTTTACAAAGCAGCTCTGACTGCTCCAGCTAGTCCCCCACCCTTCTGCCTATCGGGGAATTGCGTTTAGTTTCTATGACTTAATAATTACTTTAATTTCACTTCATACTGTTCTGAAGAACTCTTTTTGAATGAAGGGCACTTACCACATTCCTCGTGCTTGCCTGGAACAGACACAGCTAATCAGAATGTGTAGAATTAAATAAAAGAGTAATTATGGGAGGCTGTGATGTGTTATAACAGATGTAGCAAACAAGGCTGGATCGACTCATTGCTCGGAAGAGAAATAATTTATTAAGGCAGTTTCGGCAAGGATCTTACGAGTGCTGGTAGAAGTATTTAACCCAGTAGAGGAGGGGAAAGACTTAAATTTTTGAAACATGAGAATTAAAAAGAATTCTAATTATTTTTTAAAATCTTGGGTGCCAGTTCCCAATCAGCTGTACTTTCTTCTCGTTCTTGGTGATCAATGCGATTTTGAATGGCCCATCTAAGGGAAATGGGTGCCTTCTTGATTCACATGTAAAAAGTCACTAGTGTGCCAGGAAAAGTCACTGAGAGCTATTAAATGCATTCCAACCCCTAAAGATTTAGGGTAAATCTCTGGCCAGCTTATCCCTACCTTTCTTCGAAGGTGACCCATGGTGTGCTGGGTGGCAAATCAAAGGTAAGAGCAAAGGAGACTGCTCTGGACAGGAGCCTGAAATGATGGTGTCCTGGTTCCCATCTGCTCTGAGGTCTCTGTGTAGTTCTAAGTTATGCCAGGAGCTCAGGGAGGGAATGTTTTCTTCTAAACACTACATGGTTAAAGCAGCCATGTACTTAGAGCTCATTTGCTAAATTAGATTTATTTCAATACCAGTTTTATGATATTTAGCTTTTGCTGTGGATGTGAACTTTTGCTGGGTGTGAGAGGAGGGGCAGGGAAGGTAGAGAACGAGGCTTCTGTCATCTTGAGGTTTAAGATTAATTACTAAAGACAAGACAAGACCAAACATTTCTGAATTGGAGAACGGTCTCAGTACATCATTAGCTCATTGCTAAATAATAAATGTCTATTTGTTCCCAACTATGTAAGTTCACAGTGCTTTATTTATTTATTGGTACCAGGGATTGAACTCAGGGGCACTCAACCACTGAGCCACATCCCCAGCCCTATTTTGTAGTTTATTTAGAGACAGGGTCTCACTGAGTTGCTTAGCGCCTCGCTGTTGCTGAGGCTGGCTTTGAACTCAGGATTCTCCTGCCTCAGCCTCCCGAGCTACTGGGATTACAGCCTGGGCCACCACCCCCAGCTCACAGTGCTTTTTAAGAGGACCTGGGTTTTCACCTGGTCTTGGGGAGAACCTTGAACTTCAAATGGTCTGCTGTCACTGAACTGGTTTTTACTTGAAGAGTGTCTCTTTTAGGTGCCATCTTCCCATTGAAAACTTCCTCCATTTTTTTTTCTCTGTATGACTGATGTAAATTTTAGCATAGATTGGGTAGGGTCACCTTTTAATTTATCTTGCCTCAAGATATCTGTCCCTCTTTGTCTATCTCTCTCTCCATCTACTTAAGATTTTTGTTAAACTTACAAAAGCATGTGTCAGTTTTTCCTCCAATTCATCTTGTGTTCACAATTAGATATCAAGATTTTGAGTATAAGTAACATTCCTTATTCATCCATGTATCTTCCTGGAGTGTCTAGGACAGTGTTTTTTCCTATAAATGCCAGTAAATCTGCCAGTTGACTACAATGATGTTGGCTGGCTAGGTTACTAATAATGCAAATCCCAGGTGTGGATAATGAGCAAATAAGTCTTTTTAAAATTCCTTCTTTTTAATATTGGACTGGGGAAACAGGAGGCAAGAAGGTCTGTGAGTGGTATTAACAGTTGTCAGCTAAGTCAAGGCATGATAGAATACACCAGATTGAACACGGGCTTCAACCAGAAGAGTTGGGCTCAACCCCCACATTCCTGGGTCCAAACTGCATTCTGGAAACCTTTGGTTATTTAAGTCACCATTGACCCCATCCATAAATCAGGGGCATGCACAATAGCATTTACCTTTGTTCCACTCATGGATTTGGGGAGATCAAATGAAATAATATGTGAAAAACACAAAGTGAAGTTCTGATCCTGTATAAATAAATAGAAATTGTTGTTTAGAGTAATGAAATGGAGAGAATAGAGCACACATTGAAACCAGCATAAACCAGTTTGATCAAGTCCAGACAGTTTGGCACGTCCAATAAATCTCATGGCTTTATAAAGTTTCTACTGTTTACTTGAAAAATCATAACATTTTCCAAAAAAACAAATACAGGCCTCTTTAATTGGGGTTGCCTTGCGGAATGAAGTACAGATGGTTACCAAATGGGCTGGGGGATTACTGGGAGGCAGCGGGATTAATCATCCTTTTCATCAGGCTGGGTGATCCTGGCTGGAGGAAAACAGGGCTGTCCTGTGCTCACCCCATACCTGTGTGTGCCTGTCGAATGCCCTGGGCATGAGGAGATCCAGGATCTGTTCTCAGATCTCCCTGCTCCAAACCAAGCCAAGTGAAAGCTTGGGAAAGTGTAGGTGTAGGTGTCCCTGTTCACAGAGACATCTGCTGATTTTTGCCACTATGCCATGCCTTTCCACCAGGGCAAATTTATTTTCCTCCAGCAAGACCCCTTCTCACACTTTTGTCTATATCTATCCGGAGGAACTGGCTCTACTTATGCCCCCAAGGAAACATCATGTGACCCAAACCTGGCCAATCAGAATCCAGATATCCCTCTCTATATATGGAGGATTGGCTCCAGGATCCCGGGTAGATACCAAAGCCCACAGATGCTCAAGTTTCTTATATAAAATGAAATGATATTTGCATATAATCTATGCACATCCTGTACTTTAAATCATCTCTAGATTACTCAGAATATCAAATACAATGTAAATGCTATGTAAATTGTTGTTATACTAGATTATTTAAGTAACAATGGCAAGAATATATATTCAGTTTAGAGGCAATATGTTTCCAAATATTTTTTGTATGTAGTTGGTTGACTCCATGGATGAAAGGCCCATGGATACAAAGGAAGGGCCAACTAATTTGTATTGTTTGGGACCAGCAATTGGCTTTGTGAGCACCTGACCCAAGTCAAGCCATCCAAGGCCAAAGAGGCTCAATTAAAGAACTCACGTTTAAACAGCACTCTAGACCCTTGAAGCAGAATCACTTCTCTTAATGCCAGGATGCCCGCTTGGAACTCCTGGTAGCCATCTTACCGCACATGGGGAGAGGAGGGATGTAAGTGTAGAGCTAGTGATGAGGAAAGCAAAGCAGAGAGACAGAGGTCTAACTAGCTGTTATCTTTCGAACATCTGGATCTAACAATGCACCAGAAAGTCCTTCCTGGGAGATCATAGTGGGAATGCAAGCAACATGAATTTCTCAGCCATATATGAGAATAAAATAAAGGAGATTGCTATCAAGAATCAGGTCATTTGTTTATTCTTCTTTAAACCAAACGTCCTTGAAGAAGTCCATCCCTCTATAGCGTCCATCTTTTCTAATAGTAACCACACAGTAGGTAGTGTCTTTTATTTGCTAAGTTTAGATTCTTTGGCAGAAGAATTTATCCTTGAAGGCAGGATGTGTTTGAGACTTGCTTGCCTCTCAGTTGGCAAACAGAGCTTCCTAGAGTATGCAAGATCAAAATGTCTTACATTGGGACTATTGGAAAAATGAGAATGTTTGTTCCACTCTCACCATAGAGGACAGTGGCTTCTCTATGGATTCTGCCTGTAGCTAGAGTTATCAGGTTGGCTTGACCTTAGCAAAGATTTGACTTTCTTACCAGTCATAATAAGAAAATGCTACCTGAGCTTTTCTAGGGCATCCTCAGTTTGGGGGCAAAGAATTATGTGTACTCAAGGGCAAGTCTCTTTGCTTATTTCTGCCTTTGCCAACTTAGAAAGACTTGCAGCACCACCTCGTTTTATGAATTATCACCACATCAGGCCACTTACACCACAATGTGTGTGAGAAAGTGGATCAGAGAGGACAAGGGGTCCTTAACCACCTTGCCATCCAGACCCTGGATCAGGACTTTCACCCCATGTCTCATGGAGCCAGGGTTCTTTTAGCTCCTCCCTGTCTCTCCTTCCGTGGGGTGCTCGGGCACATCATTCAGACTGTTGATTCACCAAAGTCTTCTCTCTCTCCTTCCCATCTTCCTTCAGAGTCAATGATTCTTCACCAGAAGCAACCAAATCCCAGGTCTACCTCATACAAGACATTCTGTTATCTTAATAACCACTGTTAAATGGCCTTTGATTATGATTTTATAAAGTGCTTCCACATACACGAACCTTCATACTTCATAATGGTGTCATGAGAGAGGGTCTTTGGTCTGAGAATGGCACCTGAGACCACAGAGTTTACATGGGACAGGGCCATGTTTGCAAAAACCTGTCACCTAACTTTTTGCTTATTCTGAAACGATTTCTCTTTTCATAAGCTCAACTGCTGGGCTAAAAGATTGAGATCAAGCTCAGGTGTCCCCAGCGCTTTGCATATTTCATCTTCAGTTCCTCTGGTTGTAAATAGAGCCCCTTCTTGATCCATCTGAGTGACCTTCACCCAGTTGGGCTGGAAAATTAGCTCGATTTCTTCTAGGCACATGAACAGGGTCTTGACCCATCCAAAGGGCTTCATGGGGCTCAAGGAGTGGAGTGGTACCTTGAAGCAGAATTCTTCCCTCAACAGATGAGTTGTGATTATTATGAATGATAAAGAGGTTCAGTGCTTTATTATTCTTACTTTTAAAAATTCTGTAGCAAATGTTTCTCTCTGCACCATAACTGATCATTTTAATTTCCTTGCTTTTGCTATAATAAAAATTGACGTTAAAGGATGCCTGAGGCAGTGTAATGAGAAAATGAAATTAGTTTTTCAGTTGACTGATCAAAAGCATTTTATATGTGATAATAAACAGTTTATTTTACTCTTTTGCTTATGACATAATTAATGGCAAAAATATTTTCCTGAAATTCATATTGTCTGCTGAATTCTTCTTCCAAGTTCCAGGAAAAATAACAATTTTGTAATTCCCCAGACTGGACCAAAAAAAAAATATAATAATAATAAAATAAACTTTACCAGACCCTGCTGAAGAGAGTGAATAGTCTTTGTTTAACTCTTCATGATCTTTAGTTGGTATTGGATCTGTTATCAGAAAAATGTTGTCTATCACATTTCTGTCTCAGGGGATGGCAATATTTCTCTATTGAAACCGGAGCTAGCTATCCCAATGATCTTTTTTTGTTGGACTCTTCCTAAAAGCTTGACAAACTCGAGTTTGTTGTTAGGATTAAAGGGAACGGGTTTAAAAAAAATGTAGGCTGGTTGTAATCCAGCAAACTGAATTTGAACTTCTTTGATTTCTGACTTTGAAATATGTGTTGCCTTTTCTCCACTAGCAAGATAAGAGAACAATGGATTAGAATGAATGTTGAATTGCAGTTTGGAAGACCTGGCTACTAATTCCAAATACCTCCTTCCCTGTGTTTGAGTTTGGTATTTTAGTTTGATTTACCTATGTTTCTGTTTCCTCATTTTTGCAACTTTCTGATGGACTTTAATAACTTTAAGGTAATAGTACCGATCACAAGGGGCTTGGGTATTTTGGGCAGGTGCACCAGAATATGCATGGAAAGGTGTTTCCTAAAGCCCCGCTGGTAAAACCAGAAAATAGCAATCAACCTGAATCAGTTAGCTTTTTCTTCCTAATAACTATTCCAAAATGTAGAGGCTTCTGACAATGACCATTTTTGTTAGCTCATGAGTCTAGGTGGCTCATGAACGAGGTGGCTATTCTGGTCTAAAGCCAGCTTGGCTGATCTATGTTTGGTTCATCTATGTTTGGCTCTGTCTTGTCTGAGTTCAGCTGACATTTCGGCTTACAGCTGCATAGTCTAGGAGAGCCTTCCTCCCATATCTGGTGGTTGGAAAACTGGATGGTCTAGGGGTTCTTTAGCTGGGAGAGTTACCCTCTGCTCCCTGGTGCCCCTCTTCCTCCAGTGGGCTAACTTGACCTTGCTCACATGGTGGTCCCAGACTTTTAACGAGAGAGAGAAAGATCCAAATTTTATGATCTTGGAGGAAGTTGTTCAATAATTCACCATTAAGTTTGAGGTAGGGTATTTCTTTTTAAAATTTAACTTTTACAGAAACTTTTAAATACACATCAAAATAAAGAATAGCATAAATAGAATTTTTGGTCTCTGCTTACACCAACATTTATTGCTATCCCATTGGCTAAAGGAAGTCACTTGCTGTAGTTCAGGGTCCTTGTGCATCCATGTAGGTCCATGCAGGGTTTAGGTAGACCATATAGAGTCTCTGCAGTTCATTTAGAGTTCAAGTCCTACCTAAGAGAAGGGAACTTTTTGGCCAACAATCCACCCTACAACCTAAACAACCATCAATACCAACCATGGTTGATTCAATTATAATTCAATTTACTCTCTACACAGTTTTTGCCCTTGCTTTCCCCTGTTTGGAATCTTCTTTTCGTCTGTTGAACTCATATTCTTTTTTTAGAGCTCTGCTCAGGAAGTCTTTGCTGGTTCTTTGACTAAGTCGAATTCTCTTTCTGAAGCTCTTACTGTACCATACACCCTCCCTTGCAGCCTTGCTCCTGCATTTGCAAGATTGCATTCATTTGCATGGTCTCTTAAGGAAAGTTGGTCACCCAGAGGACAGGGACTGTGTCTGTTTTTACATATCACTGCATTCTCCACCTTAGCAGATATCTGGCATATGACATAAATGTGGTTTTAAGTAATTGCTCTTAGATTATCTTTATTTTTTTTTCAATATTGTATAGTTTCACCATGGAAGTCTTATTGTCTTTCCTTACATTCTTTTCCTAAGTGTTCAGACATGTTAGGATTGAGATGCCTCTCAAGTTTCCAAGTGGAATTATCAACTAAACAGGTTGATAAACTAATGTGAGGTCTCCAGGAGAAGCCAACTTTCGAGATGCAGATTTAGGACTCTTTGGCATATAGATGGCACTTAACATGTCTTTTTAAAAATTCAATTTCTTTGTCTTTGTTGCTGATGCATAGCAATACAACTGAGTTTTGTGTATGTTGTCTATCCTGAGGTTTCTTGCTCAATTTACTAATTAATATCCGTATTCTGTACATACTTTTGACTTTTCTTCACATAAAATTGTCATTTGAGAATAATGAATGTTTTCTTTCTTTCTTTTTAGTTCTTATTGTGTCTTATTTTCTTGCCTTATCTGAGTGCCTAATACTTTTGATAGAATGTCGAATGGTGAGATCAGGCATTTTTATTTTGTTTTTGATCTCGGAGGAAGGTGTTCAGTAATTCACCATTAAGTAAGATTTCCCAAGTATTTCTCTTCAAATTTAACTTTCACAGAAACTTTCAAATATAAGCAAAAACAAAGAGAATGGTACTGTAAACTCTATGTGTCCACCACCGGATATAACAGTGATCAATATTTGGCTATTTTATTTATCTATATCCTCACATTTAATGTCTTTGTCCATAAAATGATTAAGAATATTTTGACAATGAGTAAATTAAAAGATGTGATGGAATTCTATGTGGCTATTGCATCTGAAGTAGATCAATCTACATGGGCATGGAGAGATGCCTACCATATGGTAGTGAATACACACACATGAACATACACACATCCTATTTTTATCTTAAAGCTACATATGTACTGGAGTATATTTCTCTCTGCATATTTATATGTATATGCACAGGAGAAAGAAGTATATTCATCAGGCAGTTAACAGTGGTTACCGCTGGGGAGTGAGAAATGAAGGAAAGGCTAGATGTCTTTTTTATATACTTTTCTGTGTTATTAGAATTTCTTTCAATGAGCATGCATTGCTTTTATAATTTAGGAAAACCAATAAAGGAAAAACAGATTATTAAACAGCGAGTTTGTTAGCATTAAATAAAGAATGCAATGATCCAGGAGCTAACAAGCTATGCAGAACTAATTTCATTTTGTTCTCTCTCTTTACAAAAATATGATTATTAGACTGGTAGTTCAAGGGAATGAAACAGACTAGTGCATCTTAATGTCTCTTGGTTTGGTTTCTAGTGATCCCTGTGGACTGGTGGGAACCTGTAGGCTGAGGTGCACTCTGTCATTATTGTTATTTATTGAGAATCTGCCATGTGGCAGACATTCCTCCAAGAGCTAATGTATGGCACTAAATATGGCACTAAAATGCTTCCATTCTAGTGGATATGAGGGGTCATTCAACACACAAATGAACAATGATGTGTGACCCTATGATTTCCTCTGATGGAAATTAAAGTAAAAGATGTATGGAGACCAATGAATGGACTACTGGGTGGTCAAGGAAGTTCTCCTTAGGGGGGAAAAATGTCTGTTCTGTTGAAATGTGAAAGCTAATCAGAGCCATCCAGGTAAAAATGAGGAGAGAAAAATCTATGTAGAAGAGCTGGCTGATACAAAGGCTGTAACTAGGGAACGAACTCGGTGAATTTGAGGAACAAGATGGAAACCAAGGAGGCCACACGTTAGAGGCTGTGAGGTGAGTGAAAGGGAGGCCAGGGAAAGTGGCAGGGCTCAGCCCAGGTTGGACTTAAAGCCAAAGTCAGGTTGTATTTTTTAATCTAATTGCAAATGGGAAGGCTGTTAAGCACGAAAATAAAGTAATGCTATGTTTTTTGTTTGTGGGATTTCATTACACTGGTGGTTGTTCTGAGAAAGGATGGAGTGGGCCAAAAGGAAGGAATAGTGAGGGTTTTCTTCCAAGTGAAAGAAGCTACCCGCTTGGAATAGGGCTGCGGTAGATGACATGAAAGAAGTGGGCACACTGTGACATATTTTGGGGCTACCCCACTTCCCAGGATTTATTAATGGGTTGAATTAAATTCAGAAAAGAGAAAACTCAGCGTGACTTCTATCTATTTTGCTCAAGAAAATGGGGGAAAAACTTTTTGTTGGAATGGAGAAGACTTGGAAGGGAGATTTCTGGACATGTTAAGATTGAGAGACCTTCCAAATTTCCAAGTGGAGTAATCAACTAAACAGGTTGATCAATTAATGTGAGGTCTCCAGGAGAAGTCAAAATTTGGGATGCAGATTTAGGACTCTTTGACATACAGATGGTACTTAATGTTGATGAGTTCATCATCCATTCAAGAAAAAAAAATCTGTGTCTGAAGAGCATGGATTAACTCTTGTGATGTTACCCCAGGATTCTGCCATTGGGCTGGCCTGTTCCATTCATTTGTTAATCTGACAAAGATAGAATAATTTGTTTTCATCATGGTTATGACCAACTCTCCACATGAAAGAGGGCACAGAACGCTGTTTGAGAGATTAAAGATGAATAGGCAGCAATGGGCACATCAAGATGACAAGGATTTGCATGAACTTTACTTCTGACCCCCAAAATCAGAATGGAGGAAGATTGACGGAGGAGGTAAGCCCTTTATGTAAAAGAAGCCTGGAGTTTTGTTTGCCTACAGGTTTAATATGAACCAATGATGTGCTAGAAAATTGAAGACACTCTACTAAGGCCAGCTGAGACATGGACCCCCAATGCAGTCAATGGAGAAGAACCCTCTGAGGGTTATGATTTCTGGGTAGAGACCTGAAGGAGGTCAAGTGTGCATTGAAGAGAAGGGATTTCCAGATATTAAGAAACATAACTGCAAAGATCTGAGGTGGTTATTTGCCTGAAATGTAAAGGGAAAAAAAGGAGACCAGTGTGACTGTAGTGGGCTGAATACAAGATGGACAGGACCCGAGGTCTAAAAGGTTAAACGGGAGCAAATCCCCCGGGGAACCTTGAGAACCTTTGGCCTCTACACTGAGTGAAAGAGGATGCTCTTTGAAGGTTATGAGCAGAAAATTGATGACTGCATCTGAGACCACCTACGACTCTTGGGTCGACATGCCACAAACCGAGGCCAAAGGCCACATTGGACCTTTTACTGTTTTTATAACCTGCCAGCCTCTTTCTTTCCTTAGAGTCTTTTTTTACCACCCCTGCCGGGATCCCACTTTCTTTGTACTCCGAATTGGACCTGTTCTTGGTCTCGGCTCAGATTGTACGTTTAAGGGGCTTTTCACGAACTATCTAGAGCAGTTCTCTATGCTGTGTGATACTCTTCCTCACATCACCTATTTTATTTCTTCATAACACCTGCCACTCTCTAGTTTGCCTTGTTTTAATTCTTTAGGCATTTTTTGGATATCTCTTGAACAAGAGTTAAGAGAAGTTAAGCTTCATCAAAGCAGGATCCTGTCTTTTTTTTTTTTTTTTTTTTTTTTTTTGTGGTACCCTGAGATTGAACCTAGGGGCACTCATCCATGGAGTTTGAATCCCCATCTTTTTTATTCTTTATTTTTGAGACAGATTCTTGCTAAGTAGCTGAGGCTGACTTTGAACTCACAATCCTTGAGCCTCAGCCTCCTGAGCTGCTGGGATTACAGATGTGTACCACCACAACTGGCAATTTCATAAAAAAAATTATAGAGGGATTCTCAAGATTAAAGACATTATTTCAATATTATTTCCTGATCATTAGAAGGAAGGGACTATTAAACAATGTTGGCAAACACATAGAAAATGAAAGAGGCAATTACTAAGACTCCAAAGATCAGATTGTACCAGTTGGTTTCCATTTCTGATCAAGTTATTGCCCTGGTGAACATTGATCTAAGCAAGGCTTTCTGGCCATATCACCAGTGATGTTCTTGTGAACAATAGGCCAAAACACCTTTTTTCCACATCTTCTCCAGCATTTATTACTACTTATGTTCTTGATGACTACCATTCTGCTATAAGATGAAATCTCAGGATAGTTTTGATTTGCATTTCCCTCATTGCTGATGATGTTGAACATTTTTTTCATATATTTGTTGGCCATTTGTAATTCTTTATTTTTCTTCTTCTTGGTACTGGGGATTGAACTCAGGGGCACCCAACCACTGAGCCACATCCCCAGCCCTATTTTGTATTTTATTTAGAGTCAGGGTCTCACCGAGTTGCTTAGCGCCTCGCTTTTGCTGAGGCTGGCTTTGAACTTTTGATTCTCCTGCCTCAGCCTCCCAAGCCACTGAGATTAAAGGCATCTGTCACTGTGCCTGGCTTGCATTCTTAATTAGTGCTACATGCCCAGTATCTAGACATTTCCACACACCTAATGAATACCAGATGCTTACTACATGATTTTGCATGGAAAAAAAAGCACATTTATTAACATCCACACAGGTAATGATGCAAAGTGGGGAGCTCCCTTTCCCTCCAGTCTTTTCTTCCTCCCTTTTAAACTTGGGTCTTAGCTACACTGGGGCAGTGCTGAGCAAGGTACAGGAAGAATCGTGTGAGCCTTTCTAGCTGCATAATCTAAAATCTGCTGTTATAGTTTTGTTAGAGAACACATGTGAAATTGGCTAGTAGGGTGTACTTGGAGCATAACAGCTGCTCAAAAGTATGTGTTGAATCCAAGTCTATTATAGAAAAAAATGGATGGTGAATAATTGGATTCTATTAAAGAATAGAAGTTAAGGGTAAAGGTATTGAATGGTAAGTTATATTTCTCTCCATACATATTCATAGAATGGTTATTATGTATATGAATTTTGACTAAAGGAAGAGAAAAGAACTAAGATGTATTGAGTGTTCACTATATTGTACTAGGAATTATAACAGATGTCTTCCATCTCACTTAATCTTAAGAACAATCATAGGAGGTGGGTAATAGTCCTAATTTTCAATTGTGAAAATATTACTGTTGGGAGAATCTGGGTAATTTGCTCAAGGACACACTTTTTTTTCATCTTCTTTGGTAGCATCAGCAGCTGGCTGATTCTGCATATTTTTAATTCCTGAATTAAATAAGGATGATTTGGAAAAATCCTTTAGCTTTTCAATGTTTAATTTTAAAAAGTTTTCAAAGGCGTATGTATCATTTTCTCACCTTAACAAGTCCAGGGAACTACCATATTCCTTTGCTCTTCAGAAAACTGAGGGCCTTCTATGGTGTTGTTTGACAGTCTACATATCATTTTCCCCCATACAGTTAAGTAATATATATTAAAATCTTTGAAAAGCTTTTAAATCCACCATTTTAACTTAGTAAAGTAAATAATGCATAAAAGTTTTAACTGTAGAAAACTGAACTCCCATTTTTTTTTTTTAGTACCAGGGATTGAACCCAGGAGTTCTTAACTACTGAGCCACCTTCTCAGCCTTATTTATTTATTTATTTTGATACAGGATCTTGCTGAGTTGTTTAGGGCTTTACCAAGTTGCTGAAGTTGGCTTTTAACTTGTGATCTTCTTGCCTCAGTTCCCCAAGTTGCTGGGATTATAGGCTTGTGCCAGCATGCCCAGTCCTGATCTCCCATGTTTACTGCAGTAATATTCACAATAGTTGAGGTATATAAACAGCCTAAGTGTCATCAGCTGATGAATGGATAAAGGAAATGTGGTACATATAGATAGTAGAATACTATGTAGTCATAAAAAAGAATGGACTCGTGTCATATGCAGCAACATGGGAGAAACTGCAACTAGAGAGCCTTATGTTAAGTGAAATAAGCCAGGCACAGAAAGACAGGTACTGAATGATGTAATTCATATGTAGAATATTTTAAAAAGTTGTTTGCATAGAAGTTGAGAGTACAATGGTGGTTACCAGAGACTGAAGAGAGAAGGGATATGGAGAAAGATTGATCAATGGTACTAAATTTTGGTTAGACGAGAGAAAGAAGTTCTGGTGTGCTACTATACAGTAGGGCAAATACAATAACAAGGAGGTATTGTATATTTCAACAAAATAAAAGATTTTGTGTGTTTTCACCATTATGAAATGATAAATGTTTAAGAGATATTTTTAACCTTATTTAAGCTTTATGTACATGTTTCAAACATCACCTGGTATCCCACAAATATGTTGAATTTTCATCTATCCATTAAAAATTAATCTAATTAATAAAATTTCTTTACAGTAAAGCATTGGGTAGTTCTCCATAAAATCATGAATAAGATAATGACATTGGCAATCCCCCCATTAGTCAATATGTAGATATCACAGCCAATGAAACAAGAGATGAAAAAGAAATAAAGTATAAATATGAGAAAGAACATCATCAAAAATTTTATATGATAGAATTATCTATATAAAAGTACCTAAAAATTGAAGCAAATGAAAAAAACCAATAATAGAGTTCAATAAAAATATCTGACTGGTATAAAAATTATCATGTTATTTCCTAAATTCCAGAAATATTCACTATAAAAAATAATAACACACATTAACAGGAATAATAAACACTAAGAAATAAAGATAATAAATATGCAAAATCTTTCTAAGAAAAGCATAAAATTTAATACTGTAGCATCTCTGTAGTTAAAGAAATTCTGAATAAATGGGACATCATACTTGACTCTTTTTTTTGGGGGGGGGGTTGCTGGGAATTGAACTGAGGGTACTCAACCACTGAGCCACATCCTCAGCCCTATTTTGTATTTTATTTAGAGACAGGGTCTCACTGAGTCGCTTAGCCCCTTGCTTTTGCTGAGGCTGGCTTTGAACTTGCAATCTTCCTGCCTCAGCCTCCAGAGCCACTGGGATTACAGGCATATGCCACCTCGCCCAGCCATATTTGACTTCTTAATGAGAAAAAATGATGATGTTCAATTTATTCCACATTAATCCATATATTGCATACAATTTCAATGAAAGTAGCCATCAGACCTCTTTTTCGGGATAACTTTTTTTGTGTGTGTCTGTGTGGGAGGACTCAAGATAGTATTAAATATTATTGGGAAGAATAAACCTAGAAAAACAGTCATTTATATTTTTGAAAAGGTAACCCAGTGAAGGGGAGGGACCTATTCTTAACCTACGTTAAGAATGGTGGCAGAACTTATCAGCAAGTGGTGGCTCAGGTTCTACTTTGTGATCAGCTCTAGGCAATGTGACAGGAGTATGGTGTCCTGCCACTTCTCCTCTTGGAGGCAGAGCTGTGGGTTGCTCCTTTTTCCTAGTCTTCTGACTCAGTTTTAAAATCTCTTGTTTAGGAATTGATTTTATCTGCCTCCATTGCTAACCTGCCTCTGTAGGAGTAGAAAGCTTGTCTTGTTCATCCATTCAGCGATCTATGCACATTCGGTTGTGACTCTTTCATTCTGGTTTATTTTTATAAATACAAAGATCCAAAAAAGACAGTTCCTCACATTGGACCTGGATGGGTCTTCACTGCTCAACGACTGGCATCAACTTATTTTTATAGATCTCAGGATGTTACCTATAATAATAAATTGAAATAATAATTGAATATGGCTTGAAGCTGCAGTCGGGCAGATTTTCATCAGAATTCCCCAGAACTAGAATTCCCAGTCATGGAGAAAGTCCAAGTGAGTCTGTCCAACACCAATAAGGGATATTATAGAGGGAGAGGCCTGAGAGCTCTCATTCTCAAGGACTCTGAGAGAGCTGTGATTCTGGAGAGAATGGAGAGTGGATAGAAAGATCTAGGAAATGTGGGCCAGAACCTTGCTATGAGATTCTAAGCTGGTAACTTCTCTCTGAGCATCAGTGTCTTCGTCTACAAAATGAGCAGAGTGATCTTGGTAAAAGCAGTATGAGATTTTTCTCTAGAGACTTAGTTGTTTTTTTTTCCCCCCTGTGGGTGATTCTGGGGCCACCTGAAGAAATAAGAGACTAAAATTCTATACCTCTTAATATTCACTGGTGTCTACTGGGGTAATTCTGCTTTAATCTGCATTATTATAAGGTTTCTACCAGGATTTTATAGGTGGATGGGTTTTTTTTTTTTTTTTTTTTGGCTGACTGCCTTGGCCTATGCCTATAATCCCAGTGACTCAGGAGGCTGAGGCAGGAGGATCTCAATTTTGATGTCAGCCTCAATAATTTAGCAAGGTCCTGAGCAATTTAGTGAGGCATTGTCTCAAAATGAAAAATAGAAAGGGCTAGGAATGTAGCTCAGAGTTAGCATTCCTGGGTTCAATCCCCAATAATATATATACACACACACACACACACTTTTTAAATTTTGGACAGAATGCCTTTATTTTATTTATTTTTATGTGGTGCTAAGGATCGAAGCCAGTGCCTCACACATGTTAGGCAAGAGCTCTGCCACTGAGCTATAGCCCCAGCCCCAGTTTTCATATTTAAAAAAAATATAAACTAAACTGAATAAATTTCCTGACCTTGGTAACTATAATTAACATAGATTGAAGGTTGACTGCTCTTTTGAGTACTTAAAATGTATTATATCACTTAATTCTTGGCATAACTCCATAATATATCTCACATTCTGGTCCCTGTTCTACAGATGAGGATACTGAGTCTTAGAGAAGTTAAGTCTCTCACCCAGAGTCATGCTTTTTAGACATGGAGCAGATTGTCTGATTTCAGAGGCTGATTTTGATGTCATAAATTGCCTCCAAATGGAAGGGAAGAACCAGACTGATTTTTGTGTCTCTTTGGATTTGTTAGTTGGTTTTCTGTGTTTAATATTTCCACACAGAGTGCTGTATATGTTCATATTTCCATATGTTAAATTAGTGATACTTATGCTTCAATAATTCAGTCATTCATGAGTAAGTTTTGAGCCCTGTGGTGACCTCATGGAACATCCACCTGTTAGGTAATCGGTGGATCCTGCCCAGGAGGCTTGAACCCTAAACCAGTGCATATTGTACAAGGAGGCCGTGAACTCTAAGCCAGTGCATACCAGTGTACAGCCTGTGTCTTCCACGTGCGCTCCTCATCCTTCAGTAACCATGCTGCACATTTCCTGAAAGCACAATTAATTTTTACTCACTTCCTGATGGTAGGAAATGTCATCTGTCATTGGGACCGCCACACTACTTTGATGGGCTGCAGAAGCTCTGGGGAGGTCAAAGATCCCTGTTAGGTCATAGCTTCTGCTTGGGGGCAAAGATAAAGTGATTTGAAACTCCCTCAGGAACAAGTAAAATGGATGGGAACTGGTGGTCAGGGAAGAGGGATTGGAATTTAAAATCCTTTGGAAATGTCAACAGATCCATTAAAGTCTTTCTCAGCCCAGGGTTCTTTGAGACTCACCTGGAGAGAGATAATCAATTCCAGAAACATCAGTGATCACCAGGTACTCAACACAGATAAATATAGGTTAATGAGGCGCACTTAGTTAGATGATTTTTATAAGCACTGCTATGCAGATTTATCGATGGGAGGAAAAAAAAAGGTGCTGTTAAGCTCAGGATGGAGAAAATTCTCCCCAGCGTGTGTGTGTGCCCAAGCATTATTCAGTAGTTTGGAAAAAAATATGATAAAATGTAAAATTACTCTATTTAATCTGAATTTCTCATGCAATGTGTGTTAATATTTGTCTTCATTTTTTCTTGCTTAAGTGCTCCCATCGTTAAGTTTTCAATCACATAAGCACTGAATATGCAAGATATAAACCACAGGCAATTAAATGATAGCTAAGGTAGTAGGGCTGACTTGATTAAGCTGGTGTGTTATTAAGATTATAAACACAGCCTGGTCCAGCCATGAGTAAGACGTTATGTCTGGCTGAGGGTCCCCCATTTCTAAGGCAGAGCAGGGTGTTGGCAGACCGCCACATTCTTGGTAAGGGTTTGAGAGGCATCCCTCAAATTTCTCCCTGCCACCCTGCTGTGTATTCCTTTGGCTTCCAAACATAATATTTCTTGGAAGCAATGATTAAAATATAAATTTGTTAGGAGGGAGAGAGGAAGACTCACAGGAACACCGAAAGGAGTTTACTGTTAATCTTCCTGCCTCGTCAATGATGGCTCCTTTTTTTTCCCCAGCTCTTGAATATTGGGGCACCCAGATTTGCATTCTTAATTCTTCTTGGTAGGGAGAGGTTGATACTCAAGCTCCACTCAGAATGGTGGGAGGCAGATGGCCATGCCAGAGCCTCTGAGGCAGGCTGCCCATGGAAACTCAAGCCATGGCAGAGGCTGCACCACAGGGAGCTGGAGCCACAAAGATGCAGTAGCTGTGGGGCATGTTCCTGAAAACCGGGGCAGAGGCAGGGACTACCTGACTTTCCCTTTCCTGCCCTCCTGTCTCCTCCAGGAGCTCCACTGGGTGAAAGCAGGCAAAAGTGAGTGGTCATAACACCCAGGGGGAGGTCAGGAGACAGACCTGAGAGCAGTCAATGCTTCTGCTCCTAAGTCCCTGAGCTTAAGGGGAGGGGCCCTGGCAGATTCAGATGCTGTATTCCTTCTGGAAAAGTAATAAATCCTTAATTAATGTCTCAACATGAATAATCTACTCCACATCTCCCCAGAACTTCTTAATCCTGATAAGAATTTTCAACCTAGCATAGAATCTTCAACTTCCTTGTTTTGTTTAAGAACCCTTCTAATTTCTTTCTTTCTTTCCCTCCCTCCCTCCCTCCTTCCCTCTCTTTCTCTCTCTCTCTCTCTTTCCCTTCCTTCCTTCCTTCCTTTCTTTCTTTCTTCAACTTCTTTCATTCAGATGTGCATTATTTCTTCCCAGAATCCTTCATATCCACCATGTTATTGGCTATACCAATCACTCTGGTAAAGTGAGTAAAGATGATGACATCATTAGCCCCACTTAGATGAATTAGCAGAATCTTGATCATATGAAGATGTTCAAGGCTTACTTACCCAGCTGATCATGGGGAGGCTAAAAATGGAATTCAAATTTTCTAGAGGAGGTGATGGTAAAGAGGCTGATGGGGAGACTGCAGTTGGTGCGGGGAGGACTGGAATGTGTTTGTGTGTGTGTCATCTCTATCATCTGACTGAATTTTTTGGATAAGGATGGGAGAAAAGGTAATAAGTTGCCACAGTCTGGCTGGGCACAAAATCACGAGCCACTCACAGCCTTGTAGATTCAAACAGCAATTCTTTATTCCCGAACTCACACCGGCACTCTCCAAGCACGTTCTGGGCAAAATCCACACTCTCCACCGGGCTCTGAATCCCAAATACTCTCTGAATCCCGCGAGAACTCAATGGGAACTCAAGGCACCTGAGGCAGCAGGATACGCCCTATTCCCAGCAGGAATCACCTTAAACCTGGAACTGCTCTAAACCCTGATCCACCCTAAACCCGGATCCACCCTGGTCCTTGAGCAAGGTCACCTTTCATGCAAAGTCACTGCAAATGACCTGAGTCCACAATGGAGAGTCCTTCCTCTAAGCAACATGGGGTAGGCTGACAAAGAAATTGCCATGCGTCATTCCTACTTGGCAACGGCTCTCAGCAATAAGTAAAGAAGAATGTCTATTTAAAGGAATTGGTATGTGTGTCTTGTAAAGAAGTTCTCACTTTGACCCTTTCACAATCTCATCCTGGACATTTAGATATTTTAGGCCTGATTGCAAAATATTAGGAGTAGAGTGGGAACCAGTGCAGGCCACTTGGATATAAAATGCTCAAGTGCAGGAGTGACCCTCCTGTTTTCTCAAGGTGGAAACAATGTCCGAGTTTCAGATTACACTATCAGGGTTGGTTGATACCTGTCACATGGAGGTCATTACTTTAGGTATATAAAAAGTGTGGCCCAATATATATAACATACAATTTCCCATCTCAACCATTTTTATTTATTTTTAATTTTTAAAATTACTCTTAATTTTGTTAAAAATTACAAAATACATAGTTAAAGCTACAGCCCCCTATGCCCTTCATTCCAAATCCAATCCCTTCTCTCCCTTCCCAAGGGTTAGTCCCCTACAAAGTTGAACTTGATTCTTTCCAGATACCTTAAGGATATTTTTACAGATGTATTCAGGTACATAGAGAAATATTTAGATTTTTCTCAATCATTTTTAAGTGTTTATTTCATTTATACTGAATATATTCATTATGTGGAACTATGGCCACCATCCATTTCTAGAATTCTTTTCATCTTGTAAAACTAAAACTGTAAGAATTAATTCCCCATTCACCTCTCCCCCTAGTCCCAGGCTTGCCACCATTCTGCTGTCTGTCTCTATGATTTGATTGCTGTTACTACCTCCTGTAAGTGGAATCACATGCTTGTCTTTTTGCGATGGGCTGATTTCACTTGGTGTAATGTCCCTCAGATTCATCCATGTTGTAGTATATGTTAGAATTTCCTTCCTTTGGAAGGAAGAGTTATATCCTATTGTACCATATTTTGCTCATCCATTTATCTGTCAATAAACGCAGTTGTGAATAATGCTACTATGAACATGAGTGTACAAGATTCCTTTGAGACCCTGCCTTCACTTCTTTTGGGTATCTACCCAGAATGGCAGTATCACTTGGTAACTGTATTTTTTTAAATTTTTTGAGGAACCCACATACTGTTTTCCACTGTGGCTGTTTCCATTGTCAAATTTCCATTGTCGGCCCACAGAATTCTAGTTTCTTAACATCCTGGCCAATACTTTTTTTTTTTTTTTTTTAGTGCTGGGGATTGAACTCAGGGCCTTGTGCATGCAAGGCAAGCACTCTGCCAACTGAGCTATATCCCCAGCCCCTCCTTTTGTTTTAATAGCAGCAATTCTAAGGGGTGTGAGGTTGTAATCATTGTACTAGAATTTGCATTTCTTAAATGATTAGTCATGCTGACCATCTTTTTGTGTGCTTCTAGGCCATTTGCATCTTTTCTTTGGAGAAATATCCACTTAACTCCTTTGCCCATTTTTGAATCAAGTCATCTCTGTTAATTGTTGAAAAGTTATTATTTTTATATATATATTTGAAATTTTCAACACAAATACACCCATGCATGCACACAAATTTATTCTCCATGTGCTTGCTGTGTGCAGAGCTCTAGAGACAGATTCTTGAAAAGAAAGAGCTCCCCTTTTCAGTATGCTCCCCATTTAGAGGCCCTTCAGGTAGAAGTGGTGACTCCCGAGTTCAGGAGAGTGAAGGACATGGTGGGTGTTCCAACGCTAGGGACAGAGATTCAGAGCAACTTCTGTCTTCAGGACTCTTTCTCCATTCTCTCATAACCATAAATTCTTCTTCCCTCTAATTTCTTGGCGTTTGAGGGACAAAGCTGTGGGAAGGAAGGAAGTGAGGATTCCCCTAGCTGGGCACAGAGGAAAGGCCGGTGGGTATACTGAGAAGGCTATCCCAAGGGCAGCTCCAGGCAGCTTCCTCAAGGGGTGGCCGGGCCTCAGAGGGCGCACACATGGTCTTCCTAGTGAGGAGGGGAAAAGCAGCCAGAGCTTTCCCAGGCCTCTCATGGTGTGACAGTGGATAGGGTCCAGACTCTGAGAAACCCGTGGAACAACAGACAGAAGGTCAGCGGTAGGCTGGAGGCTGGAGCTTGTCCCCTTCTTTAGTTCTGCATTTTGAATTGTGCTAGAACTCCAGCAAAAACCCAGAACAGACGTCCCACCAGCCTCTTGCAATAGGGGCTTAAAGAAAAAATTAAGCTGGTGATTGAAAAATACAGAATCATGATAATCATTGCCTGGATGAGTTTTTTGACTGAGCTTCATGCCTGCGATGAGTATACAGAGGGAGGATCTCCACTTTGCAACAGGGTTATGATCACTCCATTTTTATGTTGAAAATTTCCAAGTCAAAAAAGCATTTAAAATACACCTAACCTACCAAACATCAGCTTAGCCTAGCACCTTCAGCATGCTTACAACACTCAGTTGGACAAAATTGTCTAACACAGAACTTTTTTTATAATAAAGTATTGACTACCTCATGTAATTCACTGAATATTGTCTTCAAACGCAAACACACTACATTCATATAAGCATTTCTCACATTACTGTAAAGTCAAAAATTCCAAGTTGAATCATTGCAAGTCAGGGACCATCTGTATTTAATGGGACCACCGTTGAGAGTGGCCCATGATGATGATTCTCCAGCTCAGACTCTTGAATGGCACTTAACTATTTTTTAATGAAGAAGATAATTCCTGGCCCCTTCTGACTCTGTGCAGGAATTCAAGGTGCTCCCCATTGGTGGTTCCTAGGGAGAAAAGCAATTTGGGAGTCTTAGTCTCCTCACCCAGGAAGTCTGTGCTGCAGAGCTTGTCTTTCTGGCAAGAGTTACAATGTTACCATCTCATTTAACGGGCAATACGCACAGGGATAGGTTAGATTGCCTCCATTATTCAAGGAGCTACATGTGCCTGGTAGCAACAATTACCAAGTTGCATAAATACAACAAAGTTAATTAAAATGTTAGCTGATATAAATAACCTAAGGTTATTGAACATTGTTCCATTTTAAATTAATAAATACGCAAAGGTAATGTTTATAATTAAAGCTATAATTTATCTTCATGCTCTGTTTGTTTAATAGCAGTGGTAATATAACGCTACATGCAGAAATGTAGTAATAGATTTGTTTAGCACTGACATTATAAACAAATGTCTCAGTCTATTTATTCTAAGTTATGATACAGATTCTTTTCACATGCATCTGATGGCCTTTAAACCATTTAAAATGAACTGCATTAACGTAATCTAATCTTGATACTGAACATAACATTTCAGTTTGAATTATCCTGAATCCATGATCCATTTTATTACTCACAAAGCACTTTATACATTTATGATAATGGCAAACCTTGCTCTGTTATTTAAATCCCATTTCAAAAGGGATGTTATTTTATTTTTTTTAAATAAATAAACCCCACACATTTGGGGTAGTAAAGTACAAATAAGGAAAAGTCAATGCCCAGCAAGCCCTTTAACAAAGCAAACAATTCAGATTTTTATGACATTAGCAAATAATAAAGGGAAGAACTGACATTTACAGTTGATGAAATTTTATGTTATAACAGATGATGAAAATCACATGGAAAAATTTGTCCATGAAGTTCAGCCATTCTGGGGGAAATTTCTACCTGTGGACTCTCTTCAGGGACCTTTTTTTCTCATGTCTTTAAAAAGGTGGGGGGTCTATCCAGAATGTAGAGTTGGCTCAGATGGCTGAGCCTCCTAGACAGCTTCCCAGCCTTCTCTGGGTTCCTCCTCCCTGGCCTCCATTCTTCTACTCTGCCCACTTCCTCCTCCCTAGCTGTCGTCTACCACCTCCTGGACTCAAGGGGACATTTGTTCTCCACCCTCCAATTTAAATTATAATAAGCAACCAGCCTGTGGTAAGGTTCGGAGGGAAGAGGAAGAAAGTCCTGTATATCTTTCCTTTGTACTTCGGGTTGCTTTTTCTTAGCACACTTCTTGTTTCTCTCTCTCTCTCTCCTTAATCCCTTTTAAAATAAATGTTTCTTCTGGGTTTATTTGCAGTCCCTGAAAAAAGTTTCACTTTATTTTAGTGAGACTATTTCACTGATGTCTTAGAAACGGTTGCCCCTTAAGTCAAATAAACAGCAAAAATACTTTTTTTTTTTAAAGACATTTCTTTCTTTCTTTGTAAAAGGAAGTTAAAATATAACAGGCCTATTTTTGGAGAAAGAATGGGCTGGAGAATTTTTTTTTTTTTAATTCTAAACAGATTACACACTTTGAAGAATCCTAAAAGGATTTTAATACTGGAACTTCTGAAATTCAGGAGGAATTTATATTTAGGATTATATGCTACCCCACCGCAAAATCCTCCTGTGATCAAATATCGCATTTTTAGGAGATGAGTGTCTTTGTGGCTGTCACTCAGGCTGCTTCTTCTTGTTATGTGCAATATTAATACAACCGGAGGACTGCCGGGCAGAGGTAGGACTTTGCAGAACTGGGGCTGCTAGACGGGCCTGCTGTCAAGGTGCAGCCTTCAGAAACAAGTCTGAGGTTCCAGCCCTCCTCAGAGCCTCTGGGAAAAGGTTGCCTGCACAGGTCGATGCAGGGCACAGGCTCTGAACAACCTTCTTCCAGGTTCGGGAAGAGGAGGCCCTGGTAGAGATGGGGAAAACTGAGAAAACCCCAACCCTCTCTTCTTCCCCTTGTTGCCCTCTTACCGATCCTTCCACAGTGCACCCTAGCTTTGATCCTTTTCCATAAGTGTATTCAGGGATTAGGTGGCTATGGGTGACATGAAGGAGTGGGTCAAATTTTTGTTCTCCTCACGTCTGGCTTCCAGAAGTCATTGAAGAATTTTTGGTACATAACATTATTTTGATATTAGGAGTTTCTCTAGATTATTAGAAATAGAAGAGTTAGTTTAGGTTACTTAGTCTAGTGGTTTTAAAGCTTCAATAGCAATAACAATGATATGTGTGTGTATATCCATGCAATACATATGTACATATATTTATGCACATACAGATACAGACATGTGAACATAGATTATATATGTACATATGTGCATGTGTACATAGATACATAATCACACAAACTTTTATGTGTCTAATTTTAAAACAGTCTTTTGGGTGGGGAGGAAATTGAACCCAGAAGCCCAGTAGGTAGAAGAGGGAAGAGGAAAGCTGATTTAGTTTAGCATTTCAAGGATGGTCTGAAATCCCTCATCTCACGTTTTCTTTCAAGGTGGTTCCTGAGATATGCCCGACCATTAGAAGAACCCTGATCTGATGCAGCCCCTGGTCTTTCTGCTTTTTTCCATAGAATGAAAGTCAAACAAAGAACTCTTTCCCAAGGAGGGGAGGGGAAGTACTCAGTGACAGATCTGGGCCCCCAAACCACTCTTGTCCCAACTCCAAGGTCAGATGCCCTTCTTGAATGTCATCACCCAGGAATTTCCAGTTCTGCTGTCCATATCTACTCTAGGAAACTGAGAACCCCAAATTGGGCCTATATGTCAACTGATAAATTCAGACACCCCAATTTAGAACCAGGAGTTTTTGTTTGTTTGTTGTAATGGAAAACAAAGTTTATGAGACAGTAGAGGTCTATAAATAGCAACAGAAATTTAACAGAACTCTATCAAAAATGCCTAATTAGAACCCAGAGTTTTGATAGGTGTGTAAGAATGTAGTTTCATGTTGACCCTCAGAAGTCTGGACCCAGACAGGGAGGGTGGGAATCAGGAGGTGGGTTTGGTAGGGGCTGCTGTGGGGACTAGGGATAGGAAATGCAGGGTGACAAATGAGCCCACACTTGGCTCTCTTCAGCTCGCCTTCACCCAAGGCTGCTCTGTGTATGGGTACAATAGTCTCATAACCCTAGGATGCTCTAGAGCAGTAGGTCTCAATGGGGGTGATTTTGCCCCACAGGCAGATATTTGGCAATATCTGAAGACATTTTTGGATGCTATCAAATGTCCTACAATGCACAGCACATCCTCCTCTGACAAAGAATTACCTGGCCCCCAGATGTCAGATAATGTCAGTCCCCACATGGAAATACCTTCCTTGAGAATTTAGTCATGGCTCTCAAATACATGGTCTTCCAGTTATCCCATTGCATTCTTACTTTGAGAAAGCCTCTTTCTCAAAGTGGTTGACACTCAGCTCTAATTGGGCAACAAGCCAAGGCAGGTAAGGCAGACATGTTGAAGAGTTGTGGCCTTTGGAGTCCCATTCTGGTGGGTGAGGTGAGTGAGCTGGTAGTGACTGTTGATGCAGGCAGAGGGGGAAGAGATGGGGGGTAAGGTTGGACTTCTGGTTTCTTGCCTTTTGGGAGGGGGAGCACGTGAAGGGTGTGGGTACCAAGAGTTTTGTTGACTTTTTCTAGGGATGAGATGAGTCAAATAATTGCTCAGCTGTGATTGAGGAAAGAGAGAGGCAGGGAGGTAAAACTGAGGTGGAGAGAAGAGAACCCACAGAGTTACTCAGGAGCAGCATAAACTAAGGATGCCAGAACCCCATGGAAGAAAGTCAGGGAGTCGAGTTCAGGGCAACCTGGCCAGAGGTTGAAGGACACTGAGCAGTTAGATGCAGCTTCTCCTTTGGAACCGACATCACACAAATGGGACCGCCTAAGAGACTCCCCCAAACAGCCCACACTTTGGATCTGCTTTTCTAAAAGCACTGCCCTGTTGCCTTGAAAAAAGAGCTTTCTCCTCTGCCAGCCCAGGAGACAAAGAGCAATGCTTTGCAAAATCTATAAAACAAAAGACTCCAACAGTGTCAAGCCTCTTTAAACAATCACTTGTGCTATGAGGCAAAACAACTGAGACATCCGGATAAGCACTGTGGTGGTATTTTTCATGTTGATTGCAATAACACCATCAAAGCCATGCACATTCTGTGTAAAATCAATGTCTGCTTGTTGGAGGAGGAGGGGGAGGGGAGAGGCCTGGGGATTTTATCTTGTAAGTCAGCTTTGCAGATAATCGCATGCCTCGGGCTTGGAAAAAATTGATGGCAGATCAATGGTCAGGAACATGAACTGTACTCATTTTTGACTGTGTGGTTCCCTGGATTGACTGGGAGTCTTGGGATGGGGGAAGAGAGATGGGGCGCCCGGAATGCTACTTTTGAGTGGGCTGGTAAAGCCTTGATATTATCTGCAAGGTTACTCTATAAGGAGTGCTCTGGGAGAGTTCATATTAGACAAGATGAGCTGTAGTGGAAGAAATTTTTCAGGGCCTAAACTCATGTACACAAGCACAAATGGTGCTTCAACTCGTGTGGGAGGAAAACTTGAATACACATCAAGGGAATTTTTTTTTCAAAGTTTGTTCATTCTGATCAAGGAGATATTTATTGGTTCTTCGGACAGAAGTACAATTACTCTCTCAGAATAAGCAGGGGATTGAGTTGTGGGTCCAACTTGGTACAAGGCTCCTTTTATATGGACCATAGGAACAAGGAAGGAAGACAGGGCCCTTACCTTACTCTGTTTTCATTTCTGTATGAGGTTCCCATAGGAATGGGCACATTTCCCCCAAATTTCCCAACAAAGTGGTCTCATTTCCCTGTCACTGATAAGGGAAGAGAGAGTGATTTGCTCCCTTCCTTTGTTGATCCCTGTGAGGATTAAGTGAGTTATTTCATCCAAAGCACTTATTCTATTTAATAAAAATCATAGCTACTCTGCTATGATTTTTATTGCATACACCTCAAAGACACCAAAAACCCACAGATATTGTTGATATTTCTAGTGATAAATATCCAAATCATATATCCAGGTGGCATGGTGGAGGGGACAGGACTGGGGTGAGAGAGTTGTGATGGCCCTGGTTTTCACTCCCAGAGGCCACCATGACTTAGCACCTAGCCTCCAGCCCTGCACATCCTCATTTGGATTCCTCTTATTACCTGTCACCTCTCTTCTTAGTTTCTCTGTCCTTTTAACTGCCTCTCCTTTAGAATTCTCCTTGTTCTTAGTTTACCTGCTATCTCCCAGATGCTGTAAACACCAACCTTCCTCTGGGGTCCGTAACTCCCAGGCTCTTGTTTCTCTTTCTAGGTGTACATACGGGCCATTCTCAGGAAAGATGTGGGCTATGCTCCAGTCTAGATATGCTGCTGACTCTCTTCCTTCTTCCTCTTGAAGAATCCATGAGAGAAATTCAACGTACTTCTGACTGCCTAATGCCCTATTTATGTGCACATAAATATCCCCACTCTAGGGGATATCCTGTTTCTGACCTTAGGATAGATACAAGGTCACTTACAATTAGCTGATGTTAGAAGACACCTTCAGACTGCAATCAAAGGCAGAAACAGCTGTGCTAGAGGGCAGGTGGTAAATTCCTTCCAGCCAGCTGGTAGTTAGTGCTCAACTAATTGGAGGCCTTACCTTCACACTGCTGTTCCAACTCATGCAGGTAGCTCTTTCCTCCAAGATAATGGCATCTCCTTTATCTAAGGTCTTTCATGATTCATTGATTGATGACTTTGTTGGATACTTGTTCCTCAAGTAGATTGTAAACTTCTTGAGGACTATGGTTCTGTCTTCTCTCTCTCTCTCTCTCTCTCTCTCTCTCTCTCTCTCCCCTCCACAGGGTATACAGCAGTTTCTGGTGCCAAGTGAACTTGAACCACACAGCAGTCTACGTCACTTAAAAATTAAAAATTTGTTGAGGACATTTATTAGTAATTTAGTTTGATGCCTGTTTTCCCATCTTGTTAAATCTCTTTTCTTTCTTCAGGGCCCGAGACCCTGTGAAAGCTTACCTGTCCAGTCCTGAGGTCCTTAGCTCCATTTTTCTTTGCTTTCCGTAATTTAATTATTGGGAAACCATGCTAGAAAGCCATTTTATTTCCAAATGAGACCATTCATCATTTCCTACACCAACCTTCACATGTACTCTCTGAAGCCAGCTTCTCTTTATTTTTAAAGAATCATCACCACTACAAATGTTTGACTTCAAAGAGAAATTCTTTAGAAATTAGTCCCCGGGAGAGAGGTCATATGATACTGGGGAGCAGTGCCAGTTAGGGTAGTTCATCCAAACCCCAAACTAGAGGGAGTCTCTGATTTAGTGCAGAAGGTCTTCACTTTGGTTCATGTTTAAAAGAAGATGCCAGGAAGTAGGAGCTTTGGGTTAGTATCCAGATGAGTAGGGGCTAAGGGGCGCAAAGCATTAGTGTGTGTGTACCTGGGCTCGTACCTTACCAGAGCATGCAGGTGTTGGCTGTCAGTCACACCTGAGTCAGTCAGGTCCTGTCTGTGCTTATCCAACAGAAGCCAGCTGCTCAAACAGAAAAAGGGCCCAGAGGTCTAGCTAGCCCTAGCTTTAACTCCAGCCCTGTGGGGTACCAGTTGTGGGACAAGGCACAAGTTCACACAATTTCTCTGAGCCTTGTTGTTATATATAGTACATAGAGTATTCAAATAAAATGGGGTCAATTTGAGATTTGGTCCAAATTAATCTCTAAAATTCCTTTATTGGGGTCTATTAGAAAATAATGCCCAACCAGGCTTTTAGAGAGGAACAACATGGTGCAAGGCTTCTATTGGATTTTTGATTCCCAAAACTGCACATTGTTTTTATGGAGTCTCTTTGTTTGTGATATAGATACATGTCGAAGATTGTAGATCATTTACTGTAAGGCTCTGCAGAGAAAGTTACCCAAACTCTCACAACTATAGTTCTCAACTTTTGGGGATCAAGATTCCTTTAAGAATTTGATAATGCCTAGAGACCCTCAAACACCTAGACACCACAAACCCATACACCTTTTATAACTTTGAGGGCATGGTTGGCCCGTGTAAGTGCAATAGAACCCTTGTAAGCCCTTTGTTGAGAATTCCTGCTCTATAGTGAATAATGACGTAGGCTGGAGCCTAAGGCCAACGTTGCGGTTTCTGTTATAGCACATTGTTACTTTGGGTCTTTGCTTTTGGACTGGAACCCAGTGTAATTCAGCTTCTTTACTCAAAGTTAAAATGTATATTATGGTTTGGATGTGAGTTGTCCCCCAAAAGCTCACATGTGAGACAATGCAAGAAGACTCAGAGGAGAAATGATCCGGTTGTGAGAGTCTTAACCTGATCAGTGAATTAATCCCCTGTAACTGAGGCGGTAGGGTTGTGGCTGGAGGAGGTGGGAATTGGGGGCGTGGCTTTGGGGTATATATCTGTATCTGGAGAGTGGAGTCTCTCTGCTTTCTGGTATTCTTGTGAGCTGATTCTGCTGCCATTCTCTTCTGCCATGATGTTCTGCCTTACCTTGAGCCCCAGGAATGCAGCCTGTTGTTTATGGGTGGAGATCTCTGAAATCGTGAGCTCCTAAATAAACCTTTCTCCTTTATAGTTGTTCTGCTCAGGTCCTTTAGTCACAGCAGCAAAAAAGCTGACTACAACAGTGTTGCAAATGAGTTAAAGGAGAAGACAAAAGAAGTATATGACTTGTTCTTACTCTCAGCAGGCTTTCAGAGCTGTTGAGAACATGACTTGGGAAGTTACTTAACCTACCTGAGCCTCAGCATTCTCATCCCTAAAGTGGGGAAAACAGTTGTATCTACCTCATAGAATTGTTGAGAAAATTAAATAGGGCGGGTCTAGAATGTGTTGCTCTGAGATACTCTCCTCTATGTGTGCAAAATTTAAGAGAGGACACAAAAAGTCAGTCGTTCAAATTGGTATTTTACTGCAATATTTTAGAAAACTAAAATTAATGCAAAAATCCATGATGAACAAAATATGGCCATTTAAAATAAAGACAAGATCAGTTATACTGTTTTTTCCCTTTTATTCAGCCTCTGATATGCCCAACAAAGCATGGTGACTGATTCTAAGAATTTAGTGACTGAAAAATATTTGAAAATGGCTTATGAAAATTCACCTTCTATCTGGGAGCTCAATTCTGGCTACAGCATGTGACTGTCCTGCTTGTACACTGTGGGGACAGGGCTTGACCCCTTTCACAGTAGCACAATTTGGGGATAATCTTCCAAGTACTTCATTCTTGTTAGTCTCATTTGGTCCAGGATAAGCAGCCCCTTTGTTGAGCTGTTTTAATCCAGGAGTGGCGTCAAGGTTAAGAGGCTGTACAGTTGGCCAGTGTCCACTCTAAAGGCAAACCCTAGAACTCAACCTACTTTTGGTGTGGCCTGAGGAGGCCCAGATCGGATATTGAGGGGACGAAATAGCAAGACTTTCCTTATCCTCTTTTTGTAAAATTTAAAAGCTTGTTTGGAGAAGCCAATCTTCAAGACAATGCAGCTTACATTTTTTTTTTCCTCCTGTGCTATGTTCATGACATACCTAGACAGTCATATATAGGTAATTACGATCTGAAGTGAGTGTGAATTATGATTCTCAATGATACTTCTTTGTGATTTGTTGCAATATAAATAACGGTGATTTATTGTGGTTCCACCGACTGCTCTGTCGGTGATGGATCATAATAGTAGATCATGATAATTATGAAATCAGCACAGAGCTGTTTTCCCTCTTGTAATTCAATTGTAACACGGCCGCTGAGGCTGCTGAACATCACAGGCTGTCTGCTGGATGCTGGATTGTGTTCAAGAGGGGTACTTGGGTCTATCATGTGATTCACAATAGCTCCTCTCTTAATAATTGTCCAGGTGGTTGTACTGTTACAGGCTGATGGCATTTTACTTGTAGATTTTTGTTTCGGATGCAAATTAAGTCCTAGAGTTCTGTCATTCTTAAGCTAGAGGAATTAACAGGAAAATGTGGAAGGTCTGGGGAGGGCTGAGCAGGTGACAGAACCCAGATCTCTCTCCTCCTCCCTCTGCTTGAGCCCCCTCCCTGAATCAGGTCTGGGCTCTGTCATGCAAACTATGTCATGGTGTTTATTAATTTTTCTGATTTATGCAGAAGAACTTTTTCTCCCAGGAACGCAAGATACCTGCCATTTGGACTCTGCTTTAAGTAACTCTAATCTATAAAAATCAATTTCATTTAGAACAATCATTTCTCAAACTGAATGCAAAAATACTAGTTCCAAGCATTCTGGAAATAAAAAGAATACTTGCAATCTTGTAAACTTTGAAAAACCCTGAGTTAATAAACGTAAAAAAAATGTGTACAGGCAGAAACAGATGAAACATTTTTAAAATGGGAAGGGAAACAACGTTCTCCTAGAGACTTTACTTTGGTGATGAACATGGCTAGTATCCAAGAGAAAGACTTGCACACAGCCACTGTTAACTGTAGTCACCTCTGTGTGGTGGACAAAAGATGGTTGTCAATTCTTTATCCTTCCAGCAGGGGTCAAAGTTCCTACCTCTGAATCTGGGTTGGCTTCTTGACTTGTTTGGACCAGTAGAATGTGGCAAAAGGGACCCTGTATAATGGTAGGGCTGGGCTTTAACAGATAAGAAGCTCCTGTCTTTTCCTCTTGGAATATTCCTTCTCAAAACCCAGCCCACCATACTGATGAAAAAGCTCAGGCAGCCTCACAGAAAGGCCTAGGTGCATAAGAACCCAGGCCCTGACCGATGGCCCTGGGGTAAACTCCCAGCCCCAAATGCCAGGCAAGTGGGTGAAGCCACCTTGGACATTCTAGCCATCACAACACCTAGCCAACACCACCAGATGCAGAAACTTCCAGACAACCTATGGAATTAAAAAAAAAACAACAAAAAACACTGAGTTGCATTTTTTAAAAACATTTTTGAGCAATTTTAATTGACAGCATTTTGGGGGTACAGCATAAAATTTCAATCTGTGTGTATAAAGTGTAGTGATTAGATCAGTGCCATTGGTCTGTCCATCATCTTAAAATTTGATTATTTTCTTTGTGTTTGGAATTTTCAAGATATTTTAAGACTATGAATGTTGAGATGGTTTATTATTCATAAGAGATAACTGAAATGCTCTGTCTCTTCTTCTTTTCCCCCAAATTACAATACACTGTTAATTCCTTTTATAGAAGTTAGTACGGTTTGTTTACTTGTTTAGCTTTCTGCCTATGGTAAGCTCTTCAGAGCAGCGTCCATATTTTTTCCATTGACCTCTGTACAGCACGATGCCCAGTTTTCTTCCTAGCATAGGGATCAGCACAGTTTGACTTCTCTAAATATATTTTGAATGAATGCATCCTTAGGAAAGTAGTTTCAAAATACAAGTCTAGCATACAGACAGGGTTGACTAGTGATATAATAGAAGGCTCTTTGACAAAGGAGAGGTTATCAATGTCTTCTAAACTGTGGAATAAATGTTTACTCCGAGACAAGATTCAACAAGAGAAACCCCAACTTTCTGAAATTTTGTTAGAAACACAAGCTGGATCTAAAAACAATCAGTAAGTACTCATCAGAAACACCCAAACACCACTAACAATGGCTTTCCCTCTTACCCCTTTATAGAGGAAATAATACCCTGAGGTGGGTGATGTCACCACAAAGAGGTTATTCTTTTAGTAGATAGGCACATAAAGCATTAAAATATGAAATACACACCATATACTGTATTTCATAACTCCTATTTACTCTTTTAATTTATTCAACTCTTAGTCTTTGAGATTTACCCATATATAAACTAGATATATGCATGGATATGTGTGTGTACATGTATGTATACACATGCACACGTAAGTTTTGCTCATTTTAACTCTTATTGAGTATGCCACTTTAAGAGCAAATATCCAGTTATTTGTTCACTGGTACCTACTTCACTATGGTGAACAGGCTGAGATGGACATCTCTGTGTGTGTGTCTCTCTGTGTGGGAAGAGTTTATTGTTGCTGTTTTCAAGATAAGGAAACCGGGGTCAAGGCACCCTTCTAAGAGCAGCCAGCTATCAGGCTAGGACAAGAATTCAAGTCCAGCCCATGTTCTTTCCTTTACTCTGTTTAGCTTCCTGAATGGTGAAAAAGCCCTCTGGACGGGGGTATACTAGGAGAGGGATCTGAGAAAGGGAGCTTCCTTGACCTCTCATCAGATTAACCTGAGATTCACTTCCAAGTGTCCTGGGGTGGATCACTGTGACATGTTGGGTCACTGTAGTTTGCCTTATAGGATCAACAATCCTAGTCTTGAGGTCAAGGTTGAAGGTCAAATTGTCCCCAACTAGGGACATTAGGACCTACTGTTGCTTCAACTTTCTGGGTTGTCCTCTCTAAAAAGGGGATTATAACATTCATGCCTCAGAGGCTGATTGTGAGCTCAAGAAGGATCATATGAAGGAAAGAACTTTGTGACTGAAATGGGCTAACATCCTGGACACTGTGACTGGTTCAGTCTGTTAATGGAAATTTAGAAAATATCACTTATTTTTTTGACTCCACAATTCCTCACTTCTAAGCTGGAGAGGGAAAGTTCAGTTTGAAGCCAGCCGTGTTCTGGTTGCCTTCAGGATGCAGAGCTATTTCTGAGAGCAGGAAGCAGGTGCTGTCTCCAGGGACAGGCAGTTTGAGTTCTGTGAGGTGCAAAGGGGGAAGCTCTAGCTGCAGGGGTGTCTGCTCTGGTCTGTGGCAGAATTCCAGTCCAACAAGCATGGGAGTCTAACTGGGCGGAGGAGGGTCTTAGGGTCTGCACTTTTCGCATGCGGCAAATGTGGGTCCTTGTGTCTCAGGTGGAAAAGAGATATTTAAAGTCAGTGGATTCACTTACTTAAAATGGGTGAGCTGTTAGATTCTGGAGTGTGTGAGAGGTGGGTTGGTGAAGTGGGTAGAGGAACATGTTTTGCCTCTAGAAATGTTGAAGTGAGGGCGACCTGAAAGCTTGAGGGTCCCCAATGTCACAAGGTGCATTTGGTTCCATGGAACTTAGGGGACATACTGCATGGTGTGTGCCAATGGTCAGATGCCAACATGGTGACCCTAATTTACACTCGTATTTCTCTTCTTATTATCTTCAACGTTCTTCAGTGTGATCTGGAAGCTCATCTCTGTGCCTCCTTAGCCAAGGGCAGGGATGGCTTAGCAAGTTACTAAGCATCTGTATTTTACTTGTTGGAATGATCGGCCTTGGGTGGCTCCCTGTGCACCCAACATCTGCAGCAGCATGGGGACCTGGACAGTCAGAATAGGAAGGCTGTCAGAGGTCCTGAGTCTACTCCCCTGATTTGGAACATGTAAGACTAAGGACCAGAGAGGGAAAGCAACTTACTGAGGGAATTCCCTCAGAGCCCAACTACCACCACCCGCTTCCCACAAACCTCTCAACCACCCACTCCTCCTGCTCTTGAGGCCGATTGGCTGGGTCGTGTGGGCGGAGCCAAAAGAGTTCCCCCATGAGCAGCTCCGTGATCTGAAAGGGCAGGGAAACAGCCCAATGAGCATCACCGCAGAGGAGCCAATCAGCTGGCAGCTAGAAGTTTGCTGGGGCCCCTTCAGCTGTCTCATAGCCACTGAATGGCCCTCAAACCCCCAGAACCAGAGAGACTACACGCTGCCAAGTGCTCTTTTCACTTTTTAAGGTGGACTCCATGTCCCTGCAAGGGCTATGCCCTTACCAGAAGCTGGCTATTTATTTGTTTTACCAGTACTTAATACTTTGGTGTCTCTCTGGGCAGGGTGGAATCCATTAGAATCAGTGTCCTGAGTGCCCTCTGAAAGGTTTTGCCAAAAGAGAAAGAGGTCTTTTATTTATAGCTTTCCCCATCCCACTGGCTGATCTCACAGCTTGGTTAGGAACGGGGAGTTGCTTTGTAGACTGGGATATCTAACCACCCTCTCTGGCCAGCCCTTTCTTCCTACTAGAGATAGTGATAGTTGGTGATGCCTGCCTGGGGGACTATGCTGAGAAGGGTTCCTAGAGTGGATCCCAGTTCCTAGGATCTGTGATCCACTACTGCTGTCTGCCATGAGCATGGGCGTGGGGAGGGGTGGTGCACGTGGCATGTACTTACATTCCTGCTTTCCTTCTTCCTGGATGTCAGTGCTGTCACCAGGACACGCCCATGTGATTTGAAGATGCATAAGAAGCCCCCTGGAAGTTATTGCAGGAACTACCCTTCAACATAAGGGAATTGTTTACCAAGTCCAGAGCATCTGTAGGCAAGTTGGGTGACTTTCTTGTCTTTCTGCTCCCTGGAGTAGAGCAGCTGACATACTTCCTGGTCTCTGAGATCCTGACTAATCGCTAGCCCTCCAAGTGGAATTTCACTGAACCTTAGAAGCAGAAAAATTCAGCAACAAGAGCAAGAAATAAAAGAGCTGTCAGGAAGAATCTACACAGAACTCTAAAGTTGTGCTTTCATAACTGAATAAATAACTCCTTGAGCAATAATTTGTTTGCAAGCTGTTAATTAGCAGCATAATTAATTTCTGCAGATTATAAATAACAGCACAAAGTGGCATTCCCAGGAGAACCAATGAAAAATTACCTAAACCATTTTCATAACCAAAAATAGATCACAATGTAACAGATTTAAATGAGTTCTAGAATGTGGATGGTACTGCTTTCTTTTTTTTTTTTTTTCCTCTTCTTTTACTTCTGGGTTTAAATAAAAAAAAAAAAATTAAAACCCCCCAAACTCAACAACTATGAGCTTGTATCTGAAGTCAGAAATTTATTGGCAAAAAAGCAGAGTTTCATTAATCACCCTGTTCTCTCTTATGCCTGGCATAAGGAAAAAAAAAATCTCTGTTTATCTCTGCTTCAAACAAACAGCCGCATAAGTAGATTATTCCCCACAGAAAGATTTTCCCTACACTCTAATCTCAGAGCAATCATTCACTGCTCTAAATGAGCAGTTACTTAAAATGTTAAGAAGAGATGCTAATTAGCTCAAGAAAAATCTTGCCAAGTATTTAATTTTCAGAAAATGAAATGAAGACAGGAAAGGCCTGTCACCTTTGGCAACCTTAGAGGGACTATTTGATACCTAGTCTCTGACCTCCATGTCTCCCTAGCTTAGGAACTGGACTGGGATATCAACAGATCCCTTGGTTCACAAACCTGAGAGTAAAAGTAGCCTTAGGTTTGGGAGGAACAGTTCTTACTTGCAGCCTGGAAACCTTTCTAAAAGGATTTAAGTGAGTTACCAAAAGATGAAGAAAAAAAATCAATTAATAAAAAAAAAGATAAAATGAATATAAGGAAGTCCAGGGTGAATGGAAGTTCAAAGGAAACTGATCCAAGAGGAATGAAACAGATATTCCAATACTAATAGTCAATAGATGCTCCAATTCGGCTTCCCTTAGCTTTGAGCTTCCCAGTAGCCGAGGTGAAAACATGAAGCCAAAGAGTTCAAGCTGAGGAGAGCAATAGTGAAAAGCCAGGGTGGTGGCTTGTAAGCAGTGCTTCAAATTCCTGAGTTCAAATTCCCTTCTTCACAATAAAGTTTGGGGTCTGGAGAAGCTACTCAACCTCCTTGTATCACAGGATTCATTTTATTTTTTTTTAAACTTTGTTTTGAAATAATGTAAGACCAATAAGAAGTTATCAGAACTCAGCTTCCCCCAATAATAACATTGTGTGGGCAATTAGGACGTCATCAGGGCCAGAAATTGACACTAGTACAATGCTGTCAACCAAACTATGGGCCATATTTAGATTTCACCAGTCTCAGGTTTGGCTTGTTATTACCAGTGATATTAATCATTGTACCTAGCCCCAGAGTTTTCATAGGGACTCCATGGCATAATAGACCCAACCCATCTTAATGGCAATGACTACATAACATTCATTCAACAAGGAGCCCCCACTGTCCTCAGTATATGAGTTAATGAGAAGGAAGTCACTAGCCACAGGAGCTGCCCCAAGCTTCCTAGACTCTAAACCCAGCTCACTTTGGTTATCAGCCAGACTTCCAGTGGGAAGAGATGAGATGTATTTGTTGTGGTGTGACAGGGGCTTAGACCAGAACCAGAGTCTGCCGGAGGATGAAGACAGGTACACTGGCACATTTAATCAGGATTCTTGGGACAACATGAAAAGAATCGAAGCATGTTCTTCTCTGTTCCAGACAGCGGTTTATTTGTTGCTTCTCCAGCCACCCAGAAAGTAAGAGCTCCTTTCTCATCCTTCCGATATAAAAAGAACAAAATGACTAATTATAGATAGTGCTTTTCTAAGATCCGAGCCAGAGCTGCAGAGGAACTGGGGATGAGCTTGCAGTTTTATTGTTACCTCTCTTGCTGGTGTTTGAACATTTCTGCAGACGTTGGTGCTATTCTATTCAACTCCATTTGACAGAGCTAAGCTCTTATTATGTATGTGCATTTCATGGTGCTTGATGGGCACTTCAGGAAGCACAGCAGTGTAAAAGAGGTGACTTTTACCCCCAAGGAGCTTATAATCTAGTGAGGAGATGGCAAGGACACACACTCTAATATTATTTCCCATTGAATTTATGTACTGCCAGCTGTTTTATTCAACTCTTTAGTAATACTGTCTCCGTCACAATGAAGTTACTATAAAAGGAATATCTGCTCTAGGAAATGTTGCCCTGAAGCTTCCTCAAGTTCTTGGAAGAGAATAGAAGCATTATTTATTTATCCAGTAAATATTTATTGAGTACGTACTATGTGCTATGTAATGTTGTCCATGATGGAGGCCTGACACTGAACAAGATGGACAAGATTCTTGTTCTAGAAGAGTTTATCTCCCAATAGGAGAAGAATATGGAAAAAATGCATAATGAAGGAAAGAAAGCAGATTGAGGAGTAACTGAGAGGAGGTAGGAAGGAGGTGGGTGCTTCTGGAAGATGATGAGAAGGAAGGCTCCCTCTGCAGAAGCAAGGCTTGAACTGACCCCTGCAAAATGGAGAAGATTTGAACATGCACACTTACAGGAAGGCAGGAGAATGTGGCAGCTGGAGGTACCAGCCGATACCGGGTCTCCAAGGGAATCTCACATGTTAGGAAAGTGTGGTTAAAAATTGAAGCATGATGTGGGCATGCAACGTGCATGTGTGGGCTGAAAGAAGTCCCGAAGAGCATGTCGTGGAAGGGTTGGAAAAAGGATGTCTGCAGATGATAAGTGAACTTCCCGCATGAAGGTGTTTAAGGTGATCCCAAAGACAACCTCTGTGCAGAGGGATGGGGGATGCCTTTCCCTGGAAGTTAAATGAGCTAAAGCCTTTCTGTGAGGAGGGCTGCTGTGGGAGTGCTTGAGAAGAAAGCATTGGAAGGAGGGCCAGGGTGAGGACGGGGAGGTAAGTAGATGCCTATTCTTCTTCTTCATGATAGGAAGAATTATTACTCATTACTTATTGCTTGTGATATTAAAATATTTAATTATTCTAAACATTCACTAAAAATTTGCTAAGTATCAAGGACTAAATATTTTACCTTTAATTATCTCATTATTGTCTACATTTTCTTCTATGACTGAAGGAACTGAGACTCAAAGAAGTTAAATAACTTGTCCAAGATCACACAATAATAATAATAACAATACAAATTAGTATTAGTATAATTTTGTACTGGGAATTGAACCCAAGGGCATTCTACCACTAAGCTACATCCCCAGCACTTTTTATTTGTTTCTTTTTTTTGAGACAAGGTCTCCCAAAGTTGCTGAGACTGTCCTCCAACTTGCAATTCTCCTGCCTCAGCTTCCCAAGTCTCTGGAATTTCAGGCATGAGCCACTGAGCCCAACTCCAAAGTCACATAATTAAGTAGCAGGGCAAAGGCATAAACTCATGTTTGCGTGACCTCAAAGTCCATTGTGTATTACATGACAATCTATTTATTGAATATGTGCTGTTGGATTTGCTTTCCCAAATCTTTTCTGAGAACCCAGAGCACATGACAAATGGTGATTAAATTCCATGGAACAGTGAAGGAGCACAGTGCCTATCTTAATTAATTTTAATGACCTCATCAGTGACCAGGCTATCTCACATCTCTGCCATAGGCTTGCTGAATATCTGTGGAGGTGATGGGGGAATGGAGAGGATTAGAAGGTGTTTGGTGCAGGAAATAGGTTGTACTACGCTGCTCACTTTCTTCATTGGCCCTTTTTGTGATAAATGGTAGTGCTTGGCCAGGGTGGGAAACACTGCCCAGGTGCAACTCGACTAACAATGAAGTTACAACTTTTTTTCCCAGCAAGCTTTTTTTCTTTGTTCATTATTTAGTGGTGCAGTCAATTGGTGGAACCCTTGGTGGAACTCTGAAGGGGCTCATTTTCAGGGCAGAAAATGGCTGTGGGCTGAAGCAAGGATTTGAGTTATATAGGCTTCTGTTTAGGGTGGGACAGGAAGGCAATTCCTGGGGTTCATTGTATTGGGGTCCCACTGATTCATTAGGGTGGGACAGGAATGTGAATAGAGAATTTCCCAGGACGTATTGTATTGGGATCAGGTGACCCATTAGGGGGGTCAGGTGAAAGTTCCTTTTGTGTTCCTTCTGCTCTGGCTGAGACCTGGGATCTTAAATGACAAAAGTTTAGGGAAAATGTCTTTGGACTTACTTTCTATATCCTTCATTCCAGACTCTGAAAGGGGGTATAATGAATTGGGGTGAGTTGGGGGCGTCAGTATCAAGTCCGACTTCTTCCTGCTGAGAAGAGGCAAAAGGGACCTCCCCCTTTCAGAGTTCTGGAAAAGAATCCAGAGACCCTGGTGCTTGAGGCTGAAGAGGGGTGCGTGTGGAGCTTCAAGATCCTTGCGAGTGAAGTCCTCCTTTTCAGAAAGTCAGGAGGAGATGTTTCCTGGGAGGCAGCTTGGGTTGGGCAGGTCACCTCCCTTAAAGTCACATCTTGGTAAACTCATTGCAAGTTGAACACATTGTAAGCAAAATGCACAAGAACATTCCTTCCCCCTTTGCATATTGTAAGCAAAATACGCAAGAGTAGAGTGTTGGTTGTTTCTTCCTTGTGATCAGGTGGCCGACTGAAGTCTTGTTGACGGTGTGTGCTGACCAGCATTATGAGAAAGTACCACCAGCTTGGGAAAAGATCAAAATGTGAAGTATGGTTTCCACTGAAGGCATGTTGCTCTTTGCAACATTGAAAGTTGTCGGAGCACGACTAGTCGAGTAGTATCTCTACCCCAGCACCCAGTCCTGGAGCAAGTTGCTCTCTGTGCCAGGCTCCCTGGTTCTTATACATATTAAGCACATGGCTGAGCTCATCACCTGATAAGGTCTGGCAGCTGCACTTAAAGGTGCCATTGTTTCTGGGCATGGGTTCAAAGTCATAACTTTTAAGTAGACGTGGCTGATTAGAGTACAGAGGTAAGGAGACCAAAGCCGTGGCTTTCATCACACTGCACTCATGGGCTAGTCGGTATCAGTCAGCCCCCGGTGACTGTTGGAGCCATGATCTTGGCACTTTGTCTTGTATACCTATGCTCTCGTCCATAAAGGGCACTGATCAAAAGAGTGACTAATGTAGCACACTCAGAAGACCTGGATTCTGTTCTGAGATAACACCTGCAAAGCACCAAGCAAAATACCTCAATTAACATGGTACAAATGCACTCAATAAATTGAATTTCTTTCCTTTTTCCCAAACCTCTTTGTATATCTTGCTTCTTGGCTTTGCTGCTTCTATTTCTTTTGTGCAAATAAATAATTCATTTCCCCTCTGAACCCACTGTTATCATCTCTAGATAAAGATACATACCTCACCTATCAACTTGGATACACCTTTAAAGAGCATGTAATGAAGGAGAATTTTGGAGCTCTGTCCAGGCTCAAAGGGATTGATGATGGTGTCTTCCATGGATGTAGAAATGATTGTGTACGCACATTGTGTATTGACCAGGTTGGTTGCTAAGTTTCTGCCATATCTAATGTTTTTTGATTATGTCTCAACAACTCATAATATATGCAGGAAACCCATCAAGACCTGTCCTTTGGGGAGTGAATCAGTAAGGTTATCTTTATATTGAAGCCTAGTGTGTTGCTGGGGGCACCTGACTGGCAATGGCCAAGGCTTGAAAGCTGTAGGAGAGAGTGGGCCAGGCTCCCAGAGTCATTGCAAACCTTCTTTGTCTCAGTCTCTGGCCTCATTGCCAGCTGTGTGGACCAGAGAGGTTCACTACCTTTTAGATCTGCCACAGAAGACCCAAGGAGTGAAGATCAGGTCTCTCATGGTGTGGGTGAAGAGATGCTCCCACCCGGGCTAAAAGTGGTGAACAGCTTGGGAGGCGCAGGAGAAGGGGGTGGAGGTGACCTTTATCAGGCTGACTCATCCTGCCCTTGACTCTGAGCCTGAGCAGCCCAGACTTGACTCATTATTATTTAAAGATGCAGATTCTTCTCTATCATTTTCAGTTCACATTTTCTATTACGTTCTCCTTTTTTTGGGAGGAACAAAACTTTACCTTCTCTGCTGTGTTTTTTGTTTTGTCTTTCTTTTTGCAGGATGGTGGTGGTGGTTAGATTCTTCTCAGGTATGTTGTGGGTGGAGTTAATAGATTTCTGAGCAAATTGAGGAGTTTTTTTTTTTTTTCATTCTTCTTCATGCCAAGTTTCATTGTCTGTGGGTGAAAGTTTGAAATCATAAAGATCTTAGTATTGTAGATATTCACCATAGACATTGCAGTTGTTCCTAAAATAGTATCTATCTTGTGATTTGGACTACATCTTATGCATCATCAAGTTAATAATAAAAATGTAATAATGCAAAGGAAAAGAATATGAATAGCTTATTTAAAGAAGAGGGAATCCAAATGACCATAAGCATATAAAAAGGTGCTTAATCACATGCAAATCATTTCCAATTAAATACTTAGTGCAAACATTTAAAGTGCTTTATCACCCAGTCCTGGTGGTGTGTCAAGGAAGAGGCTCTCACACTTCACTGATGGAGAAGGAAATTATATCTGTTTTTTAGAAAGCAGTCTGGCAATATCCATTGAGAGTGAAACGTATACATATTTTGATCCTGCAATCCCATTCTTAAGAATGTGACTAGTAAAATACAAAAAAAGACACCAGTAGAGTATGATATCTTTATTCTATACAAATGTGGTACGTACACAGTCCATCATGTTTTGTAATCAATAAAGACAATAAGTTAAATTTGTATCATTTAACTTAAAAGGGTTTCTGTAATGTATTGCCAAATGTGAAAAGCTACCTGCAGTTTATAGTTATAAACTGTTTTTATAACTATAAGAAACAACAATAACAATATAATTTTAAATAATATGTTGATGGTTATAAGTATTTGGTCATGAAGAAATGTGTAGAGATAATAACCTGGGTTCTTTATATTTGTTATTGGGAGGGGGTGGAGAAATAAAGGGTGGGGAAAGTTAAAAACAAAGGAAAGAGGGATATAAACACAATTAAATTATAAAAGGAAATTAAAGACCCAGAATAACCAAAGCAGCACCAATCAAGGAGAATAAGGCTGGAGGCATCACAATATCTGAGCTCAAATTATACCACGGAGCTACAGTAACAAAAACAGAATGGTATTGGCATAGAAACAAACATGAAGACCAGTGGAATAGGATAGAAGATGCAGAGACAACATCACCTAATCACCTGATCCTTGGCAAAGTTGCCAAAAACATGCTGGCAAAGGAGATAGTCATTTTAACAAATGGTGCTCTTTATTTAAAACTGGATATCCATATACAGATGAATGAAATTATACCTCTGCATAAAAATCATCCCAAAGAGGATCAAAAATCTAGCAATTAACCCAGAAACACTGCAACTGCTGGAATAAAACATAGGGTCTACATTCCAACATATTGGCATGGGCGCCAACTTTCTTAGTGCTTCTGAAGCTTGAGAAATAGAACTGAGAATCAATAAGGGTGATGCCATCAAATTAAAAAAGCTTCTGCACAATAAAGGAAATAATTAGGAGCATGAAGAGAAAGCCTTCAGAATGGGAGAAAACCTTTGTCAGTTACTCTTCCCATAGGGAGTTAATACCCATAATAGATAAAGAACTCAAAATGCTTACCAACCACTCAACCAACAAAACAAAAACCAAAAAGACAACCCCACCAATCAATGGACAAATGATCTAAACAGATATTTCTCAAAAGAAGAAATGACCCACAAATATATGAAAAAAAAATGTTGAACAACTTTAGTAACCAGGGAAATGCAAATCAAAGCTATACTGAGATTTCATTTCACTCCAGTTAGAAAGGCAATTGTCAAGGACACAAATAGTAATTGTTAGTGAGGGTGTGGGAAAAGGTATAGTTTCTGCATTGTTGGTAGAGCTACAAATGCGTATGAACCCATTGGAAAGCAGTATGGAGATTTCTGTACAGGCTAGGAATGGAACCACCATGACTCTGCTATGCTACTTCTTGGTATTTATCCATAAGAACTAAAATCAGCATAATATAGTAACAGGTATATGAATGTTTATAGCAGTGCAACTCATAATAGCCAAGTTATGGAACCAGCCTAGGTGTCCATCAATAGATGAATGGATAAATAAAATATGGTATATGTACACAGTGGAGTTCTACTCAGCCATAAAGATGAATGAAATTATGTCATTTGCTGGTAAATGGATGGACCTGGAGAACATTATGCTCACTGAAATAAACCCAACTCAGAAAGTCCAGGGTCAAATGTTTTCTCACTTGTGGAAGCTGGAGAGAATTAATAATAATAAAGAAAGAAAAGAAACCAAAAGAAAAGAAAAAGGGGAGTGCTAGGGTCAAGGAAAGGGATTGAGGAGAAGGGAAATTGACCAACAAATGCTATATATGTGTATGAATTCATCACAATGAATTGCACTTTTATGTGTATCTATAATGTATCAATTTAAAAAGCAATAAATAACTAAATGGAAAACCAATAAAATAGAGGAAGGGGGTCAGGAGAGAGAGGAGAAGAGGGAAGGGAGAAATATTGCGTATAGAGAATAAGCCAACTATGTTAAAAAGGAGCAAATAATAGAAAATGTGAAATGAAAATGATGATGAGTTTGTGGCTTTAAATAATATCATCAAAACAGCATATATAATATGATCCCACTTATGAAAATGTATGCTTTTACTTAGAGAAGATCATTTAGAAAAGCAAGATCACAAGGGTTTAATGAATTATCCGTCAATGGTGGGATTTCATATGATATCTGTACTTCATTTTTCTTTCATGATGCGTTAAAATAATGTCATCAGAGTCAGTCAATCTTCCTCCATCTCTGAATTTTGCTTTCTGTTGATTTCATTCTCAATGGCAAGGTAGCCCAGACTTTTATACTCTGTCACTTTAGGGAGCACAGTGTTTATAATAATCCTAAAGATATTCTTATTGGTTCAACAATCTGCTTCTGAACCAATCTCTGTTCTAGATTTTGCTGACTGGTCAGTTTTGGATCAAGTGCTCCTGTCACCTAGACTGTGTGAAGGAGGGCAGTTCTCAAAAGAAACCAATGAGCTCTTAATAGAATACGGATGAATTACAGGGGGCTGTCATAGCATGTCCATTCTAGAGGGGGAGAAGGAGAGACTTAAACAACAACATAAAATTCTATGGTGAAGAAAATGATCAACTATGAAAGAAGTCAGTAGGAGTTGAGAAAAAGGGACTGGAGATAAAGCCTTTCTAGAGAAAGAGACAGTGAAATTTCTATTGAATGCTTGCCTTTCTCCATAAATTGATCAGAGATTTAGTTGCAGACAACAGGTCCGCTCTCATATAAAAGATGATATAAAATTTACTGAAGGTCCAGGAGAGCTAGAAAACCAAGCTGTGTAAAGGGAGAAATGTTCTGTGATATCAAACGCTTTTTCTAGTTGGAAACCTGCTTCTGCCACTGGTAGGCTCAGCACCCATGAAACTAAGGAGTGAACATGAGAAATGTTGATACAGCTACCACAGAAGAAAGATCTGCCTATATCATTTATTTTTTCCAGAAGAGCCATGTGACCTCAAACTTGCAATATTTGCTAGTTTCTAATTTTTAATTTTATGCAGATGGGTCTACTTAATGAAGCAAGGCCACTTGCAGAACCATAGCTGCAAGAGAGTCTTGAAATGCCATCCTTAGCTTTGTGGTTCTACAGTGAAGAAGAAATGCTAGAAGGCATTGGAATGGCAAGGTCTGCATTTCCTGTCACATTCTACCCTGCTGGTCACTCAACACCATGCATACTCTTCCTATTCCACTTAAACCCAGAAAGTAAGAATAGCATCAGTAACATATTCTTGCTTACTGCTCTTGGAAAAGCTAAAATATCTTTCTTTCACTTCCAAAGGGGAAAACCCAGATTCTTAAAGTCATTATATCCATCTTTAAGTGATATTATATTTTTCTTTGGTCTTTATCTTATCTTTGATACCTGCAAAGTTTATCTTATCTTTGATACCTGAAAGTCTTTTATAGTGCTGGTGATTGAACCCAGGGCTTCACACATGCTAGGCAAATACTCTATCATTGAACTACGTCTTCAACTCCTTACAGTACAGTATTTGTAAAGGTAATGACCATGAACATACACCATATGAAATGGGGAAAAATAAAATTAGTTAATATAAATAAATATGTGTATATCAGAGCAAGGAAAAAATATGGATAGTTTCTTTAGTCTTTGCTTGTGTAGTGGTCTTGAGGTATAGTTGTCACTTAAACTTTCCTCCTCCACGTTGCAGTTGATATTCCTCATTGCTTGCATCAGCATCTGGCTGGTTGGGGTTCATCTGGTGGGTCATTCATTTGTAGGGTTTTGAGTTTTGGTACTCTTACCAGTTTAGTGTTTCTGCCATTTCTGATTTATTTTGGGCACTAGAAAGGATAGCACTAGGAAACTTTTAGTTCCACTCTTACTTTTGTAGAAATGGCCTTCTTTCTCCTTAGCCAACCAATACTTTTTCCTTTGAGGGACATGAAGTGGCCAGTAGGAAGTCTCACTTTGAATTCAAGGGAACAATTGTGCTTTTTGTGGAAGAAAGCATTTCTCTCTTGGGTATCAAGATGCTGAAGCCATGGAGGTTGTTACTTGTGTTAGCGAGAGGGGCCTCGCTCACCCTCCCTTTCATTGTTTCCTACTCCCTTGTATTCTGACAGAAATAGCACCATAACATCAGTCTCTGGTTTGTTCAAAATATTTCTTTTCTTTCTAGTGCTGGGTTAGAACTCAGGGCCTCACAAATACTAGACAAGCGTGGGCAAGCACTCTACCATTGAGCTATATCTCCAGTCCTTTTTGAGCTTTTATTTTGAGGCAGGGTCTTACTCACTAAGTTGCACAAGCTGGCTTCAAATTTGCATGTGACATTATGCCCAGTTTCAAAAAGCACATGTCACAGAGGACAATTTTCCAATCTCTCAAGATGTTGTATTCTAATAACTGACACTGTCTTTGGCCACTTAATTGTTCTGTAAGACTGAATAACTTCTAGGTTATGGGGTATATGGAAAGATAAGTAAACCCCAATGAATATTAGATACTGTGTTACTTCTTTTGCTATACCATAAAAAGGCAGTTTTGTGTGTGATACTCTGGTCATGAATAAGGCTTTCAGGAATCCTATGCCTCACAAGACTAGAACATATCAAGAACAATGAATATAAAACCACAGATAATAAGTGTCCTCCTAAGTGTGTACTAATGTCTGTCCCCTCATGAAGGAAGGGGTCCAATGTAACCAGTTGTCTCTGGGCAGCATGCTGGTCCTAGAAAGTGATGCACTATTCAGGATTTTGGTGTACTCAGCAATAGTGATATCTGGGACCAACTTTGTGCTATTGAACCCGTTCATCACTTCTGTCTGTCACCATTATCACATTGTCCATGAACCCATTCAACAGAGTGGAAAGAAACAATGGATATTCACAGGGACTTGAATTGCCACATGATGTTTGAGAATTATCCAAAGAGGCCCCTGGCTAAGCATTCTTATGGGGCACAGTACTTTTATATTCTGGACCCATTTTGAAATGCTTTCCTTCATTCACATGTCTTTTTTTTTTAACCAATCTTCTAATCTTAATTTTCCAAATGCCTGGACCTTGCATTAATGATACTGGCAGCTTAAAATTCTATGTCCTGGGAAACTTTCCCAGTACATTTATCCTTACAGGCCACCCTTTAGTGGGGATTAAATGGTATAGTAATTCATTTCTTACTGGCACCAACACCCAAGTGCATCCTTCCTAGTTGACTGACCATAGAGTCCTCATAAATCCTGGGACTACAATGTGCCAGAAATATATGCTGGGAGTGTGAAGCTCCTGCCAATCACATATGTCTTAAAGACCTCAGGATCTATATCTAGATTTGTCTGATGATGGACTATTGCAGGGCCTGTCTGATTCCAGTTCCAGGGCTGGAACTGATTCCCCTAACATGTCTTGCCTCACATCTCATATAGCATGTTGATCAACCACAAATCAAATATCTTTGGATTGATAGAATCATAAAGGTCCATCTAGATGAGCTGGAACCATTGGGAAGTCCTCTCTTGCTCTAGATATTCTTCTAAATTGGCAGTTTTATGGTTTTTTTTTTCAATAATTTCTCCTTGTGTTTTTGCTAATCGGGAAATATATATATATATATATATATATATAGCAGGGAGGGAGAGAAAGAGTGTGTGTGTGTGTGTGCACACACCAGGGTCTTTATTGATTCATTCTATTGGTCTTAGTTTTGCCTGCTACAACAAAAATACTATAGAATGGGTGTCTTAAACAACAAATATTTGTTTCTCATAGTTCAGGACCTCTTCTAAACTCAATTACTTCCCCCAAATTTCACATCCTAATGCCATCCTATAGGGAGTGTGATAGGAATGTGTGATGGCCCAAAGGTATAGTCTGTAATATTCTATCCTTGGCCTACCAAAATTCACATCTACCTCACATGCAAAATATATTTATTTTATCTCAATGGCTCCCCAAATCCTAACTCAGTCTGGCACCAAGCCTGAATTTCAAAGTCCAAAGTTTCATCTGAATATCCTTTAAGTCAGATATGGGTAAGACTTTGAGGTACAATTTATCCTCAGGCAAAATTTCTCTCTACCTATGAACCTATAACACCAAAAAAAAAAGTGTTTTCAAAATTCAGTGGTTGGACAATGATAGAATAGACATTCATATTCCAAAGTTAAGAAATAAGAAAGAAGGAAGAGGAGATGGGTCTTGTGTAACAAGACAAATCCCATTATACCTTAAGGAATGAGAACAACCCTCTTTGATTGATGCTCTGCCTTTTGGACACACTAAAAGAGTGGCCCTACCTCTGAGATTCTTCTAGAAGGGGTAACACATCTGTTGTTCTGCTGGGGGTGGGGGATTTTGTCCCCAAGGCTCAGGGTGGCCCTGCATTCAGAATGGCTCCAGGTAGCTCTGCCTCCATGGCTCCCAGTGGTCACCGTGTGGCCCATTGGAATGGAGATGAAGGCCCCACCCACACAGCTCTGCTGGACATTGGTCCTGCCCTTTGAAAGTGAGGTAGAGTAGCCCTGCCTGGCAGGTCCATAAACTGTACTTATGGTAGAACTGGTAGCCCTGATAATCTCTGAATTGCCTTAAGGGTTAGTCGTCTTTTGTCTTGAAGAATATTATGTTTGTAGCCAAGTAGATCCATGGTCCAGTTCTTTAGGACTTAAGAAACTCAATGGTTTTCTTTCATTTTGTTGCTCTTTCTCTATTCCCTTTAGGTCAAATAGACAGCATTTCTGCTAGTATAATTCTATCTTTATTCCCACTCTCTGTTGAGTTGCTGATTAGGCCCCTGGTTCATACCCACACCCGTCTCCCAATCCAAAGTCCCATCAGCCACTGCCTTCGTGTTCTCTTCTGAATACAACTTTCTCATTCTTTCCAATATGGGTAGGTTCAGAATTTTATAAATGTTTAAGTTATAGTTTCTTTGTGATTAACAACTCTAAATTTTATGTCTTTCTCTCCTCTTGCATTTTATTGTAAATAGGAGAAACCAAGCTGTTCCTTGAACACTTGCTTGGAAATCTCTTCAGCTAAATATCCAGTTTCATCTCTTACAAGCCCTACCTTCCACCACACTAGAACACAAACACAAAGATGCAAGTTCTCCCAAGTTCTTTGCCATGTTATAATAAGGATCATCTTTTCTCCATTGTCCAATAAAATGCTTCTCCTTCCATCTGAGACATCAATAAAATGGCCTTTACTTCCCACCTTACTACTAACATTGTATAGGTTACATATTCTCTAAGAAGATGAAATCAGATCTTTCTCTATAGATCTCCTCTTTGCTTTGTGGATTCTCATCAGAATCACCTTTAAAAGTCCTTCATGACAATATCAGCTTTTTCCTAGCATGCACCTTGAAACCCTTTCAGTCTCTATGTATTTCCAGGTTCCAAAGACATGTTTAGATTTTGAGGTATTTGTTACAGCAGCACCCTGCTTCTTGGTGCCAATATTTGTGTTAGTGCTTCAGAGAAACAGAACCAGTAAGAAATCACACACGTGCGTGCGCGCACACACACACACACACACACACACACAGAGAGAGAGAGAGAGAGAGAGAGAGAGAGAGAGAGAGAGATAAGGAGATAGTATTATGTATGAATAATGTATTGTATTACATATGCATGCATATACATGTATATAATGAGATATTTGCTTACCTTTATCTTTAGTGATTACAGATTATGACTGAGAAGTACCACAATCTGCCCTCTGCAGAGGTGACCCAGGAAGTTCAGGGATGCACTTTAAATGCCTATAAGCCTAAGACTAAATGGTATAGATTCCAGCCTGAGTCCGAAGACCTGAGAACCAGGAGCACCGGGGAATAATTGAAGACCCAGCTCAAGCAGTCAGTCAAGAGAGTGAAGCAGCCAGGAGAACAAAACTTTACTTCTTCCCCCTTTCTGTTCTGCTTATATACACTCTGGATGGACAGGGTGATACCCTTGCTGGGGAGGTAAATTTGCTTTACCCAGTCTTCCTGTTCAAGTGCTGATCAGTATTGGAAACACCTTCATAGACACACTCAGAAATAATGTTTAAATCTATATCTGGGCATCCTGTAGCCCAGTCAAGCTAACACCTAAAATTAACTATCACAAACCCACTGCTTATCAACTTAGCACTCCTATTCATTTCTTTAAATCATACTTAATCTCCAAATAAAACTAATAAAAAAGATCACAATTCCACCTAACATTCTGCGACTGTCCTGTGTGCAACTGAAAACACACAAGTTCCTTTTCCAAAAGATGAGATAAAGTCCTTGAGTAAGGTTTGCTCTTCTTCTTGATATCTTGTAACTTAAATACAATGATGTAAAATTTATAATATATCCTATTGGTATTGTTTTTCTAGAGAATCTTGACTAATGCAGACTACATCTGGAATAATACTTTCATTGACAGTTAACACTCAATCAAGCTTAGAATGATACACTGCAATATTGCATGATCTATCCATCTTCTGTGCAGTTCAAACAGGCAAAGTAGATGGGACTGCAAAATTGATTTTCTAAAATTTAGTGTGTGGTAGTAATTTCTGCATTTCTATAGAGACTAGAACCATGTTTGCCTTGCTATTTTTTAATGGAAGAGAGCACTGGAATTTTTCCTTTGTTCCTTCTTCCAGAAACCTCACACTTCATAGGGATTTGGAGAATATTATTGCTACCATGACTGAAGTACTAGGAAAATTACTAAGGAGGATTCTTGTATCCACTGAACCTACTATTAGGTGGCTCAGGCTTAGACTCTATTTATCAACCACATTCCAACTTTTGGTACACAATTGTGTCATTAGTCCTCAGGAATTAGTGAAAATTCAGAGTAATTCAGACCATGATACTGCAAAGACCTGTGTACCTTCTTTTTCACACTGTATGTTTAAAATGGCAAGGGGCCATTTGGGGAAGACTAGAAGAAAGATTTGCAACACATACTTTGTGATACAACTGCAGGCTCCCTGTTCAAGTGAACTGATTTCTCTCTCATATAAGGGATCCTGGTTCTGGAAGCTGACTCAGGTCTCAGAATTCGGTCAGAGCCATGATTTGTCATGTTGACACAAGTTAAGCTTTGCTTCCTAGATCTGGAGATTTTTGATGGTATCGATCAAGTGGGACTATAGTGAGCTATTTTCAAGTCCCCATGATCAATTAGTCACTGCTAGAGATCCCTAGGGAAAAGACCTGTCACAGGACCAATTATGGTATTTGTGCCCACTTTGCCTCTAATTATTCTGTCACCCTATCTTCTCTTTTGAAATTAGAAAGCCCATTTCAATGGTAGCATTATCATACATGGCTCACAGAAAGTTGTCCCTTAAAGTGCTTGTCGAGGATTTTACCACTATTGTCATTGACACATTTCTCAACATTAACCCTCTCCAAGGTGACTGGTCCATGGAATATAATAAATGTATCCAAACATTTCTTCACCCTTATATCTTTGGAGTTTTCTTTCTACATTGTACCAGGGAATTACATAAACATCAACTTTATTTCCAATAGGCCACCACAGAGTCAAGATTTATATTAGCCGCTTGGAACCACTTCCAAGGGAGCCCACTGAATTTTGGATCTTGGGTAAACAGCACTAAATTCACCCTCATTCAAAATTATGTTACTTCTTCTCTGATCTATGATCTTCTCGTGTATGTCTTCCAAATTCTGTTGACCTAATTTAGTAAAATTTTATATTACTTTTAGAGAGTCTCTTCTTTTTTGATTTCCCTCTATACCTATGCCACAAGTCATGTTGATATCTATCTCAGTTTTAGACCTGGATCCTAGAAGAGGCAAGGGAATAATTGATGTCCCTGTGGGGATAACCCCATTAGGTGACATCTGTATTAGTTATTCTAAGATGCAGGGTAAATTTTATTAAACAGGGAAAGAGGGACTGCTTTTGTTCATAAAAAAAGACCAGATTTGCAAGGCTGAAGGGCCTCAGAATTACTCAGATCTTTCAAATGCCATGATACTGATTGTCAATATCCTATTCTTTCTGAAGCAGTTGTCAAACTGGTACCTGAATGGTCCAAAGATTACATATTCATTCTTTGTTGAATTTTGTGCAAATCACAGATCAAACTTGGCATCTTACTTGGTAACTACATTCTTTTAGTTTAGTCATAAAAACTCTATGATTTTCTGACTATGCTTTGAATAGAGTTTTAAACTGAACTTGCCATTTTATGTTTTTAAGCTCTTGCCAATATACTTATAAGTAGTCAGTTGTTTTGTCTATTGCTGTGTAACAAACTTCCCCCAAACTTAGCAAATTAAAACAATAACCAGTTATCCTACAAATATGTAGATTGACAAGATTTAATGGTGATAGCTGGGACTACGGTTATTTAAAGGTTAACAGTGGCTAGGATATTCAACATAAAGATCTAGTTGCTGATTTGGGGTATTGGTTAAATGTTCAGTGGGGTTATTTTTGTTTGTTTGTTTTAAAATACCTCAATTCTACTCCCTGTGCCCTCTTGGACTTCTTCACAATATGGTAGCTGGGTACTTAAAGCCAAGAGGGAAAAGTGAATCCTATAGATCTCTTAAGGCCCAGTCTCTAAAGTTCCATAGGATTAATTCTGTTATGTTTTTATTCATTGAATCAGACAAAAGGGACATCCAGGTTCAAGTGAAGGGGGTTATAGATGGATATATACCAGAGAATCCGTGACCAACTTTAATTCATCACATAAACCACTGCATATATTTTTTCATTTATTGTACTTTGTAATAGTGTAGAAATAGCCACTCAGTCCTCCAAAACATTACAAGAGTTTCATCTCTTAAAGCTAACTGGATTTGTATTGACTTTAAAGTCAACCAGGTTCTATAATCAATCCCATATTCCCATTTTCTTCAAGATTGATCGCCTCTAATAATTTACTATGTCACTTAGGGTCCTTAATTGTAGACAATACACACTAAGTAGTTTAAGCAGAAAGGGGTCTGTTATAGGTCAATAACTCACTCACAAGAATTTCTAAGAGGGCCAGAGAAACAAGATTGAAGGCACACAGCTGGGAGCAAAGGAACCAAGAGAAACAACCAATAACATGTGGAGCGGGGTACCTTCAGTAGAACCCTCCATGTTGCTTTTTAGCACTTGACACACAGAAGCTGGGAAGCAAACAGTGGAATCAGAATCACAGCTTTGACAGACTAACTGAACCCCTTCTGCCAATGCACCTGTGAAGAAGAATTCAAAATGGTGGCCTCGAGGATATCCCTTCTGTTTTCCAGTTGACTGCAAATGCAATTCCAGCTACAAGGTCATCTTGGAAGTATTTTGTTCTCCAGTCTAGGACGTGGCTCACAACCTCAACACTGCTGACATTAGAGACCAAGGAGATCTTGTTCATTGTGCTGTCTAGCTGCATCCCTGCTCTCTACTACTAGATGTGAAGAATACCAGTCCCCTCCCAGGTTGTTATGATCAAAAAATTGTTTCCAGTTATTGCCAAATATTCCCCTGGGGAGGCAAAAAGTGCCTTGATTGGAAAAGTATGACTTTAGGGTAGAATAGGAATGGGACTAAATAAGTTACCACCCTCCAGGAAACAGGTATATACAAAATTAGTGTAAGAGAAAAAGAAATGCCTTGATAGCCGAAAGATCATTGACAGAAACAAAAAATGTCATTTAGATGTTCTAATTCTTGTTGTCATTGTGAAATGAAAAGGTCTAACTAAATAGAGGTGAATGAGATAGAGGTGAATGCCAAGCAATTTTTTTTTCAATAATGTTGGCAATTAGAGTTTAGAATAAAAGAAGCTTTTTCAACATGGTTGCCCTCACATAAACTCACTTCGGAGCCCTCTCCTTGCTTGAGGCCCTGTCAACTTAGCAGGGATGTTTTTTACTGTACATGTGTATATGGAGTGCCATGAACCTGTCTGCGTTTCTCTGCATGCTGCTCTATTGAAAACCCCTATGTGAATGCATAGATGCCATATGGATATTGGTGTCAACAATTTCCACCGTCCATTCCTCATAACTGATTCCTCACATATAAGTTCTGCTGGGGGTCCTTTTATAAAGTGGCAATAGGAAACTGATGAACCAAAGGAGGGAGGGAAGACGGAACATCATTCTGAGTAGAGTTTTTATTCTGTGTATTGAGAAGGATGTCAGCCCCGTGGGAAATTGCATTTGATGCAGGAATCCCTAGAGAGACAGATGTGGAAGAGTGATGTTATATTGTGTGACAGCAGATGATGAGAATGCAATTGGTCATCCAGTTCTAATCTTTATATTAAAACAAGCATTGTGGTAGGACAGGAAATTGAGTTAGCAGGGTTTAACCTGGTCCTTTCTAATGCATTGGTTGGGGCTGGTATATTTATTAAGCACTTAACATGAGCTTAGTCCTATGAGAGAAAAAAGAAAGCAGAAGATATGGGCCTGCCATTAACAACCAATGCCAACCGTTCATCACGGCCTCTGGTGATGCCACACATTGGTTAGAACTGCTTTACATACATCACTCCATTAAATCCTTAAAATAACCTTGTAAGGGACATACCCTTATTATTTCCATATTATTTAAACAACCCCTCAACCCAGCGAGACTGAAGAAGGTAGCGTGAGTGGGAGTTGGAGCTGGGCAGCATTTCCCTTTACTTTCTCCAATTGCTGATGTTAGTGGGGTTCCCTGGAGAGATAAACCTCCTTGACCACTGACAGCAAGGCTGAACAAGGTGTGTGAAGCAGGGCTAGTCAGCATTCTGGTTTCTACCCTATTCTTTTAAGTCTCTACCCCCGCATCAACTAGATGAACAAGGTGGCAAAAGGTGCGCTGGTTGACATTTCACTCTCCACCTGTCCTTAGTAGGGACCAGCAGGTAGTTGAGTTTTTATTCTTACTCTGCAGCATTAGTGTGACTTGTGAGCCCATGGTCTCTACCTTCTTCCCTGCTTCACTGGGGCTTGCGCCTCAACTGAAAGACAGTAAGTTGGTCTGAGTTGGGAACCCTGGTTTTGCCAGGAATACATCAGTGAACTGAAGAGGAAATGGAACTTGTAGTCCTCCATCCATCTGCAATGAGGTGGCATGAGTCATTGGTCCACTTTCTGGGGTGTGTATCAGAGATACCCAGAACATACCTACTCACAAGGCCCTTGTGCTACACCACAGCAAGAGAGCTTCCTGCTTTTTTTTTTTTTTTTTTAAAAAAAGGGTGATTAAATAGAATCTAGAGCCTCATAATATAAAAAATGTCAAATCTACACAACAAAACAAAATCCAAATCACTCATCATCAGGTAAGTTACAACTTGAAGGAGAAAAGACCATCAATAAATGTCAACCCCAAGATGAATCAGAATGTTGGAATCTTCTCACAAGGATTTTAGAGCAGCCATCTTAAAAAATGCTTCGACAGGTAATTGTGAATTCTCTTGAAACAAATGAAAAGGTAGAAAATTTCATGAAAAAAAATTAGAAGTTATAAGAAAAGAATAAAATGGAAATTATAGAATGAAAAAATATGATAAACTCACTGAATGAGCTCAGTAGTAGAGCAGAGATACCATAGAATCGAATCAGTAAATTTTGGGCAAAAATTTACCTAAGTCTGAACAACAGAGATAAAATAGACTGAAAGAAAAAGTGAACAGAGTCTTAGGGACCTGTTATAGTTTAGATGTGAGGTGTCCCCCAAAAGGTCACATGTGAGATGCTGCAAGGGGGTTTAGAGAAGAAGTGATTGGGTTATGAGAGCCTTAACACAATCAGTGAATTAATCCCCTAGAAGGAAACTGTGAGCCCCCTATTAAACTTTTCCTCCCCTAAAATTGTTCTTGTCAGGTCTCTTAGTCACAGAAATGATAAAACTGATTAAAACAGGACCTGTGGGACAATAACAAAAGAACTATTATTTATATCATTGGCCTATCAGAAGGAAACAGTAGTAGCAAAGAAGTATTCAAAGAAATAATTTGAACAATTGTTTCAAATTGTTTGAAACAAGAAAACTTTCTAAATATTGCAAAGATCATGCACCTACCTATTCAAGAAGCTAACTCATGCCAAATAAGATACATACAAAGAAGTTCATATCAAGTCATAATATAATGAAACTTCCTGAAAGTAAATACAAAGAAAAAAAATAATGAAAACAGCCACAAGGAAGCATGGCATTGCTTAGAGGGGAAAAGCAATTTGAGTAACAGTGGATTTCTCATTTGAAATCATGGCGTCCAGAATGAAGTGATATAACATTTTTCAAACATGGAAATAAAATAACTGTCAGCTATGAATTCTATATGCAGCAAACTACATGGATTGGAAGGGAGGAAGGGAAGTTAACAATGCTGTTCACAGAAGGGAGTACAGCAACTTGGAGACTGAAACAACACATGTCATCTCAGAATATGAGGGGTAAAGCTATTTTCCACATCTACTAAAATATTTTTGCTTCTTTCCCTTTTGTGATTATGACTGTTTCTGTATTTTTTTAGAAGGAAATTTGGATGTCTTCCATCACTGACAAATCTCAAAACACTTACCATTATGTGTTTCTCTTCCCAGTGTGTTAAATTATGTCCTTTGCTACTATTAGGGGATCATTTCTGACCCAGGATGAGTAAGCAGGAATTAGAAATGCATGTGTCTTTTGGGGGGCACCATGTAAGGCATTTGGGGGATGAAGTCCTTGAACTGTCCTTGTTTAGCCACCAGGGATTGATTGCCTTAGTGAACCCAGCTTCTCTGAAAAAAAGATTGGGCTGTTTGTTGGGTTAGATATGCATCAAGATGACCCTGTATTCGAATTGAAGTTTAGGCAACTACCACTTAATGGGAGTGGGTATTTGGTTATTGAAGATATACACAAACATTTTTGTTGTTGTTGTTGTTTTTAATCCCCACAATTTAAGAAAATTAAAAGTTGGGACTTAATGCAAGGAAGGCAGGGTCTTGGGAAATGAAAGTGATGAAGGGTCAACACATTAACAGTCAGGAAGATTGCCATTTGAACAGAGGTCAAAGGTTCTATCAGGGCCTGAATTCTATTCCTGGAAGTTCATAAGCAACTTTAACCACTCTCATCTTTATTTAGTGACCTTTGTCTCATTTAATATTCCTCATATTTCTTAAGCAGATGAACCATGTATGATTGTACACATGCCACAGAGGAGTAAATCATTACAGATTTTACATGCTACAGCTGACTGGCATAGAGAACTCTGAGCGACTGTCACATCCTTCCCACTTACCTTACACCTTTGCTATAGATTGACTCTTCATGTGACTTAATATCTTCCTCCACCCTGGTCCCTGTCCAGTGGAGGAACTCCAAATAGACTTTGCCACTCGGTGATGAGGAGGTGGTTCTGTCATGACTAAATGGATCTTGCAAAGAATCATTGAAAAGAGATCCTTTTCACTTGGGAAACCACAGCTTGAAGGCTCAAAGCTGTGAAAGATAAATTAACCTTCCCTCGGACTTCATCCAACCTGCCAAGCAAACTGGAAGTAATTATTTTATGTGGGATGCTTATTGCCATTACTGTGGCAGGGACTTGATTTCGCCATTTAGCAGACCCATCTGTTCCTTCCTTGGCAGGCACTCAGATCACATCTCACCTGGGGCCCTGGCTTTATCTGGCCTGGATTGCAGGGCATGTCCAAGGCTAAGATGTGGGGGAGAGGGAAAGTGAGAAGACCTGACTTCCACTCCCAGTATAGCTGGGGAGATGGAAAAAGATATGTAATGACACATAACCTTAAGAGGCATGCTAGCATGAAAAGAACTGATTGGAGAGTACATATTCCAAAAATTAACACTAATATACCATAGTATAGTGCAGGTTCTGGTTCTGTTACTTGCTCTCTCTGTGATGTTGCAAGTTATATAACCACCATGTGTCCTATGTGCCTACATTCTATCAGTTAAAAGTGGACATAATAGTATTGATCTCATTGAGCATTAAATGAAAATGGTCTAAAGTGCTTAGTATGTATGTCTCCAGTAAAGGCTGGCCAATATGACGATTAGTTCTGAGGAGAGAGGACTGCAGGGCTGGACAAAGAAGTCTCTCTTTGGATTGGAGGGGCTGTTTGGTTTTTTTTCTGCTCCACTCTTACCCCGTTGGGCAGGAGTGTCGGCCCCATTCATCACAGTTGATTGGTGTCAGCTTGATCATCTGTCCATGGGAAAGCCAACCTGAGTTCTTCCCCAAGAAATGTAGCACTGAGGAAGTCATCCTATCATCCCCCTGGTGGTTCAGATTGTAACAATTAAAACCTGGAGAAGATGGTAGGTGATTTTTCCCACCATGTGGTCCAGAGAAGGCAAGATTGAGAAAGCTCTTTTGTTCGTTCCTCCCTTGGTAAACAAAGGGGCATTCCTGGGAGTTTCAGAGCAGAGGCATGAGATATGAATATCAGAGGTTTGGAGAGGATTTGCTGTCCTCCTTCAGCCCCGAGGACTCTTTTTCCAAGAAAATACCTGCTTTTTAATGATGCTCTAAGTCAGCACTGACTGAAGATGCTGCCTAAAGTTTGTAGTTGGGGTTGAATAACATTAGCTGTCTCTAGCTTCTAGCGGGTCGACAATACCTTTTCTTTATAGGGAAGCTTCTGAAGTCCAGGCTATGTCTTTACTACCTTTCTGATGGCTCCAATTCAGTTTTTCAGGCTAGACAATTACCTCTCATTTACTCATTGGGAACAGTTGCCAATGATTTCTCTTTAGATCAGAAGCCATTTGGTGTCAGGTACCACATGGCAGCAAGAAGTGATGAGCTCATAGGAATCATCCCTTAAGTTCTTAGTGAGATGGTTCTGTAGTCATGATGGAGAAAACACACTAAAAAACACCCATACATCTTCATAAGCATCAAATCAGTCATGACAGATGCCGTGTCACTGTATTTTTGGAACTGTGATTTATGACAAAGACCCTCAAGAGAAGGAAACACTTCCACTGTTCTTGCTTTCATGTGCTTAGTAGCCTGGATGCTGGAGTGAGTCTTGGTTTTGACACTCTGTTCTATCTACCTCCCAGTAATGTTGGGAGGATTAGATCACAAAAGGTATCAGTAAAGGGCCAGGGTAAATCATAGAAATTAATATTGTTTTTAGTGTAGGTCTTTAGAATTTATTTTGTCTTTTTTGCTAAATTATAAATCTTCTTTTTCATTTTTAAAAATTTTATTTTTGTTTTTTTATATATGACAGTAGAGTTTCATTTTACTTATTCATACAAACATGGAGTACATCTTATTCTAATTAGGACCCCAGTCTTGTGGTTATACATGATGTAGATATTCACTGTGTTATATTTACATATATACATAGGAAGTTATGTCAGAATCATTTCACTGTCTTTTCTGTTCCTCTGCTTTCCCTGCTTTGTCTAATCCACTGAAATTCTATCCCCCCTGACCCTGCCCTGTCCTTGTTGTGTGTTAGCATCCATATATTGAAGAGAACATTCAACCTTTGGTTTTGGGGGATTTTGTTTAGCATAATAGTCTCCAGATCCATCCATTTTCCAGCAAATGTCATACAGTCATTCTTTATTATGGCTGAGTTATAATATATATATATATCACATTTTCTTTGTCCATTCATCTGTTAAAGGGCACCTAGATTGGATCCATAGTTTAGCTGTTGCGAATAGTATAAATATTGCTATAAACATTGATGTGGCTGTGTCATTTTAGTATGCTGTTTTTAAGTCCTTTGGGTATATACCAAGGAGTGGGATAACTAGGTCAATTGGTGATTCTATCCCAAGTTTTCTGAGGAATCTCCATACTGATTTCCCGAGTGGTTTTACCAATTTGCAATCCCACCAGCAATGTATGAGTGTACTTTTCTCCCCACATCCTCACCAACACTTATTGTTACTTGTATTCTTGATTGTTGCCATTCTGACTGAAGTGAGATAAAATGTTAGAACAGTTTTAACTTGGATTTCTCTAATTACTAGAGATGTTGAACATTCTTTTCATATACTTGTTGCAGTTGTATTTCTTCTGTGAAGTGTCTGTTCAATTCTTTTGCCTATTTTTGATTGGGTTATATATTTGGCATTAAGTTTTTTGAGTTCTTTGTATATCCTGGAGATTAATGCTCTCTCAGAGGTGCAGATGGCAAAGATTTTCTCCCATTCTGTAGGTTGTCTCTTTATGCTCCTGATTATTTCCTTTGTTGTGAAGAAGCTATTTAGTTTGATACCATCCCATTTATTGATTCTTGATTTTACTTTTTGCACTTTAGAAGTATTGTTGAGGAAGTCAGTTCTAAGCTGACAGATCGAGTGTTGGGCCTATATTTTTTTCTAGTAGGTGCTAAGGTCTGGGTCTTTAATCCACTTTGAGTTGAGTTTTGCACAGGGTGAGAGATAGGAGTTCAATTTAATTCTACTACATTATGCATTTCCAGTTTTTCCAGCACCATTTGTTGAAGAGGCTATCTTTTCTCCAATGTATGTTTATGGTGCCTTTGTCCAGTAAGAGATAAATACTCTGTTCCATTGGTCTTCATGTCTGTTTTGATGCCAACCTCATGTTGTTTTTGTTACTATAGCTCTGTAGTATAATTTAAGGTCTGGTGTTGTGATGCCTCCTGCTTTACTTTTCTCACTAAGAATTGCTTTGGCTATCCTGGGTCTCTATTTTTCCAGATAAATTTCATGACTGCTTTTTCTCTGTCTATGAAGAATGTCATGTCATTGGAATTTCAATAGGAATTGCATTACATCTGTATAGCTAAGGCCATTTTGGTAATATTAACTCTGCCTATTCAAGACATGGGAGATCTTTCCAATCTTCTAAGGTCTTTTTCAATTTCCTTCTTTAATGTTCTGCAGTTATCATTATAGAGGGCTTTCACCTCTTTTGTTAGATTGATTCCCAAATATTTTATTTTCTTTGAGGCTATTGTGAATGAGTTGGTTTTCATAATTTCTCTCAGTTGATTCATCACTGATGTATAGGAATGCAATTGATTTATGGGTGTTAATTTTATATCCTGTTACTTTGCTAAATTCATTTATGAGTTCTAGAGGTTTTCTGGTGGAGTTTTTGGGGTCTTCTAAATATAGGATTATGTTGTTGTCAAATAGAGATAATTTGAGCTGTTTTTTCCCTATTCATATCCCTTTAATTTCTTTCATCTGTCTAATTGCTCTGGCTAGAGTTTTCAGAACTATGTTAAATAGAAGTGGTGAAAGAGGGCATCCCTGTCTTGATCTAGCTTTTAGAGAGAATGCTTTCAGTTTTCCTCTACATTAGATTGATGTTGGCCTTGGGTTTAACATATACATCCTTTAAAATGTTGAGGTATGTTCCCACTATCCCTAGTTTTTCTAGTGTTTTGAATATGAATGGATGCTGTATTTTGTCAAATTCTTTTTCTCCATATATTGAGATAATCATGTGATTCTTGTCTTTAAGTCTATTGTGGTGAATTATATTTATTGATTTCTGTATGTTGAACCAATCTTGTATCCCTAGGATGAACCCCACTTGATCATGGTGCATTATCTGTTTAATGTGTTTTTGTATGAGATTTGCCAGTATCTTAAGAATTATTGCATCTATGTTCATCAGGGATATTGGTTGGACGTTTTCTTTTCTTGATGTGTCTTTGTCTGGTTTTGGTGTCAGGGTGATACTAACTTCATAAAATAAGTTTGGAAGAGTTCCCTCCTTTTTTATTTCATGCAATAGTTTTAGGAGGATTGGGGTTAGCTCTTTTTTGAAGGTCTGTAGGTTTGTAGAACTCAGCTGAGAATCTATCTGGTCTTGGGCTTTTCTTTATTTGTAGGTTTTTAATGGCATCTTCAATTTAATGGATTGAAATTGATCTGTTTAAATTTTCTATCTTCTTTATTCAATATGGGTAGGTCACTGTTTCCTAAAAATTTGTCAATGTCTTTAAGATTTTTCTATTTTATTGAAGTATAAGTTTTCAAAATATTTTCTGATTGTCCTCTGTATTTCAGTGGTGTCCATGGTGATATTTCCTTTTTCCTCATGAATTTTAGAGATTTTATTTTTTCCCCTATTTCTCTTGGTTAGCATGGCTAAGGGTTTATCAAATTTATAAATTTCTTTCAAAGAACTGACTTTTTATTTATTGATTTTTTTGAATTTTTTGTTGTTTCAATTTCATTGATTTTTTTCTCTGATTTTAATTATTTCCTGTCTTCTGTTACTTTTATTATTGATTTGTTCTTCTTTTTCTAAGGCCTTCAGATGTAATATTAGGTTATTTATGTGTTGACTTTCTATTCTTTTAATGAATGAGCTCAGTGCTATCGACTTTTCTCTTAGAATGGCCTTCACAGTGTCCCAGAGATTTTGATATGTTGTGTTGCTATTCTTATTTACCTCTAAGTATTTTTTTTAATATCATCTCTGATTTCTTTTGCTATCCATTGATAATTTAGTAGCATATCATTTAGTATTATAGTAGCTTCTATTTTTATTATATTGTTGATTTCTAATTTCATTCCATTATGATCTGATAGAATGAAGATATTATCTATATTTTTTGTATTTGCTAAGCATTGCTTTCCGGCCTAAGATGTGGAATATTTTATAAAATGATCCATGTGTTGTTGAGAAGAAAGCTTATACAGTCATTGATGGATGAAATATTCTATATGTCTATTAAGTCTAAATTATTTATTGTATTTTTTAATTCTATAGCTTCTTTACTTAGTTTGTGTTTGGAGGATCTATTCAGTGATGAAAGAGGCATGTTAAAGTCACCCAGTATTATTGTGTTGTAGTCTATTTGGTTCTTGAAATTGAGAAGGTTTTCTTGATGTACATAGGTACTTCATTGTTTGGGGCATAAATTCTTATGATTGTTATATCTTGTTGATGTATAATTCCCTTAAGCAGTATAAAATAACCTTCTTGGTTCCTTCTGATTAACTCTGGTTTGAAGTTCACTTTATCTGCTATGAGGATTAAAAACCCCTGCTTGTTTATGAGATCCATGTAAATGATATGATTTTTTTCCATCATTTTACCTTCACTCTGTAAATATCTTTGCCTATGAGGTGAGTCTCTTGAAGACAGCATATTGTTGGGTATTATTTTTTAATTCAATATGACAGTCTCTGTCTTTTGATTGATGAGTTTAGGCCATTTACATTCAGTGTTATTGTTAAGAAATAATTTTTATTCCCTGTCATTTTGGTTTAATTCTAGTTTTTAATTTGAGTTAGTTTCTCCTTGGATTAGCTATTCTTTTAATGTGCTTGCTCCCTTTGCTGGTTTTCAATTTAATTTTTTATTTCTACTTCATGAAATATTTCTTTAAGTATGTTTTGTTGTATAGACTTTTTAGTTGTGAATTCTTTTAACTTTTGTTTATCATGGGAGGTTTTTATTTCATCTTCAAATCTGAAGCTTAATCTTGGAAGATTATTTTTGGTTGTCATCCATTTTCTTTCAGGGCTTGGTATATATTATTCCAAGACCTCCTAACTCTTAAGTTCAAAAAAATCAACTGATATCCAAATTGTTTTCCCTCTAAATGTGATTTGTTGTTCTTCTCTAGCAGCCTTTAAAATTTTATCTTTATTCTGTAAGTTGGACATTTTTATAATAATATGCCTTGGTGAGGTCTGTTGTAATTTTGTGTATTTGGGGTCCTATAAGCCTCCTGTATTTGATTTTCCATTTCATTTGTAAGGTTTGGAAAATTTTCTGATATTATTATATTGAAAAGAATATGCATTCCTTTGGTTAGAATCTAGGTCTAGTCTGCTGCTGATGCTTTCCATTGAGTTTTTATTTGATTGATTGATTCCTTCATTTTGAAAATTTCTGGTTGATACTTCTTTCAGGATTTCCTTATTGAAGTGATCTTTTACTTCTTGGATTTTCTCTCTGACTTTATACCTACATCATCTTTTACCTATAAACTTTCTAAATTCCTTCTCTGACATTTCCTCCATTGTAATATCATTGGATTCTGTCAATGAGGTATTTTGATTTGTCTGAGATGGTTTGTTCCCTTGCTTTTTAATGTTGTTTTTATGTCTACCCATTTATCAGTAAGAATTGTAGGTGGCAGAGCTTCTACCCTATGAATGTGTAGCATTTCTAAAGATTTCTAGTATTTCTCGTTTTAGGGGGAGACACATAATATCAACCACCAATGCAATCAATATTCATCATTAAACCAAATACTTCGTTCCTATTTTTTTTTCATCTACAATGTTGGCACTATAAACACACATGGTATGGTAAGCAACTGCCAACAGTAGAAACAGTATGTTTGCAAAAGGGTTTTCTATTTCAAAAAGGTGAAGAAGGAGAATGCAGAGGAAATGTAGGATGCAATAACTGAGAGGGAGGATAAGAGAGAGTAATAGTAAAGAGTTAAAGGAAGAGTAAAAGAGAGAACAATAGAATTTAGCTGTTAGGGAAAGAACAGAGAGGAAGACAATCAAGGGAAATAGGAGGAAAAACAATATAAAATAAAAAAAAATATAAAGCAAAACCAAAGTATACTAATCAAAAACTCTAATCCTCAAAAGACAGTTAAGAAAATAACTATCTTCAAGAAATGCTTAAAATAAGAAAAGTGAGACAAATATGTTTATGTTCAAATGTCCATGGACTATTAAGCACACAAAAGTTAAAAAAAAAAGTTCTTGGTGGAAGATTAAGGGATTATTTCCATTGTGATGGTCTAAAAATTGTCATATGTTGGTTGTCACTTCCCAATTGTCTTTCTTTCCATTTTTTTTCCCTTGAGATTTGTATTACGTGCAATAGTAATCTGAGGGAGCTGTGAATTCCTTCTTTTTGTGGAGCTTGTCATTGTTGTCCATTTTTTAGCTTCCTTTCTTGGTCATATGAGGTGGGTTGGGTGGAGGGTCTTGTCTTCTCTACTCAGAGCAAGGGTCACCGAAGAGGTCTGTGAAAAGGGTTCCCAGTGGCTGAACTCCTAGACAGGAGGTTTCTGTCTAGCTAGACCCAGGTGTTTTGTGGAATGATGTTTGGTGAAGCTTTTAAATCAGCACACCTCCAGAGCCCAGCTGTTTCTGGTCTGCACTGAGTGTCTGTAATCATTTGAATTTCCCTGGGTTCTGTTGGAGATGGGGAGGAACCAGTCCTCTGACGGGCTCCACCTCCTGTGGCTGCTGTATCTCAGTCTCCTGGGTTCATCCAAAAGCACATATTCCAATAGGAGAAGGGGTGGTGGTAGGGAGTGGAGGTTCACCGGATTGGACAGCGGGGAATGGGGAGAAGGGGGGGGGGATGGGACTGGGAAAGACAGTAGAATGAATCGCACAGAACTTTCCTATATCATATATGAATAGCCGACCAGTGTAACTCCACATCATGTACAACCACCAGAATGGGGAATTATACTCCATGGATATATGATATGTCAAAGTACACTCTAGTGTCATGTATAACTAAAAAGAACAGCAACAAGCAAACAAAAGCACATATTCGCTGGCACAGTCTGGCTGGGCACAAATCACGAGCCACTGAAGCAGGAACAAACTTTATTTTTGAACTCCACCAGCAACTCCTCCCTAACGCCTCTCTGCTCCTCCAGGAACCAGCCACCGGAAATATCTCCCCCCGGAAAATCCCTCCTCCTGCCACTTCTCCAACCAATGGGAACTCCCGGGGAATCCCCACCCCACCAGAACTCCAAAGTAGCTGGAGAACTCAAAAGTAGCAGCCAAGGCGGATAGTAATGCCTCGCCTGTCAATCAATACTGTTGGCAAAATGCCAGGGGCCATACAGACTCGGCGATGGCTCTCAGCAATTCGCAACCCCCCTACCCCCACCCAATCAAGTCCCAAGTAGTCCAGTCCCCAGCTGGTCCTTCCAACCGAGAGATTCAAAGAGTGAGAGATACCCGGGATCTCTCAGGTCTGCGTGTCTGGAATTCCCCTGGGTATAACACTTTCCATGGCTGAATTTCTCCTGGTTTTCTAGGCACACTCTGGGTCACGTGACAGGCCTCTGCTGGTTGGGTTTTCAGACCCAGCTGGAATGACACCTGTCTGGGTGCCTGGGTTTGGACCCACACCTGCCGGCCACCGTAGCTCAGCAGAAAAAAGAATGCAGGCTCTCTTGGAGTCTCTCTCTCCAACCTGCCTGCCGTGGGTCTGCCAGTGCCAGAGGTGGGTTTTTAAAATTTCTTTTATTTTTTTAAAATTTTATTCTATCTAAGTTTCTGTGTCCCTAGGCTGTTCTGAAAGTCCAGTATTAAATCTCAGTAGGCTTTCTTTCTTTTTTTTTTTATTGACCTCAAAGAGAAGCTGTTTGTTCTCCTTCCTGATCCCGCACAATGGAGGAGTTTGGGAAGTAAACTTCTCTACTCTGCTCTCTTGACCAAGCTCACAAATCTTCTTAAGAAGAGATAATGACATATTAGTACCTTCTGAAGTCCTGGATTATTTATTCTGAACCATTTATTTCTTCTTTTTCTCTGTATGCAGTGTGATGAGTTGTATCACATGCATAATTTCTCATAAGCACTCTCACAATCAAAATTCCGTGTCCCTCAAACCCAGCAGGATGTTCTTTTGCAGTCAAGTCTTCCATCCATTCTTGGCAACCCCTCATCTGATCTACATCTCTATGCTTTTACTTTTTCAGAATGTAATATAAATGCAAACATATAATGTCCTGAGACTTTTCATTCAGCATTAATGGTTTTGCGACACCCATTTTGCTGTATTTATCAATAAAGCATTCCTTCTAAAGAAGGCTGAGTAGTATGCCATTGTATGGGTGTATCAAAGTTTATCCATCTGCCCATTGAAGGATATTTTTGCTGTTTTTCAGCTTTCAGCTAATGCAAACAAATACTCTATGAACATTTGCAAAATTGGCCTATACATGGACACATGCTTGCATTTTGCAGGAGGTAAGTACTTGGAGTAGAATGACTCGATCATTTAAGTGTATGTTTAATGTTTTAAGGAACTGTCAAAATGTTTTCCAGAATGACTGTATCATAGTGCATCTCTACCAGTAACATATGAGAGTCCTAGATGATCATATCTTCATTCATACTTGGTATTGTCACCTATATTTCAGTTTTAGCCATTCGAATGTGTGTAGTGGCATCTCATTATGGGTCGAACTTGCATCTCCTTAATGGGTAAAGACATGGAACACCTTTTTGCATCCTTTTACACAATTGGACCACTTTTTTAAAGATTAAGAAAGAATCACATGCCATAAAATTCATCCTTTAAGGTATACAATTTAGTGTTTCTTAATATTTTCATAAAGTTGTGCAGCCATCACCACTGATTTCAGAACATGTTCATCATTCATAAAGAAACTTCAAATCATTGCCTAGGTGCTATACCTCCTTCCCTTCCCTGCATCCCTTGGGGACCATTAACTTAATTTTTGTGTCTGTTTGCCTGGTCTTGACCCTTCAATAAATGGAATCATACAACCTGTGGTCTTTTTTTTTTAAGAACCAAATTTAGAACATTTTATTTCCTTGTAAGTTCTGAAACCATTTAAAAGTGCTATTACTACAAGTCATTACTACACATTATTTAAAGACAGAGAAGAGAGACTACAACATAATCTTGACCTTTACTATGCATCAGTTCAGTGCGTTACATCTGCCAAATAAACCTGTAGTTATTACCCTGTTTTAGGAAGCAAAGAAAGCTCAGAGGTCTTCTCCTTACTGAAATTTGGGCTCACAGACCACTGGAATTGGGCTGCAGACTCCATAATCTCCCTTCCACACCATGCATCTTCTTTCCAACAATCTGCTTGTGGATTATGGAAGCCCCCATTTTTAAAAAAATCATTTTTTATTCAAATTTGTTATATATGACAGCAGAATGCATTAAAATTCATATTGCACATATAGAGTACAATTTTGAACTCTAGAGAGGGCAAAGGGGTGGGAGGGAAAGGGAGAGGGCATGGGGGTAAAAAAGATGGTGGAATGAGATGGATATCATTACCCTAAGTACATGTATGAAGACACGAATGGTGTGAACCTGTGGTCTTTTGTGGCTAGCTTATTAAATTTAGTTTTAAACTTTCAAGGCTTATCATGGTCATAGCACAGTAAAGGAATCAGTATTTAATTTCTTTACTCAGCTGGATAATGCTCCATTGTCTGACTGCAACCTATTTTTCATTCATTCACCAGCTGGTAGACACTTAGGCTATTTATACTTTTTGGTTATTTGACTATTATGAACAATACTGCTATGAACACTCATGTACAAGTCTTTGTGTTGATGCATCTTTTCAACCATCTTAGAATTCTCCAGAAGCGAAACTGCTAGATTATATAAAAACTTTATGCTGGAATTTTTTTTTAATATTTATTTTTTAGTTTTTCGGCGGACACAACATCTTTGTTTGTATGTGGTGCTGAGCATCGAACCCGGGCCGCACGCATGCCAGGCGAGCGCGCTACCGCTTGAGCCACATCCCCAGCCCTATGCTGGAATTTTTGAGGACGTGACAAACTGTTTCTCATAGTGGCTGAATCATGTTACATTTCCAGCAAGAATATATACAGGTTCCAATTTCTTCACATTTGAGCCCATTTTTTTTTTTAAATTGGGTTTTATTGTTCAGTTATAAGAGTTCTCTATGTATTCTGAATGCTAATCCTTTACTGGCTATAGGATTTGCAAAAATCTCTCCATGTTCTGTGGGTTGTCATTTCACTTTCTTGATGGTGTCCCTTGAAGCTTTAAAATTTTCATTTTGACAATGTCCAATTTTTTTTATATATATATATATATATATATATATATATATATATATATATATATATATATATATATAGCTTGTGCTTTAGTGTCATATCTAAGAAATAATTGCCTTATTGTCTTATAGACTTATGCCTATATTTTCTTCTAAGTGTTTTCTAGTTTTTAAATTTTTTATCCTCACATTTATGTCTATGATCCATTCTGAGTTAATTTTTGCATTTGGTGTGAAGAATGGCTTCAACTTTATTCTTTTGCATCTGATTAGCCAGTCATCCCAGTATCATTTGTTGAAAAGACTATTCTTTCCCTATTAAGCTTTCTTGACATCCTTGTCAATGATAATTGTCCATGAAATTATGGATTTACTTCTGGACTCTCAAGTCTATTCCATTAGTCTGTAATCCATCCTATGCCAGTACCACAATGTAGCTTAGTAATGAGTTTTGAAATTGAGAAGGGCGAGTCTTCTAACTTTGTCCTTCCTTTTCAATATTATTTTGACTCTTTAATTCTCTTGTATTTCCCTATTAATTGATGTATATAGATCAGTTTAGGAAGTGTTGACATCTTAACAACGTTAAATCTTCCAATCATGATCACAGTATAACTTTCCAGTTTTTTTAGGTCTTCATTTTCTTTCAATGATATTTTATAATTTTCAGTATATAAGCATTGTACTTCCTTTGTTAAATTAACTGTTGGTATAAGCATCCCCCAAAGCTCCTGTGTTAATGCAGAAATATTTGGGCCTGAAATGATCAAATTATGAGACATAACCTGATCAGTCCATCCTAGGTAGAATGGACCAACTGGGTGGTAAGTGCAGGCAGATGGGGTCTGGCTGGAGGAGGTAGGTCACTGGGAAATGTGCCCTGGAAGGGTTCATGTTCCCCACTCCTCAACTTCCTAGCCAACATTAACAGAGCGGTTTTCTGCCACCACACCATTTTGCCACAATGTTTTGCCTCACCTTGGGTGGGCCCAAAGCAATGGAGTTGGCAGATCATGGATTAAATCTCTGAAACCTTGAGCTAAAATAAAATTCCCTCCTCTTAGTTGTTCTTGTCAGGTGTTTTATTTACCATGACGAAAAGCTAACTAACACAAATATTAAATAGAAGTGATAAGAATCGACATCCCTACCTTGACCTTGATCTTAGAAAATTACCTTGTCTTTGATCTTAGAAAATAGCTTTCATTTTTCACTATGAAGTATGTTAACTGTAAGTTTTTTTTTTTAAATAGATGTCCTTCATCATGTCAGAAAAGTTTCCTTCCATTTAATATGAAAGGGTAGGAGACTTGGTAAGCAAAATGCTTACCAAAATTTGGTAATGCTTTCTTACCAAAATTTAGTTAATGCTTTCTTCATGAAGCCCTCTCCTATAAGTTTTTTTTTTTTTAATTTCAAAATTCAGAAAGAGCTGATTCTGTTAGCTCATGTCAACTTAATGATTGCTTCCTGGGAAAACTGACTTTTTGTTTTCCTCTTCCATTTCTATGATATCACTCAATGTTGTCTTTTGCAGAGAAAAAAATTTGTTTTAATGTTTATTTTTTAGTTTTAGGTGGACACAATATCTTTATTTTACATTTATGTGGTTCTGAGGATCGAACCCAGTGCCTCATGCATGCTAAGTGAACACTCTACCACTGAGCCACAACCCAGCCCTGAGAAAAAATTCTTAATTTTGAAGAAATCCAATATGTCAATATATTCTTTTATAGACCATCCATTTTGGTATCACATCTAAGAACTTTTTTACCAAAGTTTAGCTATAAATGTTTTCTCCTAAAAGTTTTGTAGTTATGTATTTTACATCTAAATCTAGATCCATGTTTATTTTTTCAATAATGTATGAAGTTTAGGTTGATATTTATTTATTTACTTATTTTGGTACTTAGATATCCAATTGTTTCAAGACTATTGAAAATTCTATACTTTGTCCATTAAACTGCCTTTCCACTTTTGTTTAAAATTAATTGGCCATATTTATGTGGGTTGACTTAACACTCTGTATTCCTTACTGTTTACCTATATGTAATCCCTTTATCAATACCATAATATGTTGATTAATGTAGCTTTATAATGGTATTAAAATTGGATAATGAGTCTTCTTACATTATTTATTTATTTTTAAAACTTTGATTATTCTGATCATTTTGCCTTTCCACATACATTTTTTTGTTTATCTTATTTTTTCTATATACCTTTTTAAAACCAGTTTATGCATATTTTTCAAAAAAATCCTGACAAGATTTTAATTGGAATGTCATTAAATCCATAGATGAGTTTGGCAACAATTCATTTCTTAATAATATCGAATGCCCTAATGCATTAACTGTTTGCATTTACTTAGAATTTCTTTAATTTACTTATAAAAAGTTTGTTATTTCTCAGCATTCAGAATCTCTATATGCTTTGTTAGGTACATAAAAATATTTCATATTTTGGAACTATTTTTAATGTCATTATTTCTCAAATTTCATTAATAATATTTAGAAATTTAGTATTTTTTAGTACTAATATTTTATCCTACTAACCTCTTTTATTATTTTAATACCCCATGTCTTAGCTTCATTGTATTTTCCCCCATAGATACACATGTTATCTGTGAAGAGGACAGTTTATTTTCTTCCCTTCCAGTTCATATGCATTTTATTTACTGATCTTGACTTATTGTGTGGGTTAGGGATAAAAACATTCGGTCTTTCTTCACTGTGTTCTCAGTGGTGTGTTTTTCTGGATGCCTTTTATGAGGTTCAGGGAGTTTGTTTCTATTCCCAGTTTGATGAGAGTTTTCATTTCAAATGACATTTTTCACTTTAAATTTCTTTTTTTTTTTTTTTTTTAAATTTTTTATTGTTGGCTGTTCAAAACATAGGAAAGGCAGCAGAATACAACAGACACTAGTATGGCAATATGTAAATCAATGGATGTGTAACTGATGTGATTCTGCAATCTGTATATGGGGTAAAAATGGGAGCTCATAACCCACTTGAATCAAATTGTGAAATATGATATATTAAATTTCTTTTTATGCATTACTGGATTTTGTCTATTAATATGCAGGATTTCATTAAATTGTTTTTTTTTAAATAGTCAGTTTTTTTGCCACTGTGACCAAAAGACCTGATAAAAACAATTTTAAACAAGAAAAGTTTATTTAGGTGTCTTGGTTTCAGATGTCTTTGTCCATAGACAAAGTTCCATTGCTCTGGGCCTGAGACGTGGCAGAACATCATGGCAGAAGGGTGTGGAGGAGGAAAGCAGCTCAGGATGTGGCCACTAGGAAGCAGAGAGACAGCTCCCCCCACCATGGACAAAACATAAACAACAAAGGCAGGCCTCAGTGACCCACCTCCTCTAGCAATACCCCACCTGCCTGCAGTTATTACCAGTTAATCCTTATCAGAGGATTAATGCACTGATTAGGTTAAGGATCTCACAACCCAGTCATTTCATGTGAGCTTTTGGGCAACACCTCATATTTTAACCATGGCATTTATTTTTTCTATGTTAAACTAGCCTTACATTCCTGGAATGAACCCCATTTGATCATAATGTGTTATTCTTTTTATGCATTACTGGATTTGCTTTGCTAATATATTTTTTAAGGATCTTCTTCCCCATGTTTATGAAGTGCATTTGTCTGTAGTTTCTTTTTTTCTTTTACTCTTTGCCTGGCTTTGGTATGAGGGTTATGCTACCCTCCTAAGTGAGTCTGAAGTGTCCTTTCCTTTTCTGTTTTCTGGAAAAGATTGGTAGAATTGCAAGTATTTCTTATTTAAATGCTATTGAATTTACCAGGACTCTGAACTTGGAGTTTGCTTTCTACAAAGATTCCAAATTAAGGATTTAATTTCCCTAATAGATATAGTACTAATCAGGTTCTCTGCTTTTCCTTGGGTGAGTTTGATAGTTTGTGGTTTTAAAGAAATTTGTTCATTTTGTTGAAATTGTCAACTTTATGTGCATAGAGCTGTTTGCTGTATTTAATACCTTGTAAATGCCTATGGTTCTATAGTGATAGTCCATCTTCTGTTCCTGATAATGGAAATTTATTTCTTCTCTCTTTTTTGATGATCTTATTCAAGATTTATCAACTTTAAAGATCATTACATTTTCTATTGGTATATGATTTTAATTCATTGATTTCTGCTCTTTTTTATTTCTATATATCTGCTTGCTTTGGGCTGATTTTGCTATTTTTGAATTTCATTTGGTGGAAGTATAGGCTGCTCACTTGAGATCTTTTTATTTTCTGCTATAAGCATTTTATGCTTGCCTTAACTGCTTCTCACAAATTTTGATATGTTACATTTTTATTTTATTTACTTCAAAATATTTTCCAATTTCTCTTGATACTTTCCCATATGTTATTTAGAAGTGTGTTAACTTCCGTGTGTTGGGACATTTCCAATTATCATTCCGTTACTTTGAATTTATTTCCACTATGAGAATATAAACTCTGTATATTTTCAATTCTTTTAAATTTGTGAAGGTTTGTTTTTATAAATATCAATTAGTTTCAACTTATTGATAGTGTTGTTGTTTCTTCTATATATTAGCTGACTTCTTTCTCCTTATTTTATTGACTATTAATATGGAATATGAAAATATCCGATTTTGATTTTAGGTTGTCTTTTTTCCCTTTCAGTTATGTACACTTTTGCTTTATTTATTTTGTCTATTATTTGATGCATACATATTTAGGACTATTATATCTTCTTGGTGACTTCATGCTTTTATATTTTGAAAGATCTCTCTTTATCCCTGATCATTTTTGTTGCTATGAAGTCTTCCTTACATGATATTAACAAACCCCTCCAAATTTATTTTGATTAGTGTTTTCATGTCTTTTCTTTTTCAATCATTGATGACAATGACTCCTCCTCTTCTTCTCCTCCTCCCTTCTCCTCCTCTCCCCTCCCCTCTCTTCCTCTCCCCTCCCCTTCTCTCTCCCTTCCCCTCCTTTTCCTCCTCCTTCTTCTTCACAAGTATTGGAAATAGAACCCAGGAGTGCACTACTGCTGAGCTACATTCCCAGCTCTTTTTTCATTTTTATTTGACATAGAATCCTGCTGAGTTTTCTAGGCTGGCCTTGAAATTGCAATCCTCCTGACTCTGCTTTCTAAGCAGCTATTATTGTAGGTGTGCACTGTCACACCCAACTTCTATCATTTTACTTTTACCTCACCTCATCTATATCATTATATTTAAAGTGATTTTTATGTATACAGCATAGAGTTGATTCTTGCTTTTATTTATTTTGTGGTTAAGTGTCCCTGGGTAGGTTCAATCCCGGGTACAAGACAAACAAACAAAACCACTTTATTTTTTTGCTTTCAACTATCATGTCTATTTTAATGAATTTAAGATGAGAAAAAATCTATTTCATTTAAGCACTATTTCTATTACTTTTCACTCATGTGTTTCCCTCTGTGTTTATTTTCTTTCAAGAACTTCCTTCTTTTGGAGATGAATTCTCTTAGTTTTCCTTTACCCCAGAATGTCATTACTTCACCATTTTTCTTAAAGAATATCACTTAATATATCAAATTCTGACTTGACAATATTTTTTTTAGCACTTTAAAAATTGACTTCACTGCCTTCCATATTCCATGAGAAATCTGCAGCCATTCAAATAATTTTTCCTCTGGATGCAATGCCTGTTTTTCTCTGGCTGCTTTCAGAATGCTTTCTTCAACATTAATTTTTCAGTATTTCGATTCTGATGTATCCAAATGTGGATTTTAAAAATTTCATTCTGTTTGGGCTTTGATGATCATTTATGTTTTCCAATAATTTGGAAAATTTTCAGCCATGATTTATTTAATTTTTTTCCTTTGTTCCTTATTCTTTACCATCTTCTTGTGCAACTCTGATGACATGAATCCTAGACCTTTAGATAGTGTCCCTTTATGAGGCCTCTGTAAATCTGTTCATCTATTTCTTTCCAATCTTTTTCTCACTGTTAGTTACTATCCCTATTGATGTGTCTTTATGTTTACCAACCTTTACTTCTGTGACTTCCATTCTGTCATTTAGCTCACCTAGTACAAGTTTTATTTCAGTTATTGTGTTTTTCAGTTCTAATGTTTTCTATTTGCTTTTAAAATTACTTTATATATAGAATATTATATATTCTACTTACCTGACAAGGCTTTCTATCTTTTTACTTATTATTTGAAAAGATTATTCACATTTACTTTATGATTAAAATAAATGTTGTAATGCCCCTATCTAATATAATTTCAGCATCTAAGGCATCTTCAGGTTGTTGACTCTTTTCCCTTTTCAAATGTTGAGATTTTTATTGCTCTGTGTATCCAAGACGTTTTGAATATGGACACTCTTGCTTTTAATAAATTGTATGCAGAATGTTATTTATTTGTTTGTCTAGTAGGCAGCCAATTTTGTTTTGTTCCTACTGCCTCGTCTAAGCTATTGCTCCAATGTTAATCTCATTTCCAGAGTCTTTGAGGTGATGTTTTGATCTATCTTCTGTTAATGCCATTCAGTTGCCAGTTTGACACAAGGGCTGTGGTCTAACATAAAGTTCAGTTCTTAAAGTATCAAGTAGGTTATTTTGGATCAGATCCATGTCTGCATAGCTCAGGGTAAATCCAGAAATTCATACAAATTTTCTCAATGCTCTCTGAGCCCTCCCAGATACTAATTGGTTCACAGAAATCCCCTTTTGTGGTCTTCTGACTAATAAACTATGACTTAAGTTCTTCTTTTTGCCATTCCCTTCTGTAATGTCTGTTTCTAAGGTTAAGTGGCAAGAGCATAGATGCTTCCTGATTTATGATTGAGTTACGTCCTGATTAAACCCATAGTAAGTTCAAACTGTTGAAAATGGAAAAGACGTGTAGTATATCGAATACCAAACATCCTAGCTTAGCAACACTGTAGACTGTAGAGTGTTGGTTGTTTAACTTCATGACCACAGGACTGACTGAAGCTGCTGCTCAGTGCCACTGCCCAGCATTGTCAGAGTGGCGTGCCACATATTACTAGCCCAGGAAAAGATTAAAATGCAAAATTCAAAGTATAGTTCCTGCTGAATGTGTATTGTTTTCTAGCCTTGGAAAGTTAAAAAAAATCATGAAAGCATGAATTTAACCATGGTAAGTCGGGGACCATCCGTATATACAGTAAAAGAGCAGTGAGGATTATCCCCATGTTCTGGGGTCCAGTCTCTCTGGTCTGAGTTTTAGGCACCTGCCCAGCATCTGCTGCCATCACCACCATCACCACTGTGGGGAATGGGGTGAGAGAAAAATGCAAAAGCAAAATAAGAAAAATAAATGGATTTTTTTTTCTCTCTCTCTTATCCAGAGAGCCTCCCATTGCCCACTCCATGGGCCAGAAACATAGCTCCTTTGGAGCCCACTGCCTGTGGTCCCTGGGTTGCAGGATGCCTTTGCATCTGGATCAGGAGATGCTAGGGTGGGGGAAGATGGGGATCTTATTTCCCCTACTCTGTTGCTATCACCTACTTTCCAGTCTTCAACTATGTGCTTCAGCAATAGTAGCATTTTGTTCAGCATTTTGTTTTGTTTTCTAGTTTCATTGCACTTGGAACAAAACTTGAACACTCTTCTTTATTTTTGACAGGGAAAAAAATTCCTCTGAGGTTTATTCAAAGCTCTGAGGCTGTCTTAATTGTGAGCATTACATCCTTTGTTAATAAGGTGCATGAGCTCTGGAGCCTTATACTTGCATTTAAATCTCGATTTTCCAGCTTTCTAGTTGTACAGCTTTTGGCAAGTTACTTCATCTCTGTGACACAGGGACATCTTTGATAATAATAGAAGCTACTTCATAGGGTTAATATTGCATGAGTTAGGATTGGCAAAGCATCAGAACTGAGACAAACACCTAGCAAGTGATACCTAAGTGTTGGGTTATATTGACTCATGTCTATCAGCTCCAAAGACTTTATAAATGTCTGTTAGAGTCTGTGAACAAGTCAGGATGGTGCCTGGCATTTTGCCAGGGGAATGTTAGAGTCTGTAAACAAGTCTGGATGGCGCCTGGCATTTTGCCAGAGGGAGTGGTTTGTGAAGTAATGCCAGCGAGCCATTAAGTGTGGAGATTTCTTATTGGTTGACTGCTATTTCTAGTTTATGTTAATTAAGATAAGCTGTGTGGAATGTATAAATACCTCTGTTGTCCTACAATAAACGGCTTCCACTCCTGCTGTATCAATCTACACAAGTTGCTTGTCACCCCCCCCCCCCCCCCCCCGGTTATTTTGCTGCAGCCGGACTGTGGCAAATGTCTTTGAAGAAAGTAGCAGTTCTTCTACATTGCCCAATTGCCTGGGTGTCTAACTTATTACATTTACAGAAGGCTGCCAAATAGAGTACAAAGACAATGGACTTTAGAATCAGGATGATCTGATTTTAAATCAAAATTTAAATGGATAAAGAAAATGTTATATGGTACTTCATGCACATATAACAGAATATTTGTCTCAATATGAGTCACATATGTAGAGCAATGTAAATATTTTTCCTCCTTAGTTTAAGAGAAAATGTACAATGTTTGAAGTCCACCATTCTTGATTATTACCCAGTCCTCCTTCCTCATTCATTTATCCATCAACCTATTCTTTTTTTTAAAAAATTTATCTTTTAGGTGTAGTTGGACACAATGCCTTTATTTTGTTTATTTATTTTTATGTGGTGATGAAGCTCGAACCCAGGGCTTCACACGTGCTAGGCGAGCACTCTACCATTGAGCTACAACCCCAGCCCTTTAATTTTTTTAAGTCAATGGCTGCATTTTTTAACTTTTATTTTTATGGGGGTGCTGAGAATAGAACCCAGGGCCTCGCATGTGCTAGACGAGTGCTATACCACTGAGCCACAACGCCAGCCCTCCATCAACTTGTTCTTTTATTGGTTTATTAATTAATTAACTTATATGTTCATTTATTTGATTAAAAACATTATTAAGCATTTACTTTGTGCCAGACCATGTGCCCAGTGCTGGGGAAAGAATGTAGAGCAAAAACACATGATTCCTGATCTCATGGAGTTTACATTCATCAAATAATCACCTAAACATACAGTTGCAAATATGATGAGTACATTTAAAGAGTACATGGTTTCATCTCCAGTCAGAATGGTCATTATCAAGAATACAAGTAACCATAAGTGTGGTGAAGTTGTGGAGAAAAATATGTACTCATACTTTGCTGGTGGGACTGCAAATTGGTGCAACCACTCTGGAAAGTACTATGGAGATTCCTCAGAAAACTTGGAATGGAACCACCATTTGACTCAGTTGTTGCACTCCTCAGCATAAATCCAAAGGATTTAAAATCAGCCTACTATAGTGACGTGGCCACATCAATGTTTATAACAGCTCAATTCAAAATAGCTAAGCTATGGAACCTACCTCGGTGTCCTTCAACAGGTGAATGGATAAAGAAAAGGTATTATGGTGCTTCATGCACATATAACAAAGGTATCTAAACCCAGGAGGCAGAGAAGGGAGGTGGCCAATATGAATTGATATTCAAATACAGATTAAAGACTAAATTGGCCGACTAATGAAACAGGTCGGGCAGAGAAGAGGGCAGATGGTTGGTGGCAGGGCCTGTGGTAGGACAGGAACTAAAGTGGTTGGCTCGGGGAGTTCAGAGGAGGATGGCCCAGAAGTAGGAGAGGGAAAATGCAAGATTAGGAGGTGTCAGGCCTCTAAGCTCTGTGCAGGACTCTATTGCAAGAACAAGGGAGGTAATTGGAAAGTTTTAAATGGGGATGAGATGGAAAGGGACAATGACATGATCATATTTACATAGAAAAATGGTACCCGTGACTGCCCCCATCAGGGATTTGATTGCTGTCTACAGTCATATCTTCAAGCCTTGTTTACTTACATTGAACACCTTCCATGGCCTCCTCTGGGCTCCACAGGGTACCACTCCCCTGTCACAGCTGGGCATCAGTATCTAGTGATATGGCTGGGGTACCATCCACTGGCTGATGCTTCCCCTGACTTTTTGTATTTTGTTGGTGTAGGCAAATCCTCTTCCTCTGAAAGCTAATGTGGGAAACTGCAGGGATGAGTTCTCTCTCTGATGGGAGAGAATGCAGCAGACCATAAAGGGATAAGTGGGAGATGGGAGTCCCCATGATATTTGAGTGTCTGGATTTAATCAATCCTGTTTATATACCTTTTCCTGGGCTAACAAGTTTCCTTTTGTGTGCAAGCCAATTTGCAACCCAGAGTCCTGTGTAATACATTCTTTTGGAAAGTTCTCAGCCGCCAACTTTTGTTTTGTGTGCTCATTAATTTAACTCAAAGACTAGCTGGGGTCATCCTGTCCTTTGGATGTAACTAAAATGTGGCATAAACTCCCATCCCACATACAGAGGAAAGGGGCTGTTTTCTCCTTTGGAGATTCATATGTCTGGGGTGAGGCAAAAGAGAGAGGGGAGGATAAAAGAGGGTCAATCTCGTGGCATGCGGTTCTGCCCCTAGGTCACTCTCCACCATATTTACTTCTCACATCTGGCCACTTTTCCCTTCTTTATCTCTCAGATCAGGAAGAGCTCCATTCCTTCCATCACTCCATACCATTCTCACCAGGCATTGCTATGTTGGTCTGATCTTGCTCCAAGTCTGAGTGGCAAGAGATGTTGAAATTGTCAATAACTTTAAAAGTAATATTAGACATCAACTCTTCTTAGAATATGCCAGAATTTCTCCATGGCCATTCTTTGCTATATGCTTCTGCCTCATCTTACCCCTTGTTGCTCTGTCCAGTTTTGAATCTCCATTAACTTCCTATGCAGAGAAGTTTAAATCTCTTCTGATTCCACTGTTGCCTTAATAGAACTTTCCATATAGAGCAGCCTAGAGACAAAAACCACTTGCAAATACAGTCCACTCCATGAGGAAAACTGTCTACCAGCTGTTTAAAGATAGTTTCCTCCCCCCCGCCCCCGGGCCAATCACCTCTTCAGCATCTCCTTCAACTTTTTATCGTTAATTTTTACCCCTCTCTTCAAATGCAGCAAAGAAGCCAAATGAGACCCGGGCATTAGTTCTCATGATGCTTTGCTCTCAAGTAAATGGTGTTGCAAGGATGCATTTTCACTCATCTAAGGATCTGGAAGAGACTCCAGTGCTCTCCCCTCCAACTCAGTAATTCTAAGGTACCAAATTGGCATTCGCTCAGAGCAGTCTCTTTTGTGTCGGGCAACTCTTCCCCTTTCTTTCCTCCCCACCCCTCCCATGCCCAATAAGAGCTTTGGCAAAAGAAAGAAAAGAAAAAAGAAAAAAAAAACTGACTGGGTTCCAGCTCATCTCTTTCCTTTTTCTCCCAGGTCTCATGTTACTTGAATGAAGGGGCCCTCTGCTCATTGAGCCTTCTGTGTTTGGTTATTTAAGCTGACACTTCCCTTTCTTCCCCTGCCATGAGAAAGCTTTTCAGGGTTTGGACATGTTACCTCTACCCTGGCAGAGAGGAGGGACACTGCCTTGGCTCAGGTCAGCCTGAGAGATAAAGGATGGCTCAGTTGCTGGCCCACCTGCTCTTCCTCTGCACCCGACTCAGGCACTTTGTCCCAGGAGACACCAATATGGGCGGATTGTCTGACATCCTGGGTACACTCTCTTTACCTTGGATATGGAGAAGGTAATCCAGGGCAGGCACAACAGTGAGATGTCCCTTTGTGGCATAGCAACATGCCCTTTCTAGTGTCAGTGGTAGAGTGGATTTTTCTAATAACCCTAGCCAGGAAGAATGCTTGTAGGAGACAGAATAAGACTGTAAACCCCCCTTCACCTTTCCTTCTCTTTAAAATGAAAAGAGAAGGAAAACTATAAGATGCAAACATTATGCATTATTTTTGCATGCCATATAATTCCTAGTCCTGAGAGAGGTTGGATTCAATATAAAAGGTGAAAAGATGCCAGGTGTCACTAACAATGTGAATCTTTAATAATTATCATTATTAACACACTAAATTAGTGTTAACACTATTACTATCTATTGAGCACTTAATTATGCTCTAGGTACTCTGAAAAGTGCTTCATGTGAAATGTGTCCCTGAATCTTTTCAATAATTCCATGAATCCCATTGGATATTTCTCTCCAGTTTATAGAGACAGAGTGGTTAAGTCATTTAAACCCAGCAAGTTTGTAATGGAGCCACCATTTCAACCCAGACCACCTCTGTACTCTGCATGCAGAATTGCACACTGTATCTATGCCCATCATGGATGATTAGGGAAGTGGTCGTGACCCTTGGTGGCTGTTAAGGAGAGAATTTGTATCTATGTAAGGAAAAGCAAAAGGAATTTCTTTTCTTTGGATGGTCTTTGTGTTTTCCAGCTACCACAACAGGCTTTTTTGGGTATTCTCAGCTCATGCCACTCTGACGCCAAGTAGACTTAAGGTATTCAGAGTCCCTGAGATGTATCTCCGAAGCAACACTGGAAGCTCAGAGATTCCTCCACTGATGCCTAAAACTGCATAAATATTTTAAGGAACAGGAAAGTCATAGATTTGTAATGCAATGCAGAAATGGGAGACAGGGAGCTATGGAAAGATCCAGAGTTTGGGTTTTTGAAAGAAGCTAAAGGTTAGGAGATCCTTCACTGTAGAGGGAATTCTTAATGCTCTCTTTAGCCAGTTACCAGCTGAGCAGTTACCATGGACAGGCCCTGTTGGTGGCTGGGTACTGAGAAAATAGCATGACATCCTGGTCCTTGCCTCCTGGGGCTTATATTTTAGGACAAACAGACTACTGGGTAGAGACAATCAAATGTTGTAGTTTCAGGTAGTGACAAGCCACCACCATGCAGAGAAAAACAGTGGAAGAAGATAGAAAGAGGTTCGCTGGATCAGGTCATCTGGGAATATTCTGGGCTTTTAAAAAATATTTATTTATTTGTTTGTTTGTTTGTTTAATTTGTTCTAATTAGTTACACATGACAGTAGAATGTATTTTGGCACATCATACCTAAATGGAATATAACTTCTCATTCTTCTGGTTGTACATGAGGTAGAGTTACACAGGTCATGTAATCATATATGCCCACAGGGTTCTTCAGGGATATTTGAACTGAGGCCTCCTGTCGACAAAGAGTTAACAAGTTGAGGTAAGGGAGGCTCCTTCAGAGCAGGAAGTCATCATTCACAAAGGTGATGAGGTTGACATGTCTGAGGCCAGTGTGACTAGAAAAGAGCCGATGAGAAGGAGGCTTAAGAAGTTGGAAAAACGATAGCTCATAGGGCACCCAATGTCATTAACAAAATCCAATTCAAATTTTTAAATCATCTTGTTGTCTGGTGTTTGGAGAATAGATGTTAGTAGGGTAATCTCAGAGCCAAGAAGGCCATTACAAGGTGTCCTGTTTCTGCTGTTATAAGAAAATTAATTTAGACTGTTAAGTCCAAGATCTGGAGGCCAACAGATTTAGTGTCTGTTAAGCACTCTCTGCTTCAAAGATGGCACCTCTTGGCCAGGGCACTCTCGTACCCCCTTTTTATAAGAACATTAATCTTTTTTTAATAAGAACATTAATCTTATCATGAGAACAGAGCCCTCATGACAAATCACCTCCCAAGACCCCACTCACCTCTTCATACTGTTGCATTGGAAATGAAGTCTCACCATGTTAATTTTGTGAAGTACCAACATTCAGACCACAGGAGGAGGTTACTAGACTTGTCTAGGTGAAAGATAATGACCACTCAGATAAATAGCAGAGGCAATACAGACAAGAAAATACTTAGGCAATCTCTTACTCATATTTTTTTACTATTAAAAATTGTTATTGATTTTTAAGAATTCGCTATTTTGGATAAAAGTCATGTCACACATGTGATTGCAGATAATTTCTCCTCCATACTTATGACTTTTCTTTCATTTTCTTGTCAATGTCCTTTGAAGAACAGGTTTCTAATTTTGAGGAGATACAAGCTAAGATATTCTCTCTTGCGAATCAGGCTTTTAATATCACAGCCAAGAAATCTTTGCCCAACTCAGGGTTGTGAAGATCTTTTCCTGTGTTTTCTACTAGAAGTCCTGTAGCTTTAGGTTTCACATTTCAGTCTATGATCTGTTTTTAGTTAATTTTTATATATGGCATAAGATATAGATTGGTATTGTTGGGTTTTGCATATGAACATCTGATTGTTAAAGAATCATTTTTGAAGGCTACCTTTAATCCACTGATATGACTTTGTCCCTTTCTTAAAAATCAGTTGTCTGTATACGTACAATTTTATTTCTGGCCTCTATTTCGTCCTGTAGATTATTTGTCCATCTTTATGCCTATACCACACTGTCCTGATGCTTGTAGCTTTATAAAAAGTTTTGAAGGGGGCTGGGGATGTGGCTCAAGCGGTAGCGCGCTCGCCTGGCATGCATGTGGCCCGGGGTTCGATCCTCAGCACCACATACAAACAAAGATGTTGTGGCAAAAAGAACTAAAAAATAAATATTAAAATTCTCTCTCTCTCTCTCTCTTTAAAAAAATATTTAAAAAAAGTTTTGAAGGTAGGTAATGTTAATTCCTCAACTTAGATCTTCATTTAAAAATATAAATTAGAATCAGCTTGTTGATTTCTACAAGAAAGTTTGGTGGATTTTCATTCAATTACATTGAATTCATACAATTACATTGAATTATTTTAAAAAATTTAATTTGAGGAGATTTATACCTTGACACGTTCAATTTTTCACTCTGTGAACGTGGAACGTATCTCTCGATTTATTTAGTTTTGCTTTAATTTTTCTCAACAATGTTTTATAGATTTTTAGTATTCAAGTCTTGTGTGTCTTTTATCAGATTTATACACACGTATTTTATGCTGTTGTAAATGGTTGTTCTTAAACCAATGACAGCCTCAAAGAATAAGTTGAGAAGATTTCTCTCTTCTTCCAAATTCTGAAGAGTTCATGTAAAAGTTTTGTGTAAATTATTTTTTCTTTCTTTTTTCAGTAAATGTTTTAGAAGAATCTCCAGTGAAGTCATTTGGGCTTGGAGTTTCCTTGGTGTAAAGGTTTTTTAGCTACAGTCTCAATTTATTTAACATATATAGGCCTATTGAGGATATTTATTTCTTCTTAAGTGAGGTTTGTTAGCTTATGTCATTATAAAAATGTGTCCACATCATTTAAGGTCTTTTAAAAAATTTTTTAAATTTGTTTTAATTAGTTATACATGACAGTAGAATGCATTTATGCACTTGGTATATCATACATGGGATATAATTTCTCATTTTTATGAGTGTACATGTAGAATCACATTGGTCATGCAGTCACATATATACATAAAGCAATAATGTTATTTTCATTCTACTATTCTTCCTGTCCCCATAGTCCCTCCACTGCCTACCTTTCACTTCCTTCTACCTAATCTAAGGTAACTGTATTCTTATCTAGGGCCCCACATTCCTTATTGTGAATTAGCATCTGCATATTAGAGAAAACATTTGGTCTTTGTTTTGGGGGATTGGCTCTTTTCACTTAGCATGATATTCTCTAACTCCATCCATTTACTGTCAAATGCCATAATTTCATTCTTCTTTAAAGCTGAGTAATATTTCAGTGAATATGTATACCACATTTTCTTTATCCATTTATCTATTGAAGGACACCTAGGTTGGTTCCATAGTTTAGCTATTGTGAATTGAGCTGCTATAAACATTGATGTGGCTATATTACTGTAGTATGCTAATTTTTAAATCCTTTGTATATAAACAAAGGAGTGGGATAACTGGATCAAATGGTGGTTTTGGAAATATTGCCATTTTGAAAATATTAATCCTGCCTATCCAGGAGCATGGGAGATCTTTCCATCTTTTGAGGTTTTCTTCAATTTCTTTCTTTAGTGTTCTGTAGTTTTCATTGTAGAGGTCTTTTCACCTCTTTTGTTAGATTGATTTCCAAGTATTTTATTTTATTTGAGGCTATTGTGAGTGGGGTGGTTTTCCTAATTTCTCTTTCAGTGGATTCGTTGATGATGTATAAGAATGTGTTTAATTTATGGGTGTTGATTTTATATCCTGCTACTTTGCTGAATTCATTTATAAGTTCTAGAAATTTTCTGGTGGAATTTTGTTGATCCCCTAGATATAGAATCTTGTCATCAGCAAATAGTGATAGTTTGAGTTCTTCTTTACCTATTGGTATTCCTTTAATTTCTTTCTTCTGTCTAAATGCTCTGGCTAGTTTCAAGGATGGTGTTGAATAGAAGTGGTGAAAGAAGACATCCTTGCCTTGTTCCAGTTTTTAGAGGAAATGCTTTTAATTTTTCTCCATTTATAATGATGCTGGCCTTAGGTTTAGCATATATAGCTTTTACAATAGTGAGGAACGTTTCTACTATCTTTGGTTTTTCTAGTGTTTTGAACATGAAGGTGTGCTGTATTTTGTCAAATGCTCTTTCTCATCTATTGAGATGATCATATCATTATTTTTTTAAGCTTATTAATATGATGAATTACATTTATTGATTTCCATATGTTGAACCAACCCTGTATCCCTGGGATGAACCCCACTTGATCGTGGTGCACTATCTTTTTAATATGTTTTTTGAATGCAATTTGTAAGAATTTTATTGAGAATTTTTGCATCTATGTGCACCAGAGATATTGTTCTGAAGTTTTCTTTCCTTGATGTGTCTTTGCCTGGTTTTGGTATCAGGGTGCTATTAGCCCCATAGAATGAGTTTGGAAGGGCTTCCTCCTTTTCTATTTCGTGGAATACTTTGAGGCATATTGGTGTTAATTCTCCTTTGAAAGTCCTATAGAACTTGGTTGAGAATTCATCTGGTCCTGGGCTTTTTTTGATTGGTAAGCTTTTGATGGTGTTTTCTATTTTATTACTTGCAATTGATCTGTTTAAATCATGTATGACCTCCTCATTCACTTTGGGTAGGTCTTATATCTCTAGAAACTTGTCAATGTCTTCTACATTTTCTATTTTATTGGAGTATAAATTTTCAAAATAGTTTCTAATTATCTTCTGTATTTCAGACATATCCATTGTGATATTTCCTTCTTCAACTTGTATTATAGTAATTTGAGTTTTTTCTCTTTTTTGTTTCATTAGCATAGCCAGAAGTTTAACTATTTTATTTATTTTTTTCAAAGAACTTTTTGTTAATTTTTTCAATTTTTCTTTTGTTTCAGTTTCATTGATTTCAGCTCTGATTTTAATTATTTCCCGTCTTCTACTGGTTTCGGTGTTGATTTATTCTTCTTTTTCTAGGGCTTCAAGATGTAGTGTTAGGTCATTTATTTTTTTGACTTTTTATTCTTTTAATGAATGTGCTCAGTGCAATTCATAGTGTCCCAGAGATTTTCATATGTTATATCATTGTTCTCATTTACCTCTAAGAATTCTTATATTTCATCCGTTATTTCTTCTAGTATCCATTCATAAATCAATAGTGTATTATTTAGTGTCCACTTGTTAAGAGTAGCTTCTAATTTTTACTTTATTGTTGATTTCTAATTTTATTCCATCATGAGCTGATAGAATGCAGGGTATTATCTCTGTTTTTTTTTTTATATTAACTAAGAGTTGCTTTGTGGCATAAGAAATGGTCCATTTTAGAGAAGGAGTCATGTGCTGCTGAGAAGAAAATATGTTTGCTGGTTGATGGGTGAAATATTATATATATGTCTGGTAAGTATAAATTATTGATTGAATTAGTTCTACAGTTTCTTTATTTAGTTTTTGTTTGGAAGATCTGTCCAGTAGTGAGAGAGATGTGTTAAAGTCACCCAGTGTTATTGTGTTGTGGTCTATTTGATTCTTGAAGTTGAGAAAGGTTTGTTTGATGTATATAAAGGCTCCATTGTTTGGGGCATCAATATTTGATAATTGTGATGTCCTGCTGTTATATGTATCCCTTAAGAAGTATGAAAAGTCCTTGTTGTCTCTTCTGATTAACTTTGGCTTGAGGTCTACTTTATCTGAGATGAGGATGGAAACTCTGCTTGTTTACACAATACCTATGAGTGATATTTTTTCCCATTGTTTCACCGTCATCCTGTGGATGTTTTTGCTCATGAGGTGAGTCTCTTGGAGACAGCATATTGTTGAGTCTTGCTTTTTAATCCAATCTGCCAGTATATGTCTTTTGGTTGAATAGTTTAGGCTGTTAACATTCCAGGTTATTATTGAGATTTGATTTATATTCCCTATCATTTTGATTTATTTCTGGTTTTTAACTTGACTTAGTTTCTCTTTGGTTGAATAATATTCCTTCCTTTGCTGTTTTTACTTTTTTTTCCCACCTCATCCTCATGGAATATTTTGTTGAGAATGTTCTGTAGTGTAGGCTTTCTAGTTGTAAATTCTTTATATTTTTGTTTATCATGGAAGGTTTTAATTTCATCTTCAAATCTGAAACTTAATTTTGCTGGATATAAAATCCTTAGTTGGCATCTATTTTCTTTCAGAGATTGAAATATATTATTCCAGGACCTTTTAGCTTCGAGGGTCTGGGTTGAGAAATCCACTGAAATCCAAATTGGTTTCCCCCTATATGTAATTTGATTTTTGTCTCTCATAGCCTTTAGGATTTTATTTTTATTCTCTGTGTTAGTCATTCTCATTATAATGTTCTTGGTCTGGGTCTGCTGTAATTTTGTACATTTGAGGTCCTGTAAGCCTCTTGTATTTAATTTTTTTTTCTATTTCATTCTTTAGGTTTTGGAAATTTTCTGCTATTGTATCATTGAAAAGATTGTGCATTCCTTTGGTTTATATCTCTGGTCCTTCATCGATTCCAATAACTCTTAAATTTGTTCTTTTCATGTTATCCCATCATTCTTGGATGTTCTATTCATGGTTTCTTGTCATCTTCTGTGCATGGTCAACTCTACTTTCAAGATTATGTATTTTTGTCTTCATTGTCTGAGGTTCTGTCTTCCAAGTGGTCTAGTCTGTTGATGATGCTTTCTATTGAGTTTATAATTTTGTTTATTGATTCCTTCATTTTGAGGATTTCTGCTTGTTTTATCACAATCCCTAACTCTTTATTGAAGTGTGATCTTTCACTTCCTGTATTTTTTCTTTGATTTCACTCCTTATACTATCTTTTAATTCACAGATCAATTTAACTAATGTACATTCTGAACTCCTTCTTGGACATTCCTTCTACTGTGTTATCAGTGGCTTTTATCATTGGAGCATCTTGGTTTGTTTGTGGTGCTTTATTTCCTTGTTTTTTTTTTTCCCCCCATTTTGTTTGTGTGTTTTCCCATCTAGCAGTCTGGATTTAAGGCAGCATACATTCTATCCTGTAGACCTATAGTCTGAAGGTATTCAGGGCCTCTCCTTTAATGGCAAGACTAATATCAACAGCACCCAGTATAAACAATATATATAGCCTCAAACCTAATAGCTCCCACTAAGGTGTCTACTGCTTTCTCACATTAAACAAAAATTATGAATTCAATAACGATCTATAGTATAAACAGAAAATTTGCTAAAACAATTTACAAGTTCAGATGGTGGATGAGAGAACAGAAGTAGTGTAGTACTTGATGTTTGTAAGAGAGAACCTAGAAGCAAAGATTCACAGTAAGAGTGGAAGAGGAGCTGACAGAGATTGACTGTTGGTTAGAGAAAAGTTGGAAAGAGAATCCAAGAAAATAGACAAGTGTTAGGAAGAATACAAAGGGAAAAAATTACAGATATAAAAATACAACAAAAACATAAAACACCATTCATATATCAGTGTCCTCCACACACTGATGCACAAAAAAGAACACCCTGATCCAAACATGGTAAAGAAGTTAGCAATTAGAAAAACAAAACAAAATAAATCTCAATGGAAAGTCAAACTGTCTCTGTCAGCATTCAAAATTTCTCAGCCCTGTCTCTGACGTCTCATGGGATCACCAGGTCCAGATCTATCTGGGCAGACCCAGCCACTATCCCACTAATCTGGGCTTCAGATACCTCAGGCTTGGCCATGCTGCAGTCCCAAGATCTCAATGCTGCTCTTACTTCCAGAGAGGCCACCAAGGAGACACTCATGCTATGGAGTAACCCTGAGATGCAGCAGCAAGATGGGGGCCACTAGCACTCCCAACAGGAAGACCCCAGGTGCTCCAAACCCACAGCTACCCCCACACTGGACCTTCAGGTCCGAGCTGGAGTCCTCAGACAGAGGCTATTGTGTTGGTAAACCTGCTGGCACCCTGGCCCCAGGTCCTGGTCGGTGCTCCAAGATGTGTGCAACCACATGTAGCCAGACCTGGAGTCTCTCCCTCAGCAGTCCTCTAGGCTGTGGTAACAGCAGTAGTGGTGATGGTTGGTGGCCATAGGGGACAGGTCAGCAGCGGCATTACTGCAACAGTGTCTACAACAGTGTCTGCTGCAACAGCTGTAGTGGTGACTTCAACTGCGGCTGTGGGGGCAGCATCACTCAGGTGATCTCCTAGAGGCAGCAGCAGTATTCATCGTGGGTAGTGGTGGCTGCAGCTGCATGGGCAGCAGCACCCAGAAAGAAGACCTCCAGGTGACCTCGGTGTGGCAGCAGCAGTATCAGAGGCAGCGGTGTTGGCAGTAGTAGTGTAGGTGGCAGCCGATTGGAGAAGAGACCTTTGGGCATCAGTGGCAAGGACTCAGGGGTAGCATTGGAGGTAGTATTGGCAGTGCCCAAAGACTTCTGAGCACCATAGTGGTGCCTGTGGTAGCGGAGTCTGACTCATTTAAGTTCTTGACTTTATTGGCATAAAATTATTTATCATATGCCTTTATAATTCTTTAATGTCTTTAGACTGCAGTGGCGTCACTTTTTGTGATATCTCTCTTTTTTCCTAATCAGTCTAGCAAGAGATTTATTGATTTTATTGCTCTTCCTAAACAACCACCTTTTGGTTTTATTGATTTTTCTGTTTTTATTTTTTCTATTTCATTGATTTCCACTTTGATATTGCTTTTCTTTTCTTTTTTTTTTTTTTTTTGGGGTAATTCTTTCCCTAGTTTATGAAGATAAAAAGTAAGTTCATTGATTTTAAACTTTTAAAGAAATTATTATTCTAATATAACCATTTAGAACTGTGTATTTCTTCCTAAGTTGCTAGAGTCTGTAAACAAGTCAGGATGGCGCCTGGTATTTTGCCAGGGGAAGTGGTTTGTGAGGTGGCGCCAGCGAGCCATTAAGTGTGGAAATTTCTTATTGGTTGACTGCTGTTTCTAGTTTATGTTAATTAAGATAAGCTGTGTGGAATGTATAAATACCTCTGTTGTCCTACAATAAACGGCTTCCACTCCTGCTGTATCATTCTACACAAGTTGCTTGTCACCCCCCCGATATTTTGCAGCAGCTGGACTGCGGCGCTAAGTAATGTTTTAATGTATCTCATTAAATTTTTTATATATGTGTTTTAACTTTCATTGATTTCAAAATGATTTCTAATATACATTTTAATTTTTTCTTGATCCATAGATTACTTAAAAATACATTCGTTTCTAAACATTTGAGGGTTTCCACATATCTTTGCATTATTAATTTCTTTCTTAAATCCTTTAGAATCTAAGAACCTACATAGTATGACTTAAATCCTTTTGAAAATATTTGTGTGTTTTATGGCACATTGTGGTCTTAGTAAGCTGTGTAAAGTTGAAAAGAATGTGTACTCTCCTGTTTTTTGATGTAATGTGATATTACTGTCTAATGAGTTAAGTTAATTAATATTCCTCCCTAATCTTACTGATTTTATGCTTGTTTCTTCTAACTAACAGTAAGAGTATTAAATTTTCTGAGTATGATTGTAGATTTGTCTATCTCTCCTTTTAGTTCTATTAGTTTTTGTTCCATGTATTTTTTTTTATTTTTAGCTAGGTTTATTAGAAAAATATACATTCATGGTTTAAAAAATTAAAGTACAAATTGGGAATAGTACCTTCTGCCCTGTTCTTATACAAAATTCTACTACCAACTTTAGTATTAATATTTCTTGTATATCTAACCAGAATTTTTCTAAGTATGTGCAAACTTTTTAAATATGTTTATCTTTTTTGTTAAAATTAGTATTAAGTAGTAAATATTACAAAGATGTATTACATCTATGTGTATGTGGGTATTTGTAGTGTGTGTGTGTGCGCGCGCATGCGCGCACACGTGGTTTATTTTTTATTTTTAATTTTTTTTAATTTTTTTATTGTTGGTTGTTCAAAACATTACAAATTTCTTGAATATCATATTTCACACTTTGATTCAAGTGGGTTATGAACTCCCATTTTTACCCCATATACAGATTGCAGAATCACATCAGTTACACATCCATTGATTTATATATTGCCATACTAGTGTCTGTTGTGTTCTGCTGCCTTTCCTATCCTCTACTATCCCCCCTCCCCTCCCCTCCCCTCCCCTCTTCTCTCTCTACCCCCTCTACTGTCATTCATTTCTCCCCCTTGTATTATTTTTCCCTTTCCCCTCACTTCCTCTTGTATGTACTTTTGTATAACCCTGGGTCTCCTTCCATTTCCATGCAATTTCCCTTCTCTCTCCCTTTCCCTCCCACCTCTCATCCCTATTTAATGCTAATCTTCTTCTCCTGCTCTTCGTCCCTATTCTGTTCTTAGTTACTCTCCTTATATCAAAGAAGACATTTGGCATTTGTTTTTTAGGGATTGGCTAGCTTCACTTAGCATAATCTGCTCTAATGCCATCCATTTCCCTGCAAATTCTATGATTTTGTCATTTTTTAATGCAGAGTAATACTCCATTGTGTATAAATGCCACATTTTTTTATCCATTCGTCTATTGAAGGGCATCTAGGTTGGTTCCACAGTCTTGCTATTGTGAATTGTGCTGCTATGAACATCGATGTAGCAGTGTCCCTGTAGCATGCTCTTTTTAGGTCTTTAGGGAATAGACCGAGAAGGGGAATAGCTGGGTCAAATGGTGGCTCCATTCCCAGCTTTCCAAGAAATCTCCATACTGCTTTCCAAATTGGCTGCACCAATTTGCAGTCCCACCAGCAATGTACAAGTGTACCCTTTTCCCCACATCCTCGCTAGCACTTGTTGTTGTTTGACTTCATAATGGTCTCTTTATGTTATCCCATATGTCTTGGATGTTCTGCTCATGATTTCTTAAGAGTCTCGCTGAGCTGTCTATGTTTTTTTCAAGTTGAAATACTTTGTCTTCATTGTCTGATGTTCTATCTTCTAAGTGTTCTACTCTGCTGGTAGTATTCTCCATTGAGTTTTTAAGTTGGTTTATTGCTTCCTGCATTTCTAGGATTTCTGTTTGTTTGTTTTTTATAACCTCTATCTTCCTGTATAGTTGATCCTTTGCTTCCTGGATTTGTTTGTGTAATTCATTGTCAAAGTGATCTTTCATTGTCTGATTTTGCTGTCTAATGTCTTCCTTGATACTCCAGATCATCTGAAGCATGTATATCCTGAATTCTTTATCTGACATTCCATCTGCTGCAGCTGTTACCTTTTCTAAAGTTGAGTTGACCTGCATTGCTTGTGGTCCTTTCTTTCCTTGTCTTTTCATATTGCTTGCGTTTCTTTCTGCTTGGTGAAACTATTGTGTTTTTGAAATGTTTTTTCCCCTATATATTTATATTGCTCTTGTATAGTTGAAAAGTCTCCCTTGCAGGGTCGGGCGGTGGTCTGCCTACCTTGCAGGCGCGGGCGGTGGCTCTGCTCTGCCCCTCCTCCAATTGGTGTGAAGTGTCTACCACGCCCGCGGACCCCTGGGCCTGTTCTGCCGGTCGGTCGCAGGTCTGCCTACCTTGCAGGCGCGGGCGGCGGCTCTGCTCTGCCCTAACTCCAATTGGGGTGACGTGTCTACCACGCCGGCGGGTCGCTGGGCTTATTCCGGGCGCGGGCGGCGGCTCTGCTCTGCCCTAACTCCAATTGGGGTGTCGTGACTACCACGCCGGCAGGTCACTGGGCCTGTTCCGGGCGCGGGCGGCGGCTCTGCTCTGCCCCTACTCCAATTGGGGTGACGAGTGTACCACGCCGGCAGGCCACCAGGCCTGATCCGCCGGTCAGTTGCAGGTCTGCCTACCCTGCAGGCGCGGGCGGCGGCTCTGCTCTGCCCCCCCTCCAATTGGTGTGACTTGTCTACCAGACCCACGGACCGCTGGGCCTGTTCCGGGCGCGGGCGAAGGCTCTGTTCTGCTCCTACTCCAATTGGGGTGACGTGCCTACCACCCCGGCCGGCCGCTGGGCCTGTTCCACCGGTCGGTCGCAGGTCTGCCTACCTTGCGGGCATGGGCGGCGACTCTGCTCTGCCCCTACTCCAATTGGGGTGACGTGTGTACCACGCCGGCAGGCTGCTGGGCCTGATCCGCCGGTCTGTCGCAGGTCTGCCTACCTTGCAGGCGCGGGCGGCGGCTCTGCCCTGCCTCTCCTACCATGCCCGCGGACCGCTGGGCCTGATCTGCAGGTTGGTCGCAGGTCTGCCACCCTGCGGGCACGGGTGGCGGTTCTGCTCCGCCTCCACTCCAATTGGGGTCACGTGACCACCACACCAGAGGGGCCTGATCCGGGCGCAGGCGAAGGCTCTGCTCTGCCCCTACTCCAGTTGGGGTGACGTGTGTACCACGCTGGCAGGCCACTGGGCCTGACCCGCCAGTCTGTTGCAGGTCTGCTTACCTTGCAGGCGCGGGCGACGGCTCTGCCCTGCCCCTTCTACCACGCCCGTGTACCACTGGGTCGCAGGTCTGCCCACCTTGTGGGCGCGGGTGGCGGCTCCGCTCCGCCCCCTCTCCAATTGGGGTCACGCGACCCCCACGCCGGCAAGCCGCTGGGCCTGCTCCGGGCGCGGGCGGCGGCCCGGCTCCTCCCCTCTGGCTCGAGGACAAAGCGAGAGAGACTCGGGTGTCTGTGACTCACCCCCCCTACCAGGAGACCAACTGTTTCTGTCGCCGCTGGTATTGATGAAGTTCTCTCCTCCGCTGCTTTCTGATGACATCAGATCTCTGCCATGTTGGTATCCTATGTGAATGGCAGCATTTCGTTCCCTTTGCCGGGTAACCAAAGCAACGGGTGAGTCCTGATCGGCCCTCACAGGCCCCGTCTCAGTCCTGTTGCCACTGCCCACAAAGGCTCAGTTGGTATTTACCTCCACAGTACTCAGCAGGACCCGGACCGAGAAGCAGTTTCCGCGGGCTCCTTAGCCCTGGGCCAGAGCAGTTCCGGGAGCCGGAACTCAGCCGCTCCGTGCTCGGTATATGCTCTGATAAGAGCAGGCTCCAAGAAGCAGTTTCCGCGGGCTCCTTAGCCCTGGGCCAGGGCAGTTCCGGGAGCTGGAACTCAGCCGCTCCATGCTCGGTGTATGCTCTGATAAGAGCAGGCTCCAAGAAGCAGTTTCCGCGGGCTCCTTAGCCCTGGGCCAGAGCAGTTCCGGGAGCCGGAAATCAGCCGCTCCGTGCTTGCACGGCTGGCAGAAACTGCAGCGCTGTATCCCTGCGTCACTATCTCCTCGTTTCCCAGTGCGCGCTGCAGACTCTAGCCGCGGGGCGATTTGCTGAATAAGCAGTGTTACCCTCCGTGCGACAAATCTCTCGCGTTTGAGTCACCATAGCCGATCCTCATGGGATGGAAATCCTTCCTCCAGGTTCCGGAGCATCCCACTATTGCTGGAAATTCCTAACAAGATAGCCTTTAGCCGTCCTGACTCATCATACTCCCACACAGTGACGCGGCACACGGGGGCAATGCACTCCCTTCGCCGCCATCTTTTATCCCCTGTTCCATGTATTTTGAAGCTGAATTATTATGTCTACAAATATTTAAGACTGTTACAGCTTCATAATGAATTGATAATTTTTCCATTATGTAATGAAATTCTTTATCCCTTTAATATTCTTTGCTCTGATATCTACTTGGTTGGCCACTCCAGTATTCTTTTCATTTGTATTCACGTGGTAAACATTCTTCCATCCTTTCACTTCTTAAGTTATTCACATCTGTTTATTTCTATTTGATATCTTATAGATGGCACAGTTCTTACTTTTTAAAAAAATCAGATTTGGCAATGTTTGCCTCTTTTGGAAATAGTTTAGATTATTTACACTTAATATGATTACTGATATGGTTGAACTTGAATCTATCATTCTACTACTTATTTTTGATTTGTCTCGTCTATTCTTTTTCCCCCTTGCCTACTTTTGTTTTGAATTTTTTTTATGATTTCATTTTTATTATCTTCTTAGCTCTCGTTGTTTTGTTATTTTAGTGATTGCTCTAAAACTGGTAGTATGCATTTTTTAAAATTGTTTTTGTAATTGTAGATGAACAGCATGCCCTTATTTTATTTTATGTGGAGCTAAGGATCAAACTCAGTGCCTCACACATGCCGGGCAAGTACTCTGCCACAGAGCTGCAGCCCCGAGTATGCATTTTTTGATGCATCTGAATCTACCTGTCAGTGATATCACTTCATATATTTTATAAAAATCTTACATTATACTTTTATGTCTTACCTTCTAGTCTTTGTGTTATTTTTGCCAGATGCTTTACTTCTATAGATGTTATAACCCTACCATGACTTCTTAAATTTTTGTTTAAAAAGTTGATCATCTCTAAAATAGATTTAAATAATAACAAAAAAAATATTTCTCAGCTTAGTTTTCATTTCCAGTATTCGTCATTCCTTTGTATAGACCTATCTACGTTTCCATTGGGTATCATGTTCTACCTGGTAGCATGTTGGTAGTATAGTGTTGAATTCCCTCAGTATTTTTATGTCTGACAAAGATCTTACGTTGCCTTTGTTTTTGAAAGGCATTTTGCTTGAAAAATATTCTGGTTGATGGTTTTGCCTTTTAGTATTTTTAAGGGTGTCGTTCTATGGTCTTCTGGCGTAGTTTCTAGTGAGAAATCGACTCCGACTTTTATCTTTCTTCCTTTGTACATTTTATGTCTTCCTAATTTGATTTCTGTTCAGGTTTTCTCTTTCTCTGGTTTTGAGCAATTTGATTATGTTGTGTCTTGGTGTAAATTTTTCATGTTTCTTGTGCTTGGAGTTCATAGAATGTCTTGGATTCCTGGGCTTGCAGTTTTCATTAAATAGGTAAAAAAGTTCAACCATTCTTTTCTTCAAATATATTTTTTTGTCTATGTCCTCCTTCAAGTGCTCTAATTACACATTGCTTGAATTTGTCCGAAAGCTCAAAGATGCTCTGTTCATTTTTCTCCTCCTCTTTTTCCTTTTTCTTGTTAATTTTGGATAGTTTCACTTTTCATGTCCTGAGATTTACAAATCTCGGACTCTGCAAAGTCTCATCTGTTGTGAGTCCTGTCCGTCCTGTCCAGTGTATTTTTTTTCTTATACATTGTAGTTTTTACTTTTTCCAAGTTTGATTTGAAATTTTTTATATATTCAATATTTCCTTTTAACATGCATAATCTTCATTCTATTCCTTTTGAATATCTATAATACCACAATGATAATTTTAATGTCCCATGTCTGGGTCAATTCTGGATCTCATCAATAGATTGATTTTTCTCTTCATTGTGGATTCTATTTTCTGACTTCTTTGTAAGCCTGATAATTTTTGATTGGATGCTAGATATTTTTCAGCAACATACTGAATACTCTAGGGGGAAGATCTGTAGATCTATGGAGTTTCTGTGTAACTCTTTCCGCTCTGGTATTCTGCCCTATGAACAGTAGCTGTTGTACTTTTCTTAGACCCTCACTTTTATATAAGAAAATTGAATCTACTTGGGTTCCTCTTTCATCTACCATGGGCTTGAAACTCAGTGATGTATGCTGAGGCAACTATGGGATTCCTCTCATTTGCTTCCTGATTCTCAGGGATCACTGTCCTTGTTAACTAATGTCCAGAATCTTGAAAACCATTGTTTGATATATTTTGCTATGTTTTCATGCCTTCAGGAGTAAAGGTCCTTGTTACTCTGAAAATGAAAGTCCTGAAGATTATGTTTAATGAATGATTTATAAGACCAGAAAAGGTTACTAATACTCAGAAGTCTCTGTTGGATTCAGATCTCTTGGTATGATTCAGTAGTAGATGAGGGCATATTCATTACATATTCATTATGAAAGATAGAGCACTTTTCTCATATGAATGTTCTGATTTTAAGCTATAAGTTTTGTGGGAAGCAGTTACCTGTGTGAATACTGACTGTCTGTCTAATCTTTCAGAACCCCAAGAGTTAAACTTGGCACACTATCTGTGAACGTATTCACAATACACAGGACAATTACTGTTGACAGACCATTTATGGTGCTAATGGAACAAATAATGATTCTGTAAAGTTGTAGAACAGATGGACACAGTTATTTCTGTTTCTACCAAGTCGATGCTTGAGATAAGAGTAAACTCATTTTCATTTAACCAGGGAATTTTGTTTATTATACAGAAAAACTCACTCCTCGTAAAGAATGGAGTTAGCCTTTCATTAACTTTGAGGGCCTAGAAAAGCCCTAGACAAGTGGTAATTACTTCAATAGACATTTATTGAATAAATGAGCATCTATCAGTTACAAGAATAACTGGTGGCTTGTGTATAGTATCTCTCCTGTTACAAAGTGTTGTAAACACTCAGATGAGTTCACATAAAAATCTAGATTTCCAGTTCTTTTTTGACAAGGGAAGCTTCTTTTCAGCAGAGCAGACTCTTTTCATTTATTTACCATAGCCCTGTGGCCTGAGCATATATTTTCAGTTTACAATCCCTTCCTCAGTACTTCATCCTTCCTAATTATTTTGTTTTCATTGAAATATCTTCCTAATAAAGATAATACCTAGAACAGTGTGAGTAGTAAACGTGTGAGTAGTAAATGTTTCCTTATTGGAACATTTAAAAGGCTCGAAGAGGCCTTTTAAATTATTACTGAAAGTCCTCAACTTATAATTGGCAAACTGACTTTTTTTTTTTTTATATATTATCATGATGTGAAATGATGTGTCTTCAGTAGAAACTTGTTATGGTTTGGAAAGTCCCCCATAGGTGTGTGTGTTGAAGGTGGCTTTTGGAAAGCAATTGAGTCATGAGACCCGTGGATTAATCCATTGAGGGGTTTCACATTTGAAAGGACTATTGAGAGGTGGTAGAAATTGTAGGAGGTGGAGCCCAGTTGGAGGAAGTAGGTCATTGGGAATGTATCCTGTAAGGGTGAATCTTTGTTCCTTACACCCTCTGTCCCTCTGTGCCCTCTGCCTCCTGGTTGCCATGAGGTGATCAGCTTTATTCTGTTATGACCTTCTATCCTGATGGGCCATCTACCTCCATGGACCCAGAAACAATGGAGTCAGTTGACCATGGACTGAGGCTTCTGAAAATGTGAGGTGAAGTAAATCTTTTCTCCTTTGAGTTTTTTCCTCAGGTATTTTGTCACAGCAACCGAGAACTGACTAACACAAAACTGTATTTCAAATTTTGAGTTCTGCATTTCTCTGGGGCTAATGATATATATTCTTTTGTGATGCTGGGCAGAGGCAGTACACTGAAGCTTCTCGTCATTGCCTGATCACAAGGGTAAACAACTGATACTCGATAGGATACTGTGTTACTAAGCTGTGACACTTGGTAGGATAAGTATAATAAATGCATTTTTGACCTATAACATTTTCCATGTTTGACAGATTTCTCAGGACTAACCCTATTGTGAATCAAGAAGCATCTGTCCTTCTAGATTGTTCTGGTTTAAGTGATGAGCACAAAATCTTTGGCATTCCTCTCAAAAAAAAAAATCGACTTCCTTTCTCTTTTCTCCCTCCCTTTGAGTCTGGACAGTATTAAGGATGCCTTGGAACTGACAGAATATGTCAGAAGTAACACTGACTTTTAATGTAAGAAACAAAAGATAATGCCTCCTATCTTGTTTGCTGAGATACCCCCGTTTGGAGTCAGAGCTGCCATTCATCTGAACCAACCTGAGACTTCTATGTTGTGAGAAAGCCCAGGACACACTGCATAGGGTCTGTGTTCAACAGGCTCACCTGAGGACCCAGTCAACTGCTCTTAGGAACTGTCTGGCATGAGTGAGGATACTATCAGGTGATTTCAGGCTCAAACCATCAAGTCATCCTAAGGCTTCAAGAATTCCCAGCTGAGGCTGTAGAGAGAAACTGTGGAACAGAGATAAACCATTCATTCTGTGCTGCATTTGGATTTTGACTCATAAAATATGTAAATATGAAATAAATAGTTATTTTAAGCCAATAAATCATGGAGTAGCTCTTCAGATAGCTATAATAATTGAAATATTATTATTTCAAAAATTCTTTGAAGTAATTCTATACTAATGAACAGCCACGCTGCTTGAATCTGAGTGTCCGGAAAACGGGAATTATAGTTTCAATAAGATTAAAGAAACGAAAGTGTGTAATGTGCCAATTCTAATACCTGCAATTCCAATACCTTGCTTTCAAAAATAATTAAAACAAAAATAATATCTCTATGTAATGCTAGTTCTACAATGGAAATTTAGAGGAAATACTAGTACTAGTAAGATTTCATCATATCCTGTTGTTATCCCCTACCCCTAACACATAAACCCATAAATTCTAACCCTTGGCCACCAGATGGAAAGGGTGCTAGAAACCTAAATACTCCCCCTTCACATACACATAATTACATTTATCTGTTTTTCACTCTAGGGCCAGGGCTTTTCTTCAGGTATTGTCTCCCTGATTGGGAATTCATATTGCTTTTCTTTCATTAGATCATGCCTCTTTGTATATTGGCTTTGAATTTTATTTCAGTTCCTTTAAGAAAGATGAGGACTAAATGGAACTGAAGAAGGAATGGAGCCATTGAGTCTCTATATATTTGGATCCTTTTACAGTTCTCTCATTGACTTTGCTTTTTTGTTTTTGTGTTGCTGGGGATTGAACCCAGGGCCTTATTCCTGCAAAGCAGGCACTCTACTGACTGAGCTATGTCCCCAGCCCTCATTGACTTTTAATTGGATGGTCACTTAAAAAGTTGTAGAGCAGGGCTGGGTTTGTAGCTCAGTGGTAGAGTGCTTACCTAGCATGTCTGAAGCACTGGGTTCAATCTTGATCCTCAGCACCACATAAAAATAAATAAACAAAATAAAGGCATTGTGTCCATCTACAATTAAAAAAATAAAATAAAAAAAAAACAAGTTAGGGAGGGGAGGCGTATAGGGACAGAAAGGATAGTAGAAAGAAACAGACATTATTACCTTATGTACATACATGACTGCACGTCCAATGTGATTCTACAACATGTACAACCAGAAAAAAATGAGAAATTATACCCCATATATATGATATGTCAAAGTGCATAAATGTATTCTACCATCATGTATAACTAATAAGAACAAATAAGAAATTATTATAAGGAAAAAAAAGAAAGCACAAACTGGAGAAAAAGTTATTTACTACTTATTGATTCATTCTGAACTATTTGTCTTAGTTTTGAATATTTATTCTCTTTTGCTGCCCTCACCTTACATTGTTAGCCACCCCTGTGAACTGGTCATGGAAGCTCCCTCAACTACCTTGTGGCTTTGTTTGCATATTGTAATTAAATGCCTTAAAAGGGGAATAGGTATGACTTAGTTAGGGAGAGGGGACTTAGAACTTTCCATGCTGGTATTGAAAAATGTCAACAAAGACTTTTTGAAACAGGAGGTCCTTTGCTGGATTTAGAAGGATGGTAAAGTTGGAAAAGGTGGAATGGTCTGCAGATGGGAAATAATGTGTAGAGACAGAGGCAAGTCCAATTTAGCAAATGAGCTCTCAAGATTTCTGGGAATAAACATACATGTGGGTTATGGGGAAGTTCTTATATCTCAATTTTCCTAGGACATTCTGACCATTCTGACATTTTGCATCGATCCTGGATATTCTGATATGGACATTATATTATATGGACACTGTCTATAGGAAAGCACTAGGAAGTAAGGAAACAATAAAGTGTTTTTTTTTTTTTTGTTTTTTTTTTTTTTAAATAGGCACTTGAGAGTCATGGAAGATTTGGGGAGTTGAGAGAATCAAGGCTGAGTTTTAGAAAGATTAGTGTCATGATAATAGTAGAGGGGTTAGAAAAAGAAATAGGTCTCTGGTAATAAGTAGTGGAGAAAAGCAGTCAGAAGAAAGGCAGAGGGTGAGGAGGATCAGGCGAAGGCATGGGCAACGATTAGCATCTCATGTTCAAGGAGCAACTTCATTCACAGGAGAAGTGGCAGGAAATGGACAAGAGACAGGTTTTCCTGTTCTCTCTGTTGGGTCACTTGGTGACACAGTTGGATAATCCAGATTCCTGTGGGATGGATGGAAGGAAAATAAATAAACCTTGAAGTCTTGCAGCTTCTCCAGCTTGGAGATGTGCACCACTTTGCTGTTGGGAATAAATCCTTCAGGATTCTTTATCCCATTTACATTGTGGAAGATGGAAAGAAGAGAAGAATTCTTAAGAGCTTATTTCCATTCTGGAATTACTTCCAATCTTCAGTTTTTATTAGAGAAAGGGAAGATCTCTCTTTTTATGTGTGTTTATCCATCAAAGAATGAATGAATAAAGAAAATGTAGCATAGGCACAATGGAATACCTTTCAGTCTTAAGAAAAGAAGGTAATTTTGTGGCTACATGGATGAAACCCGAGGACACTGTACTAAGTGAAATAAGCCAGGCCCAGAAAGAAAAATACCACATGATCTCACTTATATACAATATCTAAAAAGTCAAACTGAACCATTGTAGATGGTTAGCAGGGGCCACTGGAGTGGGTGACTGGGGAGATGTTTATCAAAGAACACAAAGTTTCAGTTAGACAGTAGGAATCAGTTCAGGGGATGGATCATACAATATGACTCGAGTTAATAGCAACATCCTGTACACTTGAAAACTGTTAAGAGGGTAGATTCTAAATATCCTCCCTACAAGGGAAAGGGAAGGGGAAGGAGAAGTACTGGGGTCAGAATTAGAATAATATATATACCAGGCTTTGTATAATTACGTGAAAGTAGATTCTATTGTCTTAGATAACTAAAAAGAACCAATAAGATAAAGAATAAATTCTCCCCACAAAAAAGTCATCAATATGTGAGGTAATAGATATACTAATTAGCCTGATGCAGCTATTCCACATCTTGAGGCTATATCAATATCACATTATACATCATTAATATATCCAAATTATGTCAATTAAAAATAAATACATATATAAAATTTTAAAAAATTTTAGGGATTGAGCCCTTTCAGAGACCATTTCTTTTTCCAAGGCGGATAAACTACCTTTTTCCCCAGCTCCCCCTTGTGAAGGCCTTTGAGACTGTGTTTTTGTCTTGGAAAACATAGGATAATAACTAAGTCTTTGTACTGATGTGGGGCACTTTAAAGGCACATACGCAACTGTCTTCTCCCACAGATTCCTGCTTTCCTTTCATCTCACGGGTGCCTCGGTGGTTTTCATTCTGTTAGAGACGGGAACTTTCTGGGAGGTTGACAGGGAGGAAGCTCTTCCCCTTTTTTCTCTGAGGTGCAGGCTTATGGGGGCTGAGGGTTAACATGGGTCTGGTTTCCCAGGGGATCTCACAGACACACATGTGCCCTCGCACTTCATCTTCCTGCAAGTTCACAACCGGCCGGCCTGGGATAGGCTTTGGCTGGAGTCTTTCCCTTCTCAGGCAGATACACATCTTCATGTGCTCTTCAAGCCAATGGAAATCTGCTTGGATGCAGGAGAGCAGGTGTTTGGGTGCTGTGTGGAAGGTTAACTCACTTGCTGGAAACCTGGTTCCGAACGGTGGGGATCAAAATGCCAGTGTACCCCTCTATGAGAACAAGATCATTAGCCATTCTCGAAACCCAGCCAAGACAGATTTCATTCTCTCAACAAACATTTGACCACCTCCTCTGCATTGTCCTCAGTTCTCTGCGTCAAGGAATGTTCCAGATCCTGGAAATATTACAAAGAGCAAAACAGACAAATATTCCTATCCCCATGGAGTAGAGAGATGGAGATCATAAATAATATAGTAAATAAAATATACAACACTTTAGAGGGTGATAAGCACCAATGAGGTGAAAAATGTATGTGAGGGAAGAAAATGATGAGGAAGTTTGAAATATTAGATAGGGAAACAGTGAAGACCTCCTGGTAAGATGATACGCTACAGAAGGAGGCAAGAGAGCAAGCCATGTTTAGTGGAAGAGTATCCCAAGCAAAGGGTAGGGCCCTGGGGTGACATATTTAAATAACAGCCAACAAGGCAGTGGGAGGAAATGAGCTTTTTGTTTATAGCTGCCTTTCATATTATCTCTGCACAGTGGAGAAGGTCTAATGTGTGAGTGTGACATAGTATAAATGGTTCCATATGTCTGCTGATTTCCACTTATCCAAAGGAGCCTTTAGATAACACAGGTGCTGGAATCCTCTTCCAAGCTTTAGTCTAGGTGAGTGGATCAGGGGCAAAGTTCATGTCTCTGTCTTTGTAGATAGTTTCCCAGGTAGTTTAGATGACCTATAAGTCAGATTGACAGAGGATGATCTGTAGAGATCAACTATATGAGAATCTCTATGACAAGAACATCTATGGATCCCTCTGCAGGGGAATGAAACATTCAGATCATTCAGTTAGTGTGAGATTCAGTTATCTTATCAGCCCGGCAAAGACATGTGATGACAGGCTAAAGTTTTTATATCTTTCAAGCAAGAATTGCAACACAGTGTAGGATTTCCAGTTACCCTCCAGATTTGTCCTTTTCTGTCCTCCCATGAGACCTAACCTCTGTCTTCAGCAGGTTTTCGTCACTCTATTCCATGTCTCCTTGTATTCAAGTGTTATGGTTTGGATATGAGGTGGCTCCCGAAAGCTCCTGTGTTAATGCAGGCATGTGAAATGATCAGATTATGGAAGCAGTAACCTAATCAGTGGATTAATCCATTAGGTGGGTTAATAATTTGAAAAGACTGCAGTATTGGATTGTAACTGTAGGCAAGTGGGGTGTGGTCGGAAGAAGTAGGTCTCTGAGGGCATACTCTTGGGGATTATAGCTTGTCCCTCTGACTCCTTCCCCTCCCCACCCTCCCCCCTCTCTCCTTCCTAGTTACCATGATTTAACCATCCTTCCTCTACCATACCCTTCCGCCATGTTCTGCTCATCTTGGGCCTAGCCATGAACTGAACCTCTGAAGCTGTAAGCCCAAAATAAACTTTTCCTCCTCTAAGTTGTTCTTGTCAGGTATTTTGATCATAGCAACAAAAAACTGACTAACATACTGAGGAAGGGCTAAATAATCCAACTGTAGGTATGATAGGGGTATTTGGGTCTCAAGGGAAGAGTCTGAATCTCAGGGAAGAGGCTCAGTAGCCTGTTATTGATCAGCTGCCTCCTATTGTGTGGATCTAACATGGTCAATGTCATACAAGAACAAGGTCACTTCTAATAGCCACCAGGGAGGCAGATGTCAGTTCTTTAAAGAAGGGAGAACGAAGTTGCAGGTGCGTATTTCCTTAGGTGTATGCTCCACAGCTGAAACTTGCCTTGAAATTTTTTTTTCTTTTGAAATTGATTTAGTGCCATGGTACTCCAAGACCAAAGTACTTAAAATTGGATAAATGGCCCTACCAAATGTAGTGACCCTTTCCCTGTCCACGTTACTTGAAATTGTAATTTTCACATCCCTGGGCTCCCAGCACTGCCTAGTAATTTTATCCATAATGCTCATTACCATATGGCATACTATGTCTTTCCTATTTGTTGTCTCTTTCATTTACTACAATATTAGTTCCCAAAAGCCAGGGATTTTTTCTGTCTTTTATACTTCTGTATCCCTAGCATCTGGAACAGTGCCTGACATAGCAAGCATTTGAGAAATAGAGAAAGAGTTGAGAAGTTTATATATTTATATTTGGACACCCGGGGTTATTACACAGACATACTTTTCTATGGTTTTCCATGATTAGGAGCTCAGGGTAGAAGCCCCACCTGAGCCTCCTTTGGATTGAATCCAGTAGTAATTCCAGAAAACAAACAGAAGAGCAGGCAGGGAGACTGGTGTTGGCATAGCAGCTGCTGAGCTGGGAAGGAGGCAGCATCTGTATTACTCAAACACAGCGGCATCCCTGGGGAGAGGGTAACCCTGAGGCTTTGCAGGTCTTTTCAATATCTTGGATTAAATGAACTGTGAAATATTTGTTTTATTAGAAGAGTTTGAGTTTGTTTCTAGGCTTTAAATTGTGTCTGTTCTGGGTAGCTAATCCATAGCAGAGTGGAGTGGCAGAGTGTTTACAAAACTCCTGGGAACTTGCCCCTATCATTCGGGGTCTATCTTGAGAGGCCCTTCTCATTTCTTTTCCAAGACCAGCAATTCCTCCATTGGTATAATACATTGGGGAGAAAGATGAGCTTGCAGATTGTTTTAAAAAAATGTGAAAAGGAGAAAACTCATATCGTACTTAGGACAGAGGGACCCTGGAAATTTGTTTTAACAGAATGGCAGCAGTTCTTACAAGTTCAGACTGGAGCAAGTGCACTGAATGAGGTTAGGATGAGGGTTGAGAAAAAATCAACTCCTAAAGCTAATAGAAAATTAGAGAACTTTGATGGGATTGGGAAGAAAAAGGCTCCTCATGAGTTCACTTATGAATAAAGTTCTAGAGCATCTCCTGTTGCGTCTTAAATCACACTTCCACCCATGCCTATGAAAGCTGAGGATCTCTGCCGTTCAGGAAGGCACCCTCTTTCTGAGAGGGGAATGGTAAAGCCCAGATCCTGTGGCGAGTTCCCAAGGTGAACACAAAGGGAACCTCCTCATTCTTAACCTTAATCTTCTCTCTGTCTACTAGAGATTTGTCTTTATGTACATATGCCTGTGAATATGTATCTCTCAATGCATGGGTTGGTGTATATGGGTGTGCACGTGTGAATGTGTATGTGTAGTGTGTGTGTATAAATGCATGGGAGAAGTTTAAGAACATATACCCTCCTGATGTCTGTTTAACTCTGCAGATAGAAGAATAGGGGTGGGGAAAATAAAGGGAGAAAAAGGAGTAGGGTTTTAGTTCAAGGATTATACAATCCTAAAATGTTTTCATCTCTTTTTCTGCCAAAATATCTCCATGCATTTTGAATAGCTTTAAACAATTTTCAAAAAAATTGTAATTGAAAAATAAAGTCACTAGTGGACAATAAATTGCCTGATCTCTCCTCTTCTGCTCTATTCCATTTTCCACCCATCTAAATGACCACAGCGATAGTGGACTGGGGAGGGAATATCATCACACTATGAGGGGATTATTGTTGTCTAATGTCATTGACTTACTTCTCTACAGATGTGCCATTATTGTATGCTGTCCCTTATGTCTAGACTGCATCCTTCACCAACCCTAATTGTCTTCAGTCACCAAGCTTTGCTCATCTTCTAAGACCTATCAGGATTAAATCACCTCCATGAAGTTTTCTCCCCTTTGCTCATCATCCATTCCCTCCACCCATCCACCATGTAGTGAGTGCCTACTGAATGTTGAACACTGTGTAAAATGTTAGGTAATACAGGTATCCTTCTTGCTGGCTTGAAGACAATATTATAAAGAGAAGAGACAGAAAAGTATACGATCAAACATAAACGTATGAATATAAAATTCAAAATGGTAATGAATGCTAGGATGAAAATAGACACAGTGTCCTGAAAAGAATAGTAAAATGACACTCGGAGATGGCGCTGGTCCTGACATGGAATGGAAAACGTGAACAACATGTTATATATAAGGCGAGACAGAAGGAAAAGGAAAAAAAAAATACCTATGATCTCCTCTGCTTCTGAATTCCTATATTGGCTCACCACAGTGTTCAATGTATTCACTGCTTCTATGTTCACTGGTTTGATTTTCAAGTTCTTTTTTTTTTTTTAGCTTTGAGTTGCCTATCACGGACTAGATACCTGATAAACTAAATCAAGCATCCGTGGACTTCACAGTAAGAAGGAGCACCCTCATATTGTCCCCAAGATAACTTAAAATCTCATTGATACTACCTCTAGACAGTTTCTAAAAATTCAGAGATGATTTCCAAAATGATCTTCAGGATCTAATATTAAAATTGTTTTTTTTTTTTTGGAACTGGGGGTTGAACCCAGCGGCACTCTACAACTGAGCTATATCCCCAGCTCGTTTTTTGGGACAGGGTCTTGCTATTTTGCTTAGGACCTCACTAAATTGGTGAGGTGGGCCTTGAACTTTCGATTCTCACATCCCAGCCTCCCAGGTCACTGGGATTACAGGCATGCACCACCATGTCCAGCAAAATTGTTTTCCTTTTTAAAGTTACCTCTCTGCAAGACCATTACCTGGAAAGGGAAAGAAAGATTATCAACATCACATTTTCAATTCTGGTTGGGTAATCAGTCCTTGTAACAATTATCTTTAAAAACTATTTTAGGTGCTGAGAGGTGGAAAATGGAGTAGAGCAGAAGAGAAGAGGAGATATCAGTCAATTCATCAGACAATTTCTTTTTTGAAAATTTATGTTCCCTTAGGCCTCTGGTCTTTTCTGGGGAAGAGAGACTATTTTTGGTAGACCAGAAAGTGTCTATAGTAAGATCTAGAATCCTCCCAGCCTCTAACCACTATGCTTCCAGATTGAGTGGCTGCTACTTTCCCAAGTAACTGAGCTGCTTGTCAGTCATGTTTATTTTCCTCTAAGGTCTGCCCTGGAGGCATGAAAAGGTTTTTATTTTCTAAATCAGTCACTAGGAAAGATCTTTGCTCTATCCCTGGGGACTAGCATCTTTGAGATGGAGATGCTAGAAAGAACAACTCTAATTTCAGAAACCTAAGTTGACCAGAATATAATGGAAAACACCTGAGCATATCTGAAAAGTCATAGATTCTTGGAGTTAGAAGAAGCCTTAGAAATCATTTAGGGGGCTGGGGGTATAGCTCAGTTGGTAGAGTGCTTGTCTCACAAGCCCAAGGCCCTCGGTTCAATCCCCAGCATCAAAAAAAAAAAAAAAGAAAGAAATTATTTAGGTTGCTCTCCTGCCTGAGGCTGCAATTTGTTTACAATAGTCCTAAAAAGGACCCTATGTGTATCTCACTTAAACACAAATATTGTCCTTGTTGAAGAACTTAGTTCCCTCTAAGAAAGATCATCCTTACTTTTAATTATCTTTGGTTATTAGACATTACTTCATGCTGGTTTCATCCCACAAACTTCAGTGAAATAGAACCAATGTTTCTAGCATCTTCCTTTACTCCTCAGTATGCTCATTGAAAAGTTAAGGAACATGTCTTATGTAGGGCCTAATTAAAATTAAATTGGGCCTTAATTCAGAAGGCTTAAATTATGGCTCCACAAATTAATTGACCTTGGGCAGGTTTTTAATTTCTATGCCTTAATTCCCTCCACTCTAAAATGTGGAGAATACTTACCTTGCTGGGCAATTGTGAGGACTAAATAGGAAAATGTGTGTGAAAATGCCTAACACATGTCCAACACATAGGAGGTGCTCAATATATTTTCTTCACGGTCCCATTTCCTTTTCTCATGCTTGCTTAGAGAGCTTGAGGACAGCTCTCAAGGTAAGGAGTGCGTTTGGCTGCAAGTATCAGAAAATTCAAGTAACATTAGCTTAGATCATAAGGAAGTTTATTGTTTCTTTAATGGGACAGGTCAGGTAACTCACTGACCTCATCACAAACCCAGCCTCTATCCCTGCTCCACCATTAACATTACTGGCTTTTTCTCCCTGTGTGCTTTCTGCAACATGGTGGAAGAGGGTGGCCGTAGTTTCAGGCACTGTGGACAAATCCAAGACAGGAAGAGAGAGGAGTGGCATCTGCAAGCTGTCCTGTCACTCTCCTTCTCTTTTCTCAGGAACCAAATGGGATTCCCTGAAGCCTCACTGCAGACTGTTGCTTAGTTTTCATTGGCAAGACTGGGTAAAATGCCCATTCCTCCCTGCAGTATAGGCTGGGAAGCAATGTGGGTGAACAGGAAGGAGGGTGGGGGAGTTCACAAATTAGCCAACTAACTCTGGGAGCCATGACAATTTCCATGACTCCCCTCGCTCATCACTAGGGTTATTACTCCCCTGGGCATCAGCAGTTTTGAAAATGACTTGGTTTGCATGGTTTTCCACCCCTTTGAGATCCTTGATGGGTTAATTATGGCCAGAACCAGGTAATGGCTGTATCACTCATGGTTCAACCAGGGAGCAAAACCACTGTGACTGTTATGGACGTTGAGATTTATTGTGGGATGAGATCTTACAAAATATGGGGAGGAGTTAAACAAGTAAGAGAAGGAAGGAAAGGGCACTAACCAGCTCTCCCAAAGGATGAGCAGAGGGGGACAAGTCTGAACTTGTGAGCTGCGAGAGTGGGATCATGGAAATTTCTAGAAAGCCATGACCTCTGTCTAAAGGTGAACCCAGATCACTGCCAGAGAAATGGTCAGGAGGAAGAGATTTGCAGGGGACAGCTAGAACAATCTGGAACCTATGGGTCTTTTCTTTCATTTCATCTAACACTGGCTACCCTCAGAGAAGGAGGCCACAGTGGTTTGACTAGGCTCAGTGTTGCTTCTCCATTTCTCAAATATCTCAAAGGGGATGAGAATGAGGCTGTGCACTCAAATGTACTATGGCCACCATGAGCTTCTGTACATATTCATTGTAGTGAGAAGTGTTTTTAGGGCAATTCTCTGAAAGTCTATCAAATGATGGAAACAGAACCTATTCCAAAAGTAAAAAAGAAGATTAGTATGGTATAGGAACTTAGTTGTTTTAGGCATCCAACCAGGGGCAGGAAAAGCATAAATTTAAATTTTGAGGAAAGGGAGAGGATGAACCTACGCAGATCCTACGCCCCACAATTACGTTGCTGCATAATTTCATCCCATCATCCAATTGATTTTTGTTTCTTTAATTTCTGCTTCAAAACCCCATGACAGCAGTTTTTCCTTAAGTGCATTTTCCCTCCAGAATGAAATCTTTTATCTTTGTCTTGACTCATATATCAGTAAATGTTTAGCAGCATGTTAGCTGTTATCTTTTGTGTACTGAAGAACAAGATTGTTTAGCATAATTAAGTCACGAGATGTCTCCCCTACCCATCTCAGCATTGCTACTCTTTTTTCATCTAGGTGATAAAAGCCAGACATATATTAATCCATATCAAATTGTCTCATGATAACTTGAAAAATTAGGAGGGAAGAGTGTTATCTAATCATGAAAATAAGTTCAATACCTTCTTTCATATAAATAAGAGGTTTTTTTTTCTCCTCCATTTACAAAGCAGACAGAAGATCAGTGAGCAGGGACATTTTTTTCTAGTCCATTATGGAACACATGTGATGTATTTATTGTTTCTAAGATCTGTCCTTTAGGGTTAATTTGTCAAAAGGACAGCCTGACCAGTGTCTTCTCTGCATGGCAAGCTGAATGCCAAACAAACATCTCCTTCATTCCAAAGACACTGTTCTATTTTATTTAGGCAAAAGATGGCACTGGCTTACTTAGCAGGAAATTGCTTGGACCCGAGGACCATCTATGGCAAGCTTATTTCACAGACCTTCTCAGAGAAAGTAAGTTTTGATGTCAGTTCTTGTTAAAGAAATAGTTCCAATCTAATTTCCAATTATTACTGCCCAAATGGGAACATTCAATGCTGGGATTTCCTTATAAAAATTGCAATCCTAGAAAAAAAATCACATTTTTTAAAAAAAGTGCACGACTTAAGGGTATATACAAAAGCCAGCATTGTAAATTCCATATTGCTCTGGACATGGAGAAATAAGCAGATGGAATATATTGGAAGGGCTGAGGGCACAGATGTCTTCTTGGCTTGGGTTCAGAGTGAAAGAAGAAGCCCATTTTGTAGCTGAGTCTGTAATAGGAAGCCTCCAGATATATGGAGAGCTAAAAAATCAAGTGCACGGGTTTTAATGAACTATTTTTCAAGACAATGATTACAACATTTAAGCAACAAGTTATTGTTTGGGAGCAGATTCTTCTAGTTAATTCAAATGTGTTTTGAGTGGGACATCTTTTCAATGGTGACTGAGCTATATAAAGTCTTTTTAGATCTTTCACTTATGCATCGCTATTGATCTGTCCAATTTTTTTAAAACAACAACAACAAAACAAACAAAAACTCAAACAAACAAAAACCAAAAACCAAACCAAAACAAAAAACCCTAACAAATGGAAAAATGCAACTTAATTGCAGCCTAAGTCTTTGTTCATTACAAGTAATGTCTCTATGATGTTTGATGAACTGGGAATGGGTGTTTACTGTGTAAAGCATTTCCTTAAGATGTTAAAAATAAAATCATCTGCTATACATAGTTTAGGGCCATGTTCCTAAGGGAGAAGCCATGAAAAATGACTTCTGTTGTTTAATTCTTGCTACAAAATTTATTCATACTTACTATGGACAATGTAAGAAAGTCCAGACCAAGAGAGAAGTTGAAACCATGAAAAATCCTTCAATCAAGAAACAATCTCAGCTAACATTGCATAATAAAACCTCCAGTCATGCAAGGACTGGCTGGATAGCCTTTCTTAAATTTCTGCTCTTTTCTTCCAGCCATATCTTATAGAGGTTGTTTTTTGTATAAATGCAGATTTTTTGAAAATTTTAGTGGATGCCTATATTTTATCTGATCTATCACTTATCTAATTTATCCATTGTTTGTAGACACTGTGTTTGTTCTAATCTATTATCTATCTATCTATTTATTTTCATAAATATAGCAGCAACTATCTTCTTACATACTCTCTGTGCGCGTGCTTGATTATTTTTTTGTGTTGAATTCACAGAAGTAAAATTGCTGGATCAACGGGTCTGCACAAGTTTAACTTTTGATAGGTATTGCCAAATTGCCTGCCAAAATTTCATACCCATTATACTTCCTTCAACAGGGTGTGAGGGTGTCTTTTCTCCATATGCTCCCTAACACTGGGCAATATCAATCCAATTAATCTTTGCCAAGTTGAAATTCTAAAACAACCATAGCAGTAATACTCATCATTCTTACTTGTCTGTTCAAGGTTATCATTGAGTTTGCACATCTTTTTACGTGTGAATTAGCACTGTGTACAGAACACTATGAGTTTTCAGACTATGAACTTGTATTTATTGTATTCACACTCTTTTTTTTTTTGTATTTTAAAGAGATTATATATATAAAAAAAAAGCCTGACAGTTAGAAGACCTGACATTCCATCCCTTAGGGATGAGTTACTACTTTTCCCTGTAAAATGGGAACAATGATTAATCAAGCAGGGCACCAGGACTATTTTTTACTGTTGTGTCATTGGAAAGGGCGAGGTTTTCTGTTTGTTTCTTCTGGCTTTAGATTTTTCTTTGTTTTTAAAGTTTCTATCCACTCCTGTGGTAGGCAGTCTGTAAAATGGTCCCCAAGGATCCTCACGTCCTGGTCCTGGTATCCACACCTATGTGCAATCTCCCCTTAGGTGTGGCTGAACCTGGTGACTCGCTTCCAGGGAAGGGACCACAGCAGAAGGGACGGATGAGAGGCCACTTTCCAGATTAGGTCGCCAGTAGACTCTGACTTCATTTTGCCTAACCTGTCTCACCCTCTCATTCTCAATCACTCTTTCTCAGCATCCTTGCTTTGCGAAAAGATACCACCATGTTGTGAGTACTCTGTGAACTGGTCCATGTAGCAAGTCGCTGATGTCTTTGCTCAACAATCAGCAAGAACCTGGGGTCTGTCGATGGCTGCATGAGTGATCTTGGAAGCAGACCCTCACTCAGTCCCGCTGGAGATGCCAAGAACTCTAGCCTGTATCCTCTGGATTCAGACTTGTGAGAGACCCTGAGTCTCAGGCATCCGGCCAGCTTGTGCCCAGATCTGTGACCCTCGGGAACTGTGGGAAAATAAGTGTTTATTGTTTTAAGCTTTGAAGTTTTGGGGTATTGGTCTGTGACAATAGAAAACTAATAGGACTCCTGAGTTGTCCTCTTGGTCATAACTATTGAACTGTGAGCTCCTGCCTCCTGTTCCTGGTTTGGCCATGTGCCACCTCTCTGTCATCACTGTACCTCTCCTAGAACTTGGAGGTTCTCATCCCACTGTACTTGGCCTATCCTCAGCAAAGAAGGCTGGGGGACAGCTATACTCTGGTGTTCACCATGTCTTTTATTTTCTGTCTTTTGATGCTTTAGCATCTAGGCCACGTGACCCTGAAGGGACAGCCCCTCCCAGGGTCAAGTCCAAGATAGCACACAACGCCTCCAGGCATGTGCTTTTCAAATGCAAACCAGCCAATCCAGGGTCCACAGGCCATCCAAACACCTTATGGACTCCTTACCCTTAGAATCACTATCCAGCCTGACAGCACCTGACACAGGGGCTGGTACCAGACGGTTAAAGACACCCCCTGTGCTCAGACATTGTTCACACTCATCAGTTCTATGCCCTTTTACCCTTCCTTGCTCATTTCTTTCCCAGAAAACAACAATAAAGGTCCTTACCCACAGTTTTCTCCTCTCCTGCTGCCCCCAGACTGACCCTGCTGCTTCTCCATGTGGTTCCCTCCCTGTATGATGTGCCCCCTCCTCCTGAAATCCACAAGTATAGCAAGCTGTCTTTCCAGTGGCAATCATTTCCTGATCTGTTGGCCTTGTCATCCCTGAATAATCACAAGATCTATATTAAAACAACTTTTTTTTTTTTTTTTTTTTTTACTCCTGCTTGCCTTATTCTCCTCCCTACCTTCCCTCAATATCTTATTGAATGACTCACTTAAATGAAAGGCTGTAACTACATGTAACCAAAGGCTAGTACTGTTTCACAGAAACCCATATTAGCTGAAAGTGCAATAAGAAAAAGAAACACATCTGTAAATGCACTTGATCTGCAGGATTCCCTTGTCTATTAATATGTAAATCAGTATCAGTTCCCCTTTGTTTATTACAACTTGAAGATTCTGCCTTAGGCTCACCAGTATTTAAGAAACCAGGCTCATTAGAGCACAGGCTACCCCATGATGGTGACCCCAAGATTCACTAAGACTGGTTTGAAGTTTGCAAGTACTACCTTTAAAAATAAGAGGATTTACTGTCCACCATCTCCTCATTTCTTCTTCTCAGAAGCCATACAGGTTGGTTTTCCCAGTTATTTTATTCAAAGTACTCAACCAAATGATACTTCAAGGTCCCATTTAAGGTCTTTGAGTTGCTTGCTGGTTTGTGGGATGGTTCTGTAAATGGTAGAATGAGCCTTCAGAACCACAGGTTCTGATGTTTACTTATTCCTTGTTTCTGTGGTTCAATTTTGGTCTTTTTTTTTTTTTTTTTTTTGGTGAGGAAATAGCACTCCAGGGCATGTGATCAATAAGCCTATCTCCAGTCCTTACATTAGAATAGGGTGGGAATATACAGGAGCATGCCTCTTGGAGACTGTGTACCAGATTTCCCACACACTTGTTTTCCTGAACAGGATGTTATCATTTGTATGTAAAGGGAACAAACTTGGAAATTATTCCAGAAGAGGAAAAGTGAAAGGGTGTGCTTTCCTAAGGTACAATAGAATTTTGTCACAATTTGCATTTAATGAGCCCATTTGTCAACATTCCATTGTTCCTAAAATGCTTTTATGCACTCTTATTTGTCTTAGGTTGAACTAAGAAGCATGTAATTTACTAAATCACTAAAACATGGAAAAGAGAAATATTTCTTACTCTTTGTTCTGCATCTCAGCTGTGATGTGCCATGAATTTTGTATTTCAGGAGTGTCAATCACTTCCGATTGTAGCACTGCTTTGGTAAAAATTAAGATACTCTGACAGGTTATATTCAGGTTCTTTTACTCCTCTGTTTGTTTAATAAACTGTCTCTTCAATAACACTCTAACTCTGTGGAGGAAGACAACCTCTGAATGGTCGTGTGTTGACTAGCAAGCACACATGTGGGATAGTGGTAGGGCTTCTGTAACCAAGAGAAGTTTACAAAAAACATTAAATTGTTAAGGGAGTTGCAGTGTTTCAGAGATTGACCTTGAAGTTTTGAAAAAGTGAATTGATACACTGGAACGAGTACAAAGCCAGCTTTGGTGCTAAATGTAAATTGTTAAAAATGGTACGGAGTAACATCTGCCTCAGAGTATGCCTTAATCAGCACTGTGAAAAATGAAAGTTTAACGATCTACTATAGTGGCTTCTAAGTGAAGGATAAACAAAGGATGAAAGAGTTTCTTGCATGGTTTGTAACTGATGCTATGAAAAATGTCAAGAACCATCTGCCTCAAACTTATCCAAACTGTCATCAAGTATTCTAATCCAGTCAAACGAGATACAACTAGAACAACCTATGGAACTTGCTGAAGGCTTATCAAAAGAGTTGTAAATAAAGGAGAAAAAAACCCATCAACTGTGTAGCTGCAGATTGCAGCCAGCTTGCCTGTGGCTTTGAAATTCAATCCCATTTCTCTACTCTGACAAACTGTACTAAATAGCAAAATGGATTTTTATTGCTCTCAGCCATTTTCACTTTAGTTGCTATCAGGAGATAAATACCCAGTTACCTAATAGAATCAGAATCATGATTTATATATATTTTTAAAGGCACAGATTAGTTCGGACCTCACCGCTCAATCCATGAGTAGGCACCACATGTGTGCAGAGGAGTTTAGCACTGCATTTCGGTCAGTAAGAGATCACTCACCCATCTATGGCTAGATTCCCATGCTCTAAGATTGTATATATGTATATGTATTCATGTGTGTGTGTTCAATCTACTTACTAAATCGATTTTTAAAAATAATTACTCATTAAAAGTGTAGAGTTCAGAAGCAGAACAGTGGGGTTTATGTTCCAGTTCTGTCCCTTACTGATTGAGTGATCTTAGGCAGGTTGTATAATTTCCCTGGACTTATTTTCCTCATCTGCAGAACTGAAATAAGGATAACCACCTAATTGTAGGTGGACCTGAGTGTACACTTGTGAAATCCCTGGCGCCCATTATGGCAGAGACCAGTAATGCCCACTGTGTTTCCATTGGTTTTCTGGTCTCCTGTGCAATTGGGTTGGTGCTATTGAACTTGTTCTGGCCATTGGACCACAAGTAGAAAGGAATCATGCCATTTCCCAGCTAAGATGTTTAACTGCCCACGTGCCTCCTCCATATTTCTCCTTCTGTGACAAGGTAATCTTGGAATTGACATGTTCCAGACAGAATAGTTAAGAGAAAAATAAGGGCCACTGGTTCAACATTGGACTTTCCATGAGAAAGAAAAACGTCTTAGTTGGTCTTAGCTGATCACATTCCATGTTAATTCGTTCCTGTACATTCACATAGCAAAGCTAAGGCTAATAAATAAGTCAATAACTGTTAGTGTTTATAATTATAGATGTCTACTTTTCAACACAAAGATACACAATACACATATATTCAATGGCATGTAATGTTCTGATGATTCATGTCATTGATATTTCTAAATGAGTAGAAACCAAAGACTTTTCTTTTTTTAATGAGTCACAGGGAAAGAAGGATGAAGACGCAAATAACTGTAGGATAAGGCAAATTGTTGTTAAAGCCATAGGGTAGCTTTACAATAGAACCTTTAAGAAGTTAGAAGAGGGGACCACTCATGAAGAGCTTTGAAAAATCTCATGGCTGTGGAATCTCTTTAGCTAGCTTTGATGGGCAGGGAATATTCGAATAGATCTAGGGGTGTGGAGGGCATTCCTTGTCCGCCACCTACTTCATTTCCAAAGATGAAGAGGCCAGGCAGGAGTTTTTAGCAAAAAGAACCCGAAATGACCAATATGTATACGAAAATATATTAACTCCCACAAGCAAAGTAACCAAATAAAATTTAATCAAAATTAAAACAATAATCAGGCATTAATTTTTCACTCATTAGATTGGCCAAATTAAGTATAATAATATCTAGAGCAAGCGCTGGGTGAGGGATATGGCACTACCACTGATCTCCAGCAGAAGGATAACTTGCCAAACATCTGAAGATTTGGGCAATTATATTAAAGGCCTTAATAATGTCCACATCTTTCACACAGTGATTTCATGTCTATAATGATTTCACAAAGATAATTATATGAAGATGAATTCATCACCAAAAAAGATTAAAATAGTAAAAATGAACAAAAGAACCCATAGTAAAAGAAAATAATCTAGATGTCCATCAGTAGGAGATTGGTAAAAACAAATTATAATATATATGAGAATATTAAATTGAAATGATACATTTATAAACCCACTGACATGGGAAAATCCATACTTAAAACATTATGGACTTTATGATTACATTTGTGTTTATATTTATGAAGTTACCTATTGTCTATTTCACATTTTTAGAATTTATAAATATAGTTTATAAAATTATGTAAGGTTTAATTACACTTGCACCCATTTTATGTATTATTTTGACTTAGATTTAGATCTATATACACGTGCATATCATTTTATGTATCAAAATTTTAACAATGGTCATATTTGGTGGTTTTAAATGGGATCATTAATGATATTTATTCTTACCTCATTTTCTGAATTGCTTTCCATGTATATGTGTTACTTTTATAATATGAAAAAAGCTATTTAAAAATTAAAGAAGGAGGGTAATAGTCTTCATATTGTGACATGGATTAGGGGTTTCTCTAACAGACTCCTTCCATATGCAATGAATATAATTTATTATAACCTGACTGTAGTACTCTTTGTGTAAGGAGATGAGCTATACCATCAAAAAGGCCATTTCTGCTTCTATCTGTCATATTGGATTGAAGAATACTGCCTACCACCATTTAAAAAAATCTTTTGAGTATTAGCTGTCATTTCTCTAAAAGTCATTGTGCCTCTAATTTTGCAATAAGTCTGAAGTGGTCTGGCAGGCCACACAAAAAGATGGATTGACCATTTTAAGGAGCAGAACACTGGAACTCTCTTGCCTTGTACAGTCAAGGCAGAGAATTCTTTGTTTTGTTATGTTTAAAATAATAGTAGCTATCATTTATTAAGTGCTTCCTACTGGACCGGTCTGTGCTGAGCATTCTCTGTACAATTTCTCATTTTCCCTTACCACTATCCTTTGAGATTAGTTCAGTTGTGTTTTCCATTTTATAGATGAGAAAACTGGGTATGTAATTTGTTGAGTGTCCATGACTAAAAAGTGGCAGAATCTCTATTCTGCCTGGTAATTGAGAAATGATCAGAATGCAAATGGTGGGTCAACATGGTGAATGAAAAAGAGCCAGGTGTTTAGATAGTCGAGGTTATATTGCCTCTAATTCTTGGTAAGTCTTTTCCTGTTGGTGTGGAGTAAATATGGTAAATGGAGCATATGCGTGTATTTGCACTCTGTCACTCACCTGAGAGGACAAAAATAAAAACCTATACCTGTACATTTAGATCTATAGCAACAAAGACATAAAATGGCAGAAGAGGAACCACAATTAAGAGATGGCAGGCTGGGAGCACTGGTGCACGCCTGTAATCCTAGAAGCTCAGGAGGCCTAGGTAGGAGGATTGTGAGTTCAAAGCCAGCCTCAGCAATTTATCGAGGCCCTAAGCAACTCAATGAGACCCTCTCTCTAAATAAAATATAGAATAGAGCTGGGATGTGTCTCAGTGGTTAGGCGCCCCCGAGTTCAATCCCAGGTACCCCACAAAAAAGAGATGGCAGAGTGTTTTGGAAAGATTGAAAGCAGAAAAAAGATTAGTGACTAACCTAGCAAGGCAGACAGGGCTGAAATCTAATTGCTTGTGGTATGAGGAGGTGAGACAAAGATGTTTACTCTAGAGATTCAGGTAAAAGTTCTGAGATTGAAGGCATTCCAAAGAATATTCATGCATCCGGTCATCAACCTCAGAATATTTTTTGTCTACTTTGTAGAATTCTCACTTTCCAATATGTTATTGTATGGTTGCTTTCTTTTTCTTCATTTTTTTCGTTTTCCTTTCCAATGCAGACGTTCTGGACTTCCTTAATTATAAAACTGCCATGTTCATATTGTAAGAATTTCAAATAATGCGGAAATGTAGACAGTTATAAAAAGAAACTCACACCTCCATTCGATTCTGGAGCTGTTACCCAGAACAGTATCCACTAGCTCCATGCTGCTATTTAAATTAGAACTGATTAAGCTGAACTCAAATTGAAAATGAAATGCCTCAGTTGCCCTCATCGTTTCAAGTGCTCAAAAGGCACTGTGGCTAGTGCTTACAGTATCGAACGGTGCAGACACGGAACATTTCTGTTGTCACACAACGTCTGTTGGGTAGCATTGTTCTGGAGGGATTCACTCCTAACAGTTTATTATGTAGATTTCAGTGTTTTTTTTTTTTTTTCAATTACATACAGAATAGAAAGCATCATTTCATACATGCTCATGGTTTTCACAAATAGTCCAGCTGCTTCTTAGGAAAATCAACATTATCTTGTCCTATCCTTCTCAATTTCCACCTCAGCTCGCTGGAAGTACCCACTTGATTTTTCTTTTTAAATCAAATGATCGTTTATTAATTATAGCAAATCGAATAACATAGAAACCCAAGAAAAGCACTCTTGCCTCTTCCATTCCTGTACTATGGAGACAAAATCTACTTAGTGCTTGTTTTTAGCTATTTTGGTGGCTACTTCCACAAGGTCATTCCTTGATTTGTCACTAGTCAATGTCTATTAACGCCTCAATGGGGAAGATGAGGATTATGTTCACTCACATTGACTTCTGCCCTTTAGATCTCTTCCTATTTATAGGAAATTTATATTATTACATTCTATTAGATGCCTCTCTAGCTCTAAATGACATTGTTTAACCTCTATTTCTCATTCATCAATTTCTCCTTGACTTGAAAAATCATGATATCAGCTCCTCCAAAATATCCTCCATCATTTCCTCCCATTCCCAAGCCCCACCTTCTCTGCTGAACCTTGACCCAGACATTATATTTCTCTCTGTCCACCAAAGCTACCTTTTCTGTGCTTTCTTCATGGATTGGCAGTAGAAGTCCAAAGGCAATTAGTAACATTCATTTTAAACAAAGTACATGGTTTGAACTAAAGGCTCTATAATGTCCCTAAGTTTGGCTGTGCTGCACTGAGGATAGGCTGACATTAGACTCTCTGGAATAAACCTCTCTTACATCAGAAAGGGAGACTTTTGCGTGAGTGTGCGTGCATGCATGTGCTCATGTTTGCATGGGTAAATGCTCTTCTCCTCTGATCATGTCAGGTGGGAGGTGCATGTTTAGGGCTTTGGCTGTCCCTGGGAGATGAGCCCAGCAGTATGATTCTAATCCCTTTGATTGCATACAGGCTTCATATCCCAGGTCTTTGTTCAGATACTGTCTCTCTGGCATGGCCTGGGGGCTGTGGGTACTGCTTAGCTTTCTGATCTTCCAAAGTAGAAAAGATTCCCTAGACTGAGTTAGCACATGGACTAAAAGATACAGAGAGCAAAATTTCAATCCCAGAGATCTATGTAAATACATGGAGCCATCTATATTCTATACTCCATGAAAGTTGATGCAAGTTATTTATAATTTCAATAACCACATTGGATTGTCTTTAATACATACCAGTTGAAAGAGGTAACTGACCAAAAGCTAATATTGGAGCTTGTTCTCGGGCTGCTGTGAGGCCCCAGGAATCTCATTGGCAGTCTCTTTTGAAGATCAGTTGCCTATGTCCATTAAACCAAGATTAAATTAGTTTGTGGGAGCTGCTTTTAGCATTTGCACTATTACATTATGCATGATTCCTGACTGCACATTGCATGAACAAACTGCATGGAGGTCCATTAGTGATTTTTTAGGGCTGTGCTTCACTTGGAAATGGATTGATTTTGTGTAGGTTAATGTATAGCAGGGATGCTGCCATGGCCTTCAAAATACCCTCTTCCATTTGATATCAATAGGGAAGCACTCTTTGGGGATTATGGCTCATTTTAAAGGGATAAATTATGTAGATTGCATGATTAGAGAGCAGTAAACCCTGTTACAGTATATCGTGTCTCAGGAAAAGTAGCAATCCCCTCCTCCTTGTCTTGGAGAGGTCCGAGTACCTTATTCTGTGTGTGCTCTATGGAACTGTCCTCATCAAGGTAGAATGATATCCCTGGGATTAGTCAACAAATCAGGGAAGAGCCAAAAATTGAATGCACATTTTAAATATTGGTCATGAGAATCAGGAAACTGGGTTTTTATGAACCTTAGATCCTCCTCTGTACTGAAGAGCAGCACCCACCTTTCCGTCCTTTCTAGAACCAGGCAAGGTGCCTGGGATAGCTTAAGTGTTGGTATGCAGTTGCTGAATTGAACTAATCATTCAGCTTCCTCATCTTAGAGGTGAGGCATGGCTGGAACAGGGTATAAATAGTTAGCCAAAAAGTTCCTTTATTGAAGTGGACCTCAAGCCAGGCACAAAGGTAAACCAATCATCAGCACTACCCTCTAGGAGAGGAGAGTTGAGAGTTCCGGTGGGGGTGGCTGAGAGCAGGCAATAACCCTATAAATTGGTAGCATGTAGCAGAGGCTCTGGGAATCTGCAGAATGGTCCTCCAGCTTCTTTGGGACAATGATACCTGTGGTTAGTCAGACAGATAAATTGACAGAAGATATCCAGGCAGAGGACAGGCTTGAGTGCAGGTAGAAAGGTATCAAACACTGTGGAGTGGGCACAGATGAAGAAGCCAGTGTAGAAGGTACGGGAGAAATCAGGAGAGGTAGGTGTGTTAGCTACTATATGTTGTTACTACAACAAAACACCTGAAGTAACTAACTTTAAAAGGGCAAAGATTTAAGTAGCTTAGTTAGGGGAGTTCAAGTGCAAGATCAGATAACCCCTTTGGTTTGAACTCCCTCTAAGTGTGGTACACCATGGTGGGAATGTCTGTAGGAGCAGAACGGTCACATCTCAAACTAGAGCAGAGAGGGAGAGAGAGGGAGGATGCGCAGGGTCTCTGGATCCTTTATTAGAGGCCTTGCCCCTAATGATTAAAGACCTCCCATAAGGCCTCACTTCTCCCACCCCCTCCCCCCATACAGGGGATTGAGCCCAGGGGTGCTTAACCACTGAGCCACATCCCCAGCTCGTTTTTTGTTTGTTTGAGACAAGGTCTCAGTAAGTTCCTCAGGGCCTCACTAAATTGCTGTAGACTGGCTTTGAACCGGCCTCAGCCTCCCAAGCAGCTGAACATACAGGCATGTGCCACCATCCAGGAAGGCCCACCTCTTAAAGGTCCACAGCACCTCCCAGTACCACCCCTTTGGGGGCCACACTCTTGGATATGGACCTTTGGGGGACAGTTATCCAGACCATAAATGTAACAGAATCCCCCTTCCAGGAGAAGGAGCTGGCCTTGCCCACGGATGCTTGGCATTCAATGGCAAAAGCAAGACTCAAATCAAGACCCTTGGTTCCCAGAAACATACCACCTCCTGTGTCAGACCACGAGGCTCCTTCTCTTGCCTGGGTCCTGGAGTCAGTCTTTGGCTGCTCTTCCTGGGTAACATCTGCTGTAGACCATTCTTTTTATTGGTATTTTTAAATTATAAAAGTAGTACATGTTAATTTTTTTTAAAAAAAAGCTGAAAGATAAAAAGAGAGAAATAAAATGTCTCCCCTTGTCTGCTTTCTCAATCTCAGACCACGGTGGTTTTTAATGTATCCTCCCAGACATACTCCATGGTGGGCAAGTGGTGTGATAGACAAATGGCATCAGGCAACATGGACTGGGAAGCGACTTGCTTGGTTTATTTGATAATAAATCTCATATCCCTTCCCATGACTTCATCGTTCTGGTTCCGATGTTTTTAAATTACCACATAGTATTTCATAATGTGGATTGGCTCGAATTCATTTAAATATTACTTAATATGTATTTAAATATTACTTAAATTATTTAAATAATATTGTGTTATTGAACATTTAATTTTTCCTCTTATTTAACTATATTATAAACACACACACATATATATAAATAGACATATATATACCCATAGACACACATATATGTTCATACCATGTGAAGTGTATTTATGCCACACACAGACTATTATAGAGATGCAATATACTTATTACACAGGCATATGTATCTGCACATACACACAGGAGGATAAGTATAAAAATGGACAGGATACACTAAAAGTCATAAGACTAGTTGGCTCAAAAGAAGGGATGGAGAGGACAGTATAAGTGACTTGATCTTTATCTATAATGTTTTTTTCCCTAAAAAATACAGAAAATAGGTATAATGATAGTTATGGCATAATCCTTAGTAATTCTCTGTAGGTTTCAATTCTATAGGTTTAATTTTAAAATATGCATTCCCAAAGCTGGTTGACATTCCTGATTCCTGTAGACATGCACTTGAAAAGTATCCATGGAATCACCACAGACACCTCAGTGATAGGCTCCCCAGATTTGGTCGCAGGATTAGTGAGCAGAGCCTAAATTTCTACCTCGTTTTACTACATGAGACCAATGGGAAGCAAGGCCCAGGAATGAGTGAGACAGACGATCTCCCCCCCCCCCCCATTTCATTCCGTGGCTTCTTCCTGCAGCCCTTCTGGAACATTCCAGTGTGCCAAGCCAATTTACTCGCTGTGGACCTGCTGGTGCTCCATTGTGGTTTATTGTGAAGTGGCAGCCAGTCCAGGAACCTGTCACCTGCAATATTTTGAATCATCGTTTCCCTCTCATTTTCATCACTTTATGTCAGTCAGCTGTTCATCCCTGTGACAAGAACAACTTAAAGGAGGAAAAGTTTGTTTTGGGCTCTTGGTTTCAGAGATTTTAGTCCATGGTCAGGCAACTCCATTGCTCTGGTCCCAGGGTGAGAGAACATCATGGAGGGAGGGCCCAGCAGAGGGAAGCTCTTCAGCTCAGAGAGAGCAGGCAGACAGGCTAAGATATATCCCCAAGGCCACCCTGCCTATGACCTACTTCCTGGAGCAGGCATACCCTACCTGCTTATAATCGCTACCTGGTTAATCCATTCAAGTGGATTAATCCACCAAGCAAATTACAACTCTCATAATCTAATCATTTCACCCCTGAACATGTTTTCTGTTAACACCTTTAGAAAGTTTATTATTTACTTATCACAGAGGAGGAAACTGATGCTCCCCTTTGGTTACAGACTTGATAATCTAGGTCTCTACCTAGATTAGTGTTGGAACTAGATAAAAGAGAGAGACTGAACCTGTGAAAAATAAGATGCCCCCACATCTGTGGTTTGAAAAAGTTGTACAAATCTATGGTCTATGTTGAAAATTACCTTGAATTGCTTAGGGGTTATTTTTTTAAACTTTTATTTATTTATTTATTTTTATTTATTATTTTTAGTCATACATGACAGTAGAATGTATTTTGACATGTCATACATATACACATGGATTATAACTTCCCATTCTTCTGGTTGTACATGATATGGAGTTACACTGGTCGTGTATTCATATATGAACATAGGGAAATTATGTTCGATTCATTCTACTGAATTTTCTATTCCCATTCCTCCTTCCCCACATTCTTTCCTATCCCAGTCCAATGAACCTTCACTTCTCTTGTCCTCTCACCTATCATAAATCAGAATCCACATATCAGAGATAACATTTGGCTTTTGTTTTTGGGGGGATTAGCTTATTTCACTTAGCATGATACCTCCAGTTTCATCTATTTACTGGCAAATGCCATAATTTCATTCTTCTTTATGGCTGAGTAATATTCCACATTTTCTTTATCCATTCATCTATTGAAGGGAACCTAGTTTGTTTCCATAGCTGAGCTATTGTGAATTTAGCCGCTATAAATATTGATGTGCCTGCATCACTATAGTGTGCTGATTTAAAGTCCTTTGGGTATATGCTGAGGAGTGGAATAACTGGATGAAAGGGTGGTTCCATTCCAAGTTTTCTGAGAATCTCCATACTGGTTTCCAGAGTGGTTGTACCAATTTGCAGTCCCACCAGCAATGTATAAGTGTACCCTTCTCCCCACATCCTTGCCGACATTTATTGTTATTTGTATTCTTAATTATTGCCATTCTGACTGGAGTGAGATGAAATCTCAGTGTTGTTTTAATTTGCATTTCTCTAATTGCTATTGATGTTGAACTTTTTTTTCATATATTTGTTGACTGATAGTATTTCTTCTTCTGTGAAATGACTGTTCAGTTCCTTTGCCCATTTATTGAGTTATTTGTTGTTTTTTTTTTTGAGTTTTATAAAATTTTTTTGAGTTCTTTATATATCTTTGAGATTAAAGCTCTATCTGAGGTGTGTGTGGCAATAATTTCTCCTATTCTATAGGCTCTCTGTTTACATTTTTGATTGTTTCATTTGCTGTGAAGAAGCCATTTAGTTTGATACCATCCCATTTATTGATTCTTGATTTTACTTCTTGTCCTTTAGGAGTCTTGTTGAAGAACTTAGTTCCTAAGCTGATATGATAGAGAGTTGGGCTGACTTTTTCCTCTAGTAGGCACGGGGTCTCTGGTCTAATGCCTAGGACTTTGGTCCACTTTGAATTGAGTTTTGTGCAGAGTGAGAGATGGGGTCTAATTTCATTTTGTTACATATGGATTTCCGGTTATCCCAGCACCATTTGTTGGGATATCTTTTCTTTAATGTATGTTTATGATGCCTTTGTCTAATATGAGATAACTGTATTTATGTGGGTTTGTCTCCATGTGTTCTATTCTGTACCATAGGTCTTCATGTCTGTTTTGGTGCCAATACCATGCCATTTTTGCTATTATAGCTCTGTAGTATAATTTAAGGTCTGGTATTGTGAGGCCTCCTGCTTTACTTTTCTCACTAAGAATTGCTTTGGCTATTCTGGAGCTCTATTTTTCCAAATAGACTTCATAACTGTGTTTTTTTTATTTCTATATAGAATATCATTGGAATTTCAGTAGGAATGGCATTATATCCATATAGCTATGGCAATTTTGACAATTTTAATTCTGCTTATCTAAGAACATGGGAGATCTTTCCATCTTCTAAGATCGTCTTTAGTTTCTTTCTTTAGTTATTCTGTAGTTTTCATTGTAGAGGTCTTTCACCTCTTTTGTTAAATTGATTCCCAAATATTTTATTTTCTTTGAGGCTATTGTGAATGGAAAACTTTTCCTAATTTCTCTTTTAGTTAATTCTTCATTGATGTATAGGAACAAAATTAATTTATAGATGTTAGTTTTATATCCTGCCACATTGCTGAATTTGTTTGTGAGTTCTAGAAGTTTCCTGGTAGAGTTTTGGGGGTCTTCTAAATACAGAATTATGTCATCAGCAAATAGGGATAATTTGAGTTCTTCTTTTCCTACTTGTATCCCTTTAATTTCTTTATTCTAATTTCTCTGTCTAGAGTTTCCAGGACTATGTTGAATGGGAGTGATGGAAAAGGGTGTCCCTGTCTTGTTCCAGTTTTTAGAGAACTGCTTTTAATTTTTCTCCATTTAGAATGATGTTGGCCTTGGGTTTAGCATATATATCCAGGATATGCTCAGGACCATCAGGGAGCACTGAGGACCAGATGTGTTCCTACTATCCCTAGTTTTTTGAACATGAATGGATGCTGTATTTTATCAAATGCTTTTTTCTGCATCTATTAAGATAATCATGTGATTCTTATCTTTGAGTATATGGATGTAATGAAATTATGTTTATTGATTTCCGTATGTTCAACCAACCTTGCATCCCTGGGATGAAACCCACTTGTTCATGATGTACTATCTTTTAAATATGTTTTTGTATGTGATTTGCCAGTAGTTTATTAAGAATTTTTTCATCTATGTTCACCATGGATATTTGTCAGAAATTTTCTTTCTTTGATGTGTCTTTGTCTGGTTTCAGGGTGATACTGGCTTCACAGAATGAGTTTGGAAGGGTTCCTTTTTTTCTTATTTCATGCAATCGTTTGAAGAGGATTGTTGGTACCTCTTCTTTGAAGTTCTGGTAGAACTCAGCTGAGAATCCATCTGGTTCTGGGCTTTTCTTTGTAGGTAGGTTTTTCATGGCATCTTTAATTTCATTGCTTGAAATTGATCTGTTCAAATTATGTATGTCCTCCTGATTCAAATTGGGGAGGTCATATTTCTCTAGAAATTTGTTGATGTCTTCGAGATTTTCTATTTCCTTAGAGTATAAAATTTTCAAAATAAGTTCTGATTATCATCTGTATTTCAGTAATGCCATTGTAATACTCCCCTTTTCATCACAAATTTTGATAATTTGATTTTCTTTTTCTTTTTGTTAGCTTGGCTAAGTGTTTATCGATTTTATTGATTTTTTTCAAAGAATCAATTTCTTTGTTTTGTTGATTTTTTGAATTGTTTCTTTTGTTTCAATTTCATTCATTTCAGCTCTGATTTTAAATATATCCTGTCTTCTTCTGCTCTTGGCATTCATTTGTTCTTCTTTTTCTAGGGCTTTGAGTTGTAATGTTAGGTTACTTATTTGGTGAGTTTCTATTCCTTTAATGAATACATTCAGTGCTATAAACTTTCCTCTTAGCACTGCCTTCATAGTGTCCCAGAGATGTTCTGATGTTGTATCATTCTCATTTACCTTTAAGTATTTTTTTTTTTACTTTATCCCTGATTTCTTCTGCTATCAATTTGGCATTTAACAGCATATTATTTAGTCTCCATGTATTAGAGTAGATCCTAATTTTTATTATATCGTTGATTTTTTATTTTCCTGAACATTCTTGCATTGTCTCACACATGAGCTTTTTTAGCAATACCTCATACACAAACTATAACAGCTTTACCAAAATAATATAGCAGCACTTAAATCCTCAACTTGTCCTGTTTTCTAGAGTGCTCAGAACATTCCTATGACCCAAATGCTGGTTTTGATACAGAGTGCACACAGAGTCTTATAAATCCTGGTCTTTAGTGTTTCTGGAACAAAGCAATGTGGTTTAGTTAATGCAGATGAAATTGTGAAGCCAGGTGACCTAGAGTCTGGCTTTGGCTCTACACATTATTAACTGCTCACCCTTTTATGACTCTCATTGGTCTAATGGAAATCATGTTAGTGGCTTCCTTTATCCTGAAATGTCATCATCAGGATGAAGACAGACACATTTCCTTTCCCATTTATTAAAGACTTTATCATTACTGTAGGTAGTGATACTTGTTTCATTTTATCATCATAACTAACCTGTAGACAGTATGCTATTATTTGTTTTATAGATGAGCCAACTGAAGACAAAATATTTGAGAAAGTAATGTGTAAGTCAGAAAGTATTACACAAATGATAATTATTGCTGTGAAACATGAATTTGGTCCAGTGATCTGTTTATCTTTTCTGTTGATTCAAGTTCAGTGTTAAAAATGTATAAAGTTGTGGAAACTTCAGATACTTCATTACATCTGCTATTTAGGTATGCTGTAACAAAGTACTAAAATGGAGTGGCTTATAATAACAAAATTTATTTCCTGAGAGTTCTTAGAGTTCTTTAGGCTACAACTCCAAAATCAGGATGTCAGAAAGACCATCCATCCTCAACAGTCTAGAATCCTCCCTTTTCCAGATTCTTGTGAGCCCAACTGTTTCTTGACTGTGTTATTAAACATAACTTGAGCATAATTCAGCTCTGCCTCCAACATGGCTGTCTTTTCCTGTGTGTCTCTTTCTTTCTCTCTCTCTCTCTCTCTCTCTCTCTCTATAAGGACACCCATCATTAGAGTTAGGGTCCATGCTAATCCAGTATGATCTCATTATATCTGCAAAGACCATATTTAGAAGTAAGGTCTCACCATGGGTACCTGAATTAAATCTTCCACATGTTTTCTGGGGACACAAACCCACACCAGTCATATGATGTCTACAAAAATGTATATTATATATATGGATATATAATTTTTTTGGTACTGAGGATTGAACTCAGTGGCACTTAACCACTGAGACATATCTCTAACCCTTTTTTAAATGTATTTGTATATTTAGAGATAGGATCTTACTGAGTTGCTGAGACCGGCTTTGAACTCACAATCCTCCTGCCTCAGCCTCCCAAGCCACTGGGATTTCAGGCATGTGCCGCTGGGACCAGCCAGATATATAATAGTTCATGTATGTATATAGACATATATAATATTATGTATATTAAATATATAATGTATATTAAATATTAAATATATAATTTTATATTATCTATAAAATTATAGATCTATATATCTATAATAGTATGGATCAATGAAGTTAGTAACAAGAACATAAGTACAATTTTTATTAATAAGAAAAATTATCTAGGTCTTAGTAATTTTTTCCTAAATGTTTAAAATATCACACTTTAATTTCTATTTCTCTGCCCCAAACGTATCACAACATCTTTATAATAGTCGTTTAATTCTGTGCCATGAGGTGATCCTTTAAAAAGGTCCTCTATCATTCTAATAACCAAGATCTCAGCTTAGGGAAAAAAGGAGAAATGAAGAAAGGAACTCACATTTCCTTTGCTGTTTGTTGAGTACCTCATCATTACTCCAGGTCATACTTGTTTCACTAAATCATCACAACTTACTGTAAACATTATGTTTTTGTTTGTTTTGTGGAGGAGCAAATTGAAGCTCAAACAGTAGAATCATGTCTAAAATGTTCTAGTGCCTGAGGAACTCGCATGCTGGGGTCGGGGGGGAGGGCTCGGAATCAAAATACCCAGATGGCTTTCTCATTCTTCATTTAATTCCAGAGTAAACACTATGTGTAATCTCTGTCTCATTTCTTTAGCTACTCAGTAATATCAAGGGTACCAACTGAGCAGTGAGGGACAGACCTCATCTCTTTATGCCCTGGTGCCCAGATATCATAGTTGAGGCATTTATTATTTCTTTTGTTCATTTAGCAATATTGTGAGACATCTGCTGTATGTTAGGTCTGGGGCTCTGTTGGGTATTGAAACAAGCCCTTACAAAGCTTACAGTTTCATGGCACCTAAAGCATGGTTCTGGAGGTCAAACCAGCATCTCATTTTTGCTACCAACAATGGGAATGACTTTAGTTTAAAACACACACAAAAGACCGAGAGAAAGAAGCACTGGATGTGATATGTTCAGTCAGTTCTACAGGCCATAGAATGCTCCTTGGCTTCTAGCACAGTAAATAAAATCAAAGAGGAGAGGAGAGGAAATGATAGAGAAATTCAGCCACCCCCCATAAAGGAGATAAAAGGAACATTCATTTATGCAGGTAACTGTTGGTTCTGATGTTTGCAAGATTTCCTTTTTCATATCATAGGGCATGGTTGAAAAAACAATCCTGTTTCTAGATGCATAAATGTTGACCCACTTTAATAATTCAAATCAGAGCACAAGTTCTCAGATCTTCCAGAATGCTGCATTCAATTCAAAGATACATGAAGCAGGGAAAAGGTGCAATCTCATTAGAGGGCACGCAAGCTAGGCAATGTGGGTGGGTGGGGCAGGAAAGGTGGGGTCACCCTGCAAAGAGCCAGGGAGAGAGTACTGGTGGATATCAGAGAATGACTAGAGAAAGTAAGAAGAAGGGGGACTCTGAGGCCCCTCTGAGGAGTTGGTGTTTTCTCCCTATAGAGTGCTAGGTTTGTGGAGTCTGTGAGACCTTTGTTCCCCCCCTTTCCAGGAGTTTTCTGAAACTCATGAAAAATTTCAGTGTAATCCATTTGTCATCAAGGCAGATAGAGCACATCTGCAGTCAGCCAAGAATAATGTAGCCATGACCCAGTTGTGTCTGGGCCTGCATTTCACTGGCTCTATGTACTTCTCAAACCTGCACAAGGTCAGAATCAGTTCCTATCAGCAGGCTTAACCAAGTAGTCATGAGTCTGGAAGAAAGCCAATCATATGTGTTCACGGCATTATTGTGCCTTTCAGTGAAAATGAGGAGCACCCAAGGATTAGTCCAAGGGGACAGGATACCTATACTATGGCATATTCAAGTCATGTAGCAACATACAGAAATTCAGGCCAAAGAGCTGGGTTCACATGAAGTAACATGGCAAAATTGCATGTTTATTCTTAAATATTTTCAAGTATTCACCCCTAATATTGTTCTTTGTGTCTATTTATAAATATGTATATGTTCATTGGCACTAATATTTTCTACTTTTAAAATATCTACTAAAATGAAAATGAATCAGATAAAAAATGCAAAATATAGTATTGTCTTCTGGACCCCATAGACCATCTTTAACATATGTACAATTTGAAGATCACAACTCTGATATATAGTATTCACTGAAAAGGAGAGAGCACCGATCTCCTCCAGAACAGGCAGGTAAATATTTTCAGCTGTGTGGGCTAGACACACTGCAAATTCTCAACCCTGCTCTAGTAAGGCGAGAGCATCCATGATCCTATGTAAAGGAACGAGTGTGGCTGAGTTCCAGGGAAACTTTATTTACAAAAAAAGACTGCCCTCAGAATTTGCCTGTGCACTGAAGTTTCTTGACCTTGATTCTTGTAGGATACAGCTTTTATATAAAAATTAAAGAAACAAATATAGCCTATCAGAAGTTTTCACAACTTTATAAAAATTTAATGCTAATGTTGTTTTGACATAAAAAGACAACAGAGTTTCTTGGACCAAACTCATGTTTGGCAGCAATAATTATAACTACCATACGGCTTGTACATTACTTTCTCAAACCTTATCTCTCTTCGTTCTGATGATGACATTTCAGGATAAGGGAGGTCACTAACATTATTTCCATTAGACCAATGAGAGGCATGAAATGGTGAGCAGTTAATAATGCGTAGAGCAAAAGCCAGACTCTAGGTCACCTGGCTCCACAATTTCATTGCATTGACTAAACCACATTGCTTTGTTCAGACCAGGATTTATAAGATTCTTGTGTGAACTCTGTGTCAAAACCAGCATTTGGGCCACGGGAATGTTCTGAGTATTCTAGAAAGCAGGGCAAATTAAGGCTCTAAGTGCTCATATGTTATCTGGGAGGTGAAACCTCATAGTTGTGAAAGAGAGGAAAAAGGAAATGATTCAAAGTATTGCAGGTTGCAATTCTCAGACTGGCTGCCACTTCACATTGAGCTGTAGTGGAGCACAGCAGGTCCATCCAGTGAGTATATTCGCTTGGCACACTGGAATGTTCTAGAAAGGCATGAAGGAGCCATAGATGGAAGAGAGGGAGGAATTGTCTGTCTGGCCCCTTCCTGGGTCTTGCTTCGCATTAGCTAACATTCAAGCCATGTTGATCTGACTCTTTCTCCACCCACTTCCAGGTGACCTCTTGTGTCCTTTGAGGCTATAAATATCTATTAGAGAAATGGAAAGGAAACCAACCAGAACTTTTCTAGAGCCTCCTGCTCCCAAGAGAAATAGAAAAAAGAGAAGGATGTGAAGGCCCTGCTGAAGCAAATGGAAGATCACCAGCCGTGCACGTATTAAGACCTCATGTGCCCTCTGCTCAGTGTGGGACATGTCACTGTCATCATCAGTATGAGTAGGTCCCTGCATTTTCTAGATGAGTAACTGAGGCTTCGAGAAAATGAGTGATTTGAGGAAATCAACTGAAGGTACACAATGCCGAGCTAAAACTTGTGCCCTGGTTACCTGCCATCAAAACCAGAGTTCAGGGCTGGGAATGTGGCTCAGGGGTAGAGAGCTTGCTTAGCATATGAGAGGCTCTGGGTTCCAGCCACCACTAATTAAAGTCAAATCCCGATTTCATATACGATCAAAACATTTTAAAAAATGCCCAGTAAACTGATGCATTGCTTATCACTTAGAAATTATTTTTACCTATTTACAGTTTTCTTTAAAACTGATTTAGATAAACTGCCATTTGACCTAGAAAAGAAACTATAAACGAAAAAAGTTTGTTAGGATATTCCTAAAATATCTCCATTTTTGAGTGATGTTTCATCTGGGCTGTCAAGGTCGGCCTCACTTGTTCCACAAAGCTCCTTGGTAATGATCCATTGCTGAATCTGCTATTGTCTCAAGAATTTTCTTGTGAGCCATAGACATGACGACTCTGCTACTGTTGATGCCCACATTCAGACAGTGACAACTGTCTCATGACTGTCATGTGGCCAAGTGATTATGGAATACATCCCAAGTTCAGGGATGTAAAAAGATAAAAAAAAAAATGTATTTTAAATTCTACAAAATATGGAAATTTTATCCCTGGTTACAATCTAGATATCATCTACCATTTAGAATAAAATGTTCTCTTCCTAGAACCTGGGGGGATTTCTGCTGGCTGTATAGGCTTATTTGGGGGGAAAATGTAGAAAATCCCTCTGTTGCCGGGTTTCAGTAATCCCAACAACATTAATGAATTGGATTATTTTATAGGTAAACCTAACCCCCTCCATTCTTTGCAAGCTATGAGGTTTAACTGTGTTTGAGAAAGTTTTCCACTAAAACTCCTGAGCTTTCAACTTATGTGGAGTCTTAAGTACAATTCATCATCTTATCTAATCTGATATCCAAGGATAGCTTTGTCAAAGCAGAGTCAAGTATTGGCAATCCCTCAGAAATCTCTGAAGAATGAATAAAAGAAAAATGATTTAAAGCTGAAAGATTTAAGTAGAACTTTGAAATCTTTTTAAAAACTAAACAACGAAACCCTTCCTAAATCTGCTAATGCTGGCTTTGGAATATGAATAGAAAATCAGGCTATGGGAGCAGAGATGGATTGTGGGTATCATCTCATCTCCTGCAAGAGGTATAGTTAGCATCCTCGTCAAATAAGAATGCAGTGATCCTGTGGAAGATTTCCACAAAATAAATTCCCTTGCTTGGAGTCTCACTTCCTCTGGAAGAAACATTTTGAGGTATACGTTTATATCCTTTATCCTTGCTCTCAGACAATATGGAAAAATATGACCATGTCCCTCATATAGCAAAGGGGTTGTATGTTGTTCAGAAAGAAAATATGTATTCAGATGCAGATTTAAATTACAGTTTTGGTACTTATTAGCTATGGGACCTTGAGTTAATGCTGTGACCTCTCTATGCCTTTGTTTTCTTGTATATAAAATGGAAAAAAATAGCTGGGTCTGTTGATTGGTATGGTTTTGAAAATTAAATACAAATACTTATTAAGTATATGCAATGCGTACTAGGTAAGTGTGTGTTGGTCAGTTTTCTGTTACTATAACAAAATACCTGAGATAATCAACTTATAAAGAAGAGATATTTATTTTGACTGAAAGTTTTAGAGGTTTCAGTCCATGACTGATTGGCCCTGTTGCTTTGGGCCTGGTAGGGTGTAAAACATCATGGAGGGAATAGGTGGTGAAGGAAGCCTGTTCACCTCATTTCAAGTGCAAAAGAGAAAAAGGAAGAAATCAGGGTCCCACAATCCTCTTACAGAGCATGCCCCCAGTGACCTAAACCCTCTCATGAGGCCCCACCTCTTAACGGTTCCACCTACCAACCGTGTCAAGCTAGGGCTTAAGCCTTTAGCACATAGGCCTTTGGAGGATGTTCAGGATCCAAACTCTAGCAATGTGTTTTCTTAAAGTAAAATAAAAGTAACAACTATTCCTATTAATTCAGGTTCCTATAAATAACATAAACGAACTGGAGTCCTTTGTTATGTCATGTAGCCATTGCTTCCTTTAATTCCAAAGGAAGAACGATGAACCAGCATAGACCCTTGGATTATTTTTTCTTTGGGCATAGCTATCTCAGAATTTGTTTTCCTAAATTCTGATAAATGAAGATGGGAGTTTCCTGGATTGATGTGTAGCCTGTTTTGCGTGTGAATACAATACACACATTTTTCAACTTTCTTTTTGATTGACTTTAAATTTGTGCTTCATGCTACATAAGGACAGATGAAACTTATAGGATCTTTTGGCCAAGGCAACTGGGACATTGCATTTAATTTTTTTTTTTTTCTTGGCACCAAAGTCAGAGCTCTTAACTGAAGGACTGAAGGCTCTTTACTCCGGTGCTGTGCTATTAATGTGTCTCAGCCTCCCTCCAGGGGTTGCTTCTTTCTATCCTCTTACCTTCTGGTAAAGTCCTTTTGGGATTTGGATTTCTAGTGGAGAGAATGTGCATGTCCAGTGCACTTTTCTTGCAGCCAGGCTACTTCTTAGGCCACCAGCCAGCCCCACTCCAACCATAGCTTCCCTCATGTGAACAACCTGTTGCTGCCTCCATAAATAGAGGTCACATATACACGGGTTGGAGAATAAAAGACAAGATCTGCTCTGGTGGCAAACAGATTGACATATCTGGTACAGACACTTTGTTCCTACTTGCATTTCCCATTCATGGAAGCAAAATTCAGCAAATCATGAAAAACATGGCTCTTTGTTCTAGAAGTTTCCTAATTCAAACTCAGATTTTTCAGCCCCCTCTGTAAGTAGAATATGGTCTCCATCACAGCAGGAACATGTGACTGAGTTGGACTCCTCTGCCTCTGTATTCTCAGTGCCTTTCACGATTCCCAGTCCTCAGTCAACATTGAGCAGGTAAGTATGTTATTTCCTTGGATGTAACTTAAGTTTTAAGTTAATATACTGACTAGCTAACTGGAGTGATCACTGTCATTATGCTGTATTATTTTAAAGAAAGAAAGAATGGAAGAGAGGAGGGAGAAGTAAAGTCCCAGGCTCTCTAAGGAGCAGAGTTGTGAATGATTCCCTGCTTGTTTACACTGTTGCCATGTCTGGACCACACTTATGGAGTAGTCCAGCACCTTGACCTAGTAGCTGCCAAGAGTATCCCCTGGATTATAAATGAAAATGAGTATCTGAAATGTTTTTGGGTCTTTTTAATATTGTGATGGTCATGAATGCCTGTTTAATTTTTAAAAACCAAGCAATAAGAAATGCAACAAGATGAAAGTCTTCCTTTCTCTTCTTGCCCCCATGAACAGCTTGATCCCCTGAAGTAGCCTTTGTAACAGTTTGGTGTTGATAATCTTAAGACACTCTTCTACAACATAACACAAATACAGAGGTGGCGGTTATCACAGACATTTCCAGAGAGACTGTTTATTCGGCATGGAACTCAGAAAATCATCTCAAAGTGTAGATTACTTTATTTTCAGTAAAAGAACATTATTTGACTCTGGCCTTCTGTGCTTCCAAACTGTCAGAAGATTCAACCTCAAATTGAGCTCCTCAACTCTCCAGGATTGTACTAAGGTCCCTGGGTCTTATGAGGCACTAGGTTATCACCAAGGCTGCTGGGGCCTTCTCTCCATACTGGTTATGGCTGAGATGTCCCTTGCCTCTTATTACATAGCTAAAGCCTTGGCAGAACTTCTAGTAGTGGTAAGGATGCTGAGATGGGCCAAGTGAATGGGGGCAGAACAGGAGTAAGACCTCATTTACCATCTGAGAAGGCATGAGACCTGATGTATTTCTCTACTGTTTCAGGAGAACCAGAAATGAGGATATCATGGCTCATATCTGTGTAAATCATAATTTAGTTAAACCACGGAACTATTGCTATATTAACTATGGGTTACATCAGTCATTCTACATTTTCTTTGGGATAGTGAGTTAATAGATTACAGTAAGCACAAAGAGAAGGCTAAAAAGTCCTCCTCTCTGATCCAGCCTTTGTTTGCATGAAGTTTTTCACCAATGAGATCTTTTGGTATGTGAGAGCAAAGCTTCATAATTCAATATGCATCTGGTCATGTCCACAAGGGAGGGAATTGGCATTTGAGCTGAGCGAGGCACTGGCTGTCTTGGAAGAGACCTCTCAATAAAGTTTTCTCCCCCTTTCTTCATCACTCCATGGGGTATTGATGAGCTTTTTACCTTCCTATCTTCCTTTCCTTCTGTTTGTTCTACTCTTGGTCTTTATTTTCCTAACTGTGGCAGCAGTTTTTTAGCCCACTCCAGTATGATGGAGGGAAATCCCTTAATGAAATATCTGGCAATAAGAACTCGGGCTCTTCACACACTGTCAATAACTATTTTTGAAGTTTAAAAGAGAAGCATGAGCCTGGTGAGTTTGGAATGAGCCAACTTACTCTGCAATTTAAGCTGGTTGGTTTGAACAATATATTTGCGGCACAGAGGGAGGGGAAGTCTTGACCTCATTCCACATCGCATCCCCAACTTGAGTTCCAGTCAATTTCTGAGTCTTCAGCTAAGTCAGGGAACTTTTAAAAATCCAGGATTTAAAAAGTAAGGTGTGCCGCTGGGGAACATCCATCATGCTATCTTATCTGATACTGCTGTTTCCCCCTTCGGTTCACCAAAATAGAAAAGTCAGTGCTTTTGGGTGATGTGCCCTTGGTACTGCAGTAGAAGGCATCTTGACTAAGTTGACAAGTGCTGTTGGAAGTGAGAAGTCAGTTTTATCTTTAAGCTCCCCAAATTTCTATCCATTGGGAGTACAGCTTACTATCCAGAATCTCAGTATCTATTTAGATAACATATCAACTGCTAAAATTTATAATAGAGTAGCTAATAAAACTGGATATCAATTAACTTCTGTGCCAAGAGCGAAAGAAGAAAGTGCAAGAAGTTGCAATGCTTTGCGTTTTTGTCATATCATCTTGGTGGCTTTTTATTACTATTTCAATGTTTTTCATTATCACAGGATAGCAGGTCATGGGATTATGACACAAATACATAACCCATGTCACTCATTTCTTGACATGTACAAAGGAGCACACATTTAATGCATATATCTCGATGAGTCTGGGGGTGAGTCTGTACCCATCCCCACCACCAAGACCGCAAACATAAACATATCCAATATCTTCCAAAGGATCCTTCCACTTCAAAGAGTTCCTGGTGTTTTTCATACCCCAAATGGTACACACAAAATAATAAGCCCCAAATTTGTTTCAATTTCCTAATGCTCGTGCATCCCCACCTTTCTACCTGTGTTATATGAGACTCATGATCATTGAAAAATCAGGGTTTTTTAGAATCTTGGACTAGGTCTTGGAGATAAAACATTTTTTTATTTTTCTCATTGCTTTTTTTAGACTATTTTTTTTCCTTCTCTCCCTGTTTCTTCAAGATGATGCTCTCAGATGACTTGCTACTGTTCCTCTTTGATAGAGTCATAGTAAACATCTGAGCCAAATGTCTCCCACATCTTTATCCTTTGAGGGGAACCCTAAATTAATAAGGAGGGCCTATCAAATTTAACATCTCACATTCTTGCTTCTTTCCCTTCCAAAAGTCCTTTTCTCCACGTTCCTGTTTTCGCCATCCATTTCCATGATGGTACCCCAGATGGCTAAGCTCATTCCCATTCTTCTGTCTCTTTCAGGGGTATTTTCCCCAGATCCCCTGTGTTATTCAATCTGTTAAAACAAAGCATCACTGGAGAAGCCTTTGGATTGCCCTGTCTAAACTCACCATTCACCTCCTAATCCTTCCTACTCCCTCACTTCTTATCTTGCTTTTTTTAAAAATCCTTATGTCTCCGACTGCCATCTTGACAATGCATTATAGATGAAAGCAATTCCTCTTTCTTCCTATAATATGCTCATGAGGATAGAGCATTATCTGCTTGTTCACCACCATGGGTCTAACATGTACCTAAACTCTGTCAATTCTTATCAGACCCTAAATAGGTATTTGAAAGTGATATAATGGAAAGATCATAAGTGTTTATAGCTATGTACCAATTTACCTTGAACACTTTGGGGCCATTATTAAATTATCACACCATCTCAATGCTCATATGGTAACTCTGATATATTAAGAGCATTCCTGGGAATAATTTCCATTAGAATTTTTATATTTCTCCACTTGAAATGTGTCTGATGTGTTCTAATTAATCCAATCACTTTCATAGCCTATCCTGAATTGCTGTGCAGATTCCTCTGGGGAGCAATTTTGAAACGGGCATGCCAGCTCTTTATAATATTTCTAGCATAAGTTTTGATAATTTTTCTTTATAGAGGATGAGAGAAATTGCATAAATATCAAGGGTGAAGGAACATGGGTCATTCTTGTGAATGAGAAGATTTATTGCTTGCTTAATTCTCAAGGAAATACCTTTAGCTCCATTTTAAACTATGGGTCAATAGCTTTTCCTGTGTTTATGTAGTAGCTTTATACATGGGTCTGATATTTGGCCCCTTCTGGAGAGTTCTAAGATTCTGCATTAGAAAAATGCTCTGCTTTGTGTACAAAGATGATCTGTTGACCTGCCTACCATGGGACCTCCTGCTGGGCCGCTTTACCAGAAGTGGGATTTTTTAAAAATTTCATTTTTCTAAGGCATTAATAATTCTTTTCTGATTTTTCTTCTGATCAGTGGCCTGAATTCGTAGGGTAGCTGGCAGGATCCATAGTCACAGACCAATGCTGAAGAAAAGATTTTCCCCTTGTGTGAACCTAATTAAACTTTATATAGACTTTGGCCTCATTAACTCCTTTTTCTAAGTGATTGTATAGCACACTCCCAAGGTTAAGAAGCCCAGATGAAGTTCTTCCCTAAGGTAACCTCCTCTGAAAACACTGTTATCTTTAAAGGAAGCCACAGGGTCCCTGAACTAGAGTAAGAAGTCTTCTCCCTCTACTTTACCATCATCCGTATTCAATAAATGCAAAAGAATTGATTGAATGAAAAATGGGAAGATTGGAGATTAGAAAAGGGGGAGAAAATTATTATGTTCCTGGAGATCTTCCTTGGTAAAAGTTTTAAAAATTCAGACTGGTAACTTGGCCTTAAACATTAATCATGGCCTGGTGAGGGAGATAAGATATCAATAGTACAAACTCTCAACTTATGTGTGAAGGGAAAAATTCATGAACATTAGTACCCCTTTCCTCACCACCCTCTCTCCATTATTATGGTGAAAAGCAGAGAAAATTTCTTGCTAAAGAGAGAAAAACAGCAAGAGATGATTCAGAATCAAGTTGGATGTGTTTTGGATAGAAACTGGTTGTTATGAGAAGTGTTAAACATGAGAAATAAAACAAAAAAGCATCTTAAGAGGAAAGAATAGCTATGTACCTTGTGTGGTTTCCTTCATCTTATATGTATGTGTTTCCTAATAGAAATTATTTTTAGACATGTTTTCCATTATTGTTACTGTATTGAAGGCATTTTGGGGTCCTTTGTACCTGCTCAGTCATGAGCCACCATTGTTGGAGGGAGTCTTCAGAAATATATAAATCACCCCCCCACCCCCGCCATTGAAGCAGACATTTTTCAAATTGAGGAAAGAAGAAGGTATTCAATCAGTTGCATGTGGCTTGCCTAAGGTAATCCCTCGCTGAGGTTGTGATGGAGGGATGGGCATATTCAGGTTGGCTTTGGATGTTCTAATAATTAGAGCAAGCAAGCTGACTTCTTACCTGGGAGAGCAGAGAAGGATTCCTAAGAAGGGTAGTATCTGATTATAAGTAGATATGGATCAACAGAGAGGAGGGGCAGAGTTTCCAGATGGGCAACTGGAGAAGCAAAGAGCCCAGAGTGTCTGGAATCTTTTGCCTGGAATGTGTCCCTCAAGCCTGAACCCTGCCCCATCACACACTCCTACACCTTCACTCGATGAACTCTTCCTCATCCTCTAGGTTTTGGTGTAGATCTCGCTCTCTCCAAGCTTTCCTTGATTTTCTCCACACAAAACTATGGACATGACTCAGGCGAAACCAGGGCTTCTGTTGTCAGAGACTTCATCACACAATATGAAGCCATTGAACCTCTCATCTCCAGGGGGACAGAGGTCTCTTGCTTATCAGCATCTGTCACAATACTGGGAATAGTGTAAACCTGTAATATCTGTTTCTTTCAGTAATAAATGAGAGAGAATGAATGAATCGTGTAGGAGACTTTCTAAAAACTCCCAGAAGGTGTCACAGAAGGCATTCATCCTGGATGCCTTACCTGCTCCGTCATGAGCTACCATTGTTGGAGGGAGTCTTTAGAAATATATAAATCACCCCCACCCCCGCCATTGAAGCAGACATTTTTCAAATTGAGGAAAGAAGAAGGTACTCAAGAAAGGAGCACCAGCGGAACTCTCTTGATGGCCATGTAGGTGCAATTTCTCCTGAGCCATGCAGCTTGCCTTTCAAATAAAAAATGGTATTATTTTTATTTAAGACAAGAAATTTACCAAGATGCAAAAATACTGAGAAAAAAAAACATGGCTAAAATGTCACGCCCTAAAGCATAGCTAAGTCTCACAGAAGTAATGACATTTATTTGCTTGGAAATATTAAATATAGAATCCAGTCAGCACACCCCCCTCATTTCTTGCTCCTAAGTCTATTGTCACTGTTGTCAATCACAGCTGCTCCATCTCTCTCCCACTCACATTTATATTGAATGCACCTGTGTGACTTTAAGGTACAAGGATCCATAATAATAGGGGATTTAGAGTAAAATTCTTCTCCCACTGAATATATAAACCCAGTAAAATATTAGCTTAAATAACAGACGGAGGGGTGATGAATATATTAATCATATTGGTGAATATAGTAATCATCTCTACAAAAAGATTTGTAAGCTATGAGAGCAATAGGATGCTATGAACTCATGATTTCATTTAGGGTTTCCATGTTTATTCATCCAGCACTAATTTACCAAAATAGGTTCTTGGGGTACAGCCATGAATAGACCTAGCCCTTCACTTCGTATATTATTGTTTGAGGGGTTGGTGCTTGGTGGACATGGGATCACAGACACATCCTTCAATCCTATGATTGAACAGGAGGAAGCACAAAGTGTCTTGAGAATGTACACCAGGAGGACCAACTTGAATGTTTGGTCAAGAACACCCTTCTTAGGAAGTAGTTCTTAGGGCAGTGTGTTCGAGTTCTCCAGAGAAACAACCAATATGGTATAGAGAGGTAGATGAGAGATGATAGATAGATAGACAGACAGAATTGCCACTTAAGGACAAATTATAGACTACGTGGCTTAAATAACTGAAGTTTATTTTTTCATACTTTTGGGGGCTATTAGTTCAAGCCCAAGGTATTGGCAGGTTTGGTTTCTTCTGAGGTCTTTCTCAAGTTTGTAAGTTTTGTTAATTTTTGTTTGATGTGTGTGTGTGTGTGTGTGTGTATGTGTGTTTGAATACTGGGGATTGAATCCAGGGCCTCATGCATGATAGACAAAGCACTATACCACTGAACTATATCCCCATCCCTTTTTAATTTTTTTTTTTTTTTGTTTCAAGACAATGTCTCTCTAACTTGCCTAGACTGTCCTTAAACTGGCAATCCTCTGGCCTCCATCTCCTGACAACCTGGGTTTACAGGCATTTGCCATCAAGCCCAGTTTGTTTGTCCTTATAGGTTCCTTATATGGTCTTATATGATCTCTGTGAGATCCCATTTTTGGAATCCCTTTTTGTGTCTACATTTCTGCTGCTTATAAGAATACCAGATTGAATTGGGGCCTACCCTAATGGCTTCACTTTAATTTAATCATCTCTTTAAAGGCCTTGTTTCTAAACAGAGTTACATTCTGAAGTATTGGTAGACCTAGGATTTCACATATGAACTTGAGGGGGGTACACATTTGACCCATACCAGACAGAATCTGATGAGTAACTAGAATGCCAGATGGGAAGGAGATGGAAAAGTGGGTGCCTTTCCCAGGAAGAATAAAAATCTCAAAATACTCAATGACCACTGGCCAGCCCACCACCCACACGTGCTCCATGTTATATTAACCTGTACAATCCTGACCACACTTCATGGGGGTGGGGAACAATTATGGCCCCTGTCCTGCTGATGAGGCAAGTAGGGAGGGTAAGTCACTTGCCCAAGACCATGTAGGTGGGAAGCGGAGGCTCATGCTTCCAACCACTACACTGGAAGGCCTGTCCCCAGGCCAGAGCTGGAGGTCAGCAGGGTTCAAGCCAGAGAGCATGTGGTGAGAGATGCAGCTGGAGGTGGCCATGGAGGCTTCCGGAAGGAAACTGGACTCCATTTGGAGATCAGTGAGGATCCCCTGAGGAATTTAAGAGTGGGAACAACAGGATTAAAAGATTCCTCTTGCTGTTCTTTGGACAATGGATTATTCAAGAATAAGAATGTGAAGAGGGAAATGAAAAAAGGAGATTTCCACAAACGAGAGAGGCCATTGACTTGGATGAACTGACTTGGCAATAAAGATGGAAGTAAATAAAAATCCAAGATATATTTTAATGATGGAAGAAATAGGACTTGGTGATTGATCAGATATTGGGAGATGGGTCCTTTAAAAATTATGATAATATGACTAATCGTATATATCATTCAATTGTATATCATTATGCAAAAATTTTTGAATCACAAGACAACCTGGTATTGACAAATAATTGAAAGCATGCTTGTTAGATTTCTGTCTAAATAAATGATGTGTTATTAATTTGTCTCCTTTTCCCTCCACCCCAACCCCATTAAGAAAAGTAAGCAAAGAAAAATTTACCGAAAAAAGGTCAGATGAATGCATCTTCTGGGCTAATTCCCCCTTTCAGTTCCCATCATTTCTGAACACGAGCCTTTTTGGAAGCACCCACATACAGCATGTGGAGATATAAAATGAGGCCATTTACAGAGACACATTTGCTCGAAGATGTGTTATCCTAGCCGATATGTTCATCAATGAACTGTCTTTTCATAAAGTGTGTTTTCTTTATCACTGGGAAAAAGAAGTTTGGGCCCACCAGGAGGAACCAGATGAGATATGTTGAGATTCATCTCAGGCTCCTGCTCTGAGGGCACTTAGTGCCTCCCGTCTGGTCAGAGTGCAGTGGTCACTGTGTGGTGAATTCCTGGTGAATCTATCTCAGGTCCAATTCCAGACTGTACTTTGCAACCGACCTTCTCATGTGACTGGTTTTGCCAGTACTTCGTCATTGGCAGAAGAGGCTGGGATGTGAGCTCCACCCTGGGTCCTTCGTGAGAGCCATACCATTTGTGACAGAGATGTGTGCAGAGCAAAAAATAATGTTCTGCAAGGAATGCCAACCAGAAGGAGAAGCAACTAATAAAAACAAAGATGGGTGAAAGATTGATGTGTAAGTGGAACGGAGGCTCCTGCTCCTCTCCACTGCATCGCAGGAACACTTCTGCCCCAAGGACTGGCACTGGCTATTGTTCCTTCAGGCAGACCTGACAGTATGCCTTCCTTGTGCCCATGGCCTTACCATGCGGCATTTCCTGTAGCAGATAGGTCAAAACCATTCTGAGCCTGCAAGGCCAACCTCAAGTACCACTGCTTCCAGGCAAAACTACCAACATCCATTGCTCTGTTCAACTTCCGCTGTGATTCCTCCAGCCCCCTGAGCCCATCAGTCACTTACTGTGTGTGGCAGTATGGTTTGCATCTGGAAGGTTCTCCCAGGACTCATGTGTTGAATGCTTGGCCCCCAATGCAGCAATGTTCAGAGGTGGGGCTTTGAGGAAGTGACTGGATCTTGAAGGTGCTGACTTCATCAATGAGTTAATCCATGGATGAGATTGTAGCTGAATGGGTGATTGGTAAGTAGGTCACTGGGGATATGCACTGGGATCCCCACTCTTTGCTTCCTGGTCAACATGAGCTGAGCATCATTGCTCTACCATAGTGCAGGACCTTGATGGACTACCACTTCATCACAGGCTAAGAAACAACAAAGCCAAGTGACCATGAATTCAAACATCTGAAACCATGAGCCAAAACAAATCTTTTCTTCTTTAAGATGCTTTGCTCAAGTATTTTATCAGAGCAATGAATAATTGACTAACACAAATGGTAGGTATATGGGCATGACATTAAAAAATATCCCCCAAGGAGGGTTATTGTTTTTTAAATTCTTCAGGCCTTATCTTTAAATCAAGAGGAAAATTCAAGTTTGGTGCTAAGACATCTTTATCAATTCTTTGATATCTGCTAGTCATTTTTTTTGTTGTTTTTTAAATAAAGAGAGAGCAGGCCTTGGGCTTACAGCTTTGGTAGCAAACAATTTCTAGCTAGAATTTAATAATATTGTTTTATTTTTCACATGCTTTCTATTTATGGCCAGGGACAGCAATGTTTCATTTGTATTTGGGATAGAGATCTTCCTTTAGAAATAAATGCATTTAAATAAAAAAGGGAACTAGTGAGGAATGTTAAGCACTAGTAGAGGAGCTATAAAATGCAGCGAACAGTACAAATAACTAAAGTTCCAGCAGCACAGTTAGAATATGTGTACTATGATGCACACAGAAAGCAGTTCTCTGCTTCTCTATATAACAGAGCCCTGAAGGTGTGTGAAAGAAATAGGTGCAACAGGCAGACTAATTATGAGAACTAAGAAAATTATATTTCCAGAGTCAGGTATGTATTTCTTTAATTCTCTTCTTTTACCTTTGAACTCCCAGTCACATGTGACCCACTGAACATTCAATGGAGGAGCAGGTTTGGCCAATCTTGCCACACCTAACGATGTTCATGCTTGAACTTCAAGAAGGTTATGAAAACTACACTGCAATTTCACGGTGTGCTTTTATTTCCATCTTTATTTTATTTTAAAAGCCAACATGCAATAAAATAATCATCTTTGACCTGTACACTGCAACAAAAAGATGCAAGAAGGCCCAATTTTAACTGTTGGCTTTCTGGTGCTGCTATGTTGATAGCTTGGCAGGTGCCTGGGAAAGCAAATATGCAAATATCAAGCCGCAGGTGGTTTAGGGGTATCAGTGTACAGAGCACAAAATTGTGTATTAAAAGGAATTGAATCTTTTTTTTTTTTATTATTGGTTGTTCCAAACATTACAAAGCTCATGACATATCATCTTTCATACATTTGATTCAAGTGGGTTATGAACTCCCATTTTTACCCCAAATACAAATTGCAGAATCACATCGGTTACACATTCACATTTTTACATAATGCCATATTAGTGACTATTGTATTCTGCTACCTTTCCTATCCTCTACTATCCCTCCTCCCCTCCCCTCCCATTTTCCCTCTCTACCTCATCTGGTGTTGTTCAATTCTTTCAATTCTCTCCCTTGTTTTCCCCCCCTTTCCCCTCACAACCTCTTATATGTAATTTTGTGTAACATTGAGGTCTCCTTCCATTTCCATACAATTTCCCTTCTCTCTCCCTTTCCCTCCCACCACTCGTCTCTGTTTAATATTAATCTTTTCCTCATGCTCTTCCTCCCTGCTCTGTTCTTAGTTGCTCTCCTTATATCAAAGAAGACATTTGGCATTTGTTTTTTAAGGATTGGCTAGCTTCACTTAGCATAATCTGCTCTAATGCCATCCATTTCCCTGCAAATTCCATGATTTTGTCATTTTTTAGTGTGGCGTAATACTCCATTGTGTATAAATGCCACATTTTTTTTATCCATTCATCTATTGAAGGGCATCTGGGTTGGTTCCACAGTCTAGCTATTGTGAATTGTGCTGCTATGATCATTGATGTGGCAGTATCCCTATAGTACGCTCTTTTAAGGTCCTCAGGGAATAGTCCGAGAAGGGTGATAGCTGGGTCAAATGGTGGTTCCATTCCCAGCTTTCCCAGGAATCTCCATACTGCTTTCCAAATTGGCTGCACCAATTTGCAGTCCCACCAGCAATGTACAAGTGTACCCTTTTCCCCACATCCTCGCCAGCACTTATTGTTGTTTGACTTCATAATGGCTGCCAATCTTACTGGAGTGAGATGGTATCTTAGGGTGGTTTTGATTTGCATTTCTCTGACTGCTAGAGATGGTGAGCATTTTTTCATGTACTTGTTGATTGATTGTATTGTATTTCATGTACTTGTTGATTGATTGTCCTCCTCTGAGAAGTGTCTGTTCAGGTCCTTGGCCCATTTGTTGATTGGGTTATTTGTTATCTTATTGTTTAATTTTTTGAGTTCTTTGTATATTCTGGATATTAGGGCTCTATCTGAAGTGTGAGGAGTAAAAATTTGTTCCCAGGATGTAGGCTCCCTATTTACCTCTCTTATTGTTTCTCTTGCTGAGAAAAAACTTTTTAGTTTGAGTAAGTCCCATTTATTTATTCTTGTTATTAACTTTTGGGCTATGGGCGTCCTATTAAGGAATTTGGAGCCCGACCCCACAATATGTAGATCGGAGCCAACTTTTTCTTCTATCAGGCACAGTCTCTGATTTGATATCAACCTCTTTGATCCATTTTGAGTTAACTTTTGTGCATGGCAAGAGAAAGGGGTTCAGCTTCATTTTGTTGCATATGGATTTCCAGTTTTCCCAACACCATTTGTTGAAGATGCTATCCTTCCTCCATTGCATGATTTTAGCCCCTTTATCAAATATAAGAAAGTTGTAATTTTGTGGATTGGTCTCTGTGTCCTCTATTCTGTACCATTGGTCCACCTGCCTGTTTTGGTACCAGTACCGTGCTGTTTTTGTTACTATTGCTCTGTAGTACAGTTTGAAATCTGGTATCGCTATACCTCCAGATTCATACTTCCTGCTTAGAATTGCTTTTGCTATTCTGGGTCTTTTGTTTTTCCATATGAATTTCATGATTGCTTTATCTATTTCTACAAGAAATGCCGATGGGATTTTGATTGGCATTGCATTAAACCTGTAGAGAACTTTAGGTAATATCGCCATTTTGATGATGTTAGTTCTGCCTATCCATGAACAGGGTATATTTTTCCATCTTCTAAGATCTTCTTCTATTTCTCTCTTTAGGGTTCTGTAGTTTACATTGTATAAATCTTTCACCTCTTTTGTTAGGTTGATTCCCAAGTATTTTATTTTTTTTGAGGATATTGTGAATGGAGTGGTTTTTCTCATTTCCATTTCAGAAGTTTTGTTGCTGATATACAGGAATGCCTTTGATTTATGCGTGTTGGTTTTATATCCTGCCACTTTGCTGAATTCATTTATTAGTTCTAGTAGTTTCTTTGTAGACCCTTTTGGATCTTCTAGGTATAGAATCATGTCGTTCGCAAATAGTGATAATTTAAGTTCTTCTTTTCCTATTTTTATGCCTTTAATTTCTTTTGTCTGTCTAATTGCTCTGGCTAGTATTTCAAGAATTAAATTGAATAGAAGTGGTGAGAGAGGGCATCCCTGTCTTGTTCCAGATTTTAGAGGGAATGCCTTCAGTTTTTCTCCATTTAGAATGATGCTAGCCTGAGGCTTAGCATATTTAGCTTTTACAATGTTGAGGTAAGTTCCTGTTATCCCTAGTTTTTCTCGTGTTTTGAACATAAAGGGATGCTGTACTTTGTCGAATGCTTTTTCTGCATCTATCGAGATGATCATGTGGTTCTTATCTTTAAGTCTATTGATGTGGTGAATAACATTTATTGATTTCCGTATATTGAACCAGCCTTGCATCCCAGGGATGAATCCTACTTGATCATGGTGCACAATTTTTTTTATATGTTTTTGTATTCGATTTGCCAGGATTTATTGAGAATTTTTGCATATAAATTCATTAGAGATATTGGTCTGTAGTTTTCTTTCTTTGAAGTGTCTTTGTCTGGTTTCGGGATCAGGGTGATGTTGGCCTCATAGAATGAATTTGGAAGAGCTCCTTCTTTTTCTATTTCTTGAAATAGCTTGAAAAGTATTGGTATTAATTCTTCTTTGAAGGTTTTGTAAAACTCCGCTGTATACCCATCCGGTCCAGGGCTTTTCTTGGTTGGTAGTCTTTTGATGGCTTCTTCTATTTCTTCCTTTGTTATTGGTCTGTTTAAATTGTGTGTGTCTTCCTGACTCAATCTGGGCAGATCATATGACTTAAGAAATTTATCAATATCTTCACTATCTTCTATTTTATTGGAATATAGGGTTTCTAAATACTTTTTAATTATCTTCTGTATTTCTGTAGTGTCTGTTGTGATATTGCCTTTTTCATCCCGTATGTTAGTAATTTGAGTTCTCTCTCTTCTTCTCTTCATTAGAATGGCTAAGGGTCTGTCGATCTTATTTATTTTTTCAAAGAACCAACTTTTAGTTTTATCAATTTTTTCAATGGTTTTTTTTTTTTTGTTTCAATTTCATTGATTTCCGCTCTGATTTTAATTATTTCTTGTCTTCTACTACATTTGCTGTTGGAATTGAATCTTAAGAAGCTCTTGGTTTGGTTTTATGTAATATGCTCATGCTATAAATAGAGCTCAGGCTATTCTTATTTGAATGCTGTTTTATATTGTTTATGAATTGATTTGTGTTTTCCCCCAATAAAATATTAACCTCCTGTAGGTTAGAAAGATTTCTTTTTCTTTTTAGACATTTATTTAGTTATTTGCACATTTTTAATTAGTGCATTATAATTGTATATATTGATGGGATTTGTTGTTATGTTTTCGTACATGCATACAACATGACAATATAATTTGGCCAATATCACTCCTCAGCAGTTTCCCCCTTCCTACCCATCTCCCACCCCTTGGCTTAGGGACTTTTCTTATTGTTTCATTCCTTGTTCTTTTTTTCAGAAGGAGAGGTTTATGTACCCTCTTTACCTCCACAGCATCTCCTTTTTTGGATGGAATACCAGAATTTTCTTTTGGAGAATCATGTTTGGTCCAGCTCATGTAGTTTGGATAGGGCCAACCCCATTCCTGGCTTTATAGGTGAACATTTGATCCACATCAGGTTAAGCAAATTGCTATATCTAATGGGTCACAATAACTCATTTGTGAATAGGTACGTGATCAAGGCTGGACCAGAAAGAGCCTCAGGTTTTACTTGAACTATTAGGATTAAAAAAAAGGAGTCTTTCCACTGCTGAGTAACCAGGATGTCAGGGTGGAAGTACCAGGGCTCCCATCTTGAGGCATTGTGACCCAGAGTGAAGCCAATGCAGAGAAAAGCAGAGCTTTGAGTGATGGTGAGAGTAATAAAATGCAGGAAACCTTGTCTGTGCCTTAGGTCCAGCCATTCCTGCAAGCACAACTTTGAACTTCTAGTTATGTGAACCAACAACCTCACCCTCCACCTGTGTAGGTTACAACTTGTTTGGTTGGGTTTTTTGCATCCTGCTTCTGAACACACGCTCACTAACGAAGGCCTTCTTCCCATCAAGCAACCAGCACCGTGCCAGGCATGTGATGTGTATACAATAAATACTTGCTGCTTTGCATGTTCCAAGGTCCCTTAGGCTTAGAGAATAGGCTTATATAGTCTAAAAGGCACTGGGAAAAGAGTCTGGAGATTTAAATCATTGTCTCATTTAACACGTTTTTATAGAGCACCCACTTTGTGTAGGGCACTGCTCTCCATCCTGGGGAGACAGGAGTGATCAAATAAAGAATTCATTGAAATGAATTTTCAAATAGGACAATGATATTAAAATAAAGCAACATAGAACATGCCAAGTGGTGATCTATTCTATGCAACTGTGAAACAAGACTTGCTCCCAATGAGGCGTGGGACCTTGAGTGGTGTTGAGGGCCACAGCCGAGTCGGGATGACGCATGGCATTTTTGCCAGAAGTAGTGGTTGAGAGGTGACGCCAGCGAGTTCTTACGGAGTTCCCGTTGAGTTCCAGTTGAGCTCTCGCGGGGATTCCCGGAGAGTTCCCATTGGTTGGGGAAGTGCCAGAGGAGGGATATTTCTGGCTGCTGGTTCCTGACGAGCCGTGTGGCGTTCGGGAGAATTCCCGGGGAGCGTGTGTGGAGTGTGCTGGTGGAGTTCAGAAATAAAGTTTGTTCCTGCTTCAGTGGCTCGTGATTTGTGCCCAGCCAGACTGCGGCAGAGTGGGTCCTTTGATTTTTCTGGGATTCAACCTGCTTCTGATTACAGGCTCATATGAGTTTCTTCACACATAAAAAGGGAGAGTTGCAGTTACAGTTTTTACCCTGTTTTCTTTCCTCTTTTCCAGGACCACCAATACCTATATTAATAACATTTCCATTTTATTGACACTTTCACAGACCTAAATTTTACATTTCCCTGTGTTTATTGCTAACTGTCTCTCTGCATAGTTTCAAAAGCTATGAATTCTTTCTTGTTCAGGTTTCCCAGAAATGATTCCAATTCCCCTGGGATTTTGGGGCTGACTAGATGAGCTGGATTCCCTTGAGGTCTCCTCCTGAAAGTTCTGTCTGAATGTACCTTTTCTGTCCAATAGCCTTCTCTGAAATCAATGACAGCCAGTCCACTCAGTCACCTTTCATTTGGTGAAAAGTTTCTGTTATCTCTGAACCTTGACTAAGTTGAGATATTGTTTTCCCCCCACACAGCTCCTAGTTAATCACTTTACTTATCATGATCTCTGGTCTTGTCTGCCTCTTCCTACAAGTTCCCAGAGTCCTCAGGACTCCTCTCCCAGTGGAAATGATCTCGGTAGCATGATTGCCACTGCTTTTTAAATGATGCCACGAGGATAATTTGCCTCCAAAGAGCAAATGCCATCCTTTTGGCTCTCGAGTGATGCTTTTAGGCCTCATTTCCATATGTGTATGTTCTTTTAACAAATATTTATTGAACATATACTGTGTACTAGTGGATACCCAATTCTTCTGTCTGGTAGGAGTAGGGGAGAAATAAATTCAATTTTGGGCAACCACCAATCACTCCTTTGTGAGGCAATTTCCAGGGTGCCTTCTAGGTCATTAGAATATTAGGCTCTTGGAAAAACATCTTTTTGTTTTTCCTGAAAATCTTCTTAATGATGATTGTGAGCTTCTGGGAGTGTTTCCTGAAGAGGCTATTTTGAGCCTAGGCATGTGGTACTTTCATAAACTCTTCCTGTCACCTGCACTATAGTACCAGCTTTACTTTAGGCCAAAGGCATTGGGTTGTCCACCAAGGAGATGAAGCCTCCCTCTGCTCCCAATTGTCATGATTTTGGCAGGCTGTCTCTTTGGGCTCTCCAGAATCAACAGTGTAGTTGTTACAACCCTAGGTAGCTCAATTTTAGCTTGATTAAGTCACAGGGGCTTTGCCACGTTTGTTTCCGTAGTACATATTGCAATCATTCCTCAGGTCCCATGACCATGCCGTCTGGTGACATTTCTCCTAAGGAGTCAGGCTGCGTCTCATTTTTCTTCATCTTGCAGCTCCTTGCTGACTGTTTTGAATGCAACGAGTGCTCAGTGAATGTTTTGACAATTGGATTTTGAATCAGTTACTTTCTTGGATAGCTGTTGACAATATCCCAGCTTCTTGATAAAGCAAAACCTTATGTTAGTCATTGAATTTCTATCAAAGGCATTGCAAACTGGTTATTGATTTTTTTTTAAAAGAGAAAAATAAATCAGCCACTGGATACTTACTCTTGCATTAAAATGTGAGCCAGGGCAACCAGGTGTAACTCAGAATTACATGAAACACTTGTGAAATTAGTAATAATAAAAACAGGAGAGTGAAGTCAGACGGGGATTTAGGTGACTTTAAACAACAGCTCCTTATGCTATCTTGGGAAAGTCTAGAACCCTCTCCACCATTGAGGGAAGATATTAGGATTTAACTCTACATTTTATGACTCTGGTTTCTTATTTACTTCGTCTTATCACACTCTGTCTTCATCTCAGCATGAATCTCAGGTGCTCCACCGTGTCCACCAAAATTTTATTCACATACAAGCGTTTTATGAATTTAGTAACTTTAGTGAAGAACAGGTGTAGTCCACGGGCGGTCATAGGGAGCTTGTGACTTCCTGGTTTGGCCACCCTTCCTTTTTCTCTTTCCTTTCTCCCTTGGTGGAGAAGCCATTTCATTCTTCCCCTTGCCTCACCACCAGCTCCTCCCTCCAACTTCATGCCCTCTTCCATCAAAGTACTTTCCCAGTAGCCTTCTTCTTAAGAATCCAAGCAAAGTAAAAACATCTCCATCTACGACAGGGAAAATGGGTCTGTCATGTTCAGAATGGGCTGCAAGTACACTCACTATCATTATTTTCTTTTTTTTTTTAATTGAACCCAAGGTCTTTTGCATGCTAGGAAAGTGCTCTGCCACTGAGCTACATCCCCAGTCCCACTTACTGGCATTTGACACCCCACTTCCTCAAACACATGTACTAGAAATGGGGGGAAACCTGTAAACCTGGTGACCCACAGAAAAGATGAAGGAATTGATGATCTTCAGCCCCCTCTCTTCCAAAAGAAGTCTTCTCACTGGTTGCCTTCCTTGAGTCCTGCTTCAGAGGACCAGGGACAGAGAGGTCCCCCAGAGTCTCACTGTGAAATCTAAAGAGCCCTGGTAGGCTGTGGGGAGCTAAGTTCCTAGGCTGGAGCAAGTGCTCTGGCTTTGATGGGCACCTCTGTCCATCCTCCCTGCACCTTGAGAAGAGGGTAGAAGTTTGTCATGAGAGAGTCTCTGGTGGGTCTCCATAGATGGCTCCGTGAAGTAGGTTCTGTAAAAATGAAGGCAGTTAACAGGAAGCTCCATCTTCACCCATCAGAATGGCCTTTCCATTCAGAAATGGTGCCGAGCCCCAACGTGGAAGGCTGACTGCCAAAAATTTATTATGTGCAAGTGTAGCAATTTCTCGTTTCCACAGGATGAATTAGATGAAGGGTACTCAATAAATGCTTGGAAATGATGACGCTCTGGCAGCAGCGGCATGCATATATCCCTGCTTCAGCAGAGCGTGGTGCCCTTCCTGTGGGAACCCGAATGCTCTGCCAACACTCCCACCCTGCAGCTTTCCCAGGTGCTCGCTCCTAGCTAGGAATGCAGAGTGAGGTGAGCAAAGAAAAGGTGGAGAATCACTTAAAACAGGAAGGAGAATCACCTCTTTGGCTAAAGGGGGTGTGAGCTCAATGTGGTCATTAGATTCCAGGTGAAACAGGAGACAGACAGATGTGAATGGTGGGAACAAGAGGTTAAGGGAATAATTCTATAAAATGGGCCCACGATGCTGACCCCACACGCTTTGTTTTCCAGGAAGCAATTAACCCACAACCCTGCCTGGCCTAAGTGGACAGGATAGGTAGGATTCCTTTGCAAACTACCTGTTATCTGCAGGAGAAAGGCAGACCCTAAATAATGTCAATAAGAGGGACCTGTGTTACTCTGAAGGAGAAGACTTTTATGACCCTTCTCACAGACCAGATCCCAAAACTCAGGGAGATAAGAATAATTCCTCCTAACCATAAAATCTGTTAAGAAATTATGGTTAAGAATCCAATTAGAACTGGTCAGCATGGGCCAAGGTGTTGTAGAATGTCATGGCAGTGGGGACTTGGAAGTCTGATATCATCTTGCTGTCAGTCAAAAGTCAAGAGGTGGGCCTGGGTGGGACTCTCTGGAACCTTCTCTGGGATCCCCAATAAAACTGGAGTGCAGGAGAGGCACAATGACCATCTCCTCTTTGAGAGAACCTATTCTCTCCCTTGAGAGTGTCCCCTTTCCCCTTTTTCTATCCCATCAATAAACTCATGTCTGTTACTCTGAGCAACAGTCTGAAATCTTCCTTACTTGATCATAAAAATCAGGGCTTGAGGGGCGACAGGTCTCCACGCTGCCTCAGTTTCCCAGAAAACCCCAGCTCTGTAACAAAACCAAGCAATGTATTTAATCATGAAAACTCCAAGATTAACATCTCCACACCAGGGGTCAGCAAGCCATGACCTCCAAGCCAAATGTGGCCAAAGCCTGTTTATACAGGCTGCAACCTAAGGGTGATGTTCACATTTTAAGAGTTTGTATAAAACAAAGAATAAGTAATAGAAAATGTAGGTGGGCCTGCAAGCCTAAAAGTATTTACTATGTTGTTCTTCATAGGGAAAGTTTGCTCCAGACCAACCGTAATTAATCTTGGCCACACATTAGCACAGAACAACACAAACAAGCAGAGAACTCTGTTCTTGAATGGGGTAAAGCATACTTAGCGGTGGGGTGCACACCAATTCTTTGTGGCCACAAGCCCCATGTCCTAACATTCAATTCAATTCCAGTTCTTACCAGGGTTCGCATCTGATCCTTACCAGGGACTCTGTTCCACAAGACTGCCCCTCAGATGCTCATCACAAACCCAGGCTGGCCCCTGTGCTTCTGACCAATAAATTAAGGTTTCCATGATCCTCTGCATGGGATTATTTGCTAGAACAGCTCATAAAACTCAGGAAAAATGTACTGACTTGGTTATGGATTTATTATGAAGGAGACAACTCGGAAAATGGGGCAAGGTGTGGGGATGGGGAGCAGAGCTTCCATGCCCTCTCTGGGCATGTCACCATCCCAGCACCTCTACGCGTTCAACAAAACCTTATGGACCATTTCAATTGGCCCTTGGCAATCAACTACAAGCCTCTAGTCCTTCTCCCTTCCCAGGCCAGGGAAGTGAAACTGCAAGTTCCAACCCTTTAGTGAAATGATGGTCTCCCTTGGGAACCAGCCCCCTAACAGTCCCCAGGCACCTCATTAACATAAGCTCAGGTATATTTGGAAAGGGCTGGCTATGAATAACAAAAGATGCTTCCTTCACCTTTAGCCTTTTGATGCTTAAGAAATTCCAAGGGTTTTAGGAACTCTGTGTCAGGAAAAGAACCAAGACCAAATAAATACTTTTTACAAATTTTTGCAATGTTTGCCACTATTTCATATGATATAGACTTGTTTCTTTGTTTTTTTCTCACTTTTGATACTGGGGAATGGAACCCAAGGGTGCTTTACCACTCAGCTACATTCCCAGCACTTTTAATTTTTTTTTTTTTTTTGAGATAGGGTCTCACTAAATTGCTTGGCCTGGCCTCAAACTTGTGATCCTCCCATGCCCAGCAGGTAGACCTACTTTTTTTTTTTTTTTTTGTGGTGCTGAGGTTGAACCCAGGGCCTTGTGCATGTGAGGAAAACACTCTACCAACTGAGCTATATCCCCATCCCTGTAGACCTACTTTTTAAAAGGGGTCTCATTACTGACATTTCTGCTGTGCCTAACATTAAGTGGAGAGTCAAATTCACACTGAATGAATCACAGCTAATGTTTCAGACATTTCTGGGGCAAACTGAGTAAGAGAAATCTCCAAGAAAGATTCTGTCTTGCCCGGGAAAAATCTGAAGTGACAATAAAAGCTAACATTTATCGAGCACTATTGTATTTGCTAAACACTTCATGTACATTTTCACTTTGATTCTTGCCAGCAACTCTATAAAATAAATTATTGTGAGGTAAATGAGGCTTAAGAGTGTTAAGTGATCCATCCAAGATTACCTGGTTATCAAGTGGCAGAGCTGGGATTTGAACCTGGGTGTGCTTTGCTGTCAGGTCGTCCCTGAGCAGAACCAGCAGTAACTAGAGATTTGATGGATGGTCCAGGGAGCAGACAGGAACAGTGTGTGCAATGCATTGACTTAGATTCTTGGTCTGACATAGAGGCACAGATGCTGGGAAGGTCAGCCATCTGATGGGTATTTTGGAGAGGGATGGGGGAGGCATCTGAATTTCAGCCCCTTATTCATCTGAGATATTTCTCTGGTTTCATAAGCTTCCTCCATTACCAGGTCTCAAAGGCCACACACACTCTGCTCTTTTATCCTGCAGTACGTCATACAGTGCGCACGCATGCTCACGGGAGTGACAGGAGGCAAACATAAAATGTGACCTTCATGTTCCCTATGGAGTGGTCCAGCACAGAGGCTCTATTTGATTGCTTGTTTTGGAGGAAGCTGAGCCTTACAGAGATTAAGGAACTGGCTCAAAGTTGCACAGATCCTACTGACCAGGGTCTGTCCATAGTCCAGGATTTTTCTGTGGCATTAGCACTACCTTGTCTGTGGCTGGTTTATGGACTAGACTGACTCTGAGAGGTCCCTCTTCTCTTCATCTATTTTCCTGGGATCCCATCAGGACTTTCCCAATAAAGAAAATACCGGTGAGTCCTGGGGCCTCCTCATGAGGACTGGGTATGAGCTGTCCCTTCTCAGACCTCTCTGTGGCCTGGTCTCTACTGAAGATTTTTTCCCCTTCAGGAGGCCCAACTGCCGCCACATTGTCAATTGCTAGCTGGTTGCCATGGAAACAAGTCTCAAGAGGGATCTGCTTTTCTCCCTTCTTGAATGAGGAGGAGTAGGGGGCTTTGTGAGGGGCAGCGCTTCCCCCTTCATGGCCAAGAGAAGGACTGGCTTTGGGTGACAGGGCTTATACAATTTTACCTCCTACGGACCCCACTCTTTGTGAGCAAAAGATTGCCAATTTTTCATTTTGGAGAACAACAGCCCTTATTTGGAGAACATATCCTTTCTCTTTTTTTGATTGGTTACAACGACTTCTCTTTCATGAAATGATAATGATAGTAGAATGGTTTAAAAGATGTCATGGCTTGGTAGAGTAAAAAGTTTGTTGATACACACGACAACGTGGATGAACCTCAAAATCGTTACAAGGAGCAAGAGAAATCTTGCAAAAAAAGAGTGCACACTGCAAGATCCATTTATATAAAATTCTAGAAAATGCAACTAATCTAGAGTGGCAGAAATCCAACCAGATCAATGGTTGCTAGGGGATAAGGTGGAGGGAAGGATGAATTATAAAGGGGGATGGGGAAAGTTTAGAGGGAGATGAAAATGTTTTGATTGTGGTGGTAGTTTCGCAGGTGTGTACATATTTAAAAACTGATCAGATGGTATAATAGTATGTGCAGTTGAATACCTCAACAAAATTGAAACAAGGTAGCCATATCTGTTGCTCTAAGATCTGTATTTTTTTTTTTTTTTGCAATTTAATCTATTTGGGGAACACCACAGTGAGGGAAGCCTGGGACCCTGCTAGCAACAGGTCCAGATATCATTAGGAAGGAGGCCCATAGTTCTTCTGTAGACTCAACCCTGACCCACAGGATGTCTTCTATGGCTTCTATGTGATTTAAGCCCAAGGTCTTATGTTAATGGTTTTAAGAGTTTGGTGGAAACTTAAATGAACTATGATGTTCAGAGGTGAAACCTTTAAGAAGTGATTAGATTAAATTAGGTCATTAGGGTGGAGTCTCCATGACTGAATCCTGGTGGCTTTATAAAGAGAGAGGGAGAGAGAGACCAGCCCACAGAAATGCACAGTGCTCATGACATGATACAGCCAAAGGGGTGCCCTTGAAAGAGCCTGTGCCATGCTGTTTTGACCTCACCTCTCCAGAATCATGAAATAAAATCAATCTATTTTTTTTTAGTTAAAAAAAACCCAACCTGCTCAGGTGTGTTATTGTGGTAACAAAAAGCTTCCTAATAAAGTTCCATTTACAGAAGTAGGAAATTCCATAAACTAATTGACACCAAGGTATTTGGAGACTTAATGAGGCCTGTCTCCTAAAAATATTTTCATTTTATAAAGAATTCCTGAGTATGAATCATATTTAGTCTGATGCTATCCATATTCAGCAATGGAATTTTAAGCTCTAAGGTACCTAGACAAAAGTATTGCTGTAAGATTATTAGATCACCTTTGTCAGATGCTGAATTTAATGATTCCTTCTGTGTTTCTAGAGCCCTCTCTTGTTTTCAGGCTCACCATATTTACCATAGCTGTTTCCATAATTATCATTCTGCCTGGAGTTTTTATATGGATGAGCATGTGATATAAATATAAATATATAGAAAGAGACATGAATATACACACATATGTATATATATACAGTCATGTGTTGCATAATGATGTTTCAGAGAATGGCAGACTGCATACGTAAAACTGTGGCTTCACAAGATTACATTACCTAGTAATATCATAACTATCTTAGTTTGTATAAATCTACTGTATGAAATTTACACTTGATGAAATCATCTAATGATGCATTTCTCTGAATGCACCCCTCTTAAGTGACACACACAGGCACATATGCATTTATACATTTATTTATGTTTAAAACTATAGTTTTGACTAACAAAGATCCAATCTGAATGGAGGAGGCATTGAGTAAAAATATCTTTACTTGCTACACAATGTGTTGCCTATATGCCTTCAACACCAAAATAATCCTCATCACCTACCGTGTGCTCAGAACTATTATAGGAACTAGAGATTCAAATGCAAGTAAGATATAGCCCCTGACTTGGAGGCAATCATAATGTAGTAGGGGAAATGGTCCAGTAAGTGAGCAATTGAAATAAAGTAGTGTATATGCTAAGATCTGGGTAAGCATGAGAGAAGAGGACCATGCACTGGGGTGTCAGCAAGAGTTCCTAAGAGAGGTAGTAGCAACACTGAATCTGAAGGACCAGAGGATTAGTTGGCAGTGAGGTGGGAGATGGACTTTTCTGGAAGTGCTGTTTCAGGAGACTGAAAGAATTATTTTTTTCTGGAATGTGAGCTGGATCCTGGGGAGAGTTGAACCTGGAAAGGTATTTAGGAATGAGATGATGATGTGCCGATTTAAGACTCAATAAGAAAGTTAGACTTTGTTGTATGGTCAATGGGCAGCCTTTATGAGGTTTTAGTCCATGGAAGTGCAGAAGCCAAAATTCGAATTTAAAGGGGTCATTTTGGCTACTGGAGATTTATTTATGCTCTGTCAAGGTAGTAGCTGGGAATCAAGTTAGGAGATCATTGTAGCAATGTAGCAAACGACGGTGGTACCTGGAACTGGGGTAGGAGAGTGGGGATGGAAGCAAAGGATTCTTTTGGAAGGTTGGGATTGGCAGATGACTGAACAGGACTAGACTCAGTAAACTGATTGGATATGAAGAGAGAGGCAAAGTGAAGGAAAAGCAAGGAATAAAGGCCAGGGCTTGGCCTTAAGTAACCCAGGGGTTAATTTGTGCAGGAGACGTTCAGGTTTAGCTAAGGTTAGAGATCATGAATTCAGGCTGAGATATGGTAAGTTGGAGGTGCCAGGAACGAATCCTCTAGAAATCAAGAAGGAAGTCAAACTTATGGTCCTAGGACACAAAAGCAGGTCTAGCCTGGAGATCTTGAATCAGGAGAGAATGAAACAGCAAATAAGTGTTGAATTAAAATTCTTAGAGGTTTAGTTAAGAGCTGTCCATGTTTCAGGGGCATTTTTTTTTTTCCTCTCTTCCCACACAATGGGGAAAGATGTTCTTAATTAGTGGCAGGGATGACTGAGAACCCATGCTTTTCTCACAGTAAAGATGGGTGCAGCCTGTTGGGGATAGAAATGCAGAGTTTGGATAAGAATCACAAAGTCTCCATCTCTCCATTGTTATCTGCTTATACATTTTTAGATTTTTAGAAAATGTTCCCACATCATTATTCCCACGAGCCCTGCATGTGCATTTTAACCTTGGCCTTTATATATTTGGAAAACTGTCTTCCCATCCCCCACCTCCCACCCATAGCATTAAGCTCCTTAAGGACAGGTACCAGCATAATTTATTTAAATTCTGATATGCAGTAAAGGATTGGTGTGCTAAATTGAGTATCACCTCTCTGCAGTTGTAGTTTGGGTATTGAGTTTTGTAGCAAATTCCTCTTGAGTTCCCCATTGACATTTGTGTATTCATGAGAGCAAATTGAAATGTAGAGGTGTTTGTTTCCAACCAAAAGGAGAATTTTACTCATTCCTACATAATGAAGAAATAAGTGATTGTTATTTAAAGTGTTACATGCTAAACCTACAGGTGTGGCTTTGCTGCTTATTATAAATCTAAACCTCTAGGCAGATGTTCTTGGTTCTTGTCCAAACACCCGGGAGATCCCTTTTAATTTGGTCCACGGACTGTGATTTTTCTCTAGCTTGCCAGACCAAATCTTCATTCCCTAAAATCACCCGGTAAAGATAAGTAACTCCAAGGTCGCTATGTTTTTGTCAAATGCTAAGATAAACCAATCACATCAGAACATTGTCTGTTTGTATTCACATCTTAATTTTAAGCCAAATGTTTTTGTGTTTACCGTCCATGTTGATTAATTGAGAGCATCATGAAAATGGTCTGTGCTTGATGGGTGAGTTTCATAATGAGTGGGATTTCTGCATGGATTTCTTACTCATTTAACAGTTGAGAACATGTTATTATTTTATAAGCACTACTGATAAATCATTTGACAAATATGCCTCGGCCCTTTAAAATAATTTTTATTTCCTGTGATTTCAATTGTCTCCGCATTTTTCCTTGTAAATAGTTGAAGAGTAAGCACATTTTCAAAGAGCTGTAGGGAGGCTAAGATGCCAGTTGCATTTTAACGATATAGGGCATTATCGTTCTTACTGTAGCCAATTCTCTTTTAAATCATTGCAGTTTGTGCTCTAGCCTCCAGCTATAGAATTCTTTTCAAGCTGGCAGTGAACTTGGCAGGTTGCCAGAAGAAATATAAAGGTGTTTTGGTCCACCAAAGTATGTTGAGTGGTTCTTAGTGATACAGTTTTCTTCAGTACATCTGCAAAACATTTTTCTGAAGTGAATTTTCATGTGAAAAGCCTCCTTAATCATCACCAGTATTGTTTATTTCAATGCAGTTATTTAAGTGCCCCCCTGGGTGCCTACAAAATAAACAAGGGAATCTTCTAAAGAGTTTTAAAAGTGGCAGGTGCTGAGGCTGTGCCCTATTCACTTAGTTTGCAATGACATTTTTGTGCTAATCTATAGACAAACAAGAGACAGGTGACACACCAATCAAGTACAATGCACAAGAGAAGACGGTTTGAGCCAATGGGGTCAGTGCTAGATAAGATGCTTTGGAGGCAAACGCCTGCAAGAAGTAACTGCTTTTGAACTCTCTTGCTATTTGCATTCTGACTGTAAAACTCTGATATTTAGACTTGAGATGTTAACCAAACTTTTTGGTTTTAAATGGAAACAAAAGGAGATTCAAGATGAAAATACCCAGATCTATGTGTCTGTGAATAACCTAAGTATGTTTGTATGTATTTGCATATGTCCACACACTCATGAACATATATATTCACATTTAAAGAGAATGAACATGGTTAAATGTGAAAATAACCATTTGTTTGCTATTTGGGTCATGCCTTCAATCCAGGTAAGGTCATATTTTCACAACAAACCACTGTATTTGCATGCCAAACATGAACACACATGATGGGATTTAAGAAATAAATGATTAAACACATTTTATATTCTTTCTCCTTTATTGATTGTCTGTATGTAAAAACTATGCTTCCAGTGAACTTTTTAAAAAGGTAGATTAATTGTCAATTTAGAAACTTGATGGGAAGTTGGTCATAAGAGTGCAGGCACATTATTAACCAGCACCCTCTTGTTTCCTTTTAAAAGTAATGCTGGTCATAACTTGGTGACAAAATTGGTGAAAAATTAAAAATAAAGCTTAATTTGTTTTTAAAAAGGAAGCATACCTATTGTAAATATTACTGAATGTGCGAGAACACTGTAAAATCATTAAAATGTTCCACGGAGCTACAGGGCACAGTTTTGAGGGCATTTATATACAGCTTAAGAAAAGCTGAAGGTTTTGCATATAATCCCATTAAAAAAAGAAGCAGCAGCAGATGATGGCATTTTAGATTACTGTGATCAAGAACAAGAAGTACTCACTGTGATGTGGGCTAGATCTGCAGTATCAGGTAATTTCAAGCCCTGGGCTTATTGTTCGGGCTCAGCTGCTTCCATGGCAATCAGCCATGGTTTACAAAACGTTTTATTTACTAAATGGCCGATAGAAGGAAATATGTATTTCCTTGTCGTAAACATGGCAATCATAGAATTTAACAACCAAAGGAAACTTAGATATCATTTTGTGACATTGGGAGAATTTGAACTTTAATGAAATTGAACCGAGAAGCCATGAGGCAAACATGGTACTTCATGAGATGTGGGGTGAGATTTGTGATGGGGGAAGCGTGTTCTGCTGGCATTAGAGGTGGCTGCCTGTTGACACAGCAGCCCTGTGGCTGGTCTAAGTATGTTGTGTTCTGAGTATTATCAAGAAACTCTCAACCGACTAGGTAATCAGTCAGTTAAGAGAAAGGAATTGTCCATTGGTTGGCCTGAATCAAGTCTTTAGCTTTCAAATTTGTAACATGCTACTTTTCCTACTGAGCATACCATGATAGTTTTTCCATCAAAGAAGAGCTCAGAATGTATCAAAACAATAAATCTTCCTGGCAGTCATCTTTGGACTTTGGCTTTCAGAGTCACCCCCCAACATTCATCGAAATATCGATATCTGAATGCCTGCCAGAGGATGAAAGTGAAACAGAATAGAAACCGAAAGAAACGTCCACCTTTGTAGAAATAAATGCATTACAGGAATACATTGTTTGAGAACAGACTGTTCTGTTTAAAAATACTGCAGGACTTTCTTTTAGAAATGGAACAATTACAATGAGATACGGATTATGTGGGTAATATAGAACTATTAAAGGGAAGTGATACCTCTTGCTTAGAGGAAAAGGTTGGGCTCTGAATCTTTTGGGTAATTTAATGAAATATAGGACATTATGAGCATGTGCACACATATTCATACAGACTGTATATACATACATACAAGCACAACCTTGGAGGAAATAGACACTTCCATGAAGGAGGTCTGTGGACCTTTTTAGGGACTGTGGATACCAAGTTGGAGACTATGTTAAAGGAAGCAAAATATTGCCCATGTGTAGGGTTTTTCTTTTTTGGAGAGATTTTAAATTTCACTTTTGCATATGGTGACCTCATTACTTTGATGACCAGCACAGAATGGAAGGAAAGAAACAAGTCTTAGAGTTCTATGTCAATGAAATCAAGAGAGCTTGCAATTGCATAGGGCTTTTTGCTTTTGAAACCATATTTCCATCTACTATGGCAGAGGCTGGTCCTGTAGTATTATCTTTACTTTTCAGGAGAATAAACAAATGTGGGAGTTAAGTGTCTGCCCCTGAGTCCGTGATCCCTAACCCACTGCTACTTTACTCTGACAAGGGCTTTCTTTGAATCCAAATCAAATTCTTGTCAACTTGACTTTTCTTTCTTAGTTTACAAGCACTTAAAGTAGGCCTATAGTGAACTTGTGCTACAACCCACTTGTGTTCTTTCCTATGATCTTTGAGAAGATGATATTGATTTTAGATGCTTTAGACAGGCCAGTATTTGGGCAATTTATACAGCCAAAGGAAACACATTCTTTTCACTCTAAATAAGAAATTTGCCATCACCTACCTTCCATAACTCCCTTTTTATGTTATCTTCAGAATCCTTCCAAAAGGAGTCTGTAGTCTCTGTACCAGTTAATCATCTTATTTCAGAATGCTCCATAAGATATGAAATTGAGAAGAGTGGCAATTTCCAGCTGACTCAGATAAAATAAAAAAATAAAATAGAAAAAAACAACTAAAAAAAAAAATTCATAGCTTCTTCTTGAAATAACCAAATAATTGAGACAAATATAAACCATGATGAAACCTACAGCCATTTCCTGGGCATCATTGTTAAGAGTGGGTTTTACTGGTTTGGTAGTCAGAATGTTCATCAAAAATAACCACACTTAATATTTGTGCCACCCCTTTAACATGGTTACCAACACTTGTTTTATAGGACACAGATTGTGAGGAGTCAGATGTGGTTTAGACTGTGGTCTTACCTGAGTCCAAGCCACCAGGTTGAAAAACAAAAAACAAAAATCAACCACAAATCTAAAAGTATCTCAAATTTCTCACATGTTTATGGTGTTCTACCCTCTAAAAATAGACTCACATCTGCAATTTTTTAATCTCTGTGTGTGGTTCTGGGGATTGAATCCAAGGCCTCACACATCCTAGGCAAGTGTTCTACCACTGAGCTACATCCATAGCCCTCATTTGTGACTTAATTTCATCTTTGTCTATGGAATCATCAAGCAGGAAGCTGGAATCATGTGTTACATGTGGTCAACTGAGGCTGAGAGAAACCCAAGAACTAAACTAGAACTAAGGTCTTTTCAACCCCAGCCTTTCCCATTGTGCTAGAATCACTGGTCCATTTAACCAACTTGATTGTTATGCTAGGGAAGGGCCAATAAAGTTGGCTCTTATTTTATACCTATTTCTTCTGACCCTCCTATGTCCTTGCAGGAAGCTCCTCAAATTGACTTTCAAGATTCAGGTAACCAATTTTCTTGCTGTTTGCTTAAGAGCACTCATTTTGAAGTACATGAAACTGGCTTAGACCTTTAGACAGATTCCCCAGGGGATGACTTATGTGTGCAGTGGTGAAAGTCGATTTAACAAAACCATTAATTTGAGTTTCTGGGAATAAACAGTAGCTGTCACCCGCCATCACAAAATACACAGATAGTGCTTTGTAATCCAAATTGCAAAGTGCCCGAGAATACGACTGAATCAAGGAAAATAACTTTGGTGGTTGTTCAAGTCTGTGTATTGTTTTAACTTTCTGGCCAGGATGGTTCATTTCAGCGTGGTTTTTCAGAAAACTAGATATTGGGTTGTGCCTGCCACATTTCATCAGTCATGCTGTATTACGTGCATTAGGAGGCCCTATGAATTCTTTTGGTCTCAGATTTACTGCAAGATGAGGCAGAAATCCATTTATGAATCCAAGGAAAGAGACTGTTAAAGATAGTCCCCCCTTCACCAGGGGAGACAGCCCTTGCTTTTCTCTCACCCCTCTCTGGCGACAATCCTCCTGCCAAACCTAGTTCCTCTCCCGCAATAAAGAGACTTACAACTCAAGTAAAGCTAAATTCAAATAGAAGGAAAATATTTTTCAAAGAGGCGTGGCTGTTTTAGAAATCATCTTTATTTTTTTTAAAACAATTCACAGTAGATAGCATGGCTGTAATGAGCTTATTTAAAAAAACAAAAACAAAAAAAAAAAACCAAAACCCAACCACCAAGGATGAGATGAGCCCCAAAGAGAACATCTACCAATATTCTCAGATGTCTGGAGTGGGTGCTCCTGTACCAGCCATGTTTATTGACTTTCTGCTTTGAAATTATTCAAGATATTTAATGTGGAATATTTCAAATATACAGAAAAACAGAATGTTGTATGTGGCACCATCATCCAGGTAGATATGAACATTTTGCCATCTTTTCTTCAAATCTCCACTATTTTTCATATAAACAATAAAATTGTGTGATTCACACACATATATACACACAGACCTACATATGTGTATAAACACATAAAGTATTGTAGATAGAAATGAATTTTAATTTTAAATATGTTATTTTATATAATATATATATATATTTGTAATTGGTTACAGATATACACACTGAAGTCATTATTAATAAACATACTTTAATGGGGATGGGAGGCCCCCTGTATACACTTGGAGTCTCAAATTCCCAATAAAATATGTTTGCTAATAATTCTTTTAGGAAAAAATATCTGTCAAACTCTTTAAATCTTTGTATGTCAGAAAATATATTTATTTTGGTCTCCTATTTAAATATTCAGCAAACATAACATTCTAGGTTGACAAGAGAAACATTATATGTTGTTTGCTAAATTTTTCCTTTTCAGCCTGAATCTGTTATTCTGGACTTTCTGGTATCCCTTGCTGCTGATTGGGTCTGCCATTTTGTGTGGGTTACTTTACATTTAGACTCAAATACTCAGTGGAAACCAAAATCTAAGCTACTGCTTGCTATAGGCTCACAACTCCAACTTATTTTGTCAAAGAGATATTGATCTTACTTTTGTCTCTGACCATATATTTTATATTATCTTATTTTTTTTCCATTTCTTTTCATGGTCTATTGCTAGGTGAAACTTGATCTAAGGAAAGAAATAAGAATAAAAGCTAAAAATTTAATCTCATTATGATAGCATCTCCCCACCAGGTTAAGGGATCCTGCCTATGCTACTGTTAATTTAAACACTTTGGAGGAAAAAGGAAAAAAAAATAGCTCTTCGCTTGCACCTGTAGACATTTCTATGATGGTACTTGTCTCACTGTTTGGTCATAATTTATCTGCCTCACTGTCTAGATGATTCTGAGCTTTTTGAGGTTTTATGTCCAATGAACATTTGAACCTCCAGGAATTTGGCCCACTGCCAGGAACATAGTAGGTGCATTAAGAAATGGATGCATTAGTCAACAGAGCCTTTAGATTTGAATCCTTAGGAATTTTATTTTAAGGTTCTAGACATTTCTGTGCTGTTGATGATTACTGAATCGAAAGATGTGACTTTATACCCACAAGTCCTGTGCTTTTTGCTCAGTGTCTTCTCCTTCAGGGCCACTTTCTGGAAGGTACCTTCTAAGTTGATGTGGGAGAATCAATCACACAGTTTTCTAAAGTGTGCTGGAAAGGAAGTCAGCAAGAATACAGAGGGACAGAGCCAATGTTCTTAAAGTTGCTTTGTCCTTTGGGGGAGAGAGATGAAAGAAAGTGGAACACCATTGACTGTTCCCACTGAGGTGCTGAATGACAACCACTGGTTTTAAACCATAGTTGACACATAGTTGAAAAACCCACAGTTCTGGTTTCTCAGATTTAGTGACTCGGGTGTTCTAGGTAGCAAAAGACAGGTTTAGTCCATGATATGTTCACCTCTGGAATCTCGTGGCTCCAGTAATAAGTTCTAACAGTCTCCTGTTTATTTAGAAAGATGAAACAGCTTAAAGTTTGACTGTTAGTCTAAATAGAACAGGTAAGCTGTTCAAATTCTAAACCAAAATGAGTGACAAGGAAATGTTCATCCATATAAATATGTGACAACTAGGAAAAAACCAATCTGGTCCAAATGGAGCTGGCCGTTTTCTGTTCTGTAGACACAGTTAAGGGGCCTATGGAGAAATGAACACCAAGGCTGCTGCTCTCAAGCCAGCTTATTATAGCCTTCCATTGTTCCTTATCTGACCCAGATTCTGAGTCACTACTCTGAACTTAATTTAAGGAGTGGTTCAGTGTAATGAGTTTCCAACTCCGTGCAGAAAACAAATTTGCATTTTTCCAACTGATTAGTTTCTCTACTGATTAACTCAGCAAGGTCAGCTTTTGGTCACTGATGCAGCTGATAGGCACAGCTGATATTTTCCAGTTTTAGGTTGAGAAGTCTACCTTGAAGCTCTCATTTTCACTGCTGAAGGACGAATTATGAGAATTCAGAAGGGAAGGAAAGGCTGGCATGCTCACACATCTACTTTGGTGCTTATGGGCTTCTGTTGTTTGGGGACTTAGCAAGGGACAAGCTCAACTCCCTTCCTCTCCTTTCCTAGTGCCAACTACAGAGTCCTCTTATGAGAAATGCCAAAGATGGTCCATGGCAGGGGTCTCATGGTTGCACTGGAAACATAGTATAAAATAGAAAATATGGGCTTTGGAAACAGAAGACACTGGATTGGAATCCCTAGTTCTACCATGATCAAAGCTATGTAAACTTGAATTAGCTCTGTGCCTTGGTTTGCTCATCTGTACAATGGGGACAGTATTAGCCTTCTCATGTTATTGGGAACAAAACAGGAAACATGTGACGATGCTATTAGTAAATAGTAATTATCTTCCATTATTGAAGTCCTAGGTCATATATGGTGGTATCTAAGAAGGAAGCATAGTAGCACTTATACTACAATTCTTTTCTATAAGTGTCCATATTATTGCTGTTCTACAGTGTAGTGGTTGGATAACCTGACTATGGATTGGACTCCACTCAAATCTTACAGTATCCATGAGGCCTCAGCAGATCACAGATTGCTCCTTCCCTTGATATCAGGAAGACTTATGGTGAAAGAGAATGATCTGAGTTTGTGCAGATGCATGTTCTTCTCAGCCAAATTATCCAGCTGAAATTTTATAACATCGTTTTATTTTTAGTGCATTTGCTTTTATACTTTCTAATTTCTGGAAAATGTTGCTGTGTTTCTGGTTTTGGTCATGATCTAAAGTTTCCATTAACTATGGGGTTATTTAAGAAAAAAAGAAGTGATTAATTTATATAACGCTATTGAATAAATAATAGTGATTCCGGTAGATGTGAAAATGACAGAGGGCAAACTATCAGATTATCAAGCAGGTGACTGAACTTTAAGAAATGTAAGTGTGGGGGCCTGGGCTGTGGCTCAGTGGTAGAGTGCTCGTCCAGGGGGATTGAACAACCTTACCCATCCAGGCTGAGGTGAGGCACTGGGTTTGATCCTCAACACCACATAAAAATAAATAGATAAAATATAAAATAAATGTATTGTGTCCATCTACAATTAAATAATATATCTAAAAATAAATAAATAAATAAAGAGGTATTGTGTCTGCCTACAACTAAGAAATATTTTTAAAAATAAATATAAGTCTGTTTCACTTGGCAGAACTCCACTCAAAGGGTCTGCTGTCTTTTGAGTTTACAAATTGCTTCCTTCCTATTTTCCCCTCAAATGGACTGTTACCATCTTAGCAAAGAATGTCTTTCTACATCCTAACCTAACTGTCCTATGATGTATTTGCATGAAACCTAGTTATTACTTGATTGAAGAAGAGAGTAATATATTTCTTGATTCAATCTTGTAAATTGGCACACACCCATGGAAGTATAATCCATAGAAAAAGTTATGCTGTGAACAATTACAAATTGTGATAAAAATGAGAACATAACTCACCCACTGTGACTTTTCTTCCTTATAGGCATCTCTTAGTTGTTGCTGGAAACAGAATATTACTGTAAGCCTAGAAATCAAGGGAGAGAATAGAATGTTTCTGTACTGGATATTAGAATTAAAAGAAGTTCATCTTTGAGAACCTACCAACAGGGACTGGCTACTCTGTCAATTAGGCATGACTGGCCAGCTGCAGAGAGGAGCATTTTGATGTGGTGGCCCTTGTCAGTCCCTATTTGTCATAGGAATTATTCTCTACTTGATTATTGGGAGTAGAACTCTGATCATTGGGAGGTGCCAAAGAACATGAAAGAAATTCTTGGTTAAATGTGTAATGCCATGTACCCTCACGCCTTAGAAATGGCTCCTATGCACTGTTCAGCAAATAGTTTTATTTGGTTTAAATGAAGTATCCATCTGTCAGGATGAATTACGTTAATCAGTTATTCAAAGAGAGGTCCCTGTGTTACTCGGTCATATTGTATTGGCAATATGGAAAGAGCCCACTCACCAGCTCCTCTCATCCCAATGATTCCTAGAGTGCCCCACTCTGAAGTTAGACAGGGCCACCTCTTCTTTCAATGTCTTTATCAAATGATGCAGTTAGATTACTGAGGTTGATTCTTTAATCAAATTTGCCCCTGTAAGATGACATTCTATGAACAGCAGATCAAACTTTTCATTTTCTAACATTCAGATGTACTGAAAATAGCAGTCATTCTTATGGGGTGGGATATCCTTTTAGCTTTAACATTATAATGTTTTTTTTTTCCCTTTTTCAAGGTGGTTAACTTCCATGTCATCTACTGAGTAGGATCATAGAAAAATACTTTTCTCTTATGATCTTGTTTCTGCTTTGAACTAACCATTTGGTTTGGCACTGCAGGAATAAATTCAGAGCAGCATTTATGGATTCCAACAACTTATGTTTAACCTAGAGGAAGAAAATCATGCTCTGAAGAGTAAAATTTGGCCCTATGTAGGATTTGTATCTATTACTGGATATTATTTGATATATTTTTATATATTTATTATTTGATACTATTTGGGTTTTTTAATCTTTTATTGTCTGATTCTTGATGCTCCTGAGGAGAGTTGGACAACCAAAGGCCCATTTGTGGCAAAATGGAATAGTATTACAATAATCATTAATTATTACAGAGTATTAATAAGGAATCTTATTTGCTAATGGCAAAACCGAGTTCAAACTAACCTATACCAAAATAATTGCTTTCTTATTTTTAATGTTTTATTTTGGGTGGTGGGTTGGAGAACATATAAAACTTAAGTTCCTGGGATAACTGGAGACAAGCACTGGGCTTTGTCTTCTTCTTAACTTTGCACTGACCCCATTCTTTCCCATTGCAAAAGGTCTTTACATGTCAGGGAAGTGCCCATTCTCCAGGAATATACTAGAAAAAAACTCTATCTTTATGTCCCATGCCTGTTTCTTGGGCAGTCACTGTGGTTATGGAGGCAGGGTTTTTAAAATACATATATGTATATATGTTTTTTTATATACACATATGATGAATTTATATATGTATAAATAATACATAATAATTATATATTCTAAAATTATGTTATAATTACATAATACATATTATATATTATATAATACATTATATAAGTATTAATAATATGTATATATTTATATATGTACATATTATTATAATAATATGTATATGTTATATATGTGTGTGTATATGCAGTTGCAGTTCACTCTTGGAAAACATTAGAATTCTGGAATCTGAATGAGGATTAGATAGAGACTAGCAGCAATGGCCCCTCATAAAGTTAGGTGATGACCTCAATTAGTACCTACTATGTTGAACTGAGAAAGGAGGATGAGAATCGAGGGCAAATTCATATTGTGATGATGTTGGACAAATAATAGGAGGAAAAACAGTCTCCTAAGTTTATTTCCAGTAAAATCTGATGTGTTGATTGGGATGAAGGCCATATTGCTATAAAAGAAGAGACCCTTAAACACAGACTAATGAGATAGACATGTGTCTCTCTCCTGTTACAGTCTAGAATTGGACAGAGGTGCAGACTGGTTGAGTCACTTTGTTCCATGAGCTCCTCCAAGGAACCAGGTTACTTCTGTCTTCCTGCTCTGCCTTACTCTAGGCTCAGATCCACATAATTAAGTCTGGTTCACACCGTTACCTTTGCACTCCAGCCCATAGGAAAAGAAAAGGAGGGTAGAGGTCAAAACCCTCTTGATAAAAAAATCTGAAGCTGGATGTGGTGGAGCATACCTGTAATCCCAGCTTCTCAGGAGGCTGAGGCAGGAGGATTGCGAGTTCAAAGCCAGCCTCAGCAATGGTGAGGAGCTAAGCAACTCAGTGAGATCCTGTCTCTAAATAAAATACAAAATAGGGCTGGGGATGTGGTTCAGTGGTTGAGTGCCCCTAATTTTTCAGGTTACACAGATGGCTTCTCCTTTATTCATGAGTCACAACAGCCAGGTGCCACACATACCTACAAGGAAAGCTGGGAAAAGTGATCTTTTTGTTTTGTTGTTTTTTGGTGGTGTTAGGGATGTTCTGAACCTAGGGCCTTAGGCATGCTAGGCAAGCACTCTACCAACTGAGCTATACCCCCAGCTTGGGAAAAAGCAATCTTTAGGTGAGTAATCTCATACCCAGATAAAGCTCAAGGGGTTTTGTTGTGATAGAGACTGGAAAATAATTAGAATCCACTATGCCCACAAACGAGGAAGCTCCTTTAAACTACTGTAGCTGCAGTGTGGTGAAAGGTAAGCATATTCATTGTTTATGGTGCTGATTAAAATAATGCACTTAGCCAGGTGAGTGGGGGTCCACCCAATAAGCAGCTATGCATGTATACATTCCTACTTTGGTAGTACAGGCACCCTTTGCTTTGGCACCCACGTTACATTTGCTGTCCTTTGATTTTCCTTGTGTCCGCTAAGACAAAAGGTAGATCGGGTCTCTGGTATCATGATATTTTTGCCCAATTTGAGTCTGAGTAACAAGGGTGAAAGGTGGAGAGAGACTTCCTTAGATTGGAAGAAATGACAGGTACCATGGCATTTATAATGAATCCATTTGTACCCCCATCATTGTTTGGCTTCCCTTGTGTAATTTTTCCTAGGCATTCTCCGCCAGTTTCCAGGAGTAGAAAACCCTGCCCTTCGTAGCATCTCTCCCGTCTTGGGCTAAACCAGCCTTCGTTTTCCAGGTCTCTAAGCAACAGAATCTTAAAAAATGAAATATTCATTTTCTGAAACCTAATTTAATTTCAGCGATGACTGGGTTGCAGAGCTTATCAGATCACAGAATCTGAAAAATTCTCGGAATTAACAATTCTCTCCTTGTGATGGAGTTTTTATTTAATTTTATTCCTCTATTTATTTATTTATTTGGCTACACCTTGTTAAAATGTACACACTCTGTTTTAACCTCGGTGTGTCTGACAGTGATATACTCATTTGTGATCTAGGAGTAATGAGAAACATTGCAGGCAATCATCTCACTGTCAATAAACGAAATACATCATTATTTTTCTAAAATGGGGATTAGTGTTTCTCCCAAATGTAGCTTCTACCCTGAGTGAGAAATCAACTCTTCTTTCATTTTATTTTTGGAGCAAATTCTGAAGTATGGTAGTAAGGAACTCATCTTTCATAACTTCTGGGGCTGATGAGTCATTACCGACATGTAATATCCAATTAAAGCTGTGACAAATGTCATTGTGTGTCGTGCACCGTGGGGGTGATAAATTGTACCACATTTGAAAAGCCATGTTTTGGTAGATGTTGTTTTGCTGAAAGACTGAAATTATAGCCTGCTTTGAATGGGGTGCTTTTGTTTTAAATACAGGGTAATGGAGTTCTAAATAGAGAGATCAGGTTAACAGAAGACTAGCAGTTGAAGTTTTGCTATAGCCACCATTTCTACCTGTAGCCAGTATCCTTCTAAATTCCTCAAGGTATGGTTGCCCCTAAAAAGTTTGGTCCAGAAGACTTCATTTCTCTTTGAATGATGTGAGCCATTTTGGTTAATTCTAGTTCCTTTGTGTTGTAGGCCCTCAAAACAGTACAGAAACTCTAAAATCCTTCAATGAAGTTGTCTGATATTCAGACAAATGGGAAGAGTTTACATCCTTCAAATTTTACCTTTCTGTAAAATAGTTAAACAGAGAGAGTGGATGATTTAGTTGAATTTTGTTTATCAGGCAGTTTTTCATCTCTCCATATAAACCTTCCTTTGCCAGTATACATATTTTATAATTGTGTCTCACTGTTTTACGTGGGTCTGTTCTAAAGCTTAATATTTCCTGATCTTAATAAGGAGATAAAGAAATTGGTAATGAAGCTGAGCATGGTGACCCAAGCCTGTGATACTAGCTTCTCAGGAAGCTGAGGCAGGCAGATTAAAAGTTTGAGGCTGGCCTAGGCAATTTAGTGAGACCCTATCTCAAAATGCACATTTCATATTGAGTGCTATAAAAAATATGCAGATGGTTTTCCTACAGCGCAAATATTTCTAATGATATTGGAATATGAGATAGATTTGTTATAGAATACAATTTACATTTATCAGTCAGATATCTGGTTTAATAATATGGGGAGTATGTCCATTTTCAGCCATCATGGATATATTAGTCACATCCATTACTATAGCAAACACTTGAAATAAATTAACTTATAAAGAGAGCAGGTTTATTTTGGCTCACAGTTCTGGAGGTGTCAGTCCATGAATGATTGGTCCCATTTCTTTGGGTCTGTGGTGGTGGTGCATTTCATCTAGGTGGGAGTATGTGATAGAAGAAATCCCAGGTGTGGAAGGGAGAGGGTGGGGGAGGAAGGGAGAGACAGAGAGAGAGAGACAGAGAGACAGAGACACATACACCTCCTCCCCAGCATGGTCCCAGTGATATACAACCTCCTGCTAGTCCCACCTCTTAAAGGTTTCTACCACCTTCTAATAGCATCAAACTGAGGACCAAGCCTTTAACACATGGGTCCCTTGGGGATATTCAAGATCCAAACCAATGGATGAGAAGACCAATTCTCCTGCTAAGAACGACTAGAAAAGCTGAAGAAAGTTTACAAACATCATTTTGAAGGCACTAGAGAGATATCAAGGCAGACGTTTTTCAGGGGCCATGACCCTGAAGAGAAAGGAAATGCAAAAAATTGAGTCTAAGCCACTTGAAGCAATTTCCAATTCAAAGGTAGTTCAACACAAAGAGGAGAAAACCAACCAAGTGGTAAGAGCACAAGGAGGCTCCTAAAGGATGAGAAAGTAGTAGAAGCTCCTGACAACATAGATGAAATGGACAAATTTATAAGAAGAGAAATTATTAACATTTACTTAAGAAAGAGAAGATTTTAATACTTTCATATCTAGTAAAGGGTCCTCAATAAAAATCTTCCCAGAAAGAAGTCCCAGCTTCAGATGGGTTTATTAGTAAATGGATCTAAACAGTAAGGAATAAGTAATATCCCAAAGTCTCAGGTGTTGAAGCCTTGGTCCCCAGTGCAGCAAAGTTAGGAGGTGGTGGAAAATGTGGGCAGGGGGGGTATGGCTGGAGAAAGCAGGTCCCTGGGAGCATGCCTTTGAGGACTACATCATATCCTGGTCCCTTCTTTTTTCTCTGTCTGCTTCCTGGCTGCCATGAACTGAGCAGCTTTCCTGTGTCATTATGTTCTGCCTTGCCTCAGGCCCAGAACAATGGAAACTGCTCACCATGGACTAAAACCTCTGAAACCATGAGCCAAGATAAATTTTTTCCTCTTCTAAGTTGTTCAGGTATTTTGATCACAGAAATAAAAAGTTTACTAACACAGAGAGAATAATTACTGACTCGTTTTATGAAGTCAGCATGACTTGAAAGCAAAAAATCTGACAAAGTATTCTAAGAAAGGAAATTTACAGATCAATTTCTCCAAAAAAGATATAAAAAGTCTTAATCGAAAGTTTTAACAATAATATCAAAAGATATGTACAAAGTAAGTCAGGTTTATCCCAGGAATCTAAGTTTGATTTAACATTTTAAAGTTACTATAATTTAACATGTGAATAGAATAAAGATAATTATCTCAATAGATTTTATCATTATCTCAATAGATACAGATATACATTTGGTTTAATTCAGTATTTATTGTTTAAAAACTAGCAGGAGAAGAAAAATTAATACCTGATCAAGTGTATGTACAAAAAATACCTATAGCAATGTGGTATTTATTAAGGGCAAAATATGGAAATCTTTCTCCTTGAAAACAGGAATGAGACAAACATGTTGTCCCATTTGGATTTATTATCATATCAGAAGTCCAATGCAATAAGCGAAGACAAAGAAAAAAAGTATTTAGCGTGAAGAAGTAGAAATAAAAATGTCAACTTATTCTAGTTTCTTCTGCTTACATGGTAAATTACATTACATGCTAAAGTGGCCTTACAGCTGAGAGGTCTCTGCAGGCAGCACTCTCAGCATTTCATAACTGTCTCAGGGAGGACAGCCATCTTCAAGTCCACATTCTATCTCGGAGCCTTACTATCCAATGACTGATGGGTATAAGTTATAAAATCCTGTTTTCTCATGTCCATTTGGGCATTCTAACTTTAGAATTCTATATCCTAAAGACTGAGGCCTTTGTTGAGACTACCTCACTGTGCAACTTCTTCATCTCTTTCATGGGTATGGATCCCTAAAGCTGCCTAATAAACCTCCTGTACACTGGTCTCCCATTCAGGTTATGCTTTCTGAAGAACCAAACCTTCAACAATTAACACTAGAAAGAGTTGGAAAAAGTAGATATTAAGATGAGATTTTGAAGTTGGACATTCCTTTCTGCCTAAGTGGCAATGATAACGCATCACTGGTGATAGATAGAACACAACACTGTCATAAGTTAGTGGTACTATTATTAGTATTTTTACTAGTTGTATAACAGGATAGTATAGTGTCAGAAGGAATTCAGAAGTGAGTGAAATAGTTGGTATTTGGGAAACATGGCGGCACAATAATAAAAAGGACAGTAGGCATGGATAATAGTTGAAAAGCTCCATTGATTCTTTGGAAAAAGACAAAAGGCTGAGAGTAATCAATTGGCAATGAAAAGGTGAAGAGAAAACCCAAAGGACCTCCTTGGTGGCAAATAAAAGATTTTAATCTCCTAAAGTCTAAGAGTAGAGAAGACTGGTTGGCAAATATGAAGTGAGTACAACTACTTTTATCTACTAAAAGGGATCATACAAGTGCCCCTATATGGTAAACAGAAATATATAACTATGTACTCCAAAGGCTTGTACAAAAATGTTCATAATCACAGTATTTTTAAAAGTGTAAAACTGGAAATAACAGTAGTGGGGGAATAGATTGTAATATACTTGGTCAAGGACTACCAAGGAATAGCTTATGATTCCATTTATGTAAATTTAAAACCCATGCAAAACTAATCTGTGTTGATAAAAGAAGAAAAAAATGGGCACCCAGAGGACTTCTGGGGACGGCTGTGGCTTGTCTGGGTGATACATGAGTGTGTTCACTTGAAGGAATTCATTGGTCTGTACAGTTGTGGTCATGCACTCTCCTGTATATTACACTTGAGTTAAAATGTTAAAATAAAGTTAGAGAACCAGAAGAGTCTGGAACTAGTGAAACCAAATGCTGTTGTACTTGAGATGGAAACTTTTTTTGAGTGGCACTGGGCATTACCTTCCCACCAGGCTTGTTTCCTTACTCCTGTGTCCAGGCGTTTTCTAGCCTGACCATAGGCTTTTCCTCATGGAAAACTGCTGTTGAATATGTTTACTTATCCTGGTGTAATGCTAATTCGGTGAGAGCAGGGATCTAAATTGCTGTATCCCCTGCATCTATGTCAATGCCTGGCACACAGTAGCTGCTCAATAAATATTTGCTACATAAATGAATAAGTATTCAGAGTATGTATGATAAAGAGACAAAGTAATCTATTTTCCTAATCCCTCTTCTATTTTCATGAGATCAACATTTTTTCTTTTTTTCTCTCTAGCTTCCACATATGAGAGAAAACCTTTAACTCTTGACCTTCTGAATCTGGCTTATTTTACTTAGCATGTTCTCCAGTTACATGCATTTACCAGCAAATGTAATTTCATTCTTCTTTATGGCTGAGTGAAATTCCATTGTGCGTGTATGTGTATCACATTTTCTTTACCCATTCATCTATTGAAGGGGCACCTAGGCTGGTTCTATAACTTGGCTACTGTGGTCTGTGCTGCTATAAATGTTGGTATGCATGTTATCACTATAGCATGCTGATCTTAGTTCTTTTGGATAAATATCAGAGAGTAAGATAGCTAGGTCATATGATGATTTGTTCCTTGATTTTTTTTTTTTTTAACCAGGGATTGAACCCAGGGGCACTTAACCACTGTGCCACCCTTTTTGTATTTTTTATTTAGAGACAGGGGTTTCACTGAGTTGCTTGGGGGCCTCACTAAGTTGCTGAAGCTGTCTTTGAACTTGAGACCCTCTTGCCTCAGCCTCCTGAGCCTCTGGGATTACAGGTGTGTGCCACTGTACCTAACTGTTCCTAGTATTTTGAGGAATCTCCATATTGCTTTACAAAGTGGTTGTATTCATTTGCAGCCTCACCAATAATGTATGAGTGTACCTTTTACCCACATCCTTGCCAGCATTTATTACTATTTGTATAGTTGATGACTGTCATTCCATCTTGGGTGACATAAAATATCAGTGTAGTTTTGATTTGCATTTCCCTGATTGCTAGGGATGTTGAACATTCATATATTTCTTGGCCATGTCTATTTCTTCATTTGAGAAATATCTGTTTAGGGGGAGGGAAGACAAGAGGGTAGGTAAAAAGGGAAAGAACTGGGGAATGAAAGTAACCAAATTGTGGTATGTACATGTATTAATATAAAATTCATTCCAATTTCATTTATTACTATAATGCACTAATTAAAAAATAAATAGAAAGAGGATCAGGGAAGAGAGGAGGGGAGGGAAAAGGGAAGTACTGGGGATTGAGAATGCATAAACTATGTTATATGCATTTATGAGTATGTAAAATTATAATGCACTAATAAAAACATTAAAAAGAGACAAAGTCCTTTGTTTGAGCAGAAGTTAAACTTCTTCCATACTGGATTTGTTCTGTGATATTTACATTTTATAACTAAGCACAAGCATTTGTTCTTAAATTAATGCAGAAAGTATCACTTTGTTACTGTGAATCCGAAGCTCTCTATCCCCTAATTCCTATTTTCTCCATCAAAACAACAATTTTTTCACACAGTATTTTTCATAACGATAATTTCTTGGGGATGCAACCACACATTAAAGCAAAAAAGAATGAATGTAATAAGATGGCAAAGTGGAAGGACTAGATTATAGACACCACAAAAATCTGGAGGAGGAAGAGATCCTCTGGGGCCGAAGCATTCAGGGAAATTCCCTGAGTAAGCAGGAGTTTGAACTGCCACAAAGGACAAATAGAATATGAGGAGGGACCAGGTGCCCAGTTTAAGGAAGTAAATAAAGGCATGGAGGGTGGGGCCTGTTCATACCACTCTGACTCGGGTACGGGCAGCCTAAAGAGATGAGGATCCATTATGGAAGCTCAGAGGGAGGAGGAGATGTGGCTCAAGAACCTAGGGCACCTCCAGCTCCATATCATTGCTTATTGCTTCTGTTCCTAGGCCACATTCATTATTATTGTTTATAAATAACCTTGGCCTTCCCTTCCCTGGGTCAACCATAGTATTTATTGTGGTAATGATGGTCCAGTTAGAGGTGGTGTGTATCCTAAGCATGCATGTATATACTTACTGACATGGTCATTTATTTGCTTCTCTAAATCATTGCACCTCCTCCTTTTGGAAGCTATGGTACAGATCTTTTCATTACTGATAATTGAGTGTCCATTTTAGACTAGACATTGGGGTAGGAAGATGAGAAAGAGGCAGTTTAGCTTTCTCTAAGTAATAGGAAAGAAACAGCTACATAAATATTTGCCATTCAATGACATGTACATGGTGTCAGAATGATATTTGAGAAACAACATTAAAGAAGGGGACAATAATCAAAATTGGTACTGGGGATAGTTGGGTTCAAGAGAAGATAACTCATCCTTTTTTTGCTCCTGGGACACAGTGCTGAGTTTTGAGTCGGTGATGTGGTCACTGCCAATCCTGAACAAATCAAAAGGGGAAGAAAATGAGATATAAGCAGGAGTCACAAGTGAAAGTTCATAGGTTGAATAGAGCCAGAAAAAAAATGACCAATTTAGCTTATGGAATTAAGAGAGAGAGCAAAGATGATTAGGTATATTTTAAAAGTAGGGCTACTGTGGATAGATCTGGATTAACAGTTTCTCTTGAGATTGCAGAAAACCTGGCACCACCTGCCCCTTGTCTTTTCATGGCAACAAGTGCCAGCCATTGCCATGCTATTCTTCCTTTCTGGTCCCTGTAAGGATTTCAACTCAATCCCTATTTAATGGCATAGTGGGGTCAAAGACCAGCTGAGGGTGTCTGTAGCATACCATATTGGGTAATGAAATTCTGTGCTTTGGGATTTTATCAAAATATTATGTATCCATCAGGGAAGACTATTAACATGTGGTCACATGCCAAAGCTCTAAAAAAAATTCTGCAATGGAATTGTGCATTCACTGATTTAGATGTAACCTTAGAGAGAGGGAATTGTAGTTTCCTTCATGTTCTTAATGCTTAATGCTTCAGAATGACTGTGAAGATGAAAATATGATTAAAAAATGAGGATTTTATATAATGGGTGGATGCAGTTTACAAACACAAGAGAGGAGGGAAAGAGCAAAACAATAGATGCAATAAAACTTTTGCAATGGAATAACTGAGCATGCAAGATCGTGGAAAAAGAGCAGCATCTGGGGAGCCCTCTAAATTTTAAGCAATAACTAATATAAACATTGGTGCACTAGGTAGACTGAGGTTGGTGGGGAGCGAGGAGCCTCCAGCACTGCCTTCAACATCAAGGGATGGCCGGGTGCAGTGGCACACACCTGTAATCCCAGTTGCTACAGAGGCTGAGGCAGGAGGGAACATGAGTTCAAAGCCAGCTTCAGCAAAAACGAAGTGCTAAGCAACTCAGTGAGACCCTGTCTCTAAATAAAATACAAAATAGGGCTGGGAGTGTGGCTCAGTGGTACAGTGCCCCTGAGTTCAATCCACAGTAAATATTCCCCTACCCCATGCCACCCCACAAAAAATCAAGGGATGGTTACTTTGAATGAATATAATAGTTTTCCATACTGGTGATAACCCTAAACCTTTCTTGAGCCTATTGAATGGTAAATAAAATAACATTAAACAAAACAAAACAAAACAGGAAGGTTAGCAGGCAGAAGAAGTCGAGTAAATCAAAGCAGATTAGAAACCCGGCAGCAGATGTCTTTCCCTTGGCATTTAATCCGTCAAATAGAGGTGGTTTATGGTTAATATGCAGGTTAGTTATTTTCACTTCCTCATCAGAATCTTGGCTTCTTAAATGACAACTTTCTTCTTATAATTAGTGTAAGTAGAACTCAGACACACATTAATGGGGTCTCTTTGCAACCAGTGAAAAGGAGAACTGTCTTTTCTCTGGAGAAAAGGAACAAAATGAAAATGGTGGGTAGGAAGAGTGAAGGAGGGAAAATAACTTCCTTCTCTGAGCACATTTTCCAGAAGTTCCACCTTTACAGTAATTGGCTTTGTAAACTTATATGATGATATCATGGTTATTGAATCTAGATAAAAGGGCATCAGATGGAGTGACCTGAAAGGAAAATAGTGAGTAGATCCTCAAACTGCAGTGTCTTTTAATATACTTATTCTCTCCTCATCCAACAGAGCAGTCCCCCAGCCTATTCTCATGCTCAATTTCCCTAACCTAGAATTTGCTCTCAGAGTGAGGAAAATTAGCTTGGTGAACCAGGATGAAGGTTCGTGGGAGTTCAGTGATTTTTTTTTTCTCTTTTCTGTAAGCAAGTTTATTAACAAAAGGAAGGCCGTTGTCCCAGGACAGTAGGTCTCAATCACTGCTATCCAAGAGATCACTTGGGCCTCTTCTTAAAAATAACCATACCTCCGCTGGGGATGTGGCTCAAGCGGTAGTGCGCTTGCCTGGCATGCATGGGGCACTGGGTTCGATCCTCAGCACCACATTAAAAAAATAAAATAAAGATATTGTGTCCACCGAAAACTAAAAAATAAATATTAAAAAATTCTCTCTCTTTAATAAAATAAAATAAAATAACAGGCCTAGTCGCCTCCTGTATCCACTCCAACAATTAAATCAATCTCTTAAGTGGAGTTTGGGCATAAAGATGTTTGAAAAAGTCCTCAGATGATTTTAATGTGCAGTCAACATGAGAAGATTTGAGATTTAGGTCGGTTTCTGAAGCTGTAGGGACTCACAGAGGGGTCCATGTTAGCCCAGGGGTCAGCAACCCTCTTTAGACAGGACAGGAAACCAAAGGATAAACTACTTAAGCGAGAACTCTGGTTTCTTGCTTTCCCCCAATTTTTTCTTTGAGCTAGTGAACGTCTGCCACTGGTCCGGGCCGGCACCGTCTGTGCTACCTACAGCGGCAGTACCTCAGGTTTCCTGGTCTAACCAACCTTCTAAGGTTCAACTCTTTGCCTTCAATGACAGAGAGCTCTGGCTCCACCCATTGCCCTGAAGTACCCTGGGAACCCCACCCAGCTAATTAGAAAAGGAACTGCCCTCACCCAGAGTGATTGGTTCAGGAGCAGGCACGTGACTGGATCCCAGCCAATGAGAGACAAGTTTTCATTGAACGCAGCCCAGGCGCTTTTGCGCACTGTCCATCATCCTGTCTGGTGGGGGCGGAGCCAACCTTGGACAACCAGGACGTGCTGGAGATAAGAAGGCCCCGGGAGATCCCCAGGCCCTGGAGAGATGGGGCTTCCAGGTAATAGCCACACTTAGTCTTCCTCTTTACGGAAGCCCTGGGCCTCCTTTCTTGCCTGAGCTAATATTTGTGGCCACCTTTTTGTCACAGTTTAGCATTCTGCCCGACTGGCTCTTCCTGTCCTTTGAGAAATGTAAAGAAATATCTTGTGCTCGCAGCAGCCATGGATGTCCTGAAGGGAGATGCTGCCCAGAAGTGGAATCCATTGAAAGGCCCTGTCAGGGAAGGCCAGCAGACGCTCAGCCAGAGTGGGGCGCAGACTTGGATTTGTGTAAGAGTGTGAAGGTTGCCAAAATAAAAATAGAGTTTCTTGAGTCAGCCCTAACAACAACAAAAATAAATAAATAAAGCCGGGAGGTTATAAAGAAAGCCTTATGCATGACTGCCAGGTAGTAACTATTCAAACAGAGTGCCACAATCCCGGCCTTACATAAAGCACTTGCAACTTTGTGCAAAAAGTACTTTTTCGAGACATTAGCTCAGCAAGTACAGTTAAACCTGGGACTAATGTCACCTTGTTATTAATCTCTGTGGCCAGAGACGATTATTTCCAAACATCTGATGTAGTCCTCATTTTTTCCTTTAAAAATTTCCTCTTGCCTCAGCCCCTTTGAATGAGACTATAGTTTACTATGGCAAGCAGAGCCCCATTGTGATGTTGGGCTTTTCCCAAATATATGTCATTATGCTCTGCAGAATCTTTCTTCCCTCCCCTCCCCTCCCCTTCCCTTCCCTCATTTCCTAACTTTCTTCTTTCTCTTTCTCCCTTTCTCTCTCCCCTTCCTTCCTTCCTTCCTTCCTTCACTCTCTTTCTCTCCCTCTCTTTCTTTATTGAAAATTTCAGCCTCTGCCTCTTGTCTATCTTCTTGAGTAGCAAATAGCATGAAGAACCACCTTGAAGGCAGCCCAGATGGGATCCTCCTGGGTGTGGGCAGAAGCTTGATGCTGGGAATGCTGGCAAAGTTGTAGGAGTGCCTCACAACAGGCCATTTGATTAGTTTCTTGTGGACTCAGTGAACCAGTTCAAATTTGTACTTCTCTCATGGTCCAATGTCAAAAAAGAATAACCCACAGAAGAGTATTTGGTTCCTGTTCTCCATTTTTAATAAAAGCATATACTGTGCAAGCCTCTGGGGGCTCTCAAGAGTGTTGTAGCTAATAGTTGTGGAGAACTTTTTATGTGCCAGCCACGATATGTGTAGATAGGCGTCTCAGATTCTTAATATATTCATTTTATTCTCATAACAATCATAGGAGGTTATTATTATTATTTTGTGCATTTTGTGCCTGAGAAAATCAGGGTGATTTTAAGTGAATTCTCACAGTCCCATGGCCATGAAGTTGCAGATGTGGGATTCCAAGTCTCTCCTAGCCTCAAGAAGGCCATTTCCTCAACCAGGAACAAATAGTCCTATATGGTAGGAAAGAAGAAAAGCCTGCGGGATCCTGGGTGATAGTGGATGCCATTGGCAATTACCTTTTTCAGGTGTGTATGTTTGTAGTCACTCTTAACCTCCTGAATGGAATGTTTGCTCTTCTTGACTTGGGCTTGGCTGTATAAATATGTATTGATTTGGAGGGACTGCTCCTGGGGGTGAGGAGCACAGCAACTCAGATGTCAACTGGTGCCACCACTGTTCCAGATACAGTAGCACATATACAGTGCCTGATCATTGAAACCATAAGGGGTGTTTTGTTGACAGAAGGCAGCATTTAACAACATTTTCCCTTTTTAACTTTAACATGTAAAGTAACATTTGGTTCCCTGGGCATTTTTGTTCTCATTGCAGGTCTGAATTGCGACCTAATTAGTACCATTGCCTCCAAATTGGAGCTTTCCTCTCCCAGGGATGGCGGGGGGCGGGGGGGGGCATTGGAGAACACTTCCTATCAGTTGTCCCCCACTGGCTGTATACTGATTTTAGTTTTTTCAACTTGTCCCTCTTTGCCCCAAATAGCTCAGAGGAACAAAGAGAATATAATCTTACTTCTTGCCACACCTTCTGTTTTGTTCTTTTTTTCCTACTTCATGGTCAGATTGAAAAACAAAGCATTTCAATGTGGCCATTCTCTCCTGTGGTCAGAGGCCAGCCCTGAAATTTCAAAGAAACCTTCTTTGTTCGAGATTTAAGAAAACAATCACCGCACAGCAAACATTGATATGACTTTTAATGGCCATTTACCTGATTAATATCCTTTCATGCTACAAGGCAGCATGAGACACGGGCGCTTTAATGAGAGCCAACAACAAAGCGTGGACCAGGTGTGTTACTAAGAAACAATCTCTTGTGTGATTTAATTAGTCAAAGCATTGCATGGAGCAATTATAAGCAACCTTACAGAAGTGGCAGGAGTACAGAGCCCTCTGCTTTAAATTGGTTTTTTAAAGAAAGACATCATGATTTAATAACTGTGCATCTCTAGTGAAAGAAGAAACCCTTCTTTAATTGGGAGCAAGAAGGAAAAAGAAATAACACGCTAATCACAATTTTTAGATCGTCCTCCACCTCCCCTAATCTCTTCCTGGGAAAAAGAAAGAAATAAAAACAACAGCAATTTATAGAAGGATTTGAGAAGGATTGTTTCTGTTATGCTTTCTTCTTCTTTTTTTTTTCTGTTCCTTGAATTCCTCCCTCAATATCATCTTTGAAATTGGCATTCCAATTGGTGTGATAACTTTGGAGAAAACCTGAAAAAACTCTACCTGGTCAGGCTGCATGCAGGACATCTTGCGATTTTAAAAGTTGGCTTTATTGTTTTGTTGCATACAGAAGATCTGGGGGTTGTGATGGTTTGATGGGGCCTTTTTTTTTTTTAATCCTCATGCCTTGGTTTAATGATGTGTCAACCTGCCACGGGAAGATTGACTGGCATAATGCTTATTACTTAAGATAAAGATAGATCTCTTGTGTGATGTAGGAGCTTTACAATAGATAGGGTCTTATCAGGGAAAGTCTGCCTAACCCAGGTAGGATTTGTGACTGGCTTCTACATTTCAGTTCTCTATACTTCTACTTAAATTAAGGAGACAAGTGTTCAAGAGGGAAATAAAGGGAAATAAAGGTTTGAGAACCAAAATTGAAACTTCCCTTCTTCATCCAGCTCCCATGGTGCCAAATTCCTCAGTTGGGGGTCTGGGATGAATTTGTGCACATCGCTGGATTTCTAGAAACATGAGAAGCTGAACATCATATTTCTGAGAGGGCCCTTGGTCTCTGGAGTCCCTGGGCAATGTCGGATCCTTTTACACATGACAGATCTCTTAAAGTATGAGGTGCTGTTGAGGATTCAGAATCTCCACCCGGCTTTGGGTTTTCAGTAACTCATTCCAGTGATGAGTTAGAGAGACAAGATATTGGCAGTATTGGTTGTCAGCCTCAGGGATTTGTAAACTGTGGCCCGCCTGCAGCCTGTTCTTTTAAAGATTTTTATTGGAACACAGCCACACCCATTCATTTCCGTATTATTGGTATTGTGCTCCAATGGCTGAGTTGTAGGATTTCCACAGAAACCATCTGGCCCCACAAAACTTAAAATATTTACTATCTGGCCTTTTATGGCTGACTCTTGTGAGCTCTCAGAAATGACTTTTGATGAACAATCCCTGCATTTGCAGCCTGTTTATTGAGAATGACCTTAGAGGAACCCTCCTTCCCTATTTCTCAGTGTTCAAGTGACTCAGGCTGAGTTGAATTTGAACAGTAGGAAGTTAGTATACCTTGGCACACTGAGAGGTTCTTCTCAGGCTGAAGGTAGAATTTAGGGAGGCAACTGGAGTCCACTTGGAAATACTTAGGAAGCCTTTCTTAGCCTTTGGGAAATTATGGATTGGGGAATGAATAAGTGGATAGCAGTCTCTGGATAATGAAGCCATATCCATATGCCTTAAGCTCTATTTTTTTTTTGGTGGATAAAATATATATGCTTTGCACATATAATCTTTTCTTATGCATATAGCCTTTTAATTTCAAAAGAAATACATACATCAATTTTATTGCTAAAACTACTTGAACAGTAAAGATAAAGCTAGTAGCCAGGGACAGTATTCAAAATACCCAATAAAGCAGGGCATGGTGGTGCACACCTGTAGTCCCAGAGTTCCCAGAGGCTGAGGCAGGAGGATCACGAGTTCAAAGCCAGCCTTAGCAAAAATGAGGCACTAAGCAACTCGGTGAGGCCCTGTCTCTAAATAATACACAAAATGGGGCTGGGGATGAGGCTCAGTGGTTGAGTGCCCCAAGTTCAATCCCTGGTACCCCCTCCCCCCAAAAAAATACCCAATAAATATGTGGCATGGGCACTGACTGATCAGGTGGATACCAGCCTTAGACAGTGAGTGCTGCCTAATAGTCTGCCCTGGCACAATGGGTATTCTGCAAATGACCCCCTTTGACCACTGAGTCCTGAGTCCCATCCATTTCGTTTCCTTCCCCTTCGATATAACTTTCTGGAAAGTGGTGTGTGCTTTTACATAGACACCCAGTGAATTTGGAGCATTTTGGGGATAGTTAGAAGATCTAAAAACAGTGCTAATACAGCACTGATGCATGACACCACACAGGAGAGGTATTCTTAAATACCTTCAAGTATTATTAAATACCTTCAAGTGCAATTTCTTAAAACGAATGTAGATGTAATTTGTAAAACACTAGTTCATTCAAAATGTCATTAAATTAACGTTTTATTTGAGCATAGGGAAGTAAAAAATAGCAGCTATCAAGATGATCTGAGAAATATTTCCTGTTAAAAAGAGCAACAGAAAACAAACAAGTATGTATATTCAAATATTAGCCTGGTTGGGTGTAAAAGTCTTTGGAAGGATACCAAAGGCAAACCTGGAAACTGATGAATTAGGAGATCGGGGTAAGTAGGAGATGATTCTTTAGTAGATTCAGATTTTCAAATCCTGTAATTAGCCCATTTATTTAAAAGAATGAAATGCTAACCAAAACAGAAGGAAGTGTGTTGGTGGTTAACGTTGAGGTGCTCTGGTCGGGTCTGCTACCCCTGACAACTGTTCTCCTATCAGACCAAATAATTGAGTGCTTAAATTACTATCAGCAACCTCAAGGGAAGTCTGGGCTTCCCTGAAATAAACTGCAGATTGAAAATCTTTTTTTTTTCTCAAAAAAAACCTAAACATAAAATATAGATCCACTAAATTAAAATCATTTCATTGAAACTTAAACAAGTAATCCCTGGAGGACCTGAACCAGCAAGCAGCAGCTGCTGCTCCTTGGGTCCCTCCCTTTCCCAGCCTGTGTTTGACCTTTGGGTCCCAGGGGTCATCTGCTCAGATCCACCTCCTCTAACCCTTCTGGCCTGTGAGTGGCAGGGGATGAGAGAGCAGCTGTTTCTGAGAGTTAGTGAACCCAGATGCCAAGGGTAGGACATTAGGCCTCAGCCCCCAGCCTTCCCAAACAGCAGGGCTGAGGAGGAAGGAGGCTTTCTCTCTCTCTGCACCTCTGGGGCCGATAAGAACACCCAGAAAATTCCCAGCTAGGATGGGAGAAGATAAGTTTTGCATGCACTTCTTATCAAAGGAAATTCAAAGCAGCTAGAGTTCTCTTTTTTATTGTCTTGTATAATAATGACAAAAATTTATTGAGTACTTACTATGTGCTGGCAATTCCTTAAGAGTGGGTTTTGAGCTATGATTGAGATATTTGGTGATGTATTATATATATGTATGTATATATAATATTGAGATATACATCATTGAGATTGTACCCACTTTGCTGATAAGGAAAGTCAAAGTGGTTAAACAAAACAAAACAAAAAACAACAAAACCAAACCAAACCACACTGTAAAGTAGTAAGCCCTGTTATGCCACCAGCAGCCTCATAGATCTTGTGTTTATTGCATCTGTACATTGCACCAAGAGGCCACTTCAAGTGCTTGGCCTATCCCTTCCAGGTTTGTATAAGCACACTCTATGATATTTGTGTAACAGTGAAATTGCCTGAAGGTGAATTTCTTAGAACATATCCCTATTGTTAAGCAATACATACTCTCCAGTACATATTGAGCACTTACTTTGCACCAGGCTTTATTGTAAGTTGTCCACTTTTCACATTTACTCACAGTGATCCTATGAGAAGAGATCTAGTATTTCTTCCGTCTTACAGATGATAAAATGGCAGGACTGGGACTCAAACTTAATTCTATTCTTATGCATTATAACTTATTATACATACCATATCATATTTTATGCCACATATCATATTGTATGGTATTGGTATGTAACACCAGCACAATTTACCACTGGAGATATTAATTTTGATCACTTGTTTAAAAGTGTCTGCTATGCTTCTCCACTGTTTTACCCTATTTATTGTTTTTCTAGTGTATGTAAGTCAGTCACTAAGTCCAGCCTATACTTAAAGAGGGGGGCTTATGCTTCATATCCTGCAGGGGGAGTACTGACATATCTAATTTGGAAATCTTCAGTAAAGATGATTTTTCCTTTTCTCCATTTATCTATCAAGTGTTTCTATCTGTATGGACTCATGTATATTTCTTTTATTTTACTAGCACATCTACTAGTCTGCCACTACTGTGTTGCTCAAGTTGCTCTACTTGGCCACTGAGAGCCCTCCTGGGTTATTTCTTGAGGGCTTTGATGTGCTGTCAGCCTTTTTGAGTTTTGCTCACTTTCTTGCTTTCTGGCACAGGACGATCAAACTCATCTCCTACTTTCTGTGCCCCATTCCCTAGAATCAACCATTTCTCTAAGAGCCCTATATCTTTCTAAGGAACAATGGCAGTTAGAAACCAAGACCCGGACACTGGGTGTGCTCATTCTTAACTGGCATATCCCTGCATAGGGCATAGAGTTAGGAACCATGTCTAAGCATACTAACCAATGTACACACACATAGCTATAATTATATCTGTATTTGCCAGGCTACAAATTATATTTTCATGAGTTTCTACTAATGTCTGTGATGTTGATTCAGTATCATTAGTTTTAATTCTAGCTCCCCACCTCCTTATTTATTTGTAAACTTTCTGACAGTGAGAAGGCTGGGCCCCCTTATTTACCATTTATTTACTAATTTGTTTAATCTCAAGTATACAGAGAAAAACATTACCAACTAGAAGGTAATAGTTATACATAGTTCTTTTTGTCTTTAGCCTGACAGTTTCTAATCAAAACAACATTTTTCCTAGTTACTGATATCAACACTATATTCTTTTAAAGAGCAAATAAACTAAATAGGGAAGCAGGCGTGTTTTGGCCAATGGGAGTGCCGTCCATTGCTATTTGCAGTTCTCTTCTTTAGAGCACACGGGAGGTTTGCATTTCCTTGCCTTCACCAGGTTAGATAAGAGCCCAACACTTGTGTTGCCCCATGAAATCAAGAGAGGGTGACATGCGTTGCTTCTAGGAAGAAGCAATTGATTGCTTGCTATAGAATTCTCCAGCCCCCTCTTCCTCTGACAATTACAGAAGCACCAGTCCTGCCATTTTATCATCTGTAAGACGGAAGAAATTATAAAATTAACTGGCTCATCACATGGAAGACAGCAGCCTGGGAGAATCTTCTAGTCCTACAGTGGATTTTATGTGAGAATTAAACATTGTTTTAAGCTCCTGAGATTTTATAGATGTTTCTTGCTGAAAGGATGACTATAATCTTGCCTGATGGACAAATAAACAATTAAGAATTATAAAATATGTAAAAAATAAACTAGCATGCTTTATGAGGAAAATTATTAATATAAGTAAATGCTACAAATAGTGGTTCTTAAAGTTACCTGTATTCACAAATTCATTTGGAAATCTGGTGAACACCATTAATTTTCTTTCTCCCCAGTGTAGAAAGTCGCATGTATGCAGTGGTTTGCATTCCATTTCAGCTGAGTGCACGGATTCCCAGAAGACCTGTCTCGATCACATGGCCCATGTCAAGTAGGCAGGTGATATTTGGCTTCACCAGGTGGGCATTTAGGCTCCGTGTCAGAGTGTGAACTGTTGCTATTAAAGTCTGGGTTGACCTGAGGCCATTTGAGAGTGCTTCTTGAAAGAGGTCCTGTTCAGATCGAACTTTCAAGGGAAGGGAGAAGAGAGTGGGAACCAAATTTTAGGTGGAGGTCATTTAGGCAGAAGGTAGCAGAAGAGGTCTTAAAACTCAGGATTATCTTGCTCCAGATCTTGCCATTTAAACTTCTAGGTTAACAGTAATGTCAGCCCCATTTAATCTCCTTTCACTGTTGTAGGCAAACAAGATGGGAACCTGATCTTGAACAAATGAATAGAGCAAGGCTTTGAAGTCCTTGAAGGTGGTTGTTAGTTCACAACTGGTTAATCAGTGAGGGAAGTGAGCCAGGGGAAGGAGTGGGTGTGTAGAGAAGACTGTGGCCAACAGATCTGGGCCGCTGCCTTGGGAGAATGTGAGTTCAGAGTTCCACAATTCCAGTTTTTTAAGGGGAAAAAATGTAAATCTGGTTTTATTTTTAATTTTTATTTTTTGGGGAAGTATTCTGACTAAACATACACACACACACACACACACACACACACACGCGCACACACACCCCAAAACTAACAGACAAAACTGGAGTGGGTGTCAATCAGACCACTGTAGAATCAGGTAAGTTGTGTTCCAGCTGAGGGTTCTAGAGCAGGTGTACCCAGAGGAAGGGGTTTCTTTTTCTAATCCGTGCATAGGTGCACACAGGACTATAGAAGCTGTGATTAAGTCCTTTCTAACCTGTAGGCCTCCGATTTGAAGCCTCTGGCTTGGATATCATTTATTTTTCTGTTTTCAGAAGGCCTCTCTTTCTGCAAACCAATGAGCACAGCTTCCAAGGCACATCCAGTTCCAGGCAATCTGCCCTCTCCCCTGTGTGTGGTGACTTCGTTTCCTATGACTGTCATTCAGTCCTGTAGAGGGGAAGGAAGGTGTTGGGCACCATTTTGAATTCTGGCAACCTGGCACTTTTAAACAGCTCACACTTACCTGGCGCCTGTTTTCATGAACTACAGCACTACCTGATTTTTCAGGAGGCCATGCATATCTAATCACATAATTCTTGTCAACCCAAAGAATGGAATAAAAACAAAAGCAGGGTAAAATTACATATTATGAACACTCTCTGCACTGCACACATAATACTAGTAATTTGGAGAGAAACAAGTGTCTAAGCTATTATTAGGGGCACTAATATATTTCTCTAAAATGGTTTCACATACCACTTATTCATTCCATGAACCACTCCTTGATGCAGTTTTCTGTTTTTCTTTCCTTTTCTTAGATTGTATGGCTTTCAGGGGGACAGAAATGAGTGGGAAGGTGTTTGGGGTTTCCTCAGCATGGCAGCAGGCTTGCATTCTCTCTACAGGGCCTCTGAGAGAGGTGATCAAACCAAGCTTTCCAGGTGAATGCTAAACCCTGAAGTATGCTTTGCCCCATGGAAAGAGGAAGGAATCCTCTGCACCAAAGAGTGTGATTGTAGTTGTAGATCTGCCTCATGGCTCCCTGGGATACTGCCGTGAGGCAGTATCAACTGGCTTCTGCTAGCTGGTTATGATGGACCAAACAAAGCACATACTGAGGAGAGGGGGCCCTGCTAAATAAATCAAGCATTACAAGAATGCACAAGCTATAGTGTGCTGTATACACAGGGCAAACAGAAAAGAGATTTTAAAGAAATCTGTCCTAGTGCATTATTGATGAGGCCTTTTCTTTTTTTTTTTTAATTTTTTATTGTTGGTTGTTCAAAACATTACATAGTTCTTGATATATCATATTTCACACTTTGATTCAAGTGGGTTATGAGCTCCCATTTTTACCCCATATACAGATTGCAGAATCACATCAGTTACACATCCATTGATTTACATATTGCCATACTAGTGTCTGTTGTGTTCTGCTGCCTTTCCTATCCTCTACTATCCCCCCTCCCCTCCCCTCCCCTCCCCTCCCCTCCCCTCTTCTCTCTCTGCCCCCTCTACTGACATTCATTTGTCCCCCTTGTATTATTTTTCCCTTTCCCCTCACTTCCTCTTGTATGTACTTTTGTATAACTCTGAGGGTCTCCTTCCATTTCCATGCAATTTCCCTTCTCTCTCCCTTTCCCTCCCACCTCTCATCCCTGTTTAATGTTAATCTTCTTCTCATGCTCTTCGACCCTACTCTGTTCTTAGTTACTCTCCTTATATCAAAGAAGACATTTGGCATTTGTTTTTTAGGGATTGGCTAGCTTCACTTAGCATAATCTGCTCTAATGCCATCCATTTCCCTGTAAATTCTATGATTTTGTCATAGAATTTTTTAATGCAGAGTAATACTCCATTGTGTACAAATGCCACATTTTTTTTATCCATTCATCTATTGAAGGGCATCTAGGTTGGTTCCACAGTCTTGCTATTGTGAATTGTGCTGCTATGAACATCGATGTAGCAGTGTCCCTCTAGCATGCTCTTTTTAGGTCTTTAGGGAATAGACCGAGAAGGGGAATAGCTGGGTCAAATGGTGGCTCCATTCCCAGCTTTCCAAGAAATCTCCATACTGCTTTCCAAATTGGCTGCACCAATTTGCAGTCCCACCAGCAATGTACAAGTGTACCCTTTTCCCCACATCCTCGCCAGCACTTGTTGTTGTTTGACTTCATAATGGCTGTCAGTCTAACTGGAGTGAGATGGTATCTTAGGGTGGTTTTGATTTGCATTTCTCTGACTGCTAGAGATGGTGAGCATTTTTTCATGTACTTGTTGATTGATTGTATGTCCTCCTCTGAGAAGTGTCTGTTCAGGTCCTTGGCCCATTTGTTGATTGGGTTGTTTGTTCTCTTATTGTCTAATTTTTTGAGTTCTTTGTATACTCTGGATATTAGGGCTCTATCTGAAGTGTGAGGAGTAAAGATTTGTTCCCAGGATGTAGGCTCTCTATTTACCTCTCTTATTGTTTCTTTTGCTGAGAAAAAACTTTTTAGTTTGAGTAAGTCCCATTTGTTGATTCTAGTTATTAACTCTTGTGCTATGGGTGTCCTGTTGAGGAATTTGGAGCCCGACCCCACAGTATGTAGATCGTAGCCAACTTTTTCTTCTATCAGACGGCGTGTCTCTGATTTGATATCAAGCTCCTTGATCCATTTTGAGTTAACTTTTGTGCATGGCGAGAGAAAGGGATTCAGTTTCATTTTGTTGCATATGGATTTCCAGTTTTCCCAGCACCATTTGTTGAAGATGCTATCCTTCCTCCATTGCATGCTTTTAGCCCCTTTATCAAATATAAGATAGTTGTAGTTTTGTGGATTGGTTTCTGTGTCCTCTATTCTGTACCATTGGTCCACCCGCCTGTTTTGGTACCAGTACCATGCTGTTTTTGTTACTATTGCTCTGTAGTATAGTTTGAAGTCTGGTATCGCTATACCGCCTGATTCACACTTCCTGCTTAGCATTGTTTTTGCTATTCTGGGTCGTTTATTTTTCCATATGAATTTCATGATTGCTTTCTCTATTTCTACAAGAAATGCCGTTGGGATTTTGATTGGCATTGCATTAAACCTGTAGAGAACTTTTGGTAATATCGCCATTTTGATGATGTTAGTTCTGCCTATCCATGAACAGGGTATATTTTTCCATCTTCTAAGATCTTCTTCTATTTCTCTCTTTAGGGTTCTGTAGTTTTAATTGTATAAGTCTTTCACCTCTTTTGTTAGGTTGATTCCCAAGTATTTTATTTTTTTTGAAGATATTGTGAATGGAGTGGTTGTCCTCATTTCCATTTCAGTGGATTTGTCGCTGATATACAGGAATGCCTTTGATTTATGCGTGTTGATTTTATATCCTGCCACTTTGCTGAATTCATTTATTAGCTCTAATAGTTTCTTTGTAGACCCTTTTGGGTCTGCTAGGTATAGAATCATGTCACATGCAAATAGTGATAATTTAAGTTCTTCTTTTCCTGTTTTTATGCCTTTAATTTCTTTCATCTGTCTAATTGCTCTGGCCAGTGTTTCGAGAACTATGTTGAACAGAAGTGGTGAGAGAGGGCATCCCTGTCTTGTTCCAGATTTTAGAGGGAATGCCTTCAATTTTTCTCCATTCAGAATGATGCTAGCCTGAGGCTTAGCATAGATTGCTTTTACAATATTGAGGTATGTTCCTGTTATCCCTAGTTTTTCTAGAGTTTTGAACATAAAGGGATGCTGTACTTTGTCGAATGCTTTTTCTGCATCTATCGAGATGAACATATAGTTCTTATTTTTAAGTCTATTGATGTGGTGAATAACATTTATTGATTTCCGTATATTGAACCAGCCTTGCATCCCAGGGATGAATCCTACTTGATCATGGTGCACAATTTTTTTGATATGTTTTTGAATCCGATTCGCCACAATTTTATTGAGGATTTTTGCATCTAGGTTCATTAGAGATATTGGTCTGTAGTTTTCTTTCTTTGAAGTGTCTTTGTCTGGTTTAGGAATCAGGGTGATGTTGGCCTCGTAGAATGAATTTGGAAGTTCTCCCTCTTTTTCTATTTCCTGAAGTAGCTTGAAAAATATTGGTATTAGTTCCTCTTTAAAGGTTTTGTAAAACTCTGCTGTATACCCATCCGGTCCTGGGCTTTTCTTAGTTGGTAGTCTTTTGATGGTTTCTTCTATTTCCTCAATTGATATTGGTCTGTTTAGGTTGTCTATATCCTCCTGACTCAATCTGGGCAGATCATATGACTTAAGAAATTTATCTATGCTTTCACTATCTTCTAATGTATTGGAGTATAAGGATTCAAAATAGTTTTTGATTATCTTCTGTATTTCTGAAGTGTCTGTTGTGATATTGCCTTTTTCATCCCGTATGTTAGTAATTTGAGTTCTCTCTCTTCTTCTCTTTGCTAGCATGGCTAAGGGTCTGTCGATTTTGTTTATTTTTTCAAAGAACCAACTTTTAGTTTTGTCAATTTTTTCAATTGTTTCTTTTGTTTCGATTTCATTAATTTCAGCTCTGATTTTCATTATTTCTTGCCTTCTACTTCTTTTGCTGTTGTTTTGCTCTTCTTTTTCTAGGATTTTGAGATGAAGTGTGAGATCATTTATTTGTTGGTTTTTTTCTTTTTTTAAGGAATGAACTCCACGCAATGAATTTTCCTCTTAGAACTGCTTTCAATGTGTCCCATAGATTCCGATATGTTGTGTCTGTGTTTTCATTTATCTCTAAGAATTTTTTAATTTCCTCCTTGATGTCTTCTATAACCCATTGATCATTCAGTAACCTATTGTTCATTCTCCAAGTGATGTATGCTTTTTCCTTCCTTCTTTTATCGTTGATTTTCAGTTTCATTCCATTATGATCAGATAAGATGCATGGTATTATCTCTACTCCTTTATATTGTCTAAGAGTTGCCCTGTGACATAATATGTGATCTATTTTTGAGAAGGATCCATTTGCTGCTGAGAAAAAAGTGTAACTGCTTGATGTTGGGTAGTATATTCTATATATGTCAATTAAGTCTAGGTTATTAATTGTGTTATTGAGTTCTATAGTTTCCTTATTCAACTTTTGTTTGGAAGATCTGTCCAGTGGTGAGAGAGGTGTGTTGAAGTCTCCCATGATTATTGTATGGTGGTCTATTAGACTCTTGAACTTGAGAAGAGTTTGTTTGATGAACATAGCTGCACCATTGTTAGGGGCATATATATTTATGATTGTTATGTCTTGTTGGTGTAAGGTTCCCTTGAGCAGTATGTAGTGTCCCTCTTTATCCCTCTTGATTAACTTGGGCTTGAAATCTATTTTATTTGATATGAGTATGGACACACCTGCTTGTTTCCGAAGTCCATATGAGTGATATGATTTTTCCCAACCTTTCACCTTCAGCCTATGTATGTCTTTTCCTATCAAATGCGTCTCCTGTAGGCAGCATATTGTTGGGTCATGTTTTGTGATCCATTCTACTAGCCTGTGTCTCTTAATTGGTGAGTTTAAGCCATTAACATTTAGGGTTATTATTGAGATATGGGTTGTTCTTCCAGCCATATTTGTTTATTTCTGTTACTAAACATGGTTTGTTTTCCTCTTTGATTATTTTTCCCCCCTTTACTGTCCTACCTCCCACTGTTGGTTTTCATTGTTATTTTCCATTTCCTCTTCCTGTAATGTTTTGCCAAGGATGTTTTGAAGAGATGGTTTTCTAGCTGCAAATTCTTTTAACTTTTGTTTATCGTGGAAGGTTTTAATTTCATCTTCCATCCTGAAGCTTAATTTCGCTGGAAACACAATTCTTGGTTGGAACCCATTTTCTTTCAGTGTTTGAAATATGTTATTCCAGGATCTTCTAGCTTTCAGAGTCTGTGTTGAAAGATCAGCTGTTATCCTGATTGGCTTACCCCTAAATGTAATCTGCTTCCTTTCTCTTGTAGCTTTTAAAATTCTCTCCTTATTCTGTATGTTGGGCATCTTCATTATAATGTGTCTAGGTGTGGGTCTCTTATGATTTTGCACATTCCGCGTCCTGTAGGCTTCTAGGATTTGGGATTCTGTCTCATTCTTCAAGTCTGGGAAGTTTTCTCGTATTATTTCATTGAATAGATTGCTCATTCCTTTGGTTTGAAACTCTGTCCCTTCCTGTATCCCAATGACTCTTAAATTTGGTCTCTTGATGTTATCCCATATTTCTTGGATGTTCTGCTCATGGTTTCTTAACAGTCTTGCTGAACTGTCTATGTTCTTTTCAAGTTGAAATACTTTATCTTCATTGTCTGATGTTCTATCTTCTAAGTGTTCTACTCTGCTGGTAGTATTCTCAATTGAGTTTTTAAGTTGGTTTATTGCTTCCTGCATTTCTAGGATTTCTGTTTGTTTGTTTTTTATAACCTCTATCTCCCTGTATAGTTGATCTTTTGCTTCTTGGATTTGTTTATGTAATTCATTGTTGAAGTGATCTTTCATTGTCTGATTTTGCTGTCTGATGTCTTCCTTGAGACTCCAGATCATCTGAAGCATGTATATCCTGAATTCTTTATCTGACATTCCATCTGCTGCAGCTATTACCTCTTCTAACGTTGAGTTGAACTGCATTGCTTGTGGTCCTTTCTTTCCTTGTCTCTTCATACTGTTCGCGTTCCTTTCTACTTGGTGAAACTGTTGTGCTATTGAATTTTCCCCCTATATATTTATATTGGTCTTGTATAGTTGCAAAGTCTCCCTCGCAGGCGCGGGCGGCGGCTCTGCCCCTCCTCCAATTGGGGCAATGTGCCTACCACGCCGGCAGGCCGCTGGGCCTGCTCTGCCGGTCGGTAGCAGGTCCGCCTACCTTGCAGGCACGGGCGGCGGCTCTGTCCCTCTGCGGGCCGCTAGGCTTGTTCTGTCGGTGGTCGCAGTTCTGCCTACTTTGCAGGCGCAGGCAGCGGCACTGCCCCTCTGCAGGCCTCTGGGGCTGTTCTGCCGGTGTGTCGCAGGTCCGCCTACCTTGTAGGCGCGGAGGGGGGGGCGGCTCTACCCTTCCTCAGGCCACTGGGCCTGTTCTGTCTGTCGGTTGCAGGTCTGGCCTGTTCTGTTGGTGGTCACAGTTCCGTCTACCTTGCAGGCGTGGGGGGAGGGGGCGGCTCTGCCTCTCAGCAGGCCGCTGGGCCTGTTCTGTTGGTGGTCACAGTTCCGCCTACCTGGCAGGCGCGGGGGGTGGGGGGCGGCTCTGCCCCTCAGCAGGCCGCTGGGCCTGTTCTGTGGGTGGTCACAGTTCTGTCTACCTTGCCGGCGCAGGGGGAGGGGGCGGCTCTGCCTCTCAGCAGGCCGCTGCTCCTCTTCTGCCGGTGGGTCGCAGGCCCGACTACCTTGCAGGAGTGATTGGAAGCTCTGCCCCTCCGCGGGCCACTGGGCCTTTTCTGTCGGTGGTCACAGTTCCGCCTACCTGGCAGGCGCGGGGGGTGGGGGGCGGCTTTGCCCCTCAGCAGGCCGCTGGGCCTGCTCTGTGGGTGGTCATTGTTCCGTCTACCTTGCTGGCGCAGGGGGAGGGGGCGGCTCTTCCTCTCAGCAGGCCGCTGCTCCTCTTCTGCCGGTGGGTCGCAGGCCCGCCTACCTTGCAGGAGTGATTGGAAGCTCTGCCCCTCCGCTGGCCACTGGGCCTTTTCTGTCGGTGGTCACAGTTCTGCCTACCTGGCAGGCGCGGGGTGTGGGGGGCGGCTCTGCCCCTCAGCAGGCCGCTGGGCCTGTTCTGTGGGTGGTCACAGTTCCGTCTACCTTGCCGGCGCAGGGGGAGGGGGCGGCTCTGCCTCTCAGCAGGCCGCTGCTCCTCTTCTGATGAGGCCTTTTCTTTCACTCTTTTTCGGTTGTTTTTCATTATGTTATTTTGCTTCTGTTAAGTTCTTCCATGGCAATCCTTAAACTCTTCTATTTTTTCTGACGAGAGTTATTCTGAATTTTGATGTCCCTTAAGGGGAGCAGTCTCCAGAAAGAAAAGAAAAACAAACAAACAAAAAAACTATTGAAACCCAATGATCCTCTTTAGTTTCTGATTTTTCCCCCCATTTCTGGTCTTCCACATAATCATGAGTTGAGAGAAGAAACTTGTGTATGTTATTCATTGAAGTTAGAGAACTCACTCTGTGGCATGTAGGTGGAAGGCATTGAAGGGTTGGTTTTGATAGCGAAGGTCCAGAATTTAGAGGACATTCATTAATTTATTGGTTTTCCACTTTGTATATTGGAAGCTTCCTGAAGATCTTTATTCAGTAGGTCTTGGATAGGGCCTAGGATTCTGTAGAGTTTAAAAATGTATGTATGAGGAAGGAAATGTATGTTCATTAGATGGAAAGATAAATGAATTAAGGAAGGAGTAAACGTGCAACTAGACCAAGAAGTGATTGAATTAGAGTTGAGACAAGGATTCCTTACTATCGTCATGTCAACATGAATCTAAAGACTTTCTCTTGCACTGGCATGCTGCTTGGTGAAGGTTGCTCTAGACAGTCTGCTCTGGTACCTGGATTGTGGATTCTGGGTGGGTACATGTTTTCCCACCTCACTTATTTGTTTAATAAATATGAATTGTGATTCCCTTGGGCAAATGTAGAAAACATGGGTATATGTGCACACATAAACACAAACACATCCTGTGATGTTAAATTTTATGTGTAAGGTTACTTGGACAAAGAGACACTCAGCTGGTAAGGCGTTATTTTTGGGTGTTTCTGTAAGGGTGTTTCAGGGAGAGATCATCACTTGAATTAGTTGACTGAGTAAAGATTCCCTCTTGCTAACTTGGAAAGGTGTCATCCAATATGTTGAGGGCCCAAATAGAATAAAAAGGAAGAGGAAGGATGAATTTTCTTTCTATTCTTGAGCTAGGATTTTTATCTTCTGCTATCCTCAGACATCTGAGCTTCTGGCTTTATGGCCTTCACTCCCTGGGACTTATAAAAGCAGTCTTCCTGATGTTGTGTTTCCCATCCCTGGTTTGTAGACCTTTGGCTACTCCATGACTTATATAAAAAAATTTATATATATATATATATATATATATATATAAATTACCTGATATTAACATATATATGTATATATCAGGTAATTTATATATATATATAAAATATATATATATATATATATATATATATATATATATATATATATGTATATATGTTAATATCAGGTAAAGTAGACTTCGAAATGGAAAATATAGCCAGACATAAGAGAGACATTTCATATAATAAGGACAATTTATAAAGAAGACATAAGAATCTTAAATGTACAGGCATCTAATAATGGTGCATCAAACTATACATCAGAAAAATTAACAGAATGAAAGGGAGAAACAGATAATTCCACAATTGGAGTTGGATACCTAGACATTCCTTTTCCACTAATAGATAGAAAAGTATACTAGTCAGAAAGGGTAGAGATGATGTGAATGACAGTATCAACCAACATGACCCAATAGGCACTTAAAAAATTCTTATAATTGATGGACTCCGAACACAATCCTATCAAGAACACACAAAAGATAAACCAAGATAGATCATATTGTGGCGAGATTGTAGTCTGTGCCTATAATCTCGCCTCCATTTGGGAGGCTGAGGCAGTAGGATTCCAAGTTTGAAACCAGTCTCAGCAACTTACTGAGACCTGCCTCAAAGTAAAAAAGAAAAAAAAAATAAAAGGTGTGGTGATGCATATCAGGAGTAAAGTACCCCTGGTTTCAATCCCCAGTACCCCCCCAATTATTTTTAACTGACAAGGAAAACATAAATATCAAAATTTGTAGGGTGCAGCTTAAGTTGTTCTGAAAGAATGTTGTATCTTTAAATGCTTCTTTTGGAAAAATGAAAGATAGAAAATAAGTGATGCAAACTTCTACCTTAATAAACTAGGGAAAATAGGGCAAAATAAGGAAAAGGAAATACAGAGCAAAGTGAAAATGGAAAAAAAAAATCATTTCATATCAACAAACATCTAAAAGTTGATTACTTATGATTAATGGATATTAACTAAATTGGCTAACTCCTAACAAGTCTGATCAAGAAAGATAAAAAACACAAAAACCACATTAAGAAAGAAATAAAGCATTGAATCCACAGATCCTTTATGCTACCAAATTCTACAACACAGATGTAATAGACAACTCTCTTAAGAACTATAACTTACCAAAACTGAATAAGAGAAATAAATGACCTAAATAACTTTAACTATTCCTTTAAAATTGAAGTCATAATTAAAAGCCCTTTCACAGAAAACTCTTGCCTCCAACAACCTCACTGGTGAATTCTATTACATGTTTAAGGAGGAATAATTCTACTTACACAAGCTTATTTTAAAGAGAAAGAAGGAAAGGCTTTCTAACTATATAAAGCAACACACCAAAACCTGACAAGGGCATTATGAGAAAGGAAAATTGCAGGCCATAATTCTTCAGTAAAGAGACTTGAAAATCCTTAAGGTAATATTAGCAATTAATATGGCAACAAATAAAAAGCATAGTACATCATGACCAAGTGGGTTTAATTCCAGGAATATAAAGGTTGTTTTTACATTCAAAGACCAATGTCATTCACCACATTGATAGAAAAGAGAAAATCACATGTTGATCTCAGGAGGTACAGAGAAAGCATTTGATGAAATTCAACACACACTTAGGATTATAAAAAAGAAGGAAGAACCTTGGAATAAATTAGAAATACAAAGGAATTTCCTCAATCTTCTACGGGGATCTCTGCAAAAGATGCCATCATTTTAAATTGTGAAATATGAAAAACATTCATCCTAAGATTGATGGCAGACACACATTTCTACTTGAAACCATTTCTCTATAACATTGTGCTGGAGTTCAATGCAATAAAGCATTGAAGAATGACCAAGCAATGCTACTCACGATGACACGATTGTGTATTTAAACGAGTCTAAAACAATGACTCAATCTAATTTGTGAATTCAGCAAGCTCTCAGTATAAAAATTTAATGTACAAAAATCAATTGTACAGTTACTTATTAGCAACAATTGGAAATGAAAATTTAAAAATACCATTCATAATAGCATGAAAGCCAAAAAATACATAGAAAGGAATTTAACAAACAGTGTCAAAGATCTCTATGCTGAAATCTATTAACTATTGTTGAGGAAACAATGGATCCAAATAAATGGAATTTTATCATGCTCATGTTTAGATTAATTCAATTTTATAAAGATGTCAAATGTCACCAAAATTAATGGATAGATATAATGTAATTCTAATCACAATCCCATCAGATTGTGCTACAAAAATTTACACACAAATGTAAAAGACTCAAAATTGCCAAAATAATATTTAAAAAGAACAAAAAAAGAGGCCTTACTCTACCTGATTTTATGACTTACCCTGAAGCCACAGTAATCTAGACAGTGGCCCCAATTGATGTAAGGATAGACATATAGATCAATGGAACAAGAAAGAAAGTCAAGCAAAGATTCATACACATATTGCCAATTGTTTTTTGAAGAAAATACCAATTCAACTTGATGGGAATAAGAGAATTTTTTCAGCAAATGATTCTGGATAACTGGATATCTGCATAGGTTAAAAAAAAAAAGTAAACTTCAACTCAGACTTCACCAAACACAAAAATTAACTAGAAATAGATTGCAGATCAACTTTAAATGCTGAAACTATAAAACTTTTAGATTAAAAAAAAGGGGAGGGGTAAATATTTTTGTGACCTGGATGGGAAGAGGAATTTTTTTTTTTGGACAGAATTCAAAATGTAGAATCATAAAAGAAAAAAGAATAAACCTGACTTCATCCACATTTAAAATCTCTGCCATCAATTGTCCCCATTATAGAAATAAAAAGATAAACCACAGATTGGGGAAAAGATTCACCATGTTTTTTTTTTCTCATTTATTGTGTGTTTTATTTTCATAAGTGGAATTTGTTGTTCAGGGGTAGCACTCATTTAATTTTATTAGAAGAGTTTTGATAGATAAACTAGCAAAGTTTCCATAGGATTTTCCATTCCTTTTGGATACAGCCTGTACAATTATCTCAATTCAGACATTTTGACTTTTTAGTTCATCATGATTTTTGCAAAGTACCTCATTTACATTAATAATCACTTATATACAGAATATGTGAAGTACTCCTACAAATAAATAACAAAATGAGAAACAATCCAATACATAATGGACAAAAGTTTAGATAATTCTCAAAAGAGTATATATCAAACATCAGTAAGTGCACAAATAGATTCTCAATATAATTCTGATGGCAAATTTATACCAAAAGCATACTCTAAAAATCTACAAAATTTAAAAAAATACCCAGTCTTAGAGAATGCAGAGCAGCTGGGCTGTTCATATGTTATTGGTAGAAGTATAACATTATGTAACCACTTTGGTAAACTGAAAGTTTCTTATGAAGTTAAACACACACTGACCTTTATGATACAGCAATTCAACTTCTATCTATTTACCCAAAAGAAATTGAAGCGTATTTCTAAAAATGACTTGCATAAGAATTTTCATTTCAGTTTTATTCATGGCAGTAAAAAATCCAAAACAACTTGAATGTTCATCAAGAGAATGGACAAACTGAGATAAATTCTTGCAGTACAACAGTTTGCAGCAAAAACAAGAACAAATTATTCATTCAGACAACAATATGGGTAAATATCAAAAACATTATGATAAATCAATCATATTTCATGCTCTATTATTCCATGGATATGGCATTAAAGGACAGGTGGAACTAATTTATGAGGCTAGAAATCAGAATAGTATCTGCCTCTCAGGGGAAGAGGAGTAAAACTGGGTATGGATAAAAGGGAACTTTCTAGGCCAAGGCATTTCTCTACACTTTGAATGAGGTGTTGCTTAAATGATTATCACATTTACCAAAAGTCATGGAAAATACACACTTAGGATCTGTGCATTTTGCTATATGTGATGAGTAAGAAGGTGAGGGATCAGGCACTGTAGACCCTGGGGATAGGAGGGTGAGCAGCCCAGACCTGGCCTCATGGAGCTGAGAGAGGAGAGGAAGAGAAAGCCATCCATGAAATGAGTCCTTCACGGGAAAACAAAAAAATGAGTGAGAAGTCTGAGCAGAAAGAAGATACAGTAAGTTGGAGCAGCAATCCCTGAACCCAGGTGAGCAAAAAGTATCCCATTATTTTATTTCAGTCATCTTATTCCATCCTGTTTGGGTGGGAATTCCACTTCCGTCTACTTGGGGCTGCCTCCTGGTTGCTCTAGACAGTCTGCTCTGGTACCTGGATAGTGCAGTGAAGGCCTCTAGGCTTCAGGTGGTACTCATGGTCTTCTCTGACCTCGTCATTTTTGTTTAATGCAGAAGCATCCTTAAAGGCCATAGACGTGCTGCTGTTGGTCTCATAAGGATATTCTCTGGAAACCTCATACCTCATACCTCATGCTTCTCTTCGGAGGTCTAATCATCTCTTCAGGGGGCTGTCTATGAGCAGAGAAGTTCTCCATGGCTTATAGGGTTCTCTGTCTCTTGCTCTTCATTGCTTTCTCCATACCCTCTTCGATTCCTAACATATCTCTTAGAAGGGTTTAAACCGCTTACAAAGACAGGCTGCTTTTGCTTTCTGCTCTGCAAAACTTGGTAAGACAAGAAGAACATAAAGGTCTTGCTACAAGTCTGCAAGATTGAGAGAGATGTGTAGAGCAAAAACTTGTTAATAAACGATCCTGCCCAGGATTATGCACTACAGCAAATGGTTTGGTGAAGTAGGCCAGGGCAGAGCTTCTTGGAGGAACTGATGACTAAATTAGATTTTTGAAAGAAGAGATGGAATTAACTGGGTAAGGCTGGTGGGGATGGGTGAGGGAGAAAAGCTTCAGGAAGCAGGCCGTGTGACAAAAGGGAGCATGCTTCATTTGAAGAACTGAGAGGAAGCCACTGGAGATGCTGGGCAGTGAGCAAGGCTGAGGGGTACGTGACCAGACCACTAGACAGGCAGGGGCCAGACTTGGGAAGGACACACTTTCATCCTTATCTCAGGGTAAATGGGAAGATGCTGAAGGGTGCCAAACTTTGGTCTTTCCCGCGTCCCTTTTGAAATATGTTTTGGTAGGGTATTTATGCTAGTAAGGACTGGCCTTCACTTGTATCCACTGCTGAGACTACTCAAATGAGGCAGGAAGCCTCTACACTGCATGCTGTCGGCCTAATAGATCCAGAAGAGCCACCAGGCTCAGAGGCAGGTGTGCCAGGACGATGGGCAATACACTTCATACACACCGAGCAATTGCCTACTTCAGCAACTTGGGGCATGGGATCATTTTCCTGTTTGATTCAAAGTAGTTAGGTGAAATGGCTGGAGAAATAAAAGTAATTTAGGTTATAAATGAGAATGCTAACCATATGATAGGTTGCTATAAAGGAAGACCAACATTAATGTGCTGTAATATGCAATTTGAACTTACAGAGGAATGAATTATGTACTGCAATAATGAGGAGGTGAAAAAGTTATATGAGTACTTGCTGTAGGGATAGCTATTTCTACAATGAGGTTTTTACATTCTGGGTGCATGTCTGTGCATAATTTCCATATGCTTCTCAGGTATCATGTTACATTTAAAGACAGAACGGGGTAAGTGTCCAAAGGAGGAAAAAAAAATCTGCTATTAAACTCATTAATTTCTGAGTTCTGCTTAGAGACCATTGTGAAAGACACTCATTTCTTGGCTCGAATGTGGGTCTTGTGCTATAATTTTAAGTGTGAACTTGTGAAGATACTGAGTGCATCTGCTAAGAGAAGCAAAATGTAGAGTGAAAGCTTATTTATTTAACCTTGTCTTATGAGTAATAAGGATGGGGACTCTAGGAAGAAAGGAAAGCTCTTTGTTAAAATAGAAGCTACAAATGGGAATACAATGGAGTGATGTACGTAAAATACTGAATAGAATATGTCTTGATTTCTGCTTTTGAGCACCCTCAAGTACATTAGAAGCACAAATTTACATATCAGTCATAAATCATGTGCTTACTGCCAAAGTATTTTTATTAGGCAACAGCTTGAACTTGATAGGATAGTTTGAATGACTGTGTGTTCCTGAAAGGTACACAGACAGCTGTATTTCTTTCAATGTATTCTAGATGTTTCCCCTAACTCAGTATAAATAGCTTTCTTTCTTTTTTTAATATTTATTTATTGTTTAGTTGTAGTTGGACACAGTACCTTCATTTTATTTGTTTTTATGTGGTGCTGAGAATCGAACCCAGGGCCTCTCACATGCTAGGCGAGTGCTCTACTGCTGAGCCACAACCCCAGCCCTACATGGCTTTCCTTCTTAAGCGGCTCTACCATTGAAGCTTTGGTTGAAGTGTGAGGATTTCAACCTGGTTGTCACTGACTGCTGTACACTAGTGACCACAGGAAGACAGAAGACCTGGCTGCTGGGCCAGGAGGGGGAACATTCGGGCCACGAGTATTGTTTTCCAGTACTACCAATGACCCTGGAAGGAGAATAACTGAACTGTGCAGAACACCTAGACCTTTGGTGTCTTGCTTCTAGAATTCCCAGTTTCTCATATCTGGAATTTTACTCATGTCTGATACACTCCATTCTTAGTCCATATGGCAGCTGCTCCACACTTGAATGCTTGGCCTTTGCCTCGCCCTAGCTGCTCATCAGATTTCACAGATACGACAGGGCACTGTGCAAAATTGTGCCTTGCGTTTCCTTCCTTCCCTCCGAGGCTAACTAACCTACTCACGAGACTCTCTTCTTGTATATTTTCCATAGCCCTCTTTGGGGCCTTTGCCCTTCTCAGCAAATTTCACAATTGCACAGTTTCTCCTGACTCCAAGGAAACTCACAATTTCACCTTCTGGATGATGTCAATGCCCCCCCCGCCGCCCCACTTTTTCACATCTTTTATTGGTGCATTGTAGTTGTACATAATGGCAGGATTTGTTTTATATATTTGTACATGTACATAGCATAACAACACATATCATTCCCTAGCACTTCCCCATTGTCCTCATTTTGTACACTTGCATCTTTTATTGTGTATCTGAACAGATAGAAAAAGTACCCCTAGACCAGGCCCCAGGCAGTCTTAAGACCAAGGTTCTGCTCCCCAACATTCCAATTTTCTATTACTTTTTTTTTTTGGTACTAGGGATTGAACCCCCAGGGTTCCTTTACCACTGAGATACATTTCCATACCTTTTTTTGTTGTTGTTTTTAATCTTGAGACAGAGTCTTGCTAAATCGCCTAGACTGACCTAGAACTTGCAATCCTCCTACTTCAGCCTCCTGAGTAGCTGGAATTATAGGTGTGAGCCATTGTGCCTGGATCATTTGTGCCAGCATGCCAGGCTCATTTCCTGCTTCTTCCCTTTCTAAAATTTTATTTCTATTTAGCACCATGAAAGGATTTGCTATTCCTTTAAAAATATACAAACTTTTAAAAGCTAAGTCACATATGGCCATTATAGAAAAAAAGTAGATACTTATTAATACAGAACAGAAAACAAAACTTTCCTTGCATTCTTCCAGATATTTTGTGCACAGAAACAAGCAGCACGGTATGGTGTAGCAGTTAAGAGCACAAGTTTTGGGCCAAGATAAGGATTTGAAAACCCAGCTCTGCCACTTACTGGCTGGGTGACCTCAGGCACATTAGTAACCTCTCTGTGTCCCAGTGGTTTCATCTTTAAAATGATGTAACGATAATAAACATCCCTGGAGTTGTAAGGATAAATGAGTTAATATTTATAAAGTGTTTAGAACTATCCCTTGGATGAAGGACCCTTGATAAATGTGCTGTTATATAATTTATAAAGAAATGAGGTCATGTTATATATGCAATTGTACAACTTGCTTTTTCACTAGAAGAGTATCCTGAACATTTTTCATACTGCCATTTCATGTCAATAAGTGATTAATCTGCTAGCCATATTGTATTTTAAGCATGTTGTTTTAAATGACTATCCATGTGTGGATGAACTTGAATTCATTAATGCTCATTAGCTCTCCCCCCCAGTTTTGTGTTAGAGGCAAAACATTAGTAGTGCTCTTAATCCATGCCTACATCCTAATCCTAATCCATGCCTCCTAATTCTGCTCTTGGTTTCTAGAAACGGGATCTATGGGTAAACAGATAAAAGCACATTTTTAAAGATCTCAAATTGCTAACTTGACTTCAAGAGGATATTCCCCTTGGTAGAGCAAGTCGATTTTATTTGCTTTTTTGTTGTTGTTGATTCCTTCAGGAATCTACAGGAATGTCACCTGCACTGTCTTCCAGTGGGTCGGATGGGGCTGACTCTTCTTTAAATATAACTTTCTGGTAGATATCCTGCCAAATTCTGATTTCCAGATTGTTTTAAGAAGTCATAGCTGGGAGATTTTAGAAAAGGGGCCCTTAGATTAGCTAACAACCTTAGGAAGGCTTTGAGAATATAGCTAAACCCTATAGGATGCTCTTAATAAAGAGATTCTCCAATTTGTTTCCCCATTAGAATCTCCAGGGGAACTTTAAAAGATTGTCAATGCTCGGGACCTGTGGTACAGCCCATGCCCTGAAATGATTTGAAAAGCTCTCCAGGTGATTCTAATGTGCAGTCTGCTTTGAAGATATTAATGTATTGAATTCCTTTAATTACAGGTAAGATTACCTGAATTCATCACATCTGTTTCCTTATACCTGCTGGAGTGCCTTCTCACTACTACAATTTAGTTATTCTCCTCTTTTCTTATGAATATTAAAAGAACTATCTAAGACACTTGGCAGCATCTGGAAGCTTAGGTAAAATATATTCTTGTTCTTCATGTTTCTTTTTCCGTTTTTCTCTTGACAGCATCCTAACATTAACTCCCTGTGAAGCCATCAATCATTTCTCTTTGATCAGACCTCTCCCTCCACACACTAAATTTCTTTCTTTTCAAGTGATTCTACCTACTATTGCATTTCATAAGTTGAGGGTGATGTAAATGTCATTGGTTCTGTTTTGTTGTATTTATAAGACAACCTTGGCCCTGGTCATGTTTGTTGGAAATGTGAGTTCTTGATGGAGCTCACTGAACCAGAGACTTGACTCTTTCGGAATTTCACAAGCCATGGGAAACTTCCTAAGGAATGACTCTTAATGTAAAACTAGGGAAGTCATTTAATAAAATGCTTTGCAATAGTATGTTTCTAAGTTTTCTTAAGTTTATTCAAAAAGAAATGCACAGAACTGTTCTTTAGACCAGAAGATATTTAATCACACTCTACAATTAAAGAAACAAATCAAATTGACAATGACATAAAGTTTGACTTATCAGATTAATAAGAGTGTAAGGAAATAAATACATTCACAACTTTTGTGAAAATACCAGCTGGTAAAGCCATTTTGGAAAACAATGTGGTAATACATACTACACTTAAAAATGAATAACTCCTTTGGCCCAGAAATTCCATATCATAGAATTTATATTATGGGTATTCTTACAAACGAATATGAAGGCTTATGTAAGAGGTTGCTCATTTGAACACTGAATGTAATACTAAAATATTACTAATAACCTACATGTTCATTAATAGGGGACTGGCTATATAAAAAATATTAATCCAGTTGTTGAAAAGAAGTATCAGAGTAGAAACATTCCCTCAATGCACAGTGAAGCCAAATATTAAAATTATAGATAATCCTTAGGATTGCATTTGTGTAAACTTAAAAATAAAAACATAAATGTGGTTTTATGTCCTTTTTTATGGAAAGGTAAATGGGAAATGGTTAATAACAGCTATGTTTGAAATGCAAAGTGCGATGGAAGAAGAGAGCCTTAGACTTTTAAATTTTATACATTTACATGTATATTTATATTTTAAATCATATTTATGTATTATTTCTCTTAAAAATTAATTAAAAAGTATGGCAGTCCTGGGGCCTGCTGGATTACTTTTTAAAAGATTAAAACAATTTCAGAAAATACAAATATTTTTGAGGGGTTGATGAGGAAGATGGCCACATTTGCTATTCCGTGGTTTGGCACACTGTTCCCTGTAAAGTAATTATCTTCAAAGTGTATGCTTCCAAAGTGATCCTCTGGTACATGAATTGACTATATTGGTCTCTATATCTCTTTTTCAAATTATCTAAAACAGTTCCTTAAAACCAAAGTTATTCTTTTATTGAGTAAAGTCATTTAGTGATTTCAGAAATGGAAGTTAGGTTTGGGGAACAGATTTTTCTCTCCGTCTTTTGTTCTCTTTGTCCTCCATGTACGGTGAGTTTAAGAGAAACATCCAATAGAGTAGTTTTAGTATCAGCCTCATTCTCATGGTTTTCATTGCAATCTGTATCACAAATATGTAGGCACCCAGAAAAACAAAACAAAATGCCGATCTTCGCTTACATGAGCCATCAACTCATGAAATGTAGTATGTTGAAGAAACACACCAACAGGGCTCTCCATCTCTAACACCAGTGCTGTCCTGTTCTGGCCCTGTTCCTTCCCGCACCGTGACCTCCATGCCACTGTTCCCTACTCCTGGGTTTCATTTCCACCACCATGCCCTGGCCTTGTCTTAACTTATTCCTGGATGAGAAGTTTTTATTTTTTTTCTGTTATCCATCCTGTAAAATCTACCAGAATAATTTTCTTAAAATTCTATTTTATCCTGGACCCTCTGTTTGTGTAACAATAGAGGTTGACATGAGATGGAGCCCACATTCCTAAACCTGTATTCATTTAAACTCATCCCAGGGAATTTTTTTAATTGAACTCCTTATACACACACACACACATTGTTCTTATTGGATCCAATCTGAATTTCATGGTCTTGCCAACTTAATGATGAGCTATTTTCAATGGTTATCTAAATGGTGTCATACAAATTTACACAGATACAGAATCCAGAAAGACATTCTCAATATTTGCTTTCCACAAAGAGATACCCAAAAGAATTACCCAAAGAGATTATTTGATTCAGAGGAGATTGAAATACCAAAAACATGGTTTGTTTAAATCCTTTCCTTCTCCCCGCTTTTTTTTTTATATAAGGCTGAGATGTCATCAAGAAGAGGAAGTCAGCTACAGAAACCAGAGTGGTTGCAATTTCTTTTCCTGCCTGCAGAGTTGTATGCAAATGCACTATTGTGTTACCCAGGCATGCAAGATACCTTGAGAGGAGGAGCTCAGCCCTATTTCCTCAGAGTCCCCTAGTACCATATGTACTTCTGAGAATAGTGCCAGGACATTCAGATTCCGAATCCAGACCAATAAGGGGATTTACAGAGTTATTGGTAGCTAATGAGATTGTGGTCCTTTCCCCCATAGAAAGTGCACACTTGTGGAGCTGTCTTTAGGGACTAGGTCAGTGCTCCACCACTTCTTGTGTGGGACCACCACCTTTGAAGTCAATCTCAATTATCATACTAGGGAAGACATCATCTTCTCAACCATGGAATGAAAGGATTAAAGTCTGAACACCAGCCATGCAGCTAGTCCCATGTAAATGATGTTGTCTGTTAGACAAAAATTTCCCAGAAGTGGATCTTGTGGAAGGGAACTAATAAAAGGTGAAGCTTTGTTGGTCTCTATGTCCATTCTCTGTTCTCATGACATTCTTAATCTGGTCTTGTTGGTCCGTGAATTTGACAGTCCATGCAGATTACTCTCATTCCACCTGTTTTGTCTCTTAGTAGTCTAAGCATAGTCTTAATCTTTGGGTGAGGCCTCCAAGTTGGGCAAAAATCCTGACCTGAGTTTAACAGTATCAGCCACCCATCTTGAGTCTTCAGGCCTCTGTGTCTAAACCCAGAAGCCTGGAAAATGCTTTCTTTCTTTTTCTTTTTTTAAAGCTTATATCTGTCAGCAGTATTTTCGATGTTTGTTTTCATTTCCTAGGTCTCCTCTCTGTTCTGCGCATGAGTTTTCTTGCATCTTTCCCCGAAGCTATGTGTGTTTTGCTCCATGCTATGCTTCAGATTAAATTTTATTAACACGGTAGCCATAAAATCCACCTGTTTTCTTCTTTTAGGATGCTGATATTTATCTATCTAGTATCATCGATGCACTGGTCACTGGGATGGTTGCATTAGTTTGTGTTTCTTTATAGCCTTTATATGCCCACTTCTGATAATTTGATAAGTACATACTGGCAAATAAAGTAAAATTAACATCTAGTAATCAAAAGTGTACTGTAAAGAGTCAGGCGTACCTCTCTCTCCATAATGACAAGCAAAACCTTTTATGTTGTGATGTCTTAACAGCTGCCTGAGTGCTAAATGTTGCTTTTAATTAAACAATAAAGAATGTAACGCCCTTTACGGTATCATTATAAATTTTGATGTGGTACAACAATTTGATTCTTTAAAAATTAATTGCCTAGGAGTATGTTTAAGTAGTATTGATTATGTTGGTACCTCGTGTTGATCTGTGATACTTAACCCAACATTTAAAATATCTTTTTTTCCATTATATGTTGTGATGCAAGAATAAAAGCAAAGTACAAAACAAATAGGCACTTGAATTCTAATAGCAATAAGCAATAAATGTCAGGCATCTGGAAATTATGGTTGCAATTTCATCAGAGTACACTTTGTTCTTCTATTATGCCTGCATGAATTTTGCTACAGGCAAAATCTATTACAGATAACAGTTAAGAACCTTTCTAATCTACACAGATAGTCAGGGCGAAATGCTAGAAAACTAAATGTTGGAAAATGTAATATTGCAGAGGAAAATTGACACTTGTAGAAAATAATGTGGTCCTATTTAGAACCACAAATGGTAATAATTTCTTTAAGATCATAGTGTGGTGGATGTTTCTGTGACAGGTGACCCAGATGAAGGACATGGCACTGGCAAAGAGTCTGTTTGTTGTGTTGGCTGGTGGTGTGTGTGTATAGGTAGCTTTTTATCTGTAAATCGAGGGGTGGGGTGTATGCTTAATGATTGCTAACTGAAATTGTAATTAGAAAGTCAGATCACATGTGAGAGGCCTGGGTTTTTTCCACTGCCCTTGGGTACACTGGAGAGAAAATTTCTATTCTGGGGCTACTTGACTCCCCTCAAGAGAAGGATTAGTTAGCATTCGCCACTCTTGATGGCACATAGTGACCCTGGATAGTTGCTTGGTAGATTTACTAACTGAGCTTTCAGGAAATTGGCTCCTGGCTATTAACTTGGAGAAATTGGTTTTTTGCACTTAACTTCAGCTTAACCTGCATCTTGTAGGTCTCAAAGAACTAGAAGTAGTGTTTGCAAATGTGGAATTAGCCATTTACTTTATTTACCCTGTTCTCTTTATTTCTCACATCCATTCAATATATATAGAAATGTTATCACATGAATTAATTATCTGTAGCTGTGTAACCCGTAACCACAAATTTAGGTAGCATAGAGCAATATATATTTTGTACTTCACAATTTTTGTGGGTCAGGAATTTGGGAGCAAATAACATGGGTTGTACTGATGTGAGGTTGCTCGAGATGTTATAGCCAAGAAGGCAGCCAGGACTGCCATCAAATAAAGACTTGATGTCAAGATGGGGCTCAAGGATCTTCTTTCTAAAGGATAAGTATTGGAAAAAGGTCTTCATTCTTCACAGGTGATCCACAGGAAGGCCTCTGTTATCACCTTTGCAGCTCTCCATAAGGCTGCATATGTTTTCCCACAACATGGCAGCTAATTTCCCCAAGAGTGATTTATCCAAGGCAGAGGAAGGAAGCCACAGTACCTTTTATGACCTAGTCTGAGAAGTCACATACTGTTACTTAACCCATATTCTAGTTGTTAGAACTGAGTCACTGAGTCCTTACTCATACTTAAGAGAACTAAACTTCACCTCTTGAAGGATGGAGTATCAAAGAATTAGTGGACATATTTTAAAATCACCATATACATTTATAAGGCAAATCATTATAGATGCCCAAGACAGACCTGTTCTCGGGCATATTCAAGTGGCAGCTTGTTTGAAAAGAACTTCATTTATCCAACCCACATTATTTTTTGTTTTCTCAACTCTAGGTTACTTAGCATCTTGCACTTAATTATATATTGTCTTTTTTGAAATGAGTCATTATTTCATGGATTTGTGTCATTTTTCCTTAATGAAATGTTAGTTGTCTATGGCTTAATTGTCTTTGGAGGCCAGTCCATGTTTGGCAAATAGCTGGTGCTCACTGAATCAATAATCACTGAAGGTTGCCAAGGGTAGTGGTTGAGAGCTCTGCTTAGAAGCCACCAATTCATAGGTTCAATCCTGATTTGATCATTATTAAATGTTGGGGAAGGTTATCCACAGGCGACATTATTAGAGTACAATTCACAAGCCCGTTTTGAAAGCGTGTTGAGTTGGTGCCTATTGAGAATATAGTAAGGGATGCGCAAACTGCAGGCATTATTATTGTACTGTTGTTGCTGTGGATTATTTCACCTGTCGTAGGTCACTCTTCGTGAAATTAAATGGACTGATTCAGATTCTTATCTTACCATCAGGTGTGGCATTGATCATAGTTCTCCTTTTTTGAGCCTTGATTTCCTTAAGTCTAGAAGGAAGGGGGTGTCCCAGATGATTTCTAGACCTTACTGCGGTGAGATTCTGTTTTCTCTTCCACTGGTATAGGTGAGGAATTGGGGCTCTCTATGTAGACATACCAGGTTGAATCCTGCAGAGAAGAACGTGGGCTGGAACCTCACATACCATGTCAGGCCTGTCTGTAAAGGAAGATAAAGACTAATACTCATGGAACACGTCCGTGCCAAGGTCTCTACAGTTGCCACACCATTAAATATTTACAATTCTCACTCTGTACTTCCCTTTTGTCCTTTTACCCACCCTTGCCCATCCACCATCCAAGCTGCCACCCTAAGAGGGAGGTCTCATGTCACAGGGACCGTGCATGGCAGTGGGGGATTTGCATCCAGATCCATCTGATCCCAATCTCAGGTCCCCCCTGGGACCCCTGCCATATTGGGAAGATTGTGAACCTCTTGATTAAAAGACTTAATCTCAGCTTGCCCTTCTGTACATGGCAACAATAAAACTTGGGTGACCAGGAGAAGTCACATGGGGTCATTTGTATGGCTGGGTAGCTCCAGTTGAGTCAAGTTGAGGGAAATGATCTGGAGCTCCTACAGTCCCTTGTTAAACCTAATAGTCAATTACCAGCAGGCTCACCACTTTGTATCAGTGGCAATCAGAGGGTCAAATTCTTTGAGTTGAAAATTCCAGGGTTTCCACTGCAGCTTTTGAAAATGTCCCTGGCAAGATTTTTTGCTTACTTTTTTGTTGTTGTCGTTTGGGTTTTTCTTTCACTTTTCCTTTGCCCTGGTCCTATGCAGTGTGGGCAACTTGGTTTTGTGTGGCCAAGCAGGGATGTGGGCTGCTCCCTGTGGGGTTCACCTCATTGACTTGTCACCACTCCATACCTAATTTGTCCCCATTCCTTCCCATGTGCGGGTAGAGAGGGTCCTGCTCAGGGTCCAGGCCACCAGTGGGGGTTCATGGCCACCTCCTTACAGGAGGGCATGGGAGGCCCAGCCGGCTGAGCCCTGCTTACTCTGGCTACCAAGTGGGGCTCTGTCTAGAAAGAAACACAGGCATTTGAAGGTGGGAAGGCACCCAATCTAATTCCCAATCTTTAGAGATAGAAAAGCAGTGGGTGAGGGCATCCTCTCTGCCACTGCTGATCATTTCCCACCCTGTGTATATTCATGAAACCTTTATCCTTACTGAACTGAGATTTCTTTGAGGTAGGGAGAAACATCTCTCCAAGGGAGAAAGCTCAGGATTCAAGAGTGACAATCCTGCACTCCTTGTGGCCGCCATTCACCATAAGCAGCTAGGAACTCTGAGATGGCTTTCAATTTGTACCACCCCTCTGTTTAAAACCCTTCTACCAAATCCATAATCTGTGTACAAAGAAAAGCTAAATATTTGTTTTCTAAAAAATACTAGAAGTCTTAATTGTGTGTATGATTTTTAACTGTAACACTAGACTTCTGTTCCCAGAAGTAATTAAGGGTGCATGGTTATTGTAGGTTAAAAGGGTAAGACATATTTTCCTTTAACTAAATGCCTCATTCCAAGGCAAGTCTAAACTAAATTAGCCTAATTGTAGCATGTAGCTTCTTGGTGTCTTAGAAATCTGTTTCTTCCATTTTGCTTTTTGAAGACTGCCTCTTTTGAGACAAGATTTAGATAACTTGTTTATTGACTAGAAAACAAATAAGACAAAAGCAGTTTTTAAAACCATCATCTGTATAGAAAGCTGAAGTTCACAATGATTTCCTATCACACTTGGAATAAAATCCAAATTTCTTAGCATAGCAGTATGTTTTTCATGATCTGGTCACAGCCCGGCCCTCCTTAGTTTCCTCCTATTCACTTCTCCCTGGATGGGTCTATTTCCTCTCTGTCTCTTCCATATGCCAACTTTGTTCTCTTCTTAGGGCCTTCATGCTTGTAGTCCCTTCTGTCTAGAAAGTTCTTCCAAATCTTGGCATGGCTGTCTCCTTGGGGTTCCAGTCTCAAGCCTACGTGGGTGTATGGAGAGGTGTCTCTGACTATGCTACTGAGCTATTACTAATGGTAATTGTCTTCCTAACTTACTAGTTTACCAGTTTATTCTTTGTTTCCTTCCCTGAAACAGCAGCTCCGAGAGAGCATGGATGACAGCCTGGCTCACTTCTTCCTTTGTTGTATCCCCAGGGCTGGGCCAGTACCTGGCATGAGCAAATGTTCACTGAAGAAATGAAGCAATCTTGGCTCTGCTAGTTGCCACCTGTGTGACCTTGGGCAAGCCACTCCGTTTTATGTTAGGTTACAGAATCTACTTGTTACAAAGATGAATAATATGTATATAAAATGCTTAGCACAGTGCCAGTTTCCTAGCACATGTTTATTAAGTAGGCTATTTTTTTTCTTAAAGGGTCTAAACCAATGTGGACATGTATGTGTGTGTGCTTATGAATGCATGTGGTTGGCACTGAATAAAAATGTGTTGATTGAACAAAATAAGTTCCCCAAATTATTCGACTGCAGAGCCAGATCTTTAATCCAAGCCACCTGATTCCCATCTTGGGGTTTCTATGTCTTTGGTAGGTCTCAGTGCCATGTGTGCCCATGGGGTGGGCTAGAGGAGATGGGATTCATGGGAATAGAGCATTTTGAGAAGTGAAAATAACTCTGGTCTTCGGGAGTTGGAGCTTGTAGACGTGATTCTGCCTCTAACTAGTTGAGTCATTGAGGAAGTCATATAATGTCTAATGACCAGTTTTTTAATCTGTGAAAAAGCAGACCATGGTGATACCAGTTTGTCCTCCTTCTTTGGAACACACTCTTGCCCAAAGATTTAGATAACTTGTTTATTGAGTAGAAAACAAATAGACCCGTCATGGGGTCTGCGTCAGGATAGGGAGCTGGGTTGTGCCCCGTGTTGTGTGTGTTGCTGTTGAGGAGATGTGCTGGATGAGTATTAACCAGGAAGAGCACAAGACTCCTTCAACAAAGGGAGGGCAGCGTAAAGCAGAGCAGCTCCAGTTCAGAATGGGGTGCTCTGTGTCCCTGGAGGCTGTGTTGGCCTAGAGTGCTCTAGAGGAGAAGCTTAAATGGGCTCTTAAAGAACTTTACTAGGTGATTACAAGACTAAGATGGTAACATTTTTATGAAATCCTTAAAACACTGCCATGGGCTTCTCCTCTTTCATAACCAGTTGCACTCACCCTAAGATAGGCTGTCCATTCTGAATTCTTATTATGCGTTAACACCTTGGGGAAGATATGTGAGAGATGAGCTGTCCTTTCTCCCTATGCTATGAAGTACCACATGGACAGATGAAAGAAGTATCATTACTTAGATCAGAAAATTGGAGTCCATGTCTAGACTGTGCTTCTTGGTACAGTCTTTGGACATGTTGCCTTAGAGAAGTACTATTGCCCCTTTAAACCCTCATTTTTTGTCTGTGTAAAATGGGGAGAGACCAACAAACTCACAGGGTTGCAGTGAGTATTTCACGGTAAAGTGTGGTATAGAAACATTCTGAATATTCCAAGCAATGAACTTCCCAGGTTATGATCAATTCCTCAAAGGTAGAATCTAAAATATTTAATTCTTCTGATTTGTGTTTCATCTTCTAATATAGGATCTGGTTAGATGATTCTGGGAGCATAATCATTGATTGGTTCTCAGTCTCCAAGTGAATATTTTCCACATTTCTGCCAAAGTCCAAATTTAAACAGTTCTGTTTGCTTGTTTGGCAAGAGCATCTGGTCTGTATATAAAGGTGGGGATCAGTGGATTCTGGGCATTTTGTCAACACTGAATCTTGAGGGAAACACTAATTTTCAGAATTGGCCACAACAAATAGGTGCTTGTTAGATGAGAAAGCTGAGGTTCTGCAGTCTTTTCAGAGAGGGGTTTTTGACCACGAATCTAAAGTGGTGTTTTCTCAATCATCCTCTGCAATATCATCCTATTCATTTCTACTGCAGGACTTAAAACTATTCAATCTTATTTGCATACTTGTCTATATTTTCCTTTCTCTATACTAGAATGCAAGGTTGATGGGAAGAGGACCCATTTCCTGTCTCTGAGATCTACACTATTTCCTGGCACATGGGGGTGATCAAGAAACACTTTTTATTGATTTTTTTTTATATATGACAGTGGAATGCATTACAGTTCATATTACACTTATAGAGCACATTTTTTCATATCTCTGGCTGTATATAAAGTATATTCACACCAATTTGTGTCTTCATACATGTACTTTGGATAATGATTGTCCATCACATTCCACCATTATTTCTCACTCCCTGCCCCCTCCCTTTCCCTTCTACCCCTCTGCCCTATCTATTCCTCCCATGCTCCAAGAAACACCTTTAAAGCTGGGTGAGGTGACACAGGCCTGTAATCCCAGCAGCTTGGGATGCTGAGGAGGATTGTGAGTTCAAAGCCACCCTCAGCAAAAGTGAGGCGTCAAGCAACTCAGTGAGACCCTATTTCTAAATAAAATACAAAATAAGACTGAGGATGTGGATCCATGGTCGAGTGCCCCTGAGTTCAATCCCTAGTACCACCCCCCAAATAAACACTTTGAATAAATGAATGAGTGAACATAGCTATTAAAGTAGAAAAAAAAAAAAGAAAAAAATATCCAATTTTCCAGCTCTTCTTTTATTCCAAGTATCACATATGACCTTCTCTAGGTGCACAATTAGACACACTCATACATTTCATGTTTGTCTGTCTGTTGAGGTGTAATATCAGTGGGTCTCACTCATACATAAGCCAGAAGTACAATCCCATGGTCTCAAGATAATGTCCCAAATTTCTGAAGATATAAAAATGGACTCAGCCTACCTCCTCATTTGGGGTGTGGTCAGTTGTAACAGTCTTAATTTGCTGGTTTTCTCTTCAGCAGAGCGTGGCCCTCTATCACGTGATGGCTTGTGAAAGAGAGTCCCCATCTCCCCATGGAAGATGAAGTGCATGATGCAGGTTAGGCTCTCTGCCACCAGGGTTGTAAGGGCTGAGAGTGGGGATGTCCAGGGATTAAGTGCTGCCAAGACATGGCCTCTCTGGGAGGGATCCTCACCTCGGCTCCCAGCAGAGGCTGCATGATGGGCAACCCATGTGACCCATGAAATCTTTCTTTATGATTTGTGTTCGTTACTATTAAGTGATCTTTCAGCTTTCAGTTAGTCATGGTGGAAACTTCTACATTCATGCAGACTTCTTCCTTGAATAGAATAATTCAAGGTAACATTCAAAGACTCTGAATCCTTCTTGTGATATCATCTTTGAGACTGGCTGATCTGAATCATTTTGTTCAAAGGGGTTGATTATAGACTGAATTTTGTATTTTTATGTAAATTCCAGGCAAGCCCTTTTTCTCATATATTTGACATTAACATGAGCTGGATAATTTTGAGATTCTGGTGATTGCATTTTTAAATGCACAAAAACAAACTTCCAGTGCAAGTATATATATATATATATATATATATATATATCACTAACCAAAAAGGCTGGAGTGTGTGGTAAATATCACAAAAAAGGCAACATTCTAGTCCTGCTACAGATTTATTTTCTCTGAAACCTAGATCTAAGCTTCATAATGGTGCACTCCGATATCTACCTTGTCTATCACCCCAGGCTATATTCAATATTTCCTCACTTAAGATCCATAAGGTTTTGGATGATCACATCTCTGCACACTGTGGTCCTTTGGGCATCCCTTTGATTCTTTTGAATTAGGAGCTGTTAGAAGTGGAAAAAGGCCAGAAAGATGTATAATCCAGCAGTGCCCACACTCTTTTTTTTTTTTGTTGATTACGTCCAAGTCAAAACACCTGAAGATCCTTTTTTAACACATAGATCCTAGGACTCCCCCTGCCCAATCTTATTCAGAAGGGTGGAGTCTGATTTTAGAATTTGTATTTAAACAAATAAGAAGCACACCTGGATTTGGGAACAGCTGGCCTCCAGCTCAACACCATGATTTTGTAGGCAGTGAACTGGGATCCACAGAGGGCAGATGCACAGCTGGTCAACCCCCATCTCTTTCATCCTGACTCATCCACATGCTTTAATTATGATGACAACAGAATAATCAATAACGACTCTGTTTGCAACTACCCCTCAACAGGTACACCTGCTGTGCATCTCTTTGGTACTGCTCTGGATGCCTCATGCACATCTCTTCTTTTATCTTTCTAAGGATACTGATGAGATATGCCTTCTCTGCTTCCCAGAATAACCAGTCCTCACAGTACCTCCTTATGTAACCAAGTGCCTCTAATGACATTTCTATACGTTTCCCAATGAGAGTGTGAGTGGCTGAGCCAGGAGACTGTTAATGCTTTCCACAGGGAAACTGACCTGGAGGGTTGAAATGTCCATGATTTGGAGCCAGAAGATAACAGACACAGATGGGGGTGGGTGTGTTTTAAAAGCGCTTATGCTAATGGCTGTTCATAAGTCTCCTTTGTTCTGGGGCTCCCAGAATTGATCATCACTACTTTGTTTTAATCAGAAGCTGAAACTTTCTTGGTTACTCTCAAGGGGGTGAATTCTCAGTGAGTGGTAAAATAATTTTCAGGTCTAATCAAAACAATCCCCCACCTCAAAAATCTCAATGTTTAATAGGCAGACGAGTTATGAACTTGGAAATGGAGGCTGAAACTCGCTGAAGTGATTCCCTGATCCGGAGGCCCTGGGCTGGGTTTTCTAACAGGGCATCTGGAGGAAGGTTTCCAGAGCAGGTGGGCGTGTGGCAGGGGATTGGGGGTGAGGCCTGAAGCCTGCATGTGCACAGCAGAATCCTCTCCAAGCTCCTCCCCTTCTCTCAGGAACTTCTTCAGTGCTCAAGATATTGTTTCCTCTTTATTTTTATTCTCTTTTATTACCAAAGTAATACTTTTAAAAAGTGCACAACTCATTTTTATTAATTTAATTTATTTTTTTTTTTTGGTACTGAGACTTGAACCCAGAGTATTCAACCATTGAGCCGCATCCCCAGCCCTGTATTTTATTTTATTTATTTAGTTTTTAAATTTTGAGACAGAGTCTTGCTAAGTTGCTTAGGGCCTCACTAAGTTGTTGAGGGCTTTGAACTTGTGGATGTTCCATCCTCAGCTTCCCAGTCTCTGGGATTACAGGCATGGGTTATCACTTTATTTTTAGAGCAAGTTTTAAGATCATAGAAAAATTGAGCAGAAGAATGTCCCCCATAGTCCTTTCCTGTGGCTGCCTGACATACACAGCCTGTCAATGTTGCACTCAATGTGATCCATTTGTTATGATCAGGAAACTTCCATTGGTACATTATCACACAAGGTCATAGGTTAACTTTCACTCTTGGTGTTGGACATAGTATGTTTTCATTCTAAAAACTTTGAAACATCAAAAAACCAAAGGAAATGAACAGCATAATCCTACTCCCAAATTTAACTCCTGGTAGCCTTTTGGTTATGTACAACATTCATCTGTGAGTGTGTAAGTGTGTGTGTATGTTCTTTTTCCTTATCAAAATAAGATCAAAATGAGAATACCACTTTAGTATTCTTTTCAGCTGACATTAGACCTCATATGTTTTTGACATTATTAAATTTTCTAGCAAATGATTTTTCAGAACTGCATGGATCTACATTGAATATTATTAGATCATGTTATCTCTCCCCATAAACTATCACAGACAGGAGAGAAGGACCCTCTTCTAAGTACTTTCTTCTCCTTGGGAACCACTTCCCAGGGTATGGGTTGCCATGGCCACTGGCACCACACTTCAGATTCTTCTATAACCAGCCAGACCAGTCTCCAAAAAGTCTTCATTTGTGTGCCAAGTGGGAAAGGGCCCCCTTGTACCCACAAACATACTCAAATTAGAGCTAATTATTTAAAACTATTAATTATAAAAGAAAGTTAAGAATAAGTGGTCTCTGTTATAATAAAGAAAGGGAACAGATTATGTTTCTTTGACTCTATGTCTCCACCTATTTGCTAATTTAAATGCACTCATTTAATAAGTACCTTCTAAAACTGTTCCATTCATTGGGGCCGTTAAATAGGTGAGTGTCATCCTCCTCATTAGACTGAAGCTAGAAAAAAGTACATAATTGAGTTACGTGATGTGCTGCATTTTCTCTGTGTGGTTGGTGCTTGATAGCTATTTATTGAGGAACAGTGAAATTATGGCGGAGGAAGTTAGTCGTTTTCCTGAGGGTGGTCCGGAGAGCCTTCCTGGTGGAGGAGACTTTCCATCCATTCATTGTCCAGTTATGGGTACTGGATGTTCTTCTGGGCACTAGAGGGTCAAAGCTAGAATAGACTTTGACATCGTGGAATATCGTTCTAGAGGGAGAAGACAGCAAGCAGGGAAACCAAAACAACAGCACGCAATGTTGTGCTGCAATAGTGATGTGAAGGAGATCAGGTTAGCCAAGGGGCTCTGAGAGGCTGTGCTCCAGTGAGTGCTCTTCTGCTCTTCTAAGCAGGGTTTTGTCACAGTGAGGTGAGAAAAGCACTTGGAAAGGCCTAAGAGCGTGAATAAAATCAGAGGTGGCTGATGAACAGTGGTGGGCATGGTGGGGCTGGAGGTGGGAGTGAAGGGAGGAGGCACACAGTGGGAGATGGATCGAGAAGGTCTGGAAGGTCAGGTGGTGAAGAATCTGTGAGGGAGCCCTCCTTGACTAACAGACTGACCACCGAAATCAGCCCTTATCTCCTGCCCCCATTTCCTGATGAGCATTTGGGAGACAAAGGAAATGTGGCCCAAGGTGCCTCATTGGAATAAGGCTGGCGATTCTACATGACCCCACTGTGGCTTCCTCCCCTGGCACACCAAGCTTCTAGAAGCTCAGCAGGTGAATCACTGATGTGTTTTATACCTTGGGGGAGTATGGCAGAAGTGGGTTCAATAGCAGGGTCATTGGATAAAACAGAGGACACCACTTACATTTGACTTTCAGATAAACAGGCAATGATTTTAATATGAATATGTCTCAAATACTGTATGTTAATCCAAAAATCAAATTCAGCTGGGTATCGGGTAGGGTATTTTCACTTGTGAAATCTGGTTGCCCTATGGGGGGAGGTGGGAATGCCAGAACTGGATGTTGGTGTCGTCTTGCAAGGGCTCTGAGATTAATTGAGAGAGTGTTAGAGAAGAATGTTGGTCCTATTTTGGTTTTAGTTCTCTCAGTACTGATTAAATTATTTGCTAGCTCGTTTCTTTCTTTTGAGGAGTCAGAAACATGATTGTTGGTGAATGTTTAACGAGGATAATGAGGAGTCACTACATTTTAGATGACTTCTAGCAGGGGAACCTCTGACTGAAGTCTCACATTGGGAGGCCATGGTGGGGGTGCAAACAGCATGGATGGGCTCCTTTGGAATGTAGTGTGGTCTAAGGGGGAATGGGACAGTGACCATGTGCTCAGAGGGCCCAGGAATGGCCTGATTTACAACTGTTGTCCAAGAGCAATTATGAATAGTACTGACTTTCTACTGAAAAGTTTCCTCGTTTTAGATGATAGATGACATTGTCATTCCATGAGGTGGCCAGGGAACCTAGAGAACTAGGCTGCACTTTTTATGACTGCAGATGTCACATGACCTCAAGGAGCTGCTCTTGCTTCATTTGAGCATGAGGGGACAGTGAGCAAAACTCTCCACTCTCTTCCCAGCTACGAGACTCCCTTTATGCATGTTTCTAAGCACAGCTCAAGTGAGAGGATCTTGGTTCTGTCAGTGTTGGAAAGATGTATATTGTGTTTGTTTTCTTTGCTTGTTCATGCCCGTAGAGTTATATTAGTTTCCAAAAAAAAAAAAAAAAAAAAAAAAAAAAAAAAATCTTTAAAGAGTAAAAACTTCAAATTATTGGGTTTTTTCCCCCCTTTGGATATAAAGACCAAAATGCTAGATAATGTCTGAAATAAATACAATTTTAGTGACTAACAAATCACAAGTGACCAAGCATAACATTGGCTAATTTGACCTTAGCTGTATAAGCAACTTCATTGACTTTTTTAAAAAGTAGTGGCACAAAATGATACCAGTATGTAACATTTTCACCTTTTAACTCCCCTCTCAGAACTAAAGGGCTCTCTGAAACTAGCTTTATGTGAATTCTTTCAGACCTTGTAAATACAAGTCTGCATTTGCATTCATTTATAGTCATACATGTCATGGTTTGGATGTGAGGTGTCCCCAAAAGCTCATGTGTGGGATAATGCAAGAAGGTTTAGAAGAGAAATGATTGGGTTATGAGGGCCTTAACCCAATCAGTGAATTGATCCCGTGGTAGGGATTAACTGAGTGATAATTGAAGACAGGTAAGGTGTGGCTGGAGGAGGTGGCTCAGTGGGGGCGTGGCTTTGGGGTATATATTTTGTATCTGGTGAGTGGAATCTCTTCTTTCTTGCTTTCTGATCATCATATGAGCTGCTTCCCTCCACCACACTCTTCCGCCATGATGTTCAGCTTCACCTTGAGACCTGAGGGATTGAGCTGGCTGTCCGTGGACTGAGCCTTCTGAAACTGTGAGCCCCCAAATAAACTTTTCCTCCTCTAAACAGTTCTTGTCAGATCTTCATGTCACAGCAGCAAAACAGCTGACTAAAACAATACACATGTAATTTTTAAAATGAAAAAAATATCTATTTTCTATTTTTAGTATATCGCTAAAAATATTTCTCAGCCACCCTTCTCTTTCATCATCTACGAACCCAGCTCATTCTTTTCTTTTACTAGCTTGTGGTATTTCACACTGTGGATACATCAGAGTATATAAAAATAATCCCATATTGTTGGACATTTAGGTTATTTCCAATTATCTGTTATAATGATGCTTCAATGTTCTATGATCATGCACATCTGTTTTAATGTATATAGGGCTGTATATAGGGCAGATTTCTAGGAAATGAATAATTCATTTTAATAATTGTTGACAAATTGTTATTTTGAAAGGCTCTTTTAATTCACATGTGAGATTGAGAGCACATTCTGGGAAATTGAAGAGAAATTTTGTTTTGAAGCCATGGAGACAGGTGTCAGTTTATTCTGACATTTAGGTCTGAGTAGACTTTTTTTCTTTTCTTTTTCTTTTTCTGGCAATGATTCCTTGACCTGTGCAATTGGATCAAACCAAGACCAAATTAAATCTTACTTATGTAGAAACTTGGTCTCCATGACCTTGCGTTTATCTGGTGGGTGATTTCCTAGGGTAAGCTACAGTTCAGCTCTGAATGACCCTGATGGGAGAACACTTTTATCCCTCAATCTATAGAAGCTGAATTAGGCTCACTGGGATTAACTGGGACTGAAGGACTTGTTCATCTACTTTAATTATTCTTCCAATGAGAGCTTTTTCCCAGACTGGATTTTGAATCAGAAGAAGAATGGAGGCTGGAAAGAGTGATAGAACAGATCAGTTAAAGATCTTATAGAAAAGGGGCTCAAAAGGGAAAGATCTAGACTAATGTAGGTAGATAAGATTTTATTTTATTTTTTTCTTAGGAGTGTATGTGTATATATATATATATATATATATATATATATGCAAACATACATATATATATGTATATATATACACACACACACATTTATACACACACATTTATACACACATTTATGTGTATGTACATCTACCTGTATATACACACATACATATATATGCATCTGTGTATATACATACATGAAAATGTACCTATGTAGGGTATATATGTACATATACATATATATACATATATAAATATGTATATACCTATATATACACACACATACATGCACAGGTGCATTTTAAAAATTTCAATGCAATTATTTTTCTGAGGCATCATGTCAAAAAGATGGAAAGAAAAATAGTAATGGCCTCCCTTGTTCTGGAACAAACAAGGCTGTCCTGTACTGAAACTTGCACCAATAAAGCCAAAGTTAACAAAAGGATAAAAGCTGGGAAAATTGAGGGAACTGGCGAGCTGAAGACAAAGGCTGGGCAAAATGGCCATTGTGCCATCATTGTGTTCTCTGCTTCCCTCTAGTGGTCATGTGGGGGAGTTGAGTGTAGAAATGTCTCAAGGTCATCTTTTCCACAGCTAAATTGTACAAGAGGGGAAGTTGCTATTTGGTAGCCCTTAACACTGCCCATCTTGTCAATAGCTTGCCTAGTGATGAAAGAACAAATGTTCTCTCAGGATACAGCCAAGCATATGCTGCAATGGTGCTACCTAACAATAGAAAAGAATAAATGGGGGGAGCAGGACGCCTTTACCACTTATTTCAGTGCAACTCTTATAGGTTCAACAATGACGGTTCCCAATTCTGTACCCAGCGTTGGAGACACAGGGAGGAATTAAATATGACTCCTGCCTTTGAGGAGATCCCCATGTAGAAGGCAGGATATGGGCAAAACAAGTTAGATTGCAAATTGCCATATAAGAGGCATTTGACAAGATGTTTGTTCTTGATAGTAATTCTCAAGTCAGAATGAGATGACTCACTGAGGGTTTTCATTTGTTCCAAAATAGGAAGACATTTCCTTGTTCTGGGTAGAGATGATGGTACAGGGAATGGATAACGTTTTCTTTCTTCTCTCTCTTTTGTAAAACACTGAATTTGGGCTGCTGAGATGGCGCAAGGATGACAGCTCAAAGTTTCAGTCTTGGTTTGAAGATGAAAGCCAAACCGTGTACATGAGTTCTTTATTCCTCTGCAAAATAAATTCCTCTGTGAACTACAGGGAAATAAAAGGCTCTACTGAGGGAGACTGCCACACTGAATGGCGGCAGAGTCAAAGATGGCCACCTGCCCCGATCTGTGCAGAGCACTGCCAGATCCTCCTGAAGGAATCTTTTGTAGACCCCTCCCCATCGTCAGTCCTTAGGAACCCTCTTTATTTAGGCACTTTAGACTTTGCTAAGGAAGACTCTTTCTCAGTTCTTTTGTGAGCAGTCTTTGTATTGCAATTAGAAGAATGAATCCTTTACTTTTTGCATTAACCAAGTAGAGATGGCCGGAGGAAGAAGGTGGCATACCAGGGATAGGGCTCCTTTTCCATTATGCAGAGTAATATTAATGTGTGTAGGAGTGTGGAGATTTAGGCAGTTTCTATCATCTTAAAACTCATTACGCCCCAAGTTTTCAGTTCTGTAGATATTTCAAAGAAATTGACACAGGTGCATTAAAATAATCATAATCTAGAGCTATGTCTACTATTATATTAATAATATGCTGCAATTATTATGACATAATTATATATTATTATTATGTAATAGTAAGAATAAGAAGTTTTGTAGGTGTTCCACATCTGAGATGATGGAACAAAATGGATTTTAACCTGGAATTTATTAGGAGACCAAGGGCTAAACCTCTTGGATACATTGTTTCTTTCTGGTATATCTATTCTTCTCCCACCCAGTCTTTTTTCGTCCACATTATATTTTTCTAGGAACAGTCACCCCTGTTCACCCTCTGTCCCTGTGGCTCTAGAGTTTTAAGTTCCTTTGACATGAAAACTATGACTGACCACCTGGAGTTTAACATACTTGGGTTACTGTTGTAAGTTCAGGAAGGGCACAAAACCAGGGCTCGGTCAGGGCAAATGGGACTGTATCCTGGGATTTCTGTTGCAGCTATTAGGGAAGAAGCATTCTCTTTCTTCTGGAACAATCAAGAAGAGGGGACATAAGTCTGGAGCTGCTGATGTCTTACCCTCATGAAGAGAGAGGTTACCCAAAGTGCAGTCACTCTAGAGGAAAGAAGAGAAATTGACACCAGGGTCTTAGTGACATTGTTTGAACTCCTGGATACAGCCATACTTGAAGCACCATATATCCATGAATAATTTAGTTATGTGAACCAATTTGAATCATTTTCTTTTTGGCTCATGCTCAAGTCAATGGATCTTGAAGTTTGATGCACGTTGAATCATCTGAGGGGTTTGTTGAAAGGCACATCACTGGTCCCTGACTCTAAGTGGGAGTGGGGCCTGAGAACTTGTATTTTGAATGACTGATTCTCTGCTCCCAGAGATGCTGATGCCTCTGATCTGGAAACCATGATTTGAGGGCCAATGACTTAGAAGCCCTTTTTGCTGTTTATAACCCAGACAAACTTGAGTACTACCAGAAGATATTTTCTACATGGGTAAGAATCTTATTTTTAGAAGAATTAATAGAATAAGATCAAAGAATGTATTTTATCCTAGTCAACAAGCACTTTAAAAAAAATGTCATGGCCAAAGCTCACGACTCTTGGGACCAATCTGATACTTTAGGAGGTTTTCTACTCTGCTCCTACTCATGCCTGAGCCTTTTTATGGCTAAAGGCAAAGCCAATGGAGTATATGACAAATGAGCAAAAACAGCAGGACTAATACGTGTTTTGTCAAAGACTTAAAACTCATGCATTGAGAAAATGCACATTTTTTTCACTCTGATCCACTCTGTCAACAAAATGCTTTTCATGAGAAACATCAAAGCCATTTCATCTGCAAATTTCATTTTTTTGAATCCCTTAATCTACACTGTTGACAAAAATTTCTGTCAAGTGCCTCAAACCATTGTATTAACAAATTTTATTTTGTCAATCATGATTTAGCCTGCTTGCAAATGCATTTTGTAATATTCCGCTCCATCCTGCAGGAAGAATACCTAATAGTCAATGCCTCAATCTTAATATTGAAAGCGAGTGAAGAGGGAAAGTAAAAGTAGTGTCGCGCCTGCTCATTTAGCACATCTATCCGACATCCCTGTGCATTTTAAATAAGTCCAGCTCATCTGAAGTCTTCCCTGTGTAATGCAAGCCACTGTGAAGGTAAGGATATTGCAGTTGATGAAGTCACATGATGATGCTCATGATTTTCCTTTTTGATATCTTATCTGCTAATCAGTCTTTCTGACTTTACCTCCCGGATGATTCTCTGTGGCTGGTCCTGGTGACTTTCATTACCATTCACAGTTCTTTCTGATTGCAGATCTAGGAGGATGGTATGCATATTTCAGGGTCTTCTGATTCCAGGGTGTCCTCACCCAAATTACCATGCCATTATGGTAAGGATGGTCATTGCTGTCTCCCAGAGATGCTATAAGAACGTCTGGTTGTTTCTGCTCAAGAGGAAGCTATGGCAGATGATCTCAAGCATGAGATATCTGTTTTCTGCCTGGCTTATCTCTGAATTCTTGGTGACGGGATGCTAAGAAGGGGTGAAAATGTAGCTGAATTTCCTGATAGCCTCTGACATATGAAATAGCTCAGTTTTCTTAGGTACTATAAAACAAGAAAGTCATCAGCTGAACCCCCCAGTTCCTGGGGACAGTTTGCATATGGTGATATTTCCTGTAGTGGATTTAGTCACCTTATACTGCAGAAAATGAAGGGTGTGCTGGGACAAATATTGGGCAATCTGAATTTGAGTCCTGACTCAAAATCTTAATAGCTATGTGTCCTTCAGAAGTCACTGGACATCTCTGTCCTTAGACATGTCCCACCTCCACAATGGTGCTAGCAGAAGGGCTTGCCTTGTAGACATTCTGGAAAGATCAAAGAGGGAGTTTATGTACCAGAGTTTAAGGTGATTGTCAAATGCTAGATAAATGTAAGGTGGTGATGGATGTTGTTTCTGAGGACTTCTTTCATTTCAATTATCTTAGAGGAGGTTCTAGATTCCTCTCTGTGGTGTAAGCCAATGACTGAGGGGTGCTGTAATTATTTAGGAACTTTCTGCAGATTTCTTCAGCCTTCCATGTAGTCTGAAAACCCATTCTTAGGTGGTCTTGGAGCCTGGCATATGAAGGAGAAGAGCTCGTATACAAAGTGTGTTGGCAAATGTTGCTATATGGATGTCCTGTATTTAACACCTTGGTGGATTGCATGATCATTGCAGGAAACAGAGATGAATTGGTTTGATGCAGGGACAGTTGAGAAGCCCACCCTTGAACAGCCGATGGAACAGAAGCATCACCTGGGTGTCTTAGGGAGGTCGGAGGCCACACCAAGGCCCAGTATTGCCTTTCCACAATTTTGCTTTTATCCAGTTCTACAAAGGGGAAGACTCATTTAATAGCTGAGAGATTTCGCATCCCAGATTGTGCCTAAGGAAACCAGGAACTATAAACATGACATGGTGGCCAAGTTTGGGTGGCTGACTCTCACGGAAAAGTCCCTGTGTCCAGCATTGAACAGGGCCTCTGAGTTCTGCGTGCTAGTGCACGTTCCTTCTTGACCCCTTTAAGACTCTTCTTTGGGCACAAATGCCCGGTTTCCGCCCTCACTCTTTCCAAACCCTTCATCATCTCCATGGCCACCCAACTTCAGGCTCCTCCACATGACAAGTGATGTGCAGTTAATAATAGATTTCCTGGAGCTTTCAGCCTCAGATTTGCTGCCTACAGCTAAGGGAATCGAGATTGAGTACACAGTTAGGGAGAAACAAATCAATTATAATAAGTGACAAACAAACAAACTCTCGTTTTTCTCAGAAGCCAAAGCTAATGGAGTGAGTTACACAGACCAGGGCTTTTCTGGGCTGGTGGAATCATCCTGAGGATGGATGTCCACAGACATTAGGAGGAAAAGGGCCTGGGGCAGCCCAAGGGTAGAGAGAAAAGCAAAGTGGTAGCCTCTGGCTGCGGGTTCTGCACATCCTATTGCACATAATTGGTTCTTTCCCAGGAAACATTTGCACTAACCTTTGACTTCTGGAAGCAGAGACAGGCCCACAAAATAAATGACTATATTGGATAGTATGACAATCAGGACTTTTTAATCGCAAATGATGGATAATGCAGCCCAAACTAGCTTAAAGGAGAAGAAAAGAAAGAAATATGAAAGCGTCTTGGCTTACATATTTTTATGTAAGGGTAAATCTTTCTTTTAGGTGAAGCTGTACACAAAAGCTCAAGCCACTACAGATGTGATGTCTTATTTTCATTCCTTTGCTCAGCTTTCTTTTTTGTGGGACTCATTTTCAGATGGATTTATTCTCATGGGTACAAAATGGTTCTTAAGGTTACCTCCTACTAGTTTCAATCCTGGCAAAAAAAAAGTGTTTGAGTATTTTTAACATTCCCAGAAACCTTCCTGAGATTGAGTGGGATTGGGTGAATTGGGTCACCAGCTCATCCCAGAAGCAATAATTATAGTTTGTTTTTGCTCAGGTGGTGCACTGTACCCATAAGAGTCTAGAAAGCCTGAAATGAGATAGGTTGGAGATTCAGTTGAAAATCAGAATTACTAGTGGAAAAGAAGGATCATGCTAAGTTGAAAAATCGCTATTTAACCTAAAAGCACTTGAGGATATTCAATGCTTGGAAGATGGTTTTATTGGTTAGGGTCAGTTTCCAGCAATGACTTCCAGAAGAGTCATACAGAATTGGCCCAAGTAGGGAATGGGGCCTCAGTTATATTCAGGAAGCTGGAAAAATGAGAGGCTGCTTGCAAAGTATTGGCTCCTGGTCATGCCACCTTCATGTAACCCAGGGACTAAGAAGCCACCATCAGAACCATTGGATCCAGTAAAATAGTGACCATAAATTTAGTGAGTTTCTTCCCTTTGTCTATGTTAAACCTGCTATAGAAAAATCAAATACCATTATGATAAGTCCAGGCAGCAAAAGCAGTAGAAGAGTGCTCTCTGCCTCCTGGTCTTCTTCCAGATCTTGTGTATCAATTCACTATTCCTGAATGACATCGTCAACCTAAGAGAGAAGGGTAGCATTTAACTTCCTATGTCTGAAGCCACTAGAAGAAGGATAGAATGGAAGTTGAATGGCTGTCTCCATAACTATGATACCTCCATTTGCCTCCATAGTTGAGATTTGAATTATCCACAAGGTGCCTCATGAGCAGTTCTTGCTTGATCTTTGCCCCAGATAGACTTGTCCAGCTGGGGCAGAGCTATAATGCCTCATGGAGGAGAGACATGTATGCTAGACAGTGACTCATCAGAACCTAAATGGAGACAAAAACCAAGGCTAGAAATAAGAGAGGAAGATCAAGTCTATGTAGTACCTAGCCAGGGGTTGGCAGCAAACCACGGGGTACAGAACAATCTCAGAGGAAGCAGCACTGTGGACTTCTTTGATTATACACGTATGTTTATTCTGGTTCTGGTGACCCAAACCTGATGCAAACATTGTGTATTTAGAGTTAATGATTCCTCGTTTGGAGGATGCTTATTGGCCATGTTTTAATAACCAGTATTTCTTGTATGGGCCAGACACGGTTCTATGCCTGTCACAGAAAAAATATCCCACTTAAGCTACACTGCAATCTTCTCCAATAGAAACCATTATTCATTCACTCAACAAAGACTTGTTGAATGCATACTGTATAGAGGACCCAGTACAAGGTGCTGGGGTTGCAGCCATAAACAAAGAAGGCAAGGATCCCTGCTCATATGTTTCTTAAGTCCTGGGTAACAATTATTATTCCCATTTAGGGACTGGAGGGGAACCCAAGGCAAGAAAAAGGTGACTCACCCTCTCAAGGTCTTTCAGCCCATGAAGGCATGGCCTGTGTTTGAACCCTGACAGTCTGGCTGTAGAGCCTGCGGGTTACTCACCTGCCACCTCTATTCCTCATGGCTTCCTTGGGGGAGGGTGCCAGAGCAGGCCCTTATCTCCATTTCACCGGTGGGTTGCTAGTAGGTTGCTAGCAGATATGGCTAGGCTCCCAGTAAAAGCAAGGAGCACAGGTAGAACCCTGCACGTGTTCAGAGCCATGGTGAAGTCCTCTCAAGGACATGTTCTGCCCCCCAGGGTGTGACACATTACTACATGGGAGCCAGAAGGATGAGGATTAACTCAGGGCTGGCATTAAAAAGATGGCAATGCTCCACACCCTGAGACAACTGCTTTATGGTTCTCTCATTCGATCTTCACAACACTGTGAGGTGCCTACAATGGCTGGACCCATTTTGCAGGTGAGAAAATTAGGGAGAAAATCAGATAGAAAATCAGGGAGCCGAGGTCTCAACCAGCTTCCTCAGTTCAAAGGCAGACTTTCTCCTGGCCATAGAGAACCTCTGTCTTTCCCTCATATGCAGAGAAAAGGTTTTGGGAGTTGGCAGAGCAAAAGAGTCCTAATGTAAGAAGCATTCTGTTCTCATTTGTGTTGTCACAAAACAAGTTCAAATGCATGATCAAGACTAACCATTTGCCAAAGCCACATTGGGTATGTGTTCATTCCAGCACACGAGCTAAGATCAGGTAATACAAAAAAAAAAAAAAAAAATTTCCTTTGGCACCCTCCCCACACTGCCCTCTGGTTGAGGCCAATTTGGCTTGCCTTGTGTCTCTGATTATTTGCAGTCATATTTCCAAAGAATATATTTTTTATTACAGCAATAATTTCCATCATAAGTTAAATAATTTGGCACTCTGCCATTTGCATTAAAGGGAAAAAGCCCTGTACTACTTAAATTGAACAGTTTCATGTCAGCCTCAGGAACTTTTCCAGTGAGGTAACCTCTGTGGGCCAGGCCCCTCATCCTTGGATCAGCCTGCAATGTGTAATGTTAAGAGTAGGGCTTCTCAATCTGGGCACTATTGACATTTTGGGCCAGTCAATTTTAAGTTATGGGAAATCTGTACATTGCAATGTTCTGGACATTATATGGCATCATCCTTGGCTTCCTTCCACGAAATGCCAGTCCTGGCCCCCTAGTTGTGACAAGCAGAGATGTCTAGAGTTGCCAAAGATCCAAGGGGATTAGTGGGATGGGTGAAACACTGGGGAAGGGGGTAATATTAGGAGTCAGAGAGACTTTCATTCTGAGTATAGTGCAGCTGAATGAACTTGGAGAAGCAACTGACTTATTGAAGCCTTTAATATGCAATGGAAGCAATAATGGTACCCACCTTGTATGGTTGTTGAAAGGATTAGGTTGAAGTCACGTAAGAAATATACAAAACCAGCATTTGGTTTTTGTTCCCTAAAACCTGTCCATCTTCTCTTTGGACACATAGCCAGTCTATATTTCCAAGCCTCCCTTGCAGTAAAGTGGAATTTTCATGTCTGGGTTCTAGCTAATGGACTTGGTCCATAAACATTTCCCTTAGGTGAGCCTCTAGGATCTTTCCCTCTGTGTTGGCTCTTGTCTTTGACTTCATGGACCATAAGTACCTTCTCTACCCTGCTGCTTCTGTCTGGACTTTTTCTGTAAGAAATAAGCTTTTATTACATTAAGCCACTGCAATGTGAGAATTTATCTATTATAACAGCCAACATGACACTAACTACTACATGTGCATAACAATACATTTGGCACATAGTAAGTGTCAATAGCTGTTAGATAGTATGATTAATACTAATAACTGGTTTTCTGAACCTGACAGACAACTAGAGATCAGCTCAGGGAAGAAATAGGAGCTGGATGGATTGACATATATCATAATGCGTTGCTCACCAAGTCATGAAATTTGATGGATGAATCAGCATCGGCTCATGTCAGACGTTCACAAGCAACACTGTGAGCCCCCAGAGCCTCACAAAAACTAGCAGCCTGGGTTCCTCCATTAGAATGGGGAGGAATCTTGCCCCTTGTAAGTGGAATCTAGTTTTGTGAAGTCCGCCCTCACAGGCAAGCACTGTAATTAGTCGATACAGGTATAGACTATGATGTAAGGGGCTCTGGGAAGGCCCTTTGAGTCCTTAAGTTTATTTATAATCAAAACTAGAAATCCATATTTCTGTGGGGAGCTACATTTGAATAAAGTGCATTGAACAAACCCCAATAAGAGTTTAGGCTGGTAGAATAATAATGAACAGCCCAAGTCCCATAAGGAAGACTTAGTGGCTCTATTCTTTTCTTTTTTTTTTCCTTTTTGTCCTCTACCATAATTCTGTCTTTCCTAACATTGAAGATGTGATGAGATTGTAATTCAGAAATACTATAAATGCTTCACATATTTTCTTTCTGTAAATATCTGTTGCTTACTGATTATGGTAGGTTGAATAATGTCCCCTGAAAGATACCCACAACCTAATTCCTGCAACTTGTGAATATGCTACCATCCATGGTAAAAGGGATTTTGCAAATGTAATTATGTAAAAAAATATGAGGTGGGGCCTCAGATAGTTTGAATGTAACCACCAGGTCCTAATAAGAAGGTGGCAAAAGGATTGGAGCTTTATGTGACAACAGAAGCAACAGGTTGGAATGATATGAGGAAGGAGCCATCAGCCAAGGGATGCAGGTGGTCTCCAGAAGCTGAAAAAGGCATGGAAACCTATTCTTCCTCTGGAAACTTCAGAAGGAACTAGCCCTGACAACCTTTTGAATTTAGCTCAGTTGAACTCATTTTTAGATTTCTAACTTGAAGAACTGTAAAGTAATAGGCTTATTAGAAACAAAATCAACGACTCCAGTTTGGGTGAGGAGTCATCAGACAGGTCAGGGTTCTCCTGATTGTGCAGAAATCTAACACAAACTGCTTCGGTTAAAAGGTGAATTTAATAGCTTTAGGTATACCTCTATTGAAGAACTCAAGTAGCATCATCAAAAATCATGATTTTTTTTTTCTTCCAGAATTTTCAGGCCAATTGTGAGAAGTATTCCGATTGGTTGGTTTGGAACAACCTTTGGGATGACAGGAATTGTGTAGTAGGATTGGCGAATACTGGGCACACCACAAGGGTCCAGGTCAAGATGTTCAGCTGGTAAATGAGAACCACAATGAGTACAGGTTGGATAATTATTCAAATAAAGTGGAGGTTCTCTTTCCAGAAGAATGAAGAAAAAAGCACACAGGTAGATTTGCTCCTGGCATGACCACCAGAGTCAGAGAAGGGTTTGAAAATGACTCTAGCAAGTTCTAAGTGACTGATTAGAGAAACCCATCATGATTATCCCTCCAGTTTCCCTTCATCCCAGTTCCTATGTCTGCATCTTTAAAAAAAAAAAAAAAAGTAAAAAAGAAAGAAAAAGAAAAGAAAAGCCATTACTGAAAAGGGCTGGGTTTTCCCAGCTCCCAGTTTTGCCACTCATCCAATGATATTTTGGGCTAAGAACTTCCAAGAATCAACTCCTGGGCACAGCTCTTAGGGCCCTCTTTGCAAATACTACCTGGAGTGGATGCAATTAATCATTGTAACTATTTAATTTTCTTTGAGAGAATGTCAGACTTTACTAAAGAAGCAGCGCTCCTGAGTTCTGGCAGCATTTTATACCTAGAATTAGCTCTCTGCCCCTTTTGCCCTGGCCCTGATCTCTCCTGCACATTAATATAGCTTATTGGGTTCCTGTGGCGTTGACCATGAGAGCCATCGAGTGAATTTTCTTCCACTGTGGTGCTGGATTAGGATAATGCCAGTGAGAACCTGCTGACTTTCTAAAAATGACTCGAAGAGCATGCATCTGACTCCATTAATCTTTCCTAATTTGTGCCAGCTTGTTACATTCAGGTTTGAAGCTTTTCTCCTTGCCTTGGTATTTAAAGGCTCTCTGGTTAAGATCACCCCCCAGGGTGTGTGTTTGGGCTTGTGTGCATGTATGTGTGTGGTGGAGTGCTTAGCTAATCTTCCAGCTAGGTGAGGAAGTTAGACCTCTTGCTCCTGGGCCCATGGAAAGGAGACGCACTGCACTGGGAATGGGGTGGGAATGTGGATCAGGTGCTGCTGGGACACACTAGGCTCCCTGACAAGCATGCTTCAGGTGTGCTCGGGCTGGGCCTTGGGAAAGGTCTGCTCCTCTCTGTGTAACTTGCCCTTGTGGCTCCACATGGTCCACACCCTACCCATGGTGTGGGAGGAGCTAGTTAGTGTTAAGCAGCAAAGCCTGCTTCTCAGTGAGGAAAGTTCTGGGGAACATTGTTCTTAACCAAGGGGCCCACTTCTTCTTGAGGAACTTTCCAGAGACTGTTTTTTTGCTCATCTGTGCTAGAGATCTTCAAGAGGATAAAGTGTGTGTCATTTCTCAAACTTACAGCAGATCTGCTGTTGTAAGATGAGCTTCATGACCGCTTCACTGGCTCATTTCGCAGGTATTTATTTGGTGTCTTGCCTGGACTGGGTTTTCTTATGGACGGACACAGGATGCACCACCTTGAGATCAGGCTCATCCCTATACATCCCAGCAGTGGCATTTCAGGGAATGCTTTATGGTAAAGGTGGCTATAGTCCATTGTATTTGCCTTGGAATAATAGGTTTCTGTTGGGTTTATTCCTTCATCTTTTTGTTCTTAAGAACAGATTTATAGACTAAAATGAAGCAATTTGAAAGACAGAATAACAGGTAGTATTTAATGTCATAGTATACACCCTTCAGGAAGAAGAGTCTTCTGTTTCATGGCCTTTTGTATTCTTGTGGGATGTGATATATATTTACTTAAAAATTTAAATATATATAATTATATAAACATAATATTTCTATATAATATAAATATATAATATTTATATATAATAATATTTAATTTGAGTATTTACTTAAGAGTTTTATATACATATATTACTTTTAAGCTCCTTGCATTTTGGGATCATGGCCTATTTTATTTCTACTTTATTTCTCCCTTTTCACTAGCTAACCAATTTTAATCAGATAATTTTTGGATTTTATAATGAGAAAAAGAAAGAACAAGAGTGAGGCTGGCTTTAGGTATTGCAGATCCCTGACCTCAAGCACCCTGAAGTCACTCTAGTGTCATGTCTCTGTCCTTCTTACACACACATGCATGCATGAACATAGTGGATATGTCCCCTCTTCTGTCACTTAATTTGCTTTTCCTGTAGTCACTCTCCTCTACCTGCTGGGGGTTAGAAAGAACACTGTGACAGCCACAGGGCTCTCGTCTTCCAGCCACCTGACCATAGAATAAAAAGAAATCTGATCCTGTTCGCCAGTGAGACAGTCTCAGAGCAGAGTGGTGGTCAGGCCAAGTTCTTGCTGTGTGTTAGTGAGCTTTTCATCCACTGTAACAGATATCTGAGGAAAACAACTTGAAGGAGGAAAGATTTATTCTGGGTGTTTGCTTCAGTACACAGTCAACTCTGGCTCCATTGCTTTGGGCCTGAGGTGAGGCAGAACATCATGGCAGAAGGGCACAGCCCAGGAAAGATGCTCAGGTCATGGCAGCTTGGGAGAGATAGAGGTAGAGGTAGAGATAGAGACAGAGAGGAAGGTGTGGGAGAAGGGAGGGGGAAAGAGAGAGAGAGGGAGGGAGAGGGAGGGAGAGGGAGGGAGGGAGGGGAAGGAAAGAAGGAAGGGAGGAAGAAAGGAAGGAAGAAAGAAAAAGGGTCTGAAGACGAGAGATACGCTCCCAGGGCGTGCCTCCATGACCTTCCTCCTCTTACCTCCTACAGTTTCCACACTTCCCAGTAGCCCAGTTGGCTGTCAATGGATTAACCTGATGATGAGGTTAACACTCTCATGATCTGATCATTTCCCAAAAGCTCCACCTCTGAATATTGTTGCCATGGAGACCAAGCCTTCAACACATGAGTCTTTGTGAGACACTTCATATCCAAACTATAACTTGAGCCCACTCCAGGCCATTTCCGCGAGCATAGATGTAGGCCATGCTGGGATGATCTGCTGCCCAAGATCATGGCCTTGGCACCTATTCTCTTACCAAAAGGAAAATATGCAGAGCACGGTCAAAACAACTTTCCCTTCAGTTCCACAACCACCCCCCAGAGCATTGAGAAGATTAGAGACACTGAGTAAGTAATGGATGGGTAAAATAAAAGATGTCAGGATGTGGGATTTTGTGTAATTGAATAATATGTTTCTCCCATCTGATTACAGTCTTGCCACATCACAGGTGTTCAACAAAAGTTTGCATGAGAGGGAAGGTATCTTTTTTGGTTTAACATTATACAAAATTTTGTTGCCTTTGTCTCATTTTGTTTGGAAAACTTTCATCTTAATATCTTTATGAGAGTTTGCATTTTACAATTTTTAAAGTGATTTTGGGGAGGGGTGATTTCTGACAAGTTTCTACTCCCCGCAAAAGTTCTCCCTTCTCATTCTCTAGTGCTGAAAGTGCGTTCTCTTTCTCATTAGACTCCTGGCTTTCTGGGTGTTTGATTCTTCACTCCTTGTCCTTATAAAGATAGCCGACCTCCACTTTATCACTCCCCTTAATGAGGTTCCACACAGAGATGCAGGTCTGCATGCACTCTCCTAATTGCAGCCCAAGAAGCTTCGTGTCATTTTATAGGCTGATGCCACATATAGGTAAGGAGGGCCGGGTGGTGGCTAAATAGTGACCTTGGGCTGAAGAATTAGAGCCAAGGCTCTGTGGACTTCTCCTTTCTCTCTCTGTCTCCTGAAATTCAACTCAGTATACTCTCAATTCTAATGGCTGTCTTATTAGGAAAGATGGAACTGAACACCTGCACGGAGGGGGCTGTCTAAACATATGGCCTCTGCCCTCTGCACAGGGACCATTCTGTCTGTTCTCTGCTACTTTTTTAAACCAAAGAGAGGATTCAGCAAGGTTGAAACAGAGAACAAAAGTACAACTGTCATCCTCGTAATAGTATATTTTGAGCGTTCATTACGTGTCGGGCATTGTATTAGGGACTTTACAGATACAATCTGTCCATTCTTTAAATCAGCCATTTTGAGTGTTATTGTTTCTATTTTATTTTTAAATTTTGTTTGTTTGTTTGTTTGTGGTACTGGATATTGAACTCAGCGGTGCGAAACTACAGACTCAGCCCTTTTGAGACAGGGTCTCCCTAAGTTTCCCAGTCTGGCCTCAAACTTGGCAATCTTCCTGCCTCAGCCTCCAGATACTGGGATTGTGGTGTGCACCACAATATGTGGCTGTTCCTGTTTTAGAGTTGAAGAAGCTGAGGCTCGGAAAAGGTAGAGTGAAGGGACTTGCCTAAAGTCCTATAATAAAGATCAGACCTATTTAAGCACAGGCAGTTTGATTCAGAGCCCCTTCTACTCCCTTCACCCCTTCTACCACATACCGGCATCCTATCTGCATGTAAATGAGAAGGGAGGAGGCATTTGTATCATGCTACTCAGTGCACTTGACAGTACACCCCAGGTGAGGGCTAGAAGACTCAGGTGCTGGCCTGATGGGATCAATTTGCTGCAAAAGAAACCAAGATTGAGAGAGAAAAGTGGCAGATCTGGAATCTTAACTCCGAGGACCGTGTGCTCATTCACTATTCCTGAACCCCGATGAGGAGTGGTACTCAAAGTGTAACCCTTTGACCACGCATCTGAAAACCAGCTCCAGTGATTGGTGAGGTTGCACATTCTGTGAACCCCTGCTTGAGACATAGGGAACATCATACAACTTCTATAGGGTCTCTGGGGAATACTCATGCACTCTAAAGTTTGTGCAAGGGAGTTGGAACATTCTGTGGTCAGTATTTTGAGATGCATATAGGATGATCCATCTGGAGGCAGCTGTGGCTTGGAGGGACAAAACTGGAGGTTCTGTTGATGCATGCAGTCTGACTCATTTCCATCCATAAGCCTCAGTTTCTTCAACTGCAAAATGAGCATCTGGCACCCACTTACATTATTGATAAAATCACATGGGTGAAACATAGTTTGTGAGCTAAAAAGCAGCTCTGTGCAGAAGTTAGTTGTTGGTGGCATATAGGAGGATCTTGTATGGAATTTGTATGGATCCTGCTTCTATTCTGAGAGGCCATGTGTGGGGATGAATCTCATGACTCATGTGTTTTCTTGTCATTCAGCTCTCAGAGGTGGGAGAAATCCCAAGCACAGGTGATGGTGAGTCCAGGTGGTTGATGGGTGGTTGATGGAACCTACAGTGGCCTTGTTACCAGCTGGACTTTCTTCCTGCCTCCTGCCATCTCCATGTGGGTAGCTGTGGAACTACTTGCTCTCCTCCTCACCCTCCTGTTCTTCTATCCCTTTGCAGGCTGGTCCCTTACCATCTATCTCCATTATCATCCTATAGTAGAAGTTCAGATCACAGAAGGGAAGAGCCAGAAGAGGCTTTTGGAATAGTCAAGAGGTAAAATTCCTAATTTCCCAGCATTTCTCAAAGCCTGGTTCACAAACTACAGGTAATACTTGGAATTCATTTAAGTGGCAAAAGGCATACACTCTCTCTTTCATTTTAGTGATGTATTTATGTGAACAAACACTGGAAAAGAACTTTAGTTTTTTATTCATGGTAATGAGATAAAATTTCCTTTTAAATATTCCCATAAAAATCATAACACAAAAGTTAAACACAAACACTGTGAAGACAGTGTGACATTATGATGTGTGATACATTTTAATTCTCCTAATTAACAAAAGAAGTAATTTGGGCCTAAGAGGGTGATGACCTCATCCAAGTCCTGAGCTAGGACGAACGTTAGGTCTGGGGGCTCCTCTCCCAGGACTTTGCTCATCAATTCAATGTCAACTTCAGGCATTAAGTCAGATGTGATCCAAAAATTAGACCAAATCCCTGCAGAGTGCTCCCTATGATAGCCTAAAATACACATTGAGAGATGATCCCTTTCTCATTTACTGTGGTTCTGTATTTGTGGGTGATCCCTAGTGAAAAGCAAGCCAAATCCCCAGCATCAGCTGGAATTCCACAGCCACAAGGGGTGGGGCAGGCATGGATTTACCAATGAAGTCTGCTCTCTCTGATAAGCAGGGACTTGAAATGGTGGCCAGGGCCATCACTAACCTGTCTTCCAGAGTTCTAAACTGAAGCAGAGGCATTTCAGGGGCCTCTGAGGCTAAGGTGCATGTGTGGGCAGGTGGACTTTGCCCCACCCTGCACCCTCTTTGATTTTACATAGTTCATAACACAGAGTTCACATAGGTTTCCACTTTAATGGGGGAAGAAAAAGGAAGGGAGTTTGATAGGAAAGGCTGGGAAATGGCTGGTATGGTAGAAGAAGCACAGACACTGGGGAAAGATGGTTCTGACTTTGGATCCTGGCTTTGCCATACATCATCAGTGAGATTGGGTGTGAGTTGACTTACCTTTGTGAATCTCAATTTCCTCAACATTAAAACTCTGTGTTTCTTAGGGTTTATTGTGAGTTATAAATGAAATAACATACAGGAAAGCACCCTACATCCTTTCTGGCCCATAGTAGATGCAGAAGGAATTTCTGTTGTTCGTCACCATCACCACCACCATCATAGTTGTCATCATCATCATCATCATGAAGTCACCTCTCTTCAGCTTATTTTTGTTAAAACTCTAAGCTAGAATTCCAGACTATTCTAGAATGCCTACTGTAGTTTGAATATGTTCCTCAGATTCGTGAGTTACAAAATCTCAGGAAAAGCACAGGTATAAACCCAGGCAGTGACCTGGAGCACATATGTGCATGTGTGTGTGTGTGTGTGTGTGTGTATCTATCTCCATCCATCTACATACACATAATATATACATATATATCCATACACACACATATATTGGGGTGCACTAGGAATTGAATCCAGGGGCTTTACCAATGAGCTAAGTCCTAGCCTTTTTATTTTTTATTTTGAGACAGGGTCTTGCTGAGCTGCTGAGACTAATCTCAAACTTAGGGCCCTCCTGCCTCAACCTCCTGAGTAGCTAGAACTGCAGGCACATGCCATCAAGCCCTGTTGGGGAGTGTCTATTAACACAGGGTGCAGAGGAAATTTCCATGGTGCTCATCTTATCAGCCAGTCATCCAGAATTTGCTTTCTCCCCATTGTCTATGTTTTGGGGAAAGGAAAATAAATTTACTCAGGCTACTTATAGATTCAAGAGACTATTCATAATGGCCTATTTTATTTTTTTGAATGAATTCCCGAGGAATCAGTTCCTGAGCCTGCAGTGCTGGGGCATGCTCTAGTGGTAATGGATTATCTGAAGTGACTCCTGTCTCCATCCTTCCTGTTCTGTCTTCTCATCCTTCAGCACTAACACTCCATTCTGGCCCAATTAGAAACACACAATGACTCATGTTCATGAAGTGTGTTTTGAACTTTAAGTCGCCTCTTCATATTCTTAAATCATTGCATTTAAGTCTAATTCAATAAGATTCTGTATTTCCTTTCACTTCAATCTGTGAGCTGCTTTTGCCTACCTGTTGCTAGGACAACCAGTGCCTGATCTGGCTTTCGCTTGTTGTCCAGGAGGAGGCTGTGTTAATTAACTCCCTGAAATTGCAGGCCAGGTAATCAATACCAAATGTATGGACTTGGCTGGAATGTTTTAATTAAATTTACAGTCATTTTATTTGCAGCTTCTTCTGCAATCTGCACAGTGGGCAATTGATTTTTATTTCAGATACAATGGCCTATTCTGTAGCCACGTCTTCCCTTCTCCTATGTGCCTTTCTTCATCAGCTGAACTGGTGTTAACTGAAGAATAGCCAATGCAAATTGTTAGCTAAAATAATTATAAAAGAAGAGATCAACCTTAAAATACCAGGAGGGTTGAGCTTTTGCCAGTTGAAGCACCCTCTGACTGGCTGGATAATGTGTGAGAAATAATCCAGAAGATAGAAGTGAAATCCCATGGAAAATATCCCCTGATAAGGGGAAGAAATACCCAAATCACATGCTGCAACCTCCTTTGTGCTACTGAAAATAAAATATGCAAACAATCACCTTCCACCACCAATATCTTGGTAAAGTTGTGTTTTACAGAATTGAGCTATGCACCTCTTAGGAGAAACTTCCCTACATTCTTTAAGTATAGTTGATAAACGTTTGAGCTCCAATGACAGTTAAAACTCACACAGCAATGCCACCAATTCAAGTGTATCAACTTTTTTTTATATCTAAAAGAGAGGTGATGGATCAAACCCACCTCATAAATTGTTATAGGATTAAATAAAATCAAACACATAATGGGATATATTAGAACTTGAGTTAGAAAGTCTAGGTTTGGGGTCCAGCTCTGACACTTGCTCTTTCAATGACTTTAGGCAAAGTATTTAGCTTTGAAGGGTCTCAGGCTTCTCACTTGTCAAATGGACATCTTGCTCCCTGTATTGTAGAGTTATGCTGGGGATCCCCGTGAAATACCTAATACCTAACGCATTGGACCTCAGTGCCTGGCACAGGCATTACCTGAGGTCTTCTTGAGTTTATGTTCCAGCACACTACTGGGGGAGTTCTTGAGTTCTGGGTAGCTGGATAGCTTTAGCCAAGAAGTTCCCTTGAGGTATAAGGGACAACCTGTAACAATTAGTTGGTGTTATAATTTAAATGTTACATATAGGGTTAGTCCCTAATGCATCAGTGTTGGATGTGGGGGTCTTCAGGAAGATTATTGGATCATGGATCATGAGCTCTAACCCCATCAGTGTATTAACCCATTTATGGGTTCATAATTCGATGACACTGAGAGGTGATAAAAACCACAGGAGGTGGGGCCTAATTTGAGAAAGTGGGTCAATGGGGAAATGCTCTGGAAAAATCCATCTGTCCCCAGCCCCTTTTTCTCTTCCCTATACCCATGAGGTAAGCAGCTGTACCCTAACTCTCTCCACCACATCTCTCTTTCACACTACAGGACATAGCACAGGAGCAAGTCTATCATGGACTGGAAGCTTGAAACCTGATTTTTTTTCAGGTGTTTTGTTACAGTGATGAAAAACTGACAAACAGAAAACTGTGCTGAGATATGGAGTCATTGCTGTGACTATTCCTGTCCATGTGGTTCAGAAACATTTGGAACTGGTTTGTGGGAGATGTTTGGAAAAGTTTGGAGATGCAATCTAGAGAAGCCCTAGGATTTTATAAGCATAACTTTGTAGACAATTCTGGTCTGAGCTTAGAAGACCAGAATGTTGACAGACCTCAGTCAGTAAAGACTATGCTCATGAAGTTCAGATTGGAATGGGTATTTGATTAGGAATAGGACTAGAAGCCATTCGTATTATGTTCTGACAAAAAAGACTTGGTCCTTGCCCTGAGACTTTGTGTAAGGCTGAGTTTAAAGGTGATAAACTAATTATCTGGCAGGGGAAATTTCAAGGCAACACATCATTCAGGCAGTATCATGGATATTGCTGGAGGCTTTTAGTCAGGTTTGTAGTGAGAATAATAAGCAAGAAGCAGAGCAGAAAAAACATGGGAAACTTGCAATTTGGCCAGAAAAGTGCATGTAAAATTAGGGCCAAGGAAGATATGGCTGCTGAAAAGAGTAGAACCACTAAAGGGAAGCCTAGTAGTTTGCATGAAGACAATATGAAATATGCCTTGAGGTCACCTCAGGAATTGGCAGAACCCATCCACTGCAGGCCCAATGGTATAAATGTGTAAACTCATTTAAAAGACTTTGTTTTGAGAAAAGAGCACAGGAGAGCTCTGCTCCCATAGGATCACCTAGGAAGTTGTTTCTCCAGGAATCCTTTTACCATGTTCAGCCACTTAGTCACTAAGAGGCCATTGTAGCTACATTAAAGCAAACCCAACTATTGCTTCACTGAAGACAGACCTTGGTTTTGTAGTTTTGGTTTTGGCTAAGCAGTTTCCTTGGGGAATTCTAGAGTTATGGGGTCATGGAGATTTCAAAGGAAAGTCTGGTAGGATAGGTGGTATGTAACAGGATCAGAATACCATGGCAGTCCCTGAGAGGGTGGTATGTGAAGCTGTGAGAGTGAAGCCAAAGCTGTAATGGACATCTTAGAAAGTTAGAGATGATAGGAATGTGAAATATCTGCTGAAGAAAGCTGTAGGCAGGAGACAAAGCCAGTCCAAGAGATAGGATATGTGGGATGCAACCAGCAAAGCCATAGTGAAAGGGCTGCTCAAAAACTCTGGAGAACAATCCTCACCATCACATTCTTCAGATGTCAGACATGGAGCTTCAGGACTTAATGATTTCCCAACTGAGTTTGGGTCTTGCTTTGGTCTCATTTCTTCTTTCTATGTCCCTATTCCTCACATGTGTAGGGAAATGTTTACCCTATGTCTTTCCCACCATTGAATATTGGAAGTATGTAACTTGCTTCTTGATTTTTACAGGTGTTTCACAGCCAAGAGTTGCCTTGAGTCTTAGAGGAGACTTTGGACCTTGACTTTTGAGCAATACTGGAACTGTTAAGACTATTGAATTCTTAGAGACAGACTGAATGTGTTTTGCATTGTGAGATGGGTATCAGCCTTTGGGATGTAGGGTCAAACTGTTATAGTTCAGATCTGGAATGTCTCCCAAAGATTCATGTGTTGAATGTTTCCAATGTAGTAATGTTCACAGGTGGGACTTTTGGGAAGTAATTGGATCATGATGGCCACAACTTAATCAGTGGCTTATTCATTAATGACATTATAATTTGATGCTATTATTGGGAAGTGATAGAAACTGTAGGAGGTAAAGCCTAGTTGGAGGAAGTGGCCACTGGGCATATGCCTTGGAAAGGTGTATCTTGTCGCAGGCAAATTCCCTTCTCTGTTTATGCTTCCTAGCAACAAGGAGGCGAACCCCTTTGTTCTGTCATATACTTCCACCATGATGTTTTACCTCACCTAAGGTCCAAAGCAATGGAACCAGCAGATCATGGACTAAAACCTCTGAAACTATGAACTAAAATAAATTCTTCCTCCTTTAAGTTGTTTTTCTCATGTATTTTTGTTATTGCAATGAAAAATTCACTGCTCACTTGGGGTGATGGAAGTTTACGCTAAGTATCGTTAAGATCCCAGGTAGAATTAAAACCTGTCCCTCAGCCACACTAACACTCTACACTCTTGTTTCTTCCCTCTTATAAGGATTTTTCTTTAGAAGCATCCATAAAAAAGTCTTTATCTTCCTTATGGGCTGGAATATGAGCAGAATTCCTGCTATTTTCTTTGTTTGCCTGACATTTCCACTTTCCACAGTGAAGATTCTTTTTGATGACTTCCCTCCCTTCAGAAATGGTGAATTTCTACTGGACAAATTTTTTTTGTAGCCATACTAGAATCAAATGAATTTCCTTATATGCTTCCATTTGGGTATGATCATACTCCAGTCCTCCAAGACAGGGACAGAGGCTGGCTCTGATGCTCCCAGCCAAGAAAACAACCAAATATGCCTAAAATAAGATGGAGTCAACACAAAATTAGCCCCAGCAGGGCTAATGTGGCACTAAGACTTTTATGTCATCCAGTAGTACCAATTTTTATTTGCAGATAAAACTTTATATTATTTGAATACCTTGTATGTATCATATCATATCATTGAAGGAAGGGAGAAAGGAACAATTCAAGAAGGCAAACATGGTTCCATATGGTGTTTTCAGGATGGTGGAAAGGTGGTCAACCTCTGACTCCAAGGGAATGTGTTTCAAAAACTCATTTTCTAAGAACGATGATGTGTTTAACTAAGGGCAGTATTGGCCACACAAACTTGGAATCGCCACTAGGGAATAAGTGAGATTTTTCTTATGGCAAACACCTGTTTGAAAATCCTTTCTCTCTGACCATATGTTATGTTCCAAATAAACAGAAACTTATTGAGAATATATTAATTTCCCTTCAAAGGCAACAGTAGAATAGTGTATTGGAAGAGCTTCAACTAATAGGAAAAAAGTATATATATATATATATATCCTCTGGTGAAAATAGAGTCATCATGTTGGAATTTGAGGATATTTCCCTTGACAATAAAATTAATCTTTTTTTTCATTGCTTAAGATGATTTCCTGATGGGAGACACTGCGTCTATGGAGATTTTTGCTAATTTATTTGAGTTCAGTTTGAGAAATGACTCCAGTTCATTGTAACTAGGGAAAGGCTGACTCTCAACAACTGTTTTTTTCTCTATAGTTTTTTTAATAAACACCTCCTTCTCATTCACGTTTTTTCTCCATTTTTCATGTTGTCTAGACTCAAAGACGCACATAGGCAGCAACTGAGGCCTATGAAAGAGCAATTATGATCCAGTGACCCACTTGCCTGACCTTCTCTATAAAGATGAAGGAATGTCATAGGTGAAGAGGTGACCAAGAATGGCCAAGGAACTCTGCTCCCTAGAGACAGCCCCTGGAAAGACTTCCTGCATTAGAATTCTTTGTCCTCTATCCTCTGCCCTTTAAAAGGCTTGGCTCAGGGATTTGTGAGATTTCTGAACTCTTGGGGAACTCACAGTTGGCTTTAAAACAATTCTAACAAAGCTGAATGCAGAACAAATTTTTAAAATATGACTTTTGGTCCTTTGACTTGTCATTGCTTGTGAGCAGGTTTCCTTTTCATCCATATACATTATCTTATATAATGATTATGGGGATTGCCATTTTCCTCTAATACTGCTTCCTATAGTGCAGGAGCTATGTACACTTACCAAGTCTGGTCTGCCTTAGGGCTCAGGTTGAGCTTAGCAGTTGACACATTCTGTGATCCCTCAAATAAAATACTGATCTGGGAGAGTTTGGTACAGTCTCAGTGTTCATTCTTTCCACAAAGCATAACAGAATCAGTGTAGACATGATAGAGAACACAGTACACACACACACACGCACACATACACACACACCCCATATGTATAAGGCACTATTATAAATCCTTAGGTATAAAAATTCCTGTAATTGTCATAGCAGCTTTTGAGAAAAGTACTATCATTATCCCATTTTTAATAAAAAGAAACCAAGGCAAAGCCAATTTAAGAAACTTGTTCCAAATTAGTTGGTGGTTAAGGGGAAGCATCCAGATTTAAACCTCAGCAATCTGGCTTTCGAATCTAAGTCTGTGGTATTTCAATTGTTCCTACCTTGCTCTTGAAAAGATTCTGTAGTTTTTTTCCTCAAAGGGGTTACTCTTTCTAACCAGACTTATGTTATCATTTTACTTATTTACTCATTTATTTGATTATTCACACATTCATCCATTCAATTTTTTTTTTTACTTGGCATCAGCTATGGTTTGGATATGAAGTATCCTTCCAAAGTTCCTGTGTTAATGCAGGACTGTTCAGAGGTGAAATGACTGCATTGTGCGATCTGTAACCTAATCAGTTCATCCTAATTTGAATGGACGGCCTAACTGTAGGCAGATGGGGTATAGCTGGAGAAGGTGGGTTACTGGGGGTGTGTGTTGGAAGTGTTTATCTTCCTTGTAGCCCCTTCCCCCTTCCCTCTCTCTGCTTGTTGGCTGCCATGAATGGAGCAGTGGTCTTCCACCATGCCCTGCCACCATGATGTTCTGCCTCAACTTGGGCTTAAAACAATGGACTCACCATGAACTAAACCTCTGGAACCATGAACCAAAGTAAACTTTCTCATCTCTAAGTTGATTTTGGCAGGTATTTTGGTCACAGCAATGAAAAGCTAACTAACCTAGCACCCAGTATGTTCAGAATTCATGCTAAACTCCAACAGTGAATGGAATGGCTACAGGTCCTGCCTTCAAGGAACATGCAGTCTATTGGGGCAAACAGGAAATTATGAAATAACTGGTATTTTATAATTTCTATATGCATTTGTACCATTGTATTTGCTTCTTACCACTTTTTATTTTTTTACATTTACCTATTTATTACAAAGGATGAAAAAAACAACAGTCAAATAGAAGTGATGCATAGGGCAAGAATGTTTCAAGGGGTGTGGAACTTCTTTACTTCCTGTATACACCACACTCCAGAAACCTCTGTGTCAACAATCTGGAAAGCTCATCTAAATTCTTCCTCTTTTTTAGCTTTTATGGAGTCTTTATTATGCAGATATAACTGATTGCGTCATTGGCCACTGGTGATCAATTCAATCTTTAGTTCTTCTCATTTACCACTTTGAACAGTGAAGAGTACAAACAGATTCACAGAGAATGTATAAAAATGGGATAGGAACTGGGCTGGAAGAATGAGGTGGAGGTGGCTACAAGTCAGGACAAGAGAGCCTAGGGCAGGAGAGGTGTCTGGTTGCTAACATGTGGTGTGCGTTTCTTATATTAAAGAAGCCAATATGAATAGAGTCTAATGATTGACAATGCTGGGTAATTTCTCAAATTTTATTTTATAAAAGGAAAGAAAAAGAAAAAAAATATAAGAGTGGAATATTTCAGAATGTGACTTGTGTCTTTTAAATGAAATGGAGTTTGCAGAACTAGCTTTTAATATAATGTGGAGTGAAATGTGTTTATTGACCTTCTAGTCTGGGAGTTAGAAGTAGGTTAAAGGGAGCTTATGCTGTATCTTCTGCCTAAGGAGGAAAGCTCTCCCAACATGAAGCAGTAGGTCAATTGTACCTGTGATTTGTGGTTGATGTCACTCCAACAGGTCGAAGAGGCAGCCTTTGACCTCAGATGAAGTCATAGCAAGCAAGTCCATTGTATCAAGGCTTCATTTTCCTGTCTTTTCATAAGAGTATCTTAGGGATGTGTTCCTCTGTCAGTTGTGGTGTTTCTAGTGTGATCCAGGAGATCTTCAAGTGATGGGACATGTGGCTCTTGACAGGAATTCTTCTCTGTGTAGTATTAGCAGATGGTAACTGGGAAATAATTTTTTGGTCTGCTCAGACTTACACATCCAGGGAAAATGAAAGGGGATGACCCAGAATCACCCAGTCTATGGTATAGAGGGAAACTTCTAAGGCATCACCTGGCTGCTGACTTTGTTCATTGAAAGCATGTGAAAGAATACTAACTCTATCTACTCATCATCTAAGTATCTATTATCCACCCCAACAAAGGGATGGATAGAGAGATAAGTAAAAGAAGATTTATTATGACAATGGACTCATACAATTACAGAGGCCAAGAAGTTTCCTGTATAGCATCTATAAGTTAGAAACCTGAGTGCTAGTGGTATAATTCAGTCTCAGTCCAAAGGACTGAGAAATAGGTACTCTGATGTCCAAGCGCAAGAGAAAATAAATAAAGAGAGAGAGAGAGAGAGATCACCCTTGCCTTTTGCTCTGTTCTGACTCTCAGTGGACTGGATGATGTCCATCAGCATTGGCAAGGGCAGATCTTTACTCATTCTGCTGATTCTAATGCTAATATCTTCTGGAAACACCTTCACCAACATAGGAAATAATGTTTTATTAGTTATCTGAGCATCTCTTAACCCATTCAGATTGACACATAAAATTTTATAGACATATCCAGCTCTAGTGATTCTCACTTAGCATGTTTGGGATGGGGTCCAGTAACCTGCAAGCTGATGATTCAAAACTTTTTTTTAGAACACTCATCTCCCCTGGGAAGCTGGCTAAAATGTGAACTCTACTTTAGCAGGACTGGGTGCAGTCTCAGAACCTGCATTTCTAATAAGTGTCCAGGTGACATTGCTGATCCAGAGGTCACCCTTCTATTTTCAAGGAATTAGAAGAACCTTCTAACCAGTGAGGTTACTTTTCAGTTATAATTTTAAAATAATTTTTCTAGAATTATGGAGTTCTCTGCCACATAATGTAGTTCCTACCATATGAGAGAAGTTGCACTTGTTAGAAAGGCCTTCATTTCATTGAGTTCAAATCTATGATGGTAAATTCTGGAAGGTAACTTTTTAAAATGTGAGCTCTGGAAACAGATGACCTAGTTTGGATACTGGCTCTAACTTTTGCTGGTTTTATGACTTTGGACAAACGTAGAGTCTTTCAGTGTGCATAAAAGGAAACAATAATAACGACTATCTCATAGGACTACTACTATGAGTCCATAATATTAATCCATGTTCTAATTCAATAAGATTAGAGCAATTCTTGACAGAGAGTAAGCACTTACACGGATTTTGTTATTGATGCAGCTTTAAGTCTGATAAACTCATTTTGACAATCATTCTGTTTCATTTCCTAATCTGAGGCATTAATAGACCAGGTAGCAATTCACAAAAACACCTCCAAGATAGGAGTTAGAATTTACTCTTTCAGGCATTCCATCAATCTTTGCAATTTTCACACCCCTGGTGGGTGTGTGTTGACATACATCTGTGCAATCTGATCTGTCTAATATAACTTTGCACAGAAATAAATGAATAAGGCATTTGGAATGTGGAAGAGGGCTTTTCTTCTCAATAACAATATGAAAATAAACTGTTGTAGTTTCATATTAAGCAGGAGAGTGTCAATCCCCTCCCCTAAACAGTGGAATAAGTGAGAATTATTTTCTTCTTAAAAAAAAAAAAACTTGAGCATTTTTGGACACACAAAATACATTAAGAATACTGTAAGATATACCCATGCACCTACCTCCCAGCTTGAGAAATAGGATATTAGTCGTACTTAAAACCTCCTTGTATGTCCCCCCTCAATTGCATCCCCTCTTTTTCAGAGGCAAATGTTATATAGAATTAAATATTCTCATTTTTACATATTTGGGTTATTCTTTAACCATAAACCTATATGATATCTGTGTTATTTTGCATATTTAAAATTTTTGTACTGTGTCTCCTGCAATTTGCTTTTCTCTCTCCTCTACATTAGAGTTGTGAAATTCACTCATGTGGCTATCTGTGGCTCTATTATTCATTTTCAGTGCCATAGAGTATTGCATTGTACGGCTGTAACCCAATTTATTTCTCATTCCCCTGCTTGACAAATTCTTAACTCCTTTGCAGTGGAGAATGGCTGTTTCCTCATCATGAATTCCTTCCCTATCTATCATTTATAGCATGAATTTTCTAGCTGGAATCTTCAGACTTGGTCCTGGAGTTCAAAGGTATTTTGTCTTCTGGCTTATGTAGCTGAAAAGTAATGAGTTTCAATATTTTTTGTTTGTTTGTTTGTTTCATTTTCCTTTCTTTTGCCTTTACTATACCTTGAAAACAGGTTCAGAAATCCAGTTCACTTATTTGTTAGGTTATGTAAACCTCCACCTCCACCCTCTAACAGCTATTTCTGTTGATGAATGGAATGAGAAGAGTAATGGGTACAGGAAGTGGTGGAAAGGTATTGGGTCAGAAAGGATTCTTGGTCAATATCTTAACATAATCTCTGCCACACTGACAATGACAGTAGATCAACACTGATTATTATGTGCTGTAATTGTTATTGAGTAATGTCCTGCCTTTCAAATTTTACTGCATACGTCTATCACCTAGGAATCTTGTTAACATGTAGATTCTGACACCATAGGTCTGAGATATGAGCTGAGATTCTGCATTTGCAGTAAGCTCCCAGCTGATGCAGATGTTGCCGGTCCTGGATCACACTTTGAACAAGAAGGGCATATGGGCAGAACACACATTTGGCTCAGATCTGAGTTTGAATCTTAGCTCTCTTCTTTTCATTATTCTTGGGGGATGTTGGGAAAATTAGCTTCCAGCGCAATGATGCCGATTCTTGCTCTACATTTTATCTACTTGGGATATATTTAAAAATCAGATACCAAGGTTTCATCCAAAATCAATTAAATCAGAATATGTAAGGGTGGTGTGTGTGTGTGTGTGTGTGTGTGTGTATATATATATATATATATATATATATATATATATATATTAGTAGTTTTAAAAGCTATCTGTGTAGTTTTGATGTGTAGTCAAGGGTTTCAAAAACCTTTGTCCCAGGGAAAGTGTTCTCAAACTTTGCCTATAGAAGGAATCACCTGAAAGCCTTGTTAAAACATAGATTGCTGGGTCCCAGCTGAGTTTTAATTCAGTGGTCTGGAGTTGGACCTGAGGATTTGTATTTCCACTCGGTTTGATGGTGATACTAATGCTACTTGTCCTGGGACAGCACTTTAGCTACTATTGTTCAAAGGACTTGAGTTATTAATAAGATGGGTGTAAGGTTACTCACCTTTCATGGACCATTGTAAGATCACTGATATAAAGCAGTATGATGCTTACCATGTGGCAGGTAATCAAGAAATGATTGTTTTTTGCTATGGTTGCTAATAATTGCATTATGTCTATGCTTGAGTCAGTAGTTGAGTTAATCATATCTCAGACCGATGGTGTCAGAATCTACATGTTAACAAGATTCCTAGGTGATAGATGTATGCAGTAAAATTTGAAAGGCAGGACATTACTCAATAGCAATAACTTTTGATGGTTTACCCATAATATTGCTTAGGTTATTTCACTTAACTCCTTCGCTTTCAAATTTCCTGAGGAATCACTTCCCAATGTGGTTAAAGAGACACTGTTACCACTCAGAGATATTTAACCCATTATCTGGCTGCTCTGGAACTAGCTTTGTTTGAGATTTCCACAACACCTGGAGCCACATCCAGGGGTCCACTGGTGACTGCTTGTACACAACTCACCCAGTCATGCCTGGTTATCCATGATAACTCCTCATCTAGTCCTTTTTCTCCAAGAAGAATTCAGTGGGCTGCACCTTCCTTATGACAGAACTGGAGTCCTCAGGACCTCAGATTGTGTGAGACTTGGTGGTCTCCAGAAGCACTGGTAGAAGAGAATGGGAGGGGGTGGGTGTGCCCCCTCCTGAGTCTTGATGCTCTGTCATGAACACTTTTCCTCCACTGCGACCCTGGTACATGCAATAACTCCATTGTGATTTTTCTCCTTTTGAACACTGTATTTCCACACAGCTCTTTCCCAGTGAGAATGGTTCCCAGGTGGTATTCTGGCCCAAACTCTGCTACTTCATTATCGTCTTTGTTAACTGGAGAATGCTGCCCTTCGGGTTCTGCAAAGGAGCACATCATTCTCGCTAAATTCACTGTGTCAAAAATGACTCCTTGCTGGGCTTTGGAGCTTCGTTGGTGAACTGCAGCTATTGATCTTGCTTCCAGCATTGTGAATAATGCAGACAATACGGTTTCTGGGTGTCTTCTCTGAAAACTGCTAGAATTTGGACTTGAGCTTGATGCAAACTGCATTATAAACATGCCAAGCTTGTACTGACAGCACTGAAAGTGCTTTGGGATAAACATTTGTGTTTGCTAAAAATGTCTCTAAAGATTGGACGTATTTCATCAAAAGATTTATCTGTGCATTTCTGAGGGTCTTTTTAAAGCTTTTCATGACCCCATAGCAATAATTCCTTAGTGACTGATTTATCAGCGTCTGGTACATTTCTAACCTTCAGCTTTAAAAAAGAAAACTGAAATTAAAAGTTAATTCTTATTAAAAATTGACAGGCACTTTCTGAGGGATAGAAGGATTTCATTGACAGGGTGTTTGCTATAAATTGGAGTTTGGGGTTTGGATGTGATTATTTTGTTACCTCTTTATGTTTCTTAGCAACTCTGGATTTGAGGGGCAGATCTGTTGCCTAAGAAAAGATAGTAATTATCACTAAGCAATTGCTGGGTTAATTAGGTCTGTCAATAATTCAGAGGGCAATTGGAGCAAAGTTGAGACAGGTTTAGAGCCAAGGCTTGTTGCTGTTTTGTGAAACAGTCTGAAATAAATCTCTCTTAGGTCGATAAGTCTGACTTGGGTAATGCTCCTTTTTTTGGAGTTGACTTTAGACAGCTGGTTCTAGTAAAAGCTATGTGTTTATTAGGATCCACTGGCCACTGGACATTAAATTCTTCCCTAATCTAGAGTAGAACCTAAAACAGGAGGAGGAAATATCCATTAAGGAGAGATTAATGTTGCATGTCTATTTGAAAACACAGTCTGTAGCTCTGTGATTATAACCAATGTTATGGGAACATTTTATAAATGGTCTTTTAATGGAGATGATATAGTGCTGAATAGAATATATATCAGTATTGATTTTTTGATATGTATAAGAAAGATGCTCTTATCCACCGATACTAATCAGAAAAACAACCATGATAATAATATTCACTCCTAGAAATTATATTATGTTCTATGTGCCAAGTGCTCTGTTTAAGCCGTTTCTGCTTCTTGTAATGATAACCCATAAAGGTAGGGATCATTAGCGCATTTTTTTAAATGGAGGCACAAAAAGGTGAAATGAGTTGTTCAAGTTCATGTAGCTGATAAGCAGCAGAGCTGGAATTGAAATCCAGACCGTGTGGCTCCAAACTGACTCCTATGGAGGAGGCAAGTGGTTCAAGGAGACAAAGGTCCACAGGAATATTAAAGCTTCCGGAGGGGACATTTCAGTTCTAATAGAGCACTAGGGTGGAAGTCTGATTTTTGGCTCTGAATTTGTCCACCAGGTAGGACTTTTCCATGATATTGTTTTTTGTTTTGTTTTGTTTTGTTTTTTACACATGTGTAAGGGAAGAGTAGAGACAAGGTTTGGATTTGCTGAACATCTATTATAAACCAGGAAGTTACATGAGCGATTTACATATATTAAATAATTTCATTATCGCAAAAAGTTTGGAAGGTAAATTTTCTTATTCCCATTTTATATATGTGGAAATTAAAGTTCAGAAAAAAAAAAACCCATCTTACTCATATGGCTGAGCAGTTACAAGAAGGATTTAAACTCTAATTTTTCTTAGCTGTTTATAAAATAAAAATGGCAGAATAAACCTTCTTGGATTATTATTATGTGTGCTCCATATTTGAATACTATAAATTTTGCAATTGTAGGGGAATATAGAATTACTTATACTCATCTTTCATTGTATTATCTATCTACTCATTCACTTACAATCTTCTTATTATTTATAATTTTAACATAAACATAGAGAAAAGTGTTGTTTATATTTTTTAGACATTCATCAGAGCATGTTGAAGTCACCTATGCCACTTCTACAATCTCATTCTCCTTCCTTCCCTTCAGATATGCAAACATTATCATGAAATATTACAAGTATACTCTATTTGCTCTACTGTACTACATTTACCATGTACATACTACATTTATAAAGACACAGAATTTTTGTTCTTTTAAAATGTTTATAAAGGGTACCCTATATTGTGTATTATTTTGCAACTTTTTTCTTTTAAAATGAATATGTCTGATATTAGACCATCCTTGAATTCCTAGCGCAATTCACCATGCTTAGGAAGGATTGATTATTATTCTTAAGATAAACTGCCTAATTCATTTTGTTAAAATTTCATTGGTAGTTTTCTTTAAGATTGGTCCATAACTGACTTTTTCTCACTTATTCCTGAAAAATAAGCCCTAACCCGACTTTGTTTACTTTTTTTTTTTTTTTTTAAATCAGGTATTTAAGATTTCTAGAAAATTTCCTGGGAATAACAGCAAATTAAAAACAAATTCAAGAAAACCTATTAAAACTTGGAAAGAATAGTGAGAATCTGTAGTGTTTGAGCCATGACCCACTTCTTCCCTCTTCCTTCCCAGCTTTCATGAGCAAAACTCCATACAAGACAGGTGCAGTCAAGGACACAGGACTCCTTATTCCCAGAGCTGCAAGTCTAGAGCTAAGTCTTTCTGGAAAGAGCAGAATGCTGGCATTTCTTATCTTCACCAGCTTCATGCTGCAGAGGTCAAATTCTGGGTGAGTCTAGCAGAGGTTTGCAGCAGAAGACCAAGGTATGGTCTGTGGTAAAAATAAATAAGTAAATAAGTGAATAAATAAATGATGAATAAAGAAACAGTAACCAATACAGACGTTTCTTCCTTAGCCAAGAATTACTGACATATTGAAAAATTGTGCTCTATATGTATACTATGAATTGAAATGCATTCTGCTGTCATATATAACAAATTAGAATAAATAAATCAATAACAGAAATGAATATAGCTTTAAACTGATTGTGCTGAAGAATGTACATAAGTTGTAATTTTAGACTCTCTCCCCTATTCATAGGGCAGAGGCTTTCTGAGAATAGAGGCCCCTGTCACATTCATCTCAGCTCATCCCTGGGGTTGAGTTTCCATGTCAGGAAAGGCCAAGCAAACCTTAGACTACTGTCCTAAGCAGGCCCCCAACCCTGCTTCCTGTTCTGGAGTTTGTGGCTCACAGATTTTACCCAGTAGCAGAAGCTTCAGAGTGCTCCTCAGGAGAGCTAACTTTATTTGCAATGGCATTTGATAGAAGTTCAAGACTAAATGTGCTCTCAAAATCAATGGAGGTTTGAGAGGTGAAAGCAACAAGCAAAATACTAGGCTAACTAATTTACCAGAGAGAATTAGGGAAAGAGACAGCTAACAAGAGCCCTCCCGGGGTCAGAGCAAACTTCCAATATCAAACTCAAACATCCATAGCAAGGGATCCAAAATCATTGGATTAGACAGAGAAAAATTTATGCCCCAGGGCAATGACAAAGAATAGAGCAACCATCTGGCAATTAGTGGACCTTACTTCCAGGTGTGATCAGGAAAGGGGGAGTGCAATGGAAACCTGAAGAAGTCACTGTCATCCCAGGGTGGTGGGCTAAGGAATTAGTTCTGTGTTCCCTGAGGAACAACTTCAGAGGCTTACCACTACAGGAGGGGTAAAAAGAATGGACTTCACTACAGTAGTCCAGCCATTCACCAATAAAATGAATCAGTAAGCAAACAATAGAAACATGCCCTGAGGGCAGGGCACTAGTACCCAGAATTATTATTGAATATCTAAATGTACCATTTCAAAAAAAAGAAATATGATTCATAAACTAGAAAAGGGAAAGCCTGTGGAAAGAACCAGATGTCAGATTGAACACAAATATTTCAAAGAAGTTATTTTAAATATATTCAAAGAACTACCAGAAAACATGATTAAAGGAGTGAAGTATGATGCTAACATATCATAAAATAGAGAATATTGATAATGAGGTAGACATTTTTAAAGAAGCCAAGTAGAAATTCAAATTGAAAAATACAATAACTGAAATAAAAAAGATCATAAGTGAGGCTCAACAGTAAATTTGAACTGACAAAAGGAAAGAATTAGTAAGTTTGAACATTGGTCAGTAGAAATGATGTAATCTAAAGCACATAAAGAGAAAATTACAAATAAAAAGTAGAGATCAGAGTATATCAATATATGCATAAGATTATTAGAAAAGAGAAAAAAACAGGTGGAAAAGTATTTGGAGAAATAATGGCTGAAATTTTCTCCATGAAAAAAAATTAATTGACACATCCAAGAAACTCAACAAAATACACTAGGATAAATGTGAAAAGATCCACATAGACATATCATAATGTGAAGATAAAATCCAAAGACCAAGAGAATCACAAAAGTAGCAAGAGAAAACTGATTTACCATGTTCAAAGGGAACTCAATGAGAGATTAAAGCTGGCTTCTCATCAGAAAGAACAACAATGAGATGACTTATTCAAAGAAAAAAATAAAACATAAAACAGACTCTATTCTATTTGTTTTTTTGTTTTTGTTTTTGTTTTGGCAGGGGTGGGTAGTATTGGAGATTGAACCCAGTGTTAATTTACTAAGCCACATCCCTAACACTTTTAAAAATATTTTGTCTTTAGGCAGGTCTTGCTGAGTTGATTAGGGCCTCACTTAATTTGCTAAGGCTGACATTGAGCTTGCAATACTTTTGCCTCAGCCTCCTGAATTGCTGGAATTACAGGTATGAACCACAACATCTGGCTTCAAGCTCTATTCATCAATAATTTTATGCCCAAAAAAACTATCTTTCAAAAATAAAGATGAAATAGAAACATCCCTAGTCTTTATTAAAATACAATAAAGATACAAAGATAATTTCTTATCTAACTATATAGGAGTAGAAGAACCTGACAGTTTTCTTTACTAACAGAATCACCTTATAAGAAACATTAAAGGGATTTCTTCAGAATGAAAGCAAGTGACCCCAGACAGTAATTTCATTTCATGTGAAAACAAAAAACAACACTAGTAAAGGTAATTCTATAGCTAGAAAAGACAGTATAAATATATATTTCTTCATCTTTTTTTCTCTTAACTGACTTAAAATGCAACTATATAGAACAATATGCACATATAATCACATGAATAAAAAGAAGGACCATATGTATGATAATGTTTTCATAAGATTACATACGATGATTTCTTAGGAGTGTAAGAGTAAAAAAGTTAAAAATATTAAAGTTTGTAAAATAACACAATTGCAAGAAGCTAAGGTTAATTTATTATTAAAGAAAAACTTTAATGAATTTACTACAGCAGTATACAGTCATGCGAAGGACTTCACATTCACTCACCCACAGCATCTTTCAGTCTTGCAAGTTCCACTTATGATAAATGACCTAAATAGGTGTAACATTAAACAATAACAACAACAACAAAAAAAACTTTTCCACCAAAGTTTTACTCTACTTTTTCTATTTTTAGATATTTTTAAATAGTCAAATATTTACAATGGTGTTACAACTGCCTAAAGTAGTTGACATAGTAACCTGCTATACAGGTTTGTAGCCTAGTTACAAATGGGCTATACCAAAAAACTTAAGTCCATAGTAGGCTTCACAGTCTAAATTTGTGTGGGCACTCTCTACAATGTTCTCATAGTGATGCAACTGCCTAACAACTCATTTCTCAGAATGTATTCTCATTGTTATATGATACATAACTGTAATTATATGTTGGCCTTTAACATACATTTACTATTGTCATTTATAGCACAGAGGAGTCAGGTGGAAGGAAAGCTGTGTTGGAGGTAAGGGAATGATGACAGATGGTAGCTCTAATGCACAAGAACAAATGAAAAGAGACAGAAATTATAAATAAGAAGTTTTTTTATTTTTATTTTTTGAAATATTACTTCTGTAAGTTTTTCTTTTTTATAATTTTTATTGTTGGTTATTCAAAACATTACATAGTTCTTGATATATCATATTTCACATTTTGATTCAAGTGGGTATTGAACTCCCATTTTTACCCAGTATACAGATTGCAGAATCACATCGGTTACACATCCATTGATTTACATATTGCCATACTAGTGTCTGTTGTATTCTGCTGCCTTTCCTATCCTCTACTATCCCCCCTCCCCTCCCCTCCCCTCCCCTCCCCTCCCCTCCCCTCCCCTCCCTTCTTCTCTCTCTACCCCATCTACTGTAATTCATTTCTCCCCCTTGTTTTTTTCCCTTTCCCCTCACTTCCTCTTGTATGTAATTTTGTATTTTTGTATTATGTAATTTTGTATCTGAGGGTCTCCTTCCATTTCCATGCAATTTCCCTTCTCTCTCCCTTTCCCTCCCACCTCTCATCCCTGTTTAATGTTAATCTTCTTCTCATGCTCTTCTTCCCTACTCTGTTCTTAGTTACTCTCCTTATATCAAAGAAGACATTTGACATTTGTTTTTTAAGGATTGGCTAGCTTCACTTAGCATAATCTGCTCTAATGCCATCCATTTCCCTGCAAATTCAATGATTTTTTCATTTTTTAATGCAGAGTAATATTCCATTGTGTATAAATGCCATATATTTTTTTATCCATTTGTCTATTGAAGGGCATCTAGTTTGGTTCCACAGTCTTGCTATTGTGAATTGTGCTGCTATGAACATCAATGTAGCAGTGTCCCTATAGTATGCTCCTTTTAGGTCTTTAGGGAATAGACCGAGAAGGGGAATAGCTGGGTCAAATGGTGGTTCCATTCCCAGCTTCCCAAGAAATCTCCATACTGCTTTCCAAATTGGCTGCACCAATTTGCAGTCCCACCAGCAATGTACAAGTGTACCCTTTTCCCCACATCCTCACCAGCACTTGTTGTTGTTTGACTTCATAATGGCTGCCAATCTAACTGGAGTGAGATGGTATCTTAGGGTGGTTTTGATTTGCATTTCTCTGACTGCTAGAGATGGTGAGCATTTTTTCATGTACTTGTTGATTGATTGTATGTCCTCCTCTGAGAAGTGTCTGTTCAGGTCCTTGGCCCATTTGTTGATTGGGTTGTTTGTTCTCTTATTGTCTAATTTTTTGAGTTCTTTGTATACTCTGGATATTATGGCTCTATCTGAAGTGTGAGGAGTAAAGATTTGTTCCCAGGATGTAGACTCGCTATTTACCTCTCTTATTGTATCTTTTGCTGAGAAAAAACTTTTTAGTTTGAGTAAGTCCCATTTGTTGATTCTAGTTATTAACTTTTGTGCTATGGGTGTCCTATTGAGGAATTTGGAGCCCGACCCCACAGTATGTAGATCGTAGCCAACTTTTTTTTTTCTATCAGACGGCGTGTCTCTGATTTGATATCAAGCTCCTTGATCCATTTTGAGTTAACTTTTGTGCATGGCGAGAGAAAGGGATTCAGTTTCATTTTGTTGCATATGGATTTCCAGTTTTCCCAGCACCATTTATTGAAGATGCTATCCTTCCTTCATTGCACGCTTTTAGCCCCTTTATCAAATATAAGATAGTTGTAATATTGTGGATTGGTTTCTGTGTCCTCTATTCTGTACCATTGGTCCACCCACCTGTTTTGGTACCAGTACCATGCTGTTTTTGTTACTATTGCTCTGTAGTATAGTTTGAAGTCTGGTATCGCTATACCGCCTGATTCACACTTCCTGCTTAGCATTGTTTTTGCTATTCTGGGTCTTTTATTTTTCCATATGAACTTCATGATTTCTTTATCTATTTCTACAAGAAATGCCGTTGGGATTTTGATTGGCATTGCATTAAACCTATAGAGAACTTTTGGTAATATCGCCATTTTGATGATGTTAGTTCTACCTATCCATGAACAGGGTATATTTTTCCATCTTCTAAGATCTTCTTCTATTTCTCTCTTTAGGGTTCTGTAGTTTTCATTGTATAAGTCTTTCACCTCTTTTGTTAGGTTGATTCCCAAGTATTTTATTTTTTTGAGGATATTGTGAATGGAGTGGTTGTCCTCATTTCCATTTCAGAGGATTTGTCGCTGATATACAGGAATGCCTTTGATTTATGCGTGTTGATTTTATATCCTGCCACTTTGCTGAATTCATTTATTAGCGCTAATAGTTTCTTTGTAGACCATTTTGGGTCGGCTAGGTATAGAATCATGTCATCTGAAATTAGTGATAATTTAAGTTCTTCTTTTCCTATTTTTATGCCTTTAATTTCTTTCGTCTGTCTAATTGCTCTGGCCAGTGTTTCGAGAACTATGTTGGACAGAAGTGGTGAGAGAGGGCATCCCTGTCTTGTTCCAAATTTTAGAGAGAATGCCTTCAATTTTTCTCCGTTCAGAATGATGCTAGCCTGAGGCTTAGCATAGATTGCTTTTACAATATTGAGGTATGTTCCTGTTATCCCTAGTTTTTCTAGAGTTTTGAACATAAAGGGATGCTGTACTTTGTCGAATGCTTTTTCTGCATCTATCGAGATGATCATATGGTTCTTATCTATAAGTCTATTGATGTGGTGAATAACATTTATGGATTTCCTTATATTGAACCATCCTTGCATCCCAGGGATGAATCCTACTTGATCATGGTGCACAATTTTTTTGATATGTTTTTGTATCCGATTCGCCAGAATTTTATTGAGGATTTTTGCATCTAGATTCCTTAGAGATATTGGTCTGTAGTTTTCTTTCTTTGAAGTGTCTTTGTCTGGTTTAGGAATTAGGTTGATGTTGGCCTCATAGAATGAATTTGGAAGTTCTCCCTCTTTTTCTATTTCCTGGAATAGCTTGAAAAGTATTGGTATTAGTTCTTCTTTAAAGGTTTTGTAAAACTCTGCTGTATACCCAACCGGTCCTGGGCTTTTCTTAGTTGGTAGTCTTTTGATGGCTTCTTCTATTTCCTCAATTGATATTGGACTGTTTAGGTTGTCTATATCCTCCTGACTCAATCTGGGAAGATCATATGACTTAAGAAATTTATTGATGCCTTCACTATCTTCTATTTTATTGGAGTATAAGGATTCAAAATAATTTCTAATTATCTTCTGTATTTCTGAAGTGTCTGTTGTGATATTGCCTTTTTCATCCCGTATGCTAGTAATTTGAGTTCTCTCTCTTCTTCTCTTCATTAGCATGGCTAAGGGTCTGTCAATCTTATGTATTTTCAAAGAACCAACTTTTAGTTTTGTCAATTTTTTCAATTGTTTCTTTTGTTTCGATTTCATTAATTTCAGCTCTGATTTTAATTATTTCTTGCCTTCTACTTCTTTTGCTGTTGTTTTGCTCTTCTTTTTCTAGGATTTTGAGATGAAGTGTGAGATCATTTATTTGTTGGTTTTTCCTTTTTTTAAGGAATGAACTCCAGGCAATGAATTTTCCTCTTAGAACTGCTTTCATTGTGTCCCATAGATTCCGATATGTTGTGTCTGTGTTTTCATTTATCTCTAAGAATTTTTTAATTTCCTCCTTGATGTCTTCTATAACCCATTGATCATTCAGTAACCTATTGTTCATTCTCCAAGTGATGCATGATTTTTCCTTCCTTCTTTTATCGTTGATTTTCAGTTTCATTCCATTATGATCAGATAAGATGCATGGTATTATCTCTACTCCTTTATAATGTCTAAGAGTTGCCCTGTGACATAATATATGATCTATTTTTGAGAAGGATCCATGTGCTGCTGAGAAAAAAGTGTAACTGCTTGATGTTGGGTGGTATATTCTATATATGTTAATTAAGTCTAGCTTATTAATTGTATTATTGAGTTCTATAGTTTCTTTATTCAACTTTTCTTTGGAAGATCTGTCCAGTGGTGAGAGAGGTGTGTTGAAGTCTCCCATAATTATTGTATGGTGGTCTATTAGACTCTGGAACTTGAGAAGAGTTTGTTTGATGAACATAGCTGCACCATTGTTTGGAGCATATATATTTATGATTATTATGTCTTGTTGGTGTATGGTTCCCTTAAGCAGTATGTAGTGTTCCTCTTTATCCATTTTGATTAACTTTGGCTTGAAATCTATTTTATTTGATATGAGTATGGACACTCCTGCTTGTTTCCAAAGTCCATATGAGTGATATGATTTTTCCCAACCTTTCACCTTCAGTCTATGTATGTCTTTTCCTATCAAATGCGTCTCCTGTAGGCAGCATATTGTTGGATCTTTTTTTTTTTTTTTGATCCACTCTACTAGCCTGTGTCTCTTAATTGGTGAGTTTAAGCCATTAACATTTAGGGTTATTATTGAGATACGGATTGTTCTTCGAGCCATATTTGTTTATTTATGTTACTTAACATGGTTTGTTTTTCCTCTTTGATTATTTTTTCCCTTTACTGAACTACCTCCCACTGTTGGTTTTCATTGTTATTTTCCATTTCCTCTTCCTGTAATGTTTTGCCGAGGATGTTTTGAAGAGATGGTTTTCTAGCTGCAAATTCTTTTAGCTTTTGTTTATCATGGAAGGTTTTAATTTCATCTTCCATCCTGAAGCTTAATTTCGCTGGATACACAATTCTTGGTTGGAACCCATTTTCTTTCATCATTTGAAATATGTTGTTCGAGGATCTTCTAGCTTTCAGAGTCTGTGTTGAAAGATCAGCTGTTATCCTGATTGATTTACCCCTAAATGTAATCTGCTTCCTTTCTCTTGAGGCTTTTAAAATTCTCTCCCTATTCTGTATGTTGGACATCTTCATTATAATGTGTCTAGGTGTGGATCTCTTATGATTTTGCACGTTCTGCGTCCTGTAGGCTTCTAGGATTTGGGATTCTGTCTCATTCTTCAAGTCTGGGAAGTTTTCTCGTATTATTTTGTTGAACAGATTGCTCATTCCTTTGGTTTGGACCTCTATACCTTCCTGTATCCCAATGACTCTTAAGTATGGTCTCTTTATGTTATCCCATATGTCTTGGATGTTCTGCTCATGATTTCTTAAGAGTCTCGCTGAGCTGTCTATGTTTTTTTCAAGTTGAAATACTTTGTCTTCATTGTCTGATGTTCTATCTTCTAAGTGTTCTACTCTGCTGGTAGTATTCTCATTTGAGTTTTTAAGTTGGTTTATTGCTTCCTGCATTTCTAGGATTTCTGTTTGTTTGTTTTTTATAACCTCTGTCTCCCTGTATAGTTGATCCTTTGCTTCTTGGATTTGTTTATGTAATTCATTGTCAAAGTGATCTTTCATTGTCTGATTTTGCTGTCTAATGTCTTCCTTGAGACTCCAGATCATCTGAAGCATGTATATCCTGAATTCTTTATCTGACATTCCATCTGCTGCAGCTATTACCTATTCTAAAGTTGAGTTGACCTGCATTGCTTGTAGTCCTTTCTTTCCTTGTCTTTTCATACTACTTGCGTTTCTTTCTGCTTGGTGAAACTGTTGTGTTATTGAATTTTCCCCCTATATATTTATATTGCCCTTGTATAGTTGCAAAGTCTCCCTTGCAGGGGCGGGCGGAGGCTGTACTCCTCCTCCAATTGGGGTGATCTGTCTATCACGCCAGCGGGCTGCTGGGCCCCTTCTCCAGTTCGCATGGTCTGCCTACCTTGCGGGCAACGGCTGGGCCCCTCCTCCAATAGGGGTGATCTGTCTACCACGCTGGCTGGCCGCTGGGCCTGTTCTCCAGGTTGCAGGTCTGCCTACGTTGCAGGCGCGGGAGGCGGCTGTGCCCCTCCTCCAATTGGGGTGATCTTTCAACTAGGCCGGCGGGCCACTGGGCCCCTTCTCCCGGATGCGCGGTCTGCCTACCTTGCGGGCGGCAGCTGGGCCCTTCCTCCAATTGGGGTGATGTGTCTACCATGCTTGCGGGCTGCTGGGCCTGTTCTGCTGGTCGGTCTCAGGTCTGCCTACCTTGCAGGCACGGGCGGCGGGCGGCGGCCCTGCTCTGCCCCCCCTCCAATTGGGGTGACGTGTCTACCACGCAGGTGAGCCGCTGGGCCTGTTCTGCCCGTTGGTCGCAGGTCTGCTTACCTTGCAGGCGCGGGTGGCGGCTCTGCCCCTCCTCCAATTGGGGTGATGTGTCTACCACGCCGGCAGGCCTCTGGGCCTGACCTGCCGGTCAGTCGCAGGTCTGCCTACCTTGCAGGCGCGGGTGGCGGGCAGTGGCTCTGCTCTACCCCTCCTCCAATTGGGGTGACGTGTCTACCACGCCAGCGGGCTGCTGGGCCTCAAGAAGTTTAATATAACAAAAAAATCTCTTTATTCCTTCAGTTTCTCTGAAAGATAAAAATTATACAAAATAATAATTACAACAATGTAGTATTGGACTAGTCACATATTTGAAGTAATGTAAAGAGTAACATAGTACAAAAGGGAAAGTAGGAATACTGATATAGTTGTACATTTTCAATATTTTTAATCTCACTAGAATTAAGTTACTTACATAAATCTGAAGTAGGTTCTTATATGTTAAAAATGTATATAATAAGTCCTAAAGAAATGACTCTGGAAATATCTAAAAAGTAGTACAAAATGATTAAGAGAATTAAATTGTTATACCAAAAAGTTCACTTAACATAAAAGAAAGCAGTACAAGAGAGACAAAAGGTTCAAAAAAGCATGAGAAATATAGGGGAAAAACTAAATGATAGACTATATAATTACATTAAATTTGAGTGGATTAAACTATCTATTGAAGATACAGATTATCAGACTGGAGAAAAAAAAGAAAAACAAGGTTAAATTATGTGCTGTATACTGGAGACTTCACCAGCCATCCATGGGCTGTGTGTGGATTGTGTTGTGCATAGTAGCCTCCTGAGGGGAAGGGGGTGGTACTGTGAGCTCCCTATCAGGGACTGATTACATGATGCAGGTGCGCCTCCCCCTCTGCCTAAGATCCCACACACCACCTGAGATGGGCTTGACTTGTCAAGATGTCAATCAAGCTGCTGCCCACAAGACAACACAAAGCAAGACTCCACCCTTAAAACCTTATCTCTCTCTGATGTCCCCACTATAAAATAAATAAAAAGTGGGCACGTGCTCTCTTTACAGCGTGAAAGTGTGACCCTTAAGGTCAAGGAGCCGTTGTGCCCTTGATTGCAAAATTATTTGTGTTGTGTGATTTTTCGCGCCTTCTTCTTAGCTTAATGTTGCACCAGCCTGTTTAAACCCAGTTTGTCTCATCTGCAGGGGTCACGGTCGAGAGGAGGCACACTTCAGATTCAATGAGACAAATACACTGAAAGAGAAATGATGGGAAAAAGATATAAAAAGATATATCATACAAATAGCACCCATAAGAAAGCTGGCTATACTATTACTTGGCAAAATAGTTTCAAGCAGTGTTATTAGAGAAAAAGAGAATAATGATAAAAGAGCCAAGAAATCAGGAAAATATAAAAATTACAAACACATGCATCTGATGGGTACTGAGTCCAAAATCTAGCAAGGCAAATGTCATTGGATCTCAAAGCTCAAGAATGATCTTCTTTGATCTGGTGCCCTGCCCTCCAGGCCCTCTGGGATAGCAATATCACTTCTACTGCTCTACAGAATGGCTCTGACTTTGAGGTTCACTGAGGCAGTGCTCTTGCCTCCATAGCTCTTCTGGACAGGGGTCACACCCTTTGAAACAGGGAGGAAGCAACTTTGAAATTGCACCTGAGGAGGGAGTGGGAGCACTCAAGTTCTCTGAACCAGCTTTTCTTGCAACTGGACAGCTCTATGGTTCTATCTTGCAGGTTCCAAGAAGTCAAACAGTCTTCCTTGATCTCATTGTGTTCTTGATGTCTCCATTAGTTCCAGCTGGCAGGATTTCTGCTGGTAAAATTGGATCTCTGTTCTTGGCTTCTACTGAGGCAACTGATTAAATTCATGGCTCATATCCCTGCTGATCTACTCATCAAATAGTTGTGTAGACTCCCCTGTAATGTTCTCTTCCAAACAAGTGTTTTCTCATTGTTCACAATATGAATAGGTTGAAAATTTCCCAAGTCCTCAAGTTCTGGTTCCTTTTTGATTAATAATTGCTTCTTCGATTTACCTCTCTCCTCATCGTTTACTATAAGCACACAGAAGTATCCATGCCATGCCTTCAATCTTTTGCTTAGCAATCTCCATCACCAAATATATAATTTCTGTTTTCCAAAAAACACAATTAGGTCAAGTTCTTTACAACTTTATAACAAGATCTTTGCAACTTTATAACAAGAATCTTGTTTTTTCTTCCGTTATAATAATCCATTCTTTATTTTTTGCCTGAGAGACACCATGATACTTACATAAGGATAGATATATGGATCAATTGAAAAAATTGAGACTCCAGAAACAAATCCTCATGTTTAGACTAAAATGAGATTCTCAAGGAATGTCAAATCATGCCAGTGGAGGAAAGAATAATCACTCAAACAAATGGTGCAGGGGTAGCAGGATGCAAAAGAAAGAACAAACCTCACTTCCTACTTCCCATCACATACAAAAAGGTACTCAAAGTAGATCAAAGACATAAATGTAAGAACAAGAACTTTAAAACACTTTAAAAATGTAAGAGTAAATCTTACTCTGAATTAGGCAATGGTTTCTTAGGTAAGGAATGATAGCACAAGCAATAAAATTAAATAGAAATAAATTGAACTTTCTCAAAATTGTGCTTCAGGCCTCGGGTTGATCCTCATCATGACAAAACAGAACAAGACAAAACAGCAACGTCAACATCAACAACAACAAAAAATCAATATCCCTAAAACAAAGAAGGGAAGAAAACACTGGGTTCAAAGGATGCTGTCAAAAGGTAGGAGACAAACCAGAAAATGGGAAATAAGTGTATACACATCTTATATACATTCCTAGACTCTGTATCTAGAACATATACAAACTTTCCAACTTAATAATAGAAAAACAAATAACCCAATTTAAAAATGAGCAAAGGATCTGAATAGAAATCTGTCAATAAACGATAAACAAATGACCAATAAACACATGGAAACCAACTTTGACATTATTAGCCATTAGGCAATGCAAATTAAAACCACAATGAGGTACCACCTCACATCTACTGGGTGGGCATAATAAAAAAGACAGATCATGACAATTATTGGCAAGGATGTAGGGAAATTGGAACTCTCCTACAGTATTAGTGGGAATGAAAAAGGAATGGTAGAGCCACATTGGAAAGCTATCTGGCAGTTCCTCAAAATGTCAGAGAACACATGATCTCATGGTTACATTTCTAGGTTGTTATAGTTTCGGTCCAAAATGTCCCCCTCCAAAGTCCATGTGTTGAAAGCATGGTCATCAATGCAGCAGGGTTCAGAGATGGGGCAAGTGATTGTATCTTGAGGACTGTAACCTCATCATTTAATGGATTAATAATTTGAAAGAACTAGGACATGGATGGAGGAAGTAGGTCACTGGGGACTTGGCTTTGGGGTCTGTATCTGACTCCCAGCCTCTTGTTCTCTCTCTCTCTCTCTCTTTCTGCTTTCTGGCTGTCATGAGCTGAGCAACTCTCCTCCACCACACCCTCCACCATGATGTTTCCGCCTTGAAGCTAGCCAACCATGGACTGGCGCCTTTGAAACCATGAGCCAAAATAAATCTTTCCTCCTTTAAGTTGTTCTTGTCAGATATTTTGGTCACAGCAATGAAAGGCTGACTAATGCATAGGTTTATCCGCAAGCTAAATGAAAACATATGTCTACACAAACACTTACACAAGAATGCTCTGGATGAATCTTGAAAACATTATGCTAGGTGAAAGAAGCCAGTCACAAATGACCACATATTGAATGATTCCATTTATGTGAAGTGTCTGGAACAGGCAAATTGATACACAGAAAGTAGATCAGTTGTTGCCTGGATTGAGCAGGAGGGGAGTAACGGTTAAAGGGTATGGAGGGTTTTTTTTGGTGGGGGGGGCGTGGAGTGATGAAAATATTCCAAGATTGATTGTGGTGATAGATGTACAATTCAGTACAACAAATATCATTAAACTGTATGCTTCAAGTGGGTGAATTGTGTGGCATATGAATTTTTATTTAATGAAGTTGTTGCCAAATAAAAATAAATAGATGCAAAGAAAAAAGTTAATTAGGGTAATATATCCTTACTGCTACCCTCTGATACTGTAAAGCAGGACTGATCTTTTCATTGTAAATGGGAAAACAAGCGTGGGATGTTGGAGAGGGCTTGGTGTCCTTCTAGGGAAGAGATTTGGTTTTTCCACCAGATTAAATTTATTTGATGATGATTAGCTTATTTAGATGTCTTCTTGAATTAACCTTGATTAATTTTTTTTTGTCCTAAAAGATTATCTATTTCCGGTAACTTTAAAAAATATTGGCATAAAGTGGATAGTGTTACTTATTTATTTCAAAGTCTTGGTTACTAAATCTATTTTTCAATAAAAGTATCCAGGGCTTCATGGACAAATGGTCCATTGCTCAGATCAGCTGGGCAAAGTATAAGAAGAGCCCGAACATGTCCTGGTGCCGGGAAGTGAAGATTTACCAAAACACTGATGGAGCATACTTAAATTACACAGAGACTTTTCAAGGAGCTCTGAATAGCACATGAGGAAAAATTTGGGTAACTAAGTAACAATGGTACTGGGTGATAATGCATAGAATAAAACCAATATCCAAGACCATGCTGATATGAATGAATTATTATATGATTTATTAAATAAATAAGTGGAGGCTAAAAGTTAACTTTTTCTCAAGGAAGATTTCACTTAATAAATTAATACATTTCAATGAATAAAATAAAAATGAAAAGTGAATAATGCAACAGAAAATCACAGTTTGGCAAAATGTGGGGAAAAAAAGAATCGTCAGCAAACATTAACATTCATGGGAGAAATTATGATACTACATAAGATATTTGCAATGTTTGATGGGTTTCTCTAAAAGATAGTCATTGGCTGCAAAGGGGTACAGGTAATACAACAGTGGAGAAACCATCTTAATCATCTTAACCAAATGCTGAAAATGAACATCACCAGAAATGAGATGTGTTGACATTATAATATAACTGCTGTGATATGGTTACCAAAGGTGCATAACTTGAATTTAATCATTAAGAATCAGCAGGTAAACTCTAAGGAATATTTTACAAAATAACTCCTCTAAAATATCAATCGTCAATAACCAAAGACTACCGGATTAAAACCTTTCAGAATGGAGCAGAGTAAGGGAGACCTAACAAGGAAATGTAATAGATGAGTATGAATTAGATCCCGGTCCAAAGGATGTTTGTAGGGCCATTGGTGAAATTCCAATTAGGTCTTTAGATTAGTTAATGATGTTGCAGATTATCTGAATTTTCTGTTTTTGCCCAATGCCCTGTTGACATTTGAAAGATGTTTAACATTTGAGGAAACCTGGGTAAAAATTATACTGGAAGGCTGCACAAATTTTCAGTATTTTATAAATCTGAGGCTATTGTAAAACTAAAAAGTTTAAACCTTTTTAAAATGTAAAGAATCTATCTTATCTTTTGATTGGTAGCCTTTTAAATTTCCAATATTGTTGTGAGTGGCTTTTCTCTTAATATCTTATTATAATTTTTAAAAATTTAAGTCCCTTCCCAATAGCTTCAGCTTTTATTTTTTCCATTGTTTCTGACTTTGTCTGATTATTCTCCTCTCATTAATTATAGTTCATGTTTATTACTTATTAGGAACATTGTTATATGTTTTGTTGATTGTTGATTTTTTATTATTTCATCATTATTTTAATTTAATACTTCCTTTGGGTTTTGTAGTTACTTTTCCACTTCATTTAGTGAATTCATTACTGTGTCTTTTTCCTAAGGCTTCCATCATAAAGTACCACAAACTGGGTGGTTAACAAACCAAAAATTTATTCTCTCCCAGTTCTGGAGTTTAGAAGTTCAGATTCGGGATTTAGTAGGGTTACACCACTTCTGAGACTTCTAGGGGAGGATCCTTCCGTGCGTCTTCTGACAGTTCCAGGTGTTCCCTGCGTTTTGGCCACATCCCTCCAATCTCTGCCTTCCTCTTCATGTGGCCTGTTTTCCATGTCTCTGTCTGTGTCTCTTGTCTTCTTACAGGGACACCAGACATACTGGATTTAGGGTCCACTCCACTCCAGTATAACCTCACCTCAACTTGATGACATCTGCAAAGACCCTATCTCCAAGTAAGGTCACATTTATGCTAGCTAAGGCTTCCGACTTCAATGTAGCTCCTGGGGAGCAATTCAATCTCTTACTTTTATTTTTCTTATTTCGTTTTGTACATGTATTTAAAATAGTAGCATTTTAGTTGCATCTCATATTTATTTTTCTTGTACTGGAAATTGAACTCAGGGATGCCTAACCCCAGCCCCCATTTTTATGTTAGGCTAGGCCAACTCAGCCTCCCAAGATGCTGGAACTACAGTCATGTGCCACTGCTCCAGTGCATCTCAAAGTTTTTAAACATTTGTAGGTGTATAATATGAATTAAGGAAAAACTGCATAATAATAAGTGTGAAATTCTATGAATTTACTCTGATTCGTTGTACCTGTGTAGTAACTACTCTGAACCTTAGAAGCCCCTTGAACACTCTCCTGGTGGTTACCTAGCCAAGAATAATTAGTACCCTGACTTCTAACATCATTGATTAGTTTGGACTGGGATTTTTTTTTTTTTTTAGCTTTAGCTTTAGATAAATGGGATCATAGATCAGGTAGTCTTTTGTTCCTGGCTTATTTTATTAACAATTTGTTAGAGCATCCACATTGCTTCATGATGTACTATTTGTTCTTCTTGCTGTCTCGGATCCTGTTGTTTGTCCAGTCTAGTGACAGGCACTGGGTTAGTTTTGTTTTTGACCAAGAGTTGCCATGAAAACTCTCGTGCATGTCTTATGAACACATGTGTACATTTCTGTAGCATATGACATGGGAGGAGGATTACTTGATCAGAGTGTGCAAATGTTCAACTCCAGTCACTAAAGCCATGTAGTTTTCTAAAGTTATTGTGTCAATTAACTTTCCCACCTGCAGTCCATTCTTACCAACAGTTGGGAATTTTCTTTTAGGTTTTAGGCATTCTGCATGTGTGATGTATGTAATTGTGGTTTTAATTGCATTTCTCTGATTACTAGGAAAATAGATCACATTTTCATAAGTATTGATCATTTACACTCCAATTTTATAAACTTATTCAAGTGTTTTTATCCTTTTTCTATTAATTGTTTGTCTATTTTGATTTATAGAAGTGATATAGAATACCAGATAGATAGATAGATAAAATGTCCATTGTTGGAATATTTACTATATATTCTATAAGTTTTTCTTATATAATGTTTATAATTGTTATTGTTTTGAAAATTTAATTATTACATTGTAACTTCCTTAACCCATGGTTTATTTAGGGTATGTATTTTATATGTTTAATACATATATGCATATAAATCAAACATTCTTGAAAATAAAACTCAATCTTATTTCTTGGGAATTGTTTTTTTTTCCTATAATAAATAGACTTGTCAATAAATATTGAATGAAGTCACTTGAAATAGGAACTATGCAATATTTGTATTAACTATCACTTTATCTCCCTTGTGTTTGTCAATTGAAAATGTTTTAAGATGATTTAGTAAATAAAATTAACTTTCATAATAAAAAAAGAAATAAGAACTATGTAACTATTATCTGTTTATTAGGTGTGTTATTTATAATTTACATAATTCTTGTTTTGATTTTTATGTTTTGGCCATTTGATCTATTAGTTTCTAAGGGAAGTATGTTAATATCTCCCATCTTATGAAATAAAGGCATTTTTGCTTTATGTTTTTAAGATATGTATGTTAGATGTATATGATTTTAGTGTTCTCTTGGTGGTTATTTTTCTTTCATTATGTAATGTTCATCTTTATTAGGTATCTTTTACTTTAATGTTTTATTGTAGAGCTATCACTTGATCAGCTTTTCATGTTGTTTATAATTGTTTTATCATCTTCATAGTCTCCTCTTTTTATATCATTTTCCCTCAGTTTGTTTCTCTAAGCAGGAAACAGTTGAGTTTTGTTTGTCCAATCTGATGTTTCCTTAAATCAATACTACTGAATTTTAAAAAATGATTTCTACTGTCTTTCTGGTTTTCAGTTTGACTTGTATTTTCTGAGCTCCTCTCACCCATCTTTGGTAAGATTGATTAGACTTTTTTAGTTTCTCTCTGGTTTCCTCTGCTGGTTTGGAAGCGGTGATTTTCGATTTGCATCTCAGGGTATTAGATGACCACCCCTAAATTTATATTACAATACTTAAACATCTAACTCTCTTTTTCTTTTATTCGCTTTCTCTCATTTCTCCCACTCTCCTTTAGTTCCTCCCTTCCCTTTTTTGAACTTTTATTTAACTGAGTCATTCAATGACACAGTTTCCAAAGTTAAATAGATTTACAAAGTTTATAAGGAGAAGTAACGCTCTTCTGATATAGCTACTCGTATTTTAAATTCACTGTTTTGGACACAGTGAAGACACTTTTAACAATAGTTCTTATTACTATCATTCTAAATGAAGGAACAATGTGATTTCATCTTGGGGGAAGGGGAATTAAAAGCACTGTGTGCTGGAGCCTTGAGATGCTTCTCTCTGCTCATGCACATTTGGACTTCTAGGACAGAGAAGAGGAAACTCACTCTCTGCATTCTTAGAGTCAAAGGTAATCATGGTGTCAGGAACACAGGGGAACATTCCTCACCTCAGAGTGTGAGAGGGAAACCCACAGGAGGAAGAGAGAACTTTTGAGTTGGCTGGTCCAGCAGGGGCCCGTCTTGTTTCTGCTTGTCTTCCAAAGTGAGTCACCTCTAGGGATTGTGATGAGCAGGCACCAAGCTACACACTGCAGATCTCTGGATAGCTAATTTAGTCCCCAAACCAAAAATGTTGATGAAGGGCACCTGGTTGGGGAGATCTGTGAAACCTGAATGAGAAGCAGCAAAGCCAAGCATAATCACCTAAATTAAGAAACAAATGATCATGAATGAGGACTTTCTGAGCTGGCTAGTCAATGAGATTCCACATAGAATAAAGGGACATAGACTCACTTTTATTCTCATACCTCAGCCCCGTGATATCTCTGCTGATGGCATTTTCTCTAAGTGACTGGAGGAGGTAAAAAGAGGGGCAGTCAATAATTTCAGAGCATTTCCATCTTTGCAGTACACATCTAATGAGTGTATGTCTTCATTCTTAATTACTTCAGCAATAGATATTATATGATCCCATGTGAAAAGACGTATTTAATTAATATTGCCTCTTAAAGCTTTGTGCGAAAACATTTCCTTGATAAGTCGTATAAATTTATAGGCTCCATCGTGGGTATCACTTGTGCAGTAAGTGCCTCAGGAGAAGTGTGCTGAGCAAAGTCTCTCAGCAATCTGGTAGCAAACAGGAAGCCAGGCAACAGCTGTATTTTCTGTGCAAGACCCCAGGTGGAATGCAAAGAGTAGAAGTAGGTCATCTGAACTGTTACCAGAGTTATGAGCCACTCGCCTCTTCACTAGTAAGCTGAAGGAGGAGAGGTAGCAATGAGGCTGGATTCTTCCCATGCACTAGCCAGAAATGAACCCAGGAGGATGGGATCATCTCCAAAGATTTAGTTATTATCTCCTTTTTAAAAAAACATAATAAATACTTTTGCAGGTTTTGTTTTTTTCTCATGGTGCAAAACAGTACTATTAGAAAGTAATTGAAGAAATAGAAAAAAAAATAACATCCTGAGATTTTACTATTTGTATATTTTCTTCTAGTCTTTTTTTTCTTTTCTTTTCAACATGGTGTATTATTACTCTGTGTATGTATGTATACGTATGTACACACACAGAGACAGACAGACACACATACACAAACACACACACATAGTAGTTCCTTCCTTATCCATGGGGGGATTAATTCCAAGACACTTAGTGGGTGCCTGAATGCATAGATAATATCAAACCCTACTAAATACTATGTTCCTCCCCCACATACATATATACTTAAGACAGAATCTAATTTTTAAATTAGGTATAGTAAGAGATTAACAATAATAACAACTAATAAAATAGAACAGTTATAATAATATAGTGTAACAAAATCACCAACACCACTCCTCTTATACCTGGCTATTAAATAAAATAAAATCTTATAGAAAACAAATACTGAGATATCACGACATTCAATCTGATGACAAAGATGGCTGCTACATGACTAAAGTGTAGGTAGCTTATACACACTGGATATGCTGCACAAAAGGATAATTCGCAGCCTGGACAGAATGAAGTGAGACAAGATTTCATCATGCTCCTCAGAATGGTACACAGTTTAAAATTCATGAATTGTTCACTTCTGGAATTTTCCATTTACTATTTTTAGACTGTGGTTGATCGCAGATAATGAAAACTATAGAAAGTAAAGCCAGAGATAAAGGAGAGACAACTACAGTTTATTTCCTCAATTTCATTTCACAATATCAGAATCTTTACAAATATCACTTTCAGTGCACATGACTGTATTATTTAGATATGCTTTAAGTGAACTATTAATTTCCTTCAGAGTGTGCATTTTTCTGGAAGAAGGGAATGGCTGTTTGGGCATTCATAAAATAGTTATTAGTGAATGCCTTTTTCTGCATCTCCATCTGTATAATGGGATTATGAAATGTGACATCTCGTCTTCCTATTGCCAAGTCTATACACAGCTAAATATCCAAAGTAGTCATTGACATTTTGTTAAGGTGAAAAGCTTTTCACAAGAGTGATTCAGGATCCAGAAGGGCAGACCTGAGGTTAATAGTGGACTGAGCTTCATGCATTTTAATTACTGACAAACCCAAATTAGATTCTGAGATAAAATAGCATCAAGTATTAACAGAGGCTGGGAGGTCAGAGGTGCCAGGGCCCTGCCAACTATGCCAGCCATCAATGCTGTAATTGATTAAAGCATTGCAAGGTGATATTTTTTTCTGAGCATGTCACCATGTTTTTTCTTGTTAGGTGCTACATTTTCTTGCTGTAGTAAAACATGGTGAAATAATTGAATTACTAGGATCTTAGGAAAATAACTTCTGCCATGGAGACCGTGTCACAATATTTTAAAGGGAAAAAAAATTCAGGAGACTTTGTTTGTGGCCTGAAACTTCTCTTATTCTTATCCTTTGTTCACTTTCAACATCTTCACATCTTTGATCATGGGCAGACAGTAGTCACATTTCTTTGGGGTATGAACTGAGCAATACTTGGATGCTTAGGTAGAATATGAGCTAGTATGCTTCTCTGGAGTTCTTTAGAGGTGGATTCTATGAATATGTATATGAGAAGTCAGAATGAGGTCAAGAATGCATAGGTTGACACATACAAACATTGGATTTCCATATATTTAACATTATAGTGGATGTTTTAGTTTCTAGGAATGGGTAGAAGGAATAGGAGACAATTGGTGAGAGTGCCATTTTCTGGCTATATTGGTCATTTAATGTCACCAACCTTCAATTTCTTCCTCTGTAAAAATAATGAATTTAAATTATGAATTTAAATTTAAATAGTCCTTTCTTGCCTTAGTTTGCTGTGAGAATAAATTTTGGCTCAATAAAGAAAGCACAAAATCTCATTCTTGAGATCCAAGCAATGGCCATGCATAATTGTCTACAGGTGCAGGAATCTGAAGGCAAGAAAGCTTGGAACCTGGTGGCCAGTGGAGGGATGGTGGTTGGTGACCGATGGGAGGAACTGGGAATGGATGGACTTACTCATTTGCCTGCTTTCCACCTCAGATGAGAGATCCATGAGGGGTAGCCGGCCTTGTCTTCAGAGCCTAGAATCATTTATTGGGACACAAAGGTGTCATGAATGCTTTTTGAATGAATATGCATGTTTGAGGGACTAAATAATAAATAGATTTGCTTAGTAGTAGAGATTTCTAGTGTAATATGCAGGTCCATTCCGTGCTACCCACAAAGAGCCAAGATACGTTCGGCAAAATACCCTCATCTTTGAATAGCTTTCATGCCCAAGGATTAAAATGGGGTGGGTCTACGCAATGGAGCTTTATTAATAAAAGTAATTTTTTCCCCAATAGATTGGTTGGTCACTGGATTGACTTTCAGCAATAATTCAGGAAGTTAAAAGATTGGAAATTCCACATTGGTACTACTCTCTATTTGGAAATCTTTTGTCCAGGACCTTTTTCTCTTTCACATTTTTTTAATTTGTTTACTCAACTATTTAATTACATCAGTATAGATACATGAGCATTTATTTTCTATTCTGGATTATAATTTAATACTACTTTATTTTGCTCTCCAAATTGTTCCAGCTTTGGCTCTTGGGAGCTCCTTCAGTTGACCCCTGTATCCTTTTAATATGTTTCCATCAATGTGGGTGTTTTGTTTATTTTTTTCCTCACTTTCTCACTTTCTGCTACTACAACATGTCTATGCTCTTTCTGAATATTACCCCCCAACACACAAATTTAGAAAATAGAAATTTCTCCAAAGATACATATCCTTTAAAAATCTACTTTTTTTCTTTCTTGAGAATGTTTTGGTTTTCATTTTCAGCTTTGCCTGTGCTCAAAAACTTTAAGCTTTTCTGAATGTCAGTCCAGAGATGTAGGTTTTAGAAGAAAGTTTTCAGTTTCTATTACTAAATAAAGAGTTTAGAAACAGACTAGCAATTTCTCTTGTGAGGCTCCTGTATCATTGGTGTCAAATGTTATAGCTTGTTAACAAGAAAGCTACTACCCAGAGAGGGCTTAGAAATGCCAATTAAAGTCAGATCATTTATTTATAAATGCACGAATTCATTTCACATTTTATCATGGGGCAAAGCATGCCTTGCCCCTTCAACTGCATGGATGATTGAACCGGGCAGAACAAATGGAATGTTCTCCAAATGACATATCTGACTTTCAGGTCTGCTTCCTTCCTTCTCAAAGACTCCAACCTCTCATGAATTCATAGAAGACAGGCATTGTATTGTATTTAAGAATGGTTTTTCATGGAAAGGAGAAAAGCTGAGTTGCTCCTTGATAATAGAGAGAGAGAAAGAGAGAGAGAGAGCGCGAGAGCGCATGCGCAGGTTTTGCACATCAGAAGGACACATTTTAGCTACAGGCAAGTTCTCCAGTTGGTTTCTGGAGTTTCCCAAATTTTTATTTATTTTAAAATTTACTTTTAATAAAATGCTAACTTTTTAATTTAATTTTTAAGACATGGCCAACTATGACACACATTCTTTTTCCAAATCATTCTAGGTCTGGGCCTTGGGAAGAAAATATTTCCCTTGGTAATATATAGATTCTGAAAGAGAAAAATCATTTCCCATGGATTTGCCAGGGTGTCCTGTCTGGCTAGGGAGCAATTTCTTTTTTTGCCTCAGGGGAAATTGTATATTCAAATCTGGGAAAAAGTGAGGCCACCCCTGGCTGTCGCCTTTTGCTTCTGGAGACATAGATTATTAGTATTTTCTTTTGTGGCTGGAACTGCATCTCAACAGAATCACTAGAGGAAACATAAATGTGTCCCCTTCTGCTCTGCCCCCAGGCTACCAGTGCATTATTCAGGGTGGACTCAATTAACAGCACCCATGCCTGCCAGTGTCCTAAGCAAGACTGGCAATTGAAACAGTAGGGGCAGCTGTAATTCAGACACTTCTTACACATGTTGGCAAGGTGAACTAGAAGACAGAGCCGGGGAGCTTTATTTCTGGTTTCTGTGAAGATATCAGATAGACTTGTCAGTAACTGACACAAGTATGCTTTCAGTTTTATTGATACTTTGAATAAACATTAAATATGTGCCCATGCACCCTTTTCAAGATCAGATTTTCCAGGAAAAAAGAATGCTTTTGTTTGTTTTATTAAAAAGAAATTTAAAATACCAGAAAGGTGTTGTTGGGAATTGACTGAGATCTGGGAGCTCCAACTGCAAATTTTTTATTAAATTTTAATTCTTCTATCTATATTGGTCCTTTGGCATAAACTCAAAATCCCCTCTCCATCTACAGAAGAAGAGAGAAATACTATGTGCAAGGCTAGCCCCAGTCTGATGTATGAAGTCTTGTTGGTTCATTATATTCTCTGTAGACTGTGAAATGATTACTAGCTGTAACTTTGGTTCAGGGGAGTTCAACATTTCCTTTGAATTTCCCCTTTTTATATGGCTCCCAAATTAACCATCAATCAGGGGACACTTCTGTTGACATTAGATTTCTAGACTTTCTCCTTTGGAGCCCAAGTTTTACCGGAGGAGTCTAGATGCTTGGGTGTGGGTGGGTGCATCAGATATGATGACAGGTACATGTCTCTGCTCATTCCCACTAAGTGACCTTACACTGGATACAGAATGGGGACTCAAATTGCAGGGCTATTAAGTTGAAAGGCCTTCTTTAAACTTGTGTCTTTCCAAGTAGAGCTTGAAACATAGCCACATTAAAGTTTACTACGGATGAAATGTACATAATGGCACAAGGCGAAATGTGTGACAGTCTCTTGGCAGGATTCATCAATCATTCCAGACTTTTTCAGTGGGGATAAAGGGCTCAGCATGACTCAAGTAAGGGTTTATGTCCCAGGAATCTTGGTTTAGTAGAAATATATCCTCTGAGTTATTTTTTATTAATAGCTCTTTGGGGAGAAAAGGTTGTAAGAAAATTCCCCCTTCTTGGGCCATGGATTTATTACTAAAAGCCCATATCAAATCTCTTGATCCATTAAGTACTGTGCATTGGTATACATCATAGGCGACTATGTTTGGGGAAGCAATGACACAGTGCATAAGACAGACAATACTTTGTGGATGGAAGCTATTCAGTACACTTTACCTCTCTCCTCCCCCCACACTCCCTCCTCTCTCTCTCTCTCTCACCAAGAATGATCAGGTAACAGCATGTACTACGAAATTAGATATTTGGTCAAATAATATTTACTAATATATTTGCTAATGTTTTAGTCATTTTCAAAAGTTGAAGAACAATGAAATATTCATGCTTATAAAATATTTCAAATTTTTACTGCTCAGGTTTATCCCAAAATTCCTCACATTAATGGGGCCTTAATTAGAACAAGATCTATCCCATGCTTATATAGTTTTATCAAAATGGATTCAACTGTCATGTATAACTAAGAAGAACCAGTATTTTTTTCTTAATTTAAAATCCCCTAATATTTTCTGAGTGCTCAGTATGTGCTAGATACCATGAAACTCCTTTAAATTCATTATCCCACTGATTGGGATCTGCTTTTCTTTAAGGTAGCTGCAAATACTGGTTTCAATATAATGAGTTGGTAATCGAGGATCAGAGATGTTAAGTAATTTTGTCCAAGATAAAACAACTTTCAGTGAAGGGGTTATGGTTTGAATTGGTGACGTGTGCAGGGCATATTGTGTGTAGATGGCAGAGTTGAATTTTGAACCTGAGCCTGTCTGACTCCCAAGCTTTTGCTTCTACTGGGGTGCCTTGGTAGACTCTCCCAAAGATTTTCTATTTTTGAGCACCAGAGACCATTGCAGGCCCAGCCCCAGATAGCCATCACATCTAGACCTTTTCCTTCCTGACTGTTGTCCCAAGGCCCTAACCACCTAACTTCTTATATAGATAACTAACAATATTTACTCTTTCTTTGTGGGGGGCTTCTGTCAAATTAGCTGCAGACGGATTCCAGTATACCACCCCTTATTCTTTTCTTTATCATTTTAAGGGTTTGCCACAGGGATACCAATGGAAACATAAAAAGAAAAGGAAAAATATTTCTATAAGAGTATCACGGTACTGATGCTTCTTGATGCTCCTCAGGAGGACAGTGAGTACATGATCTTAGCCTTCATGGGATTTCTCCAGTTTTAGCACTGGAACAACCATGTCCTGGGATTTCTCATTTCTGGACAAGCCAGGACAATTGGTCACTGAATGGGGGTAATTGGACTGGCTCTTAGAAGAGAGGGTCTTTGGGTTGGCTTGGGGCATGAGGGGAGTATAAATTAATCTCCTAAAATTAAACACAAATTTGTGTACTGAAGATGCTAGTGAATGGCAAAACCAGCTTTTGAAGGCAAATCAGGCTAAATTCTGGTCAGACACATTGTGCCCTTACCATGTTGGTTCTGGTGAAAAGACCCATGGGGCAAGGTATCAACATATTACCATTAAAAAAACCAAAAAACTAGTGACCTAGAAAAATGCAAGTAGCAAGTACTATGAATACTATAAATACTCTTGAGCTTGTAACATTTTGTGTAAAAAGAGATTTCTGGAATGTATCATTCAGGCATAGTCTGTCCAGTGTAAAATAAGACTTGTGAGTCTGTTCTTCTAGATACTTTACTTTTACTAGGACAACCTTTAGACATGGTGGTGGCTTGGGTACCAGACAGCCACATCACTCATGTTTTGAGTCTGGGGACTGAGATTCGTCAGCACTTTTTTTTTTTTTTCACTTGAACTAATATTTATATGGGTACCTGCCACTCACCTTTTTTTCCCTCTTTATTGTTTTTGGATATCTGGAAATACTTTTATAATCATTTCAAATTTCTGAATGTTTGTTTTCTGGATCTTCCTGTGGTTAGCATTCTGTCTCTCTATGTAAGCTGCGTGTCTAATCATTGAAGTGACACCTCAAAATAACAGTGTACAGATAGAAAACAATTGCATGTTCATGGAAATTATAGGTAATTTTCTTTTGGAAGCTTCTTGCTTTTTTGGAATATGACAAGTACAAATAAAATGTAATGTGAATTCTTCAAAGATTCTCCTCTGTCATCAAGAAACATTGATTTCCTTCTTGCTACAATAATAGCAGTTAAATTTTCCTGTTAGTCACTATTTCAACTAAACAAAGAAGAGCAAGACACTCTGAGCTCAGGTGTGTGCTGAGAGGCAGTTTCTCATGAGTATCATGAGAAAAAGATTTCTCACCAATAGTTTTCCATGCAAGTTAGAAGGTGGTGAAACTGCACCTACATTATCTTATTTGATCTTCATAATGAACCTATAAAAATCATTCATACTGGGCTGGAGATATAGCTCAGTTGGTAGAGTACTTGCCTCAAATGCACAAGGCCCTGGGTTCAATCCACACACACACAAAAATTATTCATACTTATTGAGTGCTCACTATGGAATCAAGCACTACTTTAAGTACCTTTACCTGTCTTAATGAATTAACATAATATGCCTAGAAGTAAAAGTATTAGTTGGGAATACTTTTGAAATCTGTCTAAGGTGGCTTAAGTAAGTGAAACGATTTACTGTTTGGTTTATAAGAAATCTTAAAGTAGGCATTATCAGAGCTCAATGATGTTCCAGAAGACATCCTTTGATATGTTCTTCCTGCCAAATTCAGGGAGTCTTCAGTTCATGGTAGAATGGCTGCACAAGGCCCAAGCATCATGTTTTGGTATAGAAGCACCGAAAGCAGTTCTCTTGTCCTCAAAAGTATGGTCCACAAAATCTTGGGGAGTCTGTAAGAAATAAGCTATTTTCATAAAAAAAATTACTGGGACATTATTTACCTTTTTCACCATGGAGCAAAAGCAATGGTGGGCAAAACCAAGCAGTTCTCAGGAAGGGCAATCCTTCTGGACATCCCCAGCAGATGATGGCCAGTTTCTCAGAACTAGATTAAACCACCACCCCACCTTCTAGGAAAGACAGGAAGGTGATTATATGTCTAAGGAAAATCGAATTACCTTAACTGATTAAGAAGGCGAGAGGGTGTTCTCAAATTTTTTGGTCTCGGGATTTGTTTTCACTCTTAGAAATCATTGAGGACCCTGGGGAGTCTTGTTTATGTGGGTTATATCTATTGATATTTATCATTTTCAAAATTAAAATAAGCCAGGTCCCGTGGCACATGCCTGTAGTCCCAGTGGCTCGGGAGCCTGATGCAGGAGGGTTGCGAGTTCAAAGCCAGCCTTGGCAAAAGCGAGGCATTAAGCAACTCAGTGAGACCCTGTCTCTAAATAAAATGCAAAAAAGGGCTGGGAATGTGGCTCAGTGGTCGAGTGCTCCTGAGTTCAATCCCTGGTACCTAAATAAGTAAATAAATAAAATAAAACAAAAATTTAAAATATCAATTAATTCGTTAAAAAAGAATACTATGCATTCGGTTGTGTCCATTCCAGGTCCTGGCACCTCATGGATGCTCACAACTAGGTTGGAACTTCATCCATAAAGTGTACTGATACCAGAACATGGGTCCTGTTGCTAAATGTCTGGAATGACCTATCCTTTCCTTGGCTAGACACAAGAGAGGAAAATTAGGATTGGTTTTATGCATATTCATGGCCAACTTGACACACATTTGTCTTCTGGGAGTTGCTGCATAATCAGATGTAAGTTGAGAACCATAAATGCAGCCTCTTTGATTTTATTTTTATTTTTTGTTTCCTTTAACATGGTTTGTTTCCTTCACTCCAATGTGCATGATGAAACGAGAGATCATTTTGGGATGTGAATTCTTGCCTGCCTGACTCAGACTCGTTGAGGTGGTTGATATGAAAATTTGGCACAGGTGTGCAATTCTTCTGCTAATTTAAGCTACTTTATCAAACTCAATGCCTGATGCAAATGAAAAGCCTGAATTAATTTTTTTTTCAAGTTACTAAAATAAAAGTGCATTAAAAATGAAGCTCTTTCTAGATTATTCCTCCTAAAGGCTTGCCAATGAACCTTAGTAAGTAACTTGAAAATCTCTTGGGGCATAGCTGGAAATTGGAGTTGTTGTACCCTGACCCTGAAGAGGATTTATCAGTGCTTCTGGGCTGTTATTCAGGGGTTCTGTGGAAGGAACAACTGAGATTTAGGAAGTGATAAACTTATTTTGAGTAGGGTTTATTGAAGTATAATTTACATACAGTACAATCATCTTTTTTTTCTTTTTCTCTGCTGGGGATGGAATGAAGGACCTTGCACCTTTGAGGCAAGTGCTTTACCACTGAGCTACCTCCTCAGCCAAACTCATCCGTCTTAACAGACAGTGTGATATATTTAGAGAAATTCTCATAATTGTGAATCCATCACCACCATAATCTAAACATCCTATTTGAGGGTTTACAGCGCTCCTAAATACTTCCTTTTGCTTTACTTCTCTCCAACCCCCAGCCCCAGATGTCCACTGATCTGTTTTTTGTCCCTATAGTTTGCTTTGTCAGAGTGTCATGCAGATGACGTTGTATAAAGTACAGTCTTTCTGTCTTTCTGCCTTAACATAGTACACTGGAATTTCATCTGTGTTGAAGAAGGTATCCAAAGTTGGTTCCTTTTATTGTTAATGATGATGTCATTAGGCAGGTATACCACAGTTTGTTTAACCATTGATCGATCAAAGAACATTTGGCCTGTTATGATGAATATCACTATAAAATCATGTAAGGATCTTTATGTGAATGTGAGTTTTCATTTCACTGGGGTAAATGCGTATGAGTGGAAACACTGGGTATGTTAAGGCAATAATATGTTTATTTAAAGAAAATTAGATATCCTCACATTTCTTATAAAATTCTGACTGTTCTTGGTCATGAGGTCAGCAGAGTCATGTCTCAGCTGGAACAACAGATGATAATGCCATTGTCATTTGGTATTGAATAACCATTATGTGGTAGTTTCACAATAGATTTATCTTCCTAATTATATTTTTCTTCAAGCTGTTGTTTAAGTAAGTCAGAATTCCCTGGGTACCGACAAGTGTTTAAGCCAAACAGAAGGTTGCAGCGGGGGGGGGGGGGGGGGGGGCGCAGCAACTATCCGAGGATATCCGTTTGGCCACAGATAATCCACAAAGTGGATAACAAGCATGCAAACAATCAATGGATGCCTACAGTATTCTTAGTTACAATGACAATTGCCCTATTTTACAGGATATTGATTTTTTTTCTTAGAGTGCAATATGAGTCAGGACTGTCCCCATTCCTTAAAGTGGAAATATGAAATTCAATTCTTCCCACAAGGCCTATCTCAATGTCCCCCTCCTCCAAGTCAATCAGCAGGTGTCTATTGAATACCCACTTTCTTTTTCTCTATTCTTTGCTGACTGGTAGAGGAGAGTTAGCATGTGAAAAATGGTGTCTGTCCTTAGGAAAACTGACTGCCTTTGTTCAGAGCAATGAGATTTGTATAGGCAGAAACAGAGACTGACATCGGATAATCTTTTTGGGTTAGAGTAACTGGACAAGAGAGCGTGGGTGTTTTATGAACAGGAGGAAGGAACAACTCATGAAGGGTAGGGATAGGTAGGAAAGGCACCACAGAAGGAATGAAAAACTGGAGGCAGGTGACATCAAAGTGGCCTCCACCAGGGCTGGGAGCTCCTTGTCTCTGCTGTGCTCTGGAGAACCTATCATGGTCCCGGCACTTAGCAGATGTTTATAGAAACCATCCTGAACCAGGAGAATCAATGGTGCCAGTTTCTTTCCAAAAGCTGGCAGGCTAAGACACAGGAAGAGCTGATATTTCAGTCTAAGTTGAGTTGATGCTTAAAATTAACCATCACAGCAGCCATTTACATTCTCCTGAATATGAATCCTAGAGATGCACTTGCACATGTACAAGAAAATTCAGAGCAGCATTGAAAAACGGAAGTGAAAATTGAAACACTGAAAGTGAGACATATTCCTCAACAGTGGAAAGGATGAATGAATTGTGCTGCAATCATTCAATGAAAATGAAAATGAATGAACTGTGGACGAATACTTCAACATGACAAATATCTAAGATATATTTTGTTTCAAAAAAATAGCAAGACAGAAGGATACATGCTGTTTTCTATGAAGTTTATTTATATGAAGTTCAAAGTGAGGCACAATGAAATAATATATTTTTAGGAACCATACATATATGAAAAAATTTAAGAAGAACAAAGGATGGATGTGAAATCCATGACATTCATTGCTTCTGGGAGAGAAAGGCATATGTTTTAAAAAAAGAGCACACAGGAAGTCTCTAAGGCACTGGTAGCATTTTATTTCTTTAGCAAGACAGTTGGTAAATGAATGTTTCTTTTTATTACCTTTCTTTAAATGTACATATTCACATTTCATAATGAAAATTTAACAACTCTCTGGAACAGATAATAAGAGTTTTGAAATGCCTATGGCCTTATTGTCTAACCTACTGAGCTGGGGTCTCCTATTTTGTAGACCTTCCAAGTCTTAGTTGGAAACTTCCTGCAACAGGAACCGTGGCCAACTCTACATTCATTGGAACCCAGTTATAGCTCACATGTGCCCAACCTGTCTCAAGACTTCTATGTGTTGAAATGACAGCAGTCCTTGGTGACATTTGGACCATGGTAATAAGTGAAATTTTAAGCCCTTTGAATTGGACCAACCCCAAATATTTGAAAATATCAATAGATGTCTTTCCCCTGAAATTCAAGCCCTCCTTACTGAGGTCTCTTGGTAAGCATGCCCAGTTTCCTGAACTCCAGCCCACATAAGGGATGGCTGGAGACCTCTTTATCTTAGCCCTCTCTTCCAAAGCCTCATCCTAGTTGCTTTTTGAAAGGCTTATAATGAAGTTCAGGAACACAGGAAATGCCTGATATGGACAAAGCCCACAGAGGAATCTGGAAGGAGGCAAATTAGTTTTGCATAAAAGGGCATTAGATTAGTTGGTTAGTTGTGTCCTAATTTAAGATTTTTCTCTGGTTTTGCCCAGTGGATAATAAGACTGCAAATCAGAGAGAGATGAACAATCATAATCAAATGTAGCTTTGGTTTTACAAATAAGTCTTCCCCCTTAGAATTTACAAAAATGGTTGACATTACCTAAATGTTGGTGTAAATAACATGCTAGCAAGAGATTTCTTATGCAAGTATTTAAATAAAACAGTTTTCCTCTTCCCTCCCTCCATTCCTCTCTCCCTCTCTCCAGGACAGGTATCTGCCTAGTATTTATTCATCATTTATGAAATGACATTATTATTACTATTATTATTTTGTTTTTTTGGTACTGGGGATTGAACCCAGGGGCACTTAAGCACTGAGTCACACCCCCAGACTTTTATCTATTTTATTTAGAGACAAAGTCTTGCTCAGTTGCTCAGGGTCTCACTAAATTGCTGAGGTTGGCTTTGAACTTGTGATCCTCCTGCCTCAGCCTCCCAAGCTGAGGTATAGGTGTACGCCACCATGCCTAGCTAAAATGACATTTTTGGAATTCTGATGGGTTTCAACTAGACCCTGTTGGAAAGGATACTCAGACCCATTCTTCATCACTTACTCGCTGTCATTCTGCTCCTTTGATTGCTCATCTGCATGTTGGTGACGATCCTTCACCCAAATGGGATACGAGAATAATTTTGAAGACACCTGGGGCTGGCACAGGGTAGACATCGAGTAAATGAGAAAGAGCTTTTTATCTCCCTCCCCATGTTCAAGGATTTCACAGCTCAGGCTGCCACGATTCCACTGCTCCAGTTATCTTCTTGATCATCCTTTGGGGTCTTCTGTTTCTTCTCAAAGACTCCTTCTTTGCGAAGCAGGCTCAGATGTTCTGGGTGGTTCCAGCATTCTTCCAATGTGGAGTTGAAAGGAGTAGCCTAAGAACCCTATGCAATTTAGTTGGCAAAGAAATAATCACTTTGAAAATTGGGATTTTTTTACATAAAATCAATGATTCTAACATCTCCTTATTAATTTTTTCTAACATCCCTTTAAAAGCGGTAGTATCCACCAGTGCTGGAGTTGTGTGTCTTCAGGCACCATCAATTGGCTATGTCCAAGCCCTGGCTGTCCATTTTGCAGGACACGTGTTCTCTGCTGTCCTCTGGTCAATTCCCTAGCATCCACATGCTCCGCCTGCTAACCAATGGATTGCAACCCTTCCTCTCCTTGACTAAAAAGGGGGTCCTTTTTTGAGAACATAAACTTGTGTTTTGCTATCATACATTTCAACTTCTAAATTTTTTTTTCCAGGAGATTTTAAATTTCTTCTCGCTTGTCAGAGAGACTTTTTTTCTCTCTCCTTGCAGCAGGTTTCTTTTTGTACTATCCAAGAACAGCTTGCTGGCTTGCAAAAAAAAAGGAGAAGCAGGGTTCTTTGGGGAGCTGTCAGAACGAGCAGATGCAGCCCCAGCATGGAGCTCCTGATCCCCGCAAGTGGCACCGTAACACTTTATTTGTAAAGGGAAGGACAGAGAACTTCTCTGCTCCCCACGTCTCAATTTGCATTTTATTAGGCACCCAGTAGGATGGTTTGTAAATCGGCCATCTTCACTCACAGATCTCTCTATCAACCCCCAACCTACCAGAGGGCAAAACACAGGAATGCTAAAAATGGATGGTGTTAAAGGAATAATAATAATTAAAAAAAAATGCAGCTTGCGAATGTGACTTTTTCTTCTTTTTCTTCTAAAAGCACCTTTTGTTTGTAAGACTTTTGAGGGAGACAAATGGTCTCTGCAGAGAGGCATGGAGGTAGTCCAGGTCTTAGACCAGGAAGGCTGTGTAGAGGAGAGAGGCAGAGGGGCCAGGGTTCTACATTAAGCACCTGCCTCGGCTGGCTGTGTTCTTCTTGGCCTCAGTTTCCTTATAACCTTTTTTATGGAATTGGCTTTCTATGCAATAGAGCAAAACATCCAACTTCCCTGGCCATGTGCACATGTCTGTCCATCCACCCCCTCATCTCTGCAATTTTCCCTGTCCAAGGTTCCCATAGTAAATTCCGCCTTAGTGAGCAGGAGGAAGACCGTGGCTTCCAAAGGGCTTTGATTTACTTCTTAAGCTCAGCTGATACTATAATTGTAGTCATCCCAATTGTAGTCATCTGACTTTTCCTTCAGAATTTCATTAACTGGAAGGTGCAAAACTGTTGCATGCCATTATGATTACCTTAAATCAGAGATGTATCCTGGGGACTCTTTGGAGATCTGAAAGGACAAAATTGTGTTTGGTTGAATTTGTCTTAAAAAATACATTAGAAAAAGTGAACAACCTTTGTTCCTCCCTTGGTGTCAGAACGATCTGGTACCTGGCCATTCTATAGTTAGTTCATCTTGCCTTCAGTATAATTTGGATTTAAAAAGTAAGGCTAGCTGCTCATTACTCAGGAGGAAGGAAGGTAGAATCAAAGTTAAATAACATCTCATACATGTGTTCATTAACTTCCCTTCAAGGAAACACAACACAACTTAAGTTCGGAAATATTTAATATTGCCTCATGGTCATCTGGCTCCATTGTTTTGGGTCCATGTTGAGGCAGAAAGTCATGGCAGAAGGGTGTGTTGGAGGAAAGTTGCTAGACCCCACCTTGTGCAGTCTTCACCACCTCCCAATAATTCATTGACTTATGAATTCATCAATAAACTAAGCCACCGATAAGGTCAGATCCCTCATGATGCAGTCACCCTTCCAGAAGGCCTTACCTATGAATATTACTACATGGGAATAGCTTCCAACATATAAGTCATTTAGGTACATTCAAGATCCAAAATATAACAGTATAACATGAAGATTTCATAAAGACACCAAGCCCTCTTGCTTTTTTACATGGGGATTGACTTTGCTCTATACTTTTCTACTTTCTAGAATTTTGAGAAGGGATTGGACTGATCAATGGCTTCCCATTTTTCCTGTTGCTAGATGCTAAGATTAGATGTTCCAGATTTATGGAAATTTGAAGTCAGTGATCTCTGAAAATATCTTCCAGGCCTGTGCCTAGTGATGCTCCACAAGATTTAGTCTATTAATTAGTGAGCTTTGTATGCCTACCCATGTGCATTATGAAGGCTGATGGAGCACAGACCATCTCCCCTGTAGTTACTCTGTTCCTCTGTTGCAATTCCTTAAGTAGCACCTAAAGAGCTTTATTTTAGCACTTAATATTCTTTACTGTAATTATTTGTTTATGTATCTATCACTCAGGAATTTTCTCAGGACAAAGATAAGGTGTCACTCATCTTTCTATTGCTGGCACTTAGCACCATGGTAAGTACTTGGTAGAGGGCAAACTTAGTACAGTGTTGAATAGACTAGAATGAATGGGTGGGTGTGGCACCTGATATAGTCAAAGGCATGACACCTTTTTTAAAATTCTCATTTGCATATCCCCAACTCAGGAAAAAGTGGCTCAATAAGAAAAGCTTTGGGGAGAGAAAAGGCTCATCCATAGTCCCTCTGTCTGGCTCAGCTCTCTCCCTGCAGAAAGGATGATGGGCAAGGAGGAAAATAAAATAGATCCATGTGAAGGACCATGCAATGAACAATAACAGCACCACATTGGATCTTCCTGGTTTGTTTTAGCCATGGTCCTGTTGATAAGCAGTCCCCACCCCACATCCATCTCCTTCTTCTCCAAGGGCAATGTTTATGGGGCTTTAGTTTTGCCATTACCATCACTATCAGTCCTTAGATGCCTAGACTTTGGCATCTTCACCCTCGACACTTTGCAGAGGATGATCTACTTGAGGCCATGTACATATGTAAAGGTCTACTAGTGCTCAGGGAGAAATAACTGACTACTTGCAAAGTAAGTCTTCCCTGGAAGCTGGGGAAAAGAAGGACAGGCAGAGTCCCAGAGGCAGAGCTCCCGGAGGGAAATCATTGGACTGAGGCTAGGAAACTTATGGGCTGCCCACTCAGCTCCCTAGGTGAATGTCCCACGGCTGTGGGCTCCTCTGCAAGATGATCTGTGTTGCTGTGGCCCTTCTGTGTTAATCCTTTCCCTGTGACCCCACCGATGTCTCTTCTTTCATCTCTTTTTCCTGTTTCCCATCTCTACGTTCAACCTAGGGAAATGATTCTTTTGTTAGAGATGGCAGATGAAACCTTTCCAATGCTATTTCCTCCAGTCCCTTCCAATGTCATCTAGTACCTTCTGAAATGGTCAATGTCTGCCTCCCCTTCCTGAAGCAATAAGTGTGGAAACATTACTGCTGCCTTCATGGGGCGATGGTGGGAACTTGAAAATATGGGAGAAAAACAAAATCCAGGGTTAAGGTTTCAACTACGCCATCTTGCCAAATCTTCTATGCATTAGGTGATGGGTAGCCAGGGAATTTGGGTCAATGCAGCAACAAGATCTGTTGGAGAAGTTCTGTTTGTCAGCTCATATTTTTGTTTGCCAACCTGTTCCCAGTGGTAACAGGAGTAAGACAGCAGTGGCTGCTGCCTGGGCATTAGCAGAACATTACACCCAATTGGCTGGCTCAAGCTGGTGGCCAGGATGGGAATGTAGTGACCTTCCTCCTGAGGAACAGACTGGGCTCCTTGCTTCCACACTGCTTCCTTCAAATTAACCAACTGCATTTGCCCATGAGCTCAAAACGACCCATATCCTAGTCCCTTATAAATACTGCTAGCTCCCATTTTCCCTTCTGTCTGTGGCTGACTCTCATTCCTGTTTCTCATGGCCTAGGGGTGCAGGATGAGGACTGCTCTCCTGACTCATAGGCTCTTCTCTGCCCCAAGTCTATGAGTAAAATCATTGAACTTGAAGCCTGTTGTGATGGTGTGTTGAATTCGTGCTTTCCATCTGAAGAATCAGGGGCTGGTTTGGGTTTTCCATGGGTCACAAGGTTGGGGGCTTTCAGAACCAACAGGATCAGTCAGGGAGGCATACACTGGACAAGGGTCAGACGAGAGCCACAAGGGTATCTGCAGTATGAGAACATTTCCCATATCAAGGTCAGACAACTAGATATAGGCTGTCCACCAGGTAAAAGAATTACCCCATAAAAGGCACACTGTGAACCATGTCCAGCTTCCCTTGGGTTCTCCTGGCTTTGGAGATTAATTTAGGGAAGGACTTTAACTTGAAAGGGTGGGACTTAGGTCTCCTCTCTGTGGTCAGGAGAGTGAGCATATGTGAGGCCAAAAGCTCCTGCATGGGAGAAGCCATGGGAGAAGGATGCCAATGAACAGGGTAGATCATTAGTCAAGGGAACTAGAGAAAAAGAGTGGAAGAGATCTCTGGATCAAACCATACCTGAAGCCTCAATTCTGAATTTGTCAGTCCCATGATACACTAAATGTTTCTCTGGGTTGTTTTTTTCTTGTTCCTTGCATTGAATCATATGAACAGAAGTTTGCTGGCCTATGATGGCAGGGAAAGTCTTGATTCCGTGGAGGGGAGGTTCAAATTTGTGGAAAGGGGGGGTGATGAACTGTTGAGTTTGATTAGTTAGATGAGACTGAATTTCAGAGGGTTTTAACAGCCAGACTGAGGCAGATGTATGTGGATAGACATCAGCAGCCTTGCTTGATAATAGGAAAAACTTCCTAAACATTTTATAAAGATGTAAGAATATTGGCCACTAAAACCCACGATCAGAAAAATCATATAATGATCTCATTTTTAGATTCTCTTTTTCCCAAACAGAAGACCCATATAGGCCAGTTAATACCTCCCCAAACCTGTATTTTTCCAGTTACCCTCTTTACACCACACTCTGGACCAGATCCCATCAAGTTTAAAAGTTGGTGTGTATAAGTTTATGTGTTTCCTTGTAAAATGTATTTGCTATATTGCTTCTGCTTGAAATAAAATGTGTTTCCCAAGTTATAAATATGAAGTTTAGAAGAGAGCATATTTCTTGGTAGAAATTTATTCCCTGTGACACATTTTGAAGTTTGTTTTCCATTTTTCTTTATCTCTGTTCCTTCAGAACAGTGTTTGTTTTTTTCCATTTTGCAAGATTTGCAGCCAAACACTATGGTGTTTGTAGATTCTTCCTTAATCGGATAAGAAAATCATTCTAAGCTTTATCTAGAAATTTCCATGGTAAGTATAGTTTAAGAAATTCAAATAACACTATGAAAGGTATTAAACCTCAATTGGTGTGAATTCAGTTATCCATAGGAAGCACAAGTTATGGGCAGAGGCCACAAACTATAGTACAGTTTCAAAGAGAATTCCAAGTTCAAAGACTACCTAAGATTTACTTATTTTAGGTTCTATTTCTTATTAAGAAGAGATATCTTGCACTTTGCTATTTATTTTCACAATAGGCGGTTTCTTTGCATTGAGCATTGTTGATTTTTATAGGGTGCTGGTGTGGTTTGAGTACCCATCATCACAGATGCCGTTAACACACTGGCATTGGGCAGAGCTTTAGGGTAGTTGGGCTCTGGGAATCCCACAAAGGTACTGTTGATCTCTGGAGGACATAAGGTGAAACTGTGAGCAGTTTTGGGGGTGCCATCAATGATCAAAGTTGAATTTTCTGAGTCTTTTTGTTTTCTTCTCAGTATAATTCCCTCAGATACTGTGTTAAGAGAAGACCAGTAATTTTTTTTTTTTTAAATGAGGAGCAGGGAGGAGCTAAATGAACCCAATGAACAGGACTTTTATTAAAATAAAAATCTGATGAGGATGTGCAGATGGAAAGCAATTCCACCATCCATCCAATCACGGAGCCACCAATCACATATAGGGAAGTTTTAGTTCATTCCAGGAACTGAGCCATTGGTGCTGACTCTAGCAGAGCCCCAGAGTTCTAAGTTGGCTGACAATCAAATTCTCAATTAGACCAGAGTTTGTGGATCCTCTCAAAGGGAGAAAGACTGGGGCCATAAATCAGCAGAGATGTTATCAGATAAAATGATTCTGTGGGGGTACTCTTTCCTTGTCTACTGCAGTATTGTCCAGTTGGTGTATTACTCAGTAAAAGTGTGTTCAGAAACACCTTGAATGTAGTGGCTCAATTCTTAATAGTTAAGCTGTGGAGCCAACCTAGGTGCCCTTCAATAGATGAATGGATAAAGAAACTGTGGTATATATACACAATGGAATATTACTCAGCCATAAAATAGAATGAAATTATGGCATTTGCTGGTACATGAATGGAACTGAAGGATATCATGCTAAGTGAAATAAGTCAATCTCCCAAAAACCAAAGGCTAAATATTCTCTGTGATGTGCGTAAGATACTGACTCACAATGTGGAGGGTGGCGGGGGGAGTGGAGCTTCACCGGATTGGATAGGGGTAAATGGCAGGAAGGGAAGGAGGATGGGATAGGAAAGACAGTGGAATGAATTGGACATAACTTTCCTATGTTCATATATTAATACACAAGCAGTGTATTCACATACAATCACAAGAATGGTATTCCACGTATGTATAATATGTCAAAATACACTCTGCTCTCATGTATATCTAAAAAGAATCAATAAGAAAAGAAAAGAAACAGCTTGAATGGTGGATGAAAGCCTCTTTTCTTCCCTTTTATATTCTGTTACCTTTGCTTAACCTGATAAACTTATAATTCATTCATTTTTTTTATTAACACAGCACTCCTCAAAGTATGTTTCACAGAATACTATACCTGCAGGATCATCCAATAAAAAAAAAGCTGTGGAATCAGTTAAGGTGGGAAAGTACAAATTCTACCCCCTTCCTAGTGGGATTATTTTCTAAGAAGTTCTACAGTAAAGAAATTTGTTCAACTGTCCTAGATTTTTCCCCACCTTGATCATAGAATCAATTCCATGCCATCTAGGGTTGTATTTTCCTTTATCCTTCTCTAGGACATGGGTATTATTATTATGTGAAGAGGCAGCCTCAGGGGCTCTGAAGCCAAGGCAGTTAACACAGGGCACCAGGACAACGAGTCTAATTTTTGCCAGTCCATGACTCCTTCTGTGTAGCGCTGTTACCAAAGAAGCAAGGCCGTATGGATAGGCAGCTCCAGACCCAATGAGAAGCAGCTGGAGGCGACAGGACAAGCAATGGGTACAGGTGACATTCTCTTGCATATGAGATTCACAAATTCATAAAATTCAAGAGACCACATTTCTTACTCTGTTCCCCTCCAGCATGAAGCGTACCTTCCATGAGCTGATCTACAAAGCCCACTAGCCTGGTGCCACATGAAGCTTCTAGCAAAGAATTACCTTTCTTATATTTAGTCATTTTATTTTTAAGCTTGACCACACACACATATATATTTTTGTTTCTTTTTCCATTTTTAAAACATTTTATATAACTCATGTAACTTATATAAATGGTGCTTGTATAAAAATCCACACAAAGTTGTTAGCATACAATTTTCAAAAATGTCCTGGGTTTTCATTAAACTCAGTTTTCTAAGAATGCACTCAAATCAAAGGTAAAATGTAGACATTATGTGATGTTTCATTACCTTTGGTGAAACTATTCTCATTGTTTTGTCTCCCATAGTATCAACTCTGACATCTGCTTTTCAGGGTCTGCTCATACTAGGATGTCAGGAAAACATTAAGGCTGATCTACAAGAGGCAAGTGTGTCCAAAGAGCATGGGCGGCCCCTGGGACCCCACCCCTTCTGATCATCTATGCAGCCAGCTAGGGTGAGAGCTTAGTGACCTCTAGCCAGGGCTCTTGAAACTGCCTGTCAGTAAGGCAGGAAGCAAACCTTTGGGAGGAAAAGTGAACACTGAGGCCATCTCTACAGGAACCCAAGTGGCCATACTGTGGTTTGGTCAGTCCTGAGACTCTTATCATTTAAACAGCCAATCTAGGCCCTGCTAAATAGATCCCCATGACTGGTAGATGACTGCTGTTAATAGGTCTCGCTGACTTGAAAGAAAGGTTTGGGGCCACCCCTGAAAGGGGAGGAGCACACTGGGGCTAATGACACTTTATGCTCAGCTATTCCCTGTCATTATGTAGACACAGCCACAAGAATGGAAGCAGGTCTAAACACTTGGTCCATTCATGTCTGTCTTCACACATTCTTCAACAGCTTACTAATGGAGAAATCCACGACCTCTACCACCTACTATGACTTACTATTTTATTTAACATCAGGATGTGTCATCTGTACTAATTCTTTATTCCTTGGGATATGTTGTGGTTTAAATATGACATGTCCCCTCAAAACCCATGTGTGAGACAATGCATGAAAGTTTAGGTCATAAAAGTATTAACCTAATCAGTGAATCCATCCACTTTAGTGGATTAACTGGGTGGAAGCTGTAGGTAGGTAATGTGTGGCTGTAGGAGGTGGGTCACTGGGGTGTGCCTTTGGGGTTTGCACTTTGTCTCTGGCGAGCCATATCCTGAGCTGCTTTCCTCCACCACACTCCTCTGCCATGATGTTCTGCCTCAGCTTGGGCCCAGAGCAACAGAATCAGTCATCTGTGGACTAAGACCTTTGAAACTGTGAGCCCCCAGAGTAACTTTTCCTCCTCTAATTGTTCTTGCCAGATCTTTTGGTCGCAGCAGTGAAAAAGCTGACTAAAACAGGATATAAGGCAACATCAGAATGTACATAAGTAAATATACTTATGTATATACAAAATATACATAATATACATAACTCAGATTCCAATACTTGATTATAACATAAACATTCTAATAAGATGGTGCCACTTCCTTTCCTATAAGTACCTGTTTCTTCAACTAGTCTGTTAGTTCCTGGAGGACAAAATATATGTAACAACCAAAGAATTTAGATGGGGGAAAGGGTAGAGAAGCCAACAGATTTTATGGAACACATTGAATTCTGAAAAAATAAGTTTTTTGTACTATTATTACTTCATGTAATAAACATGCACACCGGAGATACTTGTATGGATGGAGAAGTGAGAATACCACAGGGTCAGAACACATTCCAGGGTCCCCGATTATGTCTACCTCTCTTCACTAATAGATTGTAGGATTTGAAAGAAAGAAGCCCTATGCAAGAAAGGTGTTGAGGAAACCACCAAAATACTTTCCAAAAATTTAACATGTTCTAGGTTACAAAGAGACATATTTAATTCCTAGAACCCATTGATTTTTTTAAAGAGAGAGAATGCGAGAGAGAGAGAGAGAGAGAGAGAGAGAGAGAGAGAGAGAGAGAGAGAATTTTTTAATATTTATTTTTTAGTTTTCGGTGGACACAACATCTTTATTTTATTTTTATGTGGTGCTGAGGATGGAACCCAGCACCCCACGCATGCCAGGCGAGCGTGCTACTGCTTGAGCCACATGCCCAGCCCCCAAAACCCATTGATTTTTATAATGTGAATAGATAAAATTTTATTTTCTAGAATTAATAAATGATTGTGTTTCTGAAGTTGCAGGATCACATTCCACCCTCTAGGAAGTAGGGAAATTTTCATGTGATTTGGAATCCTTTTGGATACATCCTAGAGACCAGAATAAATTCCACAGGACCTTCCACCAGTGGTGCCCACAGGAGAGTGAGGGCTGTGGGCATCTTTGGGTGGGCCTGGGCATGCGTGTGTTTGGTGGAGAGGAAGGTCCAAAAAAGGGGGTGAAAGTGAGACTGGTGGCTGACCTTGTCCCCTCTTTCCAGGTACAAAGAAGGCCAACTTGTTATCCATTTACATCTCCTTTATCTCTGTAAAGTTTTCCTAGTAAGAAGTATGTGTGTACCTGTGTGGATGTGTTTGACACTCATTAAGTCCCTTGCATTTTTCAATTTCAATAATTTAGGTGTGCAATTATAACAGAAATAATATGGAAATGACACTGAAGAGAAATTTTATGATGTTCAAAATTCTGTGTTATAAAAATAAATGTGTATTGGGTAAAGGCAAACTAATGTCATATAGTTACTGGAACTTAAGCTTTTAACTGTATGAAGAAAATTTGCAGATTATTCTATTATTTCTGCATTTTAAGGTAGCAAAATATTAAACTATTAGGTTATTAAATCTTGGGTTTTATGACCGCATGACTACCCTCTGTGATTCAATTAATTTTCCAGGTATTTGGTAAGATGTATTCAGTATGGGGTAGACTATTTTCTTTTCCTCTTCTACATTTGGCCCCCAGAGTCAGTCAGTCTGTCTGTATGTCTGTCTGTCTCTCTGTCACACACACATACATTGGATTCCTTATTATCTGTTAATCTGGTATTAGCAATAACAGGGCTACTGTATAAAGTTGTTTTGGTAACAGAATTATTATCTACAAGTGTTTTTGAACACTTTCGTGTGATAGGCTGAAAGGCACAGTACCTGCCAATGTGATTCCTGCCCTCCAGGAACTAACAATCCAGCTGAAGAGATAGGCGCTCCCAGGAAAGGAAGTGATGCCAAATTATTGGAATGTTTATGTTACAATCAAGTGTTGGAAACTGAGTTAATGAGGGAAAAGTCTTCCCAAGGGAAGACCTCAGCCAGAGCAGGAAAGAAAGGTGAGATTTATGATGGTGGAATGTCAGAGCTGGGAGCACCCAAGGGATCATCACTGAGGTTATTCTCTTTCCATTCTCCAACTCTTCGAAGGTCTAAGAAGGTGTCAGATCCACAATTCAATAGACTGCAATTGTATGAGCAACAAATCCTTAATTCATAGTCCAGTGGAGAGAGAGAAAACAAAGCATGTGGTGAGTGCTACAACAAGGGAGGTCCTGGATATTATGGGAGCATACAGCTTGATTGGGGGTTGTAAGAATCAAAGGAAGGGGCTCAGGTTTTAGGCAAGAAAGAGTTCTATTAACCTTCTTTGCAAAACACAGGGAACCTCATGCATAGGTACAAAGGAGTGAGAAATATTGTCCTCCCAGATGATGTAAACTTGAGCATGGGATGTATCATGGGAAGTTGGGGCCAGATGTGAAAGTCCTTCATATGACAATGTTAATGGTATTTCTATTCATTTGTCAGGCAGGTCAGAGGACCCAGGCTCCAGGTCTATGCTACCAGGTACAGATATGTAATTCAGGTCACCACTCTCTTTGGGCCTTCCGTTTCTAACTTGTAACCCAAGAGCATTTGTCACTGTGAGAGTTCTTCTAGCTCTCAGCTGTGTTGGTGGCAATGTTTAATGCGTGCTTTGCATTACACTGTTCCCGAGTCTCTGCTTCTCTTTCCCAAGATTCAAACTCATGACTAGGATCATCTGACTTCATTATTCACTAGTTTTCAGAGAATGTAAACAAGGAAAAAAAGTCTTCCTTTGCTTCCATAGGGAAAGAAAGCAGTGCTGTTTTCTTAGTCTAGTTTGTGCTATTGTAACAGAATACCTGAGCCTGGGTGATTTAGAAGAAGCACAGGTTTTTTGATTCATGGTTCTGGACGTTTTTTTTTTTTTTGCTTTGCTTTTCTCCCTTGTCTGCTTTGAATAGAAAGTCTTCATTGACCAGGGTTGGTTCTCACTGTATTTGGGCCTAGGCGCTTTCAATGTTAGTGTATTAGGAAAAATCCACGTTTCTCTTGAATCCTTGGCCTTTGTGTTAAAGTGGAATGAGGGACTGTTGCGATGTCAGACAGGAGTGATTATTCTTCAAACCTTTTCCTTCTAACATGCTGTATTATCTTTTTTTATATTTTTATGATTTTTCATTGGACCAAATACAACAAATCAAATTTACTTTTTATTAAATTGTTTCTTACAACTGGAAAAAAATTCTTTCTCTTCTCCACTTCATGGATTTATACATATTACTAACTACTCAGACATTTAACACACAGTTTGAAGATTTTTACTATTTTTGTTATGCCTTAAACTTGGTATCATAATTTTTGAGAAATGAAAAATTTTAAGACGAAAAAGTGTAATAAACACCTGTTTTTGCCACCAGAAGGAAATGCTATTAATTTTTTTCTCTACTTTTGCTCTACGTCAAATTTAAAAATTTTAGCAAAATATTAATTTCAAATGAAGGTAGATTTTTCTTTAATCATTATCATTTTCCAATTCCCCCCACCATGTGCTCCATCTTTAAATTTGAAAAACATCCAATAAAATAGTATTTATCCAAATTATAAACACCCAATGTACACGTATAACAAATGGAGTTTCATAAATCACATCAATAGCTTTTCTTGTGTTTTAGGTTTTTAAAAATGTATACCAAGAAATAAAATTGGGAATTAGATTTATATCAAGGGAAACCAAGTAAAAGAGAATTAAGAAAATAACTGAGGCCACTAAGATAATAGGAGAATGTGTTGGGGGCAGAATGGTCAAGTGACCATTGGATTGTTCCACAGGATGTGGCTCCTGGTCATGGGTTACTTTTAATCGGCCACTCTTATTCTAGAGTCGATTTTGCCTTGAATATGTCATCATCGGCCCCAGGGGACATTTGTCTTTGCCTTCTCTTAACCTTCATGTCCAAATAATCTTTTTCTTTAGGGGGACACTACAGAAAAATGCTGGTACCAGGCTCTTGGATTCCACCCTCCAGAACTGTGAGTCAAAAAAACCTGTGCTTCTTCTAAATCACCCAAGCTCAGGTATTCTGTTACAACAGCACAAACTAGACTAGGAAAGCAGCTTTGTTTTCTCTATGGAAGCAAAGGAAGACTTTTTTTTCCCCTTGTTTATATTCTCTGAAAACTAGTGAATAATGAAGTCAGATGATCCTTGTCCTGAGTTTGAATCTTGGGAAAGAGAGGCAGAGCTGTGGGGACAGTTGAGAAATAATCCATGACTGAATTGCATGAATAATGTGTGATGTTTTTCCAATCTATTTTCAACAGTCTGTGTCCGACACTGTTTAAGTCCTTCCTATAGAATAATATCTCTCTTAATGCTCATGATAACTTTACACATTGAATACTGTTATGCTATTCATTTTCCATTTGAGGAAAACCTAAAATATCTTTTGCACATATTTAGAAACATGAATCAAAGTATCCCTATGGTGAAAATTGAACCTTGCCTTCTATGTCTAGCCTTTCTTGGCCTCTGTTCAAAAAATGAAACTAAATTGTCCAACTTCCCTTTGATTTATTGTTCCATAAGTAAATTTTTCTCATTAAATTAGCCAAAGTTGGATTCTCTTGCTTACAACTCAAATCCTGATTGGTACCTAGGCTCTGCTTCCAAGTTCTTAATTTTACAACATTGATCCTTATTCATTTCCAAGAAGCTGCTTAAAATATCATATTTAGTACTGAACTTGATGCTACAGGTTAGATTTGCATTTTTTCAAGTTATAACTTGTGTTGTGTATGCCCTGTTTCTGAGCAATGCCTATTTTTAAACGGAAAGTCAATTCTATTTTCTGCCTTTTTTTTTTTTTTTTTTGGTACTGAGGGTTGAACTCAGGGGCACTTGACCAATGAGCCCCATCCCCAGCCCAATTTTGTATATATTTTTTTAAATTTAGAGACAGGGTCTCAGTTGCTTAGTGCCTTGCTTTTTGCTGAGGCTGGCTTTGAACTCACAATCCTCCTGCCTCAGCCACCCGAGTCCTGGGATTACAGGCGTGTGCTATGGCACCTGGCTTATTTTCCTCTTATTTTGATGAGCAACTTAATTAGTTGATGTGGTTGGCCAAATAATGGTCTTCTAATATAGCTAGGACCTAATTCCTGGAGCCTAAGACCTTAAAATGGGGAGACATAATTTATTTGAGTGGGCTGTAAATGTCATCACTGTGTATTTATAATAAGAAAGAGGCAGAAGGAGATTTGACTTCATCATATGATGACAGAAACAGGGCCTAGAATAATGTGTTGTTAACATGGAGGAAAGGGACACAAACCAAGGAGCACAGGTGGCCACTAGAAGCTGAAAAAGATGAGGAAGCTGATCTTCCCCTTGTAGCCTCCAGGAGACACCAGCCCTGGTAACACTTTGGTTTTATTCCTGTGACAATTACTTCAGACTTACTACCTCTAGAACTATAAGACAATACATTTTCATTTTTTAAAGCCATTAGTGAAAGGAAAGTGAGGAATTGGGAGACAGGAGAGTGAGAAATGAAAGACAGAGATCAGGCAGAGATACACATGAGAGTTTATTTGTCAGAACTGACAAATAAAGGCACATCTCTCCATAGATGGAGAGAGGCAAAACAGGCTTGGGGTTCAGGAATTTTATGGGGCAGGCTCAGAGATTAGAGCTGGGCAGGTCTTAATGCGGGTTAAGGGTTGGGTTGGTATGAGAGAATGGTTTGCCTTTCTCAGAAATGCCCTTGGGCAGGAAAGTAAAATTTTTCTTAAACTAGTGTCTGTCACTTAAGATGACCATCCAGATGCTAAGCAAGGACCTTACAACTAGACTGTGGTACTTTGTTATAGCAGCAACAGGAGCCTAAGTGTTGATGAAATGAGATCATCATTTTGTAGGCTTATGCATGGTGCAGGAAATGGAATTCATTTTGACTGCAGTATGGCTTTTGCTGGGGAGGATGGATGACGACTCATACATGTGCATTGTAAAATGTTCAGGCAGTTAGTGGGGAAATCATCTCATGATTTCTATGGGGAAGACAGAGCACTTTCATGGGTGATGGATTTTTTTGTTTGTTTTCAAGGTGAATGATATTGAAACATCATCGGACACAAGCTTGATTAATTTCAAAAGTTCATATCTCAAATCATCACGATTTTTTTTTCATGACTATCATTCACAATGTTTCTGCTACCAGTTTTTCCAGCCTTGAGAGTCATTTAGTGTTGACAGGAGTAGCAGCAGGAATGAGGTGTGGCTGGAATACCCATGTAATGTGACCTACATCTGAAGAAAAATCCCAGGGAAAATGTATGCCCAAAATAAAACCTATTTTTGTTCTAAGAGCCATTTGTCCTTTAGGGAAGGGAAGAGTAAATTAATCAATGCGGCAGAGTCATTTGAAAGATGACATGGCTTGTGGAATATAGCTCCTATGAAAGCTACGCTCCTCAAACGTACTGCACACCTGATAAGCTTTTAGAAATTTAATAAAAAATGTTATAAATATTTTAAGTGACCATGGGGTCCCTTTGTTAGATGGGGAATAAACGCTTCATGTTTCTCTCTCTCTGTGTATATGTGTGTTTGTGTATGTGTGTGTGTGTGTGTGTGGTGTGTTGGTGATGGTAGGGGAGTGAGGAAAATCAAATGTATACCTGTTAAGATTCCTTTGAATAATGTTTCAATATATTGCTATTGTTAATAAAATTATGGTTGGTGTACCAAGCACAGTACATCTGAAATAAATAGCTTCTAAACCAATATTACAGAGATTTCCAATATCAGCTTGTTTCTATTTCACAGTGTGTAGATAATAGGAGTGGAGACACGTCTAAAGGTCATTGCTTATGCTGTGGTTATATGTCTTACAATGCCTGACTGATGTTTTTAAAAGAGTGGCTGAATACTTATACTATCCAGGACGGAGATTCTCTCAGATGCTGACAAACACACATCTATCTAGATAATGGAACTGATTCTTTTTTATTTTTTTATGTGTGTTTGTTCACATAAATACAACACATAGAGCATTCAGCTGTGACTCATGAATAAATCTTGAAGATGCATGAGAAGACACGGCATTCAAATTTGATTTTCAAGTAAGGTCGGGGGAGAGATTGCCCATGGGGAAGCGTGCTATTTCATTACGTTCCTTTGGTTCTACTGGGGAGGTAAGGCTGCACCTGATAGGGAATTTACATGTCTTCGATCCAACCCTTGATCACAGAAGCCAAACATTTTGTGAGTTTTGTTGTTGTTGCTGCTATTTCCATTAGAGAATCAGGATCTTGGCCATCTGCTAAAGGAAAGGCCATGTCGCTCGGTCAGTTTGATGAATGTCTCCATGTTGAGGACTATGGTGTGCTTTTGGTGCAGTTCTGAGGATCAAGGTGTTCTTTCCTTCCCCATAAGAGACCGGGGAGTTTGAGAATGATATTTAAGTAGAGTAACTTAAATATCATTCTCCGTGAGAATTGGCAAAATGCAACACACCTTCTTGCCACTTCCTTCTTCCTTGTCCGTGGTGACATTGCAAACTTCTCAGGGTTCACCTTTCTTCTGACTTCGGAGGAAGCTTCTCTTCTGAGCATCACATACCATGACACCACCGCCACTGGGCTGAAGATGACATTCTCAGTGGGACTTGAATGCTATCATTTTCTCAGGTAGGCAGGCCGCTCAACTTCACTAAGATAAATAAACTTTATTTATTTACCTGTAAAATGATAACAAGAATATTTACTCTCAAAGGAGATAACAAAACAATATAGGTGAAAGTTTTGAGGTGCTAAGAGTCCAAAAGTGGTGGGTGTTGGCTTCCACGTGGCTTGATGAGATTTTCACATGTGAGCCACCTTGTGTGAATAATATCGTGAGGAGTAACAGCTTCTGGTAAGTTAGAAAAGGGAGCTGTGAAACCAGAATCTACCAATAACAAGGGATGTCCTCTGTAGTTGTTTATCTACACATTGTAATCATTCATTAATTTGACGAATCAACAAGAGCACACCAATATAGACCAACGTCTGTGCTTCTTGAGGAGAATTAAAAACTAGTTGGAGAAGATATATTCATTGTACTATGTTCATCATTCATACTATTTTGTAATCTCAAGTTGTCTACTGCTTTGGACCAAATGACATTTAATTTAAATAAATAGGGCAAAAAATCTCCTTGCAAACCCTATTAGTTAGGATCTTAAACTTACTTGCCTCACAGATCTTTCTAGGAAGAACACCATCAGGTACCTATTAATGCTCAGATGGGGTATATATAACTTTTGTTTGTTTGGTACCAGGGATTGAACCCAAGGGTGCTTAACTACTGAGCCACATCCTCAGCCTTTTTTATTTTTTTCTTTTGAGACAGGGTCTTGCTAAGTTGCTTAGGGCCTGACTAAACGAATGAGGGTAGTTTTGAACCTTTGATCTTCCTGCGTCAGCCTCCTAAGCCACTGGTATTAAGGTGTGTGCCATGATGAAAAGATACCCTTAACTTTTCAGCACAGAATAATCACCGTCTTTTCATTCATTCATGATAGGCTTCGTGGGGGACAAGAATTGTCATTGAGCAAATTAGAAATATCCTTCTGTAGCATTCCCACGACACCTGCTAATTATACAGCACTCTTGATAAGTGAGCATTTTGGAAATGACGTGTTCAGAAAATAAAACCTATTAAACATACTAAATATTTGTATTTAGATGCCTGGTGCTTATAGAATCTTGACTAAAAAAGACCCCGAATGGCACAGGGATTCCTTCTGTGTACGAGAGCTTGCTCCTATAGTTAGCATGACACAAGCATGGCTGTCACATTAAAAATAATACTGGGGGACTATGAATGTTTCATTTTTTTTCCTGGTGGAGGTGAAGATCAGGGGCAGGAGATTCAGAAAGGGAGAGAGAAAGAAAGGTCCATTCGTTTAAAAATGATAAAAATTATATTTCTCAGTTTGCTCTCTCTGTCAAACAAGGATAATAAAACCTGTTTTACCTTCCAGAGTTGTTTTGAGGTACAAATTTGGTAAAAGATTTAAAGTTCCTTGGAGAGTTAGAAAACATAAAGTGTGTCTGACATCCCCTCTAGTTCTAGCTTAAAGTAATATAAGATAATGTGTTTGCAGTGACAAAAAGCAGAATGGGCATCACGATCCTCGGAAAAGTCCTTTCCCCACTTTTTCCATAGTGTTCCACTCTAGGAAAGTACCATGTGTGAGCAAGTTGGTGCAAATAGACCCACAGATGAACAGGGGCTAGTCTGGGAGCTTCTCCCATTTCAGGTCTGCAAGTTGCAGTGAGAGGTGAGTCAGCATCCTGACACACCTGCCACCTAGAGGGGACTTTATGGAGATGCTGATGAAGCCTGTACTTTGGGAAACCCTCACTTTCATGGGTTCTATCTGTGATTTCTGCGTCTCATTTTGCATTTGTAGTTGTTCATTCATTTCCTCAACATGGCTAAGTGGTTAAGTACCCCTGGGCTCAATCCCCAGCATCAAAAAGAAAAAAAATCTTCCTCAAATATTATCAGCTTCAGATACCACAATACTGATTTTTCACTCCTGCTTAAAATTCATGGTAGGAATTGCTGAGCACTATACCAGCAATTCATTTGATGGCCACTAGGGGTATCTAGATTATAGAGATGATGGAGCTTCTCTACCCATGAGTTTTAGTTCTGTTGTTTAAAATTTATAAATATATTATCTAATTAATACAGGTATATGTTTAATGAGCACATAGTATATCTATGTAGCATTCTAAAACACTAAAAGAATACCCCTTTGGACTTAGGGTTTAAGAAATAGAAAAATTATGCATTAGTTTTCAGTGTCTTCTTATGAATGCTTCTACTGCACTCTACCATCAGTTAATGCAACACATCCTTCATTTTAATTCTTCCTTACAAAGGTGAGGGAAGTAGAAAGCAAACTTCTAGTCTCGGATCTTTTTGCAAGGTGTTCAAAGCCTAGAAGTCTCTCCAAACTCTTAGGAATCAGGATATATCACAGGTCTCATTTCTGAAAACCACTGGATAGAATCTTGTAGGAACTCAAGTCTCAAGTCTTCTCTCCTAAGGTAATTTTTTCTTTAAACAAAAATGCAGAATAAGGAGAATTTGTCTTCCATATTGTTTCACTTTCCTTCTAACATCTACTTTGTTCACTTTGCCTTCAAGGAGTCATGGAATCTCAGAGTTAGAGAGGAACTTAGAAGTGTCACAGCTCAACCCTTAGCTGATTCTTAAGTGATCTATGCAGCACTTTTAACAAATGCAGGCCTTATCTACCCTGTGCCTCCAGCAAAATGACATCACTCAAGTCACTTTCCTCCTCATGTAGTCAAACATCCTGCTTCAGTGGTCACTGGTGTGTGACAATTCTCCTCTTCTTCTGCTAGTATTTCTACTAAGGTGGTAACTGATGATTCAAATTCTTCCCTTTAGGGGAATATGCTCTTTAGCATAAGATCTATAAATGGGGATCTAAAGAAGTAAATAAAAGTCCCTGTAAGAACATCAAAGAGTAATTTTAACAATGAAATTGTTAAAGACTTTAAAGACAGGATTTAAGGACAGACCTTTTCTTGTCCATCCATTTGTAGGTTGGTATATCTTACCACATGACTTTCTTTTTTTAATTTTAAATTTTGTCTCTCAGAAGTACAGTAGGAAGGGGCTGGGGATGTGGCTCAAGCAGTAGCACACTCACCTGGCATGCGTGCGGCCTGGGTTTGATCCTCAGCACCACATACAAAACAAAGATGTTGTGTCTGCCAATAACTAAAAAATAAATATTAAAAAAAAATTTTCTCTCTCTCTCCCTCTCTCTTTAAAAAAAAAAAGAAGTACAGTAGGAAGACTCAGATGGACATTTGGAGAGTCCATATGAGACAAAGCATCAAACACTAGACTGAGACTAGCAAACTTCACTATGAATGGCTTCTGGATAAGATACAACTTCTCTGGAAGTCTCCTATTATCTCATCTACAAAATGAAGGGGTTCATCTCAACCTCGCAAGCCCCCTCTGTCCACAAAGCACTATGATTTGGGCTTCTGCAATTATTATCTGACAGGTTACTGAATTACAGTTACCACCTATTTAATAGAAGTAGAAATTTGGTTTTGTATACTTGAGTGAATTTAACCTTTGAAAACCATTTGCTCCAATACAGTAACTTGAGATGTTATGTTTCTTTAAAAATCATATCACTTCTTGGTGGATACTAATTTTCATTTTGGATAAGTACTTGTTAAACCATTTCTATCTGTGTTGGTATTGGATTATTAAGTATCACAAGAGAGCTGTCTGAGAGCTCTGTGGGAACAAAATCATATGCATTACAATAATTTACCTCTCAACAGTCTATTAATATAGTCAGGTAGCACTTAGAAGTCTTTCCTTGCACCTCAACTGTGTTAAAGTAGTAAAGATTAAAAACTAATTATGCACATAACATCAGTACCCAATATTTGTAATTAATTGTGATTTATAGTACACTAAATAATAAACCAGATTGGAATTTTTAAAATGTTATGTAAATAGTCATTAAGGTGTTTCTTCTCTATTGCCTTATTCATTTTTAGAAATATATTAAATGAATGTTCATATTTTTTAAAGAGAGAGAGAGAATTTTTAAAAAAATATTTATTTCTTAGTTTTTGGTGGACACAACATCTTTATTTTATTTTTTTATGTGGTGCTGAGGATCGAACCTAGTGCCTCACACATGCCAGGTGAGTGCGCTACCGCTTGAGCCACATCCCAAGCCCAAATGTTCATATTTTTAAAAGCAAATTAAAGTCATGCTCAGCCCAGATAAAGCCCACTGAATGTGATTATTTAGCAGCAATACAGCTTGTTTTTAATGGACTTTTCCTTAAGTCCACTGTGATACTCTGTGTTTAAAAGTGAAAAGAACTCTGGAAACAATTTCTGTGAATTAAATTAATCTATTAGATAGAGACAATCCTTGGGAAATCATGAATTGTGTTAGAAAGGGAGGTCAGTAAAAGTAAATTTGGGGTCATGTTCCTTTCAAGATGCTACAAAACCATGCTAACGTTTAACTTATATGTAAATGAACTGAGCTAAACATCAGATGATACCTTCAAATCCTACTAGTGACACATAGACACCATGACACTGTAGAGTCCTTAGACATCCTCGATTTCTAAATATTCCCTCATCATCGGTAACTAATCCTGGCAACTCCATAATTGGTGATTAGTTCCTTGGTATATGGAGAGGGTAGAGAGGGTGCCATCAACACTACCTTATTTGATTCATTATGTACCTGCAAACAATAGTGGACACAACGACAGATGCTAAAATAACTAACTATTCCTTGTTGAATGTTTACTGTGTTTCAGATGGAGTTCTGGGAAGGAAGACCTTACTTTAGAGAAACATCTTTATCTTTGATATGAGATTTGCTCTTAAATTTGGCCCTACACCTGCCCTACATCTTTTTTTTTTAATTTTTAATTTTTTTTTTTTTTTAGGTCTTTATCTGTTCTAGGATCCTCACTTCCATAGGACATTGCTTGACCAGACATGGAGTTCTTGGGGAAAAAATTCTATTTTATTCATCTTAATATCTGAATGGCAGCACATCTGGTGGCTTATCAGCATAATAGCACAAATGTTCTTTCTACTCCCCTCCATATTTCTATTATAAAATATCTCCAACAAGAATACTATTACAAAAGTGTGAGGAATGCCAACCTACTAAGCCAGTGGTTCTGAGACAAGGTGATTGTGTCCCCTAGAGGACACTTTGGAAATGTCAAGAGAATTTTTGATGGTCATGACTTGAGTAGATGCTACTAGCATCTAATGAGTAGAGGCCAGGAATTTGCTAAATATTCTATTATGCATAGGGAAGTGCTACTTCTCAAAAGACATCCGGCCCCAAATGTCAACAGTGCAAAGACTGAGAAACTAAGAAAATCTTTTAATGATCCAGTTATTTTTGAAGCCATTTTCTATCCCTCTTTCACTTCCTCCAACTTTCTGAAGTAGGTGTCCCTAGGCATGATTTTATGTAGGTACTCTTAATGTATTATCTAGTAATATATGTATCCATGAAAACACAGTGGGTGTTTTGAATGTCCTCTGTCAATATTATTCATTGAATTTTAAACTTAAAATTTTGTTTTTGAGTTCTATTTTTATAAATTTATACCTACCTGATTCTTTTAAATAGCAGAATAGCATTCAATTTCTTTACTCACCTTTTGATAGACATTTAAATGGTATCTGATTTTTTTTTAAAGCTGCGATGATTCTGTGAACTATTCTCGTACGTGGGTGTGCATGCCCGTGTTCCTTTGGGGTTTACATAAAAAACCCAACTCTCTGGATAGGTCCGATATACATTTCCACCAGCTGTAAGTATGAGTTTCCATTTCCTCATGTCTTCTCCAGGGTGTCATATTGTCTTATTTAGTTTTTGTGAGAAATTCCTTTTACATTGTAGAATCGTCTGGGAGTCCTTAACACTTGATCTTAACAGATTATCAAATTCCTTTACATTTTACGGGACAGTCATTATACTATGTCTTATTTCCATTACCTTCTATTCATGTTTGGAAACACATTTAATGAATTTGAGCCAGCGCCCTCTTGGACCAGCTGCAGTGCCTCTTATTCAACTGTCATCGAAGCATCCACCATGCCTGAGGTTGAAATTTCAGGCCGGAGTCAAAAACTCTGGGGACACCAGGACTCTTCCTTTACCTTTGACCACACGTAGGTAACCACTAAATTTATCTTTTTAATGCATCCTTTTCTCTTTACCCCACTGCAATCTCTTCATCTGGGATTTTATCATTTCTCATGGAATTTCTTTTTTTTTTTAAGAGAGAGAGAGAGAATTTTTTAATATTTATTTTTCAGTTTTCTCTGGACACAACATCTTTATTTTATTTTTATGTGGTGCTGAGGATCAAACCCAGCGCCCTGCGCATGCCAGGTGAGCGTGTTACCACTTGAGCCACATCCCCAGCCCTTCTCATGGAATTTCAACAACATCCTAACTGATTTCCTTGTCCCTAGTACTATTCTTCTTAAATTTGTTTTTCACCCACGATGCAAAATAGTCTTTCTAAAACAAAACTGTTCGTAAAATCCTTTATGCATTATTTAATTTTTTGCAGGGGGTGTATTAGAGATGGAATCCAGGAGTAGTTTACCACTGAGCTACATCCCCAGCCTTTTTTTTTTTTAATGTTTTATTTTGAGACAGGATCTTACTAAGTTGCTTAGGGCTTTGCTAAGTTCATGAGGCTGGCTTTGAACTTGTAATCCTCCTGTTTCTGCCTCCCAAGTTGCTGAGTATCTGCATGCACCATAACATGACCTAGCACCTGCTTGCCTTTCCAGCTTTCTCACTCACTAGTGTTCCCTCCACAGTCCTTTCTACCTTCCAGCCACATGCAACTACCAGTTTTCCCTGCAAACCAAGCTTCCCATACCCCTGCCCTTGCACATGATGCTCTCTGTACCACAATGTCCTTAACAAACTCTGTTCAGCTACTTTTCTTTTTATTCTTGTGTCTCTCTGATGAGATCGCCCCTGGGATGTCTTCCCTCAAACTTCCCCCACCCCAGGGAGGGTAAATGTCTGTCTTTGTACTACCCTGACAATGTGATCCCTGTCCATTGATGTTGTCTTTTTCCATATCTAATGTGCTCAGTAGAAATTGAACTTCTACAGGACAAGGTGGGTCTCTTCATTATCCTCACATCTCTAATTCCCAGTGCAGAATAGGTGTTCATTAAATGAGGAGGAGTAATGGTAGAGGATTCCTTAACTTGGAAGTATCCCACACGCCCTCAAGTCAAGTATCCACATAGTGGTAGATGCTGGGGGTCCAGAGAGCTAATACACTCTCTTTGAAATCTTGTGTAAAAAGACAGAAGATCTCCTGTTTTCTCTGCAGGATTCCACAAGCCTCAACTTGCCATGCTGACCTGCTTAAATGTCCTACTTTACTTAAATTTACTATATTGCAGAATGTGTTCCTTCTAGAGGATTTTCATTAGTTTTTAAAGCCCACGTGCATCTTTTAAAAAAATGTTTGCCACATGTTTGACATTCATTTACACTTTACTTTTTTTCTATAAAAAAGAAAAATGTAAATTGATGTTCAAATGCCTTTGGGCTTTTTAATAAATATAACTTTCAAGTCGTTTTTCTTTCCATGGAATTATTACAAAGGAAAATGCCTTTGAACAATAGAAGGTCATGGCTCAATCCCAAACAAAATAAGTGGTATTTTAGTGGGTTCCAAACTTGGTTAAAGCCCTTATCCCAGAGCTGTGAACCACAAAGCCCCAGTTGCATTTATTCTCTTCCTCTGTCAGAGGGAACAACAAAGGGTACTGACCTTTTATTTATATTTGCAGCTTTAAAGCATAATTTGTTCAAAGAAAGGGTTCTGTACTTGGAATGAGAACATCTGGGTCTAGCCTTGACTCATGGGTAGAAGAAAGTCAGGCACTCACACTCTCCCTCCTTTGTCAAGCTGGTGGGGGAATCCAGTGACATGGACATGAAAGTCAGTGGTACACAGCGTTCTCCTCATGGTCTGCTCATGGGACAGTGAGTGAATGCAGCCTCTTGAGAGGAAGTATCTGGAGACCTTCTTTAAGAAATGCATCCTCCGTCAGCAAAACACATTATAAAAATATTCATTGGGTTAGAAAAATGTTATAATCTAAGGGAACATCTTGGGAGCTAGTCAGAAAGATTAATGGATTATTAAGTGATTGTTGAAAATTATAGATTAAGAACATCAAGATATAATACATGAAAAAAAGCAAGGGTCAGTGCATTTGGGATTGTTCCATGAAGTGGGGAGAAATACACACATGCACATCATAATGTATACGATAATATAGTATCCATATCACAGATCAATACAGAGTACTTTTGCTTAGTAGGCTATATCCAAAAATATGCAAGTGGTTGCTGTTGAGGACAAAGCTTGGAGAAAGCTTGTTTTTCATCTTACACTACTCTACACTTGCATTTTAATGGTAGGTACATGTCAGGACAACGGGCTTACAAGACATTTTTGTTTCTTCTTCATTCTCTTCTTGATACATGAAACACACAATTTTTAGAAAATGTTTAAAGAATGAAAAAAAAAAAAAGTTCAGTCCATGGCTGAGGCAGGAGCTCAGTGGCAAAGCGCTTGCCTAGCATGTGTGAGGCACCGGGTTCCATCCTTAGCACCACATAAAAATAAACAAATAAAGGCATTCTGTCCATGTACAACTACAAAACAATTAGTCCATTAGAAAGGAAGATATGGCTGGATCTTCTGCCCTTATCCTGTCATAGAGAGCACATGCTTTGGAGCAAACAGATTTGGGTTTGCATCCTAGCCACACCCTTACTTTAGTTGTAGCTCCCTGGGAAAATTACTTGTGCTCCCTGAACCTGTGTTTCCCTATATGAAATTGGGAGCAATAACCTAGCTTTTAAGACAATTATGAGAGTTAACTTATATAATAAATAATGCATAATAATACACAATAAATAATGCATAAAGTTGCATACAGCTTGTAACATAGCAAACCCTCATTAAGTTATGTTTATAGTTATGGTTTTTGTTATTATTATTATCATCGTTATTATTATCACAGTAAGATAGCTACCACCTTTAAACCCCTTTGTTCATTAAGAAACCTATTTCAAGTGATTTAGTTCTCAGCTTTGTTTCGGGCTAGTTTTAGGAAAAAGAAATATGAGAGTGTGTATCTAGTATGGTCTAGCTATTACAGCCAAGGCTTAGACTTGAGGTATAAACCAAATATGTTGGAGCTTCCGGTTTCATTTGAAACACATTCCTCATTTACTGTCTATGGCCCTGAATGTCAAGGCCACATTTCTTGGAACTCCCATCTGACACATGGCTTTTTAGCCAGCTCATAGTATTTAGCTTTCCCATTTCTATAAGAAGCTTCACTGTTGGGTTTGGACTCTAGAATCCCCTGGTCTTGAGCTTCATGTCCTTCAGCGGCCCATTGTGAAGGGCCTCCCTGGAACAGACTTTTCTAGAGTTAGAAAAAGTTAAAATGCACTCCTGACCCAAAACCCATTTCTTGACTCTGAAAAGAAATTGTTCCTGGAAGCGCTTCAGGGGAAAGATTTGGAGGAGCAGCTTTCCATTTTGCCTTGAATTGCAAACTCACATTAAAAAACATTAAGGATAATAAACTGGAAATTCAATTACCAGGCTTGAAGCCAGAACACCGCACACTCGATTTGGATTTGCATCTTAACTTATAGCTTGTTCTTGCCAATATTACTTACAATTCAGACCTTTGCTCATGGTATAAAAAGCACTTAGTGCACAGATGACTTCTCACCAAGTGCTTTTTGATGGACCTGCCCAAATGTCGATTTGAGTATGAGTTTAAATTAGGAGGAAATGTAAAATATGTCCCTTTTATTTTTATGTTTTTATTTTTGCATGTTGGGAATCCATAGAACTACATGACAAGGGTTTCAGATTTCTATACAATGCTGAGTGTCTATTTTTGGATGCCAATCAAGGATTCCATTGGGTCTACACTGTGACTTACCTACAAATTTCTCATAATGAGATGTTAGTTACCAGTGCTAGTTATGATGTTTCCTAATAGGGGGGCTGGAAAACAATAAGAGAATTTGCTATGGTCTTGCCAAAAAGCAATTGTAAGACTATGAAATTTTGACTTGACTTGATTTTTTTAAAGATATTTCAAGGTGGATGTCCCCAGTTCCTAAAGAGTGACATTAAGACATGAAGGTCCTAGGCAGTTCCTCTAAAGCTCTGTCCTTTACCCACTGTGTGACTATAGATGAATTGCTTGAACTTCCTGTGCTTTGATCCTCTCATCTACACAACTGGGATAAATATGAGAGCATCTATCTTATAGGATTGTGCAATGATTAAAGAAGTTAATAATGCATGTGAAACTCTTAGAATAGTACTTGGCACTAGTACTCAATAAATGTTAATTTTTATTATTATCAGGTGTGACTCATAAAAGCACACAAGAATAACTATATTTTTCTTCTTGGGAATGGAGAAAACGGTGGTTTCCCCTTGGAAAGCTCTGAGGATTTTGGCTTCTCTCTGTAGCAGTGAATCTGAATCTTGGATGCACATTGGTATCACCTGGTGTCAAAGTATAATTTTCGAAAGTTGAAAACTTGAATCTGATACAAATATATAGTGAGTATTGCCAAAGGCTGGTTTGATCTGTTTAATGAAGGAACCAGCAGGATGAATTCAAACTGCTTCGAAGAGAATTAGAAAGACTAAGTAGATATCAGTCCTCAAAGAAGGCTAGAATAAAATTGCTCGGTCAGACACAAAACTGGTTAATGGGGCGAAAAAAAAAAAAGACCTACAGTCTTGGAACTGGACAGAAATTATTAGCATCTCTACTGGGGAACAATGGTATTTGTATAATCATTGGACAATAATCTACTTCATTGATATTAGTTGTTTACAATGTGAATTAGACAACCTGCTTGTTACCATGGTGCACGCCTGTAATCCCAGCCACTTGGAAGTCTGAGGCAGAAGGATCATGAGTTCAAAGCCAGCTCCAGCAACAGCAAGGTGCTAAGCAACTCAGTGAGACCCTATCTTTAAGTAAAATACAAAATGCTGAGTGGTTCAGTGACCCTGAGTTCAATTCCTGGGAAACAGAACCTTAGCTGTTAGTAGATTTTTTTTTTTAATGTTACCCAGGATTAAGGAGAAAAAAAAATAAGTTAAAAGATAACTACATAGCTTTTTAATGTCATGCTGGAGCATTATCTAACAGGCCCACTCAAAGGTTGTCTAATTCTTTTTTTGGAAAGGGATACCAGGGACATCTGTGACATGCTCTGGAAGGGTACATCAACTCTCCAGTTCTCCTTTCTCTGCCCCGCCCCCCTGCAAAAAAAAGCTGCCTAACAACTGATCATGAAGGAACATTCATTGGAGAATTCTCTCCTCTCTTCCTAAAACTGAGTGGGTGCAAAAGCATTTACTTGTATTAAAGGTTAGCAAATACGTCTGTCTACTCTAACCTGGGTCATTCCATTGAATTTAATTTACTAACTCTTTAATTCAGTACATAACATTGAACATGTACCATGTTCTTGCTACTACATAAAAGTAGAATGTTGTCAGGAAATGAAATAAACTCAAAGACCAATGATTCTCAACCCGAACAGCACATTAGAATCACCTGGAGAGTTATGTGCCCTTAATTCCCAAGCCATAGGTTCTGATCAATTCCTCTGAGGTGTGGCTTGGGAATTAAGGGCACATAATTCTCCAGGTGAGAGAGAGGGAGAGAGAGGGAGAGCAGGGGGTGGGCAGAAAAAGAACTGGAGAGATGATGTACCCTTCCAGGGAATGTCACAGATGTCCCCAAAGACCTACTTCCTCCAGTGAGGACCCACCTCCCAGCTGTCCAATCAACAATGAGTTGGATTAATCCACTGAAGAGGTCAGAGCCCTCAGGATCTGATCATTTCCAAAATGTTCTACCTCTGAACATAAGACTTTGGTGGACATTCTAGATCCAAACCATAATAACCAATTTAAAAATCCTTTGGAGGTGACTAAACTTTCCTTCTTACCTGTTCTAGAAAAATCCTTTCTGTCAAACACAATCTTCCTCTTTTCTTTCCTGGAATATGGCTGAAGTTTCAGTCATTTTTATAAAGTTTTCAGAGTGAATCTTTTTATTACAAGATGAAAGTAATTAGTTTTGGTGTTTTACTCTCACAACCTCAAAGGTCAACGTAACAACCTAACTTCTTTTGGCTCCAGGCGTCCCATGTTTTCCCTTCAAGGTGGTGGTTCCAGTGACGTGTTCCTGACAGTAGCCAGTAATGTGCACTGTTCAGCGGGCGGACACCTCAGCTGTCTTTTCCTTATTGCCATCTGTGCTAAAGGAGTCCTCAGTCTTTCCTTTCATCTCAATTTTCTCACTCTTTTTGCTTTTATTTAGTATTCTATAACAGGTGAAAATATCTTCATTACTACCACCAGAATTAGTCTTAGGGGAGGAAGGTGCTGGTGTAGGAAAAATAGCATTAATAAGAGCTTAGATTCAAGATGAGACTCTGAAAGGATGGGAGGGAGTTGGCTAAGATTTAAGAAGGAACAGATAATGGCTGAATTTCTCTACTTGGGACAAATAAAGAGATTTCCATCTGCTCCTGAGAGGGAGAAGGAAAGACAGGAAAGACCAGAGAAGAGACAAGGTGTTGGGGAAGGCTGGATGCTAGACCTCGTGAAGAGGAGCCAGGGTAAGTCTTCTGGTGACAGAGCATCTAAAGGATGTGTAAGAACAGAATGAATTAATTTTTAGATCTTGGCCATGCCCTGGCATCAGTCTTACCTCTTCGTAACCTGCTCCCCACACCTGCAGTACAATCTATTTCACGTGCAAACGCGCATACACACGTGCTCACATAACCCACACGTGCGCACATAACCCACACGGACAGTAAACAGGTGTGCGTGTGTAAGTTACAAAAAGTAGCCTAGAATTTTATGATTGAATTAAGGTAACAGACTCAACATACATGGAAGCAATAGCCCAAACCATGAGGAAACTGTGATTATGAAAATCTTGAAGAGGACTTTGGATGTACTGAGTTTCTGGTGTAATATCAAGGCAGTCTGTGTGAACCACAGGTGGGGTCACATTGAATTCAGGCTTTCCACAAAGACTTAAGGAAAAAATGAAGAATGAATGAATCTCTACTAGACACTTTGCAGGATTTCAAGATCATTCAGTGAGGCCTTGTCAGAGGGCTTCTGATTTATGGGAGAGAGATATATACAAAGAGCTAGACCTTCAAGCCAGGAAGACTAAGTATCTTAGAAGTATAAAATAAGAATGACTTCAAGAACTCAAAAATCTAAACACCAAAAAAAAACAAATAACCCAATCAACAAATGGGCCAGAACCTGAACAGACACTTCTCAGAGAGGATATACTATCAATCAAAAAATATATGAAAAAATGCTCATCATCTCTAGCAATCAGAGAAATGCAATTCAAAACTACTCTAAGATATCATCTCACTCCAGTCAGAATGGCAGCTATTAAGAAAACAAACAACAACAAGTGTTGTCAATGATGTGGGGGAAATGGTACACTCATATATTGCTGGTGGGACTGCAAATTGGGGCAGCCAATTTGGAAAGCAGTTTGAGATTCCTTCGAAATCTGGGAATGGAACCACCATTTGACCCAGCTATTCCTCTCCTTGGACTACACCCAAAGGACTTAAAAACAGCATACTACAGGGTCACAGCGACATCAATGTTTATAGTAGCACGATTTACAATAGCTAAACTGTGGAGCCAACCTAGATGTCCTTCAGTGGATGAGTGGATAAAAAAAAAATGTGGCATATATACACAATGGAATATTACTCAACATTAAAAAAGAACAAAATCATGGCATTTGCAGGTAAATGGATGGTGTTGGAGAAGATAATGCTAAGTGAAGTTAGCCAGTCCCCCAAAACAAATGCCAAATGTTTTCTCTGATATAAGGAGGCTGACTCATAGTGGGGTAGGGAGGGGGAGCATGGGAGGATTAGATGAATTCTAAATAGGGAAGAGGGGTGGAAGGGGATTAGCAAGGATGGTGGAATGTGATGGACATCATTAAACAAAGTACATGTATGAAGACTTGAATTGGGTGTCAACATATTTTATATACAAACAGAGATATGAAAAATTGTAGTATATATGTGTAATAAGAATTGTAATGCAAAAAAACCCAAAGTACATGTATAAAGGCATAAATTGGCGTAAACATACTTTATATACAGAGATATGAAAAATTGTGCTCTATATGTGTAATAAGAATTATAATGCATTCCACTGCTGTCGTGTACTTAAAAAATAATAAAATCAATAAAAGAGAGAGAAAAAGAATGACTTCAAGGTAAAAGAGTTCTCTCCTAATGAGGAAATTAGTAATAATCATTCCCATTCGTTAGGTAAGGAAAATACATTGGTGTAACCAAAACCCCTCTTACAACATACAACGTATTTATTCCTATATGACATTTCTCTATCCCTCCATCCGAGAAATACCCAGTGACCTTTTACTCTAGGCAACCACTGACCTGACTTTTATCACCATGGATTAGATTTCCACTTTGTGCTAAGTGTTCACTTGTATTATCTCATTTGATCTGCCTAGAAGTCCCCTGATGTAAGTACAGTGACCATCTCTTTTGTAAAGATAGGGGGCACAGGCTTAGTTTAGTGAGTGATTTGCTCCAAATCAAGGTGTTAGAAAAGGTCATATCTGCCACTGGGTCCCAAAGCTAATTTCAAATCCCCCTAGTCTTATCTAATCCATACAGGGACACTATGAGCAAGAAGAGAGAAATTGTAGGATACGTATAGACAGTAGTGGGTAGCCTGGCTAAAGTATATGAGGAAAAGAAAGAAAAGTTTTGCCAGAATTTGTGGGTTTTGATGAGTGTCTCTTTCACCCAGGTGAAGGGTCATGTATATTTGTAATCCCCTGATATTTGAATTCCACTGACCATAGAGCTTGCAGGTTTGAATGATTTTTATATATCAGAGAGTGCCCTATTTATAAGGCAGAGGATAACTCCCAGGTGGACCTGTGTAATATTAGGTGTCAACTTCATAGTATTTGCTGTTATTTATACATATGCATGTACACATTTGTACAGAAATAAATACACATAGTACATAAGGGCATCTGTGCTGAAGTGTGCAGCCAAGTGTCAGCACATTATCAGATTTAAATTAGCTGCCTGACTCTATTAATAGCCCTGATTTTTCAGTTTCTAAAATGAAATCCTTCAGAACAGCTGGACTGAGATCTGAAACAGAATGGAAGAACACTGCTGTAAGCAGGAGTAGTCTGTCTACAACTGCTAAATAAAGTTTGTAACTTCATAGGTTTGTGCAGATGCCTATAAAAGAACCCTGGAAATGTTAAGTGCTTTTTTTTTTTTTTTAAAAGCATCATCATTTCTAACCAGTGAAAGGAATGGGTGATGCCTTATCAATCGTGGGGTTTGGAAAACCCCTTTGACATCCCATTAAAATTAGAAAATAAGGCTAAATCCAGGAACAGACAGGGTCCATGTTGGCTGCATGGCTTATTGAAAGCATAGCATGAAGGCCTTCATCCACCCACCCAGATCATCTCTCATCAGCTTGTGAATTCTGGATTCCCACCATTTACATTTGGACTTTCAGAACACCTCACAGTCCAGTCTGATGTCCATCTGTATTTCACTTCTTCTATTCTCCCCACACCCACCTGTACCCATAAGCACTAATTGTTCCTGCCTCATGGTTCCCTGAACATGTGGTACAGTGTGTTTGTTAGATCCTTTGCCCAACCCACATGTCCTTTCTTCCTCTATCAAAAATGCTACTCTGTTTTCTAAGTTCATCCCGAACAACCCCTCCCCAGGACATTAGCAAAACACTCCTCCGCCACCTCCCTGGCTGCTCAGGAAGAATAAATTGTGTCCTCCCTGCTCTTCCCAAAGCACCGTGCTCTTGACCTGTGATGAACAAGTATCACATCTCCTTCATGGTCTCTGCCTCTTGCTTGCTTGAGAGCGTCTAGCTCCTTGTGACTCTAATGTCTGACCCTGGGGCCAGTGGCATTGGTTTCACCTGGATGATTGTAAGAAAATCAGAATATCAGGTCCTGCCCCAGATCTACTCTCTCAGGAGTTCGTTTTAACAATGTCTCCAGGTGGATTCACATAAACATTAAACTCAAGAAGGCTGTCCTAGAGAGCAGAGAACATGGCTTAGTGATCTTTTGCTCCATCACAGTGCCAAGATTATATATATATTAATTCACCAAACAGATGCATGGAACCATATACCAGACACTGTATTAGGAGTCAGGAGTTGAAAGGTGACTAGGATTTTGAAGTGTGTGATCCTGGAATAGTTACAAGTGTGGCTGGAGTTTAGGATTCAAGAGATGAGGTGAGAAAAGACCAAGTCCATTGAAAGTCTTGAAGATCTAAGGGCCAAATGCATCTACAAGACATAAGACTGGAAAGGTTTATTGGAAAGAATTCAGTCGGTTCCTTTACTGTGGGATGGCTCACATCACTTAATATATTTGTGTCTCTTGTCTTTATAATGTGGAGCAAGCCCCAAACTTATTTGGTCATGAAATCTTTATTTACTTACTTGCTTAAGCATGGCCCCTCTTATGAGATTGTTTTTCAAAACGTTTTTCAAAATGTTCATTGGGAATCTTTTTTTTTTTTTTAATTTGGCTTGGAAACAGTGTTTGTATTGTCTCATATAGTGATTTAATTATGAAGCAGTTAATGTTTCTTCTCAATCATCCTGTAAACTTCTAGAGAAGAAAGAGGAAACTTACTGCAATCCTCACTTTTTTGTTTGAACTCAGGGCCTTGTGCATGTGAGGCAAGCACTCTACCAACTGAGCTATATTCCCAGCCCACAACTCTCACATTTTTAATCAGTATTATTGAAAGCTGCCCCATGTCTGCCTTGTGACCAAGAAGAGAGTGAAGGCATGGTGGGTGACTGATAAACCCCCTATTGACAGTAAGCCGAAGGAGACTTGAACATGGTAGGGAAGACACTTGAATGTGGTTGTAATTCTGGATCAGGCATTAGCTGTGTTGATTGTGAGCCAGTCATTTACTGTCTCCAGGGCCCCAGCAACCACTTTATCAGCAACAAGCTACTGGGGACAGTCCCCTATGTGGTTTGAGTCTGCAAGTTTATGAGTCTTCAGAAATGTAAGATGCCATTAGAAAAGAGATTGGTATTAAATATGAGAGACAATTCTATATTCTACTTTCTTGGAAAAAGTGTTTGAAATTTAGAGAGTCAACTCTCAAGAAAATTTAGAAGTCATCTGTCCCTGAAGCCAGGAGATGAACGCAAAGCCTTCCAGGGAGAGATGTTTCAGGCCTGAAATTCCTCATTCTGTAAAATGGGAATAGTATCCTCTGTTTCCTCCACCCTTATTCATTCTGGACTGGACTGAATCTGAGAAGATTTAGCCTTACTAATTTAAAAGGTAGCTACTAAAACTATAATTAGACAATCACCACATCAAAAAATTGATTATGTGCTGAATTCTAAAGCATTAACACTGGATTAAAAAAAAAATCATGTTGGATGCTTACATAACATGACTTTCCAAATGGCTTAAAACACTTAATACTGATTACCTGAAATGTTCAAGTTTCATTTTATGGATGGAGAAACAGAAGTCTAGAGGGAGATCACCTGACCCATATCCCTTTAATGTCCTATACGGGGCTGGACTGTGCTCCTGGACCTCATGTTCCCCAGTCTGGTCTTTGTTCCTACCACAAATATGCAAAGAATCTTCACTTTGACCTCCAGTCCGGTTAATAAAAGCTGTCTTCATCATGAAATACGTGCATGTGTATTGTGAGCTGCCTGTTTATATATTTCCTGAAACCTGCAGATAAACAATAATTGGAAATAGCCAGTGTGCTTTGGCAGGTTTGAAATACTGTAATTCTTAATGTAAGTCCAAATGCTTCTTGTGATAAGCAGCCTTCACTTACTCGAAATTGTGGCTCATGATTAACTGGCAATTGGCTGGTATTCATTATGAGACGTATCCTGTAAATCTCCCCACTGGTGGGGTCCCAGGCAGGTCTGAGGCCAGCCACCTCCACAGTGTGGTAGAGGCTGGAACGGAGACCAGAACCAGTTCCTGCTCCCCAACCTGGATCTGCCTCCTAGTTCCTGGCAGCCCAGAGAATTCATGTATTTCAAACTCCATTTCCATCTCAATGACATTATGCCCGATGCGATTGTTCCTTCCCCTGGCAGGACCCCTCCACCAACCTTGCTGTGTTATCTCCCCCTTGGCTTCCTCCATCGCAGGACTTGTAGCTCCTTATGATCTGTTGAACATTAATATTCACTAACTTGCTCCAGGGAGCTACGCTTCGCCGAGCGCATTTTCACCTGAAAGGAGTTGTTTAATATAAACATTTGGTTAATATTCTGTACATTTGAAAGTATTTTATCAGCATCGGTGTAGGACCAAATGTCATTTAAATTCAATGGGAACTGATTATGCGCCAAGAATCGGTCCTTTCCAAAAGAGTGTGTTTTCCCCCTAATATAATGTATACATTATAAAACTCACTTACACGGTTGATGGGAACACTTTGTGGACAAACTAGCAGGCCTGCATTGCATCTGACAGAGTATTCATCAGCTCTGATGCTGGTGTTAAATGGGGGAAAATATTATACAATATTGCTTTAAAAACTGTCTAAATATAATTATCAACATCTCCGGAGTGATAATAATTATCATAACAAGAGCTCATCAGAGGAAACACACAGTTTGATGAGGATCTCCTCCTGAGTTCCTGCCCCCTTGCAGAGGAAGGAGGCGATAAGCAACCGTAGCTGTTTGAACTTTTCTTTGGGTCCCTGTACAATTTCTCTTTACCTGTGTCTCGGTGAAACTCATTACTCCAAAGTGTCATTCGCTAGACAATGCAAGAGCTCTGAGAAGGTCTGAAATAGACGAACAGAAAATAGATTTCTGGCTGGCTTCTGAGGTTTGTTGGAGTTATACTGCACACTTTTGGCTAAAGTCCTCGCAAAAACAAACTACTGTGTCTTTCTACTGAAGGCCCCTGTTGGATATTCAATTTTCTCTAAACTTGTTTACCTTGGGAAATACAATTTACTAAAAAGTGAATAACACACACACACACACACACATGCATCTATATGATAAAATAGGTAGCTATTATAGGCAAGAGCAAGGGAGATAGGGAAGGAAACTCACATTGGCTCTCAGTTGGCTATTACAATGACCACCTTCTTGTGTTTGGACAATCTGGAGAAAATAGACAAGGTCTATGCAAGAAAAATTCTCAACATGGCAAAATTGGCACAGGTGCATTAAGCCGTGACTGGAAATCACAGTTACTGCTCTAAATACTTCACATATGAGAAGGGAGATTCCCAGGCAAAATATAAAAACCCACCACATGGTAGGCCTATTCCTCTCCAGGGGTGACCTGCTCCATGCACTTTGGAGGGTACTTCCATTTCACTGAATAAATCCCTTATGCCTCTTCTATCTATGTCTGAAAGTCCTAATTGGCAACATAACCACATACATATTGTCGCATGAAATCAGACCATTAAACAGCCCAGAATTCTTTATGGTGAGAGAGAATTTGGGCAAGAAGTTGTGCCGCAGTATGGCTGGGCACAATCAGGAGCCACTTGTCAAAAGAAACTAATTTTATTTTTAGAACCACACACGCCAAACAAAACAGCCTCTCAGGAAAAACCCTCAGAGCCCCAACTGCCACCACCGGCTTCCCACAAGCCTCTCTCTCCAACACAAGCTTCTCTCCACCTCCCACAATCCTCCTGCTCTTGAGGCCGATTGGCTGGGTCACGTGGGCGGAGCCAAAAAAGTCCCCCAATGAGCAGCTCCATGGTCTGAAAGGGCAGGGAAACAGCCCAATGAGCATCACCGCAGAGGAGCCAATCAGCTAGGTGTTGCTGGGCCGCTGTGAGCCAATCATCAGCTGGCAGCTGGAAGTTTGCTGGGGCCCCTTCGGCTGTGGCTCTCAACAAAGTTGCCCATCTCATCACGTGTGATGTTGTGCCCAGTGGGTCAGACATCATCAAACTCTAGAACTCATCAGGATTTCCCTCCTACAACTGAACACACCTTGGTTTTCTTTGTCATTCTGATTCACACATTCCCTCTCTATGTCTCCAGGTCTAGCTGTCTAGGAATGGTGACTCTGGTTGCCCTCGTAAAGAAGGTGTCCCTGTTGGACAGTACACCTTTTCAAAATCACTGCATAAGACATGTCTCAACTTACAGAGGGCTGCATTTGGGTTAGGTGCTCATCAGGCACCTGGGTGGTGGCTTCTGTGTAAGTCCCTTGCAAACGTGTTAGCTTAATAGTCAAGGCGATGACACATATTCAGGGTCAGGCCCAGAACAGAGGCCCAGACGAAAACTCAGTGCCATCTGGAACTTTGGGATAGATGGAGCTGCACAGCTCTCTCTGCTCTCTCCTCCGTCGGTGATGGAATCAGTTGACTTGAAGCTGAACATATGGCAGCTACTGTCATAACCCAGAAACCATTCCCTCTGCCATGGCAACCGAAGAATCAGTGCACACTTCTGGCTTGGACTCAATAAACGCACAATGGTACAATGTATAATTTTGTGTGTTTGCTTGTCTGTTCGATTCTAGAGACTTTTGGAATAGCAGTAGAGAATTAATACCTTTTCCTTGAACACACCTCTCAAGTCATTCTGTGAAGAGAGATACTTGGAATTTCTTACATATCTTATTTGACTTCATTTCTGTAGCAGCTTCTTAATGGAACCATGTTTTGTTTCCAAATTTCAGGGATGTTATTCATCCTTGAATGCATTGGATCCAATTCAGTTTCCTCCCAAAGATCTTTGAAATTGATTCACAGTATATTGTTCCTACGTTCTATACCCAAGGGATAGCATGGCGATTAGAAGAACTGCCCTAATGCATCTGACATCTACAGACTAAATAACTTGGCTCAATAGCGATGGGAAAAATCAGAGGCATGCGTTCTGCCTGGTGTTTTTCAGAGTAGGTGTCTTAGTTTTGTTCCACTGTTCATCTTGGTGGTGTGTTCTCTCCTTGCTCAGCCCTGGGGGGTAATTGCATCTTATTGTCTATATCAAAGTAGTTCCATCACATAAACGGTTGGAGGGGGAAGAAAAGAAAAGGGATATTTTCTGTGAGAAAGCATTGCCAGGGGCCATTTCTTCAGACTTCTCAAAACCTCATTCCAAGAAAAGCCAAGCCAAAGAGTTGAAAGGGGTAGAATCGGGGCCTAGGAGGCATGGGGGCTTGGGTTGCACTTCTGTACTTCTTAAGCTGCCTACACAGGGCAGGGAAGTGAAGACTGGTGCATGCAGCTTCTCTGCATGGAATCCGTGTTCCTCTGACTCTCAGCAGTGTGCAGTTTTTCTCTGGGTTGTGCTTACCCATTAGCATTTTAATTTGGCTTCATATAGCACTGCTCTGCAGATGGATTTGCTTTCTTGCTTTTGTTTATTGTATAAGTGACAAACATGAGGGCATTTTCAAGAAGTGAACAAATGCCATGAGGTTGTGAAAAGGAGGTGACTTCTTCTTGCCAAGCCCAGAGGAATGTGAAAGCAGAGATGGCTCTGACAAGGCCCTGTGCAAGTTCCCTGTATTATAACGCTTGGAAGCCTTGATCAGATCCAAATGGGCAGGGGTGGTGGACCCTAGAGAGAGACATGACCCTGAACTTTGCCCTCTGCTATATGGGATGTTGGCTCAGCCGACTCTTCAGAAAGGCACCTTTTCTTTAACGGGGACAACACTTTCTGTGGATTCTGAGCAGCATTTGGAAATGAGACACATATCAGTTGGGGGAGGGGTATAATGATGAATGGGTAGGCTCTTTAGTTTTATAAAACCATTTCCATAGAGGGGTTCCTGTTTTATGAATCCATGAGTCCTTAAGGTCTATTTGTACATTTACCTGGTACTCCCTAATTTATAAATTGAGGACTTCAGTGAACAACTTCCTTGGGGAAGGTTTTTAAAGTAGAAAAAAGACATTTTGTGGTACGGGAAGCACACATACACACACACACAAAAACTATCTTATGAAGCTCATCTATTCCCTATTTATTGGATATCCCAAAACACTTTGCCTTTGTTTAATGTTTGTTGAGATTTAGGGGGATGTACAGTCTAAGTCAGGGATGCCCACTTCTGGTTCTATAGACTTCATATCAGCCCCAAGTTCATAATGTGACTAGACATTGCTAGTCAAGCACAGAACTCTCAGAATCCTTCACTACATGCAGACTGTATCAGTGGATCAGACTCTGTCAACGATACAAGACGAAATAGCCTACCCTTCCAGGCCACCTCCTTTCTTCTATCTCCATAGAGTATAGACCTGAGACCTAACTTATTAGAAAATAAATATTTACCATAATTCTAAAGTAATTTGGAGGTGGGCATTTCTTCTGGTTATGCTTATCCTGGTGTTCATCAGGAGTTTGGTTCCCTGTCAGGGCACATCCTCTAATTCCTGACTGAGCCATGATCCACAGGTATGGCAGGAAGACTTCTTAAAGGGCTCACATGATTCCTGCCCTCTGGTGTTTGCACTTTTTTACTCCTATGCTTGGGTCATGTGCTAAGGCAAAGAGGAAGGGATTCTGCAGATAATTAAGGTCTCAGGTTAGTTGGTTTTGAGTCAGTCTCAAATAATATTATCATGGCTGGGCCTGGCCTAATCAGGGAAGTCTTAAAAGACTGGGCCCTTGATGAGAGAAGAAATGAATTCTCCTACTGGTCTTAAAAGATCCAAAAGTCATTTTGTAAACTCCTATGGAGAGAGCCAGAAAGGCAAGACGTTAAGAACACCTTCTAGCTGCTGAGAGCAGTCCCTAGCCAGCACCTAGCAAGAAAATGGGGACCTGAGACCTATACTTATTAGAAAATAAATATTTATCATAATTCTAAAGTAATTTGGAGGTGGGCATTCCTCTGGTTAAGCCTCCAGATGAAGATGCAGAAGACCAATACCTTGTTTTCAGACTCTTGGAGACTCAGCTAAAACATGTTGGGCTCTTGAACCTCAGAAGCTATGAGAGATAATCCCATTATGCTATGTGAACCTATTAAATTGGTGATGAGTTGCTACACTGTTACATAAAATGAATGTCCCAGGCCAGAAGTAAACAAGGATACATGATCCTCTCCTTGGCCTTTTCTACTGCCTTTCAAAATCAGCAAACAAACCAGGTTTAGAGAGTCATATCGGCTTTTCTTGTAGGAAAGTGAGTCTACTACAGTCAAACCTGTGTCTGGGGCTTCTGCATCAGCAGAGCCAACCAAATAAGGTTTGAAAATACTGGAAAAAATAATTGCACCTGTGCTGAACATGTACAGATATTTTCTCTTGTTTTTATTCTCCAAATGATATGGTATAAACTATTTGCCTCTCATTTACATTGCATTAGGTATTATAAGTAAACTAAGGATGGCTTAAAGTATGTGGGGAAATGCGTGTAGTTTATATGTAAATACTGTACCATTTTAGAGGACTTGAGCATCTGCAGATCTTGGTACCCAGAAAGGTCCTAGAACTAATCCACAGGGATATAGAGATGGCTGTGTAATAACATCCGTAAAACATGCATAATTCTAGGGAATTACATAAATTTTAAAGGCTTCTATGCCTCAGTAATTATTTCTAGTTCATATGAAAAATCTAAAGAACTAGGATCAGCTCTCCTCCCCTTCTTTACTCTGGTACCTAGGGTGGACACTCTGTTAGATGCGACTTGTTCAAGGATAGAATAGGTCTGGTCATTGCCTTAGAAAATCACAGGGATGCTGTAGGGTGAGCCCCATGTTAGAAGGAATTTGGCAGCCCCCAGACCCTCTTTTAGAAATTCTTGCATTTCCAAGTGTTGGGCGGTTAGTCCTTCGTTTCTCTCCATTCCCTGCTCCTTTCTCTCGCTGAGCATCTCATCTCCTTCATGGTGGGAGCCTGTTTTCTCTAAGGTATTTGGCAGGAAACAAACATTATTAATCATTTACATTTTGAAACATTCCAGACAACAGTCTGTGTTCTCACTGCGCCATTGCTCGTGGCTGCCAACTTTACCACAATTAACTATTTATCATGGCATTGCTTTATGATGTATAAAATAGATCCCTCCTTTTTTTTTTTTTTAGAAATTTTTTTAGGGGCTTTTATTAATTTATTCTGCAAAATGGAGAGCAACACTATAAGAATTTTACCTACTTTATAAGCTTGTTGTGAGGAGCGGATGAGGAAACAGGTGAGAAATCCTTAGCACTGCAAAGCCTATAAACACATCCTACATAATCTTAGCCATTTTGTTATAATTGCTATGAACTATCTACTAGGGGTCCATCAGTGTACAGAGGCTTAAAGTAGGACAACATAAATCCTGTTCCCACTGTATTCGTGCTGATAGAGCACCTTAGACTACGTATCACCACAACTCCTGGTCACTCAGGGGTGGGCGAGGCTTGGGGGACAGAGTACAAACTGGGGGCCTGAGCTTACTAAAATCAGACAACCGAATTCTTGTGGAGAGGAACTTAACCTGAGAGAGAGAGAGAAGGGGCTTGATATCATGGGAGAAGTTGAGAAAAGTTTCCATTCTGGGCTTTGTCTAGACCAATGAGGATGGAAGGAAAGAACTGAGAGAATGGTGACGGAGTTTCAGAATCAAGAAAGTCTAATCTGTTTGATGTCGAAGATAATTGGGTGTGGGTATTTGGTACCTTAAAAGTGTGCCAAATTGGAAAGAAGTTGGGTTCCATAAGAGTTTCTTCTCTTCCTGGGCATGCAGAAAATCTATTGAAGCCATTAAGTTTTGCAAATGCAGGTAGCCTTATGTATCCATTCTGCATCAGATTCAACCACTCATAGATCAAAAATATTTTTAAAAATTCTATCTGTACAGAACATCTACAGACTTTTTCCTGTTATTATTTCCAAAACAATGCAGTACAATGATTATTTACATCGTATTTACATTGTATTAGGTATTATAAGTAATCTAGAGATGACTTGGGATATATGGGAAGATGTGTAAGTTATATGCAAATATCATGCTATTTTTTAGAAGGGACTTTAATATCCACTGTTTTGAATATCTTCAGGGGTATTAGAAAAAATCCCCCACAGATACTAGAGGATGAGTGCATACATGTGTCTTGGAGTGCATACACATCAACACAAGCATGCATAACATACCATAAAAAGAAGGATGGGCCTTTCTGTGTGTTTCTGTATCCTTGCAATTTGTAGGTATGCTGAACAAAAATGGCCACATGAATTTTTCTGCTGCTCAGCCTGTAGAATTTCTGTGTTTTACATCTTTAGCCCTTTAAAAAAAAATGTCAACCTTTTCCCTGGGTTCTGATCACTGGGTCAGAAGCATTTGAGTTCCTGTCATCAGCTGAGGTTCAACCATGCTAGTGCCAGAAGTAGAAGAATATCATAATCCCAGAGTGATAGAAGGACCTTTCCGAGGAAGATGAGATATCCAGAGGCTTTAAAGGAAAAGTCCGACGAATTTGACCACGTTCAAATGAAAACCTTTGGTTCAGCAAAACACCAGACACAAATTCCAAAGATAAAATTCACACTGGAGAAGCCCATTCTCTCAACCCAGCCAACAGTTCACAAAGAGCAACTACAGGGTAACGTAGAAAAGGAACAAAATGGTAGGAAAATGGACAAGAGCATTTAAGAGGCAAAGACATTAGAAGGAACAGGAATGCCCGATGAACCACCACAGGCTGGTCGATCTTAGTGAAATTAAGAGCTCAGTAAAGATGAAAATGTATTGGAGGTGAAGGTGGATATTTCTCACTGTAAATAAAAACATTGTTGGCAGGAGAGCTGGGTAATTGCCATGCTTCTAGCAAATAATAGACATTTAAAAACTTTGAATAAATGAATCCACTTGTGGGGGGTACCCACTAGGAATAATAAAGAGCAGCATTGGCCAGAGAACTACCTGAGTTTTTGGTCTGAAATCTAAGCAAGATGGAGGCTCCTGTGTCACAGGCCCTACCTTTTGACCAAGATCAAGCACAGTGACTCATCCCAAATCACAGAACTTTTTGTACAGTCTTTTGGTGTGTGTTTGGTTCAGTCTGAGTCTGTGTTTTTGTTCCTTTCTGTTTTTCCTACCTCTTTACCTTTTCTGCCTTGACTTTTAAAAAAACAAAACAACAACAACAACAACAAAAACAACAACAAAAAACCCTTTTCCACAAATACACATATTTGAGAGTTTACTGTTTTGTTTGCAAATCTATTTGCATGATGTCCTCCAACAGTGTGTAGAACTTACAAAATTATTTACTTGATCTCTTTAAGAACCAGCATCCTATATCCTCTCTGTATTAAGGCTAATTTAAGTTCATTACCAAACTATGTCCTGGTGTGTTTCCAGAATATGGACAATCCTTTTTAATCTCAATCAGGCATTTCTTTTCTTTAATTTGGTAATCTTAAAATGTTTTTTTTTTTTTTTTTGGTGGGGGGTAACCTGGGATTGAACTCAGGGGCACTTGACCACTGAGCCACACATCCCCAGTCCTATTTTGTATTTTATTTAGAGACCAGGTTTCAATGAGTTGGTTAGTGCCTTGCTAAGTTGCTGAGGCTGGCTTTGAATTCAAGATCCTCCTGCCTTAGCCGCTGAGCCACTGGGATTAAGGTGCGTGCCACTGGGTCTGGCTAAAATGTCCTTTCATTCCTCTTTTTTTTGTCTTCCTTTTGTACCCCATAAGTTATCAGTCTCTGTATACATTGGACCTCTGTATTATTGTGCCCTGGGTCTCTGCTTTACTATGCCATGTTTAAAATCACCATTTAGTGTCAGGGATTTCTGTGCCTCCATGGAGCCTTTGGCAAAGTCTAGGCACATGTTAGTAAAATCTATCTATAGACATGTTAGGGGCACCTCATGGGTAGAGGTCTGGGATCTTTTATAGTGCACAAAACAGCCACTGCCATAACAAAGAATTAGCAAATCCAAAATATCAAGAGTCGTCATTGACAAACCCTCTCCTAAAGTAAAGCTTGATCCTGATATGTCTGTAATTTCAAATGATTATGGGAAAAAACCCAGAGCTTCCCTGGAATTAATGTGTAGATATTTCCTCCCGCAAATAGTATTCCCTGATATTATTGTTAATGCTGGAAACATTTGGGAGCATGTGTATGTAAATTTGAAGGAAAAAATATAAGTGTGATATTCTTAGTGTATTTAACCCCTGTGTTAAATAATAGATACTATGATAAACCTTGATTAAGCCTTGACTATTTGCATATGCTCAGGGCTTGGGTTATTTGTGTGGGTTATATTTTCTAATTCATGAAAGCTTCACCTCCAAATACTTTCATCTTGACAGTTGTTTTTCAAAACAATGACATTTTCTGACTTAGCCTCTTGCAGTATCTCTGGCTCATGAAGCAAGTTGAAAACCTCAAAATTCTATATGGACTTAGAAGAGGAGTACTGTGGTCATCAACACAGTTTTTCTTAATCATGAGAGAGGACTAAACTGGTAATTGAACACGTGTATTTTCTAAGAGATTTTTTAAAAGCCAATATCTAGCAGTATTGGGTTCCAGTTAATCAACCTTTGACTGAAATTTTATTCAGCCCCTCAATCACCAGCATATATCAGTCTTATCATGGTGGAGAAATCCCATGAGACTACTGTCCTGACTCAGGCTTATTATCTCATTTTCCCATAAATACACATATCTGAGGGCTTGCTGTTCTGTTTGCAAATTCATTTGCATGATTTCCTTCCATATTTCATAGAAGTTACAAAATTAATTACTTGATCTCTTTAAGAATAAGCAACTGTATCCTCCCTTTCTGTACTAAGGCTAATTTAAAAGGAGGAATTTAATTCAATAGTCTCATTGTTTACTTAAATTACACATGTATAATGAGATCTCAGTAGGAAAAGATGCTCAATGCCACCTTTGAGACTCATTCTGTACATTGGGGGCAAAAATATGACTTAATGACTTCTAACCATGAAGTCATTAAGACTGTAGATTATAGCCTTTGGATGGTCAATCTTGTAGATTCCTGGTATCTGATTGATTCTAAAAAGCTAAAAAAAACAGGTTGAGAGAAATGTGGGCAATATCTTTCCAAGGTAGAAATTTCCATTGCCCTCATCACAGTGGATCATCTGGATTTCAGAATTTCCAAAACTAGCTAATGCTCTACATTTGACAAAATAATGTGATAAGTAAAAACAGGACACAGAAAAAAAAATTTTCCCACTTATTTTTCTTTTCTATGGTTATTTCTTGATATTCCCTAACATGTTCTTTACTGAGAATTGGAATAAGGTAATGGGTACAGATATTGTCTACCTGGAGCAAATTTGGGTTGCTATTTTCATTTCTCTATGTTAGTCTGTCTCTCAGTAGTTCTGTGGGGCGAACAATAGAAATAATAAGTGTAAGTGCACATTCTTTCAGAGATTTTTTTTTTAAGTTCAATAAAGATCATTTTCATTTAGGAAAGCAGTTAATGCTGAAGTTATTCAACCCATCAATTTTTTGTATGTTGTGGCATTATTTATACCAGTGGAGTTGGACCACACCACTTGGCTTACACCTAACCATATTTCAAAAAAGTGTTTAAATTTGCTTATAAGGATTAAAAATTACACGAACAAAAAAAGAGATGAAATATTTCAATTATTTTGAGTTCACATTTTACCACTCATGAAATTCTAAAGGCAATAGAAATAGTAGCTAATGTATAGACTCTTCTGGACATTCTTTGCAGCTGAGACAGTGTAATCAACAAGTCATTTGTCCAGTGTTTGCCATGGCTTCATGAAGGACTGAGCTTGACCCTGTGAAAACATCAAAGCGTTATCTGGTAGATTTTATCAACTCCAGGTACACTTCTCTTATCTATCTAGGACTCAGCTATCCAGAAGATCTCTTTAAGAAATAGTCAAGAGACATGAATTAAATCTTGGATCAGCCCACATAGAGTAGTAACGCTAATCCTTACTGAATATCTTGTGACTGGAACTTTGTACATCAAGTCTAACAATTATGATTCTTGGATTCCCAAGCTCATAGCCTTTTTTTAGAAGCAGGAAGTGGTGGTATGGTGATAGATTTCCACGGCTGGCACCCCAATGCCTGAAAGCTTCTGCAAGAAGAGATTTGAAAATCAGATAAAAGACAAAAGTCTCCAGACCAGGAGGGCTTGTACAGGCACATCCAGTAACAAGGCCCAAGGCAGTCATGGATGACAGAGATGTACTTAACACATTGTGCTTAAAAAGACAGAGACACATGTGATATGCCACAAATGTACTCCTTGCCAAACTGTTTAAACTCTTTGAAAAAAAAACAAAAAACTTGGGCATAAGGAAGAAACCCCTTAAGTATCTGGAAAACTCAAGCACTTTGCTGGATTCATTTTTTTTGGATAGCCAAGGGTTTAGCATTATTGATGAAGCAGGACTCATAGTACATAGCAAGTGACAGGATATCATTAAATTTGGGGTCATCCGCCATCACTTTTGATAAGTTCTGAGGGGAAGTGATTGAAAGCTCTAACAGTGAGAGAATATTTACAAATTTGTGCAAGGCCTTGAAGTTGGACTAGAATTTGGAGTAGACGATGGGATTTCACACTGAGTAAATATGAAGTTAATTGCTTGGAGCCTTCGTCCTCACCTTATCTCTGGAAAGTGACCACTTGGGGGTAGGGATTCCAAAAGGGGCGGGTCGTGGTGCCAGTGCCAAACCTTCTCTCTTAAACATTTTTTTGCAGCATCCTTCAATCACATGGGCCTTTCTCAGATCATCCTAAGTCAAAGCATGTTGCTTCAATATGATGCAGGGAGTGCACCAAGGCAGGAGGACCACTTTGTAAGCTCAATTCAAATTCTACAGCCATATCAATAAAGTGACCTTGATCAAGGTGAGCCTGAGCTCTTGGCCATGACACCTGTACTCACAAATCACAGTCCTTCTGATCATGATGAGACAATAAAGGCAATGAATATTTTTTGAACTCCATTATCTTAGAAATGTTACTAAGCATTAGGTTTTCACTGAGTGATGAGATTCTTCAGGATTCCTCTTTTTCCTCTTCACAAACCTAGGACCTTGGGGGGGGGGGTGTCCTGATTGTGGGAACAAACTGCCCTTCAAGACCTTCAATGGTTTGGCCATAATAACAATGTTGTGATTATTAGCACATGTTGTTTAAAGCTCAGCACGAGGGGCAAGCTGTCAAAAAAGCCTCCTTCTTTCCAGCATGTGGGCTAGGAAAGAATATAAAAATGGGAATTATTTGGTTGATCAAGTGAAATGTACTAGGGAATTATAAAAATGTAGATGGCCAGACCAAGAAAGAGAGAACAGCTATGATTTCTAGTCTGTCCAGAGGTTTGGAGAGAGTTTGATAATGATCAATGATTGCCCGTTGGAGCCAGTATGGCCTATTAGGTTTAAGTACCCAGGATGGAAATCCTAATCAATCAAACGAGGGGGGCAGTGTGGCCACTCAGACAAGATGAACTTATTTCCATCCAAACCACCACTTCATTTACCAGGAGCAAGGCTTGTTGTGTCTCACTGAGAACTGTACTCTGCTCAAGTTTTGCTCCTAATGAGAATGATCTCCCTGGTCTAATTGGTTGGAGAGTAAATCTCAGTCTGTGTCCCCTGGGGAAATCTACAAATGCTCAGGGCTCATCTCTCATCACCATCTAGGCCCACCCCGTTGAATCCTCCTCACCATTGGAGCTGAAATGATCTATTTAAAATGTGAATCTAACCACTACTATTATCTTTCAAGATCTTTGGAATAAATCCAAATTCCTGAGCCTGGACTACAAAGCCCTCCTGGAGATCTGGTCCCCTGATCAGTGACATAACCTCACCTTCTGCCTGTCTCTAGCTAGAAACTTATACTCTAACTTGTGGTTACCCAGGCACCTCTTTTCTTACACACCCTTCTCTGCCCTCCTCACCTGGGGCTATACCTCTTCATGCTTCAATACTTAACTCAGATGCTTTTTCCAGCATGCTTTCCTTGTATCTCCACAGTAAGCTGCAAGGAAGGTTGTGCTCTGGGCTCACATTCATCTTTCTGCACAGCTCTCTCTCTACTTACCATGACACATCGAAATGGTTTGACTGTGTGCCCTCCTTCTGTATTAGTTAGCTTGATGTCACTGTGAGCCAAATACCTGACAAGAGCCACGTAGAGGAGAAAAAGTTCATTCTGGATCATGGTTTCAGAGGTTCAGTCCTTGGTCGGCCAACTCCATTGCTCTGGCCAGAGGTGAGACAGATCATCATGGAAAAAAGGTATAGCAGAGGAGTGCCACCCAGTTCTTGACAGCTAGGAAGCAGAGAGAGCTTGAATGCAAGGAGGCGGGGATAATATCATCCCCCAGGGCACCCCCCAGTTACCTACTTCATCCAGCCACACCCTAACCCCTACAGTTACTACCCATTAGTCCACTCCAATGATTAATATCCAGATTAGGTTACAACTCTCGTAATCTAAGAATTTCACCTCCGAACATTCCTTCACTGTCTCACACATAAGCTTTTGGGGGAACAACTCATATCCAAACCACAACATCTTCCCATCAGAAATATGTCATTTCAAGGACACAGACTATTTTATCTCTAAACCATGAGCACTTAGCACAAGACCTAGCTTCTTTCTCACTACGTTTCTAGAAAGGAATTATTAATTGTGTATCTAGAAACTCCCGACAGTGCGATATATTTGTGGCCCCTGATTGGAGATCTACTTTCATTACCAAAGGGAAGCACTGGAGTGTTTACCAAACTAATATACATTAACTGGCTGTCGTCCACATTTGCCATTGAATAAAAATCCCTGTGTTTTAAGAATCTTCGCTGTTCCTTGCATCAAAATAGGCATTATGGGGATAGACCAGTGGCCAGGTAGGATGCCTGCCCTCATAGGGTTTGCTTTCTAGGCACACAAAGATAAATATACATGCTATAAGAAAAGTTGTAGGCTTGAGTTTTAGTAAGTAAAGACCAAATGCTCCCAATCGAGTTAGGATAAAAGACACTCCAAGTAACCTTGGAATATGGCCAAGATTTAAAAAATTAGAGATTGTGGAGAGGTAAAGAGGGAAGGAGATATGATACATTCTGTCCAGAGGAATATCATAGGCAAAGAGATATTAAAAAAAAAAAAAACAAAACTCTGAGGATATTCAGGTAATAAGAGCACCTGTGACAATTTGCAATCTGATCCTGAAATCAGTCTTTGCCACCCAGTACTCCCACCTCCACGTTCCAGTCATCCCAATTCTTCTCTTTAGCCTAATGGTTCACAGACTTGGGTGATCCACAGAATAACTGAGTCCCACATCTCTAGTTCTCACACTGGATTTCAGATTCAGTGGGTCTAGCTGTGCCGATGCTGCGATTGAGGCCATGTTCTAGAGCCACTGGGAAACTTCCCGGTTGGCAGCATCCTGAACACGGTTGGGAGGTGGACCTTGGCACTCGCCCCCAGACTCTGGCCCTTTGGGCTCTGGAGGAACAACTGCCCTTGGAAACCACACCTACGGCCCATCAGCAGTGTGGTCACGCCATGTAAGTGGCAGATTAGGCAGTGTTTCCCCGGCATCCTGGCAAACGAAAGACTAACTTAGACCATCTGGTTCTGTAACACCCTCCTACACCACTGCTTAAAAGCAGCCGAACATATTTTCTCTTACATTTTGTCAATAAAATATTGCTCCCCCAGGCTGTCGGCTTGCCATGTTCACAGCCCTTCAGCAAATTCGGAGCAGTTAGTGGTGGCAGAAACAGGGGAGGACCGTGGGGGCAGCCCCTTAGCCCTTCAGACTTTTGTTGCTGATGCTCCCTGACCCACTCTTCCTGGGGCAGATTCTCTAAACTCAGACCTTAAAGTATTTTGTTTTTTTTTTAAGTGGAACCAAAATGTATTGAGACCTTTCTTGGCTGCTGTCCCCTTTCTGTCCTGTTAATTTTGCTTTGCCTTATGACAGTGAAAAATCAATGTCTAGCATTTCCAACGGCCAGGTAGAGTGTGTACACATTTATTAAGATTAATTAAAAAGTAACAAATTGTAAAGTAATAACATTAACAACCAGTAGAAAAAGTGTAGACATTTTGACAGTCTTTTTGAATTTCATTAAAAGATGGTGGTGACAAAAACCCCAGAGACGATTTCTACTTTACTAAAGAAATAGGTCACAGATTCAATTACAGTCACTGAAGCATGGACTCAATCTATCATGGCAAATTAAGTACATTTTAGCAACCTACTTTCCTTTAAAAATTTTATAGACACTTTCAGTGGAAGAAGAAAGACTATAGAAAAACGAAAAAAAAAATTGCAAAACCACATCCCACCCTTACCGCCCCCCTTCCCAGGCTTTGAGTAAGCATTTGGCTTATTTGCTTTAGGTATAAGACAGAAAATCATTAAGAAATACTCAGCTTGCTCACAATTATTACTTTTCCCTCGTTCATGGTTTAATGATGCAGATTTGGAACTGGGAGTGGGAGAAGGCTCCAAATTAGAACCGCTATTCTTCAAAGGGGGGCTTTGTTCTACAGGCTCAGCCCTCCTCCCTTCTCTTAAAAGAGGACTTTTGTACTTTATAGCTTTTATGAAAATTTTGCCTTAGACTCTTAGTAGATACCTTGTGTTCATTTTAGAAAAGATAAATATGTAAATAAAGAGAAGTTGTCTGGCCCTTGGCTATGGTTTAGCCAAGTGCAAACATTGGGACAATGAAATACCCGTTTGCCCATAGTGAGATTGATTTCATGTTGACAACTGAAATTTATGAGGGGTCTCTTGCAGAGAAGCAGTGGGGCCTGTCTTTAAGTCACCACTGCAATAGCAGCGAATATAGAGAATGAGGGGTCCAGGACCTTCTCTTGCCCTTTGATAGGGAGGAACCTGGGGCAAGAACATTGCCATCCTAGGGAAAGAGTCTTAGGAATCCTGTTTGGCATGGCCAGTTTAGGTCTTGTTCCCAAAACAGTGCTACCAAATCACCTACTCAGCATAGCGCTGGCATTGTTTAATCCAGTCTCGCCTTTTCTTCCAGAACTCTTGACTAGCCTTCTCTCCATGCCTCTGTATAATCAGGAACAAGATAAGCAATTGCATTTGCTCCACAGACCAGTGGTAGAGATGCCACATGCATCTGTGAATGGTCTTGTTGCTATTGTCCAATTCAAGGAGAGCCTCTTTTCACCCGCCTACAGGTGGAAGCCTGGAAAACTGCATTTCTAATTTTAATGACAATATTGCAGCTCCCTTGGGAATTAAGTTTAACAGCAGCTCATAAGATGAAGATCTCATATGGTCAACATCACTCTTCAAACTATGGCAGATCCATAGGTATGCTCTTGCTTGGCAGGATATATGGGACAGTGAGTCAAGAAAATAGGTCTTCTTCCAGCCCTGGCTTCTTCAAACTAGAGAGAGATAAAGTAAAGGTGGGCTGCTGTTCTACCTGGTATGCTGGGAAAATCCCACTAGTGACACTGATCCTGGAAGGGGAAGTGATGAGCTGGGAGGTAACATATGGGAACAGAAAGGTAAAACATTGGCAGCCAATGGAGGCTGCTCGTTCTCCATGTACAGATGAGACACAGGTTGGTGCTCTTCTGTAGCTGCTATCCCTGCCTTGAGTGTGCTGAGGGCTGCCCTGCTGTCCACTGTGTTTAAGGTGGTGAGCTGGCTGCATTTCCTCTATTCAACCTTAAGCTAATTCCAGGTAGAGGTAAAGCCTAGTGCGTCTCCAGAGCTGTAACTTGTATCCACTGCACTGCTGGTGCAAAATCCTTCAGTTGCATTTATAAATTTATAATATGAACAAAAGTTATAGCATGTAATGATTTTGTACTTTATGTATACTTTTACAGTTACTGATTTATGCTTTTTCAACTTTATGATGGTGCAAAAGTGATAGATATTCAGTAGAAACTATTACTTTGAAATTTGAAGAGTTTTTTTTTTTTGGTACTAGGGATTGAACCTAGGGGTGCTCAACCACTGAGCCACATCCCCATCCCCATCCCTTTTTATATTTTATTTTGAGACAGGTATTGCTAAGTTGCTTAGAATTTTGCTAAGTTGCTGAACTTGTGATCCTCCTGCCTCAGCCTCTCAAGCCTCTGGGATTACAGGCAAGCACCACTGTGCTGATTAAATTTGAGTTTTGATCTTTTCCTGGGCTCATGTGATGCAGGACTGATGGTCTCTCATGAGGCTGGTCAGTGGCAGCTCCCAGTGACCAGGGGAAATGACCAATACTCTATGGTGTAGTATGTTGCTAAGCTATGGTACCAGTTCAGTCCGCTAAGTGTAGTAAGTGCATTTTGGACTTATGATATTTTCAGGTTAGGATGGGTTTAACATGACATAATCCAATTGTAAATTGATACGCAAATATGTATTTTAAATTACACTGGCACAGCCAGCATCTTGCAATGAAAGCTCCCAAGGAATTGAGACCAAAAAAGAGCTGTTCCCATCTCAAGTTCACTTGCCAAGTATGGAAAATGCGTGCAGTATTTAAATCAAGGTCCTGTCCTCACATGTTCTGGTTTAACTCATTTGAAGTGGGCCAAGTATTGGTAGTTAATTTTCAGGTTTTATCAGGTGATTCTAATGTATAGCACCGTCTAGTATCATTGAGTTAAGTAGTTTTTCTTTCTCATTTTATATTTGTATAATTTAAAATCACGTTCAATGTGACTTCCTTTTTTTTTTCTTCTCTCTCATTTAGGGAGAGACAACTTCCAAAACTATCCTTGTTTGTGGAGAAGTATTCTTTACCATTGAAGAGACAAAGATGGTGCTGAGCATGGTGAGTCCCCACAGGGGCCTCGGACTGTACCTACACATTCCCAAAACTGACAAAGCAGACAGGAAGTGAGTCTGCCCAGAAGAGCAAGTGCTTAGCTTTGCAACCTTCAAGATGATTTTAAACCTCAGAGGTCAATGCTGATAAGGTGAGTATTTGAGATCAATGCTGAGCAATAGGAGGTCAAGAACTGGTGGGAGAATCTCTGGAAATAAGTGAGAGACAACTCACAACCTTGGGTAAAATGCATCTCTCCCTTGTTGAGTGTTTAAAAGGTACATTCAAATGGTGCACTAAGCTTAGCATCCCGGGGAGGTGGCATAGCAGGATGATTGGGATTAGAGACCTGGTAGCTAATTTGCCTGTATTGAGTACTCTACCACTTGCTAAGTGATTTTGACCTGGGTGCTTAGCCCCTATGCACCTCTCATTCGTCTTCTGCAAAACAGAGACTATATTCACATCCACTTCACAGGGTTATTCCCAAGATTAAGTTAGTTAGTGTATGTAAGTTGCTTAGAGTATGTGCTGCTTTCAGAAATGTCACCATCATTATATGTACCATCCTAGGCATTAGGCAGGTGGTCAGAATAGTTCAGTTGGCCCATTTCTTTGTCTTCAATTACTGTGTGAGTCAGATTTCCGTCACTATGACAAAAAGCTGAAATAAATAAATTTAATAAGAAAAAAAAAAAACCTTTGTCATGGTTTCAGAGGTTTCAGTGCATGCAGCGTCTGTTGACTCCATTGACTTTGGGAGGCCTTGGCGAAGCAGAGCATCATGACAGGGAGCATGTGGTAGAGCACAGCTGCTCACCTCCTGCTGGCCGGGAAGCCAAGAGTAGCAGGAAGGGGCCAGGCTCCCAAGAGCTTCCTTAAGGGCACTGTCCCTAATGACCAAACTTCTTTCCACTAGATCCTCCCAATAGCACCACAGGCTGGGGTTCAAGTTTTCATTGTGCAGCCCTTTGGGACACATTCAAGATCCAAACTATGGCAATTACATTTTCCTGTCCTAGCTTAAATGATAGGAGAGCAAAAGATGTATTTCAGGAAAAACTATTGATATCCACCCATAATAATTCCTTACTAACTCACCAGAGTAACATGGAATTGGAACCCCAAGACCTATCCCATTCCGCTTCCTGTAGGTGAATTTGCTCAAGTTGCTTTGTGAATTCCAGTTTCATTAAATGCAAACATGGAAATTCTCAATTTTCCTTGCATCTTCTACTGGGATTCTCCTTAAAGCCTTATGAAACAAATTCTTTGTGTTTATGTTCTATGTATTTGAGAGAATTTCTCATAACTCATTGTATTTAAGCCTCTTGCTCAACAGTTGAGAAAGACATTATTGTTTATAATTTACAGATGAAGAAATGGAGTCCAAGATGTTCATAGGACCACTGCGCTGATTAAGTGGTGAGTACTTAAGGTTCCCAAGTTCAGCAGTATCTCTATTAGACCCTATGGGCATCGTTTTAGATAAATGGTGCATGCAAAGGTGCTTCAGGAGATATAGCATGTGTTATAAATAGTATGCTGTGCTTTATTTGGCAATTGTCACTCTGGTATTATAAAAAGAAAGGTAACATGGGATTGACAAGCTTCAGCCATGAGTCAAGTCACTCATCACTCATTAGTACTGACTTTGGTACCCAAACAGTAACCAAATCCTGATATCTAGAGTTGGTTTAGGATGGATATCGTACTATTGATTTATTTTATTGTTTACCCTCTTTTTTTTTTTTTTTTGCTGATCTTAACTTTAGAGTGACACATTATGGATCTATTAACAGTGATCTTTATCCACATGGACACTAATTTATTGATAGTGGTTTCCAAGATATAACACTGAATAAGAGCTGGGGGTTGGGGGTAGAAGGAAGAACTCTGCAAAGTAGACTAACCAGAGTTTCTTGCTTGAGTTACTGCCTTCCATCTGAGCCTCATTCTGCCTTCCTCTGCTCCTGCTCCCTGAGAAGCTCAACTATCTCTTGATGAACTTGGCATAATATCTGTGCACAGCTGGACTGCAATATGGCTTGAGAAGAAGTACACTCACAGCCTGTGGTGTTAGATGAGCTTCAATTTGTTCAAACGACTCGCTGTGTCAGTCTGACTCCAGGCATCAGTGTGAAAAATGGGAAATTTAGTTACCTATATAGATAGTAATAGCAACAGTCATACCTTGAAATTTTGTAATATTTTTCAAGTTGCTACACACATGCACATAAGGTTTCAGGCAATTCCTTCAACTGTGGGGTGAAATAAGCAGGATGACTATTAGGATAGAGTAAATAAACCTGAGACTCAGGGAATTTTGGACTCCTCTTATCCTTCAGCTGATCAGGGACAGACATGTGCCTTTCTTGACTCTGTCCTTTTGTGTGGACATTCTTCTACCTGCCCGGAACTGCTGCCATATTCTTTTCCCTAGAAATAGCCTTCCCTTTTTATTTTGGCTACTCCTGTGCTCTCAACTACAAACACTGGTTTCCTGTGGCAATGTGCTCACCAGGCCCTATTCCCCTGACCAGCCTTGATTGATACAGGGTTGGACGTCTGAACCAATGTCAGCCATTGAACGTTTTGAATAGGAAATAGAATGTTTTGAATAGGAAATAGGAGATAGAATCAAGAATTTTCCAGTAATGGAAACTTAGGCAGGCAAGGCTTGTCCTGTGTTGAACAAGCTGGCTTGCAGGAGAACAGTGGAGCTGACATCAGAGAATCAGAGCTGGGGACACAGGGAGAATTGGTGGCACTGGAATCAATGGTTCCTACAGTTCCTAAGATGGCAGGTGTTGTCCCTTCTCCCCTAAGTTTCTTCAAGCTGGGGTTTCCTGTCATTTATGTCTCAAAAGTGTGTACCAACACAGTCTCATTTTTCTAAATTAATACAATGACACAATGTAACCCTAAAAATCATCTGGGTGTATGTAAAAAAAAAAGTCCTGTTTTCCATGTCTGTCCTTGCTCAGTAGTTGCTTAATTCATTCATTTAAATGGTTGTATGCGATTTGGAAAGTTTAATAAGACCTGCTAATTAACTATGCAGGTTATAGCTACCTAAGGTCTCATGGTAGAAATTGGCTCATACATAGATAAGTGATCCCTCCACCCTCCACACCCAAATTAGTGGTATTCAGAACCACAAAGATCATGGGTTACAACTTCACATAAGGAATATAATTATATTCCTGAACAGATTTGAATGAGATCTTATTTTTTGGCTTTTCTAATCATGATTACAAATCCTTACTCTGTAGAAGTATTTTTGATTTGGGCCCAGAATATGGAGACAAAGAGACATGTGATGTAGTTCACTAAAGGTTAAAAATTTGGGCTCTGACATTTACCCTCTGGGTAACTTTAGGGCCATTTCTTCTCCTAATTCATCTGTAAAATTCGAGATAATAATAGACTCACTTCCTAAGGTTCAAGAGAAAGTAAAAGAATCAATATTTGTAAAGTGCTTAAAATAGTATTTATGATATAATCTTTCTACATAAAATAGGCTATTGTTATTATTATTATCCAGCTTTTTATTTTGCAATTATTGTAAGCAAATCCTCTCAAGTTGTACTTTTAAGTGTCAAGAGAAACAGATGGGGTCTCTAAAGAGAAGAACCTTTCCGTACACTTCTCAGGAGTTAAAAGTTGCTGAAAAACAGTTGATAAAATTTAAATTTAAAATGATTTTTTGGAAAGAAGATTCATGATGCTACTAAACAGAAGAATGTTAGAGAAAGAGAGATGTAGACAAGGAGTTCCTGAAACGTCCATGCTTAAGAAAAGGATATTTCTAAGAGTTAGGACTTAAGCATGTGATTATGAGGTTGGAAAATTCTTTTTAGTTTGAGCTACCTTTGAGAGCAAAGGTTAACAACTTGAAGGTAGGGACTCACATTTGTTTGTATCCCCAGCACTTAGCGAAGTGCCTGATTCCATGTCATGTTAAATATGAAAACGTCTTTCATTTTTGAATTTCATATTTTGCTATCACAGGATACTGGTAGCAGAGTTCACTAGTGGAACTGAGATGATAGGAATGACAGCCTGACTCTGATGTAGTTAACTAAAGATTTTTCATGCCTGGGAAGGGAAAAGGAGGAAATCTTCACATCATTTTTTTTTTCCTGAGAGTCCAGAAACATTATAGGTACACAAAAGGAGTATCTTATAGTATTCAGCTACTAAGAAAATAATCAGAGCCAATTATTTTTATAAAGAGAAAATATTCTTGTGCACTAAGAATTATATGTCTTCTGAGTTTGCTCCTTGTATAATTCCTTTATATCCAACTCTAATAGTAAGTGACTGCCATTTCTATAAAATTGCATGTTTTATTCAGAAAAAACCACTAATATTTGCTCTATGGGTTGATACTCAACAAGCCACATCCAAGAAAATGTTTCTATCTACTGTACACTCACTGTTTTCGAGGTAGGGTTTCCTAATAATATCCATGTGTATGTCACAAATGGCATCACAAAGGAAATGAGTTTGTAAGTGTTTTCTCTTGAATCCAGCACTATTAGGCAATGATAGGCATTACATTTCAGAATTTTTAGCTCATAATATACTTATTTACAGTAATATATATATATATATATATATATATATATATGTATTTTAGATTTTAGATTTTTGACTGAAAAATTCGAAATGGTTTCCTCTGCAAATGGAGCCAATTACCCAATGCTGAAAACAGGCATTTGGATTCATATATACAATTTAGGGTCTGCAAAAATTTTAGCGTGCACTATGTGGAATGTATTAGTCGAACTTCTGAGAGATTTGAGATTGGTGGAGTAGAGATAATGGGAGAGGGTGAAAAAGGGGTACATGTAACTGACACTCACCCATTTTGGAAAAACCAATGTAGAATCTGGTTTTTGGCTATTGTGTCTTCCTTACATAGAAACTTAAAACTACAAAGAAAAACATAGGCCGTGTAATTCTTGCATTTGTGGATATTTACTTTGACAAAGCTTTTTATGCATGTTATTGCCTTTCATTTGAACAAAATCCTTCGAGGAAAGTAGGTCTTACCACCCCAAACACTTGTACTAATGAGGAAATTGTGGCTTGGAGAAATAAGTGGTTGGGGAGGCAGAATATGCTCAGAGGTTTAATTGGATAACCCTTTTCCTCATCGATGTTTATACAAAGGACCTAGCAGGTTTCCAAACCAAATGGGTATTTTAAGTTCTTGGTATTTTTTCCCACTTGTGGCCTCTCAACACTTACCTGCTGTAGAAGTCTGGGCTCTCCGGGGGGTGCTAGGCAATCCCCTGCTTTTTAGTCACCAGGTATCACTCATGCAATGCCTGTACTTTTGGCTTTTAAATTTTCTAAAGTTAATGCCTAAGACCTTCTTTAGAATATTTTCCCAGTGGTTTATTACTTTTTTTTTCTGATTATACATTGAACAAGTTTGATCTGGAATTTTTTATGAATTAAAAACGGTAACACATTATAATTTATTAAAGTCTAGAAAAAGCAGATTTCTCTTATGATTTCCCAGAAACTATTTTTTTTCCTTTGGACTTTCCTTATGGACAATATACACCATTCACTGTTCTTATGAACAAGGATTTAGATGAGATTGGCTTCAGTGTTGAGATGGGGATTAGATTAAACCTATAAACCACACCTATCCTCTCAGCTGAGATTAAAAGGATCCCATGACCCAGTGTTAGGTGATGAGAGGCTGAGACACAGGTGAGGAAATTTTCAGGAGAGGCACCCTTTTCTCATGAACAATATGGTGCAGGGAGACCATGTGAAATCTGGAGCTGCTCAGATTTATTTTGTTACCACAGGGAGAGAGTTTGGAACCATTGAAGCTACTGGGTGATGCTGGTAGATGAACCCAAGACTTCAAGGACTTGGTCCATGATGACCTCCTCTGAGCAACCTAGACTTCTGAATTTTTCTTATGTGAGCTAATATATTATTTGGATTGTTCAAGCTAGTTTGAATGGGCTTCCTGGCTCATTTACGTGTGTATTTGGCTCTGATACAAGTACATGAATAAGCCCTGGTATAAGTACAGGGATAAGCTCCCTGGATAAGTCCTTTCTTCCCTTTCTATCTTTCACCACTCCTGCCCTCAGAGTTTGAGAACTGCAGCCTGAAGACCTATATCCATGCCTATCTCCAGCAGTATCCTCCTGTGCATACTTGAATAAGTAAATATTCCATATTGCATACTTGTGAGCAATTGATGATACAAAATAATATTTAGCCTACAAGGCTGTTGGGAGAGTCAAATGAGATCATGATTATAAAAATACCACACAAATATTAATTATCCTTCTAAAGAGTGCTAATTTAATGTAGAAACTGCCGTCAAGCCCATTTCGCCCAAGTTCTTTCCAGAGATAAATTTATAATGATCTGCTAACAGATCTATAGCCAGATAGAAGCAAGAAGGGTTCTGTGAAAATAGGTCTTAGGTAGAATAATAAAACTCGAGTGTCATAATTATTTTATGTAGGGCCTGACTTAATGCCTCGTGGAATATTCCACTGTATGAAATCACTGCAGACTGTAAGCAGCAGATATTAGGAGGCAGAATTTACTCATTGTAATTGATCATATTAAAATAATTTGGTTCAAAATAGGCATCATTATATCTCATCTAGAATTTCCTCCTAATGTGAGGCAGTGTTTCTGCATGGTAAATTTGCTCAATTGTGCAGCAGCTGTTCCTGAGCTGGAGACCCTTGTAATTCCCCGGGGCTGGAATTCGAAGGGCTCTGGAAGCTGGGCAGCCTCCCTTTGACCTCACTGGGGAGTGGGCATGCGCCGCAGCTTCTCCCCTGTGCCCTAGGCTCTCTCTTCTGGACTAACTATTGTCTGCCGCAGGACTGATGTTTTCAGGAAATGCTATTCAGTTGCATAAACAAGTTCAAACCCGGCTCCATTTTTCTCATCTGACGGAATCAGGCTGCTTAACATGGAAAATACATTCACTGGTGCTTACCCCTTTGTCGTCGAATTTATTCTGATGGCCCCATCTAGTGGAAGAAAGAAAAAATGCTAGATTTCCCCCTGCTTTGGACATACGTAATACTCCCCTGAAGAATAAATTCCACTCAGTTCTCTCCCTCTGTCTTTCTATATAATTTCTTCTCTTTCTCATAATGTATTTTAAATAAGCTATTTTGAAGAAAGGCTGGTATTCCTCATATTTTCAGTCTCTACTTCTTTCTTTACTGATAAGAAACAATTACATATTATTTGCATGCAGAAGTATTAGACAGAGGTCTCTTGATACTGGGAGGATTCAGCCCTCCTTGCTACCAGGTAGGCCAAGGTCAGATTGCATTTCTGCAACGCTCCCAGCCTGCTGAGTTCTTGTCAGAATTCTAGAACCATAGTTCTTGTTACACTTACAGAGGAGATATTCTCTACCACTTCCACCCTACTTTGTTCTTGTACAAAGAAGAGTATTCTTGTACATGTTCATAATCATGCATTCATCCCTTGAACGTGTATTTATTCACTATGTTCCCTGAGACATCACCATGCTAGGTCCTAGGGAAATATTAATGGGCAAAACAGCCACATTCTCCACCCTTATGGAATTTGAACCTCAGTTGGAGTGTACACAGGGTAAATAATCAGACAATATATAATTGCCATCTGTGATAAATCTAGAAAAGGAAATTACAGGGTACTATGAGACCATACAAGAAAGACCTGAGCTATGATAACAGTTCTCTCATGGTAAAGGGGCATGTGAACTGACATCTGAAGGAGCATTTGCCAACAGGACTATAAGTAGGCACAGCAAGAATAGAATCTGTGAGCTAAGAGAAGCATCGTGGTTTACGTAGAAAGAACTCAACAGCTGGGGTACAGACAAAAGAGAAGAGGTGACTACTGATGCTGATGTACAAGTGGGCAGGGCCTTGATTATGTGGGGTCCTTGAGGACATGCTAGGAGCTTGACCATCTGACCATGTGGCTTGCAACCATGAAGTACATCAGATGACAATGATTTAGTCCAACCTTCCTCTGCTCTGACTTAGAACACTTGGGGCTTTCTGGATGTCCTCATCTCTTTCTGGGCCATCAGCAAATGCAGTGGGTTCCACGGTGCATCCTGGGCTTGTTCAGTCCAGCTCTTGATTCACAGCTGCATCATTAGAAGTTGCTGCCTACTTTCTCAAATTACAGTTGTATGTGTACACGTGTGTGCATGCATGTGTATGTGTGTGTGTGTGCAGCAGTGAGCCTCCAAGGTTTACCTAGCACCTACGAGTGTTAGGTTTGTATGTATAAATGACTATGGATTCTGTCTCTAGGTGACAAAGATGAGCTTGCCTCCTCCAGCGGTCAGCCTGAAAGTTGCACAATACTGACATCTGCTGCTTATGTGTGGTTGGAGATTGTACCAGGTCAGAGAGGGCCTCCTGAGTTTAGCCCAGGCTGCGAAATGCAGCAAAACTAAATGTTTGAAAATATTGAACGCACACACACACACACACACACACACACCCCTCCTTTATAATCTTTGATCTTAAATGTGTGATTTTTCAATAATATGCTGAATACAAGGTTAATTTCAGTATGATGTTTACTTGCTGTCAATATTTGCAGTGGGTCAAAGATGTTCACATGATGGAATGAGAGGTTCTGCTTAGCTTTGCAGAAAAACAACTGACAACAAAGTACATTGACGTTTTCATCTCATATATTAATACAAGGCATAGAATTAAGTGAATAAGAGGGTCTCATTCAAGATAAAGGCAACTTACTAATGGTGATTTTTATGGATGACACATAATATTTGCATAGTAATTCATTATTTCTAAAGCTTTTTTAAGAGAGAAATTTCCACAATCCTTCAGTCATTCAACCACTGTTCATTCACATAATGAGCATCCACTTTATGTGACTGATTGGTCTAGGCTGTAAGGAGTCTTCTGGTCCTAAGGTAATTAACAGAGAAGATAGTACAGCTCTTAATTAAGTGTGCTTTGGAATCAGTCTTAGCTACTATAAGTGGCTGTATCCCTGTGTGTTGTGGCCAGGGATAGAAAATATATCTGTATGATAGAAATGTCATGAAGATTTTTTTTTAAAGTAAGCATTCACCACAATGCCTAGTATATCCCAAGCTACCAATGGATAATGGCTTTGGGCAAGGCAAAAATTATTTTATTCCCAAATTTCCCAGTTAGAAAATATTTAGACAGGTTTTTTTTTTCTTGCTGCTGTGGCCAAAAGACTTGAGAAGAAAAATTTTAAAGGAGGAAAAGTTTATTTGGAGCTCACAGTTTCAGAGGAGCTGAGTCAGAACATCAGGGCAGATGTGCATGGTGAAGGAGAGCCGCTCAGGGTATGGTAACCAGGAAGCCAAGAAAGAGCTCCTCTCATCAGGGACAAAATATGAACCCCAATGCATACCCTCCAGTGACCTCTTTCCCCTAGTCACCACCTGTCTACAGTTACCACCCAGTTAATCCATATCAGTGGATTAATGCAGAGATTAGATTAATAATAATCCATAATTCCATGACCCAATCATCTCACCTCTAAACTTTCTTGCGTGGTCTCACACACGAGCTTTTGGGGAGCACCTCATCTCTAAACCATAACAGAAAACAAATGATCTTAAGCTTGAACATAGGTAGTGATGGGAAGGTTATAAAAAAAGAAAAAGATATGTAGTTTGTGGTTTGTCCGTCTGGGAAGATATGAAGGTTAATGGAAAAGAGAAGGTAGGAAGGCTATAAAGGAGGGCTGGTCCTGTTGTCAGCAAACTCTGACATCTGAGAAGTCTTGGCTTCGTGCTGTAGGGAGGTTGAAGGAAGTGCTGTCCTCAGAGTAAGGTTTTAGGGTAGAGGTTGCTGAGATTCCGCGATGGGAAGAGCCAGAGGTGGAAAACAGAACCATCCGTTACGAGGCACTTACAAGGGTCCTGGACTGAATGAAGTGGGCCTTGAAGCCGACTGGAGGGCATGGTGGGAATGCCCCTGAGGATGGTGAAGAGTGAATCTGGATGACAGGTGGGCTGTTTGCTGTTATTTGATCTTTGTGTGAGATGGTTGCACTGTCACCTACAGGGATTTCATTCCTAGGAAACACAGAGAAAAGCTGTTTATATTGTGTAGAGATCAGGTTCCACTCCAGAGAACTCAGTGTGTCCCAGCAATGCATTTATGTAGGGAATCCTTTATTCGAGGGGGACTTCTGGTGACTGTCAGAACAGCCCCACATTCTTGCTTCTGAGAAGGAGCTGGGGATACTTTGCAAATATGAACTGATTGGTCTCAGACCTGGAGGCTCTGGGCTTAGCTTTCATAAGGAAGGATCTAAAAGGTGTTTCTAGAAAAGTAAAGAGAATCAGGTTTTAAATGTAGAAAACATTAAGAGGAATCAAATTAAAAGATAGAAGCTACTAACACAGTTAATAAATAAACACAAAACTTTATTGTCTGTGGAAAACACTCATTTCTTTTCTTATGACCAAAACATTTTTTAATACTTATCATAGGGTCATTAAAAAAAAAAAAAAAAGACTTAACAAATTGTAAAGTATGGAGACCTTGGAAAAACCCAAACCCAACTTTACAAATCATTCATTAAACTATGTATTATCATTATGGATGTTTTAGTTATTAAGCAAGAAAGATTTTTAAGAATTGAAATGAATTAAATATTTGACTTAAGAAACTAAAGATAACACTAAAACATTCCAAATGAAAGTAAGAGAAAGGGATGAAAAATGCTGATCTTGTTGAGCTGGACAACCAAAGTCCAATAATAAACCAAAAATTTCCTCAGAGCATCAAAATTGTGCCCTCTTCCCTGACAGTCTAGGAGAAATACACAAGAAGAAATAGACACCTTTAGAATAAAACAGAAGATATAACTATAAAAGTTAACAAATTAGATTAGAAGAAGAAGGAATTTACTTGTGGAAACTTGTCAATGAATTTCAAAATCCAGATTGAGTGGAAAATTCCAAAGAACATGAATTCTTAATAGGCTCAGTCAAGATAAATATCCATACTGTTTCAATAACCAGCAAAGAAATGTACACAGTATTATGAACAATGTTATGTATAAAAATTTGATAACCTGGATAAAAAAGAACAACTCCTCGAATCACACAACCTGTGAAATTCACAGAAAGAAATAGATGATCTGAATAAACCTGTATCAGCTAAACAAATTGAACCAATAACTGATGACCTTCCAAAACAGAAAGCACCAGGTTCAGATGGATTACTGGTGAGTTTGAACAAATACATAAGACACATTGGTATCAATACTTTACAGTCTCTTACAGAAAATAGAAACAGATGTAATACTTCCCAATGCATTCTGAGCATCCAGCATTACCCTAATACCAAAATCAAGCATTACCAGAAAAGAAAACCAAAGACCAATATTTCCCATCAAAATAGATACAAAAATCTTTAAAAAAAAAAAAGAAATCAAATTTAACTGTGTATAACAATATCTACACACTTGAGATTCCTTCTCCCTGTGTGCTAAGTTTTATTAACATTTAAAAAATCAATTAATATAGTCATCACATCAATAGTCTAATGATGAAAAATTATATGATCATATTAATAGATGGGGAAAAACATTTTATAAAATATAACATCTATAAAAACTCTCAATGAATTAAGGACAGAAGGAAACTTCCTTAACTTGACAAAGAAATCTAACAAAAACCTACAGTTAATATCAGACTTAATGGAGAGAAGTCAGATGATGTTGTTCTAAGAGCAGGAGAAAGGCAAAGATGCTGGCTGTCACTACTCTTATTCAGCTTTACTCTGGAAACCCTAGCTAATGCAATATGACAAGAAAAGGAAATACAATCTTGGCAGGTTAGATTAAAAAAAATAGTCTTCGTTCACAGATGCAATGATTGTCTATGAGGAAAATTCCAAAGAATCAACATCAAAAAATTACTGGTTCTATTAAGCAATTAGAGCAAGACTGCAGGACAGAATGCTAAGATATGAAAGTCAATTTCTTTTCTACATATCAACAAAGAATTCTTGAAATTTGAAATTAAAAACATAGTACCATTTATAGTAGCACCCAAAAAGGTGAAACAAGTATAAGTCTAACAAAATATATATGAGATTTATATAAGGGAAAACTGCAATACTCTGATGAAGGAAACCAATGAAAATTTAAATAAATGAAGAGTAATTCCATACATGAGTAGGAAGCCTCAGTACTATCAGGATGTTAGTGTTCCCCCAAATACACCTCTCTCTCTCTCTCTCTCTCTCTATATATATATATATATATATATATATACACACACACACACACACACACACACACACACACACACATATATATATAATTAGTACAGACTCAATTTGAATAACATTATGCGATTTTATAGATATTAACAAACAGAATCGAAAATTTATATGAAAAGGCAAAAGACCCACTATAGCCAGCGTGGTTTTGAAGGAGAGAGGCAAAGTCTGAAGACAGACCCTACCTATCTTTAAGACTTACCATAAAGCTATAGTAATCAAGAAGGTGTGGTATTGGTAATTTTTTTCTTTCACTGATTCTTTTTACTTATATAAAACTTTAGTATACATTGTGACATAATCACAAAAGTATGAATTATAATTTGCTCTAATTCAGTCCCCAGCACTTCCCCAGTTCCCCTTCCTCTCCCAGCTTCCTTCCCTCTACTCTACTAATCTTTCTTCAATTTATTTATTTATGTTTTTTTAAATAAGTGTCTGTGGATAAATTGATGCTAGAATTCATTGTACTATATTCACGTGTGTATATATGAAAGTTTGATTGATTCATTCCACTGTTCTTCCCTTTCCCCATCCCTCCTTTCCCTAAGTCCCCTTCATCTACTCTACTGATCTTTTCTGTATCTGGAAGCAATTTTCCTCCTTACAGGACACCAAATGTACCAAATTACAACAGATCTACACCAAGGCACATTATAGTGAAAATGCCTAGTATACAGAATAAGGATAAAATTTTAAAAACTGCAAGAGAGAGAAATCAGATCACATATCAGGGGAGACCAATTCTTATCTCAGCAGATTTTTCAACCCAGACCTCCAAAGTCAGAAGATCTTGGAACAATATATACCAAGCTCTGAAAGAAAATGGATGCCAACCAAGAATCTTATATCCAGCAAAACTAAGCTTTAGATTTGATGATGAAATAAAAACCTTCCAAGATAAACAAAATTTAAAAATTTTACAATTAGAAAGCCTGTACTACAGAACATCCTCAGCAAAATGTTCCATGAAGAGGAAATGAAAAACAATGATGAAAATCATGAAAGGGAGGGATTACACTAAAGGAAAAATTAATCAGAGGAGAAACTAAGTCACGTTAAATACCAAAGATAAACAAAAATGGCTGGGAATACAAATCATGTCTCAATAATAACCCTGAATATTAATGGCCTAAACTCACTAATCAAAAGACATAGACTAGCAGATTGGATCCAAAAAAAAAAAAAAAAAAGACCCAAGAATATGCTGCCTCCAAGAGACTCATCTCATAGAAAAAGACATCCACAGAAAACAGACTGAAGGTGATGGGTTGGGAAAATCATACCACTCACATGGACTGTGGAAGCAAGCAGGGGTTTCCATCCTCATATCAAATAAAGCAGACTTCAAACTAAAGTCAATCAAAAAGGATAAAGAAGGACACTACATACTGCTCAAGGGAACCATTAACCAACAAGACTTAATAATTATAAATATATATTCTCCAAACAATGGAGCATCTACATTCATCAAACAAACTCTTCTGAAGTTTAAGAGTCAGATGAAACACAACATAATAATTTTGGGTGTCTTTAACACACCTCTTTCATCACTAGATAGATCTTCCAAACAAAAGCTGAACAAAGAAACTATAGAACTCAATAATACAATCAATAACTTAGACTTAACTGACATATATAGAATATTTCATCCTTCAACGAGAGAACACACTTTCTTCTCAGCAACACTTGGATCCTTCTCTAAAATAGACCATATGCTATGCCACAAAGCAACTCTTAGCAAATATAAAAAAGTAGAGATACTACCCTGCATTCTATCAGATCATAATGGAATGGAATTATAAATCAATGATAAAATAAAAAATAAAATCCACTCCAACACCTGGAGACTAAATAATATGCTACTAATGAACAATGGGTTACAGAAAGCATCAAGGAGGAGATTAAAAAATTTTTAGAAGTGAATGAGAACACAGATACAATGTTGAAATTGAAATCTCTGGGACACTAAGAAAGCTGTTCTAAGAGGAAAGTTCATCAGTTCATCATATATATATATATAGATATCATCCTTCAACGAGAGTATATAGTTTCTTCTCAGCAGCCCATGGATCCTTCTCTAAAACAGACCATATACTATGCCATATATATATATATATATATATATATATATATATATATATATATATTACACAAACATACATACACATACACATTCACACACACACACACACACACATATATATATATATATATATATATATATATATATATATATATATATATATATATATATTAATGCTCTATCTGACGAGCAAGTGGCAAAGATCTACAATTTTGTAGGCTTTCTCTTCATGTTCTTGTTTCATTTGCAGAAGCTCTTTAGTTTGATGGCATCTGGCTTATTGATTTTTTATTTTATTTCTTACCCTTTTGGAGTCTTATTAAGGCAGTCAGTTCCTGTGCTGCCCTGCTGGAGTGTTTGGCCTACCATTTTTTCTAGCAGCTGCAGAGCTTCTAGTCTAATGCCTAGGCCTTTTTTGATCCACTTTTATTTGGCTTTTGTGCAGGGTGAGAAAAAGGGGTCATATTTCATTTTTCTACATGTTGATTTCCAGTTTTCTGCAATATACCATTTCCTAAAAAGGTTTACTTTTCTCCAAATTATGCTTCTAGCACTTTTGTCTAGTGTCAGATAACTGTATTTATGTGGGGTTGTCTCTGTGTCTTCTGCTCTGTTCCTTTGGTCTTTATGTCTGTTTTGGTCCCAGTGCCATGCTGTTTTTGTTACTATAACTCTGCAGTGTACTTTGAGGTCCAGTGTTGTGATGACTCCAGCCTTGTTTTCCTAGCTAAGGATTGTTTTGGCTATTCTGAGTCCTTTATGTTTTCCAGATGAATTCCAGCACTACTTCTAAGTTCGGTGAAGAATGTCCTTAATGTTTTGATAGGGATTGCTTTGAATCTGTACAGCACTTTTGGTGGTATGAACATTCTGACAATATTAATTCTGCCTATCTGAAAACAAGGGAGGTCTGTCCATCCTCAAAGGTCTTCTTCAATTTCTTTCTTTGGTTTTCATTGTAAATGTCATTGACCTCTTTTGTTAGATTGATTCCCAAGCATTTTACTTTATCGAGGTTATGTGAATGAGATAGTTTTCCTAATTTCTTTGTCACAGATTCATTATTGGAGTATAGAAAAGCAATTGACCTAAGAATGTTGATCTTTCCTGTTTCTTTGACAAGTTCATTTATCAGCTCTACAAGTCTTCTGATGGAGGTTTCTTGGGTCTTCTAAATATAGGATCATATCATTAGTGAACAGAGGTAATTTGAGCTATTATTTTTCCCTATTTGTATCCCTTTCATTTTCTTTTCTTGCCTGAATTTTCTAGCTAGAATTTCAAGGACTGTGTTGAATTGGGCATCCTTATCTTGTTCCTGTTTTAAGAGGAAATGCTTTCTGTTTTTCTTCATTCAGTATAATTGTGGCCTTGGGTTTGTCATATATAGCCTTTACAATGGTGAGGTAAGTTCCTTCTATCTCTAGTTTTTCTAGTGTTTAGACATGAAATGATGTTGTTCTTTGTCAATTTTTTTGGCATCTACTAAGATTATTATATGGTTCTTATGTGGTGAATTACATATCTTTATTTCTGAATGTTGAACTAACCTTACATCCCTGAGATAAAACCCGCTAGATCATGGTGCCCCATATTTTCAATGTGATTTTGTACATGATTTTCCAATATTTTATTGAGAACTTTTGCATTTATATTCCTCAAGTATATTGGCTTGAAGATTTTATAACTTGATGTGTCCTTGTCTGGTTTTGATATTGGGGTGATACTAATTTTGTAGAATGAGTTTGACAGTGTTCTATCTTATGGAATAATTTGAGGATCAGTGTTAGTTCTTCTTTAAAAGTGTTTTAGAATTCTGCTGAGAATCTGCCTGGTCCTAGGCTTTCCTTCGTTGGAAGATTTTTTTATAGTTGCTTCAATTTCATTAGTTGATATTGATCTGTTTAAGTTTTCAATAAACTCATACTTCAATTTGAATAGGTCATATGTCTCTATGAATTTGTCAATATCTTCAATATTTTCTAGCTTATTATAATATAAATTTTCAATATAGTTTCTGATGATCCCCTGGGCTTCAGTACGGTCTGTGGTAATTTTTCCTTTTTCATTTCTGATTTTGTTAATTTGAGCGTTTCCTCTTTCTTTTGGTTAGTTTGGCCAAGAATTTATTAATTTTTGTTTATCCTTTCAAAAAATCAGTTCTTCATTTCATAGATCTTTTGTACTGCTTTTTTTTCAGTTCTCAATTTCATTGCTTTTCACTCTGATTTTAATTATTTCCCAGCTTCTACTGACTTGGGTGTTGGTTTTTTCTTCTATTTATGGGGCCTTGTGATGTAGTGTTAGATTATTAATTTCATATCATTGTATGAAAAGGTAAAATGCCCACAATAACAAGCACAGTATTGAAAGAGAAGAACAAAATCTGAATTGACACTACCCATCTTCAAGACTTAGTATAAAGTTATGGTAATTAAGACAGTGTGGTATTGTGTGTGTGTGTGTGTGTGTGTGTGTGTGTGTGTGTGTGAGAGAGAGAGAGAGAGAGAGAGAGAGAGAGAGAGAGATCAATGGAACAGAATAGATAACGCAGAAACAACTCACAAGAATACGTATAGTCAATTAATTTTTGACCAAGGAACAAAGGCAAGTCAATGGATAAAGAAAAGTCTTTTCACTAGATGGGGCCGAAACAATGAGAAATAACAAACAAAAACCCAGCTACAAACAGGCCTTATGCTTGCCACAAAAAACAGTCAAAAATAGATTATGTACCTAAATGTAAACACAAAATTATGAAGCTTCTAGAAGATAACAGAAGAGAAAATCCAGATAACCTTGGGTTGGCATTGATGTTTTAGATCAACATGATGATCCATAATAGAAAAAAATTAATGAGTTGGACTTAAAATTAAAAAGTCCCTGCAGAAGACACTGTCAAGATAATGAAAAGATAAATCATAGTAATGGAGAAATTATTTGCAAAGCATATGTCTGATATAGGACTGGTATCCAAAATATGACGATCTATCTCTGAAAACTCACAATAACAAAACAACCCAATTAAAATGGGTGAAAGAGCTGAACAGTTACCTCACTAAAGAAAAGTGAATTCAAAATGGATCAAGGAGCTTGATATCAAATCAGAGACGCGCCGTCTGATAGAAGAAAAAGTTGGCTACGATCTACAGTCGGTGGGGTCGGGCTCCAAATTCCTCAATAGGACACCCATAGCACAAAAGTTAATAACTAGAATCAACAAATGGGACTTACTCAAACTAAAAAGTTTTTTCTCAGCAAAAGAAACAATAAGAGAGGTAAATAGGGAGCCTACACCCTGGGAACAAATCTTTACTCCTCACACTTCAGATAGAGCCCTAATATCCAGAGTATACAAAGAACTCAAAAAATTAGACAATAAGAAAACAAACAACCCAATCAACAAATGGGCCAAGGACCTGAACAGACACTTCTCAGAGGAGGACATACAGTCAATCAACAAGTACATGAAAAAATGCTCAACATCTCTAGCTGTCAGAGAAATGCAAATCAAAACCACCCTAAGATACCATCTCACTCCAGTAAGATTGTCAGCCATTAGGAAGTCAAACAACAACAAGTGCTGGCGAGGATGTGGGGAAAAGGGTACACTTGTACATTGCTGGTGGGACTGCAGATTGGTGCAGCCAATTTGGAAAGCAGTATGGAGATTTCTTGGAAAGCTGGGAATGGAGCCACCATTTGACCCAGCTATTCCCCTTCTTGGTCTATTCCCTAAAGACCTAAAAAGAGCATGCTACAGGGACACTGCTACATCGATGTTCATAGCAGCACAGTTCACAATAGCAAGACTGTGGAACCAACCTAGATGCCCTTCAATAGACGAATGGATAAAAAAAATGTGGCATTTATACACAATGGAGTATTACTCTGCATTAAAAAATGACAAAATCATAGAATTTACAGGGAAATGGATGGCATTAGAGCAGATTATGCTAAGTGAAGCTAGCCAATCCCTAAAAAACAAATGCCAAATGTCTTCTTTGATATAAGGAGAGTAACTAAGAACAGTGTAGGGACGAAGAACAGGAGAAGAAGATTAACATTTAACAGGGATGAGAGGTGGGAGGGAAAGGGAGAGAGAAGGGAAATTGCATGGTAATGGAAGGAGACCCTCAGGGTTATACAGTGGAGGAGGTAGAGAGAGAGGAGGGGAGGGGAGGGGAGAGGTGGGGAGGGGGAGGGTGGAGGATGGGAAAGGCAGTGGAGCACAACAGACACTAGTATGGCAATTTGTAAATCAATGGATGTGTAACTGATGTGATTCTGCAATCTGTGTATGGGGTGAAGGTGGGAGTTCATAACCCACTTGAATCAAAGTGTGGAATATGATATGTCAAGAAATTTGTAATGTTTTGAACAACCCACAATAAAAAATTAAAAAAAAAAAAAAAAAAGATGTGCAGATGGAAAATAAACATACAAAGAAAGTCTTAACATCACATTTAAGTGTGGAATTGCAAACTAAACCAGCAATGAGTTATATTACTATGCACCTGTTACAATGGCTAAAATCCAAAATACTGATAGTACCAAATGCTGGCAAGGATATAGAGCAACTGGACTCTCTTAATTCCTGGTGGGAATGCAAAGTGATGCAACCACTTAGGAAGACAGGCAGTTTCTTAATAAATAAACATAGTCCTGCCATATAATCAGCAACTGCCAGTAGTATTTATCCAAACAAATTGAAAATTTATGTTCACATAAAAACCTGTTTACACATGTTTACATAGCTTTATTCATAATTGACCAAACATGGCAGCAACCAAGATATCCTTAAAGGAAATGAATAAACAAATGATAGCAAGCCCATACAGTGCTATTTTATCATGCGAAAGAAAAAAGAAAAGAATGAAGAAATAAATGAGTTAGCAAGTATGACAAGACATGTAGAATAAGTGAAGGAAGTCAGCCTGTAAAGGTTAAATACTACATGATTCCAACTCTGGAACATTCTGGAAATGGCATAACTACAGTAAAAAGATCAATGTTTTTGCCAGGGGCTTGGGTTGTGGAGGGCAAGAGAGGGAAGAAGGGATTGAATAGGTGGAATTTGGGATTTTTAGGGCAGTGAAACTGTTCTACATGATTTTATATTGGTGCATACATGCTGTTTTATGTTTGTCAGAATCCATAAAGTATATAGTACCCAAAGTGAGCCCTAATACAAACTATCGCATTAGTTAAAAAGGAATGCATCAGTATTGGTTCCTCAATTCTAACAAAAAAGTCACAGTCACACAAGATGTTTGCAATAAGGAAAACCGTGTATGGACGTGGAATGGGAGAGAGGGGCCTATGGGAACCCCATGTACTTTCTCCTCAATTTCTCTGTACATGTAAAACTGCTCTAAAAAAGAGGTCTATTCATTTTTAAGTGTTTTTATTAGTGAATTCTAGTTATACATCATAGTGGGGTTCATTTTGATATGACCATACAAGTATGGGATATAGTTTAATTAATTTTGGTCTGTTCATTTTTAAAAGTTATATAAAAATAACTAAAAAGATACCAAGATGGTTTTATTGAATACTCTTTTAAAACTGTTAAACATTATCCAAATGATGTTAGAATATGAAGAAAAGGTCAATCTTACTTCTTTGAAAAATGACCAAAACAAAATAAAAATAATGCTCCATCTTACTTATAAATGAAGATTCAAACATTCGCTACAACATCAGCAAAGAGAATACAACCATGTATTAAAAGAAAAAAAAATCTTTACAGGCTATAGCTTTCATTTTGAAAGCTTCAGAAAGTACCAATAGTTTGGGATCCTATTAAGAATTCCTTGTCAAATCTATTCAGGAAGTAAGTGCTTGGAAATTTACCATACCCAACATTGTATTAAAAATTCTTGAAATCCTACAGTAAAGAAACTTCTTATGGGTTTTAAACCAGTTCCTCATAGTTGGCGAGAGAACACTGTAACTTTTGTGAGTCACCCATTAACATCCCATTAAAGGATACACGACTCAAAGCAGCCAGGCTTCCATTCTTCAAGTTGCTTAAACAGTAAATAGACAGAGGGTCCCAAGATGCCCTGTCCCCATCCTGGCATCCAGGGAATATGTTACTCACAGGGTGAAGGGGAATTGAGGTTACAGATGGAGTTAAGGTTGCTGATGTGTTGGCATTCGCATAAGAATCATCCTGAATCACCTAATGGAGTTCAAAGTAATCATGGGTCTTCAAAATGGAAGAGGAGGCAGGAAAAAAAAATTAGAGAAAGAGAGATGAAAATGGGAACAGGTCAGGATGATGTGATCTGGCAATGACCATCCACCCTTGTTTGTTCGCAGATTCAAGAAGGGGTTGTAGGCAGACTCTAGAAGAGGGAGGAGACAAGAAATGAGACCTTCCGGGGGGGGGGGGGGCTCCAAAAATGAGTGCATCCCTTTTGGTACCTCAATTTTAGCCAAGTGGGCCCTGTGTTGGCTGGCAGCACAGGAAGGTGGCACATTTGTGTTGTTCTGAGTTTGTAGAAACTTTTAGGACAGTTATAGAAAATAAATACAGAGACTGTTTCGACACCTCCTTTAAAAACCTTATGATTTATTTTTGTGCTTTTACAATTAATCCTATGAAACACAAAGGGAAAGCAAATTAGAATTAGTCTCAAGTCAAAATTTTAGAACCCGTTTAGAGTGTGCTTGTAAAGACCTTCATCACGGCTGTGGTATAGAGGAAGGAAGTAGTATTTGCAGATTTAATGTGTATATGATGTGTAAAAATGTTTTTTTTTCTGTTTTCTCTTTCATATTTCTGTTATGAAGTTATCATAGAGACTCAGAGTCATTTGTGGAAAGAATGTGAAAGCAGGACTTGAGACTATGCTGGTAGGGTTTGAAGCCAGGCTGTGGCCCTTGAGCACTGTGTAGTCCTGAGGAATTGCCCTCCTGCTTGCCCTATCTGTCAACTCATCCTTCTTCCCTTTCATTTCCATGTAAATTTTGCTCAGGTAAAATACACTCACATGTGTGAAAACCCAACAAACTCATCATAGAATTCCAAACAGGGAAATGTCATTCTCTTAATTTCGTTCTCACTATGCTCAGTCCCCTTGCCACTCTCTACTCCAACATCACAAGGTACCCACCATTCTTGGTGCCTTGTGTGTATTCCAGACTTATCTTATGAAATTCAAGGCAAAAGGGAGACTCATAATTTATACAAAAGATCATACATATCATGCTACATTGTTTTCTTTTATACCTTCTCTCTCTCTCTCTTTCTCTCTCTCTCTCTCTCTCTCTCTCTCTCTCTCTCTCTCTCTCTCTCTCTCTCACACACACACACACATATTGGGATTGAAACCAGGGTGCTTAACCACTGAGCCACACCCCCAACTCTTTTTATATTTTATTTATAAAAAGGATCTCGCTAAGTTGCTGAGGCTTTTTGCTTTTTAATTGAACCATTATTTTTTAAAAATTTGTTTTTTTCTAGATAGACATGGCAGTACAATATATTTTGATATATTATACATGTATAGAATAAGTATAACTTTTTCCAATTAGGAGCCCACTATTGTGGTTATATATTATGTGGAGTTACATTGGTCGTGTATTCATATATAAGGATAGGAAAGTTATATCTGATTCATTCTATAGTCTTTTCTACTTCCATCCCCTCCGTCCCTTCATCCCACCTTGTATAGTCCAGTGAATTTACAATCTTCCCCTCCCTTGTTGTAGCTTAGCATCCACATATCAGATGAGATCCGGTGTGTTCAGGGTTGTATGGCCGTAGATGCATCCATATATCAGAGAGAACATTCTGTCTTTGATTTTGGGGGGACTGGCTTATTTTGCTTAGCATGATATTCTCCGGTTCCATTCATTTATCAGCAAATGCAATGATTTCATTCTTCTTTGCAGCTGAGTAATATTCCATTGTGTATATATACCACATTTTCTTTATCCAACCGTTGCTACTCCAAAAGGGTAGATATCTTCCCAACTTTCTGAAACTTCTACAATTTTAAGGAAAGAATTCTAAAAAAAAAAAAAAATTAGGACAAAATGACTTGTGTAATAGAAAGTGTATCAGACTAGACAGCCATCATCATTTTCCAGCTTATCCTAACCATAATCTTTCTATGTGAGCCTGAAAAAATTATGTAATTACTCTGGTCCTTTATCTTATTTGTCCTGCTACATTTGCAAGAATATTTAGTACCCCAAATCTGTCTCAGATTCGCCCCTCCTGTTTCTCCCTGGTACTGGTGCATTGGATTTACTCTGTTGATTGCAATTAAAATCAACTTTCTCTAGCTTGAACTCACTTCTGGGAACAGTAGTGGTTAATACACTGGAAGAATGTCGATCCAAAATCTTTGCATTTTGAGTACTAAGTTTTATGATGCCACCTTGCATAGAGGCTTATAAAATGGTAGAAAGGATGAATGGTGAGAAGGAGGATCCACCTTTCCACATATTCAAGTATAATTGCTTATGCAAAACCTAAGTTGACTTGCTTGACACTCAGCAAGCAGGGCTTTGCTACAGTTCTAGATTTGGAAATCATCAGAGTTTAGTGTTGGTCAGCCCAGGGGCACAGATGACATACCCACAGAGACGGGTACCAGAGGAGAAAACCAGGCAAACGATTGATGGATGTCTTACATGCCATCCCTTCTCTCTCCCTCAAAAACCCACCAAAACTAAAGACAGAGACAGGGAGTGTAGTTTCCATGCAGTTGGTTTATTTTGGGAAATGGTCTCAAGAACAGGAATGAGGTCCTGCCAGAGCAGAAGGAAAAGAGGAAAAATCTTAAAAGTGTTCTTCAAGCTGCTCTCTAGGTTGGGCAATGGGAGCTGTGTTCCTTGGAGACATTCTGAGGAGCCCTGAGAAATGAACCCCCACCAGCTTTAGCCCCAGTGAGCAAAGGTTGCCCACGGGCATTAGCTCCCTCAGACTTGCAGGGACCCTGCACAGCGATGACAAGAAGCCCTGGACTTCTTTTTTGTTTGTTCCTTCCTTGGTTTCATGAAATACACTCCTATTTTAAACATCTATGTTATAGACACTAGGAAATGTTTAAAGATAAGAGATTCATTCTTTGCCATTCAGTAGGGATGAACCAACCCACGGATGGAGAAACAGAGAGGGTGTGGAAGAGGTGAAGAACCACACAGGTGGCCACAGACCCAACCTTTGTACCTACATGTGCCCTGATTTTCCACCCTTAATTACTTTCCACTCTTCCTGTTGAGGAAGAGGAAGATGAGTGTCAAAGTGGTTCAGCGAAATCCCTGTCTGTTTCCTGGCAGTGATGAACAAGTCCTACCTCCTTTGATGGAGGCTGCCTCCACATCTGTCATTGTTTCCCTTCACACATCAAAATCTGCCAAGGCCTGCTGAGGGTTCCTGGGATGCTTCAATTCTAGTACAAGTCTCTCAGGGGTGCTTGCAGTAATTTTAGGGAGCCCAGGTCCCTGTGAAATGGGAAATATGTCAGACAGTGGTACCCATTTACCACCCGGCACCTCAATCGAAGTGTTTGTGAATTCCAGGAGCTCAGAGGTTGCTGCATCTCCCTCCAGAAAGCTCCAGAAATAGGCCAGAGTTCCACTGGCAGCAGGAAGGGCTGCCAGAGTCAAGAAACCAAAGAATGGCTTATACTAGAATGTACATGTCCTCAAGATTTATTTATTCGTTTTTCTGAAATTCAAATTTAATTGGGCATCTTGTCTTTATATAGCAGCCTTACAACTGAGTTATAGCTTTCCCTCCAAAATCTCACCACCAATGGGGAAATAGAGGAGTGATAGTGTGGTTTTGGTTGCAGGAGAAGAAAAATGAGTACTCTACCATTTTGGATATGAGGGGAACCATGTTTTTTTTTTTTTTTTCTTTTCCAGGTGGATGTGATTCTCTTTGGGCAGTACAGGCCACATGACTTGATGACACCAAGAAATAGAATACCATGTATTCTGGAGACAGCTATTCCCTGATGATATAAGTTCCTCGAACACATCCTACTCCTCATCAGCTTTATCTTTGTGATGGAGCAAAATGGTATGTTATCAAGGATTAGGCTCAAAAGATATTGCAACCACTTCACATTCATTGGGATGGATATTATCAAAAGGAATGAAGATAACAAGAACTGTGGGGCCATGGAGATACTGGAAGATTGGAACTTTGCTGCTGTAAGAGGGGCCCTTTTCATATAACAGGGTACACTTTAGGCTTTCAATAGACATCCTGATGATTTACCACCTGTGGTACATTTAAAACTTTATATATATATATATATATATATATATATATATATATATATATATATATATATATATATTTTCTTTTTCTTCCTGTTTTCTCTCTTCCTCTCTCCAATCTCAGGAAAAGCAAGATTAACATTCTTTCAGTGCTAGGTCAACTTGTCTTCCTTTCTGCTCAGTAAAGAAACTCTGAGTTAATAACAAGAATCAAAAAATGGGACTTACTTAAACTAAAAAGTTTTTTTCTCAGCAAGAGAATCAATAAGAGAGGTAAATAGGGAGCCTACATCCTGGGAACAAATTTTTACTCCTCACACTTCAGATAGAGCCCTAATATCCAGAGTATACAAAGAACTCAAAAAATTAGACAATAAGATAACAAATAACCCAATCAACAAATGGGCCAAGGACCTGAACAGACACTTCTCAGAAGAGGACATACAATCAATCAACAAGTACATGAAAAAATGCTCACCATCTCTAGCAGTCAGAGAAATGCAAATCAAAACCACCCTAAGATACCATCTCACTCCAGTAAGATTGGCAGCCATTATGAAGTCAAACAACAACAAGTGCTGGCGAGGATGTGGGGAAAAGGGTACACTTGTACATTGCTGTTGGGACTGCAAATTGGTGCAGCCAATTTGGAAAGCAGTATGGAGATTTCTTGGAAAGCTAGGAATGGAACCACCATTTGACCCAGCTATCTCCCTTCTCGGACTATTCCCTGAGGACCTTAAAAGAGCGTACTACAGGGATACTGCCACATCAATGATCATAGCAGCACAATTCACAATAGCTAGACTGTGGAACCAACCCAGATGCCCTTCAATAGATGAATGGATAAAAAAAAAATGTGGCATTTATACACAATGGAGTATTACTCTGCACTAAAAAATGACAAAATCATGGAATTTGCAGGGAAATGGATGGCATTAGAGCAGATTATGCTAAGTGAAGCTAGCCAATCCCTAAAAAACAAATGCCAAATGTCTTCTTTGATATAATGAGAGCAACTAAGAACAGAGCAGGGAGGAAGAGCAGGAGGAAAAGATTAACATTAAACAGAGACATGAGGTGGGAGGGAAAGGGAGAGAAAAGGGAAATTGCTCGGAAATGGAAGGAGACCCTCATTGTTACACAAAATTACATATAAGAGGTTGTGAGGGGAATGGGAAAAAAACAAGGAGAGAAACGAATTACAGTAGATGGGGTAGAGAGAGAAGATGGGATGGGAGGGGAGGGGGGATAGTAGAGGATAGGAAAGGTAGCAGAATACAACAGTTACTAATATGGCATTATGTAAAAATGTGGATGTGTAACCGATGTGATTCTGCAATCTGTATTTGGGGTAAAAATGGGAGTTCATAACCCACTTGAATCTAATGTATGAAATATGATATGTCAAGAGCTAGCTTTGTAATGTTTTGAACAACCAGTAAAAAAAATAGGAAAAAAAAAAAGAAACTCTGGGCCTGGAAACAGGAAGCAATGGCTCTTTCAAGGATGTAAGTCAAACATTAATTAGACTTACTGAAAATGATACCTGGTAAACAGCCCTTACATTCCCCCTTTTAAAGCTTTCTGTTCCCCTGATAGCTAGAATGGGAGCCTCCATGATATAAGTCTTTGCCTTTCTCCTTGGCTAGCAAAGCCCATAGAACTCCCTCCTCCTCCCTTTTCTCAAAACATTGTCCTTGTTATTGGACTGGCACTAGGGCCAAGGAGCAAACTTTTAGTATCAGTGGTGGAAATGTGAAATGGTTGCAGCCAGTTGGAGGGAAATATTTGTTGGTACTTTAAAAGTTAAAGAGAGAATTACTGTGTGATCCAGAAATTCTATTTCTGGGTGTGTGTTCAAAAGAATTGAAAGGAGGAGTCCAAACGTAGATTTGTGCACCAATGTTCAAAACTGTAATGATAACAGTCAGAAGGGTGAAAATGACCCAAAATATATTAACAAAATGGTGGATACAAAATGTGGTGTACACAGAAAATGGAATATTATTCAGTCTCTGACACATCTAAAACATGATGAACCTCGAAGATACTGTGCTAAGTGAAACAAACCAGATACAAAATAGCAGACATTGCATGATTTCACTTATACGAGGTATCTACAATGGCTAAGCTCATAGAGACAGAAATTAGAATGGAGGTTGCTAACAGGCTAGGGGAGGGGGACAATGAGTTAGTGTTTCATCAAGACAAGAGTTTCTTTTTGAGAAAAATAAAAAGGTTCTGGAGATGGATGGTGATGATAGCTGCACAGTATGAAGTCACTTAAAGCCACTCAACCGTACACTTAAAATAGTTGAGGTGATACATTTTGTGACATGCATATTTTATATGAAAATTATTTAAAGTGAAGTTTTAGAAAATTATTTAAAACTTGTCAACTGCCTAATGTTATTTCTGAAAGCCTGCAGAAGGTGTCTCATTAGAGACTTCTAGTGAAGTCGTTTTCCTTCAGTGTTAGACTAGACTGTTGGCCACATTGTGGGCAAAGCACACAGTGTGGCGAGGTCCCCATATTCAAAGGCATAAAGAGACCAAAACCCAAGGAGGCAATGGCAGAGTCCTGCCCTTCATCACATGCAGGCAATAGACTCCAGGCAACAGACTTTGAGTAAATACTGTGCTGCATGTCTGCAGTGTTGAAACATTTTCTCCATCTCTTTTCCCCTTCTCCCGATGTATATGGTTAGATTTGCGCAAATAAAATGAATATTTGATGCAACTGGAAAAACTATTATTTATCTGCCTTTTACTATGCATCAGGTTATGGGTACTGTTCTTTTAATTGCTCTACTTGGAATATTTCATTTACTTCATACAATAAACTAAAAAAGTAGGTCAATTTGTAAATGCCGCACAGCCTTATAAAGACACATGGGATAATCCTTGTGTCCATCCTTTAACTGTGAAAGATTTGACTGAGGACCCATTTTCTCTTGTAGTAATTGAACTTACAGAGTTAAAGGCAGTGATGGGCAGAAAAGAGGTTCTGGTAGAGTTGGGCCTATAGACTCAGGACCATAACTGTTAACTGGGTTTGGATACTTGCACATAGGGTATTATGGTTTGGATACGAGGTGACCCCCAGGCTTCTGTGTTAATGCACGAATGTTTGGAGGTAAAGAGATTGGGTGGTGAGAACTGTGACCTAATTAGTCCATCCTAGTTTGGATGGACAGACTGGGTTGAAACAGTAGGCAAGTGAGATGTGGTTGGAAGTGTTGGGTTGCTGGGGACATGTCCTAGAAGGGTGCTTCTCCTGTGGTCCCTTTCCCCATTCCCTCTCTCTCATCTTCCTCCCTGACATGAGAGGAGCAGTTTTCCTCTGATGGGCCCTTTCCCCATGATATGCTGCTTCAACTTGAGTCCAGAGCCATGGTGTTGGCTGTTTATACACTGAGACCTGCAAAACCCTGAGTCCTCAATAAGCTTTTCCTCCACTATGTTGTTCTCGTTGGTTATTTTGGTCACAGAGATGCAAAAGCTGAGTAAAGCATAGGGGCTGTTGGGTGATAGAGGAGACTGAGAAGCAGAGATGAGTGACACCGTCCCGAGATAAAGAGGAAGCTGCCTCTATCACTGAGAATTCTTAAATTTCCATGAAAACTGTCTGCACTTGTGACCTCTGTGTTCTAAATTGTCCCTTTGTGTACATTCCTTCTTTCTTTGATTTAAGCCAGCTTGAGAGAGTTTCTGTTCTGCTCAGCCTGGAGTAGGGCACAAGCACAGGTCATTGGAACTTCAGTTGCATCCATAAATGTTTCATATGCATTATGAGGAGAAGGGGTTTTGTCTAATGGGATTCAGTCGGGATTTAGGAGATGCACTTTGGTTACAGCACTGCTATTAGCTGGCTGTGTGACCTGGGGCAAAATACCCTTTCTCAGCCTTGGTTTTCTGGTCTATAAAACGAGGGTAATACTGCTTGCCATGTCTATTTCATGGACAGAAGATATATATATAAGTAATATGTTAAAGTGTTTTAGAAGATTATGAAGTGATATGTAAATGCGAGTAATCATTATTACATTTGACCAAAATAAAAGCGTATTTGCGTTATACCCTTTTTATTCTAGTAACATTTCTAAAAGCTTGTCTGGCATTTCAATTCCATTAAAAGTACTCAGAACTATTTTCACAACTGTTCTTCCTGGTCGAAGACCAGCAGGCCACATGCAGTTTTCTAATTTTTGCATCTTTATGCTTTATCTCTTCAACTAGATTTTCGAAGTTACAAAAGTCAGGAACTCTGATTTTTTTGTATTTTGTTCTTCTTTGGACCAAGCATATTCTTATAAATTCTTGAAAATATGTGTTGAGGACATATAGGACAGAAAGGAAAGTTGGATGGCTAGTGTTCTAGGCTATTCTTCTGTGGTCATGTAAGAGAAATTTAAGATCTCTGTGACTACGGCTCTCCTAGGAAAACAATAGGAAAAAAACTGTTTGTGGATATTCATACATATTGTGTGCAGTGCCTATGGATTTCAAGGATGCTTTTTTTGCAGGAAAATGCAAATAACATCACTGTTACTGATTCTTCCAGTTCGGTGAAGCTGTTTTAAAATTCAATGTTCCTGTGTTTGCTAGCATGAATATATTTAGGATACCTGCTCAGTTGAAAAAAATTCCAGAGTCTTTCTGGGTAGGAGATGTTCGTCACTTGGTCAAGATTTCAATATTTGGAAAGTTAATCTTTTATTGTTCTATTGGTCAAACAAATAGAAATTGAATTGCAAAATGATCACAAAATTCCCAGCTGTCCTTTGATAAAAATAGATAACTTGTCCAGGCATGCACTTTCGAGGTGTTTAAGCTGTGGTCAATTTTATTTATTAGAAACAGCTAATATTTTTCAGAGGGGAAGAGGATGATTCCTACTGACAGTTTTTACCTTCTTGGATTCTGGAATCAAATTGTACTTATTGGTGACTTTACTCTATGTCCCTATAACACCTGTCAGGAATAATGCTGAACCTCAGAAGTCCATATTCTAGAACAGGGGGCCGCAGACTATCCATGACTCAAATCTGCCTATCACCTGATTTTGCAAATAAAGTTTTATTGGAATGTAACCATACAATTGTGGCCGCTTTTGACTACATCAGCAAAGCTGAAAAGTTACAACAGAGAAAGCCTAACCCCCAAAGTCTAAAATATTTGCTCTCTTGTCCTTTACAGAAAATGCTTGCAAATTCCCATAAGAAGCAGCCTGTAAAGTTGACTATTTGTTTTGCATGTAAGGATGAGAGTGCATCCTCACATGCAAAGCTTATAAGGTCTAGAACTTCTCTCTCTATATATTTATTTTTATTTTGTCAGTTTTGACTTTTGACCATTTCTAACTAAGCCTTCTTTTCCACATCTCTAGAGTGAAGAAGCAAGTAACACCATGTCATTGAGTTCATGGTGAAGATGAAAAGTGATGGTAAGTGGTGACATATTTTGTACAGCTTGAACTTGAACTCCTAACCACTATCCTGTATCCACTGAACAAAAGAAAAAGAAAACATAGAGGAGGGAGAGACAGATGAGGACTGGGAAGGTAAAGGAAGGTTTATGGAGGAGGAGAGGGTGAGGGGTGTTTTTGAAGGGGGAAGAGGGCTGGAGGGTGAGGATAGGGTCATCTCCTGCAGCTCCAGGGAAGTCAGCTAAACCCATCCCTCATCCTCCTAGCAGGGGCTTCCCTCCCCCTGCCCAGAGCCACACCACCGCCATGTTCTGAAAGGCCAGAGACTCTGTTTGCTAATTACTCACTTGACCCAGAGAAGCAAGCGCCCCTCTAATTTCAATCTCTGTTTTCTATCGCTAAGATAAACCAGTAATGATTTGGCAATGAGATGCAATTACACCACCCGCGGAGGTCAATACTCCATCAGTGGTCCCATTCTGAGCGCGGCTTTGATCAGTTGGTCAAAAATTTCCTTTCTTTCCATGTTTTGTTAAACCATGATTGACTGAGAGGTTTAAAGGGTTAAGATTGGATGTGATTTTGTTTTTGATTTAACTTTTGAACAGCCCTTCAAACTGGGGCCATGTGTGTCTGAGTGCCCCGGAGAAGTTCCCAGCCACCCAGAGACTAGACAGAGTTAGGACTTCTTCATATTCCTATGGCCACCTCCCTCCTTCTTTTCCAAATAAAGGTCAGATGCTGGAGAACAGCAAATAATGTAGACTCTTCTGACTGTTTTCAGGGACAAGAAGGAAGTCCACAGCAAAACGGAATATGTTTTTTTTTTTCATTAAATATTTTTAGATCTTTCTTAGTCTTTCCCCAGGGCTTGGTCTCCTTTTCTCTATTGTTCTCCACCCTCCTCTCCCCACCTCAGACCTTCTCCTCTAAATTAGAACAGCTTGTTCTTCCTCATTCTAGAAATCTCACTCAAAGTAATGAAGCCCTTGTAGATAACCAAACAAGACTATTGACTGTTTCTTAAACACTCTCCTCGGGAGCCTGATCACCACATGAGGATCTGATGCTGATTTACAGGACTAGAGCAATATTAGGCAGAGAATAAATCTAAATGAAAAATCCAACCTTCATCTGAAACGTTGACAGTTCATTAGATCTTGGTGTTCATCTGGGTCATAATCAAAGTAGAATGCCTGATTTTTTTTGAGGGGGTGGGGCTGTGTGGGTCCTTTACCTTTCTTGCTATAATTAAAATTATCTGAAACTTTAATTTAAGCTTAGGTTAAAGGTAGAATTTTCATCTTGGTTTTGATATGGGTTCACATTTACTTAAGGTTTACAATAGAGGCTTGTGACTGGTGGCAAAGCTTCTGTGTGGTTAGGATTTCATTATTGTGTGTTTAAAATTTAAATCTTTAATCTTCCTGGGTTTTACTTTTATAATATGACGACATGCTTCAAATTTAACAAATACATAGTTATTTTTTCCCCCAGAAATTCTTCTTATAGGAATCTATAATCTGAAATAATAGCCCATGAACTTTTTATAAGATATTTACCACATTTTGGCGGGGGGGTGTCCAGGCTAATCAAGATAAAACCAAAAACAAGTGGCTGTCCATCAATAAGGGAAAGATTGAAAAAAGCTTGTATAATTCCATTATGGAATATTAAATGTTTCCTAAAAGGGATAAATTAAACTTCAATTTGCTGACCAACAAACTCTAGATAGGGCAAAGGGGAGGGAGGGGATAGGTGGGGGCATGGGGATAGGAAAGGCAGTGGAATGAGATGGACATCATTACTCTAAGTACACGTATGAAGACATGAATGGTGTGACTATGTTGTGAACAAGAGATATGAAAAATCGTGCTATATATGTGTAATTGGAAATGAAATGCATTCTTCTGTCATACACAACAAATTAGAATAAATTTTTAAAAATCTAAAAAAACACTGTATCATCATGAGAAAGGCACCAAATGAGAATAACAATCCTAAATCACTCATATTGTTTATGTATTTTTAATGTAGAGAGACTTCAGTAAGAAAAAAAAAACCAAAATATGATTACATATGACAAAAAATTTTTTTTAAGAATAAAACAGGTAAATGAGTAGAAGTATTTCCATCCTCATAAAACTTAGCACCAAGTTCTTCAGGAGCCACACATGCAAACAGAGGTATCCTGTGTGGTGTCCTTTGTACCATCAGCCTTTGGGAGAACTGGGGCAATCCAGGGAGGAAGCAGGGTCTATGTCAGACTTGGTGGCAGGAGAATCCTTGAGCTATTTGTTCTGGATTATGGTGATTTGACTTTGGTTTTCCTGGGATGGTGTCCCACCTGCACTCACTTCCCTGATGGCTCACCCATCATTTTGCCCTCAGAGGGTTCAGATGTCTCCAATCATATAGTTTTACAGCAAAATTTTAACCTATCTCCTATTAATTTGAATTAATTCTATACATTTTGTGGATTAAAAAAGAATTAGATTTGTAGACTGTAGGATCCAGGTTTGAGTTGAGCCTCCCGAAATCATCTTTGTAACCTCAAATAAATGCCTACTAGCTTAAGATTTCTCTGTCACCAAGTGGGGACAGGACTGTCTCTTCAGTATATCTCTCTCAGGAGAGTAGGAGGTATTTTGGAGTTGGGTGATAAAAATACTTCATATTATCTGCAAGTTCAAAATGCTATAAATGATCTCACTTCTCTTTGATTATCTTCTTTTTGGAAAAGAAATTATTTACATTCTTCTTCTGTGAGGTTCTGGCAGGAAATCACGTTTGCCTTTTGGTCTTTTTGCCTCTGGTGCTTGAGTAGCCAAGGGCAGACAGAGTTCAGGATGGCTGGTGTCAGGGAACACTCCACAGACCCAGAGAAAAGAATTTTCAGGCTTCTGCCTAGTGGGTGAGAAGTCAGTATTCCCAGGGTCTCCTCTAGTATGACAGTCAACTAGCTTTTGACAAAAACAGCCACTAACTCATCAGTGCTGGTCAATAACAGGAAAATAATCTATTTTTGTATTACTTTCTGTTCTTCACGTGGATGTTCAATCTGGTATTTTCTCTTTTTCCCCATTTTTGGTTATAAAGTTACTCCCTCTTTATAGAGTCATTACATTAATAAAACATGAAGGGAATACCCTTCATGTTTTGGTGGGCAGCATCAAGAGCACTTACCTGTCACCACACCGATATGAGGTGTCTCCCAAATGCTCTTATGTTAGACAATGCAAGAAAGTTTAGAGGTGAAATGATTGGGTAATGAGATCGTTAATCTAATCAGTATCGAACTGCTGATATACATGGATGGGGTGGTCACTGTAAGTAGGTAAGTTGTGGCTAGAGAAGGTGGGTCATTGGGGGTATGCCTTTGGGGAATATGTTTTGTCTTTGGTAAGCAGAAAGTTCTCTCCCTCTCCCTCTCCCCTCTCCCCTCTCCCCTCTCCCCTCTCCCCTCTCCCCTCTCCCCTCTCCCCTCTCCCCTCTCCCTCTCCCCTCTCCCCTCTCCCTCTCCCCTCTCCCTCTCCCCTCTCCCCTCTCCCCTCTCCCCTCTCCCCTCTCCCTCTCCTCTCTCCTCTCTCCCTCTCCTCTCTCCTCTCTCCCCTCTCCCCTCTCCCCTCTCCCTCTCCCCTCTCCCTCTCCCCTCTCCCCTCTCCCCTCTCCCTCTCCCCTCTCCCTCTCCCTCCCGGTGACATGTCCTGAACTGCTTTCCCCCTTAATTCCCTTCAGTCATAATGTTCTGCCTCATCTTGGGCCCAGAGCAATGGTCCATCTATGGACTGAGACCTCCATGAGTCCCAAATAAATTTTTCCTCCCTTAAAATTGTTTTTGTCAGATCTTTCGGTCACAGCAGTGAAAAAGCTGACTAAAACAATGGCCATTATTAGAACATATTAACAACCAACATTAATCTTATTGTCTGCAGGTAACTGATCAGTGTACATATATTCTCTGGCATAAGGATACCCAACTTGCCCAAGGTCATATTGCCAGTGAGCGATGGAATCAGGACCTTGCTCGTTATTATTTAATGAGCAACCCAAATTATTCTAACACAAAATTAAAGGGCTAATTACCTTGACCAAATTAAAGAGCATATCACGTGGACCCAAGGGACAGCAAGTCACGCCAATGTCTCTCCTCCTGTAATACAGAGAGACTTCTCTTATCTGGGGTTTCCCAGAGAAGCCTACAGGTAGTCTAGCTGTCAGCCAAACTACTCACTGATGAAACTCTTCTGAAGACATTTCAAAGGAATTAAACACATGCTTTTGGAGAAGCTGCTCTATCTAGCCACTGTCACATTCTGGTACTAGCAATATAACCACCTCTTTCTTCCCTGCCCCAACTCTAGGGACTCCTGCTTAGCTCTTATAAGAGGCAATGTTTAAATGTGGCTTTTTGTTCTCTTTTGGGTGCATAAGCTATTAATTAATTTTAGTTGTAAAGAAATGGGAGTTGCCCTGTGTCCTTTGTTCTTGTGATTGGGTATTCTTTTGTCAGAGAACACTGAGGCCCATTGTTCTAACTCCTCTTCTTGTTCACATTGTATTTTTCATGACAGAGCATATTTATTGTCTTCCATCCAGATTTGGGGATCTGTTTGTGGTGGCTTTTTTTTTTTTTCATTTTTGGCAGCGGCCCTTCTGTGGGGTTGCAAATGGCTCAGTCAATGGTGTACTTGAACAAGGCTGCTAAAAATGACCAGACCTGTCTCCCTCCTTGTGTATTTCAGGAGGCTTTTCCAGTGCAGGTGCTGATCAAGGACAGTGGAGAGTGCTCACTGCCAGGAGACTAATTTTATCCCCATGGGGAAAAAAAAGAGCCAGGGGATGGATTGCTGGTGTTTACCTAGCACAGAGAATGTGGCATGCACGCATCTATCTTCCATTCAGTCTCCCTTCACAAGTACATTATGGGTGAGCCCCACTCTTGTGACTGCAAGTATCATCGGTGACAGCTTTGCAGGGAGCCTTAATAGCTTGTCAGGAAACTAATCAATGTGGCTTTTTACAAAGGAATCTACTTGATCAATATCACCCAGCATGCCCAGACCTAACAAACAGATTGCATAAGAGTTTTCAAAATCAATAGACGTTCCATGGAACATAAATTATTGGGGATACTTAATGTATCATAAATGCTTCATGCTGATAGCTCTTTCTCTGGTAGCTATAGTAATATGTTAAAGGTGATAAGAGAGACAGTGCTTAGAATGCCAGACAGTCTCTAAAACACATTCTCAAAACGGAGCATATATGTACAATTAGCTTAGAAGCTGTATCTCTAGTTTTAAAGGAAAATTTGTTTGAATATGCCATTTTAATTTTTTTCCCACGCTGTAGATTGTAAACTTTGTTGACATATAGGTTTATTTTGGTGTCTCTGAATGATGGGCATGTGCATGTAGTAGGCATAACAACAAATTCTTGCTGAGTTGATCATCAGTCCCTACATTCCTCCAGGGACTCATGCTAAGAGGTCATCCTTGTCATCTCACCCTCTGACTTTTTCCCTAGGGTTCTTGGAGGAACTGCGATTCTAAATGCTTTACAATTTCCTGGCAAAGAGTCTGAAAGTACAGACATTAGAAGATGCTGAAATCCCTAGAAATTAAACTTAAGGTATACCTATACCAGAAGAAACACATCAGAACTTTACCCATTTGTTTTTCTTCCCAGTGTTTATGTCATCGAGAATTGTCTTGCCTCATAATGAATTGCCGCACAACTGAATGTTTGTGAATCAGCAATTGGGCTGGGCCCAGGGTGGGATTTTCTGCAGCTCTTGCCTGGGGTCAGTCATGTGTCTCCTGTGATTTGGTCCTTTAGCTCTACTGAAGTCCAAGTTGATCTCACCCCATGTCAGGGAATTGGTCCTGTCTGTTGGCCTCTGAGCCTTTCTCTTCATATGTCCTTTCTTCTTCAGAGAGGTTATCCTGGGATTCTTCACCTCATGGTACTTCATTCCAAGAGGATAAAAAATGAAAGTTGCAAGGACTTTTCAGGCCTAGTCTTAAGAGTCACATAATATCAATACCTTTATAAGACACGGGGCCAGTCCAGAGTTGAAAGGTAGGGGAATGGACTCTACTTCTTGCTGAAGGAGTTGCAATGTCACATTACAAAGGACCAGAGGGCATGATGGAAACAATTACTACACAAAACACATTGACCACCATTTCCTTCTATCCCGTCCCCCATCACCTACCTAATACAAGGAGCAATATTTTCTCTGCTCCAAAAGGGGCTTTAACAAAAGGGAATGGAAGAGTGGAAAGAAGAATAGAGTGAATCTTTTCTAGATATTTATGATTTGGGGTAAGGGAGAAACAGGCATAGAAAAGAAGCTGGGATAAAACATTGTGAGATAGTCTCTACACAGAGTAGAAAAACTCCCTTGGGTCAGGGTTGGGGGTGAGGGTCAAGGAGGATGCAGAGGGGAGAATTCAGAGGACTAAGAGAAGGCTCTGAAACAGGCTTGCAGAGATGGTCATGCTCCAAAGTCATGGAAGATGCAAAATAAATCCCACAATGTTGAGTATGTGTCAAGATATAGCCTGGGGACTACCCAAGGTGAAAGCATCATGAGTCAAAGGGAAAATGGAGACCTATGTGCAGCAGCAGCCAAAAAGCAGAGCAGGGATGATGTCCCATTTCTGCATTGACAGAAAATGTAGAGGGCTGGAGATCACCCTTTGCACTCTGCTTGCATGTGGCCAACACCTTGAAATACTCCTACTCAATCCCTATAATCTTCCCCGGGGGAGGTTGGAGAGCCAAGTTGTCTAAGACTACACACCCACCACCATAATGGGACAGGGACTTGATATCGGCATATCTTGGTTAATTCCACAATCAGATCTCTTGAAGCTATGCCATTGAAGGGTCTTATCAAACGTGATGCCTGTGGGAATCTGGGAAACACACTAAGGAAATCACCTTTGGGAGGGAAATTCTTGATCTCCTATGTACTGGGAATTCATGGGGGTATGTATTCTTTCCATTGAATTGAAGAAAAGGAAATGCTTCCAGAACCCAAGTATGAATTTCATTCCCAGACGTTGTTGAAACAGAGAGTACTTATCTTGTTACCTCTGGACCAGCAGTTCAGTTCCTCGTCTTTTGTCCAGGTTCACATTCTCAGATTGAACAAATATTTGTTAAGCATGTATTGTGGAGCAGGATGTAACAGTGACCAAAAATAGACTTGGTCCTTCCATTTTCAGAGGTTAGAAGATCAAGAGAGACCCTCAGTGGAATCCTTCAATAGGTTCTAGGAGATAACTGTGTAAAGTTTCTAGAACCTCCCAGACACTGGCTTTTCCTGGGACAAATCAAGTCAAGCTGATTCATCTCTGGCAAAAATTTTCCACCTATAGCTAAAATGAAAACAAAATTGATTACCACTACTGACTGTGGTTAAACACTCTGCTATATCCCTAAATCTCATAACATATGTGACAGTCCAGTCTCCTGATTAATTCTGTGCAAAGGTACTCTTGAAATGACTCAATATAATACATTTATTATCTACCTTTCATCCTAAAATAAGCACAACTAATCTTGCTCGTTTTGCTAACACTCTTTTCAAACCCTGTTATCTCCTATGTGTGATAAGAGCTGATAAGATAAACTAATGCAATGTGAGGATGGGTAATTATGATTCAATGATGAAAACAATAATAAGTTCATACTTGGTAGGAAATGAAGGCATGTAGACCATTAATAATAATCTGAAAACATAAACAGAAATGCCATGGAGCTTTGGGAATTTAGTATCGATTAGTCAGTATATTTTTTATGACCCCTGTTGAACCTCACTTCAAGCATGATGAGAACTTATAATAAGTCACCTACTATTTTCAACTTTCAGAGAAGCCCATCAGTCAGCTGGAAAGGGAGAGGGCTCTGACATTTGTGAATGAGCACATGGCCCATTCTCCTTGATCATTTCTCCTGTAAATGTTCTCTGAGAGATATTCATATATAATTCTAGGGGCAAAAATCTTTTCTCTGACAATGAACAATCTGTTGTTATATCCTGGATAAGCCTAGCCAGACTCAAAAATTGGTTACATGTCAGACACAAGCTTGGAGGGCAACTTGAAATTTCTTTAGGATATAAAATATCCCTTAGATCTCAACACAAACAAAACAAACAGTTTTTTTAAAAAACAATCCATTAATCCATTTGCTTGTCATCAGAAGAGCAGCCTTTGAAAGTTTACAATATTTTGATTTTTCAAACAGTAAGTCAAGAAGAAAAGTCCTTGAAAGCGTAGTTTAAAGATTTATGTATCATTAACTTGGGGGTAGGCACCTGGTTGGAGAGGGGATGCTTTCTGCTGCTGAAATTCTTTGAACTTTTTATTTCTATTGGCATTGAAATGCTAAATGCAGTCAAGGGCTAACTCTGTGGTTGGCAAATAAAAGGCAAGACGCTTATGAGGTTTTAGTTCTCCAAAGAACATTCTTAAGCACCTTAAGGTCTCAACAATATTTGCCTATTTCTAGAATATTAAAGAGCTTGAAAAATTGATAGGCTGAATTATCCTACCTGCATATCACATAAAAAGATTCTGTTGTGAAAACAATCATGCCTGGGTCTGCTGATTAGATGAGTGGCTGGGACTGAAGCTATTGCTGGATGCTTACTGCTGTAGTGGCACATGCAGGTTTCTAACCCCAGATTCACCTCTTTCTGACTGCTTGATCTAAGACAGATCACTCCCCTGTCTGCTCAACATAAGAACAATAATGATGCTTACCTCTCAGGATTGTTGCCCAGATAAAAATGGCTTCCAATGGCCAAGTGACCTCAGCAAAGTGATAAATAATAGTTTCAGAAAAGCTCATTAAGTTATTAGACAACAAAAAAATAAACATCTCAGCACAATGAATAAAACAATACAAGAACACATGAATTCCTCAATATTTCTTTCATAAAAAGAAACAAATTAAGTAAAAATAAGGACCAAACTGAAATTCTGAAAGTTGAAAAGTACAATGAAGGAAGTGAAAAATAGCAATGGAGAGCATCAACCCAGGAATAGGAGATTTCTACCATCATTTCTATAGAGAAACGTAAGTTTTTGTAACTACTTACATGTCAGAACACCTTTGTGAGAGTTCAGCAGTCCAGCAGAGAAATACCATTATGCCACTGAAGTAAAAATTTCAAGAACAGAATATAAGAAGAACAGTTTAACTTTATCTATGTTGCTCCTCACTCAAAATAGCACAGGCCAGTGCCAAGAGGGACCCTTTTGGGTTGTAATTTCTCCCATGGGAAAAAGTGACAGCCTAGTGAGTAAGCACCTGGCTTCCCCAGCTATGTAGTACATTGTCCCAAAGGTCCATTATTTGCTTGCCCATACTACGTGATTGGCATGGCTAAAGGATGGAAAAATTTGGAAGCTGGGAAGAGAGGCAGAGACCCATAGAAATGAGCAATGAGAACTCTACAAAGGGCTGTGGAGCCTACTATTCATATTTTGGACTCTATTTGGAAACATTCCCATGAACCTCTGTGGACATCTTGATTGCTGACTTCAACTGGCTCAACTGGTTCACAGTTATTCCCAAAGTTTGTGAGCACACACAACCAGCCAGCTTGACTCTGGGAGGAGCATGCAAACTGAGTATGTCAGGGAAATGATCTAGGGGAAACAAAAGGGGGACTCTTATTAACTTCCCTGGCTGTGCAGGATCAAGAGAAGGCACACAATCGTAACAACTCCCTTACCTCCTCAAAAGGGAACAAGATATATGTTATAGTTTAGTTATGAGGTGTCCCCAAAGCTCACATGTGAGACAATGCAAGAAGGTTCAGTAGAGAAATGATAGAGTTATAAGAGTCTTAACCCAATCAGTGAATTAATCCCCTAATAGGGATTAACTAAGTGGTAAGTGAAGTGGTAGGTTTTAGTTAGAGGAAGTGGGAATTGGAGTATGGCTTTGGAGTATTTGTGTCTGAAGGATGGAGTCTTGCTCTCTCTGCTTCTGATCATGATGTGAGCTTCTCCCCTCTGTTGCAGTCACCCACCATAATGTTCATCCTCACCTTGAGCCCAGAGGAATGGAGCTATCCTTCTTTGGACTAAGACCACTGAAACCATGAGCCCTCAAATAGTCCTATAGTCACAGCTATGAAATAGGTGACATAAAGCTAGTTAGTGGAAATGGCAAGAGACGACCACTACTTCAAATGGGAAGATAGCAACACAAGACTTCAAGGAACATGGAAAACCAGGGAAATGATGTCAAAGGAATACAATAACCAGTAACTGGCCCTAAAGAAATGTTTATATATAGATCACCTGACAAAGGATGAAAAATATTTGTTTCAAGGAAGCTCATTAAGTTATTAGACAACAAAAAATAAACATCTCAGCACAATGAATAAAACAATACAGGAACACATGAATTCCTCAATATTTCTTCCATAAAGAAAACGAAATTAAATTTTTAAAAAGGGAGCAAACTGAAATTCTGAAAGTTGAAAATACAATGAATGAAGTGAAAATGGCAATGGAGAGCATCAACCCAGATCTGATCAAGGAGAAGCATCTGTGAACTCAAAGATAGATTGTTTGAAACCATCCAGTCAGAAGAGAAAACAAGAGAATGAAAAGTAATGAAGGAAGACTATGTGATTTATGGGAAATCATCAAGAGAATAAATATGTGTATTACATGAGTTATAAAAGGAGGGAAGAGAGAAAGAGAAAGAAAGGAGGTGAAAGCTCATTTAAAGTAACTTTCTCCTTGTGGAGCTAGAAATGAAAATGTTGGTATGGGAAGCTCAAAGTTTCTAAACCAATTTCTAAAGCCAAAGAGGTCTTCATTGAGATAGATTTTGAAAATTTTGATAGATTTTGAAAGTAGCAAGAGAAAACAGGTTCATCCATACATGGAAACCTCCAAAAGATTCTTAAGCAAATTTTTTAGAAAATATAAATAATGGAAAATTATTCAGTCTTGAAAGAGAATGAAATCCTACCATTTGTAATAACAAGGATGAACAATGAACTTGGAGGTTGTTATGTCAAGTGAAATAATCCAGACACAGAAAGAATATTATTTCATGATATTACTTATATATGGATTCTAAAAAATTTTGAAATCATAGGATCAGAGTAAAATGGTGGGTACCAGGGATTGGGGATGGAGAAAATTAGGACATCCTGGTTGAAGAATACCAACTTTCAGTTACAAGATGAATAAATCTTATAGGACTAATGAATAGGTGATCATTGTAATTATAATGTATGTGTACTTGAAATTTGCCAAGAGTATAAACTTTTAGTGTTCTCACCCGACCCCCTGCCAACACACACATACAGTAACCACACATATGAGGTAACATATTAATTAGCTTGTGGTAATCATTTCACAATGTTTACATATATCAAAACATGAGTGTGGTGGCTTATGTCTGTAATCCCAGTGTCTGAGGAGGCTAATTAAGGAGTTTGAGGCCAGCTTTGGCAGCTTAGTGAGACCCTGTCTCAAAATTACAAATAAAAAAACTTGGGTATGTAGCTTGGTAGGAAAGCACCCCTGGGTTCAGTTCCTAATACTGCAAAAAAAAAATCTCATTTTACACTTTTATATACATATATCATAAAAGCTACCTATGGTAAGCCCCAGGCCAACATCATTCTAAATGAAGAAAAATTAAAAGCATTCCCTCTAAAAACAAGACAGGGATGCCCTCTTTTACCACTTCTATGTAACATAGTCTTGAAACACTGGCCAGAGCAATTAGACAGATAAAAGAAAGGCATATGGATAGGTAAAGAAGAACTCAAATTAGCACTATCTGCAGACAATATGATTCTATACCTAGAAGACCCAAAAAAATCCCACCAGAAAACTTCTAGAACTAGTAAATTAATTCAGCAAAGTAGCAAGATACACAATCAACACCCATAAATCAAAGGCATTTCTGTATATCAGTGACAAATCCTCTGAAAGGGAAATGAGGAAAACTACCCCATTTACAATAGCATAAAAAATAAAATAAAATACTTAGGAATCAATTTAACAAAAGAGGTGAAAGATCCCTACAACTAAAACTACAGAACTCTAAAGAAAGAAATTAAAGAAGACCTCAGAAGATGGAAAGATCTACCTTGTTCTTGGATAGGCAAAATTAATATTGCCAAAATGACCGTACTACCAAAGCACCTTACAGATTTATGCAATTCAAATCAAAATTCCAATGACATTCCTAATACAAATAGAAAAAGCAGTGATGAAATTCATCTGGGAAAATAAGAGACCCAGAATAGTAAAAGCAATCCTTAGCAGGAAGAGTGAAGCAGATGGCATCACTATAGCAGAACTTAAACTATACTACAGAGCAATAGTAACAAAAACAGCATAGTATTGGCACCAAAATAGACTGGTAGACCAATGGTACAGAATAGAGGACATAGAGACTAACCCACAAAATTACAGTTATCTTATATTAGACAAAGGCACCAAAAACGTACATTGGAGAAAACATATGGTGCTGGGAAAACTGGAAATCCATATGCAACAAAATGAAATTAAACTCCTATCTGTCACCACACACAAAAAACTCAACTCAAAGTAGATAAAGGACCTAAGAATTAAACCAGAGACACTACATCTATTAGAAGGAAAAGTAGGCCCAAATCTTCATCATGTCAGATTAGGCAGCAACTTCCTTAATAAGACTCCTATAGCACAAAAATTAATATTGAGAATCAATAAATGGGATGGATTCAAACTAAAAAGCTTCTCAGCAAAAGAAACAATCTAGGAGGTGAATAGAGAGCCTACATCTTGGGAGCAAATTTTTAACCCCTCACACATCAGATAGAGCACAAATCTCTAGAATATATAAAGAACTAAAAAATCTTAACACCAAAAAAAAAAAAAAAAACAAATTACCCAATCAATAAATGGACCAAGGACATGAACAGACACTTTTAAAAAGAGGATATACAATCAATCAACAAATATATGAAAAAATGTTCAACATCTCTAGCAATTAGAGAAATGCAAGTCAAAACTACTCTAAGATTTCTCTCACTCCAGTCAGAATGGAATCTATTAAGAAATATAAACAATGATAAGTGTTGGTGAGGATGTGGGGGAAAAGGCACACTCATACATTGCTGGTGGGATTGCAAATTGGTGCAGTCAATATGGAAAACAGTATGGAGAATCCCTGGAAAATTGGGAATGGAACCACCATTTGACCCAGCTATCCCACTCCTCAGTCTATACCCAAAGGACTTAAAAACAGCATACTACAGGGACACAGCCACATCAATGTTTATAGCAGCACAATTCACAATAGCTAAACTGTGGAACCAAACTAGATGCCCATCAATAGATGAATGAATAAAAAAAATGTGGTATATATACACAATGTAATATTACTCAGCAATAAAAGAGGTTAAAATCTTGGCATTTGCAGGTAAATGGATGGAGTTGGAGAAGATAATGCTCAGTGAAATTAGCCAATCCCCCCCTCAAAAAAAAAGCCAAATTATTTTTCGAATTTAAGGATGCTGGGGGGTGGGGATGGGAGGGTTAAATGAACTATAGATGAGGCAAAGGGGGAAAAGGGAGGGAGGGTTAGGGTGGGGGCATAGGGGTAGGAAAGATGGTGGAATGTGATGGTCCTCACTACCCTAAGTACATGTATGAAGTCACGAAGGATGTGAGTCTATTTTGTGTACAATCAGAGATATGAACACTTGTGTTCTATATGTGAAATATGAATTGTAATGCATTCTTTTGTCATATATAACAAATTAAAATTAAGAAAAATTCTGATTTAAGACCAGGCAAAGACCCAAATAGATGTTTTTCCAGAGATGTTCAAATGGCTAATGAACACATGAAAAGAGGCTCAGCATTGTCAGCCAGTAAGAGAGTGCTGAACTAAATGACAAAGATACTATTTCTCTCCCACTGGGATGACTGTAAAAAGACAGGTAATAGCAACCATTGAGGAAATTGTGGAGAAGTTGGAACTCTTACACATCACAGGTGGAAATGGTGAAGCCCCTCTGCCAGTTGTTAAAAAAGTTAAACATAGACTTAGCATATGACCTGGCCATCCCACTCCCAGGTATGTACCCAAGGGAAACAAAAACATGTCCACACAAAGACTTGTCCACCAACGTTCATAGCATCATTATTTATATTGACCCAAACATGGAAACATCCCAGATCCATGCATCAATTGATGAATATCTGAGCAACATTTGTTCTGTTCACATAATGGAATATTATTCAGCCAAAGGAAAGAAGTAAGGAAGTACTAATAATGCTACAATATGAATGAGCCTTGGAAACATTGTGCTAAGTGATACAGACTGTCACAAAAAAAACACATATTGTCCAATTATAAATGTATATGAAACATCCAGAATAGGGGCATATTTATAGAGGAGATTAGTGGTTGCCTAGGTTTGGGGGAATTAGAAGGTAATGGGGAGTGACTGTTAATGGATATAAAGTTTCACTTGGATGATGAAAATGTCCTCAAATTGTGGTGATGGCCACAGGACTCTGAGTATACTAAACCCTCTGAACTATATGCTTTAAATGGATGAGCTGTATGGTTTGTTAATTATATCTCAATAAAACTGAAATGACTTACAGCACTTAGCTGGTGTGGTACTCACAGTGACTACCTAATGATTAATGTATATTAGAGATGCTCTGTGAGCTTCCTTCTTCCATTAAGAGGCTCGGTCTGTAGTTCAGGGATCTTTTCCCCTATGGTGGGTGGTGGTGGTGGGAGAGGGGATATGTGGGTAGAATTTCAGTGAGGAGGGTGTCGCTTTTTGCCATGGAAGCAGGCCAGCAGCGAGGCGCTGGAACCCGCCGCACATGGGTGGAGATTGAGCATGGCGGTTGGCTGACAGCGCAGAGACACAGGGTTACTGATCCTTTAGGGCTGGAGCCGCCAGACTGCAACCAGTGACAGCACAGAACACAGGACGAGGACTGAGTTGTGGACATAGTGTAGGAACAGCCCAGCTCCCTCCACCTCACTGGAAACCTGGGTGCCGGAAATGGGTGGTTGCCATCTTGGAAAATCTCTCTCGGCATCTTTTGGCGGATGTAGCTGACAGTGTGATGGGCTTCTGAACAGGTCTGTGGTTCCCAACTCCCCCCCCCCCCCAGCTGTGATGACTTGGTGACTACCCAACACAGAGATAGCACTCAGTTGATCAGGAGCACAGGGCGGCCAGGGTGCTCTACGCCCAGAGTGAACCCAGGGCTGAGGACAACACATACTTACTTCACTTGGGGCCTGGTGGGCAGGAGAGGTGAGGGGGATAGAGACCAGGAGCAACCCAAAGAGATCGGGATTGGAGAGGCACCAGGCAGGTGAGGGAGAGCCACCTCACACAGATTGCTTCCTCTACCCTGAGGGCAGAGACTCAGCCTGGAATGCACAATGCCACTTACTGGAAGAGAAGAAAACAGAATTCTAAGAGTGCTTTTCTTTTCTTCTTCTTTTTCCTTCTTTCTTTTTTTCTTTTTTCTTTCTTTTTCTTTTCATTCCTTTCTCTCAATCTCTTTATTCCTTTTTCTTCTTCTTCTTTTTAAATTTTTCTTCCTCCTTCTCTTCCTCTCTCACCCTCCAAGTGTTACTATTTCTACTGCGTGTAACTTATTAAATGCAAATAGGTGTTTGTTTCTATGCTTTATATTGTCCTCCCATGTACTTGTCTACCCTAAAATACCTCCTGTCTATTCTCCTGCTAATAACCCCCTTCATTAGAGATCTCCTCCAAACTTGCTAAGATATATTAATCCCATACCCTCACATCTTTTCCCCTTAATATATCGTCCTATGCCGACCCTCAGTTCTCTATACACCACCAGAAACTGTATACCTTTTATGAAACTAATGACTATATTTTAAATAATGTTTGAATCCAACATCTCTACACATAGAGACTAACTATAAATGTATTAATAACAAAAGCTTGCCAAAGATGATGTATTGTTGATATTGGGAACTGTTAACATTGTCTTTCTCCACAAAGGAGAGATCTCAGAACTATACAAGAGCAATATAAATCTATAGGGGGAAAAACAATAACACAACAGTCACACAGAGCTGGAAAGAAACGTAAGCAACATGAAAAGACAAGGAAAGAAAGGACCACAAACAATGCAGGACAATATAACATGGGAGGAGATAACAGGTACAGCAGAAAGAATGTCAGATAAAGATTTCAGGATATACATGATTCAGATGATATGGAGTCTCAAGGAAGATTTTAGACAACAAATGCAGACAATGAAAGTTCACTTTGACAATGAATTACATAAACAAATCTAAGAAGCAAAAGATCTCTTCTACAGGGAGATAGAGGTTATTAAAAAACAAAAACAGAAATCCTAGAAATGAAAAACCAAATTAAAAACTCAAATGAGAGTATCACCAGGAGAGTAGAACACTTAGAAGACAGGACATAAGACAACAAAGACAAAGTATATCATCTCAAAAAGAACACAGACAGCACCGCGAGACTGATAAGAAACCACGAACAGAACATCCAAGAAATATGGGATAGCAAAAAGAGACCAAATTTAAGAGTTATTAGGATAGAGGAAGGTATAGAGGCCCAAACCAAAGGAATGATCAATCTAGTCAATGAAATAATATTAGAAAACTTTCCAGACATGAAGAATAAAACCGAAATCCAAATCCTACAAGCCTACAGGACACCGAATGTGCAAAATCACAAGAGATCCACACCAAGACACATTATAATGAAAATGCCCAACATACAGAACAAGGAGAGAATATTAAAAGCCACAAGAGAAAGGAAGAAGATTACATTTAGGGGTAAATCAATTAGGTTAACGGCTGATCTTTCAACACAGACTCTGAAAGCTAGAAGATCCTGGAACAACATATTTCAAACACTAAAAGATAATGTGTTCCAACCAAGAATCTTGTCACCAGCAAAATTAAGCTTCAGATTTGAAGATGAAATAAAAACCTTCCATGATAAACAAAAGTTAAAAGAATTTGCAGCTAGAAAATTGGAGCTTCAAAACATCCTTGGCAAAACATTACATGAAGAGGAAATGAAAAATAACAATGAAAACCTACAGTGGGAGGTAGTATACTAAAGAAAAAACTAATCAAAGAGGAAAAGCAAACAAAAATAAACAAATATGTCTGGAAATACAAACCATATCTCATAGTAATCCTAAATATTAATGGCTTAAACTCACCAATAAAAAGACATAGGCTAATAGAGTGGATTAAAAAAAGAGATCCAACAATATGCTGACTACAGGAGACTCATTTGATAGGAAAAGACATACACAGAATGAAGGTGAAAGATTGGGAAAAATCATACCACTCACATGGACCTTGGAAGCAAGCAGGAGTGGCCATACTCATATCAAAAAAAGTAGATTCAAGCCAAAGTTAATCAAAAGGGATAAAGAGGGACACTACATACTGCTCAAGGGAACCATTCACCAACAAGATATAACAATCATTAATATATATGCCCCAAACAATGGTGTAGCTATGTTCATCAAACAAACTCTTCTCAAGTTCAAAAGTCAAATAGACCACAATACAATAATCATGGGTGATTTTAACACACCTCTCTCACCACTGGACAGATCTTCCAAACAAAAATTGAATAAACAAACTGTAGAACTCAATAACATAATTAATAACTTAGACTTAATTGACATATATAGAATATATTAACCAACATCAAGCGGATACACTTTTTTCTCAGCAGCACATGGATCCTTCTCAAAAATAGACCATATATTATGCCACAGGCCATCTTTTACCAAATACAAAGGAGTAGAGATACTACCATGCATTTTATCCGATCATAATGGAATGAAATTGGAAATCAACAATAAAATAAGGAAGAAAAATTCCTACATCCCATGAAGAATAAACAATATGCTACTGAATGAACAATGGGTTATAGAAGACATCAAGGAGGAAATTAAAAAATTCTTAGAGGTAAATGGAACACAGACACAACATATTGAAATCTCTGGGACACTATGAAAGCAGTACTAAGAGGAAAATTCATTGCTTGGAGTTCATTCCTTAAAAGAAGAAAAAGCCAACAAATAAATTACCTCAAACTACATCTCAAGGCCCTAGAAAAAGAAGAGCAAATCAGCAGCAAAACCATAGAAGGCAAGAAATAATTAAAATCAGAGCTGAAATTAATGAAATCGAAACAAAAGAAACAATTTAAAAAATTGACAAAACCAAAAGTTGGTTCTTTGAAAAAATAAATAAAATTGACAGACCCTTAGCCATGCCAACGAAGAGAAAAAGAGGGAGAAGCCAAATTACTAGCATATGGATGAAAAAGGCAATATCACAACAGACAACAGAAATACAGAAGATAATTAGAAATTATTTTGAAATCTTGTACTCTAATAAAATAGAAGATAGAGAAGGCATCGATAAATTCCTAAAGTCATATGACCTGCCCAGATTGAGTCAGGAAAATATACGCAACTTAAACAGACCAATATAAAGTGAGGAAATAGAAGAAGCCATCAAAAGATTACCAACCAACAAAAGCCCAGGACCAGATGGGTATACAACCAAGTTTTACAAGACCTTTAAAGAAGAACTAATACTAATACTCTTCAATCTTTTTCAGGAAATATAAAAAGAGGGAGTACTTCAAATTCATTCTACAAGGCCAATATCACCCTGATTCCAAAACCAAAGACACCTCAAAGAAAGAAAACTTCAGACCAATATCTCTAATGAATATAGATGCATCAGTACTCAATAAAATTCTGGCAAATCGAATACAAAAACATATCAAAAAGATCGTACACCATGATCAAGTGGGATTCATCCCAGGGATGCAAGGTTGGTTCAACATATGAAAATCAATGAATGTAATTCATCACATCAATAGACTTAAAGATAAGAACCATATGATCATCTTGATAGAGGCAGAAAAAGCATTTGACAAAATACAGCATCCCTTCATTGTCAAAACACTAGAAAAACTAGGGATAACAAGAACTTACCTCAACATTGTAAAAGCTATCTGTGCTAAGCCTCTGGCCAACATCATTCTAAATGGAGAGAAACTGAAGGCATTCCCTCTAAAATCTGGAACAAGACAAGGATGTCCTCTCTCACCACTTCTATTCAACATAGTTCTCAAAACACTGGCCAGAGCAATTAGACAGACAAAATAAATTAAAGGAATACGTATAGGAAAAGAAGAACTTAAACTAGCACTATTTGCTAATGATATGATTCTGTACCTAGAAGACCCCCCCCACAAAAAAAAACTCCACCAGGAAACTTCTAGAACTAGTAAATGCATTCAGCAAAGTGGCAGGATATAAAATCAATACCCATAAATCAAAGGCATTTCTGTACATCAGTGACAAATCCTCTGAAAAGGAACTGAGGAAAACTACCCCATTCACAGTATCCTCAAAAAAATAAAAAAATACTTGGGAATCAACTTAACAAAAGAGGTGAAAGATCTATACAATGAAAACTACAGAACCCTAAAAAGAGAAATAGAAGAAGACTATAGAAGATGGAAAGATATACCTTGCTCATGGATAGGCAGAATTAATATTATTAAAATGACCATACTACCAAAAGCACTATTCAGGTTCAATACAATTCCAATCACAATCCCAAAGGCATTCCTTATAGAAATATAAAAAGCAGTCATGAAATTCATCTGGAAAAATAAGAGACCCAGAATAGCTAAAGCAATTCTAAGCAGGAAGAGTGAAACAGGTGGTATCACTATACCAGACCTTAAACTATACTACAGAGCAATAGTAACAAAAACAGCATGGTACTGGCACCAAAACAGGCTGGTAGACCAATGGTACAGAATAGAGGACACAGAGACTAACACACAATATTACAACTATCTTATATTAGACAAAGGTGCCAAAAGTATGCACTGGAGAAAGGATAGCATCTTCAACAAATGGTGCTGGGAAAACTGGAAATCCATATGCAACAAAATGAAATTGAATCCCTATCTCTCACCATGCACAAAAGTTAACTCAAAATGGATCAAGGATCTAGGAATTAAACCAGAGACTCTGTGTCTAATAGCAGAAAAAGTAGGACCTAAGCTTCATCACATGGGGTTAGGCTCCAACTTCCTTAATAAGATGCCTATAGCACAAGAATTAAAACCAAGAATCAATAAATGAGATGGATTCAAACTAAAAAGTTTTTTCTCAACAAAAGAAATAATCTGTGAGGTGAATGGGGAGCCTCCATCCTGGGAACAAATTTTTACCCCTCACACATCAGATAAAGCTCTAATCTCTAGGATATATAAAGAGCTCAACAAGATAAGCACCAAAAAAAAAAAATAATAATAATCCAGCCAATAAATGGGCCAAGGACCTGAACAGACACTTCTCAGAAGAGGATATACAATCAATCAACAAATATACAAAAAAAGTGCTCATCATCTCTAGCAATCAGAGAAATGCAAATCAAAACTAAGATACCATCTCACTCCAGTAAGAATGGCAGCTATTGTGAAGACAAACAACAACAAGTATTGGCGAGGTTGCGGGGAAAAAGGCACACTTGTACACTGCTGATGGGACTGCAAATTAGTGCAGTCAATTTGTAAAGCAGTATGGAGATTCCTTGGAAATCTGGGAATGGAACCACCATTTGACCCAGATATTCCTCTTCTCGGACTATACCCAAAGGACCTAAAAACAGCATACTATAGGAACACAGCCACATCAATGTTTATAGCAGCACAATTCATAATAGCTAAACTGTGGAGCCAACCTAGATGTCCTTCAGTGGGTGAATGGATAAAAAAGTGGCATTTATACACAATGAAATATTACTCAGCAATAAAGAAGAATAAGATCATGGCATTTGGTTAGGGAATAGGGGTGGGAGGAAAAGGGAGGGGGAAGGGGAATAGCAAGGATGGTAGAAGGAGTCAGTCATCATTATACAAAATACATATATGAAGATGTGAATTTGGTGTCAACATACCTTATATGCAAACAGATATGATAAATTGTGGTATAAAGGTGTATCAAGAATTATAATGCAAAAAAATATCAATAAGAGAGCTCATGTATAATGGCATAATTTGGCATGAACATACTTTATATACATAGTTATGAAAAATTGTTCTGTGAATGGATAATAATGTAATGCTTTCCACTATTGTCATGTATGAAAGAAATAAAAAATTATAAGCTTTAAAAAATGAAAAAAAAAGAATTTCAGTGAGGAAGGCAATGAACTTCAATGACAAAAAAATGATGGATGTCTCTGCTAACTTCAATTATTCTGCTTGTAACCTTCAATTATGAATCTGCATAAAAAACCATAATAGTATTAATGGTACCTGTGATTTGTTTTCACCTTCTGAAGTCGTCCTTGGTATTTTCATATGATATTTCAGTTTTCACAGGGATCTTGAAATATTACTAAACAATGCTTTGAAATTAGTGCAGCTCTTAGTTCACTGGGAGGTCTTCTTAGTTAATGTCACAGGCCGTTGTGTTACAGGGTGGACAGGCTCACGCTCTAAAGAGTGATACAGGGCGCCATATTCCACTTGCATGCCCTGGTGGAGGGGAACATGTGGGAGGAGCCATCCTCCAAGTCAGGAGGGTCCTGTCCTATTGTTTCCCTCCTTCTCTGTAAGAATTAGTTGGAATTAATGGGATTATTAGCCACCTGAGGTTAAAGGAGGAAACAGGAAGCAAGAGCCCTCATTTACTTTTTTGGACTAAACAATTCAGCTATGACCTGGGAGGGGTTGATGCAGAACTTACAGTGCAAATTAGCCACTGTTCCTTGCATTTAGCATGCCTTGAATGACAGGGCAAGGTGAGTGGATAGACGTCACTCCCAGACTTCTACAATAAAACCCTGTCCAGTCCTATCAGATTAGTCCCTCTAACTAGAGGTTGACCTTTAATGGACACCTACTCTGTCCCCAAGCACATGCATTCATTCCATCTAATTCTTACAGTTATCTGAGATAAGGGTATCAGTATTATGAATGTACAGATGAGATGTGGGAATTGGGGTATAGAGAAGTTCAACAATATTTTCAAAGTCACCTTGTCAAAGAATGGGAAACTGGGATTCAAACCCAGGGTCCTCTCATTCTAAAGTCTGTGTTGTTTTTTACTACTTCCCACAAAGACAAACAGAAAAAAAACTGATTTTACTTTCCTGTTTTTTTTCTTTTTTAAAAATGACTTTATTTTATTTGTTTATTTTTATGTGGTGCTGAGGATCGAACCCAATGCCTCAAATGTGCTAGGCAAGTGCTCTACTGCTGAGCCACAACCCCAGCCCTGGGTTTGGTTTCTTAATAAGGAACCTGACATGTTTGTTATAATGCATCTTGGGGGAAGAAAATTCTCCCAACACTACAAAAATGACATAGAAAATATATTTTCTACATGTTTTTCCTTGGGTTGACATGTAGTGGAACAATTCTTTCTTCATTGCAAATTCTTTCCTTGATTTTGTGATGAAGTACTTGGAATTGCCTTTAAAATACTGATTCTACCAGACAGGATTGAATTCTTTCTTGCTGGAGAGTAAATGTTGATGCAAGCCTTTTGCTAAAAACTATTCCTGCATTCTAGACATTTTTTGCTAATTGGAACTCTGATTTTCATTCCTCTTTTATTATGACCTGTGTTAATTTTCTTAGTCAGCTTTCTGTTACTGTAACAAAACACCTGAGGTAATAAACTATAAAGGCAGAAGGTTCATTTTAGCTCAGATTTGGAGGTTTCAGTCCATGGAGTATTGGGCATGTTGTTTTGCGATTTGAGGCAAAGCAATTCCTCATGGGAGGTACCAACCTCCTTTTCCATGACAATAGTCAGCCTCAACCAGTATGATTGACAGCCTCTCAAGCATCTAGCCACTCCATGTACCAATGCAAGTGTTCAGTAAATATCTGTTCAATGAATCAATGAAGAGTAAACTAATGCTCTGTAGAGTGCACTCACGAAAAGACTCACATGAAGTGATTTTTCTGGAATGTCAAAGCAGGTTGGTGCCTCTGACAAGCCAGCCCTAACAGGCATTGCTTGATTCTCTTTTCTTACATAGGGGTGCATCATGACTCAGAGTCAAGGCTGCTACACAGTCACCTCTTCTACAGCTTTCTTGGCAGAAGTCGCACAACGGATCTCCCCTCTGGAGCTACCCATCCTTCCTTCATGAAACACCAAAGTAGGACATGGTACCAATGGGGATTCCTTCCATTGGACCCAAGACCTTTGTGTATGTGAAGGATTTGAGGGCAGAGAATGGAAGTATTTCTTACTTTCCTCTCTCTGTTCTGAAATTAGATTTTCTGGGACAAAAAAGAATGCCAAAGGTAATGAAATCTCCACGGTTACAGACACAGTTTAAATTAACAGTATGAGTCAGTTTTCAGAATAGAAATAGTAGCAAAAAGCTGACATCCTGGGAACAAATGACTCAATTAACTGTATGTGCAGTGCCACCCAGTTAAAATTTCCCTGATGATTTGTAGAACCCATGGGAGTTAGACCCCAAAGGGGTTGTGAAAAAATTCATATCAATTTACCTTGGTAGCTGGTTCATGGTGTTGCTCCCGGAGAACCTTTGGCCTCCTGACCCACTGTGGACTTCTATCTGCTTGTTACCCATTTGCAAGAGGACTGGTGCACCTCCCACGTGAGAAAACATGTCGGTGGTCACCTCCATAATTCTCCTTGCAGGAATCCAGATCCTTGGATAGTAAACTCAATTTCCCCAGCTCCCTGAGAAGGAGAAGATGTAGAGTATCTTTTAGCAACTGCTTCTAAAGAAAGGGATGGATCAAGTGGTGTGTGGAAGGGAAATACCTTTGAGGATGAATTTACTCATGTTTTCCCCAAGGAAGGAACAGCACCAATATCCTGGGACTGATATCCATGAAGAGGGACAGTATTGCTTATAGTGACCAAATGTCCTTTGCACCAAATGGAAATCAACTGAACCCAAACTTGATGAGAATAGCAAAGAGGGAAATGGGGTTCTGAGGTCCTATGGAGACTCGGTAGGAACTGGGAAGTCCAATGAGGCTAGAATCCCTCTCTCCAGTTTCATCCTTTTAATGTTCTCTCCTCCAAGTCCCCAACGTTACTCCGTTTTCTGTCTTTGAAAGGGAACATGCTTTGCTGACCCCTGCCTGGCCAGAAAATCAAATAGAGGTCCATTGTTTCTATAGTGATAAGGATAGCAGGTCAGGAGAGAAGGGACACATGTCTTGGAATGGAGAGTGGGAACTCACAGCTCGACAGGCTTGGTGGTGCACACCTGTTAATCCCAGTGCCTTGGGAGGCTGAGACAGGAGGATCAAGAGTTAAAGCCAGCAAAAGTAAGACACTAAGCAACTCAGTGAAACCCTGTCTCTAAAATATTAAATTGGGCTGGGGATGGGGCTCAGAGTTCAAGTGCCCCTGAGTTCAATCCCCAGTACCAAAAAAAAAAAAAAAAAGAACTCACAACTCATCCCGTGCCCTTGTCCCCCTGCCCCCCACCCCTGCACACACATCTGATTCTGTTTCTGATTCTTGGTAACCAAATGGATCTATGTGTTAGAGAGAGTGTGGCAGCGCCTCTAAGTGGAGGGTTTCTGGAGCCCCAACAGAGTTTCTGTTTCTGAAGCAAAATATTGCAGGGTTCACTGCAGTTAGCCAAGGACGTGATCTGCAATCCAGGATGATTGTGTCTTGAAATACCCCCAAGGACACGTGCTCTACTTTCATTGTAATTTCTTTTCATTTCTGTATATGATATACAGAGCCCAAGACTCATCATCCACCTATCCTCCCCTACTTCCTCCATACATTTCTTTTTTCTTTTTTTATGGGGAGGGAGAGGTACCAGGGATTGAACTCAGGGACACTCAACCACTGAGCCCCATCCCCAGTCCTGTTTTATATTTTATTTAGAGTCAGGGTCTCACTGAATTAGCTCCTCACTATAGCTGAGGTTAGCTTTGAACTCACGATCCTCCTGCCTCAGCGTCCTGGGCTGTTGGGATTTCAGGCATGTGCCACCGCACCTGGCTCTTATTTCTTACTCCCTTCAATCAACTAATACTTGATTTATATAAATGACCCAGAAACTGTGCTCTGCATTTTAGGGGACACAGGGATAAATGATTAAGTTTTCATTCTCAAAAGTGCCTATACCATCTATAGAAGGGATCAGGGAAAGGTGGAAAATCTCTCAGTTGCTAAGAGAAGTCAGCAAGCATCTAACCTCTTATGTCCCCTGACATGCTCAAAAGCCAGTTAGATTCAGGGTCTGTCAGCCCAGTGAGGGTCCAGGTGTGTGCTGGGGTTTACTCATCCCTCCTGGAGAAGTCATTGAATGATTCTGTCACTCACACGCCAAGCTGGATAACTCAATCTAACCTGCTTTATAATTGGCTTAGCCTGGAAGGAAGAGCACAGTGACATCTCCCATCTGCCTCTCCTATCCCTTCCTGGAGGGTTGTCCCTCTCCTGGGATTCCCTGATTTCTGCTTTGCTGTGACCCTAGCCTACCTGAAGATGTCCCTTTGGGAAGCACTGAGTCTCTTATTTCAGAAAATTACAGCAGAACAGAAGAAGAGAGAGGCATCAGCTCACATGGGGGCAGTGGTTGGTGATCATTTTCTATGACATGGGCAATGATCTCAACTTGGACAAGGTTACACGGAGCCACTCAACGTTTTTGTCTTCGTTGTGACTGAACAGTGCCAATTTGAAGCATCCTCTTTCAGATGGTCACCCAGAATCTGGTGCTGAATCAGCAAGAATATGGGGGGTTTGGAGGCTGCAATATGATATCATCTTATGAAGAGTTTCTCTGCAGGCCCGGGAGGTGGGCAGAGCAAGCGGAGATCATCCTGTTTTGCAGACAAGACTAAGGCTTAAGCATGAGAGCTACGGGCATTTCCTGCTCATTCTCTGTGAGTCAGAACGCTAACTACCCCATGCTTAGTTCACACAACTCTTACCACAGACTTTCACCACTAGTTTACAGAGGAGGAAACTGAGGCCTAGAAAGGATATACAGGTAAGAGAGTAATAAAGCCAAGTTTCCAGACCAGAGCTTCTAGGCCAAGTCTACTTTCTTAAAGACCCTTGTATCTCAAGGGCCACCTATAGTGAGTCTAGGAGGAACTCAGGTGCTTGACTCCCAGTCTGGTATTTTCCACTAGTTCATTTTCTCCACTTTGCCTGATTCCAGCTTAGCAGAAGGGTGTCTGGAGAAGGTAAAACATTTAAAACTTTAGGTTCTGGGCTGGGGAAAATGCTCAGTGGTTGCCCAGCATGCATGTTGCCCTGGATTCAATCCCAGCCTGACAAAATAAATAAATAAGTAAATTAAATACATAAATACACAGATAGACAAATAAATAAATAACATTAAACAAAGATGCAGGCGCTCCCATAACCAGAGAGCATTTGCAGGTACGGATTGTGCCACTGGGTGGAGAAGAGCTCCCAGCACTGAGGACTTGCGAGGTTCTCAGGCCCCATTGTGAGTATGTTGCCTGAATCACCTTAGGTATTCTAAAAATGAGGTTCAGAGAGAGTCACTGCTGTGCCCAGTTCACACGGCTGATAAGGCCCGCTGAGCTCTGAATTGTGATTTGTGTGGCTCCCAGATCCTCTTACCATGAGGCCCCATGCTGCCTGTCAACTAGGCTGCCTGCAAGAATCAGAAGGAGAGCCCCCAGTTGGGGGTTGTGAACAAGAAGAGATCAAAGAAAGGCAGGGAAGCCCGAGTGGATGGGAAGCCAATCAACTCTAGGATATTGGTGTCAATGCCCATGCATCTCAACCAAGAGATATGAAATGACAGAGGCACGGCCTTGTCTCTGGCAAGGCGGTCCTATACATGCTGTTCCTTCTTTATCAATGAGATTCTCACCTTCAGGAATGACATTTCACATTCCACTTTTTGCTTGAAATCTGAACGTTGAAAATGTTACAGTTTCTTGCAACGTGCCCTACTTATTGATTTCAATGTATGTAAACACTTACATATTTATGTGATTTTTACCGCTGCCATGTAAAATCTTCACTTGGGTTTGATTTTGCTAATTGCCAGAGTGCTCCCTCTCTACCAGAGGATCAACAATAATAATGATGAAAGGCCTGAAAATGTGCAAGCATTTTCTGTTTCCAGCTTCTATTTTCCGAATAAAACATTGATGCTCTTTTTAAGTTGGCCATCACTCATCTGGTAGGTTTTGCAGACAATAACAGTTCATTAGTAATATCTGGTGGGGAAGATGTATGATGCTGTAAATATTTAAAATCAAATTTGAAAAAGAAGACAGAGATGAATGCACGAGACGGGGTGGGGGAATGAACATCGTGCCCAGGGCTATGGTTTTCAACAGCAACTTCCGTTTGGGCCCTACCATTGTTTCCCATGGAAGTCCCATGGAAGGAGACTTTGCAGTGTAGCTGCACCCAGCAGAGGCCAATATGGCAGACACAGAGCTCAATGGGTGTCTGAGGCTGTGGTCTTTCTAAAAGTAACCTATAGAGATGTGGGTATTTGGGGGATGATCCCAAGGAGCACCATGAGGATATGAAGGCATGGATAGAGAAGGGAGAAAATCCATCAAGGGTATGACCTTGCAAGGTTTTGTTGTGTGTGAGTAATCCCAATTCCACTGGGACCCCACCATGATATCTCCCTGAGGAGACCCCAAAGGGCCAGGAAACTAAGGTGCATCTTTTATCAGTCCCTTTTCCTCACTTATAGAGTTCTGTTGATAGATGTGTTACCTGTGACATTTCCAGCCAGCCCTGAGTTCAGGCCCCCAAAGACCAACAGCCATCTATGAGTTCTCTGTGTGTTGGGAGCTACTTGCTTGTCAGTTCCTGATACACCCCTGGGAATGAATGGGACCCTGACAACTCAACAGCAGTGGGTGAGAACGGAGCCCAGAGTTACTTTATCCAAGTAGATGGGCCAACCAATAAACACAATCCAGTTAGCATCTTCCTTTTAGAACTCTAAATTCCAGATTGTCTTTCAACATCACACCCAAGAATTATAGAGAGTAGCAACTGGTCCCAAGTGACTGTCTAGTCCAGCTATGGAAACTGAGGCCTGGAAAAAACAGTAGCATTTAACACAAACAGTAATGGCACCGGATAATGGAACTCAATGAGAGAAGATATGGTGATCAGAGACGGTAGCTGCCTGTAGGAAAGCCATTGGGAATGTCCCCTTTCCTGTCCCCTCCCTCTCATGTATACTTGGAGACCTTGTTGGGACCACTGGGGAATGTTCCCCCTCTGAGCCCCTCCTGTGCTTTGATCCTCACAGGGCACTGTCCAACTCAGCAGGCCCCAACCTGTCCTTCCATCCTTCTTTTCTCAACCTTGTTCTATTTCCTTGAATCATGTCCTCTACCAAAAAATTAATCCGAACTCTGGTGTTATTACCCAAGGATGGTTGAAACATGTATATTTTTCAACAGAGGGTTCCTCGGGTTAAATGCTTTTAGCTAAAGCAGTGGATTCCTGAGTTTCCCTCCATCTCTGATTCATGGGTGTCTATACAAGTCATTAAAATGGCAGTTGAGGAAGAATCTCGGGCCCACGTCATTCAATGTCATCATTTCACAGAGTTGCAAACCTGGGTTCCAAGATGGGGAAGGACTTCCTGATTATGTGACATTATGCTGGTAAAAGGATATCAGGTGGCCTCGAAAGAACCTCCGAGCAGGGATAGAAACTTAGAGCCATCTCCTTTGATGCAGGGCACAAAAGAAGTGGGGGATTCAGGGACAAATTTCCTGCCCTGCCAAAGGAGAGCCAGGGTGAGCATTTTCAGTTTGTCTGCCTTTGTTCTAGGGCCTAGAAAAAGTCTTACACTGGGCCTTAGCACATAGCTGATGGCCTCATTTGTTGCTCAGATGTATTTAAAATGAGGAGCCTGTGGAGTTACTTCGCCTCTGTTGAAATGTCCCTTGAGATGAGATGCTTATGCATGCACGAAGTGGTTCATTTTATTTCCTGAAAGTTTGACAGTCAGTGATGATTTTATGTGCTGTCAATATCTGTCTAGGACGTCCACCCACTGACCTTGTCCTTAGCACGAAGGTCAGAAGGCAGCTCCCATGACAACCTTGCACCTGTCTAAATCGGACAGAGCTTACTCTTGTCCACACTCTTGATCTTTTACCTTTGCTTTTTCCCCCATATTTTGGCCACTGCCACTTAACTTCTTACAATATGGAACCCATAACTGACGGCGGGACACTGCATCAGTGGTCTGACCAAGAGAAAGTGGACAGTCCCCTCATGTTGCCCAGGTATTGTCCGCATCCCTGTCAAGTTATTTGATCTCTGTATATCATTTTGTGTTAATTCAGCCTAAAATCGTAAATTTTTAATTTGTTCCTGGCTATATCATAGGAACACAAACTTACTTGAAACTCAGTGGAAAACACAGGATTTTCCTGATTGATTTGCTCTTTATTCTCGTCCACCCCCTTCTCCTATGTTATTCTTGCATTTGAGATTTCAGAGCAGCAGTTTCGTTTTTGGCAGGCTTAGCTACCATCTTCGATGCTAACTGGACTATCGTGTAATGACTTCACAATAATGTATTTACTCTATTTAGCTGTCATAATGATGATTGAGGAATAGGATCATGCCATCATAAAGACCAATCTGCAAAATAAACAGTAGAAGATGTACTTTTGCTGTACAGAGGTCTCCTGAACACATTGTTATTGCAATAGAGGACTCTCCAGAGATGGAGGTGAGAGTGGAATGGAGGGGAGCTATTATTTCTCCTGTCAGGATAGATTTGGGCTAATGGAGGGCTTTCTACCCAATGCATGCCTAGATGCATAATGATGGATGAATGACTAGAGGTCTACAAATATGGTTTGGAGCATACTAGACCCAGAAATATTCCATTGAGCATGGATTCCGGTGAAGAGAGCTTCCCAAAGCTTGGGGGAATGCTACATATTAGCTTCCCCTCTTAGAAGCTGTTAGCAATATTGACACTCCTGAGCAATCTTGCAATGAAGAAATACCAAAAAACCTTTAATCATGATTTCCCAAGACTTAGGTGATATATGACCACTGAAACCTTTCCTTTTACAAGGAACTCCAATTAAATTTGGTAAATATGGCTTTAGACTGCTCAATTCTCTCCCTGCTTCTTTTGTCTTATCTCAAATTTGCCAGCTTCCAAGTTTGCTATTTCAAAAGGCTCTGTGTTGATATAAACTTATAAAATTTTACTAAAGTATCATGTTTTAAGTCATGGATTATAAGAATGGAAACAAATCCAATAATGCTCATATAAAGGATAATCCTCTTTCAAAACTACCATTGCTGGATCGGGAGTCCTATGCAAAGATAGAGCATTTGCAGAAGGACTTCATTATTGAGTGGAAAGAAAAGAAAAGTGGGCAAAGTTCTCCTTCTTCCAAGGGGAGAAAATATATATATTTTCTGTTGTTTTTGACTCTAGCTCACCACCCACAGATATTTCCTGAGCCTGATCTATGCACTTAGGAAGAGAAATAGATACAGAAGGAAAAGATAAACTGTCACTATTGCTGCGGCACCTGCTCTCTAACACAATTAAAACCATGGAGCAAGGGTAGATGTCCCCAAGAACCCTGCCCAGGACACAGCCCTTGCAGGAAGTGCTCAAAAGAGCTCTGTGGGCTGATATGAACTCAACCACTAATCCTGGAATTTGTGGGCCTTAACTATGGCTGGGAAGACCAGGAGCAGTTTTTAAGAGATAAGAGCCTTAAATGGAGTTCCAGGAAATTAAAAACAAAACAAACAACAACAACAAAATCCTCTTGAGAAGGGGCTTCTGGAAAAATTCCCTTTTCTAGGCTGGGAAGATTCCAACAAAGTATTGCAGTATTTGTTCACTAGACTTTGATTGGAAACAGACAAAGCCTTTAAACTCATAAGTCTGGCCAATGCAACTGGATTACATGTTAGGAGTTTGAATTTAGATACCAATATCTACATTCTGGAGATCCCAGTCCTGAAATGTATGGGCAACACCCAGCTGACCTGGTTCTGAGAGCTGCTCTCTGGGGGCAGGCCCTGGATCCTGGTTGTGAAGACTCCCTAGTAGATGGGAAGATTCTTTCCCTTCCTAGATGGACACTTCTTGGGACACTGTAGCCATTGGACTGTCCTGCTTCACCTTCTTTGCATTCAGAGAGCAGCTTCCTGCCTAGAGTGTTGGGAAACTGCAACCTCTCAACAGAGGGGTTGGGACCTGCCCTTTGTTCTGCACAGAGGCCTGGGAGGAGAGCCGGTGGCTTTGACCAGCACCTGGCCTTTCATCTGTGCTTCTATTTGTTGTGTTTGTAGTAAGATCTCACTCACTTAAAAGGAAAATATTCTGCTTCCAAGCTTCACCCCTGAAACTGGAAGATAAACCAGAGGAAGAAGTACATCCTCTCCCATCTGTCTTTTGGAACATGCTTTGAGAAGTCCTGACCTCTTTCCCATTGGGCATCTGTCCATGCACATGGCTTAAGTTCCTATTCTCTCTCTCTCTCTCTCCTTTTTTTTTTTTTGATACCAGGAATTGAACTCAGAGGCACTCAACCACTAAACCACATCCTAGCCCTATTTTATATTTTATTTAGAGACAGGGTCTCACTGAGTTGCTTAGTGCCTCGCTGTTACTGAGGCTGACTTTGAACTCATGATCCCTCCTGCCTCAGCCTCCCGAGCCACTGGGATTACAGGCACGTGACACTGTGTGCAGCCTCAAATTCCTCCTCTAGCCATCTTCCCTCCGTTCTCTACTCCTTGGACCAAAACTTGAGAAAAGGAAACAAGCAATCCAAGACCCGTGGAGGTCCAGTCCATGGTCCCGGGAATGACTCTTGGAATGTGGAACTCTCCAGAGCTCCAAGAACTGGTTCTCTGTAGGTAGGAGACCGGACCATCTACCCTTGAGGTCAATTCCAGAGTGATACAGCAGGGTGATGGGGACCAGGATCAAGACACATACAGCCACAAACACAATGCTGGGAACCGGGGCTGGGGTTCATTAAATGACCCCTCTTCTTGCTCTCCTTCCTTTGGGGGCCCTGGTTGTGCTGAGCATCTAGAATCAGTGCTGGTTCCAGAATAGCAAGCTCCACGACTTTCATAAAATAAAATGAACAGAAGGACACACTTGTGAACAAGCTGTGGTTCTTTAACACTTTGTAACAATTAAGGAGGATGAGCTGAGTGTGTTTGTGTGCTAATAGGGAAGGAACTTTGAAAAGCGAGCTGTAGAAAAACCTGACTAATGGGATCCTATTTTTTTTCTTTTCAAAACCAAAGCTCTATGTGATGTACAGTGACCATTTGAGGAATTGGGACCGTTTTGCCGGCTGCTGTGCTGAGAGTCCCAACACCCTCATCTCCTTTCAGGGTTGCAATTCTAGAGACTGATGCGACCCATGCATTGCACAAATGCAGAAATTGAGACTTAGGGAGCTTAAATAACTTTCCCAGGGACACACATTCAGGTACTCTGATTCCAGGGCTTGTTCTAGATGTCACTGTGTAATGGAAGAGCTCACTCCTAGAAAAACACAGGGAGGGACACACCGCACACTGTCGCTTGTGGTTGATTTGGAAAATGGGGCTGTGGTGGAGGGAGGGAGCAAGGCAAGGTTGGGACTTTTATTTTTTTATAGTAGATTCACATATCACTTTATATATTTGGGACAAATTTACATATACATAAAATATGTATATATATATAAACATTCATACGTACAAATATACACACATAAAGCCTTTATAGTTAAAGGGACAGTCCGTTGAACATAAAGGCAGATATTGTATGATTCCCACCTATACAAAATATCCCATTCATTGAGACAGAGAATGAATTAGAGGCCACCAGGACCTGGAGGGTGGGGGAATGGGGAGTTACTGCTCAACGGGTACAGAATTTCTGTTTGAGGTGTGGAAAAGATTTAGAAATAATTAAATGCACAGCATTTGGAGTGTAATGAATGCCACTGAATTCTTAAAAGTGGTTAAAATGGTAAATTTTACATCATGCATATTTTACCCCAAGAAGAGGAGGAGGGGACGAGGCGGGGATGGAGGAGGAGGAGCAATGGTCCTCTGAATTGAGTTTATTTGGGATTTGGAAGACTACCCCTCCTACCCACCTTCTCATTTTGCTTGAACAGTGCAGTCTCACAGAGGGTTGGGGTCCCCCCTTGGCTGTCAGGCCATGAGTGTAACTATAGCTTTACCTACTCAGGCAGGGGGTGGCCTCACTACCCCCAAGATGTGGAAAGTGCCTCAGAACACCAGCCCCTTCATGTCCCTGGTGGTTTAAAGTCGTATACAGGATCAGCTCAATGTTGGGCAGAGACCCCCTTGCTTTTCTTGGGTACCTGGGAATGCTTTGCAAGGCCTGAGCCACAGTGGGCACAATCATGGGATCCGCTTACATCTTGTGTTTTCAAAAGGTGGGATTCAGTTGGGCTCTGGAGGTTTTATTTACATAAACCAGAACTCCAGATAAAGGATTAGAGAACAAGGCCATTATCCATCTATCCACTCCTCCCTCCATCCAACGCATCCTCCCATCAGTATGTCTGTTCCATTAATGAATATTAACATGCGTTTGAGCATATATGTTACATATACTCAAAATATTACATACAGATAAAGATGCATCAAATATAAGTCAAACCCTCAGCCAAATATTAGCAATAAGAGCCCCATTTCTTATAAGATACTGTAAACAAGCAAGTGTTATCCAAAGAAATTAGAACAGGTGTTGAGGATTATAACTTCTCCCATCATTTTTATTCTATTGCTGTGTGACTTTGGGATAATTTCTTCCCTTCTCTGAGCCATAAGATGATCTCAAAGATGCCTTACAGCTTTCAAATTTGCTCATTCTATTCATGTCACTGGTATCAGGAGATCCACAAATACTTCATAATATATCTGCAAATCTATGGGTGTGGGATGTGAACAGGACACGCATAAGTTAAAAGAATATGTCTTTATGTTTGCGCCAATAGAAACAGATAAGAGTTGTTCCTGTCTCAGCCAGCATTTGAGTGCTTAATGTTGGTAATGATGATAATAACAGGAAAGACAGAAGAACTTGCACACATAGAAGGAATATGTGATTATGATTTATAGAATGAGCTAAAAAATAGTTGTTCATGTGTGAAAAGATTTCATAAACACCAAATGGAAAAGCATGTCGAGCTTCCTTGAAGATGTCATGAAAGAGTATTAATAATGGGTAAATATGCTTTTATGTAGCACGCGTATGTGTTTAACAAATATTGACCTGTCCTTTACTGTTATATTTCAAAATGCGAGTAAATCAAAATAAGGTGTCTTTTATGGGGCTCTCTTGTTTTATTATCTGTCATTTAATTTTTAATACCTAAGTGACACCTGATATATTACCTAATCAAAAGAAGAGAATTATACATTACACATAATCAGTTATTTTTGCCATATCACCAAAATTAGACTAACAGATGAGGAAAATAAATAAGATGAACTTTAAAAATGAAAATGCTTAGCCTTTGGAATTTTAGTTGACAGCTTTTGAAAATTAAATTATAAGTCAAGTCCTGATAGGTTTGATATCTCCTTCGCAGCTTTGCCGATGATGTATTGCGGCTTTAATGGAATATCATTTATCATCTGATAATAACAAATGTAGTATTTCTGAGCTTGTCATCTCTTCTGTGATGACAAATAGTCCAACTTGTAGCAGTGATAATGGAATTTTATAATGATCTGTCCTAAACTGACTCAACTGCAGCCTGAGCTATTTTTCTTATATCTCATAATACCTATTACATGTAGATTACAACAGTCAGCGTCTCCCGTCTCCGCGGGAACATGGACCAGCGAATCCCGATTTTAGGCGAGCGGCCCAAAAGGATCTAACGATATTTACTTGTTTACCAAAATTTCTCCTCTTAGGCTAATAAGAGAGCTTGTCAGGGGCCATCCAAAATGGGGGAAACCATAAAATCTGGAGGGTAAAATAGGTGGTGCAGACTCTGTTTATCTAGAGTAGTGGGTAGCACATTCAGTTTTCAGTCCTGCTTGTGCAATCCATCATCCCCTGGAAGTTTATTTAATGAAGGCCTGGTGCGGAGGAGCAGGAGTTAGAGAGCCCACTTGCCTTCCACTTCATCTTGAAGCAGGATTTATTTTACCTCTTCATTCTTGGCGTGTCCGATAGCATCGGCTTGTTGCACCTGTACAGTCTCGAGTCCCCATCGCTTGCCCTCTTGACTCTTTTCTGAAATTTCCAAACAGGCTGAGCCATCACAGAGAGCCTAGATCGGGAGGGTGTGAGCTTCTTGAAATATTCCACTGGATACATGAGCATCACCGCAGCCGGGATGCTCAGAAGGGGGCTTCCCAGGAAAGGATGCTATGGATACAACTGGGGAGGCACCTAAGTGAAAATTAGACAGTGTGATAGTTTCCATTGCAGGTCTGAATTTTGCCCTTATCTGAACAGATTTGATTTTCAGGCCAGCATGTTATTTAAAAAAAAAAAAAAAAAAAAAAAACAGGGTCTGGTGCAAAGGTTCTAGTTTTGACGTTGAAGAAATGGAATGCACCAGAATAAAGGACAGAGGGAACTGTTGAAGGCATGGGCTGATATGCAAATCAGTGCCTGACAGTCCTGTAGCTTTCACCTGGTGGGGACAGAGGAAGGTAAAGGGAGTGTGTTTCAAGACAGCTCTGATGTCCTAGCTGCTCAGACTTTGACTCTGCTTCAATGTCACCTTGGACACCATCTTGATCTTTCTTTTTGTCTTTTAGTGAGTTTCACTCTAGGCCCAACTAAGACACCGGATTCTTTCCTTCACATTCTTGGTCCTATGCAGGATTTCTTCATGGTGTGAAGGGGTATCCTGGGGATGGTCATCGTGAAGCTGTGAGAGCAGACCCTCCTGCTGCAGCTAGGCCTGCATGGGTCACCCACCCTTCTTGGGTCTGTTTCCTGTTCTTCTCCTTCCCTCTCTCTTCCTTTCCTGGTTTCTTCCTCTTTTATCTACACCGCTTCCCCCATTCTTTATACAAAGGGCACAAATTAAGAAGCCTGTCGTGCAAACCAACCCCTGCTCATTGCTGGGTGTGGAGATTAATGTCCAGTAGCTAAATCTAAGACCTTCTCAAGAGAAGCTGGAAATGTAGTTTTAATATGAAAGACCATATTTGAAAATGTTGAAAACAATGTCAATTAAAAAAAAACAATTCATTGAGTCCTAATGAAAATTAAGTTCAGGTCAAAGGCCACTTCTTTGTGAGCTGTGGTCTAGACGTTACACAGGTGAGCATATGTGCTCAGATGGTATCATCTACCCACCACTCAGAAGCCAGGGGCCCTGGGGCGCAGGATCTGCTTCCTGTGTTTTCTCTATATGTTCCAAATATCCACCGATGCTTCACAAGTACTTCAAACGTAGAGGCAGTATAAGAGTCCTGATTGTCAGAGGCTTAATCTACATGAAAATCTTACTTCAGGAAGAGAAGGAAGTAAGATTGGGTAGGGAGATGATATTTAGGGAATTTCCACCTGTTGGTGAGCAGTTGGGAGCCATCGTGAGTTCATGAATGAGAGGAACATAAGGGATGTGGGATTTGAAAAAGAGGGTCTGGGGTTATGTGGGGGATACAGAGCACATGAAGGTAGGAAGACGTGCAGGGAGGGTGGGCAATGAGAACTTGGACCAGAACTTCAGCCACAAGGATGGACATGTGGGTGTGATGTGAGAGAAATTCTCAAGATGTATGTAGATGACTGGATATGACATATTTCACATGGAGAATTAAAATCAGCATCCACATTATGGTGATGATAACCTTGTGGAAATGTAGGAGCTGAACTGTAGAACCCTCTGGTAAGAGGGGTGAGATGAGGTCCCAACTGGCTGAATGTCCTTCTCTTTATCTGGGTGTTCCCCACCCCCACCCCCTGGAGTGTTTGCCATGGATCTGGGTGAATCATACCACAGGATGTAAGTGAAAGAGGCCTAATTATCCCCAGTGTCTCTGATCCCTTCCAGAGGCCTAATTATCCCCAGTGTCTCTGATCCCTTCCACACACAGACCCTGGAGCTGTCCCAGAGGTAGAAGCACAAAGATGAGTAAGATAAAATCCATGCTGCAAAGAGCTCAGAGTCCACAAACCCACTTGAAGATGAAAGTATTGACTTTAGTGTGGAGAACTTGACCAGAGTGAGAAGATCTATGCTGTGACCTTGGGGAGTTATACAACTTGACTTCATTTTCTTTATCTGTCCAATGGGCCCCAACCCTAATTTCTTCCTAATTTATATATTACTTTTCTACAGTGGCCAATGGTCTCAATTTTTCCAGGCCTGATGGGCTTCCTGGGACCCAAAATTTTCAGTGCTAAAACTAAGACAGCCTTGGGCAAACTGGGACCTTGATATCCATATGTGAGGCATAAACATCATAAAACAAGTGCAAGTCCTTTAGAAATCACAAAAACCTAGGAAAATGTGAGGTGGTGCAATTTGTTAGGAATACTGTCTGGATATGCTAGATTGGAAGAGGGAAAAAACAGTCTAGTGACAGGTAGTGGATTTTCTAATATCTCTCATGAACTTAAATATTTTTTTTCTCCAAATGTCAAATAATGAGATGTTTGATATTTGATTAGTATGCCTATGTTTCACCTGAAAAGTATTTTTGCAGCCTTAAGTCAATCATAAAACTTGCAAATTTTCCCAAAAATGCACAGGGTAAAGACAACATTATAAATCGATGAAGAAATTTTTCCTATTGTTTGGAAGATGATCAATTTTCTGTATAAACCAGAGTAAGATAAAAAGCTTTCATTATGTGTGGGGTTTTAATAATGGGTTGGAAGTCCTACTGCTAAACTTTTCAGCAAAATTCTAGAAGCAGCAAAAGGAAAAGGAAAAGAGAAAACTTAGAAATAAATATCGAGTCGTGACATGATAGTTGCATTTCAAAGACACATGTAAGTTTTAGGATTAAAGATTGAATGCTTTCTGATTTCTTTTGATGAAACAACCAAGATGTCACCATCAAGGCTGCAGTTAGTAGCATTGCTTGTTATACCCAGCTGTGGTGACACAGTTTAGAAGCATAACATGTCATCCCTGGACAACATGAACTGGTTAGAAAGATGCTTAATGAAGTCCAAAGCTACGATCACTTTCAATATATCATCAAAGACTAGACAGCACTTCAGTAATTAGCTGGAAAGAAAAGGAGGATGTTCATGGTTCACACCATTGAAATGTTTGCAAAGACTCCTTTGGCAAATCCTGGATCTGTCACAGCTTTGCCATCACCCAGTTGTGGCTGGCTTAGGTAAGGCAGATTCTATCTCTTCAGTGGTTTTCATACTTGAGTGTAAATTAGAATCTCCAAATTCATCCAGCCCAAATTCTATTTGACAGGCCTTCTGCAACTATTTGATCAAAAAGTACGTGCAGAGAGCGTGTATTAGATTAGATGCAGCACAGGGGGAGTGGCCATGAAGAATAAGGACCAGATCTCATCCCCAAGAGTTTTCCATCTAAGTAGGAAAATAGACCTGTAACCCTCTGTGGGGAATTTACAAATCCAAGGCTCAGGGCTGGAGCATCTCAACAATCAAATAAGGACTGTGGGAGCTCAGAGGCAAGGACACTGAAGACAACAAGTATGGAGAGATGGGTAGGATGTGAAAGGGGGAGTCCTCGGGCCTTCTCTGGTCAGAGGGAAGCATTGTAAGTGCCTTTTCCTTCTAAAATCAAGGGAGAGAGCTCAGCTTCCACATCTGCTGCAATAAGATGCATAAGTTAACACACACCTCATGCAGCCCCAGCAACGAGTGAAGGTATTTCAGCAAATTGTTCTGTCCATGCATTTTCAGGACAGGCTGGAGACACCACCTCTCACTTGGTAACTTGTGAACCAATATCATGACTTTGACATTGCTGTGTCCTTGCACTAGCACTTAGTTAACATTTAGTGAATCTTTCTTCTTTTCTCTTTCTTTCTTTCCCTCCCTCCCTCCCTCCCTCCCTCCTTCCTTCCTTCCTTCCTTCCTTCCTTCCATCCTTTCCCAGAAATTAAGCCAGGGGACACTTAACCACAGAGCCACATTCCCAGTTCTTTTAACATTTTATTTAGAGATGGGGTCTCGCTGAGTTGTTTAGGACCTCACTAAGTTGCTGAGGCTGGCTTTGAACTCATGATCCTCCTACCTTAGCTTCCGGAGCTGCTGGGATTACAGGTGTGCACCACCAGGCCTGGCATAGTTAACATATCTTTAAAGTTAATACATATTTCATCATTTCATCTCTTGACATATTTGGGGGCCATTCAGAACCCCACAATTGACATGAATATTTTAAGCGGAAGATATTGGAGATTCAACATAAGCAGGAGGAATCTGTCTTAGAGCTTCCCTTATCTGACGGAAAGTAGCAATTTCTGGAAAATAAGATGAAAATAAATTTCCTATTTGGGGTGGATCTCCTCCCAGAAGGGAGAGTGCAAATAAAACTCAAATCCCTTCTCTGAGGATTATTGTTACCCTAAAGAATATGGAAAAAAACCCCTCATATCTGGGAAAATGAGCATTATCACAACAATTCTTATCACTCATTTGCCCTCCTAAAAATTCTTTTGTCTTTCCCCAAGAAACTTATTTAACTTTTTCCACAGAAAACTTTTTCCTCCCTTCCTTTCCCTATGAAATTAGTTACATAACCCTAAAGTTCTAGCCACCTCTTTGAATGAGTGATCACTTGAGTGCTCCCATGTATATGTGTACTGTGTACATAAATCAACATTCTCCCCTGAGAATTTTTGTCTTTTTAATTCACAGGCTCTTGGGTACTTCATCTAAGAGTGTAGAAAAAAAGTTGTTTTCCTCTCAACATAGTAACTATATATGTATTTTACCAAATGCAAATTAAAGTATGCAAGTATGTAACAAAACAAAATAAATACTCTGGTTTCTCTTCATTCTATGAATCTTTCATGATACTTTGGAGAACAATGATCTTGGGACAACACCCATTTTCATATTATTGTATAGGAAAAGAATAATAAACACCCCTTCCAGATGTAGCTTGTACGATAACAGGACCTCATTTGCCCTTCACAGTGGCCTAAGGCAATATCTTAGGACAAAGCTAAACAAGAACTTTAGAGAAAGGCTCTTGAGTAACTTGCTCAGCGCCTGACTCTCTTCTTGTGATGTTTGTGGTCACAAGTAAGATAGAGAAGTGGAGAAGTAAGCCAGCTGGTTTGTTTTATAAGAGAATGTGTCCCAGATGGGAAGACAGGAGTGAAGGAGGGAGAAAAGGATGGAGAGAGAGGAGGAAGAGAGAAAGGAGAGAAAGAGGAAGGGGGGACCCTGCCACCAAGCCACGGTCCATGAACGTCTGGAGCCTAAGTTGAGGCACCCAGGGAAAGTTCCCTCTGGCCTCTGAGTGCAAGAGGACCATCCTAGGAAGATGCCAGCTGGTAACCCGGGCAGGACAGGTGCTACTATTCCTTGCTGATCAATCCGTCACTCCCTGGTCTCCACCTCACTCCTGATCCCAGCCAGCAGTTGAGTGAGGACTCACCCACTGAATCTCTAAGTGTCCTCTTTGCTGTTAATAAATAGGAGATGTTCAGAACAGAGGGAGCTCCCTCCACCTCCAGGCCATGCATGGAAATTTCCAGGGTATCTAGGCTTCCCTAGATGCCAGAAGAAAATTAGAAGTTAGCCTCTGATCTTTAGTTGACCTCTGATCTTTCAAACTGGTTCCTGCTATTTACTGGCTCCAAGATCATCAGAGATAGGGAAGATGAGTCTCTGCCCCGGCCTTCACTTCTGGACCCACTTTGCTTTGGAGCACCTTGCTGGAAATCTTCTAAGTATCTCACCTGCCTGAGGTAGGTCAGGAGTCTCATGGGCCCAGCCAGGGTTCCTCCCTTTTGGAGCACTACTTGACCTTCTCCTCGTGAAAGTCTCCCTGTGGGGTCATTCACAGCCCTGCTTCCAGGAAGGTGGTTCCCACAGTGGGCAGAGTCACATGATGTCCTGCAAACAAAAGGGTACCGACACCCTGATTCTGGGTGACTCTCACAAAACCTCAAGGACAACCGATTGTAGCTTGGGCTACCAACAGTCTGTGGTGGACTCAGCCTTGGACTTGGCCATTCATGAGCCATGCAGGGATTCTTTCTATCCATGTTCCCACTGTAGTGCTGGTGATCCTCCAAACTTGACACTCAAGTTGGCCACCCCTGCCACTACACAGGTTGCCTGGCAGGTGTCAGGGTGACCACACGTATCTCCTCTAAGGGCTCCCTAGACTTTGGCTCAGCATCATCCTAGAATCCTCCCATGTTCTCTCCTACCTCAGAGGGATGTGGTAAAGCTGTGTGCGCCCAGGCCACGCTTCAGCTACCCCAGATGGGAGATGGCCATGGACGGCCATGTTTTGTGCTAAGGGGACCTCTCATTCTTATTCCTCTGGACATAGACCTTCACCTACTGCTATGACTTAAATAAAGTTTGTCCCCTTCAAAACTCATGCTGGAGTTTAACCTTCATTGTGAGATATTAAGAGGTTAGAAACTTAATCCTGCGATCTTTGTCTCTCATCAAGTAATGCCCTGCACCATTTTGGAACTCTTCTAGCAAGAAGACCATCTAAGTGCAGCACCTTGATCTTGGACCAGAACCAAGAGTCAATAATACCCCTCTTCTTTATGATTTATCCAGTCTGTGGTATTGTGTTATAGCAATACAAAGTGAACAAATGCATCTACCCTCTCTGTGGTAGTCATGTGGAAGGCAGGGGGCAGGGATCACAGTTTAGAAATGCATGAATTACAATATACAGAGTTCCAAGAGAAGATGAGGTTGGGAGATGTGTTCTGCTTTTTACCTTTGAAATTTGAAATAATAAAATGAATACAATCAGAACATGAGCCACTGCAGATTTTTCCAGCATACTTTGGCCAAGATTTGCATTTGTGGCCATCACTAACAACCTTTGAGAGTGTCATTGGAAGCAGTATCCATGGGAAGGGATACATGGTTGACACAGCTGGTTGTAACCAGCACAAATAGATGGTGTTAGCAAACAGCAGCTGGGCAAATATCTGTATGATTTCAGCCAATATGGAAAGCAGTACGGAGATTCCTTGGAAAACTGGGAATGGAACCACCATTTGACCCAGTTATCCATCTCCTTGGTCTAGACCCAAAAAAACTTAAAAATAGCATACAGGGACACAGCCACATCAATGTTTATAGCAGCACGATTCACAATAGCTAAATTGTGGAACCAACCTAGATGCCTTCAGTAGATGAATGGATTAAAAAATGTGGCATATATACACAATAGAATATTACTCAGCAATAAAAGAGAATAAAATCATGGCATTTTCAGGTAAATGAATGCAGTTGGAGAAGATAATGCTAAGTAAAGAGAGCCAATCTCCAAAAAAAAAAAAACAAATGCCAAATATTTTTTTCTGATATAAGGAGACTGACTTATAGTGGGGTAGGGAGGGGGAGCATGGAAGGAATAGACAAACTCAGATAGGACAGAGAGGTGGGAGGGGAAGGGAGGGGGCAGGGGTTAGCAATGATGGTGGAATATGATGGACATCATTACCCAAAGTACACGTATGAAGATATGAATTGGTGTGAACATACTTTAAATACAGAGATATGAAAAATAGTGCTCTATATCTGTAATAAGAATTGTAATGCATTCCACTGTCATGTATTTAAAAAATAAAATCTATTAAAAATTTTAATTTATAAACTAGGCACATTTGGAAAGTAACAACAACAACAATTATAAAATTATAACAATATGCTGTGATAAAAGTTATTTGAGTATTATGAATTGTTTATTTCTGGAATGTTCCTTTTAATATTTTTGGACCATGGCTGTCTGGGAAAGAGAAACCATCAATAAAGGGGGACTACTGCACAACTCACAGAAGCCTGCAAATTTTGGAAATCATTTGGAAGAAATCAAATGAATTGAACAGACAGAGGCCTTGCAAAAATATTTGTCAAGTGCTTTGCACACCTCAGGGGGGTCCTACCATGAGGTAAATGAAGGCGACTCACGTTGACATGAAAAGATCCTCTTGAGGAATGAGCAGACCTCATCTTGTCTACTCTCTCTCCAAAATGGTGTCAACACCAACTTCCATTTTCCAAATGAACCTCCCACAGGCTCAGAGCCTCAGGGAACTTCTGAACCCTCCAAAGTGGCAGCAGGAATTGGCAGTGCTGCAATGTGAACCTGAAATCAGCTGACTCTCGATGCCACATTCTTTCCAGGGCAGTGGCTTCCCTTTCTGGAGATAGAAATCCTGAGGGTTGGGACTCCTGATGATGCAGGGGGCGTGGCCAAGCTCATGATGCAGGGGGCGTGGCCAAGCTCAGTAAGAGGTCTTGTGGGTTGACTTTGTGTTTGATCACTAAGGAGGTCAATGGTCAAATATCATGTTCCTACAAGTCCATCATCCTGGGCACGTGAGACAGCCTGGTTTTGCTTACAGACTCTCCACTCAGCATTGGTCCACAGACCAGCACTGTTAACATCACCAGGGACTTGTTAGAACCGCAGAATCTCCAGTTCCTGGAGCAGCATCTGCGTTTTAATATATCCACAAGTATTTTATAAGCAAGTGGAAGGGGATGAGCCCTGGTTTCCAGGAAAAAATACAGGATTTAGAGTACAAAGACCCAACTCTTCATTCTGCCTGTATCAATTGTTACCCGAGTGACCTGGAGCAAGATACAGGACTTGTCTGATATTCAGCGTGCTGTTCAATGGTGGACACTGTCGTACTTGCTTTAATAGGGGCAAGTCCCATGTGATGATCCATGGGGCAGCATTTGATAAACTAGAAAATAGTGCAAAATAATCAAGTGATGAGAACCACAGGTTCAACCTGAGGGCCATTTTTTTTTTCTAATATGTCCTAGTGTGGCTTGAGCCAGAGGAGATGAGCAGACCTGACCTAAACCTTGAGAATGTTTGCTTAATTAATTACATAATCAATTAGTGAAATAATTAAAAGACACACTTGCAAGCACTCAACATGTATTCATTCATTGAGCACATACTTTTTTCCCAAGTGGTTCGGGGATTGAACCCAGGGTCAAGTCAGGGCCTCGCACATGCTAGACAAAGGCTCTATCTCTGAGCTACATACTCAGCCCTTTTTATTTATTCATTTTTATTTTGAGACAGATTCTTGCTAAGTTGCCCAGGTGAGCTTCACACTTGTGATCCTCCAGGTTCTGCCTTCTGAGTCAGCTGGGATTAACAGGTGTGTGCCACTGTGACACTGCACCAGCTGGCTTGGATATATTTTTTTTATTGTGTGCCTTTTTGTGCTTTTATGCTTGCATATAATGTGAATCAGATAGAAAAGGGTCTTTTCTTTGTGGAGCACTCAAGGATTGAGGTCCTGCTCACAATGTACACACTTAAAATTGACTGTGTGGCTGTGGGCAAGGCAGGATCCAGTGACACTATTTCCATACAGTATCAAATCATCCATTATTGCTCTGAGTATCTGCAAAGCACTAAAGCTCTTGCTCTTTTTCTTGGTCTTGAGGTCTATACAGAGAAAACATGGAAACTTTGATGCTGCCTGTGTTGGTTGCCCTCCCTAACCAAAGGCAATGCCCAGACGATATGTTGGTTGGCCTTGTATCGACTGGCCTGGCACACAGGGAATTTAGATGCACTTTTGAAGACCTGTGGGAGCCTCGGGTATTTTTCACTATTCCTAGATGATGCCTGGAGTTTGTAACATTCATATTCCATTTCACTGGCTTGAGTGAAGCAGACTCCTGGTCCTCTGATCTGAACACAGCGATCTCTGGGGTGATAAGTACATTGAACCAAGCAGTGTGAGCTTGTGTTTCCTAAGAGCAAGCGATGTCACAGGGAGTGGAGGAGGAGATGTGCATCAGGGCCTTGGAAATGAGGAGCTCAAGCAGAGGCTGAGGCACCAGCCAAAACTGAGCCATTCTAAGACGATATGTCTAAACCTTTGTTTTTCATGTATGACATTTTGCTTAAGTATTATCACTTTGAAATGTAACTTAACTGTATGTACTACATATTGTGCATTTTAACTATTACTGAAATTATGTAATTACGTTTTCTTTTAGTATTATAACTCAGCTAAACTGTGGTCCTTCTAATAATGCCTTTATTATTCCTGCTTTGTCTGTAGCCTCCAGTGTTATCATGAGCAGTGGGAGTGGTTTAATTTTGGACCTGAATGCCAATGCTTTTTAAAAATATTGCTGAAGTTGAATATGAAAAGTAATGAAATATAAGATACACATACATAATATTGAAAATGCAAATTGTATAATAACTATATTTAAACTGATTTTTATTTAGACTCCTTCAATGCTTTAACTTTGATCTAAGCAGTGACATTTACTAATCCATGGGTTTGATGCACATCTTCTCCAAATCATAACCTGTTTCATATTGCACTAAAAATAATATTTGATTTTTAAAAGTTTATTTCTATGACAACTTAAATCATCTTGAGTAGCACAAGAGGTATGCATTTAATAGTTGGAGAACACTACCTTAACTTCCCATATGAATGACCCCACCATTCAAAGAAATAATGTATGCGAAGAATTTTAGAATTTTATCATTAATATATAAAAGTATTAAAATAATATTTAAAAATTTTTTTTAAAAGTGTGCCCGTAGAATATTTTAGTGATGGTGTTGGGAGAGATTGACTGAGAGCTTAAGAAATGTTGGTTCTATTGGGGCTGGAGTTGTGGCTCAGTGGTAGAGTGCTCGTCTAGCACACATGAGGCACTGGGTTTGATCCTCAGCACCACATAAAAATGAAATAAAGATATTGTGTCCACCTACAATTAAAAAAAAAATTTAAAAATAGAAATGTGGGTTCTATTTTCACCTCTGCCACAGAACTTCTTCAACAACTTGGATAAGTCTTTTCCTCTGCCTGAGCCTCAGTTTCTCCATCTGCCCAGTGAGGGGAGGTGAGGCCCTTGAAGGCTCTCTATCCCATGATCATCTAGATCACATGCTTCTGCTGTAGTTGAGTCAAGTGTGTTTAAGTAAGCAAGCTGCCTCCTGCCCGCCTCATCCGGCCTCTTATCTTAATAAGTAATGAGTGTGCCAAAGGCTGACAATGACATATTTTGAAAATAGTTTTAATGCATAGCTGGCAGAGGACCTGTTGGGCGTTGACAAATTACACAAACAGAGATGATGAGGAGAGCATCAAATATTAACGCCCAGGGCCCCGACGGTAATGGAGATCTTACCTGTGCCTTACAGAAGCCTACTCATGTTCGGCTGAAGGGAACATTTCTTTTCAGCTTCTCCAAGCATGTGCAGAGATGGCTTTCAGTGAAATGAAGAAGTCAAAATTAATTTTTTGCAGGTGATCCTTGACTCTGGTTTAATTTATTCTGGGAGGATATTTGAGAGTCAAGCTCTTTAAGTGGACCCCTTTCTTCCTTGTGTAAATGTTATAAATTGGATTTCTGTCCCTCACACTCATTCCTATCATAAAAAGTATAAAGTTGAGTAAGAAATGTATTCAAAGCTAATAAAATCTAAGCATATGCACTTGAAAGCATGTATCTAGAATACATTTCTAAATATTTTAATCTAAAGCAAGAAATCTGGGAAATGAGGGAAGGGAGGGGGATAGGAATAGAAAAGACAGTAGAATGAATCAGACATAGCTTTCCTATGTTCATATATGACCGATGTAACTCCATATCATGTACAACCACAAGAATGGGAAGTTATACTCCATGTATGCATGATATGTCAAAATACATTCTACTGTTATATATGACTAAAAAGAACAAATAAAGAAAAGAGAAAAGAAAAAAAAAATAAAGTGAGAAAACTTCTTGTGGGGGATTTTTTTTTTCAGCTTGGGCCTGATTTGATCTCATCTTAAACATTAGGACAACAAAATTCAAGTCATTTTTCCCCAACTGTTTCATCAGTCTTTATCATTCCAAGTGCCCTTGAACTGAGTTCAAAATTCAAGTGAAAGTTTTCAAAATGTTCATGGCTGATTTGAAGAGATGGAAGCCTTTTTTTTTTTTTTTTTGAAATTTTTCGTTTAAATCAGCATCTCTTGCTCTTCTGTGCTAATGAGATATTGATATGTCTTCACTGTGAGTGACCAGCTGTATTCTAGCCCAGGTAGGGTTGCCAGCTTTGCAAATAAAAATATAAGGCATCTGGTTAACTTGGAATTCCATATATACAACACATATGTTTACCATTTAAAAATATTCCATGCCATATTTAATACATACTAAGAATTATTTGTTATTTATAGGGTATAAAAATTTAACCACATCTTACATTTTCTCTGATAACCCTAAACATAATGGTTGTTGAGCTTTATCTATAAAGGACCTGATAGTAAATAATTCAGGATTTGAAGGAAACAGGTATCTACTTAACTTTGTTATTTCCTCGCAAGGGGACCATAGGCTATATGCAAATGAATAGGTGTGGCTTTATTTCAATAAAACTTTATTGATGGACACTAAGAATTGAATATCATTACTTTTGATGTGTCATGAAATAGTATTCTTTTTAGATACCACCCCACACAATCATTTAAAAATGCAAACTCCTATGACCTTGGAGTCTCTATAAAAATACTTACAGGCCAGATTTGGCCCCTAGAACCTAATTTGCTGTGAAAACTCTAAAGGTTTAGCCACCACCTGGTTTTGGAATCACCACTGCCTTTGGGGCAAAGGTTGTCCATCAGTTCAGATGGACAGTTCTTCTGTTCAATATGGCAGCCAGCCATCAGGCCCTTGTGGCTACTGAATATTTGAAGCATAGTCACTCTGAACTAAGAGGTGCTCTGTTAAGTCTAAAATACACACCAGATACCAAAGGTTTAATATGAAAAAAGTAAAATATGCTACTATATTGTTTTATATTGATTATATGTCAAAATGATAATATTATGGGTAAACATACATAGACATATAGACATTTAAGTTCTACTATTCAGCTGGAAGTGGTGGCCCATGCCTACAATCCCAGGGGATCAGGAGGCTGAGGCAGGAGGATCGAGAGTTCAAAGCCAGCCTCAGCAAAAGTGAGGTGCTAAGCAATGCAGTGAGACCTGTCTCTAAGTAAAATCCTGGGGATGTGGCTCAGTGGTCAAGTGCCCCCAAGTCCCCTTGAGTTCAATCCCAGGTACTAAAATAAATAAGTAAGTAAGTAAATTAATTTTGCCTTTCTTTTTAACTTTTAAAATGTGCTCACCGGAAGATACAAGATTACACGTGGCTCTCTCCTTTGCGTCTCCCTTTACATTTCCATTGACCTAGAACTTTTCAGTGCCTTCTCTGAAGCAATCAGCATTTGACCTTTTGTTCCTTTATTCAATCATTCATTCACTGAATATTTGTTGAGCATCCACTATGCATTAAGCGTGGATGCTGGAACAGGAGACAGCAGTGAACAAGAAAATCGTGGTTCTTATCCTCAGGTTGCAAAAATACAGGGGAAATCCCCACTGTGGGAGGAGGGGAAAGAATTCAGTGCTCTGAGAGCTTTAAAAGGAGTGAGTCATTCCAACATTTGGGAAGGTTTCAGTAAGAAAGTCCCAGAGGAGCTGAGATGTGAGAGAAGTAGGTGTGAGCTGAAGGTCAGAGGGGACAGAAGGAGCATTTCAAAGAGAGGGACTATACGGGGAGGGCCTGGTGGTCAAAATTGGAGGAAGGCCACGAGGCTGCAGCATTGGTGTTCTGGGACAGACTTGGTGAGGTAACTGGAAACTGATCATTCATTGTCTCTATTCCAGAGCACCAAGGAAGGGTGCTCAGCATCAATGGGAATATGGGTGGGGGATATCCTGACATGTGCATTTCAAAAGCCTCTCTTTGCCAAGAGTCTCTGGCTCTTGGGAAGCTGGAATGCAGACAGGCCGCTGTGTGGATCACATCTCAAACCTATAAAACCCCAGGGCTCACCATGATGGCATTCTTGGGGGGTTGGCGAGACTGAAGCACTGTTTGCCAAAGTCCTGAGTCAGCTTTTCTCAGGGCTCCCTGAAATCTTAACTCGGATTGCGTGTTCTGGAAATCACTCATGGGAGGAGGTGACGTTGGACCCATGTCTGAAATCCCCACCAGCCTGAAAGGAGAATGAAATGGAATGCCGATATGGGAAGGTGGGATGTAAGCCACAGAATAGTTGCTGTGAGAGCTGAAAGAGAAGTGGATAGTCACCTGCTCTAGAAACTCAACGTCTTGAAAAAGTGTAGGTTGTGTTCATAAGAGCCAGAGCCTTACTCTTGCAGTCTCAGCCCAGAGCGGGCACATGGCAGGTTCTCAGACAGTAGGTTGACCATCTCACAAATGCTCACGCACTCACGTATGGACACATTGTGATGCTCCACCCTTTACTGTTAGAAGTCGATATTAAGCCATGATCAAGGTGACTCATTCCATAAGCTCTTTGCTTTTCATTGCTATTTTGCTAGGAACTTTTTATTGTTGACATGGCCACAGAATGAAGAGAATCATGAATTATGTTTCATAATTTATGTGTCTGAATTCCTGTGGGATCGTGTTTCTTTTCGGATCACATCTTGGATACCTTATACTCCATGCCCTCCCTGTGCTGCTTGGACATTAGCTGGGTTAATGAGGCATAGCTGGAGGTACCCAGTGTGGCTGGAGGACAGAATTCTGGGACAGGCAGACAGAAAAGAGGACTAGGGAGAGGAGTTCCACTGACTATTTCAGCTTGTTTCCCCCCAGGAAGCATGGAGAGAGCCTGGGCCAAGGGAAGAAAGGATGCTAAAAATCTTGCAATCACCTGGGTGACCTGCTAGGTGTGTGACTTATAAAATGATAGACACCTGGGGAAGGAAGGGGCTTGCCATGGAAGGAACCTCCTCTTTATCTAGCCTCAGCTTGGAGGTCCAGAGATGGGCTTTGTCACAGCCCAGGCCCACCATCTTGCACTTTTTCCAACTGAGCCAGGACCTGACACCCCTAACTTCCTCCCCTCTTTTAACCCTCATTTAAATTAGTTTATCTAGGGCACTTTCTCCAGTAGGGTAGGGAGTGCTGGAAGAAATTCCCTAAGGCAGACAGAGGGCATTTGCTCCCCGACAGATGGGGAACCGCCAATGCTTGCTGCCCCAAACTCATTTTTGGTTCTTGCTCTGGAAAGGCATGTGCATAAGATCCTAACTCTGGGAATTAGGAAAGTTTGGGCAGGTCTTGCTTTTCCTCATTTCAGAACGCTCCTAGTAGTTCTAATGGAAGGCTTTAGTCTGAGCACCATCTTTATTTCAGTTCACTCTGCCCTAAAGCTGATTGGCCTAGGATGATCACCTGACCTAAGCTGAGCTTATCAGCGTCTTTCTTTCAGAAACATGAAAGACATGGAAAACCCAGTCCACCATGCTGGCCTTAGAGCTGTGAGCTATATGGAGTTGGAATCACAAATAGCAAGAGCTGAATAAAATCTGCAAAAGTTCAGAGGGACAGAAAAAAAAAAAAAAGGAGTCTTAAGGAGGAAGAGAGCCCTTGGGAGAGATGGGGTAGGCTTGGAAAGAGAAGCAGCAAAGTGAGGTCAAATGATCCCCAAAATAAAAAGATATGTGAAAGAGCTGGCCGGTGACTCTCCAGTTCCCATGATGGTTAGCTGACTTTCTTTAAAAATGAGTTTCATGAGATTTTCCTGCATCCTTCCAATAAATTCCTTTTTGCCAAAGCCAGATTGAGTGAGTATCTGTTTCTTGAAATAAAAATGATCCTTTGGACCGGGTTGTAAAATTTGATCTCACAGGGAAAAGATAACCCGGCTGGTTTGTATCCCAGGGTCCTTGCGGTCTGAGGCATATGGTTTAAGAAGGGGGGGAAGGGGTTCCAGGCCCAAGCTTTTTCTTGCTCTAGCATGCCAACTGCCATAAATGACAATTACAGGGACCCCTTCCTTTGACTTAAAGATTGGTCCCTCAAGGAACTTAGCTAAATTTAATTTGGATCACTAAAGGCAGACACTCGGGGATTATTAGCTCAGAGAGGGGCAGATAGATGAGTGCACAGCCCTGCAAGAAGGAGACTGTGTTGGGCAAGGTCTAACTAACTGCCTTGGCAATAGTCTACTTCCTTCCACAAGACCACAGCTCCTCTTTTATCTGAAGTCACTCCAACAAAGGAATTCTTATATATATATATAAAAAAATAAGAACAAACACACACCCGCACACCCATACCCACACACAAATATACGGTCATGCCTCACTTAGTGGTGAGGCTATGATCTGAGAAATGTGCAGCTAGGTGATTTCACCATGTGTGGACACAGAGCATACCTACACAATCCAAGACAGCCATGATACCACCAGGGGGAACCAAACCTTATGGGACTACCATGTGAGCCATCCCTTGACTGAAACGTTATGCAATGCATGACTGAAAATGTTTTATAAATGCATATAAAATCACAAGCCTTGGGCATTACCTTGAAAGGTGGTGGGATTTACGACCTCCTTTTGAAGATGCTGTAGGAAGCACTGTCTCTTTAAGAAAGCAGAATTTCCCAGGGGTATTCCTGATGATTCTGTTTTCTTTAGTAGTGTTTGTTTTCCTTATTTATGAAAGGCACATGGCTGGCTCTCTCTGAGGTAGAGTGGCACACTGGCCTGTCTTTGAGTGAGGAAAGAGCAGAGCGAGGCCGGGTAGGAACCAGGACAAACCAGAGGAGACAAGAAACGCTTCAAGAGTTGCAGATTTACAAAGCACAACATATCATCTTTTTTTTTTTTCTAAAGGAATGGACACGAGATGGATCCAACCTCCTCTGAAGGGCTGGGTTTGTCCTGTGGGGAGCAGATTTATAATATTTGCTTTCTGGTTTCTTCAGATGGTAAAAGTTTAATCTTTCTTTGTCTTTAGGGAAGTAAAGTGACCAAGTGAGTAAGACTTTGAGTATCTACTGAGAATGGGCAATTCTGTGAGTTGATAATAATAATAAGTGTCTGGGTATGGAAGTGAGATTTCTCTCTCCCTCCCCCCCTCCTCCCATGGATATCCCTGTCTGTTCTCCTCCCTTCCCAGTGGACTCTCTGGTTTTTGTGGGCAGGGCCTACACCTCATGTTCAGTGACGCCTGCATCAGCCAGAGTCTTGGCAGAGGCCCAAAGAAGTGGCACATGAATAACATCATGGCTTTGGGCCAAGTGCAGTTGAATTTGTCACTGAGGATCTTTCCCATGGCCTGGACCACGTGTTCCTGTGGCGGTGGGAGATGCTCAGGGATGAGGGAATGTTCTCAGATGGGCTGTCATCATGTGGTCCTCGATACAGGTGCTGTTGGCCAAGTTAGTGATCCTTCTTAGGTGTTTAAAGAGGACCTTCTCTCCAAATAATGTGCTGGGCCAGGTATTGTTCTAGAGGCCTGGACATACGTTGCAGACATAGCCTGAAATGTTATGCAATGCATGACTGAATATGTTTATAAATATATATAAAATCACAAGCCTAGGACATTACCATGGCCGAGGGACCCCAGTGAGGCCCTACTACACTCACCTCTGCTGCTTTCTCTCCCCTGCGTGTTTCCAAGATGATGAGTTGAGAAACCCGAGTAAGGCCTCAGGTTTCTGTTATACTTAAGCCGATGGAAATGGTCAATATACCAAGAATTTGGCACCAATATAAACAGTACCAAAAAAAGTGTTAAAGTATACTTTTCTGTATTTTCTATATTTCACCTCATTTGTTCTAATCTTGTCTAATTGAGGTCTCAGATATAATGGGGCATAATATAGGGGTTTTTACCCAAAGGTCAGTGGAAGGTCTTTAGGTATCCATGAATTCCTTGATCAGGGGAGTACAAGTCTTTCTCCATGTGCATCTTCTGCCCAAGTAATCCATAGCTTTTATTGGGTTCTCAAAGCTTCTAGAATCTTCCCAGGCAGGTTAACCAAAAGCAGTGAAAAAGAGTAAGAGTCATACAGACATGGGTTTGAATTCCTGCTCTACTCCTTTGGACTTTTATAAACTTGGGAAAGTTAGTTAGCATCTTAAAAGTTCCATCTTCTTGTGGAAATCTGAAATGTTCCAGGTTCAACAAAATCACCAGAGGATGCTTAAAGCAAATGCACATAATGGGCCTTTCTGGGTACCCAGGACAGGATGTGTATTTAAGTATTTAAAAAGTACTATTTTTTAATCAGGCCTTAGACAGCCCTGTCTGCCTTGTTCTTCAGTTTTTGAACTCTGAACCCTCTTTATGAAACAAAACATAACATTGTATTTGGAACAATTTTAGATTTATAGTAAAGTTGCAAAGAAAGTACCAAGGGTTCCTGTACATCCTCCACTGGCTTCTCTAAATTAACATCTTGCATGACCAGGGGGCCTTTGTCAGGACTAAGGGACCCACTACAAAACACGACTACTAACTAAACTCCAGACTTGATTTTTTTTTTTTTTTTTTTCAGATTTTACCTGTTTATCCATCAATTACCATTTTCTGTTTCAGGATCCCAACTAGAATGTCACATTGGTTTCAGCCCTGAGGGCTTTGCTGGATCTGTGACCATTTCTCAGTCTTTCCTTTTTAGTCCCAGCAGAGAGTTTGGAAGAATATTGGTCAGTCTGTGAGTGTGAAGGCTGAATCATCTGTTTCCCAGCCTACAGGGCCATCTGGGTCCCTGCTTTGTCCTCTCTCAGACTTCTGTCTTCCTCTGAGAGTGAGAGTGACTACGCTGCTCCCATATCCTCATGACATGAGGCCATCCAGCAGTGTACTGCCCAGTCACACCACAGGGCCATTTCAGAACACTGTAGTGCTCCAGGCCTCTGTCCTTAGATCTGTCCTCCAACCGAAATCAGTCAATAGGCCATTTCATCCTGTTAAATCCTGCCATACAGCCATGACTTCCAAATTCCCACTTCTAGCTCTGCCTAATCCCGAAGGGCTAGGCTCAGGAGTCTGCCTGCCTCTGACTTCTCCATTTGAATATCCCATAGGTGCCAATAGGCTTTCCAAAATCACTACGATCAAATCCTAATGCTTACTACCTTCCCAACCGTGCTTTTCTCCAAGTGTCACTCCCTCCCCTAGTGTGCCATCACTATTCATCCAGACACTTGACACCTTCTAGATGCCTTTCCTTCCTCTCATATATCATGTCCAAGTCCTCACACGTCAAACCCTCATGAATCCTATCCACTCGCCCTTCAGAACACACTCTGAGCTCAACCACACTTCACGACCTCCTTTCTTTTCACTAGAAACCTGACAACCCTCATGTCTCCTCCGGTGGGCCATTCTAGTGGCTTTCAAATTCCTCCCTCCCAGCCCTCTCCTGCCCCCATAATTCCTCTATAACAAGTCAGGTCCTCTGGTTCTCTTGCTCAGATTCCTGTCCTGATTCTCCACCAGACTGAAGTCCCAAGTCCTTCCATGGTGCATGTGATCTGTCCTTGGATTCCTCTGCGACATCTTTTCTACTCTCTTCCTAGCGCCCCACACTTGGGATACTCTGGTTGCTTCTTTTGTTCCTCCTATACACCTGAATGAGGAATGTGCAGGGATTTTGTTGTTGTTGTTTTTGCCCAGAAAGCTCTTTCCCAAGATGTCCTCGTGGTTGGCTTTCTCCCACTTGAAGGAGCCTTAAAATACAGTCACTCTCACTATCCTGGGCTTTGAGTTCCAGGACCAGCTCCCAACCCCTGCAGATACCCAAACCTACAGATGCTCATATTTGCTCATAATCTATGCACATCCACCAGGATACTTTAAATCATCATTAGACTACTTGTAATACCTAATACAATGCATATAGTTCTTGCACTCTATTGCTTAGGAAATAATAACAAGAAAAAAAAAGTTTATATGTGTTGAGTATAGACTCAAACACTGTAAGCCTCACTGTATTTTCATACTCAGTTGGTTGAATCTATGGATAGGACCCACAGATATGCAGGTGGACCCTATTACTTCCTCAGAGACCTTCTTCCATTATACTGGCTACATCATTCTCCATCTCCTTCCTGTCCACCTTCAACAGGTATATTTTGTAACAATGGAAGGAATGCTACAGGCATCTAGTGGAAGCCACTGACCATACCCAGAGGCATCTAGGATTAGATGTCAAGGATGCTTCAATGTACCTTGCAGCGCAGAAGGAGCTCCTACAATAAAGAGCCCAATCTGTCAATAATGCTGAAGTCCAGGAGCCCTGCATTAGAATACAAGTTCCCATTGGGTGAGGACTTGGTCTTTTTAGCCAATCAGCACCCAGGACAATTTGTGGCACACAGCAGAGACTCCCAAAAAGGTGTCCAAGGAATGAAAGACCAAGCATTCTGAGGTTGACTGCCCTTGTGCATCTACCTCTGGAAGCTAGGCTTGAATCCCTTCTACCCTTGAATCTCATGTATCTAGGAAGACTCTGGACAAGGTTGGAAAGGAATGTGTTCAGAGTACAGGAATCCACATTGCCATCTCCATCTTCCCTTCATCTCCAACTGCTCATCCAGGGCAGAGTGTTTCATTCGCAGGAATGAACTGTGGGAAGGGTTGCTTGATTCTTCTCCTTGTTTGTACCCTGAGAACTTTCAATCTCATGCATCAACCCATTCTGATCATGAAGATGAGGCCTTTGAAACTCAAAAGCTAAGTGTGTAGAGACTCTAGTTTTGTTTCTGTTAGGCTTTCCTTCCTTGAAGCAATGAATGGCACACCTGGCCTTCTCTCTTTAGATGGGAATTTAGGGAAGGGACCAGAATTTAAGTGACATATTAGGGAATACTGTAACAGTTCTGAATTTAACCACTTTTCATGACTTCATGAAAGGGTTGTGGGGTTAATATCATTTGAAATTTCAAAATAATATCTTACCATCTTAGAATTTACTAGTATTGCAGAATTGTGTGTGTGTATGTGTGTGTGTGTGTGTGTGTGTGTGTGTGTGTGAATAGTGAGAGGTTTAGCTAAAAGATTGGCTCTTGTGATGGTGGGAGCTAGAAATTTCAGAATCTGCTAGTCAGGAGGCTAAAAACTCAGGCTGGAGTTAAGGCTGGCAGAATTTCCACTCTGAGAAACCTGTTTTTGGTCTGAAGGTGTTACAGTGATTGGGTGGGGCCCACCTACATTGTGAAAGGGAATTTCCATTGTGTAAATCCATCACTGATTGTAGATGTTATCACACCTATAAAATACCTTCCAAGAAACACCTAGATTAGTGTTTGATTAAATAGATACTATTGCCAGCCAAGTTAGCCCATAAAACTACCCATATTATTAAAATTTTTATTTTTATTATTTTGCTACAGGGGAATTGAACTCAGTTCTTTATCACAGAGCTACTTCCCAATGTTTTTTTAAAAATTATTATTATTTTTAACTCTGAGAGAGGATCTTGCTAAGTTGCTTAGGGCCTCATTATGTTGCTGAGGTTGGCCTTGAACTTGTGATGCTCTTGCCTCAGCCTCCAGAGGCATGATCCGCTGTACCTAGCTAACCATTTTATTTTTTTAGGGAGACTTAGAATTTGAGCTGTGCTCACCCCCATTTTTTTTGTTTGGCAACTAGTAGCCTCACCTGTTCATGGAAAGTCCAGTGCAGATCACCAGCATTCAAGGTTGGTTTGACATAAACACCGCAGTACTGCAGAACACCTCACTTACTATGAAGACCTGAGTCTGCCCATGAATGTCTCAGGTAGAATTGAAGCAGATCCTTGTATGAATTTGAGTGTTGAGTCTTCAGAGCCCAGAAATCATAATGTCACTTCCTAAGAGGGAAGGCTGAGGCCCAAGCTTGTATAAACCAATTTCAGTCTAACTCTGATTGAAATTTCCTTCCATCAAACCTGAGAAACAGTGGGGTTTCTCCATGACTGGCCCCCAGCACACCCCAGGCACCTTATCATCCCTAGAGGCCATTCCTCAGAAGCCAGCTGTCATGGGTGAGACAAGGGAAGGCAACTGTCCCATCCACAGGGCTTGTAACTGAGGGAAACACTAAGATTCTTTCTTTGTTTTATCCTTTCTAGTTCAGCAGTCATTCTGATGGGAGGGGGGAGGCATCACCTCCTATCCCTGTAAGATGAAGACACGTCTTCATCCATCTCCTTGGTGAGAGGACAACATTTTGCTCCTGATGCACAGGGTAGGTTCTCTTTGTGTCCATCAGCTTTGGTTGTAACATTACAGCCAAGGATACAGTTAACGAGGGAAGGTGCAGGAGTTTCCAATATTGATCTTAGCCCCCAAGAGAATTTTACCCAGTCTCTAAAATAAACTTGATAATGCTGCCTAAGTAGAAAACTAGAAGATTTCTGTTGTTCTCATTTTGGGAAAAAGAGTAGTTTATCAACAAGAATTCTAGAAGCTTTCATTATCTTTGTTTCTGACCTGCTTTGCAAGGTAGTTTTATATTTATTTAAGTATTTTAACTTTTTATTGCTGCATTATAAATCATCCATAAGAGTTTCTTTTAGTTCATCTAGGCGTGGGTACTTGAAAGTCTCCAAACACAGTACTTTGTGCTACACATTTCATCCCTCCAAATTTCAAATCTATTTCCTTCTTTATTAATAACATCTAACAGAGGTGGGTTGGGGGTCCATTTATGAAACATTCATTATCTTTTTTTTTTTTTTTGAAGAAATGGGAGCACAGGCTTTAAATGATCTAGCCAGCATTCCCTGCCAATAAAACATATATGACAGATCCAAACCCCATAGCTCAGTGGTCCATGTCGCATCCAAAATCTGAGTCCAAACACAATTTTGGGAAAAAGCTCTCAGAAATAGATCATTTATTAAAAGGCAGAAATTTTAGAAACCAAAGATGTAAATGGATAAGTAAATAGCAAGTGTGTGTGTGTGTGTGCACGCGCGCACGCATATATAGGTATATATTGAAGAAAACAAAATCTTGCACTGGTTAATTTATGCTAATTTGTAAATGACTTAGCATATTTTTTTTTCTCCTAGAGAACGATTTTCTTTAAATGCATCAGTTTTCGGATGCCTAGAAGGTTGATATTGAGCCTGAAGGAATTTATAGGAAACACTGTAACTTTATACATATCATACATAGTTTACAGGTACTCTGCAACATCATACAGTGTCAGGTAGTGAAAAGGTAATTTGTCTTAGGAAAAAGACATTACCTTTCCCACATTACCACTTTTAAAACTGCATGAGGGTTCCATTTAAAAACATATATGACAGTAAATACTTCTTGTTTTTATATTGCAATTTATTTGGAAACATTGATTTCATTCACTTATTTAATGGGCAGGTTTTGAGTACTTATTATGAGACAGACAATGTTCTAAAAACTGAGGATATAAAGACCATTATATTACATATTTTTCCATGTTCTGTGTTGCCAAATTTTAAGAATTTGGAGGAAATGGTTTTTAAACCCCTAGTGAGGTCAGAGGGCACTAGAGATGTGAGTGTATTAGTCAACTTAGTTCAGGTTGTGCTGCAGTAACAAGTGACCCTCAATTCTTAAAGACTTACAATAGTGAAGATTCATTTCTCACTTGTGACATGACAGTCATGGAGCAGCTCTGGCTTTGCTTCATAACTTTTTTTCACTCTAGAATCTGCTAAAGGAGAAACTTCTCTCTAAGACATGCTGGGCCTCTTTTGGCAGGAAAAGAAAACAGTGGACCATGCCTTTGAAAGCTTCTATTTACCAAAAGCACCTGAAACTTCTGCCTCTACTTGTTGGTCACGAGCAAGACACATGACCCAGCCTGACATGAATGCAATAAAAAGTCATCTTTGTTCTATAGGAACAAGAAAACTATTTTGAGTAGAGCTCCAACCTTCTTCATGGGGTTTAGGAATTCTCTACCTCAGCTTCACTTGTGTGTCTTTCTGACGCACTGTTTTATTGACTGGACTTGAGTGAAATGTTTTGATTGTAACAAGTGTGGCAAAGAATGCTAGCTTTTCCAATGTAGTCGTGACCCAGCCCACGTCTAGGTGTGGCTGTTTCTGGTTATCAACAACGGAATGTGAGTAAGTATGCTGCATACTGATTCCAGCCCGCGACCTCAAGTAGCAGGTGTGTACTTTCTCACCATAGCTCTCTCCTGAGTGCAGCGAGATGCAGACCATGGCAAGACTGCAGGCAACAAGACAGCCACAAGAGAGTGGGTCTCTGAACCATCCTGTGGAAGACTATACTTGGATCCACTCTAATTTCTAAAAAGTAATTTGAATCACAGAGTTTTATAATTTGACTCTCATTGGGTTGATTACTTGTTAATGCCCATTGCAACTAATTATTACAGTGTGTTCCAGACCTGCTGCTATGATAGAAATAAATTTTGAAAACAGAATTTTAAAGTCCCTGTTGTAACTCTGTATTGGAGAGAAAGACAGACTATGAAGCAGAGGACTTGTGATCTGGTGACAGCTTTGCCACCAAGGAGTCAGGAGCGGTAGAAATCCTCAATGTGGCCTCTGTCCTTCCACCAGAAGGTGGATGGGCTTGAAATGGCTTGTCAATTATTCTGTCATTGTCATAACTCTGGTGCTGTAATGTGTGTATTGGATTGTCTTTAACTCAACTAAGGATTTGATTTTTTGTTATGTTGCTTGGAATTGTCCAGTGTGAGAAACATTAGAATGAGTGAGTCTTTAAGTCGCTCTTCTTTCTCTGATACTCTGATCTATGTCCTATGACTGTAAGAGGGGGAGACTGAGTCTAACTTCCTGTGGGCATAATCTATGTAACCCAACCCAGCTCTTGGACTTGAACTTTGGAGGACCCGCCATCTTTTGTTCCCTGGGCATAGCCATAAATGCAGGGGACTCTTTGGTAAATTCTTTGAAAATATTTGACACATGTGCCTCTGTTAAGTGTTCCTCCAAGAGATTTCACTTGGATCCCTGTTTTCTTGTTGGTTATATTTTTCTTCTTTTAAAATGCCACTTACCTTTGTGGAGTGGTGTAAACTGGAACATCCTATAGTACAAGCTTTGGTTGAAATCAATAACAGAAACGAAGATGAGGATTTGCCAACTTTCCAGCAGAGGGCAGCAGAGTAGTGAGAATCATCTTAGAGGCTTTGCAGTAGAAGTGTTGACATGTGATTTGGCAATTGAATAATTTTTGATACTGTCCTGACACATAAACACCTAGAAGCAGGTTTTCAAAGGTTATTTGCGCACTAAAAGAGGAATTAAGAAAACGAACTTGCATGCCAAAAGTAATTTTCAATATTCTACAAAGAACCGTGGCCTCATTATGAGATTGCTTTTAGAGAATATTGAGCTATCGTTAACTGGCTATGTTAAACTTAACTGGCAAACACACATTCAAAATAAATTAGGCTGAATGGACCTAAGAACGTGATACAGTGACTAATAAAAATTTCTACTGAGATTTGGGGACTGGCCAACTTTACCTAAATGGAGAAATTTGGTTTTAAGTGATGTTTCTAAATCTTCCAGACCTTGGGCCTCCCAGTCTTGGGCCTCCCAGACTTGGGTATTATCATGGTTAAACAATTGTAAGCATACTGCAGAGTCGTGTGTATTATTGTGGTAATTTATTTTTAAGCCATTGCTCTACCTTTAGCATAAAAAAGTCAGCAAATTATCAGAGTTTATTCCATTGACATTCTCACACCTTGAGAAATAGCCCATTTGTATTATCACAGTTTGATATATTTCCCATTTACTGAGCTTCTTTGGCAAGTTGGCATTTTAATTTAATTATACTTTTTGCTAATGGTCTTTATTTTTCAGTGTCTGTGTGTAAAACGCCCGTAGGTTTGATTATCTGTCCCCCCCCCCGCCCCCCGCTCCTTCCCAGTGCCAAGCTGTAGTGCAAATTTATAAACTGACAAAATTCAGCGTAAAATTCAGGGAGGTGAAATTAAGGAATCTGTAAAGAAATCCTGCTTGAACCATGAGGCATTTTCTTCACTTTCAGAGTGTGGCCCCCTCTTGCATATATTTTTGTCCCTGGCCTTGGTGTCCCTAATAGGAGGTACAAAACAAAACAAAACAAAAATAACGTGTGGGCTGGGCACGCATATGACTCAGAGAGGGACAAGGACCACCAAAGTCTTGGATTTCTCAGTGGGTGCTTTCTGAGCTCCCAGGGAATAACACCATTTTCTTGAGTTCCTAGCATTGCTTGCTGTGTATTTGTGGCTTTTCCTTTTAGGATAATAATTGACTGTGTAGCCACGTGGCTTTCCTTGACGACTGCAGGTCAGCCCTGGGAGCCTGGACCAAAGTCTGTGCCGGGACCCCAGGGCTGTACTGGTGTGCATGTGGTTGTACAGGGGAGCTCACAGCATGGGGATAAGTAGAGAGGCCAGCATAGACATCCATGTTCACATTTCACACTGGTGTATGCACTCGGTTTCCTTGATCCTAAGATGCCGCTGACTGTAAGACACACCATTGATTCAATAATAGCCTTTCAAGAGAAAAAAAAAAGGAGAAGAGAGAAGCACCACCAGGTTAAACAAATGCATCGACTGTAGGGTAGGCTACAATTTGAGGAATGCTCAGAGGTCAAAAACAAAGGCTCATTTTAAAGTCTTGGAAATTTAGTATATATAATTTTGATAGATGCATTTAAGATCAAGCCTACTGCCAGGACATGTGGGCCCTGGAGTGTATACCTCAGCATCCGAGAAGCTGAGAAATCAGAGTCGAGTTTACACGTCCTGACTCCAAATGAGGTTAACCATCCCTGTTCTGATTCATAGGGATGTAGGAATAAAAATGACGCATGCTTGGAAGGGCTCTGTAAACCGTAGCATTTCGGGCAGCTGTTGGATACGTGTTTCCTGTTTGAATTTGTTTTTGCATTACTCAGTTTAATCCTCATGTGCAAGCTCCACCCCACCTGTCCCCATCACCCCACCCCCGACCCCTTCACCTTCCCCATCCACTAAGATGACTTGGCTTAAGAGAAGTGGGTGAATGAGAACCAGCTCATTCAATCAGTGTAGCAAAGTCTGGGATGTTTATTTGCCTGTGTTGGAAAAGATCTCACCCTACTCCTGCTGAGAAGGCAGAGAAAAAACGGAGGGTTGTCATGGTGGAGGGCTTTCTATTAAAACAGGAGAGGCGCACAGGGCAGGGACTCCTATGATTGTAGCAGGCAAGATCTTGGTGACACCAGTCAAGGGCCCCAGGAACCCATCCATTACACATTTTGGAGAGATCACGAGCAGCATCCCAGACACCCAGAGGCAGCAGGAAGGAAAGAAGGGGACACACGATTGAAGAACAGCTCACGTTAATTACCTTACTCGGGGGATCTTATAAAACATGATGTATATGTAAATTGATACAATGAATATGATTACTGCAGATTAAATTTTCATTCAGAGGAGGAAGCAGGAGACGGGCTTAGAAGCCACTCTCTTTGATCTCTGCTCTCTTCTGGCAGCCTCCCGGTGTCTAGCCTCCTCCGTGATGGTGGGATCTCTCCCTTCCCTCTCCATTTACTCTTCAGTTGCTTGCTTGAATGAATGAAATCCTTTTCACTGGGAGAGGTGGCATGCAGAGTCAGACTCAGATCAGAATTCAGGAAAAAATGAAGAAGAGAGAAAGAATAAGAAAAATAAAAACAAGTACAAGCAGAGATTCCACCCTTTCACAAACACCTGACTGTGTAGCAGGACGAGTCAGGGGCAACCTGGAAGAACATTTGCATTTCATTATCTAATGATTCTCGTGTTTGCCTTGTCTCCTCTTCGTTCCTGAAATGGTAAGTTCTTCCAAGTGCTTCTGGCTAACTCTCTGGCACTCTTCCTGTCTGACTGGCTGGGGTAGCCCCAAGAGCCTGAACCTAAGTCACCTCCTTGCACTAACTTCACAAATCTAACCAGGGTGGGAGGGAGCATCAGACTCTTCTGTGGGGAGCTTCTGGTCCTGAGCTGCCCCCTGGTGCCTTGTCACCCTCACCACAGCATGCTTTTTCTACTCTCCCATTCCAAAGATTCCACGCGGGATGCCCCGTGTCCATCTTGCCTTCTTGGTTTAATCTAGGGGTCTCAGAGAGAGAACAGCCATGTGTGGTTTTCTCAGGAAAAATTCCAGCCTCTCATCGCTGGTGTCTGAAAGAAAAGAGGCAGTTAGCTGTGATGAAGTGCACTAGGTATCTTTTGTTTTCTTTTAATTTAGGGGACCCTTATTCAGCAACTGATAGGTGGCAGATGGATGGTTCGAAATTTAGTGATAAGGGAGACACCTGAATTTTGCAAACCCAAGAAAACCCAAGTCACTGTCTCTGTGCCTCTTCTTCTTTGGGAAAGATATTTGCCAGGTAAGTAGAGCAAGCAGAACTGGTGGTATCTATGGGAAAAAAAGGAAAGATTCAGGGTCCTTGGGAAGGGGTGGTATGATTGATCCAGCACTTTTTAATAGGTTTATTATTTTCCCTTACATGCCTCTCTCATTTTAGAAGCTTTGGGAAGAAAACAAACCATGAGACTCCCCTTGCATTTCAATTCCTTATTCTAAGGTTCTGCTCCTCATGACGCCAGGAACCCTCTTCACCCCAAGGTGATCCAGGTTGTGTTTTTTGCACAAGGAAAAGGGCAACCAAACCCAGCTGATGAAGCAAAGCATCACCTGGGCCCTCCCTGGCTGAGAGAAGGGGGAGACTCAGGAAGCCACTCTCCTGGGAAGGCGAGGCACCCGTGATCCACATGATTTAAACTGCAGGTGCTGCATATCCGTAGGGCCCAGGCCACCAAGGATGAGTCTACTGGAGCTCCTGAGCCATGGCCTCTGTGTGTCCTCATGGATTCATTAATAGTGGATCTTGAAAGGGAAAAAAGTGGGAAAATATTGGAAAACCACAGAAGCCATGAGCTGTCTTTGCTTTCTGGTAAAATATGTATATTTTTTTCTTCCCAAAAGAGACATCAGGTGGTAATGCGAGTGAGAGAATGCACACGGAGTATGGGACATGAATGGCTGTGTCATTGTAGAGGAGCGAGACTCTATTAGCTTTTCCCCTTTTTCCTTGCTTTCTTTTTTTTCTTTCTTCTTGTTATTATTATTATTTTTTTAGCTTGGTGTGGTAGTGTAGTAGTGGGCTTAAATCTCAGCTCATTCCTTTAACTGTCATGAGATTGTTAAAAGTCACTTAAACTCTTGTGACTTAGTCTTTTTTTTTTTTTAATCTCCATAATGAGTGTAAAACGAGTGCCCATTTCCTAGTGTCACACTGAGATTTAGAAAATGAAAAATACATTGACAATGTTCAGAGCAGGGCTTGGCACTAAAAAAAAAAAAGAAAAAAAAACTGAATGTTCAGTGTTTTCTGTTGCTGTTATATTATTATTGCCCCCCAAAAATTCACACTCAAGGGAGCTTCTGAGTTCTAGTCTTGGAAAAAGCCTGATACGGAAGTAACAGAAAAGGCACGGGTGTCAAGCCCAGGAGGAAAATCAGAATGAGCAGAATGGAACTGGGGACAAGTACTGGAGCCCTTCTTGGCAAGGAGGTGTTAGTCAGCCCCAGCGGGGAGGGAGACAGGAGGTGGGCGTCACTTCTTCCATCTTACTGACGGAGAGTCCGAGCAGGTGGGGGTGATACAAGTGGAAACCTGAGCACCTGATGCCCTTGACCATCCATCCTTTCTGTTGGCCCAGGAGGCTGACATCATGTCTTTGCCATTGGAGCTCGGAGCTATTGGCTACAAGATGGAGGTACAAAAATTCAGGTTCCTTTGTTGCCAGAGAAATCTGCCTCTGAAATTGTCAAGTACCAAGCGTCCAGTTATTCTGGAACAGGGATGAAGGAGCAAGCAGAAGAGGTAGAAATTCTATGTTCTGGGGACCTTTGGTCTCTTCTCCCCCTTTGCACCTGAATGGTATTTAGCACGTAGACGTCTTGACAGTTACCTGTCGTTATCATGAAATGCATTATGCCCCTCTTCCCCCAAATAATACATTGGTGTTCCAGCCTCCAGGTCATTAGACTGTGGACTCATTGGGAGATGAGGCCTTCATTGAGGAAATCACGTTGAGGTGAGCTTGTTAGCATGGACCTTAATCCTATATGACCGATGTTCTTGAAAAGAGGACATCTGGACATAGAGACAGATATTTATAGAGGGAAGATGTTGTAAAACACACTGAAAGAAGGCGACCATCAACAAGCTGAGGAGAGAGACGTGGTACAGATTCTGTCCTCACCTTAAGCAGGAGCCAGTCTTATCCACACCTTGATCTTGGACTTCTAGTTTCTAGAACTGTGAGATGATAAGTTTATGTTGTGTAAACCACCCAGTCTGTGGTACTTTGGTATGGCAGCTTTTACAAACCAGTGTAGTAACCTGTGGCATTTACTATATCTTGGGTCATTCCACGGATACCCTTTTTTAGTGACCTAGACAACAGAGTCTGTAGAGATAAGATCATCTCCAAAAGTAAATGAAAGACTGCACAGGAGGGCTTGCAATGTCATTCTGGGGGTCAGCAATGGGGACTGGATTCAACTGGGTATTTTTCTGTTTGTCCCACGTAGGGTCACTCACAGAACTTTCATTTAGTGACTCCACCTCATCTAGAAAGTTTAAAATGACTTCACTCAGAGCCTGGTGGTTGGTACTGGCTGGGACAGACAAAACAGCCATGAGATGTGGATGGCGAGATGACTTCCATCCTCCAAGAAGCTATCCTGGGCTTTATTGACCGGCAATTGTAGGATTCCAATAATTTTATCTACTTTCTTAATGATTTCCTTAGGATAGTTTCCCAGAAGTGAAATTGCTGGGTCAAATACCATGCTTGGTTTTAAGGTCTTGCCTGAGTCTTACAGAAATACATTTTCTTTTAGCAGATGCTATGACTCGGTGCTATCTATAGAGTAATTGTCCCTTTGTTGATGTTTTCTATCTCTTACATTCACATGTCGGGGGTGGGGAGCCACACTCTCTACCTGACTGCATTCAATCAATTCCTAAATTAAGTAGTGCAAGTGGAAATGTAATTCAGTCCATACATCCCTGAGGAACAAGTGAGCTGTGGATTCCTTAAGTGGGTTTCGTCCCCCATTATTAAACATATCCCAATTTTCCTAGATGGAGAAGGAAAATGAACAAGTATTTTTTGCTTTAATTAAATTATTGCAGTATTAAGCCCAAGCAACTTGTCTATAGTTTCCTTTGTTCAGAAAAGCCAGGCATTTCTGTGATTCCTACAGATATCTCAAATTTCATTGATGTGCCTCTTTACCGAAAATCCAAGAAGTCATGGTTGTTTATATACCTGGCTACCATTTTGTTTCCAGGGCTCTTAAGGAACATTATTCATACTTAACCTCTGTCCAGATATTTTCCACTGGGAACAAGCTGGGGTCGAAGTCAGATGAGGCTGGAATAGTAAGCTTCAGAGATGATGATTTTTTTTCTATGCAAGGGCTATATAGATAATCATGTCCATCTGCTTGTAGCACAGACACTTAATGGGAGGGGTAAACCCAGAGTCAATAGAAGAGTTACTCGGTAACACCTGGCATTCTCTCCAGTGAACTTCTCCCCAAATTATCTTTCAAGAGAGGCAGACACACCTAGGTCGCATATATCAGTTAGTGTGAAGAGGGGGAAAAAATTATCTAACCTGTAAGAGGGATTCTGAAATCCAAATCTTTCTTCAAAAGTTTTCAAAAACTGTCCTCAGGCAACCTTTTCACCTCTCCGGCAGAAATGACAGTAGCGTTCCAAAAACAGGGCTGTATTTTTTTGGTTTCTGTATAATTTCTTTCCAAGGGCCCATATTTCAAACTGTACTTTGAATTAAGCTGCCTTCTTTAGGTCTTTCACAGAATGGAACACACTTCTTACCTCACGGGTAGACAAAGGTTTAGCAGAGAGAACACGCTACACTTCATTTCATGCTTTTTGAGGTTCATCTTTATAGTCACAACTGGCATCTGCCATGTGCCATTTCAGCTTTGGAATGGTCTAGGCACGGTGGTCATGCAGACTTCAGTTCCAGTCCAGAGTCTGCCACATACCACAGTAACATGACAGGCAGATTCCTCATCCTCTCTGAACGCAGGGGTACTCACTCACCTGTAGGAATGAGAAATTTAACTTCCGTCCTAAGGGACTATAATTGTGTGGGCTAATTGTACTTGTATAGAAAGAAAGTGACACCCAAACTGGTACATAATAGACTTGAACTAAAAATAATTTATTTTATCAGTACATTGCCTCATTATACTTCATTATAATGTACCCATTAGACATCACCTCATTTGTCTTATATAATTAGGTCAGGTATTATTATTCCATTTTAGAGACAAGAAAAACTTGGTTATGAAGAGGAAAATAAGTAGCTGAGCTTCATGCTTCAAATTTCAAAGAGTCCACGAGGGCCTGACCCCAGTAACAGTACTAGCCATGAACTTCCTATGGGCTACTGAAGTTGCAATGATAGAGATTTCTTTAGGCTAAAACACAACATAATATTTACTTTTGGATTCATAATGGAAATCAACAAGAAAATTGTAAGGTTGATAAAAATTCCAAGTTCAATAAAACATCTTATTCCCATGATTCCCTCGAGTATTGATATTGGCCATACAATATGAAATTATTTTCAGGACACTAATCTCTACCAACTACAAGACCACCATCATCTATTTTGGATCTTTCTGAAAAATCAGCCTAATGTGTAGTCTCTAAGAGATCAGAAGCCACATTTCTCCCCCATTCTCCATGATTAGCTTAATACATGCAGATTTTTCGTCTTAGCTACAGTGATTTATGTGTTCAATGGAAAACAGTGATTCAAGTTTCAAGTCCTCAGTGGATGCTAGTCTGTTGGGTTAGCTGGGTGGTTATTCTTGGAATATTTCTTCCTAATTCAAACAAAGGTATTTCTCTTCTGCAAGAGCAGAATAATCTGCAAAACCAAACTCCTAGCTCCATTTCAAAATGCAATGAATACTGAGAGGTTTGGTGTTCACCCTGATATTGCTAGGTGGGTCTGTCACGTTGGCTGTCACTAGCAAGGCTTCTGCTGACTCTTTATTAGTGACTGGTTAAAACTACTTGGCACACAGAAGATCTGAATCCTGTCCTTTGTTTATGGAGCAGAACACCCAGGAGCTGAGGCTTCTGAGGAAGGATGGAGAGGAGTTGAGCTGGGGCAAAGTGGTGAAGAAGTGGGGTAAAGAGAGAACAAAATCTAGTGTGGCTTTGTGAGATCACTTTGGATTCCTGCAGACAAGCTTCTCCAACTCCATATCAAGGATGCATGTTTCAGTCTAAAGCCAAAGTACCATCCTTATCTGATAGATTTTGAATTTGAAATTAAATATTAAAAAGTGTTATAGGCACATCCACGCAGAGGTGGCACAGTGTTCAGATAAAAGTACAGTAATCAATCAAAATGTGTATGTTTGGACAGAGGAAGTGTCCAAACATACCAACGTACTTTTAGATAAGGCAATCACCAAGTGGAGGACTCTGAGTATTTTTTTATTATTAAAACCCCATGTGCTGGTTATAAAGCCCCTGCTGGTTACCTAGGACCCTTCTTAGAAAAAGTACTATGGCATTTTTTCTAGGTCCTCCGTGTGCCTGCACTATTATGTACTATACCATCATATAATGGGCTACTTGGGAGGGGATGGTGGCTCCATTATTACCAATGAGACTTAAGCCAAGAGGTTTGGGGAAACCTTTTCTGCCCTAATATTAGTTCTATCCTTCTAGTTCTCTGTTCTTTTCCCTTCTGCCTGGAATAGTGTGGAGATTGAGGGATATAGATATGGTAGTTCTATTTTGACCATAAGATAATATATGTAAGATGGAGAAGAGTGTCTAAAATAACCCTGGGCCATGATCTCAAGAAACCATGCTAGTCCTGGACCGCTGCCCACATACTCCTAGCCCTGTAGCTTTTGTTAATTGCACTGAATATTTTCCTGAGACAGTTGATAATATCACGCAATAACTTCATTCATTAGGGCAAGAATAACGGTGGTAAACAACCATCACCAAATATCCATGCACTAAATGGCAAGTTTATTTCTCTCTCATAAAAATCCCAAATTCACGTTCTTGATGAGCAGGGAACTCTTTTCCAAGCAGTGATTCAGGGGCCCCATCTCTTTCTACTGGTGTCTCTGCCATCTTCAACACATGGCTTTCCCGTCTCCCCACATGTGGATTTCCAGCCCTCAAAGTGGGAAAAGAGTAGTGTGAGGAAGGGGACCACTGGGAAGGTGTGAACCAGTAACAGTTGGTATGTGTCACCTTCTTTTCTCTTCCCAGTGGCCGGAATTCAGTCTTTTAATCACAGGTCACTGTGAGAAGTCTGACAATGCACGGTAGTTGTGTGTCCGAGAGGAAGACAAGAAGGGCTGGTGACAACTAGCTGGCAATTGGGGCATCCACCACTGCTTTATTCTTAGAGTATTGCCTTGGAGTACCGAGGGATGAGTTGGGGCTTCATTTTTCAACAAGATGATTCATAGTCAAGCTGGTCCTTTTGATATTTGGATGATGGAATGTGAACGGAGGCAACCAGACCTGTGGTTTTTCTTCAGCTAATAAAGGATAAGAGAAGGTCAGAGGGGATGGAAGGTTCTAGATGTAGGTGTCAACATCCCTGCTTGACTTAGGGTAAGTAGAATATGGGCAAATGAAGGAAAAACATATTTAAATTTTCTAGCCTTCAAAACTACAAACTGTATTCCACAAAACTAAAAACAGGGTGTAAACAGCAGCTATGGGCTTGGCCACAGTCCTTCACTAATTGTGTTGCTCAAAAGGAGGTTGGGGGCAGTGGTTTGGAAGCCAGACCTGGGCTTTGCATCCTGGCTCCAGAACTTGGTGGTTCTGTGACCTCGAGCAAACTCCATATCACTAGTAGGAGCCTCAGTTTCTTTATCTATGAAAGGAGTTAAGAAAAGGGACTTTCTCGTAGGTTTGTAGAGAGCAAAAAATGAGACAAAAATGTAAGACTGTTAGGATGATGTCTGACATAGGGTCAATAGATGTTAGCTGTTCTTTATTATTAAAGAATTGATTCTCCATCTTGGAGTGGCCAGGGGAAGCCTCCAGATGGCGCTAAAGCAGAGAATCAGCTTGGCACCCAACCCAAGAAGCTCAAACACAGAAGCTTATCATTTCTCCCAAGTTGGGAACTTCAGAAATCAAAACTATAGCTGTGATGGGTGAAGCTACTCAGGAAGCTTCTTTTCCCTTCTTTACTCTGACGTGACTTTGGAGTGATTATTGTTGGTCATTCTTTGATTATTCCTTATAACATTGGTGAATTCAATCCCCCCCTTTTTTTTTGTTCCTTGAAATGGGAAGAATATTTCTCTCTATTTTTTTCTTCATTGGCAGGGTCCATGAGCTACAAACTTTCGAAATCTCTTTTACTTGCTGAACGTAACTTTTAGGTAAATATAATTTGTGTCATCTTTTGTATTCATCTGGAAGACTGTCATGATTCCAAGTCTGGGTTCTGGACTCAGACAGGCTTGGGAATAAAACTCAGCTCACTCAGATTTATTGCAGTTTGTAAAACAGGAAGGATGACCTATCACTCAGTGGAGAGAATGGATGCAAAGTGTCTGGCAGAAAATGCTTTATGAATTTCTTTCTCCTTATTGAAAAAAAAATTTTGTTTGATACTGTAATTTGATCCTGTGTTGCACTTTCAGCATGATCTTCCCCAAGGCCCTGGCTACTCAGAGAGAGGAGAACATCCACGTTCCTTCAGAACCAACCTCCCCTGCTCCATTTTTCTCAGGACCCTTCTTCTCATCTACATTTGATGAGTTGATTAGATGAACTAAAAGAGAGAAGGGCCAAGTAGCCAACTACGCTTCCTATGGTGGTTTGCAGTGAAGAGAGAGTTCCTCAGGGTGAGCCCTCTGGGTCCAGCTGGGTTATCTGCCACATCATGCCTCTCTGCGCTAGCTCTTTGGGTACCACATAATGGACTGTCTCACCAGTCCTTCTCATACTTAGTCTTTTTTTTTTTTAATAAATGCTACTTCAGGCAACAAGAGATGCCATGAAATCATGTATCTCTACTAGAGATGGGGGCAGATTTTGGCTACTCTTCTACTTTTGTATTAGTACTTTCTCATCCTTCAAGGGGAGATGTTCCAGTCTGATGGAAGAAGACAGGGACTTTCTGAACTGCAAAACAGTCTTCAATGGCAGTGTTTGCCTAAGAAGCATGAGTGCCCTTAAAATGCTGATCATCTGGAGCCTCTTTGAATGTGTTCCGATGTATGCAATGAATGTATGAAAACATGATTTATCTATGAACTAAAATAAACAGGGAATTTAAGTTCGTATAGCTCTGCCTTCATGTTAAAATGAGGGACTTAACAAGCTCCTTGCCCCAAAACAATGTTTTAAAAAATATTTGTTTATTAATATTTTATAATATCTATAAAATATCCTTAATGCTATATTATAGATGATTTTAAATAAAAAAGAAAAATTTACCTCAAATTTCATCACCAACGTAAACTCTGATGATCCAAAAAAATAAAGAATATGTAGATATGGTTAAAATTTGTAAAAAGGTCAGAAAGCATGAGATGAAAAGAGAAATCCCTCTCCAGTCCTGTTTCATTACTGTTAGTAGTTACTTTTATTTTTCCAGAAACATTTTATGTATTTATAAGCATACACACACACACACACAAAACACACACAGATACACACAGATTCACATACAAATGCATATACAGATATACATTTTAATTGCAGAAAAGAACTACAACATTTACTGCTCCCACTGAATGTACTCTTATATTTTAACGTCATTTCACAGTTTTTCTGTGACCCTTAACAGTATAATGACAGTCCCTTTTGCAGATATACTTACTGAAGCTTAATCAAGTTATCTCTAAAGTTTTGTATTTTTTTTTAATCTGACCTTTTAGTGGTAAAATGTTTTAGTACCCTTGTTGTCTACTAAGTTCTCTTTTGCAATTTTCTAAATCAGACATCTTCTTGGGAGGCATATTAAAAGGGTTTAAAATTTGGATAATAAAATAAATTGCTCATTTCCTGTAAACAGCATTCCAACATGCATTATTCAGTTTCAGAATTGTCCTGATTGCAACTGCTGACTTCAGGCAGCTACGGGCTCTGTGTTCTTGAGCATGGTGACATGCTAGCTGTATTTTGAAAAAAAAAAATTTTTTTTAAATTCAGTAGAACTCTCACAGAGGATTTTCGTTTTGTTTATTGTTTTGTTTTGTTTTAATCTCCAATTATGGGAACTGTCTACTTTCCTGGGACCAATTTATGTGTTGCCAATTCTGCAAGCAGTCGCATGTGACCCCTGAGTTAACTGGAAACATATTGACAGTCAGTGGATGGTGGGGGGTGTTTCCTGCTCCTTCCAGAAAACCATCTATGGCGATGGCGATGTTGACCTGACCTTAATCAGATTTTCCTAATAGCAGGAGCGACCAAAGCATTTTTCTTCTATGCTGTAGGGAGGGGGTGAGTAGGATTTGGAAGTTCTGGGAAGTATCCAGAAAGCTCTTGAGGGTTAGTGCAGAACAGAACAGAAGGGGCCATGCATGTTCTTGATTGGGAATTGATATTAAGAAAGACTGACTGCATCTGCATCCAGTTTATCGCAACCTACAACGTGGAAGATTTGGGGCTTCCATCACCCACAACCAGGGCTACCACAGGATACTGCATTCTCATAGCTGTCACCCGTGGACCGTCTGTGATCACCCTGAATGGTGTCCTCTTAAAATGGAATGGGGGGAAGAAAACGTTTAGCTTTCAGGAACACTAAAAACACAAACCGTGTCATGTAAAATTACAAATCAGTTCATAAAATTGCAATAACTGACCTGCACAATGTGGATTTCCTGAAATGAGTCCTTGGATTGGGGAACCCGTAACAGGTAATGAAGGGACTTTACAGAGATGATTAACAAGGGCCTCCACTTTTTATTAGACTCATTTTGCTAATCCCCAAAATTAAGGAATTCCAGGTGTATGGAGCCAAGTATGCAAATGATTTCCTTCCGCCTAGCTGCTGATTTCATAAAAGGCCCTCAAACAGAGAAATAAAACAACAGAACGGGAAGGCTTTATGGCACAGTCGAGAATATTGTGCCTTTAAATAGTTCAGACAAGCAGTGCGTGCTGTAAATTTGCCACAGAGACAAATTTGTGCAAAGCTATAAAAAGAGCAAAAGTGAAGCTGAGAGGAGAAGGCTTGGGGTAGGGGGCAGGAGGGAAAGCTCTCAAGACCTTGGTGGCCAGCTTAGTGTTGATTCAGCTGAGACAGCCACTGTGGGGAGCAGGCTGTACAGGTTGGGCTCATTCGACCCAGAAGCAGAGAAAGGAAAATGGAGACGTTTGTAATCAAAGGGGGATAGAATCAAGGCATTTTCGTGGTGTTTTTTGTTGCAGGGGTCTGCAAACTACACCCTGATGTCCAAATCCAAACAACTACCCATTTTTTTTTCTATGTCCAATGGGCTCAGAATGGTTCTCGTGTTCTTAAGCCATTGGGGAAGAAAAAAAAATCAAGGAAAGAATAATATTTTGTGGCCTGTGGAAATTGTATGAAATTAAAATCTCAGTGTCCACCAATAAAGTTTTATTGGAACAATATTACAGTCTGTGGGTGCTTTGTGTGACAATGACAGAGGTATGTGTCTGCAACAGAAGCCATATGGCTTGCAGAGGTTAACAAGTTAACTGTCTTATCTTTTTAGGAAGAGTTAGAAAACTCTTGTTCTAGAGAAGTCATTCTTAAGGGAGACGCTCAGCATTTGCATCAACTAGGAGTTTGTAAGAAATGCAAATTCTCAGGACCCCAGACTTACTGAATCAGTCAACCATGGGGGTGGGATCCAGAAATCTGTGGTTTCACAAGCTTCCTTCCCCCAGGTGATTTTCATGCACACTCAAGTTTGAGAAGTACTTCTAGGGAGCATCTGGACAACAGAAGCATCACGGTACCCTGGATGTTCAATCCTCACAAAGGTGGGGGGAATCAGTGTGAAATCCTCTGGATGGATGGATGGATGGATGGTCAGGATCACACTTGGCAACTTTGCCCACCGTCTAGTTGACCTGTCTCTTACCAAGTTCTGCTCAGACACAATACTATTAGAGGACTGGTGACTCCATGCCCATAGGCAATAGTTTCTATGGCTCTTTTCACTTTACTGATGTGGCATTAAATAACTTGCCCAAAGTCACACAAGTGGAAGAAAGATCTCTTTAAGAATGAAGTCTGTGTGAACTCAGTACTTGAGTTCCCTCCCCTCTCCCAAGGTGAAGCACTCTTAAGAGACTCTATAGGGAGTTGCCATGTTAAGGCTCCAAGGGTTGCTTAGGAATTACTGGGAAGTGGTGACTTGGATCTTGGAGTTCACATTCCGCTAAGCATAGTGTCTGCTCTCAGAGCAAGCATTATGGAGAGAGTCGTTTGTAAAATGCTGGGAAATCAGTGGTCTCATTGGGAAAATGTCTGGTTATTCAGAGTATTTATATGTGCAGAGCACAGAATATTCTATTGTGAAAAATATCGAGATAACAACTGCTTGGGGAGCATTTTCAGTGAAATATTTACTTGGGAGAACGGGAAACATGTCTAACGATAAAAAAAATGTAGGCGCATCTGGGTGAACATTATTTAGTGGCAAGTGTTTGTTTAGATATTTTTAATATACATTTATGCACTTTAAATTTATTTTATTCGGTGAAATAAGGACTTTGGGGAGAAGAGCTGGGGCATAGATTTCTAAATGTTCTGGGCAAATGAATACAGCCTCTGGTACATCATGGTACCCTCAGCCACTTTTGTTTGACGGATTATCCTGGTGTCCTTCATTTTATTGTGGTGCTAGAATAATGGGTCTTCCTGGAACAGTTTGCTGACAGATGAGAGCCTTGGTGTGTCACTGAAATCCCAAGAATTTAAAGGGAAATACAAAGCAATTCACCTGGGCTCCCTCTTATTACCTGCAGTAAAGGGTGTGTGAGTGGGGATTGAAGGGCTTTCATTTAAACTTTCAAAGGAGGGATTTCATCTCTTTCTGAAAAGATACAGACAGGCAGGTGAATTTCTACAGCCATCTTGTAGGCACATTAATCAGACTTCCTCTCCCCGCCCCCAGTAAAATATCACTTCCTTTAGACTTCTCTCGCAGCTCCTGTGTGGGATATTCTCAGAGAAGATGTGAGACAAAAGACTTGGACGGAGAATCTTCTCCAGATATTTTCTCTTAATCTTTTCATTTTGAAATTGTTAGAGACTTTTAGGAGTTTGCGAAAAAGAGTACAGAAAATCCCCATGTACTATACACCTAGCTTCCTCCAAAGCTAAGATCTTATATAACAAAAATATATTTTCAAACCCTAGAATTTGGTATTGATTCAATACTATTAACTGGAACACTGGCTTTATTCAGATCATCCCCAGCTTTTACTTTCACTTTGTGTGTGTGTGTGTGTGCACACGCGCGCAGTACTATAAAATGTTATCACATACAGAGATTACCTGCTCTGTTTTAAATCATTAAATAATAACAAATCGCACTATTGTTCGTAGCATTTTAATGACTGAAACAGTTAAATGCAAACTACACCACATCTTTCCTGTGTTGTTGCCACCACTCTGTCACAGGGGTAAGTGTGCAGTCTGAAATTGTGGGTATTGGAAGATTCTAGCTCCGCCCTACTTTCCTGAAGATGCCATGTGATCAAGAAGAAATAGACAGTTGAGTCTCTCTGGTAGACATTATTGGTGTTAATCAATGAATCTTTTTCTCCCAAATCTCTAGGCACATGGAAAGTCAGGATTCCCCTGCCTCTTGGAATTGGGCATGGTCCTATGGTTTGCTTTGACTACTGACATGACAGCAGAAGCCTCCCCTTGTTTTCTCCCACCCTGACACAGATCATGAAAGGGTTGACACGGAGGTGTCCTGGGACCAAAGCTACCTGGAATACTGTGCCATCTTGTGGAGGACAGCTCTATCTAGGAGCATTATCCATTGAACAATCCTCCCTGAGAAGCAGCCTTTCCTGTTTTAAGCCACTGAACTTTTGGTATAGGTTGCAACCAAATTTGACCTCTCTTACCGGATGCATCTTGGGAAGACAGATCACTTGAAATCCTTCCTTATGGTGTGGACTCTGTAGGATTATTCTGCTATGGAAGAAACTATTTATCCATCCCTGGTGGGGTACAAAGTTCTTGGTATTCCTTGCTGCTTTGGAAGTGTGCTGTTCCATCTTTCTTTACCCCACCCTAGAAAGCCATGCAGAACCAAGGAGAGGCATCACTCCCTTCTCCTGAATCAGACACTGTGGGGGTTGAGTGCAGGAATTCGTGTTAAAGTGCCCTTTAAGTTATTCTGATGTATGTTCAAGTTTGAGAACCATTGGTCTAGATGTAACATCAATACCTTTTTTGTGGCTTATTTGTTATTTTAATATCTTTGAAAACCTGGAAGTGAAGGGGCACTGATTCTCCATCAATTTATATGGGATGTAGCAACTAAGTAGCAACTAACTTTCTTTCTTTCTTTCTTTCTTTCCTTCCTTCCTTCTTCCTTTCTTGCCCTCTTTCCTTTTTTATTTTTTTATTTTTTGGTACCAGGGGTTGAACCCAGAGGTGCTTAACCACTGAGCCACATCCCCAGACCTTTTTATTATTATTATTATTATTATTATTATTATTATTATTATTATTATTATTTTATTTTGAGACAGGGTCTCCCTAAGTTGTAGCAATGTCTTTAAAGAAATGACAAGGCATGAAGGCATGATTTTGCTCTGCAGTGGTGTAGCAGGTGGAATTTCATAACTCTCGCTGATTTTAGGTGCAAGAGAAAAGATGTCCTCCAGTCTGAGTGGGGACTGTAGAATTCTTCTCCATTACTCAGAAGTCCTTTGGTGGTTGTTTCTCCCTCTCACCATTAAATGCCCTCAGTTTCGGTGGTTAGGATTCATGGTTGGCTGCCTGTTGTGGTTGAGATATGGGTTGTCTGCCTAAAGCTTTTGTGTTCATGCAGGAATATTCAGAGATTAAATTATTAGATTACGAGAGCTGTAACCTACTGATTTCACCCTGGTTTGATGGACAGAGTGGCACTTGTAGGCAGGTGGGGCATGGCTGGAAGAGGTGGGCCACTGGAGCCCGTGTCCCGGAAGGGTTCATCTTCCCTCCGGCCCCTTCCTCTATCCCTCTCTGCTTCCTGGTAGCCATAATCAAGCTGCACTCCTCTGCCATGCCCTGATGTTCTGACCCATCTCAGGTCCAGAGCAAGAGTAGGTCGACCATGGACTAAACTCCCAGAAACCATGAGCCAAAATAAGCTTTTCCTCCTCGAAGTTGTTCTTGTCATGTCCCTTGGTCACCGGGGTGCAAGTCTGACTAACACACTGCCTCACAGAGCTTTCTAGCTTACCTCTTCTGTACTCAAGAATGTGAAATGATATTTGTAATTTAAAGGAGAAAGTGATGTCTAGGTCAATAGTACTCAGTGCTAAGGGTGCCAGCATCGAGGAGCGATTATTACTTTTTGCATGAGGCTCTCTTGTGTGCAAAGGCATTTGTTGCTTATGGTTGGCTTTGGCTCTGTGGTTTGAGGTATGTTTTCCCACTTGGAGACCTTAACTACATATGACACCTACCTTAGGTGTCGAAGCAGGTGCTCAGCACTGAGTTCTGCATTCTCCTACATTGTTCCACAGATAGGACAGAGCACCCGTCTGGGATTCTCTGACCACGCCCCTTCCCCTGGCCCAAATACCACCTAATGTGTGGACTAAGACTCCTTGCAGGGGATGTGGTCTAGCTAGAGATGGTTCCAGATGGGAGGGTTAGCAGGAATCCTTATGCAAATGTGGGGAGGAGGGGCAGGTTTATAAACTGGATCATGGTGACACCTAGAGTGGCTGTGACTTCATCCTGTTGTGGAAGAGGAGACAGAAAACTTTGGAGGGCTGGAGATGCAGCCTAGTGGTTAAGTACCCCTGGGTTCAATCTCTAATACCAACGTGGGGTGAATGGGGGACAAGCAGCAGGAATTCCAAATGAGTAGTGGTGCCAGGGTGTTCATTCCTCTGTGGGTTTTGCATTTGTGAACTCAACCAAGCATGGATCAAAAATATTCAGAAAAATAACTGGGTCTTTACTGAGCATGTACAGACTTTTTTTCTTTCCTTTATTCTCTAAATAATACAATGTAACAACTAATTAGATAGCATTTACATTGTACTGGCATTACAAGTGATGTAGGGATGACGGAAAGTTACAGGACGAGGTGCTAGGCTTCCCCACAAACACTAGCTCCTTTGACATGAAGGATTTGAGCATCCACAGAGTTTGGTACCCATGGGAGTCCTGGAACCAATCCCCCAAGGACGTGATGGGACAACTGTAACAACACATGGGCGCTGACTTCTCTTCTTTGATTTCCCCTAGCATTTGGGAATATTGTAGGCAAAGAGGGTCATACTGACACACCTTGAGGACTCTCTGTGAGTGAGCCAGTCAAGCACTGTGTGGGCACAGGAGAAGAAAATACCATGCTCCTTATTTCACTTGTTAAAAATAAGTATACTCCACCGAAAAACTAGAGGGTGAAGATAAACATAAAAGAAAGTGAAAATTTGTTCATAGTAGTATAAAAAAAAAAAGAAGAGGTAGCTTTTTACTAGCACGTTGGTTTATGTGCTTTCAAAATTATGTGGACCGAAAGTATAAGAACATTGGGATTATACTGAATATGCACCATTGTGTTACTTTCTTCCCCCACTAAAGGGCATAGAGTGAGTCATTTACCCAGATCATTGCATACTCTCCAAAGTGAGTTAAATCCCTACATGATATTTCACTGGTCTTCTTCTTGTGATGCGTTTGCTCATTAGTCGGACAAACACTTCCTGGGCCTCCACTGGGCTCTGGGAATAGAAGGTAAGGGGAGATACCCCACAGTGTACTCACTTCCCTGAGCTGGGAATCACAGGGAGCTTCGGGAGTCTGCGGCCTTCACCCAAGGTGCTGTGGGAAAGAGTGTCTCAACACCCCTTCCTCTCTCCACTCAGAGTAGACCTCCCTGCCCCGTGCAGTTTTTTAGGATTCGCCTTACTGCACATAAATTGAAAACTGCTACTTGGCTGCCTGCGGGTGAGGCCTGATGTCTGCAATAAGCAGACCGCCTCTCCTCCTGGGGGAGCTTGGCTGATTCATGGTGCCCCCTCCTGGGTCTCCTCCAGCTCAGAGCCTCTCCCCAGGCCTGGCAATTTATCTTTGACAACATCTTTACCTGAAGCTTTCCCCAGACTCCAGTGCAACCAGTGAGCCCTAGACATGTGATTGGAGGCAGGTGCACAGGGGTGAATGAAGAGATCCATGTTTAGAAAATAAGTCTTTACAGCCTGAGAACAGGCATCATTGTGGGGTGTGTTCAATGACAAAGCAAAGGGTTTCGTCCTTCTGGAGGGTGACTTTTTTCCCTGCCCATTCGAGTGTCTGACCTCTACTCCAGGCCAATCTATCTCTCACCAGCACAACTGTGCTGACATCTTCATTGTGACTGGCTCTTGGTTCTTTATGGGCCATATGAAACATCAAAATTGTGAGATGACGGACATGCTAGGTACCCTGATTTGATTACTACATGACATGTGCATGTATCAAAACATCACATTGTACTCCATAAATATCTACAATTAAGGGTCCATTAGGAACAAAAAGTTATAAAAAAGAAGAAGAAAGAGCTTTTCCGTAAGGCAGCAGCAATTCCCTCAGCAGATATTTCACTGCGATCCATTGTAAGGTCCCTTTTATAAAAGGGTATTGCAACAACTCAAAATCCCCCTCCCCAAATTAAGTTAAATTTATCAATAAATTCATTCCATAAAGAGATTCTTAGAAACTAACTAATAGGCCTTATTAAGATATTTTTCACATAACTTAAAACTCCCTCATTGAAAACACAGATTTCAAAATTTTTTTTCTGTAGTAAATGTAGAGAGTTGTGCAACCATTTCCACAATCAAGTTTCAGAACATTGTCACTGCCTTGTAGAGGTCCCTCATGCTCATTTATAGTAACTCTCCATCCTCTTTCCCAGGTATAGGAGACTGCTGATCTGTTTTCTGACTCTGTAAATTTGCCTGTTCTGGACATTTCCTATAGTTGGGGGTCAGACAATATGTAATCACTTGTATCTGGCTTTCTGGCTTCTTTCCTGAGCATGTGATTTTTTTTTTAATTCCTGTTATTGTGTGTATCAGTAGCTCATTTTTTTTATTACTACATATTATTCCATCTTGTAGATACATCATGTTTTAATTCATCTGTTGATGGATATTTGAATTATTGCCAATTTGGGGCTATTATGAATAATGCTCCATTCAGAATTTTGAGGTATTTATTGTGAAATTTAAATATTCCATAAAACTCATCAAACAAACACCTAAAATTGCTTCAATAGCTGATTTTAAGGCTTCAAAGTTTGAAGATCAGAATTTCTAGAAGATGCTAAAAGTTTCTGGTAAGGGAGGACTAATTACCACTTCCTACTGATTAACATAGAAATATCCATATTTCTCTTGCCTTTCCTCCTTCCCATGTATTCTGCTTTTAGGGAAAGCTAAGAATTAAACTCTTTGTTAGGATCTCAGGGCCATGTGAACAGATATCCTTGCTTCTTAATGCCTAGAACAATTTGATGTGTAGTTGGTGGGCAGCAAATATTTATTGAATGAATGAAGAAATAAATGGTCCAGACGTATGACTAAAGAGGGCTCTTGCTCCTGAACAACCTAGACCTGATGTGTATTTCAGGAAACAAGATGAAGAGCTTTGGGTTTTGTCGATGATAGTGGGGTTAGGACCAGAAAACTTTTGATAGAGTAGGGGCAAAGGAAGGAATCCCACTGATAAAAAATATATGTTCCAGGTGAGATTTGCCTGTCACCTTTGCTCTTTAACATAGAGATGCTTTAAAACTATGACACAGAAGGTAACCCCCAAAGCCCATCTGTAAGAAAACAAATTGAAGCCTATTTATCAACTGAATAATACATAGCACTGAGAATGAATGAAATTATAGCTACATCCTAACATAGATGATGTAGAAATATCATGTTCAATGAAAGTAAGCAGATGAAAAAGTTCAAATACTGCATGATTCCACTTATTCAATATTTTTTTAAAAACCAGGAAAAATTGGGCCATAATATTTAAGGATGTGTGCTTAGAAGAAAAAAATCAAAAAGGAAAGAGGGCAAGAGAGCAAACCTATAAAAGTCAGTAAACATGAAATAAGGGAGAAAAAAAATGATTGTTGTAATTTAGTTCTTGAATGTCCCCCAAAGTCTCGTGTGTTGAAGGCTTCGTCCCCAGCTGGTGGCACTCCTGGGAGGTAGTGGAAACTTTGAGAAGTGGGGCCTTGGTGGAAGGTCCTTGGGGTGTGCCTTTGGAGTGGATTGTGGGACCCCCTTCCCATATCTCTTTACTTCTTGGTCAGCATGAGCTCAACATCTTCTGTCATGTGCTCCTACCATGATGTACTGTGCTGTCACAAGCTCAAAGCCACAGGGACAAACCACCATGGAATGAAACCTCTGCAGCCATGAGCTAAAATAACCTTTCCTCCTGTTAAGTTGGTTATCATGGATATTTTGACTAAGGTACCCATTGGAAATCCAACTAACATGGTGGTGCTTGGTAGAAGCCATGACGAGGTCTCTTGGATGCTGGGGACATAGCGGCCCATGCTGTCAAAGTGCATTTAGCCAGAACATTTTTGTTTATTTTTCAGTGAGTTCATTTCTCCATAAAAAGTTTTGAATAAGAAAAAGGAAAGGTTCTAAAATGCTGAAACAAAACATTAATCAATCTTCCCAGATGCTAAAATGCTACAGCATTGTTGAAATTTGCATCCATGTAATAAGCATAATTTGGTGTTCAGTAAATTTTACTATTGGTTCACTATATCCTTCGGTGCTTGGGGCTTATTCTCTGCTGTTTGGTTGAGACAATTGCTAGGTCCTCTGCTATGCCACGTAAACCATTCCAAAAACTAATTTCTTATTTGACTTGGGGGAATTCGGAATGCATAACTATCATGTGAAAAAACAAAATGATGGGTGGATTGTCACGGAGACTCCTCAAAACAAGAATAATTTATGCTGTAGCTGAAAGGTAGCATCATTTGTACACATCTGATGTATCCATGCTGGGAACAAGACCCAATCAGAGCCAGAAGGGGAGTCTTTGGCTGCCAGGCTAGATACAAGAGTGCATTCTAAGGGAACTTTTAAAATTAGTTAAATTTGCTTTTGACTTTTTATTCCATCTCTATGGTGCCTTATTCTACCTCTGAGGACCCACTTACTCTCAGAATCTCTTACTGAAGAACTGGCCCACACCCGCCTGGCCCACCGGAAAGCCTCCCTTCTCTTCAGGGCCCTAAACACTGGAAGTGAATTGGAAATGTCAGATGTTTCTTGACTCTGCTAGAGATATCTTCAGGATTTGTTCTCTTTTTGAGGATGCTCTTCAGTGGGGTTCTAGAACAGCCTAGCTGTTCAAGTGTGTTCACAGCACAATTCAAGTGTGAACTGTGGCAGAGGAGAATTTAGACTAGAGAGGCCCTTGTGTAGACCATCACGGGAGGAAGTTTGCCTCCACTTCTGCCTCTTTTTCTCTCCTTCCCTTTCTGCACTTCTCAGGCTTAGACTTTTGAATTAGAAGTGGTTTAAAGTGTCAGGGTGTTGGAGTGAAGAAAAGGCCACGTGACACTTTTGCTTAAACTCATCAGTATATGGCTGCATCTGTGTTCAAGGGAAGCTTGTGAGTGTAGTCCTCAGCTGGTGGCCAAGTGCTCAGCAGAAACCAGGGTTCCATGACCATGCAAGTGAGGTGAAAGGGGCATATTCATTTTCTAAGGCATCCATAGTAAAATACCACAAACTGGATGCCTCAAACAATATAATTTTTTTTTTTTTCACAGACGCAGAAGAAGGTGTCTGCAGGGTTCATTTCTTCTGAGGCCTCTCTCCTTGTCTTGTTGTTTTAGTCACCTTTTTCATCGCCGTGACCAAAAAAAGACCTGACAAGAAGAATTTTAGAAGAGGATGTTTATTTGGGGCTCACAGTTTCAGGGGTCTCAGTCCATAGATGGCCTTCTCTGTGGCTCTGGGCCTGAGGTAAAGTAGCACAACATGGCAGAAGAGGGTGGAGGAGAAAAGCTCAGGACATGGCACCAGGAAGCAAAGAGAGAGTTGTGCTCACCAGGGACAAAATATATGTCCCCACACCCCATGACCTACTTCCTCTAACCACACCCTACCTGCTTACAGTCAGCACCCAGGTAATCCCTATTAGTAGATGAATGCACTCATTAGGTTAAGGGTCTCATAACCCAATCATTTCACCTCATACTTTCTTAAATGGTCTCACACATGAGCTTGTGGGGGGACATGTCATATTCTAAACCATAGCTTTTGCAGATGCCGCTCTTCTCCCAATACTTTCATGTGGTCTTGATTTTTTTTTTCTATGTCCCAATCTCCTTTTCTTATAAGGACACAAATCAGATTGGATTAGGACCCATCCCAATGATCCTCAATAACTTTACCTCTTTATATACTCTATCTCCACATACACTCACATTCTAAGCTACTGGAAGTTAAGATTAAAGCATATGAATTTGGTGATGGTAGTGGCACACTTCAACCTTTAACAGGGAGAGCTAAGGGTAGCTAACACAAGTTTCTGTATCTCACGTGTTGTCTGAATCTATTTTCCCTTGTTGCCAGTTAGACTAAGGTCTCTGTGATAATAGAGGCAATGACTTTTGATCTTTGTCCTCCCCCTCAGCACTTGAAACAATGCTCCACACAACTGTGAACATTCAATGCATGCAATTGACTAAGTACCAGTGACAATGGCAATAATAGAAAATAGTAATGATACAGGCTAGAGAAGCTGTATATAATTACCTATCTTAGAGCAAAGGCAGATGGAAAAAGGCTAAAATAAGTGAGCATACAATGTCTATTCGTTCATTCAAGTACTGTATTCAAGAAGTCTTCAGGGAGTACCTAGAATCGACCATTTTGGTGACAGGTGTTGAGCATACAAAGGTGAACCAGACCCTGTTCTCACAGGACTTAACATTCTGGAAAGTCAAACAAGTGACAAGTGAATTAATAAACAAGACAATAAGTTGTGATAATGGTCACTCAGGATAAATGCAAAATAATATAGTATTTTGGGAATGGCATTTAAGCATCCTGGACAGGTCTTCTTTTTATGAAGAGAGCCTCAGAGGTGAGTTCCACAGTTGAGATGTCATCAGCTTTCAGAAGGGCTGTAGGAAGCACAGAAGTCAGAGAGGACAGCAAAGGAAAAGGCCCTAAGTGGTGACCATCATCTCTGCTTGAGGACCACAAAGAAGACTGGTGGGGCGTGGCCCAGTGAGGTCAGACAGGTGGGAAGAGTTGATGCTCGAGGTCGGTTGGGCCAGACAAGTAACGATTTGGAGGTTAAGTTCAAAGTGTGGATTTTATTTAAAAATAAATAAATAATAGAGAAATTTTGTCATCAGATTAAACTAAAAGATAGATCACTAATGGTGACTTACTATTTTATTCTGCAGCGTTCAATACACTTTCAATGCCATTATTATTTCTAAAGTGATTCTAGCAGATGGAATATTTTGATTCCCTGACCTGTGGGGAGAACCCAGATGAGTTATGAGCTCCAGAAAACATTTAAATACAATAAAAGGTCTTCAGTGCTAGAAAAACGAGGCTGAGTATAATTCAATGTCTGACATTATGCAAAGGCCCTTTGGGTCTGTCTAGGCCTCAGAATTATGATCACTGCAAACATCGACCCTCATTGTTGGATTAGAGATCAAGTTGAATTTGAGACAGATTCTAGAAGTGACTCTCAGAATATATACACATTGCTGTAATAACCCAGTGTTTCTTTCTTTTGTGTATTCACATCTAATTATAAAATTATTTTACAAATTATTTCCTGACATGATTTTCTTTTACCAGTTAAACCCCTTCTTGTAAAAGTGCTGGAAAGAGTTCCTATAAACTGAATGCTGTGTTTGGATGCTGGTGACAGAGAATTTGCTGTGCTATAATTAGAGAATTGGCCACCTTGATTGGCTGCAGAGAATTATAGGAACACCAAGTAATGTTGCAACAATTATGCCCCAGCAATTAGCAACCAATAAAGCAGCAGACCTCATTGATAGAGCTGTCCTACTTAGTAAAAATATTGGAAAACAAATACCCCACAAAACAAATAACACGTAACCAGCTCTGGCAGAAGAGTGAAAGTAAACTTGGCTACAGCAGAGAATCTCAAAGCAGCCAGGCCAGACTGAGAGGAGCAACTCCTGAGGGCATGATGGCTGTCATGCCAATCCGGATAGCTAGCACGTTTCTGAGTGCTTTGTATGTGTGAAACAGCATACTCAGAGTTTAATAGGCGTGGTAACATTCCATCCACAAAAGCTACATTAGCTCCATCTTGCAGATGGGAAAGCTGAGGCCCAGAGAGTTTACACCCTTGTAAGTGGCAGAGGCCCAATTTTGTTGTTATTGTTAGTGGGGATTAAACCCAGCGACACTTAACCACTAAGCCACATCCCCAGCCCTTTTTAAAAATATGTGTGTGTGTGTGTGTGTGTGTGTATAAATTTTTTTTTTTTAATTTAGGGACAGAGTTTTGCTAGGATGCTGAGGCTGGCTTTGAACTTGAAATCCTCCTGCCTTAACCTCTTGAGTCACTGGGATTATAGGCATGAGCCATTGTGATGCACCTGTCATCAGAGGCCCAGTTTAAACCAGGACTTGAATGAAATCTAGAACCTGCACGTCTAAAACTTTCCTGACCAAGGAACTGGCTGCTTTCTGATGCTTGCTAGGTGATTTCTCCCTCTTGACAATTAATAGCTTTACAAACTGGGTAGGGGATACCTTTTGTAAAATTAGCATAAAGCCTTTGACATAAACCATGTAAATCTATCTCAGAGTGTTTGCTCGCCACTTGCATTTTGCTGTTGGATATTACAACAAGCTGCACTGTTGCTGTACCTTCATAGTACAGTTAGGGAAACTGAGGCACACCAACATCACTGGACTTGCTCAGGATTTCTTGCACTGTGACTGTTCCATTCCTTCTCAGCCACTTAAAGTAGACTCACTACCCACCACTGGATGGTTTTCCACCTGTTCCCCCATTTCTGACTTCACTCAGACTCTTCTTTACCCCCATCCTTCATTTTTATGAGCTCTGTTCTTGGTCCCTCAGGACTCCATTTCCACTTCACTTGGCTTGTGTCCTTCCTCTGCCCTCTTCTAGCTTGGACAATCTGCTTAGTTTGCCCTGTTCTGGCCAGAATCCCTTCAGGACACTCTGAATCCTTGTGAGAAGGAGAGCAGTATGGTGCTTAAGAACTTAGCTTTGCCTCCACTTGTGTGACCCTGGGTGAGATATTTATCTACTCTAAACCCCAAATTTGTCATATGCAAAATGTCAGTATCAATGCCATCATGTTCTCTTGAGGTGGGAAGGCTGAGATAGAATTCTGTTCAGTACTAGTACTTCTGTACCAGGTTCCCCTGTGTGTTTGTGGTGTGACTGAGTGTGCCTGACATCGGGGATGCTCAATATACAATAGTTATTGGTATTAAGAGAAACCTCTGCTCACCGCACCCTGGCCAGCAATTTGGGCCATTCTCTACCTAGGGAAGAGAGTTAGCTACGTGAGAACATGCACCGTGCTCACAGTACTCCTTTTATAATCCCAACATCTAGCATAGCTCTTGGCAAACAATTACAATCATAACTAGAAGAAAAATAGCGCACATTTATTGATCACATACTAATTGCTAAGCACTGTGTTAAGCAATTTATCTGTGATTTTTTTTAATCCTTATAAAGATTCTCTGGGGGTAAGTCCTTTTATTTTCTCTATTTTCTAGAATATGAAAGCTGAGCTTCAGAGAGGTGAAGTAACCTGCCTTGGGTCACATACTTAGTGGCAACAGAGTCAGAATTCAATATCAAGCATGATCTGACTGTAATCTTTGGTTTCAACCATAGAATATAGTGCTTGAGTAAATTAGAGAAAGGAAAAGAAAGAGAGAGAGAGAGAGGGAGGGAGGGAGGAAGAGAGGAGGGAGGAGAGGAAGAAAGATGGGGAGGAAGGAAGATGGGGAGGAGGACATCCTCTGAAATCCCTGCCTAGTATTCCTTCCCTAGGAACACTAGAATCATTTGGCCAACTTAGAAACCAAAATACCGATGCGGGGGTTCCACTCCCAGAGATTCTAATTTCATAGGTCTGGCTGCAGCCTGGTCGTCAGCATTGCAAAAACTCCCAGGGGATTCTAGCCTGCAGTGGAGCCCCCTGCCCTAGCAGGAGCATGCTCCCCCTGCCCTCGAGGTGGCTGAGAGCACTTTTCATTATTTGCACACGTGAGCGGTCCCTGAGGCCTCCAGCAGCTCCCCAGAATGGCTCCTTCTGCAGGTGCGCCTGGCTCTGAGCAGGGCAGGGACTGCGTGGTTGGTGCAGAACCTGGAGGGGCGTGGAGCTCAGGAAGTGGGGTTTATTACAATCCAAATGACAAAACCTTCTGTGGCGATGGTGCTCAGACTGCAGCAGGGGGATCCATGCAGTCCCTTCTGGTGAGTGTCCCCCTCACTACAGTGACAGGGCGTCTTGTGTCTGGGATTTCCCCAGCGATGACTTTTCCAGCTTGCTGCTGGCTGGTCCTCTGATCTGGCGTAAAACCTGGCTCATCTCATGGATGCTGCGTGGCTCTTTCAGGGGTGGGGGCTGGGGATTCCTCACTAGGCTGGGCAAGCCCTGGAGCCTGGCACTAGGAGGGAAATGGGGTGTGTGAACCCCTGTGGAAGCTGCTGGAATGACTTGGGCTGCATTGCCAAAGGACATAGCATTTCCTTTGATTTAGGAAGGAAGGGGGGCCTTTTGTTATGTGGGGTGGTGAGAGTTCCTCAGGTTCACAGCCTAGCCTAGAGCTGGAGGCTAGCTGTTCTGCACAATCCCCCAGCTTTGCACTGCGTGGCCCACCAGGCAGGACGTCTGCTCTCTGTCCCTTGGCTGCCACAAGATTCATCAGCACATGGAAGATCTGCCCTCTGCGAAAAAGAAACACTGAGAATCAAACAAAAATAGCCATTCATGGAGTCCAGCCGTCAACTCAAAATGTTCTTGAAGCTTATAATAAAAGTGGCTATGGAGGGCCCTTTTCTTGTGTCGCAGATCTTGTGCTAAGTGCCTTATGTTATTAGTTCAACTAATCCCCACGTGTAGATATCATTATCCCATTTTATAGAAAAGTAACCTGTGGTTCAGAAAGAGGTTAAATAAATTGCTTAAGGTCAAAGAGTTTGTGAACAGCTTGGGTAGGGTCTGGACCCAACTCTGCTGGGTTCCAGATTTTATGTGCTTTGGGACTAGAGGTGGAGCTCAGTGGTAGAGCACTTGCCCAGCATGTGTGAGGCCCTGGGTTTGATCCCAGCACAACCAAAAAAAATAAAATAAAATAAAATAAAATAATTAAATAAATAAATAAAAATCTTCAAAATATGTGTACTTAAAAGGCCTTCCTATTTTGTCTCAATCAAGGCATAGACTCTTGGTTTTATTTATCTCTATATTCCTGGCTTCTTTTCTGAGTTAAATGCCTAGGAGACACATAGAAATATTACTGAGTGAATGCCTGAATGAATGAATGAAACCATTACATTATTCTCATCTCATTTCTTTATTTGCTAAAAGGAGGTCATAGGACAAAAACAAATGGTGCTGGCTGTCACAAAGCTTTATGGGAATTTACCCATGTAGGTGAATTCTGTTTACATCAATCAAAGCACTCAGAAAACTATGGTGAGATGATAAAATTTATCATTATAGCTGTTTAAAATTAGTCTATTCATTAATTCCTTTTTAGTGATCAATGACACACACACACACACACACACACACACACACACACAATAACAATGGCAAGACATCAGATATCAAGGATTTAGGAAGTTTTCCAGATGATAGAGGGATGAAGTGAGAAGAGATTCGATTTCAGAACATTCTTTGTGCTCATGTAATGCAGCTTTTGCGGGGATTAGAGAATTTGGAACTGGAAAGAAATTCCAACACGACCTGTGAAATGGTTTGTCTTAGAGAAGAGGAAACTCAGAGGTGTTTAGGCACTGGACCAAAGTCATAGAGAAATCAAGTGGCCAAGCTGCAAGGAGGAGCTGGGGGTCTGGTTTCCAACCAGGCTCACACATCTTCCTGCTGCAGCTGGGGCTCAGTCCAGCCTCTCAGAGCCAAAAAGGTGGCCTGTGAGCCGCTTGCCTGCAGCCCTGGCTGGCAGATGGACAACTGCATGATTGATGGTTCCTCTGTTTTTTTCATTTATTTGCCTTGTTTTTTCCCTTCCCCCAACAGAGCTGATAAGGAAGGTTTTGCTGGAGAATCATGTATCTCTTCTTTTGTTTTTTCCTTTGGCCCGTGGAATGCAGTTCTTAACACACCAGCTTCAAGGGTAAACAGTTTTGCATTCTTGAGCACCTAAAGAGTCTTGGTGGTACACTCAGCAGAGGCTTCTTAATGGTGGGGTGCTGTTCTCTGTTCTTCTTGTCCCAGCGAATAAGCCATCCATTCAGGTGGCATTGTCGTCTGATCTGATTGGTTGTTTGCTCACAATGCTGACAACGAGGACCATGATTTGGAAGTTGAATATTCATTCCCTAAGACCTCACTCTTCAGGGAGTGTGATGTGCAGGAGCAGCCACGGGTCATGGGACACAAAGGTGTGCATGCAAGTTCCACATGTCCTGTACTGGGTGGATTCTAGCAAGTTCCTTCACTTCTCTGATCTTTGTTTCTGTACCTATGAAGCTGAGCTCAGGACAGGGACTAATGTGACTACAATGAGTTGTCGGGGGAACAACATTTCCAATGGCCCTTATGCCTACTCTGGAAGTGAGAGTCCCTTAAAGCTGACCCTGCCTCTCCTTACAGTCCCCAGCTGGGTTAAGATGGCAAAGATAACAACCACTAATCCTTATTAAGCATTAACTATAGAATCTGTCACAGTCTCAAGAGTTTATGAGATAGATATTATTATTATTATCCCCAGTTTGATCAGAGAACTGAAATAGAGCTATTGCCAACCCTCCGGAGTCACAGAGTTTTGTAAGAGTGAGAGCCAGGATTTCTACACCGCAGTCCAACACACAGAGGATGCTTAAATAAATGCATGGCGGTGATTCCTGTTGAGGTTGTTATTCAGGTGTGAATTCAGCAGCCACTCTCCTCCCCTGGAGCAGCCGGAATTTTGCACAGGATCTCAAGTGGCATCTGACCACCTCAACCGGTCCTAGAAATGACAGATACGTTTATGGTGCTGCCGAATGGAGTCGCGTGAAGTTATCCATCTCTGCCAAATGCTATTCATTGTGAGACCTGCCCCATAAGGAAACATGATGGATTGCTTCTTTTGGCCAGAGAATAACTTAACCTCTGACTCGAGATGGAGGTATTTTTTTTTCCCCATGAAAAGGTGCTTAACAGCCGTCTCCACTCAACAGAAATACCCACCAAGGATGTGTGAAGTGCCAAAAGACATATTCCATTCTCAGGGTCTGTGCAAATAAATTCTTCTCGTTATGTTATGTATTTAGTTCCCTCCATCTAGGTTTCCAGGAATTAGAACTGTTATTGTACAAGTCTAATTTTAAATCAGGAGATTTATTATTTAAAAAAGTATTTTTTATTTTGTTCTATTTTCCTTTACCATGCTCTATTCCCTCACTCGTGATCTGTGTGCATTCTGTAGCTGCTTTAATTGAGATTTACCTCCCCGCCTCACCCCCTCAAGGATTCTATTGCCACTCAAGTGCTGGCATGTCCTGATAGTCATTGAAACTTCAAAAGAAGTTTTTGCAGCCGTGATTGTATTCAAACAGAATCTCTTCACTTCTACAGAAACACACAATATGTCCATGCAAGGTGGTTTTATATTAACTTTTGAGGCAGGTAGGGATGAACACAGAGAATGCGAGAAGGTGCTGTCTTGTGGCTGTCCATGCAGGAAGGAGCTGGTGGCTGGGGGCGGGAGGTGCTTGTCAGCCCCTGGGCCTGAGCAGAGAATCTGGATCCAGGAGTCTGTGTGCACTTATCTCTTCCTAGGCTTCCTCCCTGTCTTTTCCCAGCCCAGGGTTGAGGTCAGTTCATATGAGATGGCCTTGAACCTTCGTAAACCTAGACCATGGTACCTTTGCATGCTACCCCTTTCTGTGCTGCCTGTCTAGGCAGGTGTTGGGGGGCATGTTTGGGAGAGGGGACTAGCAGAAACTCAGAGATGAACCCTTGTGCCTCTTTGTTCTTTTGCTTATTTCTTTGGATGTGTCCTAGACTACCATTATTTTTATTTATTTATTTTTTCTAATCTTTGGCACAGGAATGCTAATATCCCAAAATGATTTGTAGCCCATGAGGCATATGCAAAATAAATCAAATCCAATTAAATTGAGAATTGTTTTTAAAACATTCCAAAAGCATATGGGTACAGTGCATGGCAATACTTTGGAGCTTATCAACTCCAAGCTCAGTTTTGTCTCCTTTAAGTGGGGAGATTTCGTGTCTTTATGGCGATCCCTTGGATTCTCAGTTATCTCATTTGTGAAATGAAAAGAAGTACCATATTTACTTCAAAGACAATTGTGAATGTTCAGTGAGGTCATATGCTTAAAGCCAGCCAGTAATCCTCAATGCTTGTTAGGGAAGCCAATGGGGCAGGTATTCTTGTTTATTGCTCTCATTTTCATCTTCTCCTGAAGGACTCCCATCCTCACCCTGGGGTACTCCATTGGAGGGCTTCCCACTTTCAGAGTGGAAGGTGAGTCCTGTTAGTCCTCCTGCCTTCTTGGGCCCCGCTGGTTATTTGAACTGTGGACTAATGCACATGTGGTCTCTTGTGAATGTCGTACAAAGAGTGAGTGGAAAATTCCAGGTCCGGCTGCTGCTTGGGTGGCTGACCCTATTAAACATTGGCAGTTTATCTTGAATCTGATTCTGATTACATCCAATTTGTTCTCTTGCTCCCCCCTTCCCTGGCTCCCTTCTAGAATTTACATTAGAAAATGAGCAGCCCATGCATCTCATTTGTTAGCCTCCGAGCCCCCTGGCTGCTTCCTGCTGTAGACTCACCTACACGTTCTCTAGGTTTTACCAACTCACTGTATTGTCATGAATGGAGGTGAAGAAGACATCTTTCCAGGCCTGACTTGTCCCATCTTTCAAATACGATGATTAATCCTTAGCCATCCCTGCATCATTTTGGCTTGGGCTGGAGTTCAGAGGCAATGACTTTTGATCTAAACAGAAAGGCATTTTAAACACTGCCATAGAGCAATGTTGCACCTTAACTGCAGGTTAAATTTAAAGACTGATGGGAATTGTGAATGGTCCAAATTGCCCTTGGAAGTATAGATTAACTGATAAGAATGCATAGAACTCAAGGAGTGATGGATATAAACTGTAATATGGATGTGTCACTGTAATTTGTATACAAAATATACATAACAGAGAAACATGTGAAATGTAATCAAATGCTGTTTCAGAATTACATAGAGAACAACATGTAATTGGACTTGGATGTTAAATGCATGTTTCATTCCATTTCTCTCTAAGAGACCTGAATTGTTTTTGCTCTTCTATAAAGGGAATTCTCTGAAAAGGAATTCTGTTTGAAGGTGCAGAGGATTAAGTTTTTCAACTATCACCTAAGCCTTATTAAAAAGAGGTGATCACCTAAAAAGTTGTCCCACAACCAGAAAGGTGAAACCAGCATAGCAAAACTCTACTCTTGTCTTATCATGCATAAAGAAGAATAGCAAGGGGCCTTCAGAGTGACCGTCTTGTAAGGATTCATGGAGATCGTTAAGTCTACATTCACATCCACTCAGGGCCAGTTACCTTGAGATAATAGAACTAGCAATAACCACAGTGAAGGCCAACATTTACTTGTTTCTTGTGTTTCAGGTACTGGACTGAAACCTTTATACATGCCATTTTATTTGAGCTAGGTCACTGTTTCTATTCCCATTTCATGGATAAAGAAATTAGGTATCAGGGATGGGCCTAAGTTCCCACAGCTGATGGGCATAGAACCCTGGACACAAATGCCAGAGTCTGATTCCAGAGTCCTTGCTTTCAGAAGTCCAAACAGCCCCAGCTTTCATCCTGATCCCTCCCCTTCAAACCTGGACAAGCCGGGTTACCTGTCCAAATCTAAGATTACCCCCCTATGGAGTGAAGACAGCGTTGTCCACACGGGAATGTTGAGGAGAGACTATGTAACAAGGTGCATGCATGAAACTTTTGGGGCCCCTGATGATTTAATATCTTACATGGGGTTGGGTAATGGAAGTCCAGCCTTCCATTGCTGTCCCTGGTGACAGCCAATCAGAGATCAATCCGCTTCTGGGGACTTTCCAACTCCCCTAATCTCTGTGCACTGCTCCTTCTTCGGAGGCTGCAGGTCAAGGAAGCGCGGGGATAAGGATGGATGTGTCCCATTAATCCAGAGTCCAGTCAGGAGTATTTATGAGGATTTTTTTTTTTGGGGGGGGGTACCGGGGATTGTACTCAGGGGCACTCAAGCACTGAGCCACATCCCCAGCCCTATTCTGTATTTTATTTAGACACAGGGTCTCACTGAGTTGCTTAGTGCCTCGCTTTTACTGAGGCTGGCTTTGAACTCACCATCCTCCAGCCTCAGCCTCCAGAGCTGCTGGGATTATAGGCGTTGCCCTTGTGCCTGGCTCTGAGTTTTTTTTTTTTTTTTTTTTTTTCTGATCTAATAAGTCTTCAAGTAGTATTCTGACCTCCTATTCAGGAAGAACTAAATTGATACCTATTAAAGAAATGAATGTTGACTTAAAAAAAATTCAAAGATTTCTGTCTATTAAAATCACTCCTTAGATACCTATTCATCTGAGAAAAAAAAAAAGCCTTATTAATTTCCATTGAGCTTGGCAACCATGAGAATGAGGCGAAGTTAGGAATAGAAAACATTATTCTCCAGGAAGACGAGAATGAAGGAGAATTCAGGGCTACCCCAAATCCTGGGACTGTGATATTGTAGTTATGGAAAGGATGCTGATGCTCCAAACTTGTTAAAGAAGGCACAGTGCTTTTCTATGTGGTAGGATTCAAAAAAACCCAGTCCAGCTTGTTCATACCTCAGAGGTAAATCAGGCAGCCAGGGAGAAAAAGGGAGCCCTGTGTCTGGCTGGGATTAACACCCCCGCTGGCTGGGCGCCTGCTGGGAGTGGGGGCTGACTGCTGAGTGAGTCTGAGTTGTGGTGACTTTGTATGACAGTACTGGAGGAGAGCTGCCAGTATCAGGAGCTCAGAAGCTCTGAGGTTTGGGCTCCTCCTTGTTGGCTGTGAGACTGTCATTTCATCTCTTGGTGGCTTCATTTTCCAGCATGTCGCTGGTCTCCTGGGAGACACACATCAAATTGTGACTACACCTCAGTACCTATAAGGAACTGCATATAGGAGAAAATAATCAGTGTTTATTGAGCACTTATTCTGTGAGATCATTACCCCTTGTGGGTAGGGTGCTGGACAAAGCCACCAAATCCCCATTCTCATGGAATTTACATCTATGCAGCAGAGTCAGGCAATAAGCAGATAAATCCATAACCTGAGAAAAGTAGGATTTGAGTGGGAAAAACATAGCAGCTGATCTGAGTGTCAAAAGGAGAAAACTGCAGGATAAACTTGCCTCGTTGTTTATTTGAAGAGCATATTTAAGAAGCACCTGTTTACATCCCACCTTTGCCAGAACATATAGGCATGGCATGTTACAAAGGGGTACTCCCCAAAAGTCCACACCGATGCCAGTTTCATAGCAAAATTCAGATGCAATTTCATATTTAGTTTAAAATTCTTCTTCAGCATATAACATACATAACTTCATTCTGAAGTTGTTTTCAAAAATCAGATCAAGTAAACATTGAATTTATTAGGCCCAAAGGGCTGGCTAATAAGTTAATGATGAGTTCTCCACCCATCGGTGTATTCCTTCAGGGGCTTTTATTAAAGGAGCCTTCTTAGGTATTGTCCTGAGCCCAAGGATGGGTCCCTGTCCTCATTATGATCAGCCACCTGTTCTTCTGGGGTTCTGTTAGCTCCAGGAGGCAGGATGAAATTTTCTTTGGTGAAGTGGGCTTTGTAATCAGGTGATGAGTTCTTTGTGTTTCTCAGGTTTGCTGAGACTGGAGCTAGCAAAGTCATGCAAGGGGGTAGCTGAGTCTGAGCCTAGTGCAGATAAAGAAGGTTCTGGACACAGAGAGAAGCACCTCTGAGGTATAAGAACAATTGCATGCCCCACCAGGGGGCCTGACAACAGCCTTGCTGATACTTCTTTATCCTGGGAAATCCTTACTAAGGGTACAGAACCCCTACAGTCATTTAAGGAACATTAGAGTTCCAGAGTTTTACTGCAATCTGGGCATTCTTAAGTAGTGAGGTTCCTAACAAGAGAACCATTCAAGCACAATATGTATGATTTGGCGCCAAAATCGATCATTGAAAAATGATTATTGCAAAGGGAATATGTGCAGATCCCAGGAGTTGGGCTACAGGACTTGGAAAGTACAGTCTAGTTCTAACAAAGAAAATAATAAATGATGACTCTCACTGTCACTTTTTTTTTTTTTTTTTTTTTTTTGAGTTCAGGATTGTGATCAGTCCATCGAGCTTGAATAGGGCGAATTATTTCATGTTTCTGGTCCTTAGTTTCGTAATTTGTAAATGAGAATAAATAATAGCACCAGTCTTGGGGTAATGATGGGCAATAAATGCAATAAAGCATACAAAGTATTTGATGTCGTACCCAAAACATGAAAAATATTCAAATATTTTATTTGTTATTACTGTTCAACTATTATGCCATTATTATTGTTATTAATCACCATGTATGTCTTATTTGTCAAGCACAGTGTGATCAATTTATCAATATCTCCCCTATAAAGTCGTTTTTCTCTGCCCACACAAGTTACTTCAAACCCAATTTTATCCAAGCCCTGAGTCTCTGTGCTTTGATACGCTACCCTGTGGCCTCACAGATAAAAATGGAGATACTGCATGCATGTGGCGTTTTAAAGCTGCCTCTTGTCTACAGGTTGCACTTTAACTTTAAAACAGTCCTGGTGGGTTGTGACGGTGTCATTACATAAAGTAGGTGGGAAAGCGAGGGACAGTTTGGGAACTGAGACACTCCTCAGCTGTGTTCATATTCCTTCTAGAAAGATGCTTTTGGAATCTCAAGGCTCTTGAAAGCTCTTAGTGAACATGTTCTAGCCCTTTACAAAGCACTTGAAGCTATCCGTGTAGCAGCTGAGGCCTCGAGCTCCAGCTTCAACCCTGGGAAATTACCAACTAGGGTGACTGGAAATGGTTCCACATTTGTTATGTGTCACCGTAATTTAGGGTTTGTCTTGTCTCCCAAAGAGGTGCCACCTTAAAATTGCAAACTGAGACACCAACAGTGAGGCTCAGATCTCTCGTGCTTATGTTTAAAATTTTCTGTTTTTAAAATCCATGAGTTTTAGGAGAAAAAAATTGGCCATGATTCTAATGTTTGGGGAGGGACATTAGAGGCACTAAGGGAATATAAGAGTAAGCACTGACATTTTTAATTCCAGTTGAAAGGCAGCCAGGACAAATGGTGGGTTAGGTGGGGAAAGAATCATTTCAGTTCAAGAAAGGGTGTCTGAGCACTATGCCTGTGGGGGTCGAGGAACAATTGAGACTTTGTCCCTGTAGTTGTTGAAAGGACCACAAACATCATCTACTATGTCAGGCATTGTGATAAATGTGCTTTTAGCCTAATTTTATTTCTTCTTTGATAATTTTACTATGTAATTATTTATTTTATTCAAGAAATGAGTGAAAATCCAGAAAGACTGAGTAAGCAACCCAAGATCATGCAGCAGGTAAGGACACACCTCATATTCGAATTTGGATTTATCTGAACCCAAAGGCCATTGTTGGGGTTTGAATAGAAAGTGTGTCCCTCAAAGACTGGTGTGTTGAAGGCTTGGTCCCTGGTGCAGCAATGTTCAAAGGTGGGGCTCTTTGGGAGTGACTGGATTCATGAAGGTTAATCCAATGTTGGACCTCATAGCTGAATAGTCAGCTATGGAAGGTGGAAGCTGTTGGAAGTGGGACTCAGTTACAGAGAGTAAATCTTTAGGGCCTTGCCTTTGAGCACTTGAGCACTATACCCTGTTCCTGGCCCCTTTCTTTCCCCTCTCCTCTCTCTCTCTCTCTCTCTCTCTCTCTTTCCCATAAGTTTACAACTTTTTCTTGCCCTGCCTTCCACCATGATGTTTCTGCCTTGGAACCATCTGACCATGGATCAAAATCTCTGAAACCATGAGCCAAAATAAATTTCTCCTTCTTTAAGTTGTTTTTCTCAGGTATTTTGTCAGAGTGGTGAAAAGCTAACAACCACGCTCATTACATGTTGCCACGTGGGTTTTACAGAGCCTACAGAGGAGAAGTCAAGCAAGCAAACTAATCCTTGCAATGCAGAGGTGGCATTATCATTGATTTTCCACTGGTGATTCTAGAAGAAAACCACCAGGAGGTTCCCAATTCTACTTTCAGGATGTGCTTCTGGGGGATTCCTACCAATCCTCCTGGCCTCTCTTTCCCACCACTTGAGATGTATGTATGTACGTATTTTTTTTTAATATTGCAATATTGCAAAGCTAGAGTGGGGAAAATGGAAGGGGGAGTAAATACATTTCCATCTATTAGTGAATATGTATTAAAACCAGAGAAATTCAATTCATCATTAAAAAAAATATATAGGGAACCTTGGAAGGAATCTGGTTAAGGCACGGATGAGGCCTTCGGTCAGGGCACATACTCTGTTCTGTCCTTTTATTTCAGGAAAAAATAAAGCAGGGGCAGCAGGCTTGAAGACTCTGTTGGAATGGGATGAAGGAGAACTAGGTAGGCCTGGCCAAGAATGAAAGAACGCAGTTTTTTCACTCTCTGCTTCAAGATTCCTCAAGATTCTCTATCCCACAATATAAAAATCTACAAGAAGGAGCTGGACATGGTGGCACATGCCTGGATTCCCAGCAGCTCTGGAGGCTGAGGCAGGAGAATCCCAAGTTCAACCCCAGCCTCAGCCACTCAGTGAAGCCCTAAGCAATGAAGCAACACCCAGACCCAAGGAGGTGGCTCAATGGTTAAGTGCCCCTGGGTTCCAAGGTACCAAATTCTCCTTCATATTTTTGTCACCTGGACAAGTTCTCCTCATCCCTTAGGTTACAACTTCTAGGTCCCTTGGCAGAATTTATTAGCTGTGCTTCCCTGTTCCTATGACTGTCTGTGACCAGCTCAACCAGGTCTCTTCCATTCTCTCGAAGCTCTCCCATGGCGGTATCTACAGCCACAAGCTGCTAGACACCAGGATCATTTGTCTTCCCCTTTGACTCCTTTGTGCCCAGGATATTCTCTGGCACTTAGTAGACTCTGAAATATTTGCCAATTAAGAAATAAGACAGTCTCTTCAGATTGGGTTGCAAGTGCACCATTGAAAACCTGTCTGATTTTGCAAATTTTCCAGGAACCCTTCTTCCTAGGAAATAGTGTTAGAGCAGACTTTGGCACGAAGCTCTCAATTTGCTGTGGCCTTCATTTTTCTTAATGAAGATCTGGGAGAGGAGAGGTAGGAGAGAGTTTGGAAGGAATTGTTTGGAGATTTTGCTCCTCCACTTTCTCTGTGTCATCAATGAGGGATGAAAACCTGTCTCTATAATGGCGTGTCCAGCAAACCTCTGAGCACTGGAATGCAATCCACCCATCCAATATCAGAGCAGCAGATCTGGAGATCGTGTCCTATTCTGCTGTCCACTGCTTGCTGGATAGGTGGCAGGGCTGGTTGTTGTTGTTGTTGGTGGTGGGGGGTTCCAAGAGAGCTGGGAAACTAGACTGGGGGAGGGGGTGGGGACAGAGGAGAGAGCTCCATGGGAACTTCTCCCTCCCGCCCTTCCAAATCGTAAATTAACAACAGTGGACCTTGTTAAGTGCAGCCTCACAAATTAATATGAAATATAGTGCTTTTTCATAAGCTTGAGAACCAGATTTAAAAGCATATTGGTGTTTGTACACAGCAGGCCGTAATGATCCATTATCCTGCAGACAGAGGAGCTTGCAGCAGCACATAAAGCAGATGCAATTGGGCCATCTGCTTTGATTTCTGCAGAGTCCCCAGAGACTCAAGGGAGGAGCTGACAGTCCTCTCCATCTGCCCTTACATTATCAATTACAGTTGAATTATGCCGCATGCTGCAGGGCTGGCAGATACGGATGGGAGATTGTGGCACCTGAAAAATATAGAAGAAAATCCATATGTTGGGAACCAGCTGTTTATTTACAAGTCCTTGACATATTTCCTCACTTTCTCGGCTGTTGCCTTTTTTAAGGTTCCTAGAGACATTTCAGTTTAGTGTGAACTTGAGAAGAAATTAGGTGTAACAGCATAACACCACATGAATAATATTTCAGTTTCCTTTTTTTTTACAGTTGAAGTGCACACGGAGCAAAAAAACATCAGGTCGAACAGATTTTAAATTATGAAAAAAAAAAATAAGTTGTGAAAACATCTGGGGCGGCTGCTACAGCTTGTTATGTTTATAAAACATGTTGGAACAGGCAGGGCTGTGCACACTGTACATTTTTTGGCAGCTTAGAAATCATGTGTAAAACTGTAACTTTGATGAAATGGGAAGTGTTTATGAAAGTTCGGGGAGACGGAGGTGGAACAGAGTGGCCGGCCCTTTCATGAAGGCTCTTACCGCAGCTTCTAGGAATGCTGCTTGAAGGATGAAAGATGGTCTTTTGTTTTGTTTTGACTTTTTTTCCTTTCTCAACAAGGAGCTTAGCTTGTTCCTGGTTCAGTTGGTTCTAGAGTGCAGGACCAAGGCGAAGTCGAGCACCATATTGATTTACTGGCACTTGGGCTTTATGGCCCTGGCGGAAAGCACACTCTGTTTTCGTTTCATATCATGTCCTCTCCTCGCATCGTCCCAAGCAAACAACATCCATGTGCACGTGTCTGCGTAGTTGAAGGCTCCCACTGAGCGCAGATAGAGATTTAGAAAGAGATGACAGTCCAGCCAGCTGCTGGGAGCAAGGGGATGGCCTCTGGCTGGGTAGGAAGGGAATTTTTTTTGAGATGCCTTGGAGGTAGAGATACTTGCAGAGTAAAGGAAAAGGCAGAGGTCAGAAGTGAAGCTTCTGATTTTCCAACAATCACTTAACCGTTCCAGACTAATGCAGAGGGTCTCTTAGTTTTCAGTCTAATTTCTCTTAACATGACATTCCCTTAACACCTAACATTTTCTTTCCTGCATGGCATTTTTGAAGTATTTTACAATTTTGAGCTCACTAACTGGAGCTTCCTAAACAAGGCATGACTTGACTTATTTTTTGCTACTTCCTTTAGACCAAAATGACACTTGACATTCCCTGAGTGTTTATAAAGTATTGGACGAATGAACACATGAATGAATAAGTGCATTAACGCTGTGTGTGTGTGTGTGTGTGTGTGTGTGTGTGTGTTAAATAACAAAAATACTAAGGCAGGTGCAAAATCTGGGAATTGGGAAATTCTGTCAGCCCAGGATATGGCCCCTGGATGCCAGCCTTGCTGTCAAGGATGCCTCTTCTGGGCTGACCACTGCAGACAGGCGCATGCCTTTCTCTATGTACCCAGTGCCTGGAGAAGAGAGGGCCACTGTGGGGGCGTGCCAGCAGGAGGTGCTTTTCTCTCTTCTCTGTTTTCACAACCTTTCAGCTTGAGGTCTACTGACTTTCCCCCATTGCCTTCTGGCTCCTCCCTGTCTGTGTTCATAGCACCCATGTTAATTCATAGTCTCATGGAAGTGAGGCTAGGTGCCCACGGTGATCCCCGTGTGCTTCCGGGTGAAAGCTCAAGGCATGGGACCTGCTGGTGGCAGGTGATGTCTCCTCTCTCTTCACTTTCTTTCCCCCTTTTCTGTGTCCTCTCCCTTTCCCCTACTCTTCCTACTCCTCCTCTTCCTCCTCCTCAAGACATTATGCAAGTCTCTTCCCCTGACTCCTGTCTCCATCTTTTCCTTTGCCCATTTCTTGTTCTACTCATATGCTGAGTGGATCCCATTTAAATGGGGTCTTATCACTTTGCTTTCCTACTCTCTTGTCTTTTGATGGACTCTGTTTTTCAATCTCTCTGTCAAGACCCCTGACCTCACTGTGCCTTGCTTTGAAAGGGTATTGCCCTGTTTCAGTTGTAATGCAAATGGAGATAGACTCCCTGTTTTTTGCATATTCCTTGGAATACAGTAGGTGCTCAGAGAACATCCTGCCTCTTTACCCTCCCCTCCAACTCCTCCTCATCCTTGTTATGGGTGACTCCATCACCTACCCAGGAGAAATCCTTAGGTGTAACCAAAATTGTCTTTTTCTTCTTTCATATGCTATGGCAATTTCCCTTCATTCATTTATTTCCCTTGTTTATTCTATATTGTTTCCTGAATCCCAGAACATACAAAGATGGAGAAAAGCCTAAGAGATCGTCTATTATGTTTCAACATCTTTAATTATTGTTTCTGACCTTTTCCCCCTTCATTTCTCACATCATACTTAGGAGAAATGGTATGGTAATAAAGTTGCTGAGGGGGGACTGGAGTTGTCTGAGATTCCACTGCAGATGAGTGTCAAAGCCAGGATTGAAACCCAGCCTCTGTGCACCTCCTGAGCTAATGCTCCACCACCACAGCCTAATGTCTTCAAAGATAGCCTTTATAGGGCCAGTGACCAGCAGATGGTCACTGAGACTTTTACTTTTTTTTTTTTTTTGCATCTCCTATGGAGTATAGCTGAGCAGGCAGGATAGGCAAAATGAAAATAATTGAATACCTAAGGGAGAGAAGGAAATCATTAATGCTTCATCAGCTGGTATCCTTGATAACCCTGTTTGGCTTACATATTGCCACTTACTGTACCACCACATGGCTTAAAATAGCAACTTACTAGGTACTTTCTCAAGATTCTGCAATTTGGGCAGTACTCATTTCTGCTTCACCAGGCATCAGCCAAGATGGCTCCACATGGCTGGAGAATTCCCTTCCAAGATGACTTAGTCATATGGATGGCAAGAGGGCACACTGGCTGCCTGCTAGGAGCTCAGAGGGCATGGCATTGGCCTTGTCTTATCTGCATGAATCCTCTTTACATGGCTGAGTTGGGCTTCTTACAATGTGGTGGATCTATTTCTAGCATCCTGAGAAAGCGTGTTCCAAGAGGATTCATCCAGACCTGTACTTCCCGATATAGCTCTGCCAGCCACATGTGGTTATACGGAACCTGAAATGGGGTTTGTCTGAACTGAAATGTGTTTTAACTACAGGATACACACCAGAGTTTGAAAAGACAGTCTGAAAAATAAAAAGTAAAATAGCACTAGTAGATATTTATATATTTATTTCTTTGAAATGATAATATTTTGGTTAAATAAGGCATACTATTAAAATTAACTTCATGTGCTTCTCTTTTAAATGTGGCTACAAGAAAATTGAAAAGTATATCTGTGACTCACATTATACACTGCTTTGTTTGCCAGGCTTCTGATTGTATCACAAAATTTATTGTCCCACTAACCAAAGATGGTCACAGGACCAAGTTGTACTTACCCTGGGAAGGAGAGATACAAGGGTATGAATACAAAGAAGTGGATTCATTGAAAACCAATGTAACAAAATCTACCATAACTTAATTTTAATTTTGTTCAATTTAAAAAATAATATACTGCCCTTTTGTAAACTGTCCTGATGCAAAAAGTTCTATAAAAAGGTAAGAGAAAAACTTCCAAATTTAGTTCATAAAAGGGTATAGTATTTTATGTTTCAGCAATGATTACACAACACACATTAGGCACTTGTTGTATGTAAAGCACCAGGCACTACACACTGAAGCTGAGTAAATGGTTCTCATTGATTTTAAGATTTCAGAAATTCGTAAATTATAGGTGGAAGAATGAGCAATATAAATAATATAAACATAAACAATATAAATAATATAATAATACTTAATATACTCATAAAACTGTACTGTATTTCAGACCTTGTGGGGTGTGACAAAAACAAGGGCTATATAAGCTATTACTTATCTGTGCTCTCTCCATTATATCATGTCTTTTGCTTGGTTCTGCGTCTTTCCCCACCTAGAGTTTCCAAGACTCTAGTTTCATGAGCTCTGAGGTAGAACCAGAAAAGGAATATGGGTAAGTATAATTTAAAAAGCTATTTCTCATGTGCATTTCTGGTCTGGAATCAGTCATAGCAGAGCTTGTTTCATGGTTGTTCCAAGGAGGTAAAGAAAGACAGGAATGAGGTGGGAGAGTGGTTTTGGAAAGAGAGTCCTTAGAAGTTAAGTATTTTTGAGTCCTTGACAAGAGTTCAAAGAATGCAGAAATATTGGTAATATTTTTTTAAAACTAGCAAACAAAACTAGATTGCCTCACTCCCAGGCGTTGTGGGTGGTAGAAGGGGCAGTTTTCTAGGACTACCATAACCTCAGACTGGGCAGCTTAAACAACAGAAGTCAGTTTTCTTATGGTTTTGGAGGTTCAGCATCTGAGATCAAGATGGCAGCAGGGTTGGTGTCTTTCAAGGCCTACTTCCTTGGCTTGTAGATGGCTCCCTTTTCGTGTGTATCCACATGGTCCTTCTTCTGAATGGTTCTGTTCAACCTCTTCTTTTTATATGGATGCTAGTCATATTGGATTAGAGCCAAAATAATGGGCCCATTTAAACTCAATCATCACTGGGAAGACCCTATTTCTAAACACAATCATATTCTGAAGGGAGGGTGTGAGGACTTCAAAGTGTGAGTTCTTAAGAAACACAATTAATTTCATAGCCAATGGTTTCTGAGATGGGTCCTCTCTCCATCAGGACTATTTCTGTGTTCAAAATCATCAACATTTGTTTGAAAAGTAGAAGTAAGTACACTATCTCAGAGACACTCTAGAGCTGCCTAGTTCCTATTTCTGAAGCCAGCTCTCTATGGAGAAGTGAGACTGAAAGCCGTGGTTGCCAAATTCAATGGAAACACATGGCTGTGATTACATGTGTATTTGAAGAGCCCTTTCTGGGCTCCCTTTACCCTTTTCTTAGTTAGAAGCAGGGCTTTAGATCAAAACAGAGCCCCAGGGCTTCAGGCAGAATAGCCTCCTTTGAGAAGTCAAGATGGCACTGGGCTGCCCACCAAGTGTCTGGAGTCCTACAGCCCATGATGTCTAGGTCCAAGTTCCATGTGGTTTGGGGCCTCCACGAGTGCTGTTTGGGACAGAGTAAGGATGTGGAATCTTCGACCTCCAACTTGGAGAGCTCTCAAGATGGACTGAAGTGCTTTCATTCGTATGTTGTATTTCATGCCCACCATCTTGTGGGAAATTTCAAGAAAGATTTAGGATAAAGGAATGGTGTCCCAAAGTCATCAAGAGCCAAGTCTTTTCTCCGTTGTAGGAGGAAATAGCATAAGTACCCACATCCTCATGATGCTACAGGTGCCCAGGAGGTGGTTACAAGAGGAATTCCTCCCTCTGTGACCCTGGCTCAACACAATCTCCTCCTTACACATTTTCCAAGGCTTTGTACAGTGGGCCTCCATGGTCTCTCTTAACATCCAGTCTGATAGTGACAGTCCTGTTTGCCATTCACCTCTCTCTCCCTCTCTCTCTGGCTCCTTGTAGAACTCTCATCAGTGAAGCTACTTTAAGGTGTCCTATGGTGATAATCCTGCTGATAGTTACTAGGGAGGTCACAGCCATAGCTATGTCCTCTGTGAATGACAATAACCTTGTAATACAAATTCCAAGTAGAAAAAAAAAATTTGTCACCCATGACTCGCTCATGAAGTCTAGCAATTCTTTGTCATTTTTGTCTTGGCACTTTCCTCTGCCAGAAGTCTTCTCCAGGTCTCTACTAAAATGACATCCAAAAGGAGTTCCCCAACCCTCCTAGTACACCCCACCCTCTTTACCTTCTGTGCTCTAACCTCGTTTTTTTTTCTTTCGTCGTGTTTGTAGCACATTATTGTCTCTTAATGCTACTAAAGCCACAACTCACTCACCCACCTTGTATTCATTGCACAAATGCTTTTTTGAGCACCTCGTATGTGGCAAGGAGCACGCTGTGTCATAGAGATACAGAGAGGAATAAAAGAAAGACATCTGCTCTCTTTCTAGTGGAAGGCACAAATAAAGAAACGAATAAGTGCCCTGGATCATTTCATGGTGAAAATAAAGAAGGAAACCTCTTGGAAGCTGCTTTAACTTGAAGGGTCAACGAGGAGGAAAGGAATAGAAGGAGCAGGTTTTACTCTGTCACCTGGTAGTTCTAGTCCCTCCTTATAATTTGGGCTCTAATCCAGGTCTAGGAGCAGGACAGGGGCAGATACTCTGCTGTCCCCACATCTGTCTAACTGCCCCTCTTTCCTGCCTTCAGCAATTGTCAGTTGTAACACAAGACTCCCTGGCATGGGTGTTAATGGGTACAAATGGATGATCCAGGGGTGGGGACACTGGGAAGAAGGTGGGCTCATCCCCATGACAGATGTCAGAGTCCTGGGTGTGCCATGACATTCCTATGGTCTATCTCCATGTAGAAGCTGCTGACCTAAGGTTCATTTTGCAACTCTTGATCTTGGAAAATTCAAAGTCTTTTCAAGGTACAAAAACAATGACCTTTTCAAAATGCAAATTTGATCATCCTCCCCCTGCCTGAGCTTAAAACCTGACACCAATGTCCCTCTGCTCTTGAGAAAAGTTACTTCTGCATGATGGCCTGTGACCTGCTGTGGTCTGACTCCTGTGTCTCCAGCCCCCATTCTGCTTCTCCTGTTGTCCACTGCAGTCACACTGGGTGGGTCCCTTTCTGTCCTTTGAATGTACCCAGCTCCTTCTCTGCACCAGCTTCATACTCATGGATTCTTCCTTATGGAATGATCTTTCTTCTAATTTAGCCAGGATACCCCAGCCTTAAGACTTAACACACCTAGTATGTGTGAGGCCCTGACTGGGGGAAAAAAAGAAAAGAGAGAGAGAGAGAGAGAGAGAGAGAGAGAGAGAGAGAGAGAGAGAGAGAGAGAGATTTAATTCAAATAATATGTCTTCATGGAAGCCTCTCATGATTCCTCATACCTTTATTATATAGCACACAGCATATTTGCAACTTCGAATCAGTTTGTTTGATACATGTCTTCTCTCCTATTAGAGAATAAGATTCATTAAGTCTGGGATTATGATCATTTCTGATCACCTGTGTGTGTCCACCCCCGCCACCCCCGCCCCATGTCCTACCATATAGTACATGTTTGGTAATGTTTATTGAATGTGTTAACAACTGAATGAATGAATGAATGAAAGAATGAATACAAATCTCTTTTTTTGTATTCCCCTTTGGGCATAAATAAACTAAAAATTGTTGAAGAAAAAAGCATCCTCACCCTGGTATAGAGTCCACTGCACAGAAAATGTTGGGTCATTGTTTACAGAAGACAACTCCCTTCCTCCTGCAAGTCACTTATTTGATGGTTTTGTTAGAGAGCATCCTGTCCTGGCAATAGTGTTGTTTAAGTTTTGTATGGGGTAGGGAGGGTGGTGTCCGGGGAATGACATCTGGAGTGAGCTGACCCATACTTCTCTGTCATGTGCAAGTCTTTGCATGTACCCCTATACATAGAGAGAATTATTTCTATGTTTATTTTCACAACTTCCTTTTTTCTACTATTCCTTCCTCCTCAGCCCAAGTTACAATCCTCCCCTCCCCTAAGATTGTTGGTATAAATGGAATAAAATCAGTTAGGGTCATAAATAAGATTCAAGAGGAGTAACCAGCATCGGTTTGGGGGATGAGTGCCCCTCCCTCCTCCTGTATAATTTATCGTTTCTCTTCTGTAGGAAGCCAAATGATATTTCTCTAATTAACAGACACAGTCAACTATCGTATAAATCAACCTCACAGCCTTTTTAGTGATGCAATCACTTTATGATCAGGGGGTATAAATTAAACATCACAGATGCATCTCAAGCAGCAAAACATAATGGAATCAAAGAGGGAAGTCGCCTGAATCCAGAGGCGGTCTGGGCACCAAGGGTGAGCTTCACTATGAGAATGGTGGGTTTTGCCTCAGCATAATAGGGTAGGTGTCCTGTCCTAGGACAGGGACACTGTACATCCATGCACTTCCTGTTATATTGCTGCCTGTACGTGTGACTGGGTCTATGTGACTCAGACAGTCCAGACCGTCGTGCAAACCTCAGCTTGGTACTTAGTCCCTGTGCAGTCTTTGGGGACTCCCTTACCTTGGTGAGTTCCATTTTATCATGCATAAATTGGAGAGATTAATAATGCTTACCTCATAACATAATGGTGGATCCATTAATAAACAGCAGGCCTTAGGATAGTCCAACATGTAAAGAGAAGTTGAATGAATTCAAACAATTAGGATCATCATTATCTCCAGGCTCAGATAAGGTGTGTCTCTGTGTTAGTGTGCATAATCACTCCAGATGCAGATCTCTGGGTGGCAGACCCAGAGTTCGATCCCACAGTCTGGGATGAAACCTCACTAATGCTTCTGCAGGCTGCCTGTGAACCACATTTGGAAAGTTCTGCTCTTTGACATGCACAGGAAATTGAACACTTACCGAATACCTCGCTTGGTCTACATTCTGTCCTACATGCTAGGAACAAAACGAAGCCAAAACACATCCAGGGAGCAGATTTAAAATTATTTTTATATTTCCTCTTAGGAAGCAGACTCTGGGTGGGCTTTGCAGGGGCCGCCACCCTTTCCTCACCTCCCAACTCAGAGGAGCCTTCCTGTGAGGGTGGACCATGGTGGGGCCATGAGACCCCATCTGGATGCAGGAGTGGGAGAGATGAGCCTTCCAATTCTACTGGTACACACATGGATCTGCTCCCTTCCTCCCCCTCTCTCCTCCTACATTTGGTGACTATTTTAATAGTTCCTTCCAACATAGAACTTTAGGAAGAGGACAATATGTCACAGTTTATAAGACATTTATATGTTTGTCCTCTCATGTCAAATTCTCAGTTCTATGAGACCAGTGAGAAAGTGGGATTATTGTCTCCACTTAACAGATGAGAAAACCGAGGTTCAGAAGTAAAAGAAAATATGGCCAAGGTCACACAGTTACTAAAGGATAAGTGAGTTTTGGTTCCAGAATTTGTAATCCTAAATATGCTATTTTTTTCCATGTTGGTCTTTTCTGATGCTTAGAAGGCAACTATTGTGGTACAAATGATACAAAGTACAACCATGTACAGAACACCTTTGCATTTTGAGATGAAGCCCATGTGCTCCTGTGTCCATGTCTATTGGTGTGTGTGTGTGTGTGTGTATGTGTGTGTGTGTGTGTGTGTGTGTGTGTGTGTGTGTGTGTTGGGGGTAGGAGTAGAGCCACATATTATAGCTCCTTGTCCTTCAGCCCTCCAACTTCAGTATCTCCCATACTATCCCATCTACCCCAACCTCAGTGGTCCAGTAGAGTTTTCCATTTCCACCTAAAGAAATATTGTTTTGAGATGAGTCCTGGCATTTAAAGCACTTGGAGAGCCACAGTCCCTAGAAGTCATGGACCATTTCATGGAAAGTCAAGACATTTTAAAGATTGAAAGGATTTGGGACATCTCCTTTTCCCCCTTGACCCTACCTCTTTTTAGTCATCTAGACATAATATGCTCACAACTCAAGGAAAAGATGACCCAATCACAAATAGTGAGAAAAGAAGGATCTTGTATTAGCCTTTGAGGTTTCAAAGTCCAGGCTGCAAAAGGAGGGAAAGACTCATGAGCATTGATTGGAGCAGACATCTGGGGGGAGCCTAAAAGGTAAGGTCCATTTCCCTGCTCCAAAGAATAAAAGAAAACTTTGGGAAGGGAAGAATGGCAGGGAAATAAGAAGGAAGACAGGTTGGTGACTTGGCAGATGGATCAGAAGGGAAGGCAGCCCAGGGGAGCAGAGCAGAGGGGCATCTGGAGTCCCCCTGGCCTCAGTTGAAGCATCCTATCAAGGAGCCCTTTCCTGGGGTTTGCGCTTGGTAGGTGATGGGGACCTCTTCTGTAGCTGCAGAGTGCCTGGCCACCACTCACTAGAGCACACTGCAGAGACATCCCTGGGGTTCTAAGAGGTGCTCTTTCTCATTGGGATGAGCCATATTTACAAAGCCAGCATGCCTCTGGTTGACTGGCATCAGTGACCAGGACTGATCTCAGTCCTCCTCTACCCCATCTTATATGGCCAATTGCCATTTTAATACTGAGGGACACTGGTACTCATTGGAGGCAGAAAGCACAGAGCTTGGGCCTCAGAGGATCTGTTAGTACTTTAAAGAGAGGCCCCCCTCTCCCAGCGTCAATATGTGAGGAGGACCATTTGAACTATCTCAAAGATCTCCTATGTCCTCAGAGCCAGCACAGTGGTCAATAAACCTGGGCTACATATACACAAATGGGAAATCAGGCCATGCACCTTTGTGCCATGCCAGGTATAATTTCATACTATAGTTGCATATAAATATGTGAATTCAAGCACTGCCAGCTTAAAAAAGAATGAAGAAAAACTTGAGATGAGCAAACCTCTTGATTCTTCTTTACGCAAGGCATTATGGGTTGGTTGATGTAATATCCACTGGGTGCACATCTGGAAAAAAGGGTTTTGATGACAATGTAAGACAGTGGCTGCCTCCTGGAGCCTCTTTCCAGGTGCTTATGCTTCAAGAATCTCTGCTCATGTCTGATGGAGTGAATCCAGCCTGCTTGTATGCCTGCCACCTGACGCTGGCGTTTTCAGTGGTGACAAAGACAAGGGTAGGGGAGAGGGTCCCAACAGTGTCCTTTCTGGCAGCGCCTTTGAAGTTCAAAATACACCATGTCCTATTAACCCTATTTAAAAAAAAATGTGAGCCACAATCCATGAGGTCGACCTATCATTTTATTGTTCCCAGATGATTCAGCTGAAGCTATTAAAGTCCTTGGGAGGAGACTTGAGATAATGTGGTTGCCAAACTTCCACATCTTCTGTCCCTCCCTGCCGCTCTGAATTACGAAGCCGTCCTGTGTCAGCAGTCTTCCTATTGAGGCCTATTGATCTGGAGGTGGGTGAACTCATTTTTCTTTTCAAGGTATGAAAGTGGACTTGGTCCCGGCACTTAAGAGTGGGAGGAAGTGGGCTTCCAGCCCCCTTGGCCCACCCCGGCTCATTAACATGGAGACTACCTTCTTTGATGAGTTCATAAGTGTTTCACAGACAGGAGAGATGTAGCAACTTTGCAAGACACTGTTTAAAGATCTTCGACATCTGAGAAAGCCACAAAATCCAATAATCTTACTTTCAGAACTCCAGGGTGTCCAAGGAGATCAATCTTATATCTAAACATCACATAAAGAGAGTGCATTGCATTATGGACTGGTTTCTATTGAACAGCACCTAAGAAACAGCATTAGTTAAGAGAGAGAGAGAGAGAGAGAGAGAGAGAGAGAGAGAGAGAGAGAGAGAGAGAGAGAGAGAGAGATGGAGTCTATACTGGAGGGAATGGAAAAGGTTGTCAAATTCTGTAAAATTTTCCCCTTGATTAAAGCTGCACTTTCAAAATTGTTACATTATTAACAAAAGTCAGCTTAGCTCCAATTTATCTTCCCGACAGTTTCCTGATGGATTAGGTGTTGGGAACAAACTGGAGGGGCTTTGATGTTCTTTGGGTGCAGACAAAGCCGAGACTAATTCTTCCCTTGTTAACTGCAATAATACCTATCTTTCCTAACCCACTCAGGTCCTCCTGAGTGGGTTAATCAGAGTGGGAGATGGCATGGAGATGGCATTTTCTTGGGTGTTTCTATGTCTGTGCCCATTGTGGCATGAGACCCTCAAGGCAAATAACATTTGATATTAATTAAAAATCAGAATCTAAATACCAGTGAAGATAGCACCAGATTCAGACATGCTTTGAAAGTCATATTTGTCTTTTTGAGGGATTTGAGGTTTGGTAAAATAACAAAGTCGAATTGTTCTGGCCTCAGGTAGGTCAAGAGAAAATGCTGCAAAGATCCTCCTGCTGAAGAGGATCTTCTTTGCAAACTGCTTTTGCAAAATTCCAGAGCAGTGCCCCCTTTCTTGAAATCTAATAGCACTGAGAGATGTTTTCCATCTTTTTTCAGGATCAGAAATAGTTTCACTCAGCTCCACGTTTTATCTACTTTTCCCAATTTGTTGATCATTATTAATATCTCTAAACCCATGTTGCATGGAAAACCTAATCTCCTTTGTATGGGAAGGAAACATTTCTGTGCTTAATTTAACTTGAGAAATGCTATTGAGACAAAAAGTTTAAAGATTTTGTGATTGCAGGATTTCTCAGAGCCTTTGTCCAAGGTATCCTGTGAATTTCCAAGGGGTAAGGGAGAGCACTGTTGTTGAATGTTGTAAGCATATTTGATTGTGAGATTCTGTAGCAACAAGTCTCTCTCTTGGTGTCAACTACTTTTATGGAAAATCACATTGGAAAATGCTGGCCTTCCCCAATTCATTTTTACTAGCAGCATGCTATTTACCTGGGAAGAAGCAGAAGTGAGGTAGGTTAGAGTTTTCCTTAAAATACTCTCCCACTTTGGGACTCTGTCAAGACTGATTTTTTTTTTCAAAATTGCAGCAATTGCCTAAGTCTCTAATTCTAGTTACTGCTCATTTGACAGAAGGTGAGCTTTCCCAGGTACAAACAAGAGTTTGGAATTTAAGTAAACAATCATCCCTTGTTATCTGCTAGGGATTGCTTCTAGGGTCCCCTGAAGATCCCAAACTTCTTAAGTATTCAAGTTCCTAGAATAAAATGGCATATTATTTGCCTATAATCCATATGCATCCTCCCACATATTTATTTTTTTCCTTTTTTTATAATTTATTTATATTAGTCATATATAATGTTAGAATTTATTTTAGCATAATTATAAAATAATATAATTTGCTTTAATTCAGTCCCCAGTACTTTTTCTTTCCTTTTCATCCTCTCTTTCCCTATTACCTTCCCTTTAAACTACTGATCTTTCTGGTTTTTAGTTACGGTTTAGTTATAGTTTCTTTTTGATTAGTGTCTTGGATATACACAATGGTGAAAGTCACTGTGGTATATTCATACATGTATACAGGAAAGTTAGCTCAGATTGATTCCACTCTTCTTTCTTTATTCTAATGCTTCTTTCTCCCCCAGCTCCCCTGATTTTTCTTCTATTTTGAAGGAATGTTCCCCACCCTCCATCTCTTTCTCTCTCCCTCTCCCTGTTTTCCCTTTATTTTGAACTAGCTTCTGCTTATCAGAGAAAGCATTTGAACTTTGACTTTCTGGGTCTGGCATATTTCACTTAATATTATAGACTCCAATTTTGTCCCTTTATTGAGAAATACCATAATTTCATTCTTATTTATGGCTGAGAAATACTCCATTATGTAGATATACCACATTTTCTTTATCCATTCATCTACTGAAGGGCAATTAGTTTGGTTCCACAGTTTGGCTACTGTGAATGGTACAGCTGTAAGCACTGATGTGTCTGTATCACTCTAGTATGTCGACTTTAGCTCTATTGAACATATACTGAGGAGTGGGCCTGCTATAGCATATCATCATTCCATTCCTAGATGTTTGAGGAACCTCCATACTGCTTTCTAGAGTAGTTGCACCAATTTGCAGTCCCACCAACAATGCACGAGCGTGCCTTTTCCCCCACATCCTCATCAACTCTTACTATTTTCATTCTTGATAACTGTCATACTGACTGGAATGAGATGAAGTCTCAATGAAGTTTTGGTTTGCATTTCCCAAATTGCTAGAGATGTTGACCATGCTTTGTTTCATATGATTGTTGGCCATTTATCTTTGTTTCTTTCTTTTTGACAAGTATCTCTTTAGCTCTTTTGTCTACTTATTAATTGGACTATTTATTTCTTTGGTTGTTAAGTTATTTGAGTTCCTTATATATTCTGGATATTAATGCCCTAACTGAGAAAGAGGTGGCAAAGATCTTCTCTCATTCTGTAGGTTCTCTCTTTATTCTCTTGTTGCCTTTGCTATACAGAGAAGCTTTTTAATTTGTTACCACCCCACTTACTAATTTTTGGTTTTATTTTTTTATGCTTTAAGGATCTTGTTAAGGAAGTTGATTCATGTGCTGACATGTTGGAATGTTGGGCCTATATTTTCTTCTTGAGATTGCAAGTTTCTGTTCTAATTGCTAGTTCTTTGATCCACTTTGAGTTGACTTTTGTGCAGGTTGAGAGATGGGGGCCAAATTTCATTCTTCTACTTATGGATTTCCAGTTTTCCCTGAACCATTTGTTAAAGAGGCTATTTTTTTCTCCAACGCATGTTTTTGGCACCTTTGTCTAGCGTGAGGTAACTGTATTCATGTGGATTTGTTTCTGTGTCTTCTGTTCTATTCCACTGGTCTCCATGCCTGTTTTGGTGCCAATACCATGCTGTTTTTATTACTACAGCTCTGCAGTGTAATTTGGGGGCTAGCATTGTGATGCCTCCACCATCACTTAGGATTGCTTTGGCTATTCTGGGTCTCTTATTTTTCCAAGTGAATTTTAGAACTGCTTTGTCTAGTTCTGAGAAGAGCATCATTGGTTTTTTGATGGGGATTGCATTGAATGGCCATTTTGACAATATTAATTCTACCTACCCAAGAACATTTTCCCATACACTTTAAATCACTCCCAGTATTGTACATTTTATGCAAATAGTTGTTAAATTGTATCATAGAACAATAAGAAGGCAAAAATGTCTGTACATGTTCAGTATAGATGCAATTTCTTTCCTGAATATTTTTAATCTACTGTTGGCTGAATCTGAAGATACAAAACTCACAGTTATGGAAGACCAGCTGTATTTTTTTTTGAGAATCTCCAAGGTTTTCCTGTTTGTTCTAGTCTTACACACTTGAGAAAATCTGAGACAAGAAATCTCATTTACTTCATGATCAGTATCTGAATGAAAAGTGAAAAGGGTCCTATCATGGGCAAAGGAAATTTTCATACCAAGTGATGCAAACTCATTCATTTCCTAGTGCTTATCATCTTTTTCTGAACATCTTACATTATCCCCATCCAGTTCCATGTAGACTCCTAGAGAGCTTGGTTTCCAGGGCTATAATTTATATTGGGATTACTATTATAACTTTATCTGACCTAGCTTCAGCATTCCATCCTCTCTCTTACAATTATTTTTGCATTCTGGTTTGTAAAATATGGTTCATTGCCCTGGGGACATATACAGACACAAAATTTGGAACAAAAAATAGGTTAGAGGAGAGGTAAAATCAGAAACCCCCCAACGTGAGAACTCTGACATGCCCTCCCTCTGGACTCTGAGACCTCTCTTTATTTTGTACTAGTTCCAACCTAAGTAAATTCCACGTTATTTAGTTGGTGAGACGCTAACTCTTTTATGACAAAATGAATTAGTGTGCTACTTATATATTTTAAACTTAGTTAGACCCTCCCTAAAGGCTCAGAGCCAAGTCAATAAAGTTATGTTTGAAGATGGAGTTTGAAATTCTATTTTCATTCATTTTAATGGTTTACAAGTAAATTGCATTTTCTACTTCATTCTGTGACATAAGTCAATAGGTATCCAATGTAAATGTAGTTCATTTATATTTGAATTGATGTTCTGTCCGCCATTACCTTATGTTTCTAATGCATTCTGATACATTAGTGAATAGGCTTGTCTGATTAATCATTAGCACATGAAAAGAATTAGCTGCTGCCTGCCAAATGGAATTATTGACACTGATAAGAGGACCAATGATGGGATCACCTGGAAACAGAGTATGTAATTGAAGGGAAAAAAATACCTCAATAACTATGGACAACCCAGGGTGTGTTTCATTAATTCTCTGCATGATGGGCTTTGTATATTTTTATTAAGAGAGTTTTCTAAAATCCAAAATGAATGAAACTTGTCTGGATTTACTTATAAACTCTGTTGCCTGAAATCAAAATATGGTTTTTAGTATAGGGAAAAAACTTCTTGAAAGCTACCAAATGGAGAATAAGACAGGCTTTAGAACCTTCAAGAAGTAAACAGAGCACAAAGAAAGCCCTTAGAAGCCTTCTCTAGAATGAGAATGATTCCAAGCCTGAGGTTCTGTCCTACTTAACCTGAGTACTCATGTTCCAGGTGGCCTATCTCATCCCAATTTTGGCTAAAGAAACATGTGTGGGTGGGGGCACATGTATACAGAAGCACATACACACATGCACACACATATGTGCACACATATGCACATATACCATGGCACAGATTCACATTTTTAAGAAGTCTCATGCTGTGTGTGTTCTCTGCTTCTTGGCCCCTAGTGCCAAACATGGGCAAAGGAAAGAGACTCAAAGTCCATGAATGTGTAGCAGCTCCAGTGTGTCCCAGAATAAGGCAGCATCACATACCTAAAAGGGTCACAGCCCTATCAGTTTGAAAATGCTCATGCAATTCTGCTTTGTTATTGTCTGAGCCATTAGATTTAAAAGCCCTTCTGCATGATTGCCAAGTACATTAAAGTGAACAAATGATAAAACTCTAAGCTGCCTGAGCTGCCAAAAGTTGTGCAGTGTCTTCGGGCAGGAGAGCAGTGTGGCTGTATGTTTCAGAGTCACTCTTGCTAGGACTTGCTTTGTTCTGGATTTGCAAATGGCACCCAGGATGGTGCAGAAGAAGTGCTGTGGTAGACCCCTTTGCTCCAGCGGCACCTGAAGTCCTGGTGATGGTGCTTGAAAAGCGTGGCTGATGACTACGCCTCGGGCACAGTCCCCTCAGGAGACTGTCCTTCTGAGCAGGGGTTCTGAGGAAATGGGAGTTGGGAACCTAAATTCTGATATCTTCAGAGATTCTCTTTCCCTTTTCCCAGTTTCCTGTGTATCCAGTGGTAATAATAATTGCTGGTCTTGCTATTCCCACAGTGATTAAAGTTCATACAACATTATGATCACAAAAACATTAAGAATTATCCAATGTAAGATGGCAGAGGTCTTGTTTTTATGGAAGTCTGTCTTCTCTCTTTAAAACTAAAGGCCACCTGAAGAGCGGTACTATGGTGTGGCTTCTCAGGCAGCGGGGACCCATCAAACCTTTATTGAATTTTAGTAACTCCAATAAAAACCTGCGTATCTGCTTCTTCTCACTTCAAGTTGGGGACAGAAGCTTCTCTTATGTTGAGTGACACCTTCAGGGCTTTAATGTGGTCCCTTCATTTAGAGTCCCTTCTGGGTAACACGTAGATTCCTTTTTAGGTTTGTGTGGTATCAGCAAGTTGGACAACCAGAGGACACACAAGTCCTTAGTGACATGTGATCTTTTAAAATGTTAGCTCTTTCTATATTTTCTGGTTGGATAAGATTTTCAGGGTTCAGAACACAAAACATGACAGACCACCATGAGGGCCATGAAATGCACGATTCGGAGGATTACTGTATGGTCCAGCTTAGAGCATCATGGAGGGACAACAACAGGAACATTAGCTACAGCATAAGCTCAGGAGCCCAGTGGATGCTTCTTGTCCTGGGCTTCTCCCTCATGTTCCTCCTTATTGCTAATGCATCTCCACCTCAGCTTCTCATTTGTAAAATGGGATAATAATACCACACAACCCATGGGATGGTTGAGATGAACAAAGAAACAAAGCACATGAAACACATTAATACAAGGTCAATAGTGAGTATTCAAAAAATCTTACAAAAAAACACTCACTGTGGTGCATATTGCTGAGGATGGTGGTGATGGTGATGGAGATGATGCAGAATTGCTACCGGATGGGTTGGGCTGCCTGCAAGACAGGATGTGAAACGTCTTGAACACCATTCTCAATTTCCATGGGTGTTAATAATGGAATTAAGTCATCAGAATGGCTCCAGCCTTGGAAGTGATCAAAGATCTCTCTCTCCCCAAACTATGTGCCAGCTTTTTTCATTGTTTGGCTAGGGCTTATTTTGGTCACAGCCCTATCACAAGTGACAAGTACAGTGTGTAGAGACTGATTGACACTAATAAAGATTTATTAAATGTATGAATAACAATTATTCTACCCAAAGTCAGCAGTTTGCTTTTTCTTTTCTTCTTCTTTTTTTTTTTTTTTTTTGGGGGGGGGGTACCAGGATTGAACCCGTAGGGCTTAACCACTGAGCCACATCCCAGCCCTTTTTATTTTTATTTTTTTTTTATTTTGAGAAAGGTTCTTGCTAAGTTGCTTTGGGCCTCACTAAGTTGCTGAGGCTGGTTTTGAACTTGCATTCCTCTTGCCTCAGCCTCCCCAGCAGCTGCAATTACAGGCATGTGCCACCACACGGGCTGTATTTGTTTGAGACATGTTTGCAAGATTCATTGCAACTCAGTGAGTTCTTTTTATTTCACCTAAAATAAGACCAATGGAGGACAGCCTTCCTTTAATGGTATAAACAGAGCATTTCAACACCAGGACCTGTAAACACCAGTCTCCATCTCTTCAACACTCCATGTTCGGTAGTCAATTGGCACCACCATCCATGAAGCTGTCACCAGGAATGTACTCAATGGGGACCTAAGGACCTTGCTAGGTTTTCTGTCCTGCAACTGGATCCTCATGCAACATCATTTCATTTTCTACAGTAGCATCCAGAAAAGGTAGCTGCAAGCCATTCTCTGGGCAGGAGTAAAGAAGACAGGAAGTGTGATATTTTATTAATTATTACAAAAATAAACTGCAGGGCTGAGACTCGCTACTGCGAAGGCACATGTGTGAAAATCCCACATCGCTGGTGAAGAAAAAAACTCCTCGTTAACTACAAAGATCTTCCCTCAGCAACATGTAAAGTAGGAGAAGAGAATAGGGCGCAGATATTATCAGCATTTTAAACAAATTAAAAAGTTGACTTCTAAAAAAAGGGATGCTATACATCAGATTTCCTCCATGGGAGTATTGTATTCTGCATTCCTGTGCATTTTCCTCTCAGAGGTTTTATTCCTCCTCCAGAAAGAATGTAGGAAACAGGTTGTCCATTGATTCATTTCTTGCAACATGCTAGCTATTCGTGATGTTTGCATTTCATAATTTTCCCCTCTTTTGAGTGCATTCCAGATGTTCCCCCTTGCAATCATGAATTTTAAATGCTTACTCTCTCAATGGCTTGGTGATCCAGGAACTTTAAACAAATTCATTGCCCTGTTTTCAGAAACTTAAAGAGACTGAAAGGTCAGGAGACAGATAACTGGTGACAGAACACATAAATATGGATGTGTATAGATACATATGATTTTGACGTCTTGGAATTTTGTGACTATATGTCTTCATATGCTATCGGATAAATTGATTTTATTATTTGATTTTTAGTCAATAATGTTTCAATGAAATTGATGGGCAACATGAACATGGTGACATTTACAACATTGGTTCCACTTGTGGTTTAATAAAAGCTATTTTGAGATAATAATGGAAACTGATAAAATTCTCAAGCTGGTCTGCCTTCCGTATTGCACAAATGTTTTTTAACACATTGTAACCTGAACACAGAAGTCATGGAGGTGAAAATACACTTCTGAAACAAAATGGACATATCAGCCATTGAAATTTTACTAGGTAAAATATATAGAATTGATGATCAAGAAGTGATTTTTGGTATCTGTGATTTGTTCCACAAGTTACTTTCTCTTTGAGAAAAGTCTATGGTTTATAGAGTATTGTTTATGAATTTCTGGTCCATTTGTGTGGAGTAACTTGCATGATTAAAATAAGCAAAAATAGGGCTGCCCTTATATCCATTCATTGCATCAATTAAGGTCCAGTTTTGCTGCTGTCGCAGAGACCCAATGTGAGAATAGACGTGGACAGTGAAGGAGTCTGTTTTTCTCTCGTGGTCCAGGCCCCTTGTGAGCATCACCATCTGGTTCCACATACTCATGCATGGATCCAGGTTCCTGCTGAATTATCTTTGTTTTACATCCCAGGGGGGTTTATCCTCCCGTGGATGAAGCTGGATCTCCACAGGAAGGACACATGGAAGAGTCAGTCCAGTCTCAAGAACCAGACACACAACTTCCTGTCATTTCTCAGGTGAGAACTTTGTCACTTGGCCAAGCAACTGCATATGGGGTCTGGAGAATATGATCCAGCTGAACAGATGGGAGCCGTGTTGGGGTTCTGTCCTTCTGAGAGGGGGAGGACAGATTGGATGGAATTCCAGCAGTCTCCATCACAGCCTGCATCTCTCCCCTGCGACCAACGCTTCAGGCCTGTGTAGGCATGGGCCATCTCTCTCGCCCGGGCACAGGTTTGTAGGACTTTCACCAAATCCCAAGACTCAACTTGATAGCCCTTCCCCTTCACTGGGACTCTCCTTTCCCTCCTCGATGGGAATATAATCTCAAGATTGCAAAGTTTCCACATCACCTTTCTTCATCTTTCCTACGTCTGCAAAAGAAAACAAATTTTAAAAAAAAAGCAGCAAATATTCTACCCGCTCTGTCTCATGTGTTTACCTTCTTCCTTCCCAAGGAACCAAAATTTCCACTTTTTTGATCCTTAATTTCATAAAGACAGAAGATAGCTTTGAGATAAACAACGAAATGCAAACAAAATACTTACTGGTAAGTAGAAGTCTTGTGTCTTTATTTTATTTTATTTTTACCTTTTCAGGTAAAACATGGCCATATGAGCAGGGCTATGTGAGAACACCTACTGCTCATCGTCACCATGACAGCTTCTGAAATCAGTGCGACTGTGTTTTCCTGTGGGAGACAGCGCAGTGGAGACAACATGTCTGTGTCCGAGATTCATTTGCTGGTAGCCAAGGCTGTATTTCTTTTTCAATTCCATCCAGCCTCCCATTCCTCATGTTTAGAATGAGGATATAAATCCTCCCTTATATGGTTGCTATGAGTATTAAAGGAGCTGACACTTGTTTCCTTTCAGATAAAGCACGTCATCCCTCTGGGCTGTGGTAGCACCTATAATCAGAGGTTGTACTGGCCTCACCTATGATTTTTATTTAATTCCTTTTTTTCAGCAGGGGGTACTGGGGTACCGGGAATTGAACTCAGGGGCACTCGACCACTGAGCCACATCCCCAGCCTTATTTTGTATTTTATTTAGACACAGGGTCTCACTGAGTTGCTAAGTGCCTTGTTGATATTGAGGCAGGCTCCTCCTGCCTCAGCCTCCCCCTGCCTCAGCCTCCCAAGCCTCTAGGATTACAGGTGTGTGCCACAGCACCCAGCTCTGGCCTCACCTATGAATGAGCCCAGATGCAAGGGATGAATAGGACAATGGATGAGAAGCCACTGAAGGGAAATCAATGACCATCACAGGTGCTCCACAAATATTGGTAGTTATTCCTTATCTGGGTCCCAAAATCAAGACACTGGCTTTTCTGGTTTCAAATTAAGGAATTGTATTTTTCCAAATATGCAGCTAGATCCAGTGTGACCTACGGAATCCAAAGAATGTGAAATACACTCCAGGTAGCTATTATTATTGGGTTAAGGGATGAACGGATTAACATGCAAATAAGTCCAATTTGACTCTGAGTCTTAAATAAAATCCTTTTTTGCCATATGATGCCCTCTACTACCTAAGGATTCTGCAGAGATTCCCTATCAGCAAGAATGCTCTAAACAGATGCATCTGCCGGAACTTGGACACTCCAATCTTTAGAATCATAAACCAAAATAAGCTTCTTCTTCTTCTCCTCCTCCTCCTCCTCCTCCTCCTCCTCCTCCTCCTCCTCCTCCTCCTCCTCCTCCTCCTCCTCCTTCATAATTTACCCAGTCTGTGGTATTATCTTGTAGCAACAGAAAATGGACTAAAACATTGTACTGGCAGTGTGAATACTACCTGACACCCAGAGATTTCCCTACCACCTGTCAAGCTGTCTCCAGAGATAGTTAACAAGGTGTACCTCATATAAGCTCTGCTTCCATAAGCCCTAAACCTTTGCCTTTACGTCATCCCTTTGGAGGATACAAGAGAACAGGGCTTGTCTGTCCATTGAGCCTCCAATATAGACCTTCCCAAGACCAGGGGCAGTATCCCAACTAGAATCTGTTGTTCTTGGATAGAATTACCTTGCAAGAATTTTGAAATCATAGTCCATGGTTTTTTGATTTTTTCATCTGTAAAACAAGTTGTTTCTTGAGTTAAGGCAACCTGCTTTTGTTTCACCTTTGGGGAAATCACAAGTTCTTTCCCACATATACATATTAAGCACTTCCTATGTGCACTGTGCTCTGTGCTGGTAATGCAAAAATGAGGGGAAAAAAAAAAACAGGTGAAGAGTCCTTATCCTTATAGAAGCCCTTAATGTCCTTGCATTCGGAGAGACACTAGGGGAACAATTTATTTATTTTATGCCAATATGAATTAAAACTCCAACTGTGGTCAGTGCTATGGAGAGGACTTTGACCTGATCTGATAGGAAATAGATGTTTGAACCAGGGATGGAGATGTGAAGGGCATTCTAGGCAAAGGGCACAGAGTAAGCAAAAGTTTAGCCGCAGTGAGAAAAAAGAGGAGGGGGGTGGGGTGGGGTTCTTTTAGAGTCCGGAAGAAGGCCCAGTTAGCTGAATAAGCAAGAAAAGTATGATTGACAGCAGGATCTGGTGGGCCTCCTTAAGGATCACACTTTTGCTTCTGAAGAGTAGGAAAGCTAGTTTTGCATTTTGAAAAGAGGGCTTTGACGGTGGTGAAGAAATCAGAAGGCCGAGGGAAGGCAGGCTGGGTGCAGGAGGAGAACAATCACTTGTGCAAGTGAAACAGACACTTAGATGAAGAAGCCATGGCAGAGCTGGGCAGAAGGGGTGTGAGAAGGGAGGATGGCATCCAGAGGGTCAGCAGACCTCTCCAGAGCCTTGCTCTATGGGCAACAGGAATCTGAGAACGTGGTGTAGAGAATCTGTCAGCTGTCACATCACAAGAAGAAAGCTACCCTGTCGAATGGACAAGTGGACCATTTTCATAGTGATTCCCATGTAATGGAAATGGAGACAAGTGGGGTAACAGTTGGTATCTATAAGTCTGCATTATTAGGGAAGGTGGCTTTTTCCTCTTGGCCAAACACACCCAGATGGATCAATAAAAGAACTAAGTAAACGCTGCACTTCCATCCTCTAAATATTTCTCTTAGAGTGGAGAATTTATATAGCTCCTGAAAGGTGCTTTCTGCATGGAGACCCAGGAGCCCCCTGGCCATTCCTACAGCCACCGCACGGCCCCACCGCAGTTGTCATTTTACTATGTTTTACCTGGCTTAGTGGAGGAGTTGTGATCGCTCTTTATGATACAGAATTAGGCCCTAAAATTGAACTCTGGGCATAAGACATCTGGCTTATACTCTTAAAGCAACCCATATGCTTAAAATAAAAGTAAAAATTTCTGCATGATTTATGAGATAGGGTCACAAGACCCTAGTCAACGGGTGATGAATGTCAATTCTTTGCTGATCGCCTCCTTCCAAGCGAAATATATGTTTCCAAATGAATCTGGCCCCATGTATATTTTCTTTTACTTCCCTAGTTCTTTATGCACTCTGCAGCACTTTGTTGACAGTACAAGGCAAATCCATGATAAAACCAGAGAATGTCTCCAAAGTAAATATTTAGTGCTACAAAATTTAGGGGACTTTTTGCACATTAATCCAATAATAAAATACGGTTTGTGAGAGGAACAAGGGGCACTTGCTAATTTCCTAAATTGCTGTAGGTAGGTCACAGAAGCTTCTAATTGATTTGAAAAATATTTTCTTTATGGAGAAGTAGTATGGAGGCCAAACTTCTTTTGCTTTGGCAGCTGCAGGAATCCTGGATGTGGTACCTGTGGCATGAGGTTGAGGAGGAAATGAGGATTCAGCTTGCTTCGGTCTTTGAAGGTCATGCAGGAGACATGGCAAGAGGACAGATGTGATCAGGCTATGAGAAGCTAAAACCCTGCCCAGAAAATGTATGAGATCCTGGAGCAACAGGTAGCCTTGCCAGTCAGGGAAACTTACTGTTTCCATCCATGCTTATGTTACAGCATTTATAGACCTTGACTTTGCTGGGGAAGCAACTCAAGGAACAGAATGTTCAAAGACAGGGGGTGGGTGTTGTGGGAGCCCAGTTAAGAAGGGAAGATGTGTACACACAGTAATAAGTGCTTGTCAGAGACAGGCTGCTGTTGGAGAGAGCTGGGATGAAGGGCTGGAGGTGCTGGGCATGCCCTCCAATGCTGGCCCAGAGCAAGTGATGCAGTCAGAAAAATGCAGAGAATTCAGGGAGAAATTCTTAGAAAGGGTAACCCCTTGAGTAGGAATTTGCTAAGAAAAAAAAAATTGTAAAACACTGAACTTTAAAATAAGCAATGTGAACAAGCTTACAGCAATACCTCTATTACAGTTGATGCATAGGAGGAAGATAGGATTAGAAATTGTAGATACTATTTTATGAATACTTAGTAGGTACCAGGCACTCTGCCAATTGCTTTCTGTACATTGTTTCAATTCATACTTACTCCAAAGAGGATGAGGATGATTGTAAAGAAATTGAGGTTTAGAGAGGTTACTTAATTCATCCAATCCATACAGCTTGGTAGGTAGGAAGAAAATGTGAACTGAAGCCACTTAAATTTAGAGCCTTTTGCTTTAACCCAAACATTATACTGTCCCTCAAGCTGATGGCCAAAAGGTATAGAAAATTGATGGGAAAGGAAGTTTCAGATTTCTCAGCTGGAAGGTTTTACAAACTAGGTAACATAAAAATAAATTTGACAATGGACCAAAGAATGTCTGTGACCTTTGGGATTCATCTCCCAATGCTGCCATGCTGATGGAGAATCTGGGTTCTACCACAGAAGGTTCTATGTCCCCTGGAGTCACAGTGGTAGTTGGAAAGTCACTGATTGAAGAAGGATAATTCCAGGCAATTCATTTAGAATGAGCTGAGGTTATACTTGGGTCAGACCTCACTCTTGTTAACAGCCATATTTTCTTACATCTTCTAACTTACATCTTACAGCTTCCGTGGGCATCTAGTGGGGGAAAATCCATTAACTGGCTTGACCAGCGTTATGTTGACACAAGCAGAACAGACCTGAGCTTTCTCAGTAGGTCTGGGACACCAGGAGCCCAAATTTGAAAGGCAGACAGACAAAACAGCCTCTTTGGCTCTGATGGAGAATCTGGATGCCCTTCTTTCTAATTCCTGGCCTCACTTTTTCGAAAGAACATTTTTAGTGAAGATTCTCAACAGTATTGCCCAAGCTCTTTTGTATCAGGAGGGAATTAACTGCAAAAAAAAAAAAAAAAAAAAATTGAGGTTTGACAATAGAAGGCCAGATGCCACACCTTGTAAATAAATAATAATAAAAAAATATGCAATGCAGCCAGCTGCACCATATAAACTCAGGTTTTTATACCACACTGCTGTGTTCCGTATATCCTCGTTTGGCTCCAACATCTGTTCATCCCCGTCCGTTCCTCCCATATATTAGTTATAATTACATACAGAGGAGCTTGTTTATGAGGCCGAGAAACTGACCCAACAGCAGCATGCTTCTGGTAGTTTCTCATTTTCTCTTTTAAAGACAATGGTGGTTCCTTTGAAGGACCTGATTTAGTCTACAGTGCAAGACCAAACCTAGACCTGGTTGACACCCTTGTGAACAGGGAGATGCTCCTTCTGCTTCATTCCTCATTCTCTGAAGCAACCTGCATCCCTTTCCCCTCTACCCTGACCATTCCATTTGAATAGTCTATCAAAAGGCCATTCAGTTCCATTCTCTCCCAATGCCAACCCACTGCAAAGGCTTAGCTTCTCTGTTCTGGGAATTTCCATTGAACTTCCTATCTGATACCTACTGAGTACTTTGCTAATTTTTTTTCCTGAATTATATTTGATTGTTTAAATCATTACTTATTAGTAAATTCTAGGAAGTAAAAAATGGTGTAAGCCTATCCATAAGTCTCTATGTTTATGGCTTTCACTGGTAATCCAAAAGTGGAAAACATACAACACCTCCTTATTTGCAGGGGACTTATGGTTTGCACTTTGACAATCGTTACTCAGCACAATTCTCTCACTTATTTTACCTGTCTAATCTCAGAAGAAATTTGAGCTTATTATGTCTTTGATAACATTTTAGAGTTTTGTGATATAGGATTTTTTTGATATTTTTGTTATTAATCATTATTATTACTCTCATAGTCAGTATTAGTCCTGGGGCTAATCTCCCATGACTACTGAGGATGGCTGTAGAAATCATAACAAGAAGATGCTAAGGGGAAGCTTTGGGTGCTCAGGGAGACAAAGAATGAAATTTAGACTTTGCAAAGCAGTGAGTGTATGAGAGGCAAAAATACTAGACAGAAGAGAAACACATAGAAATCAGTCCAGCTTTTGATGTGGCTGTTTCAGATGACTCACTTGACAATTTGTAAGCATCAGCTTAGAAGTTGAGATACCAGGTAGAGCTTTTGACAGTCTCGTGGTGCAGGGGAAGATAAAATCGTAGCCTGGGACCTTCCAGGAAGAGAAGAGCTTCTGACAACATTCCTGGCTTTCGATAGGCACTACTGAATGGCCACATCCTGGAAGAGATGGTAATTCAGAGGTAGACATAGCTCCATGCGCCTCATTCCATACTAGACTGAGATGATAGACCCTGCTCTGCCTGACCAAGCTAAGTAGGACTTCTGAGGATGTGGAAACGTCATAGAAAACCTCTAGAGATTCCACATTCAATGAACAGCACTCAGTAGGTATTACCAGACCACAAGCACACAGAATTCAATGAACTAAAGCCAAGAGAGAGAGAGAAATAAATAGGCAATCCAGAAGTCTGTATATTCAGACACTGTCCTTGAAATTACTGTGATTAACATGTTTGATGGAGTAGATAATGAAATGAAAACATCATCAGAGAACTGTAATCTATTTAAAAAGAACCAAATAGAAATCTATTATTGAAAATTAATTCGAAGTAAGAACTCAATATATAAGTTAAAGGGCAGATAAAACAGCCAGGCACATTGATGCACGCCTGTAATCCCAGTGGCTTTGGAGGCTGAGGCAGAGGATCCTGAGTTCAAATCCAACCTCAGCAAAAGTGAGGCGCTAAGCAATTCAGCGAGAACCTTTCTTTAAAAAATGCACAATCGGTCTGGGGATGTAGCTCAGTGGTCCAGTGCCCCTGAGTTCAATCCCTGGTACAAAAAAAAAAAGAAGGCAGATAAAACAAGCTAAAAAAACAAAAAGAATCAGTGAAATGGAAGACAAGTCAATAGAACATATTCAAACTGAAGCATGGAGATAAATAAAAATGAATAGCATATACAAAGTCTGACATATATAATTGAATTTTAATGGATAGAAGAGAAAGAGTGGAGCACAATAAATCTTTTTTTTTTTTTTTTTTTGGTACCAGAGATTGAACCCAGCCATAATTTGCCACTGAGTTACATCCATGGCTCTTTTTATTTTTTTTTTTATTTTGAGACTGGGTCTCACTAAGTTGCTAAAACTGGCCATGAACTTGTAATCTTCCTGCTTTAGCCTCTCAAGTCACTGAGATTACAGGCATGCATCATGGTGCCCAGGAAAAGAATCTTTAAAAAGGGAATGATCACAAACTTTCTTAAACTGAAGAAATCATCGTAGGATGACTTAAGTTATTTAAGTTCCTGTAAGTGATTTATAGAATCAATGATGGTTCAAAATTTATAGAGAATTGCAAATAATTGAGTAAATCTAAACCAGTTTATGAAAAATAAAGTTAGAAAATTAACTTATTACAGAGCTACAGTTAATTAAGAGAGTTAGGCATTTGTTTGTTGATAGACATGCACATGATAAAACATAATTTACCACTGAGCTACATCCATGGCTCTTTTTATTTATTTATTTATTTTGGTACCATAAAACATAATAGAAAGCCCTCAATACCCTAGACCCAAATTAGTGAACAAATTTGATACTTCAGTGTGGTGGGAGAAGGGTGGCCTTTCTCATGAATGGTGGTAGGCCAACTGCATGTCTATTCATAAAATGAAGTGAATTTTGGTTTCTATTTTAAATCTAAGCCAAGAATGATTTACAGGCAGAGTACCGATCTAAATGTAAAAGTTAAAAGGATGACTTTTTGGAAAGCAACGTAGAGGAATATTTTTACTATCTAGGAGTAAGTTCTCTTTAATATGCACACAAAAAATGGACCAACTAAACAGAAACTGAGAGAGTGAGAGTGAAAAGGCAGAAAAAAGCAGGAGAATAAATTAGAATCCACATGCCTAACACAGGGCTAGTATTCAGAATATACAAATTATACAAATCACACATCATGCAGACAACCCAACAGCACAACACATATGAAACTATGAACAAGAATCTTTGTGAAAAAGGAAATCCAAATGACCAATAAAGAAACCTTGAATCAACTGCATTATTTATTAGAGAAATGCAAATTGAAACTACAATGATATATAGCTACATACTCTGGAACGGCTAAAATTAAAAAGCCTAACAACACTGAATGTTGAGGAAGATACAGAGCAGTAGGATACTCTCCTACATTGGGGCAGAAGTGCATGTTGGTACAATTAGTTTAGAAAACTATTTGGTGTAATCTCTACTATACTGAAGATATATGTAACTCAGGGACTATAAATCCTACTGATAGGTATGTCCCTAATAGGAACACATAGAAATGCATGTAATAGATGGATAAGAACGTCTTTAGCAGCATCCTTAGTAGCTTAAACCTGGAAATAACTTTTATGTCCACCAACAGTAACAAATTGTGGCATATCCATACAATGAGCTATTTTACACCAATGAAAATTGAATAACCTACTGCTGTATGAAAAACATCAATAAAATAGATGAAAACACAATCTTGAATGAAAAAGCTAGACACAAAATGATACCTATTACGTGATGTGATGACCTTCATACAAATTGAAGACAAATTAAATGAATCTATGGTGTAAGAAGTCAAGAAAACAGCTGCCTTTGGGACAAAGAGGTTCTGACTTGCATGAGATATAAAGAAAATACTGGGTACTGGTTACATTTTATTTATCAGTCTGAGCAGTGATCACACAGGTGCTTTTCACTTTGTGAACATTTATTAAGCTGTACTTGTTTGACTTACTTTTCTCTATGTTATATGTATTATAAATAGTTTATTAAAAAAGAAAATAAAAAAATTGGGTGAGGGTAAAAATTAGCAATGTAAGTTACTGTGGTTTTGAGTTTCCACAATCCTGGAAGGGAAAATGACATTGGTTTCCTGTGTGGAGCAATGGGAACCAGTTGCTCTCTGAAAAACAATCAGAAGCAGCAAAACTCTTGCAAAAACATCTGTTAATTCAGGTCTTAACATTCTGACCATGATGATGCAGGTTGAAGTTTCCAAAAAGTTTGCCAATATTTTACCCTTGAGATGAGAACAATTAAATCTAAGAAGAAAGTATTCACATTTTCTTTCTAGTCCTTGAGAAACCTAATCATGATCATTAGAAGATAGCATTGAAGACAGTCTATTATGCAGTACAATTGGGATATGGATAGAGGATGAATCACCTATTGACATTACATGAACTAACCACTAAAAAAAAAGAATAATCTCCATTTAAGGGAAAACCTGGAAGAGACAATTCATTAGATCTTGCTGCTCAGCCTTTACTGGGCTAATTTCAGCATTATCCCCAGCATATCAGCTTTTCCGTGGTTTATGGGTACTACCCCATCTTCCACCAACTATTTTCCTCTGTTTTATGCAAATTAGAGTGTTTCTGATGAAACCACTGGACCGTATTTGATGTGCCATGTTTCCAACTTACAGAGCGTGGAATCCCTAGATCTGCCTAATGGATGTCTAATGGACAAACACGTTCAAGAAAAACACAATGAGGGCTGGGTGTGTAACTCAGTGTAGAGCACTTGCCTAGCATGTGCAAGGCCCTGGGTCAATTCAGTACTGTGAAGAAGAAGAATAGAAGAAGGAGGAAGAGGAAGATGGAGGAGAAGAGGAAGACAGAGGAGAAGGAAAAGGAGGAAAGAGCTAAGCCTCAGGTTGCAGCCTCAAAGCCTTGAGATTCCCGAAAGCTAAGGGATAGCATGCACTGTTGAGTTCAAGAAAACTTCCCTGTTCCTTTCTACTTCTTTTGGGCTGTACCCTTTCTTCTGCATAGAACACAAACAACCCTTGAGATGCTTTGCGGGGAAGAAACTTCAACTGTTGCGTGTTAGTAAAGGGAGGGGACATTAGGGATGGGTGAAAAATGTCTAACATTTAGTTTAGGGGCCGTTCTCCTCCTCCTCCTCCTCCTCCTCCTCCTCCTCCTCCTCCTCCTCCTCCCCCCTCCTCCTCCCCCCTCCTCCTCCCCCCTCCTCCTTCTATTCTTCTTCTTCTTCTTCTTCTTCTTCTTCTTCTTCTTCTTCTTCTTCTTCTTCTTCTTCTTCTTCTTCTTCTTCTTCGAGTAGGAAAGATTTCTTTGGCTCTCAGTTTCAGAGGATTCAATTCATGGTTGACTGACTTCCGTGTTTGGGCCCTGAGATGAGGCAGTACATCATGGTGCAGGGAGCATGTGGAGGAGGAGGCTGCTCATCTCATGGCAGCCAGGAAGCCAAGGTTTACATTCATGGTTTCTGGAAATTTCCCTCTCTCTTAATCTGTGATAACAGACCCTTGCAGAGACACCTTCTTCTGCGTGGTGTCATCCTTATTGACAGCTGCCATTTCCAAATCCACACCAGCCTTCCCAGCCATCTTGTGAAGGACAGTGGTGCAATCCAGAGGAGTGGTATCCCCAGCATTGCTGCCGAGGCACCCGTCTTTTTGGTGAATATCTTCCATACAAAGAACCATAGTCTGTCCAGAGTCGGGAACATGCGCAAGTGAGGCAATTTTACTTTTGCAGCAGTTAGCAGGCACGCAGTTCCCTCTGACAGGTAATCAACACACAAATGACCAAGCTTCTCTCCGTAGGAGCTGAGGAATGGCCACGGTCAACTTCTTAGACTCTTCCTTCTTAACTTCAAGTATAGGGTCCCAGTGTCAGGTCAACTGTGGGCTCCCTAGGTTCAGGTCACTGTAACCTGATTGAGGCCTCATATGTAGGGATCATTGGCTCGTCACTGGGGTGCACTCTACTCTTCCACTCAAGATCCAGTTTGAGGGCCTTTTATGAAAAAAAAATGTAGTCTTGGACTTGGGAATTTGAGTTCTTAGCAGTGGGCAGTGCCAGGTGGGGGAACTGTGTCCTCATAACAACAGTGGTGTGAGCAATAATAATACCAGATGCTTCCAGAGTCCTTGATGTGCCAGGCATACTGCTAAGCATTACCTCTTCCTCTCAAGACAGAACAGAATATCAGCTTCCCAAGAGCAAAGAATTATTTTTTTTTTACTGTGGGCATTGTACTTTTTTATTTTTTTGCCTTTAAAATTTTGTTTTTGTTGTTTGTATTTTTTTTTGGTTGAACAAAGTGTATTCACACCATTTGTGTCTTTGTACATGTACTTAGAATAATGATGTCCATCTCATGCCACCATCTTTTTTACCCCCATGCCCCCTCCTTTCCCCTCCCACCCCCCCCCCGCCCTATCTAGAGTTCGTCTATTCCTCCCATGCTTCTCCTCCCTACCCCACTATGAATCAGCCTCCTTATATTAGAGAAAACATTTGGCATTTGGCTTTTTGGGATTGGCTAACTTCACTTAGCATTATATTCTCCAACTCCATCTATTTACCTGCAAATGCCATGATTTTATTCTCTTTTATTGCTGAGTAATATTCCATTATGTATATATGCCATATTTTCTTTATCTATTCATTTACTGAAGGGCATCTAGGTTGGTTCCAGTTTTGCTATTGTGAATTGAGCTGCTATAAACATTGATGTGGCTGTGTCCCTGTAGTATGCTGTTTTTAGGTCCTTTGGGTATAAACCGAGGAGTGGGATATCCGGTCCAGATGGTGGTTCCATTCCCAGCTTTCCAAAGAATCTCCATACTGCTTTCCATATTGGCTGTACCAATTTGCAGTTACATCAGCAGTGTATGAGTGTTCTTTTTCCCCACATTGTTGCCAACAGTTGTTGTTGTTGTTTGTGTTCCTAATAGCTGCCATTCTGACTAGAGTGAGATGTAATCTTAGAGTGGTTTTGATTTACATTTCTCTAAATGCTAGAGATGTTGAAATCTTTTTCAGATATTTGTTGATTGATTCTATATCCTCTTCTTAGAAGTGTCTGTTCAGTTTCTTTGTCCATTTATTGATTGGGCTATTTGTGTGTGTGTGTGTGTGTGTGTGTTTGTTTGTTTGTTGTTGTTGTTGTTTTGGTGTTTAGCTTTTTGAGTTCTTTATATACCCGAGAAATTAGTACTCTATCTGATGTGCAAGTGGTGAAAATTTGCTCCCAAGATGTAGGCTGTATATTCACCTTACTGATTGTTTCTTTTGCTGAGAAGAAGCTTTTTATTTGACTCCATCCCATTTATTGATTCTTGATTTTAATTCTTATACTGTAGGAGTCTAATTAAGGAAGCTGGGGTCTAATCCAACATGATAGAGATTTTCTTCTAATAGGCACAGTGTCTTTGGTTTAATACCTAGATCTTTTATCCACTTTGAGTTGAGTTTTTTGTCTGGTGAGAGATAGGGGTTTAATTTCATTTTGTTGCATATGGATTTCCAGTTTTCCCAGCAACATTTGTTGAAGAGGCTATCTTTTCTCCAATGTACATTTTTGGCTCCTTTGTCTAATATAAGATAACTGTAATTATGTGGGTTAGACTCTGTGTTCTCTGTTCTGTACCATTGGTCTTCCAGTCTATTTTGGTGTCAATACTATGCTGTTTTTGTTACTATTGCTCTGTGGGATAGTTTAAGGTCTGGTATAGTGATGCCACCTAAGAGCAAAGAATTTTGATTGTGTTGCTTCTTGTATCTCAAGATACCTAGAAGGTTGCTTGGTTTTCTCGAAGATAGTTGACACTCAATAAGCTTGTCAAATAAACTCATTGACTGTCATTACTATCCTCATTGTGTAGGTGGGAAGGGATGTCAAGTAACTTGCCTGCAGCTAAGACGTGATAAAGCAAAGATGATATTGTTCAGAACATCAAATAACAAAGACCACAATATTAATCACTACCTATTTTGAAGTATTAGAGAAAACAAAAATGGTCAGAGAATCGTAAGGTACAACATTGTATCCAAAGGGAACTTGCTAGCTTAACTCTAACATAGCTTTGACACTCATCCCTTGTCTTCATGCCACACGGTGATGCCCTCAGGATATTGAGGAGAGGTAGAAAGGAAGAATTGTATCAATACATATTCATTAGTTTATTTGTGATGAAAAAAAATAAATGAATGGGAAAATTATTGATTATATTGATAATTCTGGGAGTAATCAAGAGAAAATGTTTATCTGCTCACTTTTAAGAACCAGGGGAAACTTATCATATTCATATTAATTACAAAATAAAGACTGCTACAGGTTTGACTAGTCACCAACTTGTATATATCAAGAGAGGAAGACATGTAGACATAAGTGAATACTGGTTTCTAAGTAACCATTTCCCTCAAAGATTTAGTTCATTGTAACTGAACAATGTAGGTCAGCGACAATTTCACTCTCCTAAGAGACCCTTGCAGATATTGAATTAAGAAGTTATGTCATCAGCCAATAGAACATTTCACTTCTTCCCTATATGGATGCCTCTCATTTTTTTCTTGCTTTGGCTCAATGTGAGTACGATTTGAACTCAGGCAATCTATCCCAGACTTACTGACTCCATTCTCCTCTCCTCCACTGTCTTTGACCATAAAATGATGATATTGCGTTTGGAATTGAATGGAGGATGAGATACTATGTCTTATCCTTTTAGTTAGACTTGAGTCCATTTGACTACACAGCAATGTACTTGCCCAGGGAGATAGAGGTTTAATTATGGACAAACTCAGTATTTCATTTAAAAATCCCAAGAAATAAAGATGCAGTCACTGCCTTGTAGTGTCAATCACACAAAATCTCACTGACACCTTATAGCTTCCCAAAGAGGGAGGCAGCATTGACTCTCCATGACACTCAGCTGGGATATGGCAGATTCATGGTTTGAATCCATGACTTTCTGTCCTCAAAGGGCTTGCTTGTCGTGGTCATGCCATGCCATCATGGGATGGAAAAAGAGACACTGAGAATACAGAATAAGTGTCTTAAACTATTAGTGATGGCCTCATGTTTTTTTGAACCTGGGGTAGAAGAGAAGGAACAAGAAATAGGTAGAAAGGAGACATAAAGGAGGGACAAGAACAATATTTTGATTGAGAATTTCCACATACTTTTCCAGGCCTGTCACTCCCTCTCCATGTCAGTCTGTTTTCCAGGTCTGCTATTCCCAAATACATGGGGAATCTGTAAATCTACCTGTGCAAAATCAGATTAAGCAAAGAGAGATATGGTATCTTAAGGAACCTATAATTTAAGGGACTTTTCAGTGCTACTGATCAGATAATAAAGACTATGTCAGCCTAAGGATCTGAGGATTGACCAAAACTGCCAGAAACCATCCTGAGATTACTGGACTGATAGCATCCCTACATACTTTCCCCTACCCACCCCTCATCATGTTTCCTTTAAAAGAAGAGCCAGGAACCCCCCAAAACATGTCTCTCACTCTCAAGATAACCCATATTCTCCCTGAATGTGTATTCCTTGCTTTACCCCAAAGGCATCTCTCTCTTGAGAGTGTCTGCATTCTCCCTGATTATATATCTGCTTTTCTGAGTAAAGATCTGTCTAAACCTTTGACTAGCACATGCCGAAATTCTTTCCAACACGCATGCCAAGGACCCTGCTGGTTCTGAGTCAAGTTTCCCCATCTCTCCAGGAACTCTTTGGACACTTCACATGAGACACCACATCTCCCATGACAAACCCAGGCCAAATCCTTAGCTAAATGGATACTTCTACTTATTTTTTCCAATATATATCGATTGAATACTTACCATGGTCCTGGGAAGTAACTATGTCAAGCTTGAAAGCGTGATCCCTTTTAATCTTCCAGAACAACTTTGGGACACGACCTAGGTTACACTGGGTCACACCAACCTTGACCTGATGGGATTTACTCATTTGACTTTGACCTGATGGGATGTACTCGTTTGACTTTAGGATGCGTCATCAATGTCAACTTTAAATTAGTTAAATTAAGGTAAATGTTTCAAGTTCCAAGAATGAAAAGGAATAAAGCATTTTGGATTTACTTTTTCTAGTGGTTACATTGAGATCATAAGGCTTATTGCAATATGGATGAGCAAAGATGATGGTTTAGTCCAGTTGGGTCACTCTAACAAAATATCACAGACTGAGTAATGTAGAACCAATAGAAATATATTTCTCATGTTCTAGAGGCTGAGAAGCCCAAGATCAAGATTCTGACAAATCTCTTGGCCTGGTATACCAGGTGCAAACTCACTCTCGGTGACTAAAATGATGCTTCATTGCCGTGTCCTCCCATGGTAGACGGTGTGAGGGCAAAAGGCACAAAGGCTGAGTGAAGTCTCTTTCATGAAGACATTGATCCTGCTCACCACAGAAGCGTCCTTAAGAACTGATCTTGTCCTAAACCCCCAATTTCTTAATATTATTGCATTGGGGATTAGGTCTCATCATGAATTTGGAAAGGACGAAATGTTGTAACCACAGCAATTAACTTCACAAATATTTTACCACACGTGGTCCTCATCGTCCTACACTTTAAATAACTTTTTGAGCTCTAGAAAATAAGTTTTCATGCATTTCAGAAGGAATGAATGCAGAAAATTCTGGATACAGGAGTTTATAACTTGGACCCAAATTTAAAAGATAAGATAATGTCAATCAAATCCGACCAACATTACTGAACTATGATGGTCAAGGCCATGATTGGAAAAAAAGTGCCCCTTCTCCCCTACTATTATTTCCTGAGCTTCGTTTCTTTATTAGTTTTTTTATTTTTTTAATCTACTTGGACAACAGCATGCAAATTTAGGGAAGAGAATCAATAAAATCTTGCCAGAACAAATGCTTATAGTTTACTAACTTCCCCCATGACCCTAAGTAGCATTATTCTAAAGTTGCTTCCTGTTGCAATCTGAGCTCTGCTGTCTCTGGAGTGATCCCTGGGGCTGAGAAGACCATCAAGATCTGTAGCATCTCAACCACCTCCCGCCTACAGACCGGCCTGATTAATCCCAATTGAGTCTGCGGAGAGCACACAAATATAAACTATTCATTTATTTCCAATCGGCGGGCGCCGTGGGGGAAGTTATCACATATAATCTAGTGTTAGTCTATCCACTGCATCATAAAAATTAATTTGTCTAATTAATGACATTAGTACTTTTATACATGCATAATTCATATTAATTGATAGGTCTGCCTAAAAAGAATACCTTTTGGAAGAAAAATGATCCCATTAGCACAAGTTTAATCCAAATCAGGGCTGACAAAGCATAGGGCCTTCAAGGCGTATCTTCAGCTTTGTTAATTGTCATAAGCATTCTAAATTGATTATTCTTACATTAGCATGAGACGTTTCATTCATCAACGCTTTGCTGGAAAGGAAATTTGTCTAATGGATTTGGGTAGCTCAACTAAATAAGTAGTATTTTTTTTTCCCAGGGTAGCTTGAGGGGCATTTGAAGCATATTAATTCACTAATACTGGAGGGAAGAAAAATTAGCAGTGGAAATATATAGAAATATCATACAAAATTAGATTTCTGACACTGAATAATTTTTGTGATATCTACTTCAATGATAATTGAGTGAACAGGCCGGCGCTTTTATTGCTTTTCTGTTTTGCAAGCTCCATGATAAACAGCTAATGTTAATATTTCTTATGAGTTATGTTCCTGCACCTGGTAGGGCCACAGGGGTATGAGGGAGGATGAATGAGATGAATGGGCATTTTGGGGGAGACTGCTAGGAGGTGGGGATCGCACAAGAACTGACATAGCATCAGGCACCTTGGACTTCTGGGAAGACCATTGCTATGGGCGTATTCAGCCCGTGAAGCCACAGAAAGACCATGAACATAGATGTGACTGTGTCCCTGTTCAGATAGCCTAGAGATTTACAAATACACGAAATTATGGGCTGCCTGTTTGCTTCCTGTTTGGAGTCATCAGATAATTATTTTCACTGGCCAAGATCACAATTATTAGTTGATGGCCAAAAAATTTACACAAAGCTTGATGAGACCCCAGGGAAGCAAGAAGTTGACAATGAAATGGCCTGATAGTTAGGATCTTAGTATGTGTGGGAAGTTGTCCACTGTGGTCTCTTACTTGGATTATCTCCTTCTCCTGTTCCTCCTCCTTCCCCTTCTTCACACCACAATAGATTTGAAGTATTTCCAATACTTTAGACTCTCCTGGTCAGGAGAATCCACTGACCTGCTACAAAGAAACACTGTGACCTTGGCAGGTGACTTAATGTCTTTGAACGTCATTTGCTTTTAACACGGGCATTGGCCACAACAGTTTTGATGTGCTGTTGTTTTAGTGGCCATTTGAATGTGGTAAGGCACACAAAGAAGGTGCTGTGTCTGGCTTGTGACAATTGTTTGATTATTAAATAGATTATATCGGTTGTTGTTTGATCTAAATGGAGGAAAGGGTAGGCTTTATTGTGTTCCCACTCCTTTTTAAAATTCCCTTTTTTTTTTCTTTTCTAGAGGATTTTTGACTCTACATGACATTTTGAAAAATAAATCCTAATCTTCTATGTTTCATAGTGGACTCTTCTGGTCACCTGGTCCTCAAATAAATCTTAGGCAGGAAATAGTGCTAACAGTCTTCAATCTACCTTTCAAAACACTGCCCCAATAGCTGTCCACAGTGTATCACTGACTTCAAAACTCCTGTGCTTTTATCCAAAGAGCAAGCTTAGTGGAATAGATTTGGCTCAGATTTTAGACTTCAATGAACATGAATTGGAAACCTCTCATTCATTCATTCGTTCATTCAGTAAATATTGAGTACTTTCTCTGTACCAGACACTGCACTGGGATCTGGGAATATTGCAAGAATAAAGAAGACAAAAGCCATGCACCCAGGGAGTTGACATATTAGTAAAACAGACTGACAGTTCATTGAATGTGTTAGTCAGCTTTGTGCTCCTGTAAGAAAATACTTGAGATAAACAACTTAAAAAGAGGAAAGTTTTATACTGGCACCTAGTTTGGAGTTTTCAGTCCGTGCTTGGTTGGCCCCATTGCGTTGGGCCTGTGGTGTCAGAAGAGGGTGGCAGAAGAAATCCATTTATCTCATGTGCAGAAGCAAAAGAAAGAGGAAGAGAAAGAGACTGAGGTTCCACAATCTCCTACAAGGATACACAGGGATATAAAACCTCCCACTAGTCCCCACCTCTTAAAGGTTGTTATGGTTTAGATATGAGGTGTCCCTCCAAAGCTCATGGGTGAGACAATAAGGAATTTTAGAGGTGAAATAATTGGGCAATGAGATCCTTAACCTAATTAATGCATTAATCCACTTGAATGGATTAACTTGGTGGTTATTGTGGGTGGGTGGGTGGTGGGTAGGGTGTGGCTGGAGGAAGTAGGTCACTAGGTGTGTGCATTTAGTGAGGAGCTCTCTCTCTCTCTCTCTCTCTCTCTCTCTCTCTCTCTCTCTCTCTCTCTCTCCTTCTCTCCCTGTCTCCCCTTTCTGATTACCACGTCCTGAGCTATTCTTCTCCACACACTTCCGCCATTTTGTTCTGCCTCACCTCAGACACAGAGCACTAGAGTCAACGGCCTATAGACTGAGGCATCTGAAACCACGAGCACCAAATAACCTTTTTCTCCTTTAAAATTGCTTTTGTCAAGTCTTTTTCTCACAGCAGGGAAAAAAACAAACCAACCAACCCTGACCCAAACAAAGATTCTACAGCCTTTTATAGCACCATGGACAGAGAACCCTGCCTTTAGACATGATCTTTGGGGATATTCGAGATCCCAACGACAGTAGACATAAAGAAGAACACTTCAGAAAGAGAAGGGCCAGAAAGAGAAGAAGACTAGGTAACATAGGGTAGAGCAGCTGGTGGGTAGAGAGTCGGGGAGATTACTTCAGAAAGGACGGACAGACGAAGGCTCTCATGGGAAACCAGAGCCACGAGAAGGAGCCGTCCTTTCAGGGGGAGGGAACATCAGTGAGGGGACTCCACAGCAGGAAAGACCTGGGCCCTCAGAAGCACAGGAAGGGTCGTGTGTGAGTGCAGAACAGTCATTCAGTGAAAAAGAGACAGGTAAGGAGCCTCAAGATAGGCAGGAACCCGGATGGAGAGCTCTCTCTCTCCCACTTCCCAACTTGGGCCAAGTTTGTAAACTTCTTTAAAGTAATAATGGCTGCTTCCTTACGAGGTTCTCTTGACAAACAAACCAGACATCTCTAGGTGACTGATAAATCTAGACTCACAGAATGTGAACTAGCATGGATCAGGGAGGGCTCTGGAGATGGGAGTGGGAAAGCCGAGCTCTGCCCCTCAGGGAGCGTCCTCTGGTGACAAGACATTGATATATTTTGTTGAGGTTGAATCGTCCTCACCTAACTGATTTTGGTTTCTGCACAGCAATCAGGGAGTCAGCTTCCTATTTCTTTCAAGTAAGGGGAAACCCTCTTTATCTGATGGGCGTCCTCCTCCATAAGATCACTGGAGCCTGGGACAGGAAATGGGGGACAGAAAGAAGCCCACTGGGATGCAGAGCTGCTGCATGATCTCCTTCTCGCCTCTGCGTCAGGTTGGTTCATCTTCCAGCGCTGTGGAGGCCCTCAGGGCTGTCTTCAGTGAAGACTTCTGGAAGGTTCCACACCCACACTAAGATATGCTTCAGAACAGTCCTTTCTTCCCCACGCTCCGATCCCTGTGTTCCAATAGCTATTGATTTTTTTTTCAATTCCTTCACTAAAGCTCTCTGGGAAGGCGTCGAGTTTCAGCAGAAACGAAACATTTCCTAAAGTTGTTCATTTCGGTTTCCAGTAGACAGAAATTTGGAAAAGATAGAGATATTACATATCCCACAACTAAAATATACCAGATGCGTAGCAGCTTCATTCTGGTTTTGGACATGTAATATTCTCTCTTCCTAAATGTAATTTAATATTGCTTTCAACCTGGAACGCGATACTCTAATTATACCAGACATAAACCATACTACTCCCCAAATATAAATTTATACATACACTAATGGAAGGGGCCAGAACAAATGTTCTGCGTTAGATATTCTAAATGTGAAAAAATGAGGTTCGCAAGGATACGTTTAATAGCTATTGGGAGAATGCTTACAATAATTGGTTATTGTTGAAAGGAAATGTCAGATATCATTATTGACATTTACAATTTTAATTAGCTTGATCCCTGAGTCCAATATTTTATATTGTCCCTTTTTCAAATTTCCTTTTTCTTTTTTTCTGGAAGAAATAAACCTAATAGACTTTCACAGTTATTTAAGGAAATGTTATTAAAACCCACAATCCTACGATATACTAATACTTTAATGGATAAAGAATATGGGTCATTTTTCATGTTAAAACACAGCTCCGAAAGGAGATCCTTTGCCCATTTCCCACAGAGACTGAGTAGCAAACTGCAGGATTTACTCACAGCTCAGTAACAGCTCAGTGTGGGTGGAGGTCTCCTGTGGTTTTGGATCTTTGGATCTTTGTGCCATATATGCCCCATCCCTCCTCTGTTATTTGAAGGAACAGAATGGAACAGGGAGGGCTCTGGAGATTCAGAGTGGGAAAGCTGAGCTCTAGGCGATGTGTGGCTCTAAACCATCAAAGGCACGTTATCTTTCTTCCAGATTCTTCCAGAAGTAGAAGATTCTCACTCACTACATAGTTTTTTGTTTTTTTTTTTTTTTTGTTTTGTTTTTTGTACTGGTGATTGAACTCAGGGCCACTCCACTACTGAACCACATCCCCAGCCTATTTCGAATTTTATTTAGAGACAGGGTGTTGCTGAGTTGCTTAGCACCTCGCCATTGCTGAGGCTGGCTTTGAACTTGCAATTCTCCTGCCTCCGTCTCCCAAGCTGTTGGGATTACAGGGCGTATGCCACCACGCCTGGCTCTAGATGTTTTTGATGGCATTCTACACATGCCATTTCACTCTATGAGGTGTTTTATAAAATCAAAATATTCATAACCATCTCTCGTCACCCCTGCATGGAGAATTTTGCAAATGATGTCTAAACTCGGCTTCTCTTAATCTCTAATCCTCCTGACTCACAAACTTCAAGAGCTCTGCAGGTAACTCTTTCCTTGGGCAAACATAATTTGGAACATAAGTGAGTGGTCAAAGAATGTTTAATTATGTCTAGTTGTCCCTTGGTATCCAGGGGGAATTGGTTCCAGGACGTACCCTGCAGACACAAAAATCTGTAGTTGCTCAAATTCCTTACATAAAATGGCACAGTGTTTGCATATAGTCTATGCACGACCTCCAATATATTTTAAATAATTTCCAGATTACACATAATACCAAACAATGGAAATGCTATGAAAATAGTTGTTGCACTGCATTATCTAGGGAATGATGGCGAAAAACAAAGTCTGCATATATTCAGTACAGACAAAAATGTTTTTGAACATTTTCAATCTGTGGTTGAATGAATCCAAGGATGTGTAACACAAATATACAGAGGGCCTACTACACCCACTCACTCACACATATGAAGTCAAGTACACACACACGCGCACACACACACACGTATACATATGTATTCACGCACAATAGAGGATGTACACCATATACCTGAATACATCATTGGAATAGAATGATATGTGGAATTGGTTGTGGGGGTGGGTACTGGGAATTGAACTCAGGGGCACTCGACCACTGAGCCCCATCCCCAGCCTATTTTGTATTTTATTTAGAGACAGGGTCTCACTGAGTTGCTTAGTGCCTCGCTTTTACTGAGGCTGGCTTTGAACTCGCTTTCCTCCTACCTCAGCCTCCAGAGAGGCTGGGCACCACTGTGTCCAGCCGTAGGTGGAATTTTAAGTACAACATCCTGAAGCCAGACAGAAAAGCTTATGAATCACTCTTGCTTGGGGATTGTCTGAGTTTGGGCATAGCTGGGCCTCTATGTGCTGGTGCTTAAGGATGATATAACTAATGGGAACCCCATAGTCTCACCTGCAATGTTTGTGGTGCTCTGGGAAAGGGAACAAAGGAAGCCCAGAGATCATATACGTGTGAATATGTAAAATCACCACGCAAACTAGGGAACTGTTGCATATTTCTTTTCCTTGACAAGGACACATCTCTCTTCCTCAGAGGTGCCCAGTGGAAGGTGCTGCCCCCTAGAGGCAGCCTCCAGCCCTGGCCTGTGGAAGTCCACCTGCCTTCTCTCCCAGCGCCAGCTTCTGCCCACATTACGGGGAACATTTGGCTTGTGAGTGCAGACAACAAAGTCTGCTTTTCTAACTTGTTTTTCTTTCATCAGAGAGCCACCCCTTGGCTCTGTCTCTGGCTTAAGGCTGGGCACTCTGGGTGGTACCGTCATCCTCAGGAACAGACCCCAGGGCCCAGAATTGAGGGAGCAGCCCAGGCTGACAGATCAGGGACCATCAGGGTCCTGGGTGTATGGAATGTGGTCTAGGAGGAGTCCAGGGCTCTGATTAGGCCCAGCCCCTTGCGCTGGGTGGCATTTTGTCAGCGGTGGCCTGGCTGCAGAGGGAGCTAAGGGTTCTATCTCAAGCAGCCCTGCATGGCTACACCCATCATGGGGTCTTCATAGTTCCTCCCCCCCAAATAGGTGACCTTAAAAATTAGAGATGAGTCTAGGTTTGTCTATTTGTCAGATTATCCAGTAAGCAGGTGTATCTTCCCACTGTCCTTCAACGGGGCCTGATAGTGCACCTGGGATCCATTCATTTGCTGCATCAGCATCACTCCCTCCCCATGCTTTATCCTCATACGAGAAGCAAGTGTTTGGTAAACTTCTCCTGCAGCCACCAGGTCATCCTGAGCTCCCAGGAGGAAGCATTGGGCACAGTAGGGCTGCAGGCACGTCGGAGGCCTGGGAGCAGAGCCCCAGTGCTGCCAGTCTGGGGAGGGCCAGGCTCTGGGCAGTGGGGCCTTAATTGTTGAAGCAGGGAAATGTCACAGACGTGCTGGGTGGAATATTTGGGTGGAACCCTGTCTCAAGAAGGGCTGGCACTAGTAGATTACCCACTGAATGTCCTCCGAAACTCGTGGGTCAACATTTAGTACTCACCGTGGTGGTGTCATGGGTGGGGTCTTTTCAGAAGTGACTGAAGCATGAAGGCCCCACCCTCGTGAAGGGCTTCGTGACTTATGGAAGGGCTGGAGGGAGCTACCTGAGGCTCTTTTAACTCCTAGGCTCGTTTGTTACGTGGGACACAGTCTTCATCCCATGCAGAAGACAGAATCACAAAATGCCATCATGGAAGTGGAGATCATGCCCTCCCCAGACATCCATCCTGCCAGGGTCTTGACCTTGAAGTTCTCAGCCTCCAGAACCAGGAGTAATATATGTGCTTATGGCTGGATGTGGTGGCACACGCCTGTAATCCCAGTAGTTCAGGAGGCTGAGGCAAGAGGATCATGAGTTCAAGGCCAGCCTCAGCAACTTAGAGAGACCCTGTGAAACTTAGCCAGACCCTGTCTCAAAATAAAAATAAATAAATAAATAAAAACGACTGGGGATGTGGGTCAGTGGTAGAGCACCCCTAGATTCAATTCCTAGTTCAAAAAAAAAAATGAGTGTGCTTATAATCTAATTACCCAGTCTGTGATCATTTGTTATAGCAGCACGAAGGGATTAAGCCACCATCCCCAACCCCTGCTTTTCTGGTATGTCTGAATGAGGTAGACACTTAGGAAAGTCTTTTGCCAAACGACCTGAAAGGGCTTTATGGGAGAGCAGGTCTGTGGACCACTGCATGGGCTGGGCAGACCTGCCTTCCTCCCTGGCTTTGATTTACAGGGTCTCCTCCTGGTTTGCTGTTTCCTGGGCACGTGGGCCTCCTCCCCACAGCGCACACCTGCCCCCAGCACCTTTGCACACACATTCTTTCCTCTGAAGTGACCTCTCCAGATACGTCTGGCCTACCTCCCTTATTTCACCATCGCCTTCCGACTCCCATCCACCCTTCAGTCTGAATTTGACAGCAACTTTCTGCGGGGACCCTTCTACTTATCCCCCTTGTTGCGTGAGGACCCCTGTAATGTCCGGATGGCACAGCGCTCATCCGGAACATCCACGTGGCAGCGCGTCAGACGTTCATGTTGGTTTGATTAATTCTTCCATTTGTTTGAAGTCTGTGTGGCCCAGACAGTCAGAACAATGTGTGGGGGGGTCACTGCTCATGGCTGCTCTGTCAGTGCTTGCAGGGTAGGGACCCCACACCTCCATGTTGACTCAAGGGCTGGCTGTCAGTGGAGAAAATTCTTTGGCAAAAGGTTGGTACAGAATGGAAGAAAGAAATGTCTTTGGTCTAGGAGTTAAGAATCCTGGGCCTTTGTCCTAGCTCTGAAGATAATTTCTCGAGTGACTTTGAAGAAGTCATAAGAAAAACAACAACAACAAAAAAAAGCGGAGCCAGGTGTGGTGCTGCACACCTGTGATCCCAGCGGCTTGGGAGGCTGAGGCAGGAGGATCGTGAGTTCAAAGCCAGCCTCAGCAAAAGCGAGGCACTAAGCAACTCAGTGAGACCCTGTCTCTAAATCAAATACAGAATAGGGCTGGGGATGTGGCTCAGTGGTAGAGCACGTGTCCAGCATATTTGGGGCTCTGGGTTTAACTGCACCCCAAATATATATATATATAAATTATTTCAAAATTTTTAATAATATGGCCATGAAGGACAAGAGAAAAGAACTGTATGGTTCTTTATATAAAATTGCTGATCCTTCAGCTTTTAAAAATACCAACCAAAGTGGCAATTCCATAAGGTTTGAGCTAATTGAGTTCAAGTCTCTCTGGGTTTTGTTAGGGGGTCATGGAGTTTCCTCTACAAACTGGGGTCCCAACCTGGAGGAGTTTCCTTCCCAGGTGGTTGGGCCAGATCATGGAGAGAACGTGGCACATGGCCATCTGGACCTCCCCAGTCCTGATGGTGAAGGCGGTGGGCTGTGCTGACTGCTGACCCGGATCCCATCTCTCACCCCCAGTCACAAACCCCAAGTCTTTGCTTGGAACATGCTTCGGAAAGATTATCTTTCTCCGTGTTTTCACGCCTGCCCCTCGGCCTTTGTGAAGCAATTTTCAGAGAAACGATAGTCTGCCACCAAATAAGAGTTTACTAAGAATAAAAATTGAATTCTGTCTGCCTGTTGACAACCTGATTGATCTGGGGGCTCTCGTGACCGAATCCTCTCCTAAGCACATTCTCATTTATCATGTGTGAGATTGTTTCAAAATCAATAGCAGTCCTGCATAGACGAGTGTCGGCTGGGGACCCGTCAGGGCCCACAGCCTTCCCTGGAATGTGCTAATTCTTTTGACAGAATTATTTCAACAGTTGAATCCTCCTATGTCCGTTATCCCCATACTTACACTAGAGTCCTTGGCTGGGGTCATCATTTTTAATATCCTTCCTGTAAGGGTTGAGTTTGGAGGGGCTTGCCCTTTGCAATCATGAGGTTCATTTCTTGCCTTTGTTTTTCTTTCTCAAAAATCTGTATCTGAGAGCTAGGTTCTATTTTAGAATCCCATTTGGGTGCATCAGGACAAAGTCTCAATACAACTTGCAACAAGGACATACCATAGAGGTGTAGGAGTAAGAAAACCTGGCTTCGCGGCAGAGACTAGCTGTGTGGCTTTAGTGAATTTCTTTCCCTCTCTGAGCCTCATTTTAAGAAATTGGGTCAAATGAAGTCTTAAGCCCATTCTGTGTTGAACAGACTGTTCACGAAAGAAACTGCAAACTGAAATTTCGTGGATACAATTCAGCCTGTAAATTGAGTTTTGTTTGTCCCCTGAAGTATCTATTTTGTTTTCTTAATTTGATTCAGCTCTTTCTTCTACTTTATTTTTAAAATTAGTTTGCTAATGTTGTAAGTTTGTGCACAGTACAATTCACTCTTTTGGGTGTGCTGTTCTGAGCTCTGAGACAGGCATGGGCTCTTGTAAGCACTGCAGACAGAATAGCAATTTCAGTATCCCAAGAAATTCTTTTATGGTGTCCTCCTCTTCCCACAACTCCTAAACCCAAACAACCATTGGAAACTCCTTCATTTCTATAGTTTTGCCTTTTTCTGGCTTTGAGATAAATGAACTATATTGTACTCAGATTAATGCATTAAAGATGAATCATGTTGTGCTATCAACTCTTTCTTCCTTTTGACTGGTCAGTAATATTCCATTGTATGGGTGTACCATAAGTTTGCCCATTTGTCCACCAAAGGACATTCAGGCTGTTTCTAACTTTTGACGATTGCTATAATATGACCATATCCTCTCCAGAATTCAGATACTGTTAATGTGACAGTATTAAGAGGTGGAACTTTTGAGACTTGACTGGGTCTTTAGGGTTCCTGGTTCATGAATGGGAGTACCTCCTTTTAAAACCACTTCTGGCTGCATTTGTCCCCTTTGCCCTTTCACATTCTGCCCAGTGAAGACACAGTGACAAGGCGCCATCTTGGAAACAGAGAAGACTTCACCAGGTGCTAAATTGCTGGGTATCTTTGCCTTGGACTTACAAGCCTCCAGAACAATGAGAAGAGAAATTTCTGATTTTCTGTTATTTAAAAATTACCAGTCTTAGGTATTCTGATATAGCAACAGAAAAGGACTAATATAATAATTATGAATAATGCTGCTATAAACATTTGAGTATAGGTTTTTGAATGAACATGATTCTTCATTGCTCTAGCATAAATATCCAGAAACGTATTTCTGAGTCATATAGTAAGCATGTGTGTTTAATTTTTTAAGGAACCACCATTATGTTTTCCATAATGACTTGTCCATTTGACACTCCGACCAGCAATGTGTAAGAGTCCCTGTCTCTGTCTCCTCTCGATGCTTGATATTCTCATCATTTTGAAAATGTTTTAACTTTTCTAATAGATGTAAAGCAGGATCTTATAATTTTGACTTGAATTATTCTAATGAGAAGTGATGTTGAATACCTTTTCACATATCCATTTGGTATCATGTATCCTCTTTGGTATAATGTTTGTTCAAATTTTTTGCTTGCTTTTGAAATTGGTTGGTTGTTTTCTTTGTCATATTTTGAGAGTTCTCTGTGTGTTTTGGATACATGTCCCTGTGGCACATGTGATTCATGAATACATTTTCCCAACACATAATTTGTCCTTTTATTTTCTCAATCATGTTTTTCACAGGAAAGAAGTGTTTACTTTTGATAGTCTATATTTTTTTTCCTTTTAACATTTTTTTAATGTTTTGTGGTTTTGATATTGCATCAAAGAAATCTCTGTCTAAACCGAAGTCACCAAGATTCGGTTTTGTGTTTTGTTATATATTATATTACAGATTGAGCATTCTTTTTTTTTGAGGGGGGAGTGGGTACTGGGAATTGAACTCAGGGGCACTCGGCCACTGAGCCATATCCCCAGCCCTATTTTGTATTTTATTTAGAGACAGGGTCTCACTGAGTTGCTGAGCGCCTCACCTCTGCTGAGGCTGACTTTGAACTCATGATCCTCCTGCCTCAGCTGAGCCATTGGGATTACAGGTGTGCACCACTGCACCAGGCAGGTTGAGCATTCTTAATCTGAAAATCTAAAATGTTCCAAAACCCCCAACTTTTGAGCACTGACGTCATGCCTCAAGAAGATATTTCCACAAGTGATGAAGTTGTGCTAAAAACATTCTGTGGACTTTCTTTCAGGCCATATGTATGAGGTGTGTGTGAAACTTAAGTGAGTTTTGTGTTTAGACTTAAGTTTCCCCCAATGTATCTCATTATGTATATCTAGATATTTCAAAATCTGAAAAAAATCCCAAATCTCAAATACATTTGGACCCAAGCATTCTGAATAAGGGATATTCAACCAATACAGGTATTGTGTTTTATATTTGAACATGTGATCCATTTTCAGTTAAATTCTTATCTAATATGAGGTGTGAGTTAAGGTTCTCTCTCTCTCTCTCTCTCTCTTTCTTTCTTCTTTCTCTTTCCATATGTATGTCCTATTTCATCAGCACTATTAGTTGGAAAGATTCTTTTTTTCTTCATTGAGTTGTCAAAAATTCAAAAATAAGTGCACATTATCTGCATGCATCTATTTCTGATTTTCTACTCTATCCCATTGACTTATGTATCTTTTCTTTTTTTAACCAACACCACGCTATCTCAGCTACTGTAGCTCTCTGGCGTGTCTTAAAATTGGATAGTGAGTCTTCAACTTTGTTCTTGTTTAAAATTGTTTAGTTCCTTCTCCTTTTCATACATATTCTAGAATCCTTGTGTATGTACAAGGGATATTGCTGGGATTTGGATTGCCATGACTTTAACTCTACCAATCAGTTTGGGCAGAATTGACATCTTAACCTTATCTTAATGATGTACTCCATGGGCACGCTGGGTTTGTTCAATTATTTTTGTTTAGACCTTCTTGATATCATTCAGCATTATGCAGTTGTCCGCATAAAGATTCTGCATTCGTTTTGTTAGGTTTGTACCTATGATTTCACTTGGGGGAGGTACTATGAATGATACTATCTTATAATATTTTATTTTCAGTTGTTTGCTTTCTACCAGTTCATAGGAATGTGATTGATTTCTGTCTGTTGCTCATTTATTCTGCAACTTTGCTCTACTAAAGTGTTGTTAGTTTTCGCAACTTTCTTATAGATTCCTTGCGATTTTCTATGTAGAGATTCATATTATCTGTGCATAGGTATAGTTGTATCTTTTTTTCCAACTTGAATGTCCTTTATTTCTTTTTCTAGACTTACTGAATCTGCTCCAGCATTCAATACAATTGGCTAGGAGTGATGAGGGTTGACATTCTTGATTAGTTCCTGGACTTAAGGAGAAAACATCCAATATCCTGTAGGCTGTAGGGTTTTTTTTTTTTTTTTAATAGATATCTTTTATTAAGTTCTCTTCTGTTCCTAGCTTTCTGTATTTTTCCCCAATGAACTTTGTCAAATGCCTCTTCTGCATCTACTGTTATAATCATATACTGTGATGAATTCCATGATTGATTTTTTGAGGATTGAACCATGCTTTCAATCCTATGACAAACCTCACCTGGTTGTCAATATTTTTTTCTAAAGAATCTTGCAGCTCCCCCATGACACTTCAAATTTTTAGTTTCTCTTTAAAATGGAGAAGACCTGGCAAAACAGAGTCAGAATTCCTGGCCGGTCACAAACTAAAGTTGAATAGAGGCTGCCCTGTTTGCCTTCTGAAAGATCACAGTGAGAAACCAAAGCTCAGAATCATTTTTATTTTTTCTATCATAGCCTATGTACTTTTGGTTTTTTTAAAGCAAAGAAATAATTCTTCATGACCATGTATCCAAAAAAAAAAAAAAAAAGTGGAAAGTAAAAGACAGTGTTGTCTGTTTTAGGGGGAAAAGGTAAGAAAGTGGTCACTCTAGGGGATTCTCAGGTATTTTTCTTACCCCTGCCCAATGCTGTGCCACTTGCCTGCTGTTGGCATTTGAATTCTAAACGAATGTTCCAGACGTCATTCCCTATCTTTGTCCAAGTCACTACCTCATCAGCCTCTGGAGGAGTCCGGAGCTGCTACAAAGGACAATCTGGCCTGCGACTCTTTTCAGGATTTGCAAACTGGATAAATTCAGTGCAAGGAACGTCTCATTCCATTCCCTCTCTACCAAACCCTGAGCAAGACCCCTGTGTCTCAGTTGGATGATCTTCTGTTTCTTCTACTTAGTTTATGTACAATCACTCACCTATTCATTGATCCCATATTAATTCCACAACAATCAGCTTAGGAGAATGAGAAAGAATGATACATTGGTCCCAGTGGGTGCTTTCCCCCAAATAGTCTCTTAAGTCTGCCCCAGGAGCCAGTCCCCCAAACGTGTATTTCTTTGCACCTCTGCCTCGTCCATGTAGCGCCTTCTGACTGGCATGCGTTCTTCCTTTTCCTTTTATGCCCAATGTTATCCACAAATCCCCAGGACCCCGGGCAACCCTCCTGACTCTCCAAGGAAGGCTTAATTTTGTTCACCTTGGGGCCTGAGACCCATTCCTCCCTCTTTCAAAGCCAATCATACTGTCAGCATCTACTGTCTTCAATCATAATACCTAATATTAATTTTAAAGGCTAAAAAATGCACATAATAAATAAAAATGCAGAATTCCTGAAAGGATATCCAGTAAAACGTAAGCCTTCCTCCCAATCCCCTGTACCTTGGTAAATCTCCTTAGAGGAGCCGACGATTCTCAGCCTCTTGCCATTTCTACTCTGAGAAGCACATTTATCCATAAAACTTCTGTACACACATGAAGCTACCACATACACTTTCTCACCTCGCTTCTTTTGTCACTTGAAGTAGATCTTAAAGGATGATATCTTGAAAATGTACCTTGAGGATTGTTCTACAACAGTACATTATTCACTCATTCAAACAATATTTATTAAACATGTACTACATACCTGGCCTTTTATAGCCTGTAGGGATGCAAGCAGACAGAGACACTACACTCATGGAGTGATTCTATTTGTTTTGATTGACAAACAGTCATTTGGGTTGATAATTTTTGATGGAAAAAATCAAAACATTATAAAGCAGAATTATTGGTAGAAATCAATATATATTATGATGTAATATGTTAGAAATCATATATTGTGATATACATGCTTATATGTATATATGATATATATGCATATATATATATGTTATATATATTAATGACCCCTTTCCTTTTAAGTGTAGCATAATGTTGTAAGTATATTTGAGAAGAAACTATCCGGTTTCTCCAACTCTATAGCCAATGCACAATGCTACAAAGATGATCTTTGCAAATATTTTTGCCCATGTGCAAATTTAATCAGAATACAAAAATTTCTTAAAAGTAGTGTTGTTGTATTAGAGGAAAGAATTATCTCTGCACCTATCCATGCCACCTTCCAGATTGAATTTTCTCAAGGTAAGCACTATATCATAGACATCTTTGAATTTCCTGATCCTAGAGGATGTTTTTTGTTTGAACACATAACATCTCACTCAGAACAATGGGAAAAATGGTTTGAACATTTTTTTTTAATGCTCCCAGGAAGCACACCCACATCTCCAGTCCTCCTAACCAATATCCTATACTGTGGTACTTGGCTACCCCTTTGGATCCCAGCTGACATGCTGAGTTTCTTACAGGAATCTAGCTAGAACCAAAATTGAAAAGTCCCTACCAGTAGGTAATAAATATTTTTTTTTTCTCCTCTGCATAGAATGGATACTATGTCCTCATAATGTGCCACCACGAATGTTCACCCCAGAGGACCAAGAAATAAAATTCACATCACACTCTTAAGAACTTTCAAACAGATACTTATCTTCTTTCTAAAGTCCTTTCTTTGGAGTCTCCAAAGTCCATGCATACTCAAGGTCAAGTGAACTAAGAAAATTGGTTTACTCCAAGGGATGTTGAGTGTTTAAAGTTAAAATCAGTCCAGTTTAGGGGGAAAAAAAAAATCCATCCTAGAAAAGACATGATGGATATGTCACAACATAGAGCTCTGATAATATTTTCAGAGGGTGTCAGAACATTTCCAATTATTCATGCTTAGAACTCATTTGTTCCTTGGCATTATCTTTGTTGCTCATAAAGGAAAGTATCCTTGAAGAAGCAAAGAAAGGTCATCTCATAAATATAATAAGCAACTCCTTGCGCTTAGTTTGGTTAGAAGAGGTAAAGAGGCAAATATATAAATAAAGAAGTTAAGTGTAAACAGCTGGATTGTATGCCTGAATTTGTAGGGTAGGTGATTCTTGCTGACACTGGAGCCCCATGTCCCCAAGTCTAGCAACAAGAAGCGATTTCTATTAAACCCTCATATCTTATTATTTTTATAACATAAATTGCCGTTAGGCCTTCCTGTGGGATAGACGATGATGATAATTTACACATGCTGGACAGATAAATGATTCAATTCTTAGTTACAAGAGGCTGTTGACAGTGATTACTGATGCTCATTTCTTTCATGCACATTATGTGGGGCAGGAAACTCCAGGCTTAGAGGCCTTTCATGTTTTTTCAAAGTAAATCAGTCACTCACATAATACTTATTTATTATTCCACATTTGGCAGACAGTTGGGTGCATTTATGACAGCTAAGAGCTTTAGACCAAATGCTGCAAAGTGGCCCAACCGATAAAATATTTTACAGCACAGGAGATAGCAACAATAATTAGAAGGCTTTGGTACACAATGAAAGAAAAAGCTGTGAGGTTTTTCCTGCATCTTATACAGGCTAGTTTTCACCCATACTCTGGCTTGCTAAGGACTAGTATACGGGTTTCACCTGAGATTTGCCTTCAGAACCCCAAGGATCTTTCTAAGGAGGTTCCTTCCCTAAATATCACCCACCTACCCATCTGTCCATGTATTTCATTTTCCATTCATTTAATTGAGTATTTTCCATGTGCAAAGTGCCCTTCCAAGTCTTTTTAATCCCGTCTGACTGGGAAGACCCTGGACTGAGGAATTCTTATTGCAATTCAAACTGGTCTGTCTCTTCCAGTTCTGTGTCGGTCACTTTCAAGATTAACTTTAATATAGAATACCTTTTTAAATGTTGCAAATATGTAAAAATAAAAAGATGGCATTTATAATACCGAGCAACATTGACTTTTTGTATCTTTCTCTATTTTTAAGATGCTGTTTAGATATATGTTTAATCTTAACGAAAAAGAGTGTCTGCAACAGGAATTAACTGAATTCTAGGAGAGGTACTTACATGGTAAGTGGTAACACTTTCTCAAGAATTAAACTCTGGGGGTTTATTAGAATTATATTTCCATGAGAATAGAAACTATGGAATCTGGGTTATTTTGTCAGAGTGCCTCCTTTGTGTCACTTTGTTTCTGAAATTGACTTCCTTTTGAAAATACATGACAAAAGAAAATACAGCAAAAAACGTTTCCTTCATTTGTTGATTTCCACTTGGCTCTTCCAGGTACTAGTTTCTTATGTCGTCTCTCAGGGGTTCCCTAAGTACAGTAGCTCTGCACACATTCAACATATGTGATTCCAGAGGTCACCAGGCTAGGCAAAATCACACAATAGAATCATCAGGCCTTATGGGAAAGATACTCAAAAATGTACAGTGGCTCTGGGTGCGGTGGGGCACACCTGTAATCCCAGTGGCTTGGGAGGCTGAAGCAGAAGAATCAAGAGTTTAAAAACCAGCCTCAGCAACTTAACAAGGCTCTGATGGCATCTATAATACCAACCTAGTGAGACCTTGCCCCAAAATAAAAAATAAAATGTGCTGGGGATGTGGCTCAGTGGTTAAGTGATCTGGAGTTCAATCCTTGGCACCAAGAAAAAAAATGCACAGTGATATGTTTAAAAATTATAAACACCATAGGAATCTATTAAAAACAGCAGACAGTCTTACATATGTCAGGTGGTTATGAGATACATTAATATCACAATAAATACTACACTTTACCTTGAAAAAGAACTGTATTGTGCCTATAGAAATAGATGGTGGGAGGATTGTACTTGTGATGTTTTGTGATTTTTATAGAATTACCTGAAATTTGATGAAAAGTTCAAATATCAGATGCAGATGGGTGTGGCTCTCAAGACAAGGTAAACTGAGGACACTGGTAGACGTTTGAGTGTGTGCATGTGTGTACTCCTACATGGCTCTGATTGGCTGGGTACAGTTTTCTGTGTTCAATTACTATTTCTTGAAAAAAAATCATGCATAAGCAAACACAAAATGTTCATGATGTTCAAATTGTTCTCTATTGGGAAAAATTTCATTGGAGAAAAACTTTGACTCTATCTATGAGTATGTGTCGGTCACTTTCAAGATTAACTTTAATATAGAATACCTTTTTAAATGTGGCAAATATGTAAAAATAAAAAGATGGCATTTATAATACTGAGCAACATTGACTTTTTGTATCTTTCTCTATTTTTAAGATGCTGTTTAGATATATTTTTAATCTTAATGAAAAAGGGTGTCTGCAACAGGAATTAACTGAATTCTAGGAGAGGTACTTACATGATAAGTGGTAACACTTTCTCAAGAATTAGTTTTATTTTATTTGGAAACTATCCAAATGCCCACCAATTGATAAATGGATAGACCAAAGTTAGTGTGTCCATATAATTTCAGCCATGCAAAAGAATATGAAGTACTGTCACACAGACAACAGGGGTGATAGTGTGCTATGTCCAAGAGCCAGTCACAAGAGGCCACAAATCTATACACCATAGAATACTTGTTGCTTAGAGCTGAGAGGTGGGAAGGGAAGTCAGAGATTCATACCCATATGGGGTATGTGGTAATAGTTGCACATATTACTAATATACCTGTTAGTAATATTAAAAACCATCCAATTTTACATTTTAAATGGGCAAATTATATAGTATGTACATTTATATCTCATGGAAGCTGTTTCAAAAAGAATTAGTTCCATTTTAGGTTTTATTTTTTTGTTGTTTTATTTTAATGTTTACATTTTCTACTGGTGTATTATGATTAATAATCATGGGATTCATTATGTCTTACTTGTACATGCACATACATGATTTAACTGATCTTCCCATTCCCCTGATCTGCTTGTTTGACTTTACTGGTTCCCCTTATGATGTTCTCTGTACAACATAGTGATGTTTGTTGAATTCTCTTCTGGGTCTAGAGATGGTGTTGTGTTCACCACCTAGCAGATTTTTAATCTTCTCTGGCTCGGTCTATCGGAAGTCTTTTGCTGTCTCTGCTGCCTAACACTATGATGCACAACTGTTGCTAACCTATCTTCTCTTTATTAAGGCTACTGCTGGGCTCAGTACATCACTTGCAGTCTCTGGTCTCCTTGTATATCCAGATAGCCTCCAGCAGTTACAATTTATGATTGAAGGTCAAAGGGGAGCCCTTCACAACAACTGATGAAAGAAAGCCACAGTTCAGCTCTTTCAACTAGACACACTAATGCAAGTAAAGAGACAGCAGTTCTCTGCTGGATTCAGTCCTTGGAATACTGAACCAGTGACAAAGAGAAAACTTCCTCTCTTTGGATTCTTTGGACATGTTACAATACTTTTATGCTATAAAAAAATGCCTTATTTCTGTCCCTTGGGCCGTGGGCCTACTTCTTGGTAGATGTAGAAGTCTTGCCTTCCTATGTGGTCAGTATTTAAAACTGGAAGTTAATTTCCTTGCTTTGAATATAGTTCTGTTTGGGTGTTTTGCTCAAATTCAGGGTCAGTAAAAGAATGGTGGAAACCTGACTATGCATCTGAGTGGTCTTTTGATGTTTGCTGAGGCCTGGGAGTTTTTTTGAAGGGCTGACTAGCTAACTCTTGCAAAGGTCTCAGAGAAGGCCCCCTCAGAAGGAATTCTTTATCCCCAGTCAGAGGATCTCACGAGCTGTACAGGATGTGAGGAATGATTGAGCCTAAACTGCAGCTTGGTATTCAGATCTTCTTCACAATGTCTCCTTCATGCAACGTGTCCAATCTCTTCTCTGAACTCTCTTCTGTGACAGGAAGCTCACTACCTGTCACTATTTCTGTTCATTGTCGGATGACTTCTTGAACCAAAGTCAAATCTCTTTCTTATGGAAGACCTTTAGAAATTAAGAACAAAGTTAGTGTACCAGTCAGGTGCAGTAACAGAAAACATGCTAGGTAGACAACCAGAAAGGTATTTAATATAGGGAATTAGATAATTTCAAAATTATTGAAAAAAATATTGTTAGGCTGGAAATCAAGAAATGGATATCAATCATTTTTTACTACTTTGAACTTTTATTGAAATATAATGTGCAGAGAGAACATGCCACTGATGGTTTTGGCCACCTCAAAGGAAATTGCTTTTATCATTGATTCCCTATAGCTGGCTTACATCTATAAATCTGGTTCTCAGACCATCAGCTGGTTAGAGACACACTCGTTCACTATAGGCTGCTTGTCAGCAGTCTCTTGAGTCTCTTGAGATCTTACTGAAGAAAGATCTCCCTGCCTACTTTCTATCTTCCAAATTTCACATAATGCACCTCGGTCACAGAACCCAAGTCACATTGAGGACTCTGAAGACAAGGTCATCTCAGGAAAATAATTTCTCCTACCAGTTTTTGTATTACGAAGGTGGGCATGACCAAGCATACAAATTCAGGCCAAAAGACTTATAGACAATATTAAGAAAGGTATCTAACTTCTGCATTGATAGAATTCTCTTACCAAAAATGATTCTTCCAATGTCTTTACCCACGTAATCAATAGCCATGGGGTTTGAGAGAAAACGCCTTTGATACGTTATTGATGTCTTCTGGGTAGGAGAAATGTTTAGTCATGATAAAACATTAATGCCTAAATTCAAAATACTTTAACAGGTTTTCACTAATCAATTATTAGGATCTGATGAGTAAGGTATTACTGTCAGGACCCTGAGGTTCAATAAAGAAACTGGGGAAAGGAGAAGAAGATGATAATGAATATAAGTGGGGTCTTGTTTGTGAAGAAGGGGTGATTCTTAATTTTTAATTTAGGCATCTGCAGAAAAACAAGACAAAGGACCCTAAAGACAGGACTATCACATAGAGTCTCTGAGCTTCCCACAGTAGTGGGCACATCCTTCAGCTTTGGATCAATAGACGATGAGAGACCACCCTTAACAACCCACCATGACCACCCATGACCAGGGGAAAGGGAGTGAAACTAGTGGGATGCCAAGGACCTCTGCCTGTTCCTCTCCCATCTCTCTGGAGAGTAGCAGAGCCATCAGGAAGTTTATTCACTTGTAAACACACCTTATTTTTAACATCTTAGTCATATTCAGCTGAGTTATCATTGCTTATGTTATTCCAATGACTCATTTCCTCTGGCAATGTGCAAATATTAGACATTATCATAACCCATATCTCTCCCACTCCTTGTAACCCTGAGAAATCACGTTTAGTTTATCTGAGGCAAGAGAGGATAAAATGCAAGAAAGGAAAAAAGCAAATTGCACATGGGTCTTTTTATTTGAAGCCTCTCGTACACTAGAAAGCTTCAGTTAATGCTCGTTGTACAATGTAGATGGATGACAGCAATAAAATCAGATATAGGAAAAGCAATCAAATCACATTCCAAATATATTATATCAGGATGGGGGTCCCACCTTAGGGCATATGTTCCCTTCCACAAAAGGCTTCTAAAACGTGTCCATGTATCCTTCCCTTCAACCTGTGTGTGGCTGATGTGAGACTGCATTTCAAACACTGTCCTAGCCTTAGATTGCTTTCTTATTGTTCCAGGAAAAGCTTATGTTTGCTTATACCTTTTTGTCTTCACTGCTCACAATAGATGTGAGTGGGGTCCCACAGAGATGTTCTTTGCCTGGCTGGTGCCACCAACCTCAGGGTAATCTATGGATTACCTGCCCCCCTTACTTCATATAAAGTTTAGCAACCAGATTTCTGGTTCTATTTTTTTTGTGGGCTGGAAGGCTCATCATTTTGATTTATGCTTTCTTTAAATAAAAATATTATTCAAGCTTAAAAGTTTTTATCTGCTTCTAAGCCATCCGGCTGACATAAGATCACCTTCCTAGAGTAGAAGTCAGTGTAACATTGAATATTTTCTCTGTTGCATTTTAGACAGTGGAGCGGATTCTTGAACTAGAGGATTTAATGTCTCTTTAGAGAACACAATGATAACTAGAATGCATATTTATTTAGAATAATATAAAATACAGTTGCTTCCAGATGAGAGGTTAAAAAGAGTGAGATAAATTTATGACTGTGAGTCTTGTGTTTCAAGGCAGGATTTCTCAGTCTGTGTACTACTGCCATTTGGGACTGATCGAGTTGGTTGTGGGGGGTGCGATGCTGTGAATTGTACTGTTTAGAAACATCCCTGGTCTCTATCCACTGGATGCTAATAGCTTACCCAAAGTTGTGACAAAACAAAATGGTGACAGACTTGGCCAAATGTCCTGGAATTGGGGGGCAAATTTGCTCTCAGGTGGGAACCACTCTCCTCCTGTGTGCTCACTACACTGTGCACAGCTGGCTTCTAGGAACCATAAATCAGGAAGGTAGAAAAAGCCTCTGAGCAAAGTGTGACCAATTTTAAGTCAACTTACTGCGGGAAAGACCAAGAGTTAGCTGCGTGATGGGTGTGAGAACCTCGGTCTTCTGAAACTGACCTGGTGCCAGGCTATTTGGTCGAAGGTGACAATGTCCCTCACACGGGTGGCTTCTGTCTTGCCCTTTGAAGCTCGACTAAGAGGACAAGAGGAGAAAGATATCCTCCTTCCTATAAAGAGAGAGGCTCAGAGGACTCCATTTCGGAAGGTGAGTCAAGGCGCTTACATGGCAGACCTTCTGATTTTATCTAAGGTGGGAACCATCTGCGCATGAGCAGCCCAAACCTGAATGCTCCCCCAGTGAGCCTACCCCTAAAACTCTGGGGTTTGCAGAGAATGGGTTTGCAGCTCAGGACAAGAAAACAGCCTCTTTTCCAGGCTCAGGAGTCAAGAGGGTCAAGTTGGCTCTCATGGGTGGCAGTTTGGCTGTCTTTCCTTCTTGCTCATTGAATCTGTTTACACCATGTCTTGAGTTACAAAACATTGGCTGGGCAGGGCTTGGGGTTGGTGGGGAGCCATGGGGGCTAAGCCTCTGTTTATGACACATGTCATATTTCATGAACCACGTCTGGACCCCACCTGCCTCCTTAATCTCTGTGGAATGCCGGCGGTCCCTCCATGAGCCGCATGTTATTCTGATGACTTCAGTGGGCACTGTAGTTTCCAATTTCCTAACCTTTCTATTAAAATTAATATTTAGATTTTATAACTTTAAAACTGGAAGAATGATGGAGGCAGTATTTGATGTTTATGTCTCTCAGTCACGAAAATGCTCCCAATTTCACTCATGCCGGGGCCACACGCATGTAGTCACAATAAATAGCATTTAACGTGTTTACAGTAGGCAGAGGATGAGGAGGACTTCTGTTTTTATATTGATGGACTCAGCTGGGCTGGGGATACTATTGTTTACAATGAGCTACATTTTTTGTTGTTCTGATTTACCCTCAAATTAAATCTTTATTTCAGAAACCAACCCCAGGGAGCCTCCGTAACGAGGGAATGTCATAAACAGCATTAGGAGAGGACCCTGTAGCTGCTGTTCCCTGGTAATTAGTCCAAATGTCTCAATCAGAGTGGTTCTCCAAGTTTTATGGTGGCAGTTTGGTCGCAGGTTTATTTGTGAAAAGCTGGTTTTGCATTTTGTTCGGCCTGGCCTTTGCCCTTTGGGGAGGGGGTGGCGGGGGATTTGGCGACACAGGGAACAGGACCCGGGAGTCAGACTTTTCAGGTTGGCTGGGGGAACCATTCCCGTGTTTCTTGTTGCCATCTGTTCCCAGATTAAAAATTGTCTGGATTTAAAGGTACTGGGAAGGGGAAATAAATGTCTGGCCTTGGTTTTGAGGACACACTAAGGGAGGGTCGGGGCTGAGGCTGGGAATGAGCACAGGAATGTTCCCATTCAGGCCGGGTGACAGTCCTATAAACCTCAGCAGGAGAGGAGAGGTCATTAAAAAGCTCCTCATGCCCGGGTGGGGCCTGGAGTCTGCCCAGAGCACCACCTCCCCACAGCGTGGTGGAAGAAGGAGGCCTGGGCCCTCGTGACACTCCCACCAAAGTTCCCTAGGGACCTGTAAGCTGCTGAGACCCCCATCTGCCTCGAGAAGGCGGCTCAGCCAAGGGACCAGAGCCCATACGGCAGCCGGGCCAGCTCTGGTCACACGCCCATTCCATCCTCAGTGGCAGAACAGGGAGGCTGAGCTGGCTCCTCAGTCCACAGATTCTCCTGCCACCCTGACTGTCTCCCGAAAGCCTGTTTAGTCACTCAGTGGTGATCAGTGCCATGATGAGCACAGATCTATTCAGCCGTCTTATTTTCTGGGACAAATGGCAAGGCAGGATCTGGACAGGTGGGGAGGCTCCTCGGGGCATGATGGACAGACACCGTGCATCAGAAAGGCCCACCCCCTGGGCTGCAAGCCCATCTGCCTGCCTCGAGTCACCTAGGCTGGGGCCGGGGGATGGGGGATGTCTTGGTCCAGTGCAGAAAACAGAGTGGTAAGAGGCATAGGCAAAGTGGGCAGAAAGGAGTCCAATCCCTGTGTCTCCCTGACCCACGCGGCCTTGTTACTTGTTTAAACACTGGTTTTGTATGGCCTGTGTCATAAAGAACTATCAATGGTTGCTTCCAAGAGTCTGCACACATTTTCTGTAAAGGACCAGATAGCAAATATTTCCAGCCCCATGGGCTGCACAGTCCACCAGGTTACAACAGGTCAGCTCTGCCTTTATGTAAAAGTAGCCGCAGACCTGGTGTTAACCGCAGTTGCAATAAAACTTCATTTGAAAATCAACTAGTGGGCAGGATTGGGTCCACCGTCCCATCACCCCTGATTTAACCATTGATTTCATGTTTGTGTTGATTTTTCTTTCATCCTCATCTTCCTTCCTCCCTCCCTGGCTTCTTCCCCCCTCTCTCTTTTGTCCTTTCTTTGGAGTTACGCCATACATGCTGAGATGCACAGAGAGCACCACAGGCCTGGCGGTCTTCTTCCCCAGTCATGTGCTGGGGAGTGCCAATGAGGACACAAGTCACTAGTACAAAATACTGTGTCCAATGATGCTACTTTCCCAACCTCCATCTCCATTTCTTTCTCAATGAGAAACAATCTCCTATATTAAAAAAAAAAAAAAAAAAAAACCTTTTGCTTCCCATGCAGATAAAGGTGGCCATGTGACAAAATCCTGACCTAGGAGATCAGGCAGAAGTGACTGGAGACAGCATCCTTTCCCAATAGAAAGGGAAAGCCCCTGAGCCTCTTTGTCACTCGGACCTCCTCCCTCCCCGATGGAATGGTGCTCTGATTCTTGGAAGTACAGCAGCTTTTATGTGAGCAAGAGGATAAAATACTTTGTGATAAAACTGAAAGCAAGAAAGTAGAAGAAGTTTGATCCCTGACAATATTGTTAATTCTCCATTCCAGCTGCAGACTACTTACCTCTGAACTTTGTATGACATAGATAAATAAACTTTATTTTGTTTAAGCTATTGTAAGTTTTTCCTGTGACATGAAACTCAGTGAAATAGTAATGAACTCAGTTATAAACAGAAGAACAAGGCTGTGGATTAAAAATTAGTGTGTAATAATTGCTTGCAGAGTCAAAAAAATTAATGCAGCTACTATCAGATTAGCAAAATATCATCTCACTTTATATATCTCAATGGTTAGCAATGTAGAAGAAAAAAATATGGCACTTACCTGGCAATTTTGTCTTGGCATTGTTTAAATAATGATTTATGGTGACTGAATTGTTTGCTAAGTCTGGGAAAACAGTGCAGTAAATTCAGATAAGATGTATGAGTAAGGACAGGCTGGACTTCTAGAAACTTTCCACAGTAAAAGTTTTCTTCTTCATGCAAGCAAAGAAATCAGAATCATTAATTTATAAATTCAGTGAATCTGAACTTGACAGAGATATGGCCTTGACTGTCTTTGGAGTATCACACATTTTACACATTAGGCGATCTTATAAAAGTGTATAAAAGTGATGTGCATATTAGAATACATGCATGCACATGCGTGCTTTGGGGGATAAAGGCAATCACAACCACAACATCAGGTTACCTTCCCTTACCTTGAAAAACACCATTGAACAACTCTGAATAAAGACCTCAGTCATCATTTACTTGGGAACCTTCATTAAGGACCAGCAATAGGACATCTACAAACAGCCTGATGACTAGAAGATTAGCTGGTTGATAAACTGCTGGCATAATACTTAATTCTCAGAACTTAAGCACACAACTCAACTTTGCCTATCACAATAGTGAAGGGGTAACTTGGTCCACGTGGGCTACTATAGCAATACCTCAGCATTTCTGGAGGTTGGAAGTCCAAGATCAAGGCACAAGCCAGTTTGTTGCTCCGTGAGGACCTGCATTCTTCTTGTGTCCCAGAAGCAGACTGTCATAACCTAATCCCCTCCCATGGGGAGTCAGTACCTTCACATTGGGGATTAGTATGAAAACAGGAATTTGGAGACCTCACAGTCATTCAGGCCATAGCAGGATTGACTTAATATAGGGGCTGGCCAAATGGGGAAGAAAGTCTCTTGAAAGAGTTTAATCCAAAGGAAAATTCTTCATGTAAAAAGGAAAATGACTCCTTTTGATGATTGAAGTTAGGTCACATAGGTCACATCGATGGCATTCTAGAAACACACTCACCTTGACTCTTTTTTGGACAGGGCATTTAGAAATCAGAGCCTAGAAAATACTCTAGGTTCCCATGCACTTTGGACCCTGGACCACACCTTCAGTGGTCAGTAACCTCTAGGTATCTGGGCTCTCTTCTCTCTGCTCCTTCTTCTACGTTCTTTCATGGTTTATTGATGAACGGATGCACCCCTGGAGCTGAACACTGCTGGGATGCCTTTTATTTCAAGAAATTGTTGCACAGTGTCACGCCAAGACTGCATTCTATGTCTTTCTAGGAAATTTCCCTGCATTTTGCTTTTGGGTCAGCATTTTGGAGGTGAAGACAATTGATCTTTTCAGCCTTGCTGATGCAATTCTTTTTGATGTGTATCAAGTGTGTTTTGACACAATCCCTTGAGTCATTGTGGTTTTCAATATTCCCGGGCCTATAATGAAAGCCAAAAGGAGGGGGTTCTTTTCACTTAATGTTGATTTCTAATATTGATGGTACATTATCCCGTTTGTGTCTCAGAAGCTACAAAGGAGAGAATTAACCCCTTGGGTCTCAGATTAGGTACATCTCTGTGGGACGGTGGCTGACAAAAGCTGATACCAACACTGGAGACAAAAGAAATTCTTGACGAACACATGTCATTCTTATGCAGGTAGCAATTTTTAATCATTATCAATTTTATGGTTAAATACAACAGCTGCAATAGAATTTGTAGGGTTTTTTTTTTTTGGCTGTAAGGCATCTTAGAGAGTGTTTGCCAATTTTCTGTCTCAAAAAAGGTGTCTTAGCATCTTGATTTAGCCCTGAATAATTCAACAGAATCTCTAATAACAGACTTGCATGTTGCAAAGCCCCCAAACATGTTGTAAGCTTAAAGAGGCAGCAAGAAATTTAGCATCCCAAGCAGAAGTCAAAGAATCGAAGCTACCAGGTCTTTAAAGGGTGAGTCAGTGCTTCACACATGTGCTGGGTGCCTATTTTTGCTGTCTGTTTCCTTGTTTGCCATAGAGAGTGACTCCTAAAAGGGACAAAGAACCTTCCTGGAGGTTAGCTATTGTTCTAAATTCCCCTTTCATGACAATTCTCTTCTTACGCTTTATTCCTCCCTCCCTCTCTCCCTCTCCTTCCTTCCTTCCTTCCTTCCTTCCTTCCTTCCTTCCTTCCTTCCTTCCTTCCTTCCTTCCTTCCTTCTCTCCTCCCACTGAGTGTCTAAACAGTCCCAGCCACTGTGTTGGGCCTTGAGACTTTGCTGATTGGTAAAAACAAACCTAGACCCTTCTATAAATGAGAACCTAATCTTGTCCTCTCTTCCCAAGGCCAGGAGGTGTTGCTATCCCCTTGGATTTGAGATACACCAATGCTTTCCTAATAAATTCTCTCTTGGCCCATGCTCTCCCTGAGTGGTTTCTTTAATCTTCTTTAACTGACTATTTTATTTTGTGATTTCCCACCCCCCCAAAAAAAATTATCAGAAATGTATTTAAAACCCTGACCTACAAGGGAACGTGGAAAGAGACTGGGGAATACTTGGTTTGGAGAAATGATAACTTTGGAAGATGTCTTCATGTATTTGCTTTGTGTATTTGACATGCTGGCATTAGAAGAGGAATTAAGAATTAGTTTCTTCTTCCCAAAGTGAAGATCTAAAACTGAAGGGAGAACAGATTTTGGTAACTTTTCTATCAATTTAGAGCAGAGGGCTGTGCCTGACATTGGGAAAGTATTTAGATGTGCTTGTGTTTGTGTGTTTTTCTGTGTGCATGGATCACGGATTCCCAACCTCATCACTATTGACGGGTGGGCCAGATGGCTTTCTGTTGCAGGGGGCTATTCTGTACATTGTAGGATGTTTAGCATCATCCTGGGTCTCTCCCCACTAGATGCCAATGGAAAAAAAAAAACACCCCAACCCCACAATATCAAGTCTTTGTCAAATACCTCCTGGGGGGCAAATTTGCCCTCAAATGAGAATCATTGAATATACCCATATATGAATACACATACAGTGGTTTACTGGGGATTTTTAATTAAAATCCATAGATCCTTTGGCAAACACAAATCTTCCCTGTGATGTCGAGGTTTCTCAGCACTAGAGTTATTGATTAAAGTGGTTGTACACTTGTCAGTTAGAAAAAGGGGAAATCGTGCCTCAGGTAGGGAGACAGACTCTAGGATCTGTGAGGCCCACACTTCCAACTAATAGATTTTAGAATTCTAGAGACCAGATTAGAGTTAATAAAACTGGTGTCAGTTTCTCGGGGAGTATAGAAAACCACAGTTATGACAGCGAGCCCCACAGTGCTCTTTGAGATATGATGCAAACTTGTGGGGTGAGATGAGTAGGAGAGGTTGAGCTTGTTTGGGGTTTAATTGGCAATCAAAAATCTGCCTCCTCAATGCGGGCATGTCACTGTAAAAGCACACCCAGGACCTTCCTTTCTCTGGCTGAAGTTATTAATATGTGTTGATTGATGTCAAAATGGGAATTAAATCATAAATGTGCTTCTGCGCCTCGGGCTGGTGGCTTGGCAGCTTCTTTAGCCCTGTCATTTTGGAGAGACAGCTCACATGGCCCTGACTCATTTTTTTGATGATTTCTTAAAGATTTCACTTTATCATCATTTGTCTATGATCAGACTTTGCTTCCCATCCTATTAGTAGTACCTCTGTCCTGGTATATTTAGAACAAAGTCATTACCTAAAAAAGGAAACCCAAGATGGATTTCATACTGGAATGAAACAATGGGGTCATACACTCTTATAAAGGAAACAAAACAAAATAAAATGTCCCCAATTAGTGTTATTTACAGACACGTAACACCATGACTGCTAATCAGGGGTGTGTGTTCCCGACCCATGGGAGTCCCAAAATTCCTAGCATCTGCTCACAGGCATTAAAAAAAAATGGTCATTCTCATTTCCAAGTTAATCCAATTTGAGTGTAGACTGAGAGGGACCAGAGCTTCCCAAGTGGCCTGGCAGCACTGGGCAGCTCCGAACGGCATGGTTACCAGACCACACACGTTATATTTAATAGCCAGACTTCTTCCAGTGGACCAGAGAGGAGAAAAATCCATGCATGTGAAATTCCTAAGGAACAGCCACCCTCTTCCTCCACACCTGGAGACCTGTGTCCCAAGTCCATCATGTCTCACTTGAATTCCAAGGTCTCCTGAACACTGTCACTAACTCTAGACTCCAGTGGCTTATTACAGTCTACTTTATGCAACCTTGGCGCAGTGATCTCTGTGAGGTTCTGTTATAGTTTAGGTACCTATGAGACGTCACCCGAAAACTCATGTGTGAGACAATGCAAGAATGTTCAGAGGTGACATGATTAGATTATTGAAACTATAATCTCATCGGTGAGTTAATTCACTAAAATGGATAACCTGGGTGGTGACAGTAGTCAGGGAGGGTATGGCTGGAGGAAGTAGGTCAGGGGTGTGCCTTTGGTGTTTAAATTTTGTACCTGCTAGCAGAATTTTTTCTCTGCTTCCTGGCTTTCTCTGCTTCCTGAGCGGCTTTCCTCCACCATGCCCTTCCGCCATGATGCTTTGCCTCAGCTTGGACCCAGAGCTATGGAGTCAGCCAACAATGGACTGTACATATGAAACTGTGAATCAAAATAAACTTTTTCTCCTCTAAGTTTTTCTTATTGAGTATTTTGGTTACAGTGACCCAAAGCGGACTAAAACAAGCCTGACATGAACATGTCGTTCCCTCGATTAAAAACCATTTGGGGCCGGGTGTGGAGGCACATGCCTATAATCCTAACAACTCAGGAGGCTGAAACAGGAGGATTACAAATTCAAGTCCAGCATGAGTATTTTAGTGAGGCTGTAAGCAACATAGCAAGACCCCATCTCAAACTAAAAAAAAATAAAAAGGGCTGGGGAAGCAGCTCAGTGGTAAAGCACCTGGAGTTCAATCCCTAGTACCCAAAATTCTTCTGTTACTTTGATTCTCCTGTGTTTAAAAGATAAAATTCAATCCAATCTATTGGGGTAAATGACCCTTAATATCATCACATTCTTCTTTCAGGTCAGCCTCTGCCTTATGGACCTTCTAGTGGTAAGTGGTGTGTATTATGGGTGGATGCTGTCACATGACACACTTTCTAATGATGACCCCATATCTTCCATGGCTCATCTCAAATGTCCCCTTATTCCTACTCCTGGTTAGGAATAGGTTTTTCTCTTTCCAAGAATCCCCCAACACAATAAATCCAACTCATCATGTGAGGTTTCCAGTTTACCTAGTTATATGTTCATTTATATTATATTTATCAGTTTGCTTCTCTAGACTTAGTAAGTAGAATATAGCCACACATGGAATATAAGCTACTCAGGACAGTGTTTTGGAATGAATGAATGAATAAGGACATAGTGTAAATTACATGTAAATCAACAAGCAGTTTTTTTGTTTGTTTGTTTCGATTCCTTAGACTAAATTGCCAAGACTCATGTTATTATAGCATAGAGTGATTGTTGTGAGCCCAAACTTGATGGAATCTTAGCTTCACTACTTTTTAGCTGTGTGACACTGGCAAGCTGCTTGCTCTGTCTCTCCCCCAATAATTTTATGTATAAGTGGGAATGATGATAGCACTATTTCTTAGAATTGCTACAAGGATGAAATGCATCAATATATTTAATAATAATTAGGACCTGGCCCATCATAGGTACATTAGCATCACCAACTCTGCCAGACTGTCTAATGCAGGGCTTCTCTGCCTTTCACAATGGAATCACCAGGAGCGAAAGAAACAAAATGAAACAAAATACAGAGTCCGGGGTCCTATGCTACACCACCTTGAATCAGCATCTCTGGGGACAGGGCCCAGGCACAAATTCACAATCAGTTATTTCAGATGAAGAAACTTAATGAAGTTTGTTTACAGAGGAAAGAATTGGGTCAAAAGACCAAATCATGGATAGCAAGGCACCCAGGAACTAGAAGGTGTAAGGAGGCCATCAGCACCACTGGGCTGAGGCAACAGGGGTGAATAGTGTCCTTGGAGCCCCTACAACTGGAACCCTGTAGGACAGCCTGCCCAAGAAGACTGGTCACCTGTGAAGGACTCAGTGGCTGGGAGAGAGCATGGCGGCAGGAGCCACCCAACCTTTCCCTCTTCACCTAGCAGCTCCTCCTGGCATAATACAGCCAGAATCCCTGGCAAGAGAGCTGAAAATCCCAATCTCCAGGGCTCAGACTCCTTGGGTGCAGACCACAGAGAGAAGAAAGCAAGTGGGAGAGGTGACTAAGAGGAAAGACCAGCAGATCCGCAGAGAAGCGAGGTGGGGGAAGGGTAGGGGAGAGACTTCTGATGCACAAGAATAAGACTGCGCTGCTGGTGCCTCCAGATCAGATCTTGCTTTAATTCCTCTGCAGCCAGGGAGAGAACCATCCTTGGCCAGGAGGCACACCAGTAGGATTCCTAGCCTCCATCTTTCAGGAGGTACTTCCTAGGTGAGTCATTTCAGTCCCCCTGTGAGGATACCAGGGACTGGGGGAAACAGCTTCCAGGAAGTGCTCTGGCCATGAAAACCAGACAGCGTGATGTCCAAGCATCACCTGCTTTTCTTTCCAGAAGCCCAGGAGTCCCCGTCAATGGGAGTTGTGATGTGCTCCCTTCAGTCTAGGAAGGAAGTGCATAGCTCTTGCTTTTTCTGTTTTTATCCAAGCAAATGTGCCAGAAGAGACCCTCAAGACTTCACCATATGTCACATCATATGATTCCATCTAATTTGCATAACCCCATGGTGGAATTTGAGATTGGAAGGGTGCACGGTGCCCTGATAAAGTGTTTCAGTTTGCATTAAACCACCGGCTTGTTTTCCCATAGACTGTGTCGGCACGTTAAGAGGACTTCATTTCTACTGCTTCCTTTCCAAAAGGGGGAAGATATAAATCACAGGCGCAGAAGTAACTAGCAGTTGTGACATTTTGTTACAGAGTTTAATTACATGAATCATAAAATATTGCTACAATTTTCCAAACTGTTAAACCTTAATTAATATGAACCCACAGGGACCACCTTGATCGTTCTAAATATTCTGAATCACAACTCCTACAGTAGTACTTCCGTCCGCCTGAAGTGCTTTGTAATTTGCAAAAAGTGATTAATTATTAGAAATGAAACCAGACAAATTAATTTAATATAAATGAGGCTGTACGTGGTTTGATTAATTCTTTTTAATTACCTATATGTTATTTTTTCAATAGTTGAACAAAGGACCCTATTCTTCTCCTGCATGTTCATATTCATTAATCTCATTAGCAGAGTATTAATATAATTTTATCGCACATTCCAGAAGTACGGCACATTGACAAACCATAATGAATCGCGGCATTAGTGTCCTATCACTACATTAATTTCAAGACATGCCTGGCTCATCTGTAATTTACTTTGAGACTTAGTTTAAAAGGAGCTGAATAAGCGTGTAATTATGACATCTGCTTCTTTTCAGGTACCTCTTTGTAAATCAGTGACAAAGGAATAGCAGGTTTAAATATGTGTTAACACTTGGGTAGCATGTATAATTGCAATATGGCCCATGTGTAATGAAGATTAAATTAGACTGTACTATACCTGACATTTGCAAGAACATAATTCAGCGATCATCATTGTTACTATAGAAGCAGCTGCAAAATATCAGTATTCGAATTGAGGAAAGTGAAACTAAGTGAGAAAAGATGATATGAACAGTCATTGACAAGTCACCAAGAAAAGAACCATATCAAAACAGGATGTCACAAACTCTAGGCTTACATCTCCTCTTCCCTTGTGTCTGATGACAGTTGGTCATGAATTTCATGAAAATGTTCAGAAGGGTCCTTTCGGATGTCACTGGGGCATGACCTCACACTGCATATCTTGTGTGCTCAGCACTTCTGCTCAGGGCACTGGGGTGGGCACCATGCCCAAAATTCTCATCAGGAGCCTCAGGCAGGGAATTGGAATTCTGGGATTGAAATCTAGAGCCCCTGCATGGTTAACTCTAGATTCCTCTGAGTTAGACTCCTAGGACAATAAATAATAAGAGACTGCCTGGTGAGCAAACTAACTCTGGAATTAGTTCCTCGGGAAAATTTAGGAGAAAAAGATATAGAAACATGGAGTCATCGGAAGTCCAAGCAGAACTGAGATAAAGAAAAAATTTGTGTCTTCCATCACAAATCCTCCTGTATCATCCTGAAAATGAACTCTCATGCTGTTCTTTGGGGCTTACGAACTTTAAGTGAAGATTTATCACATTCCCAATCCACCATGTACCTTGGGTATTTTTGGGCAAAATGGGGGCTCCCCTTAGTTGTGCATATGGTCTCTCTCTCTCTTGGAAGCCCCTAATGTTTGGATGCAGAGCTTGACAGGAGCCAAAGAATATTGCTTTTGAGTTTAACAAATACGCCAAAGGAATTTGGGGCTATATCTCAAAACAATTTTAAGAGTTGACTTACTTAATGAAATTCTCACACCAGCCTTTTTAAGTTGATGGTAAGGACATGTGAAGAGGAACTAAAAAGATGAAAGGAAATTTAATTCATCTGAAGATGCTCATGATGAAGCCCTGACACAAGGACTTCATGCAGAGTTGACAGGGGACGTGGGGAGTGTTATTTACACGGGTTGAGATGTTTGGCTACTCAAAACTAATTCCAATGGAGCAGGGATTGACTTATTTATTTCCATCTCAAAATACCTTGAGGGAGAGAATCAGATATTTACTAAGTTGTCTTGATTGAACCATTGAAGGTTAGACTTTGAAAGTAAGGTAAAGAGCCTCTCTATTTGGATGATACTTCCCATGTGGTTTCAGAAATCAGCAATAGCATGATCAACTGAAGGGGTCCATTAAAAACAGGTTTTCCTATCTCAACCCAGAGCTTAGTAATCAGAAAGGCTATAAGGGCCATTTGAAAATCTGCATGGTGAACAATCTCCTGGTTCTTCTTACTACATAATACTTGACCTAATCTTATATCCTCATTTTATAGAGGTGCAAACAAAGGTTTTAAGAAAGGGATGATATGGAATAAAGCTGGGACTAGAGCCCAGGTAGCCTATCACCTGGGTTTTGGGTGCTTCTTGATACTGTAAATGTTCAGGGAAAGTCAAGGGCAAGAGGTCGGTCTTAGCAATCAGTAGGTTCTTTCTACAGCATCACTTGTTCTATCAATTTGGGGTTTGTCCTGATTTGGCAAACAGATGCTATAATATTAAATGACCCTGTCCACTGGGATGCATAGGCACATCACAAGTCCAGGCTGCCAGAGAACGGCACTGTTCCTAGATCAGTAGAGAGAATGGTCACAGGAGATCTTTCTTGCAAAGTGTTGGAACAAGAAAGAAAAACATGGCTTTCAGTTTGCAGTGAGGGGTATTTCAACATCAACCTTTTTTTTTTCCTACCTGTCTGTTCATTTTACAGCCCTTTCAAGCTCCTCCTCTGTGCCAAGTGTTACATTAAGCATGAAGATTACAACAGTGAGCAACAGAGAAATAGATTCAGCCCTACAGGAGTCAATTACATGGGAGCTATTTGGCTCTCAAAGGTGATTTGAAATAAAACAAACCTATTTGATGGATTTTCCCCCCTCCTTTCTTCTGTGCTTACAAGTGTGTGCACCTCAACTCCCTAGGACAGAAAAGATCATTGGAAGGTGTTCATTCTTCCCTCCTCTTCTATCCTTCCACTTTTCCCCTAAAGCACATTTTGCTTATGAGTGAGTAAGTAGTCAACTTAGACCAGTTCAAATAATGGATTCTGCGTTTTTTAAATGCACCTGTTTCTGCTTGGAAATTCTGCATGAACTCCCCAGGCCAGCATATTGTGATGGAGCATCTTGGGATGTAGCAGAACTCTTTTCTCCTGCTCTTAATTTTCTTCACATTTCCTTACCATTTACTGGTTTCACATATGCATATGGTTTAACATATGCATATCGCTTATTGTTTAAAGATGAGGGAGCCGGGATCTAGCTTTCATTTCTCTTTAGAACTTCTTTTTGGAAAGATATCCCTCTCAAGTCTCTAGTTCTTTAGAGATTGAACTGAAGCCAGCTAACTCATATTTAAAGGAGGGGACAAATTGAACAAAAGGGATCTTATCAGCCAGAAGAGACCCAGTATGATGCTATAACAAACAGGAACATCTCAGCAACAGAAAACAAGGGCTCCATTCCCTATGGCCAGGGAAGACTCCATCGTGTGAGCTGCTGTTGGCATCCAGAGGGAATGAGTGAGTCGTGAAGGGCCTGGGACCACAAAGTAAAGCTCCAGTCCTGTGTTCACTGATAAAGCCATGAGTTTAGCTTGAGCAAAGCCCTGTGTTCAATCCCTAAATCAGAAAGAAAGCAAAAGCAAAAGCAAAAAAAAACCCTCTCATCCCATGTGGCTCATGTCATTTCTACTCACACCTAATTGCTAATTGTCTAGTGCTATGGCTTCACTTGCTCCTGTGAGGAGGCGACCCTACTGCATACCTGGGAGGGAGAGGAAATGGAAGATTTGGCAGACAGTGTTAAAGGCAAGCACAGAGGGTTATGATCCTTACTGAAGATTCACATCAACCTTCCAGCATGAGGCTCTACATTGGTGAAAAGTGTAGCTCCAACCTGAAATTCTTTGCTCTAAATTGAGCATCCCACCTGTTTAAAGAAACTTATCCTAAGGATCTATTCTCCATCCACGTACGAAAATGATGTTTCTTAGAAAATCACAAGGAAAATCCAGGTTATTCTTTATATAAATTACAGTGAGGCATGGAGAGGTAAGTTCCCAATCGAATCGACTTGACATGATCTCTTATCAGGTACAGAAAACAGAAACAGAGGGAGATCTGTCCTTGGTATGGGGCACTTCCTTCCTCCATGGCTATTCTTAAAATTTTGAGATGGAAAATCACAGGTCAGATAATTAAAAGTGGTTCTATGGTGCAGATGAATGGGGGTTTCGGCTCTTTGGAACTTTAAAAGTTTTTTGAAACCACAGGGTTCTTTAAGCAAGGCATCCCCTGACAGAGGGAGCTATTTCTGCCCCGAAGAAAGAAGGTTAACATTTTTCATAATAATGGGTTTCACCCTCCTGACACAGACTAGGCGTTCAGCAATTGTTTTTCATCTTCTCTGGGTTTGCCTAACAATCTAAAAGTCACAGGAGTGGGAGGAGCCAGTGGGAAATCTCTGCTGAACATCAAGCATGAACTGCTGGCCTGGGCCTCTCTGGGCTCAGTCAGAAAGGCTTATGGTGGGACTCCAGTGGATGTCTATGCTGCACTCTGGCTAGTCTTGATCGTCAAAACCCTGCCCATATGATTAGAATGCGAAAGCAAACACTGGGATTGCATCTGCTGCTGGCTGTGACTGTCATTTTGCCTAAAGATATTGGAAAACCATAGCAGTATGAGCAATATGTACCACCGCCAAACATTGGCTTTCAATTTGACTCAGCAATTCTATTTCTAGATGTATATGCAATAGTATTAAGTATATGTCACCAAAAGACATGTGCAAAATGGTTCACAGCAGCAATAGGCATGGCAGCCCCAGCCTAGAAACACGACATGTACAATCAACAATGGAATGAACAATGGAACGAATGAAACGAGGTATGTTCATACACTGGAATTCTGCACCATAATGAAAATACTACAGAGTGAACCTCCAGGTATAATGTAGGATGAAATCAGCCAAACAGATAAAAAGAGTACCTATGGTATTAATCTACCCATATAAAACGCAAAAATATTCATGAAGATAGAGGTCAAAATAATAGGCACATTTTGGGAGAAGGAGGGGTAGGCAAGAAACTTTGGAAGTATCAAGATACTCTCCGACTTTTCATCTGACTGGTGATGGTGAGGATGTAAAATGCATGATGATCTAAGAATTTGCTTATTTATGTACTTATTCATATATACTTTGATTCAAAATTTAAAAAGTAAAATAAAATAAGGTATGTACCAGTTTACTCAAATAATCCTATAGTTTAATCTGTGCAAATCAGGAATAGACACAATGATGTGTGTGTATGTGTTGTGTGTGTGTGTGTGTGTAGGTCTTAATTGACTATGTGACCTAGAGGTTTAGTAACTTAATTAATAAATTCCTTGTGCAATTTCTTTAACTATAAAATGATGATAATGGCATTGCTCATATGACTGTTGAGATGATCAGCATTAAGTATGATGTATATAAAAATGAGATGAGTGTATTGATGGGTGGGTGTACACACACATGCGGAAGGAGGAAATAAATATTTCTAGTTTCTCTCTCATTCTGTTCACTCACTATTACAACAAGTACTTACCAAGTGTCCACTCTGCTGTGTGCTGTTTTATATATATATATTAGTTGTAGATGGACCTTTATTTTATTTATTTGTATGTGGTGCTGAGAATCGAACCCAGTGCCTCCTACATGCTAGGCAAGCGCGCTTACCACTGAGCCCCAGCCCCAGCCCCCTGCTAGGTGCTGTTTTATGGGGTGAATAAGACCGATGGCCCCTACCCTCAAAGTGTTCCTGTTAACTGGGGAGACAGGTGATAAAGCAAGTGTACAAATAAAGAGTGGATTTTTAGTCAGGTGATAGGAGACAGAATAACAGGGGGAGAGAGACAGGGAGAAGCTAACTGAGGCGATGGATGGAGTCAGAGACAACCTCTCTGAGGAGGTGGCATGGAGCTGCCCCTTGCAGGAGGCAAAGGAGACTTGCCTGAGGCAGCTGGAAAAGAGTGCTATTGGAAGAGGGAACAGGAAGTGCAGAACCCTGAAATGCGGAGAGCACAGGTTGTGTGAAGTTCATCAAAGAGGCCAGAGGGGAAGAGAACAGGATCTGCCAAGGTTGGAAAAGTAGCAGGGATGAGGATATGCAGCCTGGTGGGCCAACAGAAGCAGCTTGATTTTATTCTAAGTCTACCTGGAAAGAGTCAAAGGTTTTTAAGATCTTATGGAGTGTTTTAAATGTATCACTACCTCAGTAAGTTGTTTTAAATATCGTATCTATGTTACAGGCAAGACTGAGCCAAAAGAAATGCTTCCTCTTCGAAGTTGTTCTTGTTAAGCATTTTGATCACAAAGACAAAAAAATGGACTATCATAGAAATGGGTACCAGGAGTGGAGCTGTTGTTGTGACTAGCCTGACCTTGGGATCCATAAGCCTTTGCAGCTGGTTTGTGGGAGGAATATGAAAGTTTAGGAATTCCATTAGAATGTTGAGAGTGGAGCTTACTGGGTGACTCAGGTGGGAGCTCAGAAGACCAGAACACAGACGGTGAAGACTGTGTTCATGAGGGACCAGAGGGAAATTGAGGATTCTATTAGAAATTTGTCTAGAAGTCACTCATGTTATACTCTGGGGGGGGGGGGGGAAGTGTCTACATGTTGCACACATCTTGAAACTTTGTGTGAGGCTAAATTTAAAGGTGTTGGGTTAATTAATCCACTGGAAGAAATTTCTAGGCAGAAGAGCATTCAGGCAGTGGCAAGGATTTTGCTGTCAGATTTTGGCCAAGTTTACTATGAGAGTAGGGAACAGATAACAGTTGCAAGATTTATTTTTTATTTTTTAGTTTTTAGTTTTTGTGGTGCTGAGGTCTTGTGCGTTGTGTGAGTGAAAGATTTTTTTTTTTTAATGGCAGTTTGGACAGAAAATTACATGTAAATCCAAACACAAGGAAGTGGTAGTTATTGAAGATATGATGGCCATCAAAGAGATGCTAAGCACTTAGGAAAGGAATTTGCGAAATCACATTCATTGCAGGTTTACAGGTGTAGAAGGGAAACATCTTTAAAAAGAGATTTGGGGGCACCCTGCTCACCTAGGACAGGGGGCTAGGAAGTTGTTTCACTGTGCCCAGATACCCAGGTATTCAGAAGTTGCTGCAGCCATGATCCCAGGGGTCCAACTACTGCAGGAGCTGGTGGCAGACTTTGGCGTCATTCACATGGTGCTGATTCTGCAGAAATAAAAGATGCTGAAGTTACGGAGTCATGAAGGTTTCTACAGAGATTTCAAAGGAAGGCCTAGGAAGCCAGGCAAAGTATGGGCTTCCCCTGAGAGGCTGAGGCCAAAAGCTCCAAAAATGAACCTGAGGCTCAAATGAAGAAGCAAGAAATTAAGAGACGTTGGTAATATGGAGTGTCTGCTGAAAAAAAAGCTTCTGGCTGCAGAGTCAGGCTAAAGGAGAGACCATGCACAATGCAACCAGTAAGGCCACAGGGGCTTGACTGCGTAAGCCCTTTGGAGAGCCCATGATGCTATCATATGTCCTAGATGCTCTACGTGGAGTTCTAAGACCTGTTTGCCCATCTGGGTTTCAGTCTTGCTTTGATCCCATCCCTTCTTTCCAGTTCCCTATTTTCTCTAGTTTGAAACAGGAACATTTATTCTGTGCCATGATATATTCAATGTTTTGTAACTTGATTTTAATTTTTACAGGGAATCACAGCCAAGAATTTGCCTTGAGTCTTAGATGAAACTTTGGACTTGGACTTTACTGTTAAGATTGTGGGACTCTTGGAGATGGAATAAATGCATTATGCATCATGAGATGGACATGAAGTCTTAGGGGCAAAAAGGTGGAATGTTATGGTTTGAATATGAGGGTTCCCCCAAAAGCTTCTTTGCTAATGCAGGAATATTCAGAGGTGAAAGGATTGCATTACGAAATCTATAACCTAATCAGTGCCTCCTAGTTTGGATGGACTGACTGAGTGGTAAATGTAGGGGCGTGGGGCATGACTGGGGGAGGTGAGTCACTAGGGTGAACCCTGGAAGGGTTCACTTTTTTCCTGTGGCTACTTCCCTTTTTCTCTCTCCACTTCCTGGCCACCATGAACAGAACAGCACTCCTTCACCACATCTTTCCACCATGATGTTCAGCCTTACGTTGGGCCCAGAGCAATAGCATCAGCCTACCATGAACTGCACCCCTGAATCTGGGAGCCAAAATGAATGTTTCCTTCTCTAAGTTGTTCTTGTTGGGTGCTCTGGTCACAGTGATGAAAAGTTAACTAACACACCAAGACATTCTGAGGCCTCTGTTTTGGAGAAGCAAGTGCACAGGTTGAATATGTGCCTGCCCCAGAATCAAGGGTCCCTCCTAGGGAAGACTAGGTCCACACAGGTAGCTTCTGGCTGAGTTTCTGTGTTCCCGATTAAAAAACTGCCACCTTCTGTTTATCCAAGTTTTTCTGCAAGCACTCAAAATAAACAAAAGTGCATTCATATTTTGCTTTTGCAAAGCATATATCAAGGTGCAATCATATTATACTTTTCCAAAAGCATAATTATATTTTTCTGCCCAAAGATTGTATCTAATTGATACTGATTAGAGCCCCTGTGCTCTGACACTTCCTGTTTCCGTTTCCATGTTATATGGTTGTTTGAGACCCAGAATCTGAGCCAGGCTACCTGGGCTCTGTTCCCACTCTGCCTCTTACCAGCCGAGTGACCTTGGCAAGTTACACAATCTTGTTTTCTGCTTCATCGTTCTTATCTGAGACCTGGGAATAACAACTACCTCACTAGGTTTTTATAAAGATTAAATCAAAATATGTTTGTTGAATGATATTTACAGATATTCTAAATGATTCATGTGTGCTGTAAGTATATATATCATGAAATTTATATAATAAAGTACTATGTAAAATTAAAGTAGCTCTCTAATAAGGTTGTAGAGAAAGATAAATGAATATACTATATAAATGTCAAATGTATATGCTATATGTAAATATATATGTATATGTTCTGAATACACTGTATCTATTTTCTAAATGATTGCATATGATGTGTGGCTATATGTTGCATCATATATAATCTCTTAGTGTATATATACATAATACATATTTTTATAAGCACACATATATATCGCTTGGAAGGTTGCCTGGGTATTGCAATTACTATAATTTATAAATCATGTATTGGTGACCCCAACAAAGAAGGGCTGGCCATATCCAGTTTTGTGTGTGTGGGTGGCTAGAATTCCGAGAACAACCCATTCACCTATTTTCATTTTCACTGGGTGGTGGGGGAGGCATATTTAAAGGCACCGAACCTCAATCTTGTTTCTCCTACACTCAGCAAAGACACGTTCCAGAGTAAGCAGAGGATGGACACCAACAGAAGGCTGCCTTTTACCCCCTGCCTGATGAGAGATATAAAACCCTTCAAATCACTGGATAGGTAAAAGAAAATAAAAAAGAAACCCAACCACCTTTCCAACACTCTGAAACTGGAATAAAGAGGGGAAGGAGTTAGGGCAGAGCCACGGCTGTGAGCTGGAATAGAGGGCCAGTGTGAGAGTGAGGGGCAAACACTGCATCTTATTGAGCAAGTTTAATAGGCTCTGGAGGCCCCTGCATTGCACTTGGAACACATTTTAAAAAGGGAAAGAAAATGAAACTCCGATCAACTGTAGAGGGGGGATTATTCTTTGCTTCAAGTTTTATTTGAAAGAACTGAAAGACGGGGTCCAGAAACACTGGGCCTTGGCTGGCAAAAAAATAAATAAATAAATAATCAAACAAAACATTTATTTTCACTCATTTCAAGGGACTTCCATGATGCTGAGACTGAAAAGTAGGTCACTAACTGGCCTGGGCAGGCTGGGCCTTGAGGTGCAGAGGAAGAATGAGGAGGTGATGGAGGGGAAAGTCCTTTATTTCTTCATTTGAACCTCTGAAGGGCTGGTTGCTGCTCCGTGGTGGGTAAAGATGATTACACGGTCACTCACTGTGGGATACGGACCCAGCCCACGGGCAGGTAAGGTTTCTCCAAAAGGGAAAGGGCCTTCCCACTGTCTAGCAAGCTTGTGAGGCTGAGAAGCCGTGCGCAAGGTCAAGAGGCCTCTTGGTGTATGTGTCTGCCTGGAAGAGTCTGCAGGGCCCTTTGATGTCTAAAGGACAAGTTTTGCTCCAAGAGCTATGTTGGAGGCACCTTGTGAATGACCCCAAGTTGCAGAGGAGGTGCATTTTGTGAGCCAGTATGCAGTTTGTGGCGTCTCTGTGTGGGTCTTTCCATTCCATAACACCCAAGTGGACACTACAGCATACCTGCTGGATCCATCACAGGTACCAGATCATGATGTGTGACCTGTGCAGATGCAGAGGGGCTAGTGCTTAGGAGGCCTGGTACACTGGTGGTGCCATCTTGAAGTTCTCAGTAATTTTAAGAAGGTGCTCTGCCATTTATGTAGTGGGTCCTGCCTTCTACTAAGGATCCGAGGCACTCTTAGCCCCACCTCTGGGGAGTATTGACTAATGATAACTCACAGCTGAGGCATTGCCTTTGTCTGTAAAGAGCTGACTTAAGCGGAAATCTTCTTTCCAGGGGCAATGCAATGCAGGACAGATTTGAGGACTCAAAGGCCCAGGCCCCTCACCTCCAACCCGGAAATCTTAAAACAGCCATCCAGGCTCTGGTGCTCCTCAGGTTCAGCTGAGACCCCTGTTGGAACTAGATCACAGTTTAATATTGCTACTGCCCAACTATGTGTTCCTCATTCTTTTATAGGTGTTGTTTATTACAGGGCTTCTGTATGAGTCATCCTTCCCACACTGTGACAAAATACCTGCTATAAACGACTTATAAGGAGGAAAAGTTTCTGGGGCTCACAGTTTCAGAGGTTCACTCTATGGTCTCTTGGGCATGTTGGTTTTGGAACTATGGCAAGGCAGAATATCATGGTCAGGAGTGCAGAGGGAATCTGCTCATCTCATAGTGGCCAGAAGCCAAAAGAGAGGAAGGATCCAGGGTCCCAATATATTCTGCAAGGGCCCTCCCCCACTGACCTGCTGCTTTCAACTGGGCTCCGTCTCTTCCATGTCCATCCCTCCCATCAGCATCATTGCTTGGGGACCAGGTCTTCCGCACATGATTTTTGGGGGAACATTTAAGAGCCACATTACAGCAGCTCCTCCAGAAACCTCCTGCACGAAGACCTCCATCTCAGATTCTGTCTCCAGGGAACCTAAACACAGACGCCAAGTCTTTCCCTGCCTACACCACAGGGAACCAAGAACAGAATCTTGTGCCCACATGTGAACCAGGAAGCTAGCTTGGTGGTTGTAGCAATAATCAGTGAACAATCCCCTTGGGTAAGGTAGAGAAATGGGGTCAGAGAGGTTAATGAATTGCCCCTCACGGGCCACACAGATGGTAAGAGTTGGGGCCCAGATTCCAACTTAGGTTTCCTGACCTCTAATTAGATGTTTTTACAATAAGCTAGGAGAAGCTGTCACACTTCTAACCCCACGGGGGGCCTGGCAGGACCTATTTAGCATGACATGCAAAAGAGTTCTATGTATTCTCCGTTTCTTTGAAATTCCAAAATACTTGGTTGGAACTCGCTGTTAGCTCTGTGTTTATTACTCTTTATACAACCTTGAAATCCGACTTTCCTTTGAGATTCAGACACAGTGGAATAATTCCCTGACCCACGGTTAGCCCATCCAGATATCTCTAGGATCTCCTGGGCTGAACCAGCAGCATGGGTTTTACCTAAGCATTGGTCCAAAAGGCAAATTCTCAGGCCTCACCCTAGATGGACTGAGCCAAACACCGGAGATGGAGTCCAGCCAGTGGTACTACAATAGACCTTCCAGGTGGTTCCAATATGCTCCACTGTCTCAGTGAGTGGCGTTGGGGGCTTGCCTAGCCAGGCCTTCCCCTGAGTTCCTGCATCTGCTGTCCTCGGTCTCTCCAACCTCTCGGTGGTAGCCGTCCCCTAAATCTGTGCTTCATGCAAACGCAAACAAGCAATTTAGCATCATTTTCTGGATTCTCTCCAAATGCCATTCACGCAGGGCAGAATGTGGTGCGTTTTACCAAGAGAGAAAGACAGAAGAGGGAAGTGATAGGGGACATTACCCTCACAGCACAACCCAGTCAAGATAAAGCCAGCTCACTGTTCCTTGAAGTCCCTCCTCCATTAGCTCTTTCAGTCCCACCTCCCAGCCAGGTTCCTCTTTCCTTATCATCTTGGTCTTTCCCTCTTCTCTTCCTTGGCTTCTCTTTTCCTCTTGGGGACCAGGTCTTCCACACATGATTTTGGGGGAACATTTAAGAGCCACACTATAGCAGCTCCTCCAGAAACCTCCTGCATTTTCTTATTTTCTCTTTACTTATTTTCTTCTTCGTTTCTTTACAGACTCATCTTCATCTCACCCAAAGGTTACCTTTTCAAACCAAAATAGTCCATTGAGAACCGTTGGGTGTCAGTACTTCCAGCAGCTGTGATCCCCGGGACACGCGTAACCCATTTTCTACCCATCTTCCAGCACCACCAGCCGCTCCTTAGCAGTGACAGCAAGTGGCTACTGGTTTCTTGGACTGAGCTGGGCCCAGTGATACTGGGGATGTTTTGGCTTTGATTTTCTCTGGTGCGAAGCCTTAAGCCAAATAGCATCCTAAGTTTTCTGCTACCTGTGGATCCATTGACCACAAGAATATTCAAGTCAAGAAAGTCCAGGTAACCACTGCACGGAAGGAGTTGAGAACAAACCTTCTGGATCAGCAGGACCAGCCAAAAAATTTGTGGTGGAGATGTATCGGGACATCTAGATCTCTGTCCCCTGCCCTCATAATTCCTCTCCAAGTGCCTTTGTCTTGGTTCTCTGTGCTCTCACCTACCCTCCAGAAGCATAGGGCTCCCCCTCTCCAGGTCCATCTTCTCCTAAAAGAAAAGCAACAAAGCCCTTCCCACTTACTTGTTTCAACTCCCTTTTGCTAGGTAAGAAGCTGATTTGTGGAAAACAGTCCATGCTAGGTAGCTAAGACGGGTAGGAGTTTAAATAGGACTGTCCAGGAAATCACTTTGTTCAAATCCAAGCCTTTAGAGTCTTCCATTGAAGATCTGAGTAGGCTTTGAAGACCTTAGAAGAGGTGCTCATCCTTGGAGTGATTGACTGGGAAGCAGCACACCACCTGCAGCTGTGCAGATTCGGGTGAACCTCTTAATCTCTGCAGCTCAGTGTTCTCCTGGTTGAAATGGGCTTAATAATGGTATTTAATGAAAGCAGGAATTCCCATACGGAATTTAGAATTTAATATAGACTTCTACTGTTATGTACATATATGAAAAAAACAACAACAACACAAAACTCTAGCAACTGTAGAAATTCAGAAGTTGCTTTGGGACTCAGCCCCGTCCAGGACTATGAGAAGCATCAGAAGAAAATTCATGCTCACCCAGAAAGCAAAGAAAGAATCTGAGCGTCCAGCCTGAGGTTCCTGGCTTCCATTGGGCCTGCTTCTTTCCATGCTGGGGGCCTCCCAGCCCAGCCGATTCACCCTCTTCGTCCCCCTAGGGCACAAGTCTTCCTGCCTCTTACAGTTCTGCAGATTCCTTTCCCACAGCCCTGCTGGGATGCTTAGTGACACAGGGCGTCAGTTGAGAAATGAGTGGTTAGTTGTGATGACAGCCCAAACCACAATGCTGTCAAGAAGCCCTTGCCAGAGAGGCCCCTGGGGGCAGGAGGAAGCCCCACAGCCTCCCTCTAATTTGTATCACACCAGGGAAGGGCAGAGCGGGCTCCCACGTGAGGAAGATCCCTTCTGTTCACACACCCACAGTCCCTTGACAGAAACCCCTTGGGACACCAACTCTGGAAACATTTCCAAGGGAAATGATTAACAGTTACAGGTTGGAATGTTTCAGAACCCAGCTCTACACCTTGCTGATCAAAATCCAGGGCTCGCAGTAGGGAATGAGTTATATTTCACAGCAATGATCATAATGTCTACCTTGCTCCGGCTGAAATCATGAAGGGGGAGAAAGTATTCAAATGTGAGATAGCTACTGTTTATTTGGCTTATTTAGCTGGGATTATGTGTCAGGTCCTGTGATACAGCCGCATGAGTAAGTTCCGGAATCTCCAGTCGTGTCTTATGAGGTGTGTAATGTTGCAAACTCTTTTTATAGTTGAGGAAATTATTTCTCTGGAGGTTAAATAACTTAGCAAATTCCCACGCTTTCTGGTGGAGCAAGGCCTTGAACCTGTCACCAAAATGGCGTTCCTAACCACTGTACAATTTAGCCTTCTAATAGCCAGCAGGCTGGAATCCAGTTATTTTAGGGGCACCTCTGTTTTGGAGTCAAACCTAATGTTTTCAGGAGAATCGGTGATAGCAACCTTTATACTCCATGATACCTTTTTAAAAAATCACCATTCTCAATATGCTGCATCTGATTATTTACCACCACCCCCCAGAGCCCAGCCCAGTGTGTTATAAACAATAGACATAAATAAATGAACAAATAAATGAATGAGTGAACATAAGACCTCCTGACTTCGGGTCCAGTGTTTTGTCCACCATTTTCTTTAGGCCAACTTCTTTTAGTTGCCCTTAAATGTTTTTGTTTCTTTATTTGTTTTCCTTAATAACTGGATTTAATAACTGCAAGCAATGAGCTCACCAGGGTTTTCAATAAATTGAACAGACTTAACATGTTCTCATGACGCTTAACACTAACAAAAATCATTTTGTTCTGAAATCTCACAACACACTGGCCAACTTTCCAAAGCGAACAAATAGCCTTCCTTTGTTGTTGTTGTTGTTTTCTCGTTTCTCAAGATGCATGCAACTCTCTCTTGCAAAGCAATTGGTAAAAAAAAAAAAAAAAAAGATAGTGGTGTTCTTGGGTTATTTGAAAATATTGACCAAAGCATCATCCTCTTAAAGGGTTTTAAGCTAGACATGTAACTTTAGGACTGACATTCCCCAGAGATTCATATAATTAGTGGTGGTTTTCCCCAGGCAATTGGTGAATATTCCTATAATGATTTGAGCCTGCAAGGTCTGAGGGGTTCTAAGTATCACTGTAAATTACTTTAATCTCGAGTGTGTCTTTTTATATTTTTACAGTTCATCCTTCCCTGAACATTTTCATAATCATGTACTCATGGAACTCAGTCCATTTTGTGTATTGTGATTTTCAATAAAATACACATTTTCCAGGGTGTTATAAAGGATCTGATGCTTCCTTTTAGTGGCTCCTTATATTTCCAAGCGAATGTTTCATAACTTATTTAGCTCTTCCCTTATTGTAGCGTTTATGTTGTCGCCAATATTACAGTCTTACGAAATACCAATGTGATAAATAACCCCAAGAAGGGAGATTTCTTTGAGCTCTCTCCTTGGACTGTTTCCTTAGGGTCAGTTCCCAGCAGCCTGCCATCTATTCTTAATAACTGGATTTGTGAGCAAGCGATGAGCTCACCAGGGGACATAGATCAAGAGAAAAAAGTTAACTCACTAGTCACTGAAGTCACTGAAAATTATCATCTAACTGGGATATGGGCCTTATTCCAGAAAAAACAAAACTTTGCACTTTGCTTTAATCTTTATTTTCTAATACATTTTTATTCAAAAGCATTATTCTCCATGTAAAAGATTAAACAATGTAATTAAGTATAAAGGAAAAGTTAATGACTACCTTCTACCACAATCACCATCCTTCCATTCCCTCTCTAATCTGATGACAGATTTTAACAGCCTGGTATATATCCTTCTGTACATTTCTCCATGCTCATGCATATAAATGTGTATTTGTAGACACATTTGTTTTTACATAAAGATGTTAGCTTATAACACTCTGTCGATAATATTTTTAAGTTCACAAATACACCATGGAAATCCTTTTAAGTCAATAAGAGTATTTTGTTTATTAGAAATATGGAGTACTCCATATTACAGATGTGCCATAGTTTATCCAGTCATTTTGGAATTAATGGAAATTCAGGAAATTTCCATGTGAATGAAATCCCTACAAAAGCTATTAGAAAAGTTGGGGTCAATTGTCTTTAAATATCATAAGAATAATTTCTTCCTTCTCCTCAATCTTCCTGGGCAATTCCCAGTTACTCTCGTGGGGTGTATGTATCTTTTGAACTGGAAACAGAAGTCCATGTCTGAAGATGGTCACAGAATGTCAAACTCAGTACTTTCCTTTTTGTTTCTCCAAGGTTCTGTCTCCTTTTTTTTTTTCTTTTTCATGTATATTGAGAGACAAATCTTATTTTGGTCACAACAAGTACATATTGAGTGTCCACTGTGACCCTACAGGAGACACATGAGTAGCATAGAGGATGATAAAGATGCATAGAAAAGAGAAGTTCATGGCAGGGACTCTCTGTGGGTCAAACAGACCGTAATAATAAAGTAGTTAAAATTTCTAAAGAAAGGCTGATGAATATTAACTGGTTACAAAACACTGGCAGGTGGTGATTCTTCAGAGAAGCCTACACTCTGCTAGCGATCCAGACCTTTATGCAAACAACACAGGGCAGAGAGCAAAGGGGACTGAATGAGGGAGGTGGCTGGAAGCTCCCCTCTAGAATGGCGACTGTAATATTGAGAGTCATTTTAAATCTGAAGACAAAGAGTCCCATGCTTCAAAATAAATAAATAAATACATGTTGAGATGAAAGGAAAAGTTCAGTGACAGAAAACCATCTTTGAAGCCGGTTGTGGTTCCTGCTTAGGTTCTAGGCATCAGTGTCTAGCTGAACAGTCACTGCTGTTTGCTGCAAAATAATGTCAGCTTTGAAGCCACCAAAAGCAAGTTCAGCTCTGTGACACATGGGCTCATTGATTCTTGCATTCGGAAAGCAAGCCTTGACCTTAGGTACGGCACTCGGTTGGCACTCTGGAGACAGCAGAGAACCAAACCAAGTTCCCACCTGCAACAGAGTGTGTAATCTAGAGGATGGGCAATAAGCAAGATGTGTCAGAAGCCACGAGAAGAACTTGGATAATAATGAGGGTGATGGGAAAGACAGATACAGGGGATCCACGCTGGACAAAGAGGAAGGGCGGGTCACTGTGGTGGCGATTCAGCTGATAACTGAATGAGCAGAAGATGCAAGTCACACACACACACACACACACGCACACACACACACACACACACACACACACACACTCTCCTGCAAAGACAGTCTCCAGAGCAGCAGGAGCAGATGTGGAGTGCCCAGCCCTGAGAGAAAGCCAAGATGCTGGACAGGATGTGGGGACAGCAGTGACAACGAATATGAAGGAGATCAGAAGCAAAATCAAATAGAGGAGACTGAATTTGATTTTAACTGCAGTGAGAATCCACAGAAGGTTTCTAAGAAAGAAGTGGCAAAATCCAACTAAAAGACTTCAAACTGACACTGCTGCCGTGTGGGTAGAGAATCACGGGCAGAGAGTGGTGACCTCAGCAGGGAGAGGCTGGTGTCTGAACCTTCCACTTAGAAGTAATGAGACCAGTGATTTTGCCTCTCAAAGCAAAAGTTTCTCCATCTATTGAGATAGAGATGGAATGTCACTTTCTGAGGTCATCAGGAGGGATGGTCTGAGAGCTATAAATGAACACCTAGCTGAGTACCTGGCCCATAGCATGTTTCTTCAAATGCCAACCGATAGCTGACTGTGTTTGTCTTGCCTTTGGCCAGATTGGAAACAATGAGCAATTTAAGATCATCACAACAGGCTGATAAAGTGCAAAACACTGTAATGGATTAAAATTAGATGAAAACACTAGAAAAATAAAAGGAAGTTCTTATATCCCTATTAACATATTCAAGATGCTTTGGTAAGGCAAATTCAAATGAGGATTTTTGAATCCTCTCTATCCATTCATAGCATGATCAAGAAGCTGTTCACACAGTCATCAAACTGGGGAAATTCTATTACCAGAGGCAGAAAGATAGCTGACAAAATGGTGCTTTGTGTGTTTTTGTTTTTTTTTTAATTCCCAAATGGTCTGTGAGTGGGAGAGACCCTTTATGTCCCTGGTAAACTTGAGCCCTATGCAGGTGTCTGAGTTTATCACAGAGAGGAAATGACTTTTTTTACACCTAATTTAATCTGAAGCTATTCACAGTTTAAAATGTTTAGTAACGGTGACCTTTTTAATGACTAACACATTGCAGGTGGTCCTGTTGTAGGCGCAGTTAATGTTTGCCATCAGAAAAAGAGAGAAAGAGAATTAAATGGCCACTCCATGGCAATTGTCTTCTTATTGCGGGGTTCAAAGGACGGCTGAGCCTGAATGGAGCCCTAGTTAAGGGTCTGAGGGAAAAGGGTGGGTTCCTTTCTCTTCCAGAAGAGAGCAGCTTTCTTTCCTCTCTTGGTCCTTCTTGGAACGAAGGTGTGGGAAGAACATCTCAGAAAGAATTATAAACAAGACATCATGAGCTGCCTGCCCAGGCTCTGGGTGTGTTTTTCCGTTTTGAAGGATGGATGAAACCCTGGCCCAGTGTGGGTAGAGAATTTTCCTTGCTGACCATTGGCTGGATTAATGTTTTGTTTTGTATTATTTTTTTCACAGACCTATGGGGCCATAAAATGCCCAGGTAAAAGCTACCAACGTGGATGAGTTGAAAGTAATGGAGTCCCCCCCAGGGGCTATCACAGATCTCCAACATGCACCTGGCTCTTTACAACAGGACAGGACATACCAGCACCAACAAGGACATTTTATTTCAAGTCTATCCCAAGCTTGGTGATGTGTGGGGATGCTTGCATTATCCAAGTGACTTGGATGGGGACCTCTATCTTGTCTCAGCTCACCTGTCAGAGCTTTCCCACCTGCACCACACTTTCCTTTAGGACTCTCCCTCAGGGGGACATCAGGGTTCATCCATAAGACGTGAGAACAACCTGAGGGTGCACTTGGCTTTCAGGGCAGTGTGGTGGCAATTTAGCATTTCAGGTCTACACTTCAGGAAGCTGATACATAATTCAGTGTCCAGATTTTCCCAGCACGTCCTCTCCTCCGGCAGGTGGAGTTAGCTGACCTTTGTGCACAAGGATTTTTTGTAGCTTAAAGCAGTGCATTTCATTGTTTCAGCTCTTCCCTTCCCCCAACCATCGATCCTGGAGGCTGCACTTCCCTTCCCTCTACTTTGGTGGGAAGCAGAAGCAGTAGGACCCAGGAAAGGGGAGGCTCAAGAAGTCCCCACTTCTTCAGGGATACTGGTTTTCTGTTCCCTAGATCGGCTCCATGCTTCCCTCCATGATCAGGGTTTTCCACATCTTCATGATGCACCTGGCACCTGTCTTGCTTAGACTGTCCAGTGTTCCTGGTTTCAATTTGAAGTAATTTTGAGTCAGGAATCAGACTTCTGAGATCTGATTGCAAGTTGTGTTTTGTCATTTCTGTCTTCCTAAGTTACTGGGGTCCCCAAAGCCACCTTATTATTTATACCAAAGGAAAAGTAGAGGGACCACAGAGGGTGGAGGTGGGCTCCTACAGGGGCTTCTCATGAGCTACCTGTTGAGTCTAAGGAATCTCCACATCCTTCAATTCTTCCAAGGAAACAAGTGAAAAGATTGAACCATTCAATGTCACATATCAGAGCTGGCCACCAAACTTACTGGACTTTAGAATTTTTTTTTTAATTTCTTCCCCTCTCTCTTAGGCATTATTACTAAATTAGATTCTAAAACTGGATTGTGGTGATGATTACTCAACTTGGGAAATTCATTAAAAATTATCCAGTTGTGTTCTTAAAATGAATGGACAAATGTTAACTTCAAAATAATTCATCAAGTAATAGACAATTATAGCTTGTGTACTTTTTCTTTATCTTGCTACACTTCAGTAAAAAAGTATATTCAAAAAAAAAAAGTTATCCAAAAAACAAAAACAAAAACAAAAAAATATCAAACCACTGGGAAACTCAAATTTGTGTTTTGCATCTTATTAAAATCACAACTTACTGACATAGAATTTTAAGAAGAAGTTGATTTATAGAGTCTATCTCTTGTGGCCTACTGGTTATTCCAGAATCTTCAAGCTACTAAGAGACTCCAGCCATTTAGTATACCCTGTTAATTGATTTAAAGTAATGCAAAATAAAATCATAGATTTCAGAATGTCAGGAATGAACTGCTTCACCTGGGAACACCCATACGTTCTGCTCAAGGCTATTTTTTCCACTCTGCCTGATAGAAAGAAACATCTAGAAATATTTGAATTCTCTCTCCTTCAATCCTAGAGCCTTCTCACCCTGAAACTTTTTACTGAGCTTAGGAACAGTTAAAGTTGCTACCTATATTAATGTGAGTACTTTATTGTCCTGAAATTACGGCTTTTGAAGTTTCTTCCTTTCTAAAACAAAAAAGAAAAGCCACGGTTGACATCAAAGAGGAGGCAATTCTCCTCACCAGCAATTACGGTTGCTTAGTGTTACTCAATATCCACCCAATCCCAAACTGCCTTTGCTTTTTCTAACATGTACTTATTTTGATCAACACCTTTAGAAAAAGTACCGAAAAGTACCGACCTACCTACCTATAAAATTCTCGCTGGCTTCTTCCTGGTGGTGGTTGTTGTGAATCAAAATACTCCCTTAATAATGCATTCTGCCATATATGATTGCGGGTGTTTTTTTTTTTTTCCTTCTTCTTCTTTCTTTTAAAGCAAACATTTAATTACTATTGGAGAGTTGTAACTGTGAGCTGTGAGTTACCAGATGTGAAACCAGACACAAGGGTGAGATTTTACAATTTCAGCACAGCTGCTTACAACCAAATCTGGTTTAGGACACCGTCGATGGATTTAAAAACATTACATTTATATTAAAAATAGCAGGGCCTCATATGCAGCCCAGCTGAATGTCTTCTTGGCAAAACTTGTTAAAATCAGAAGGAGTCTGCTCAATCAAAATCCAAAAACAGCCTGTAGGACCGGTCAGTGACATGGGCTGTCACTTGCTGCCCGCCCCGTCCCCCACCCAAACATTCTCATAGGGACACATGTGTCTGGGCCTTTTGTCCAAATTCTAAATGAAACTCCAATTCCTTTCATTTGTATATTTGTGTGCTGAACGCCCGAATGTAAAGGCTTAAGATGCATAGACAGAGACAGGCTCACGAAACTTTCCTTACTGCACCGATGATTTGAGACAAAGGTGTCGTTTTGTTCCTCTGCCCACCCCAACCCCCTGGCATCTGAGTTTTTACAGTGCAGGGAGAAATAGTTCTCCAAAGCTTACTTTTTCTTCCTCCCCTCACCCCACCCCCACGAGTTCTTGAGTCTGCAGCTATTATCCTGGGCCAGATTGTCGCCATGCTTAGCGGAGCGTGTGGAACCAGGCAGGACAGCTGAAATAACTGCGAGATGTTGGAGACCTTGGCCCCCACAGCCTGCGTGGGCAAGAGCTTGGCCTCTCCTGCATTTCTGCTGCTTTTTTAACTGGAGTTTTGAGAGTTTCCAAAAATGTATCCAGCGAAACGACTCTTGTTTCTTAAGCCGAAAAAGCAGAAGCTTCCTAAGTCGAAAATTCTAAGGCACCGTTTGATGTTCTGCTGGTGTCGAAAACTGGGCCTCTCTAATAAGTAATGTGTGAGCGTGTTTAATCTGCATTCAGACTATCTGCGAAAGTGACGGTGTCCTTCTCCCTGCAGAGCCACGGCCACACCCCCTCCCCCCAGCAGGTCATATTATTATATCATATCATATCATACCCTATTACATCATATTATTGTATCACATTAAATCATATCATAGATTCTTTCACAGCCTTCCAATTTTTTATCCTATATATAAAGCAAATGTACATGCTTGTGTGTGTGTGTGTGTGTGTGCACACATACAAACTATTCAATCTCTGTGTCATCTCATAATAGGTCTTGGAGATCCTCCCATATCAAACAAGCTTCCTCATTCTTCCTAAGATGACAAAGTGTTAATCAAATGAACATTTAGGGCATATTCAGTCTTTTGCTTATTATATACCATGCTAACAATGATCATTCTCATTTGTATATCTTCATACATATAACTGAAGAATAAATTTTAGAAGAGGAAATAGGCCTTAAGTGGTTTAGGTATCTTTTTAAAAATACATAATCAGGGTATCATATGGGCCCATTTGGGTTGCTCTGGTGACAGGTCCAAATGGAGAGTCTGCTCCCCTCTAACTTGAAGCAGTCTGGTCCCCATCAAGTGTGACGTCAGGCACAGGCTCACTTCTTCACTTCCTGACTTCCTGTTCTACCAGCTCTGGTTCATATTTTTGGAATCTTTAATATACTGGGTATGAGCTGTCTGCCTCAAGGAAGCAATAACTGCATATGTATTATGATAGCATCACCTACAGTTTACAAATGTTCCCCAATGTGTGCACACTTTTGAGGTCCCTGCCACTTCCTCCTGGCTCCTACGTCTTGCACGTGGTCTCTCACGCTGCTGACTTCTACTATCCCTACACATCCGTATGGCAGGCTGGAAAACCCACCGCTCGGAAGTTCTTGGCATTGCACTTACAGACTAAAAAGAGACCACCACAGAATTGCTCTAGAAGTCAGGTTCAACCAGAAAGGTAGAAGGATATTGTCAAATCTTTAGTGGGGAATGGGAAATGGATTGTCCTGTAAGATGTCTCCGCCTTCCTGTGGCCTCAGATCCATTCTGTTTCCCTTCTCACGTTCCCAGCAAATCCATCTGCAGGTGTGAGGCTGAAAGGAGTTGTGGCAGAAAAGGATGGTGGAGGAGCCTGAGTGAGGGTGGGAGGGAAAAATGACATTTTGGTCCAGGGACAAGCCCTAGCGTGACACCAAGGTAGGAGAACTGGGCTTTCTTAGCATCTGCAAATCAGTAGTGTGGGCCAGGACTGGCCAGTTTCCCCTTCCTCTCAGTCTCCACCTGGACAATGAGTGCATTTGACCAGATCAGCCATTCTCAAAGTGCCTTCATGGGACACTAGTCGAAGACGTTCTCTCTGAGGACACAGTTCTAATGTCAAATAGTTTGGAAGGAACAGTAAACTTCATAGACTTTTAGTGATTCCTAACGCTGAGCAGGTTCAAGACTCTGAGGAGATGTTCAGCAATGAGCTGTTAACTTTTCTTAGTCCAGTGTATTCCCATCATATCTGACAAAAAGTAAAATACATTTGGGATTCTTTCTTAATGGTCTGCAGAGCCCACTTTGGAAATGCTGTGAGTTCTTTATGGAAGTTTCTGGTTTGAATATTCTACAAACAATTGACGAGCTGATCTCTGGTTCCCGCAGACCAGTTCTCCTGACACCTCCATTCCACAGTCATCGCTATCACCACTTCTCTCCCCATGTCCAGCATTGTCCCCTCACCTAGATCCTGAGGGTCCAAACCCCACCCACAGCTCTGGGACATGCACACAGTAAGGGCTCAATAAATACCTGTGCTGAGATGCTGGCAGGGGCAGGGACACTCCTCGGATCTTATCCCTTGACTGCCCAGTGGCTCTTGGGTTTGGCCAAATGACTTTAGGTTTTGCCTCTGTGGATGCACAAATTTAGGGGAGGAGATATAAAGGGGTGAGGGAAAGGAAGCAGAGCTAAAAGAGAGGTGAGGAGATGAAAGACGGAAGAAAACAGAAGGAAAAGAAGAGAGGAGTTGGTTGGGCTTGGAGGGAAGCCCAGGAATAGGAAGGGTTCAGGCAACATGTGCAAAATGTACATAATAATCCATAGAATCCTGTGGCCTGACAGGGTGCTGCCTAAAGAGGCTCTGAGTGCTTTCTAATGACAGATAGTGACAACAGCACGTGGCCCACGGTGGGTTCTTACAGTATTTGCTAAGTGAAAACACAACAATAATGGTTATCTTGTGTTGAGCTATGTCTATGGGTAAACTTTTCATACACATCACCTCATTTCATCTGGACAGCAACATCCAAAACTGAGAACTCATTCCTCTGATGTGGAAATAAAGCCTCAAAGGACCAAGTTACCTTCCCATTGCACAGAAAATCAAGTCTTCCCATCTCCTGAGCTCACCAGCATGCTGTACCCCCTCCCTCTGAAATGCACCTGCCCTTGAGGAAATGGAAACGAGGCTCTTCCTTCTCTGAGAAAGATGACATTTCCCACCTCCCTGCTCCTCTTCTTCCAGTATGTGTCCTATGAATGCCTGGCTGGGGAGGGGGGACAGAGGAAGAGGGCTCATTGCTGGCAGGTGTTCACTCACCTGACTTCCAAAAGGCCTTCCACTGGCTGTGGATTGAGGCAGCTCAAACAGGGCTTATCCCAAGCAGCCATCCCAAACTCTTCTCGCATTCCACCTGGGGACCTGGTATCAACATTGCATTGCTGGGACAATTATTTTCTGAGCGAGTCTTCAGGGTTCTTTGGAGAATCAAGAGTTCCTACTTTCCCATCTGCTGAATTACTCACTTTTTCACACACCCCCCCCCGACTGCCCACACTCCACCAGCTACCTGGCCTCTTTTACCTGAGGCGTATGGCTTTAGAGGTCAAGGCTGCAAGGCAAGAGACCTCCCAGGGGAAGATGTTTATTTAGCAAAAGCCTCCAAACTACAGGTATATAATCCAAGGTCAAAATGTCCAAAGACCTTAGGATCACTTTTAGTGTTCTTGAAGAATCAACAGGAACTTCCCATTGTTGCTCAGAGGAAAGAAAAGCCCTACTAGAACCATCCTGTCACCCAATTTACCCACTAAAATCCAACTTCCCTGTCTCCCAACCTTTGAAAGATGTGGCCATCCATTCATTAAGGTCTATTCCTTTTGTGCACACGAAAAAGTCTGGGCTTAGATAAACAGGACAGGGAATAGTTTCAAGCTCAGAGAGGTTAACTATTGTGCATAATAGAAAATGAGCCTTGGGGAGGGTCCCTGGAGAGGCCAAGAATTACAGAAGGAGAGTCATTTGGAGGACACAGAGAGAAGAGACCCAGAGGGATTTTTCAAGATAGTGAGTAACGAGAGGTTTAGGGTGAGGGGCTGGATGGACACCGTGCAACACAATTCCCTTGTCCTGCCCTGGTTTCAAGAGATGTTTGTGATTATTTAAATTGTTTTCTGCTTTTATCATTTTATTTTAGACTGGTTTTTAAAATGTCCTTATGGATAGCCATAGGCATTTTTTTTCTCTCTTACAGATACAAGATGATCTGATTTGCTTGGAATTTTTTCCTTCACTCCAACTTAGCCTATGTTACCCCAACATTGTCCCCACTTGTCCACTTTTTTGGACTTTTGTTCAATGACATCTGGATGAGGAGGGCAGGGTCCTGAGAAGGGGGAGAAGATTGCACAGATACATGTGGACTGGTGGTAAGGCTACCTCCTAAATCACCTATTGTAAGTGGAAAATATCTTAAGTTGAAAATGCATTGAATGTCCCCTCACCTACCCGACACCAGAGCTCAGTGACACAGCACCCTTCAGAGTGTACACCCTTGAGATAATTTTTGGCTGACTGGGTGCTGCAGTTCTTCGCCCCTGCCCAACCTCCAAATAGAGCATTGTGCTCATCACTAGCCGAGGAAAAGAGCAAATTTCAAATTTTTGAAGTGTGCACAGTTCCTAGTGAATGCGCAGAGTTAGTTTTTGCATCACCATGAAGTCAAAGCATCGTTCAGTCTGCACCATCTGTCTTGGACTCTCTGAGCTTTTCTTAACTCACTCCCTTGCCATGTAGATCTCCGATCCCTTCTTGACTTCTCCCCGCTCCTTCTACAACTCTCTTGTTCTAATCATTCTCAGATTCTTCTCCTTCCTTCCATTTTCCTTTTTCTCACACACTTTCTGACTCTAATTTTTCCATAATTTCGTATTCTTCTACACCTTTCTCTATCTCTTGGGGCTTTGCTTCTTTTCTATTTATTTCTCCTCCCTTTCCTAGGCTCCCTTCTACCCGTTCTTTTGCATGATTTTACTTTAGCCCAGAGACCCACAGGGGCAGTGCCTTCACTCACTGGTGGCGTTAAGGCCAAAGTGGTTGCAAAAAAAAAAAAAAAAAAAACAAGGTTGTCATTAAGCAAGCATTTGCCATACAAGATCTCCTGAATGAAGTCTTGAGGTTCAGAGGTTTAATCACCTTTGTGTATGACCAAATCACATTTCTCTCATAACATTCTTGCCAGGAGAAAAATGATGGATGGGTGAGGAAGTCCATATGAAGTAGAAACAGAGTCTCCATTCTACAAAGCAAACATTTTGCAACTCTCAACTCACTCAGGATATGCAAAACCCCACTTGGGTCTTGCTGGAGTATTTGGGCTCCTAAAAAAGCCATGATCCTAGAAAACCAGCAGATGGCAAGGGCATGTGTCAAAAACTCAAGAGTGATTAAAAATATGAAGGTATGAAGTGTGGAAAGCCTGACCCCGTGGCCACTGGGATATTTTTAACCACACAGCGTGGGTGGGTGGGTCTTAGGTGGGAAGGGGAGACTCCCCCATAAATCTCGCATCTGCTTGTGTCTGACTCCCTTTCTTGGCCTTGAATCTTGAAGTTTAAATCAGAGATTTGGGATTGTGGTATATCTGGGATCCCTTTCCATGTTCTGTGATCACATGAGTGATCCACGTGGTCAGTTCCTTGGTATCACAATGAGTGGACAAGTGTGAAACTGCTCATCCCCATTTATCCAGAATTTTCCTGGAGTCTGACCTGAGCACCATCATTCCTGTTCTTAGAAATCCTTTCTTATTGGGGGGTGTCGGGTGGGGGAAGCAGGTCCTGAGATAGATGACAACTGGAAGCACAGCTCCCAAGGCCATTCACAGCTGTGCCCTCCATTTAAGGTGAGAGTCTCTCCATAAAAAGTGTCCCATTAAGAGAAGTGGCCAACAATAACTAGAGCTGTAGGTCTCATGAAAAATCCAAGGGAAAATGGACAGAGTCAAGAGTTCCAGGCAAAACTAATAAGTTATTTTCATGGTAAGTGAAAATAGTACAGAGGGACCTTCGTGATTTTAGTTGATGTAAAATTTTAAATTATTTATGAAACTTAATTGAGCTACCAAGCTTTGTGAGGGGGTTCTAGAACAGAGCACTTTCTGTGGCAATAGGGAATAAAAATGACAGGGTTTGGGGTTGGATCCAGGCTCTGACTTGAGCTGTGTGGCCTCTAACAAGTGACATGTTCTCTGTAAGTTTTGTTTTCCTGTCGTTCTTATCTTGGAGACTGTTGGTGAGGACTGTATGAGATAAATGTGTCCAGCACTTGAAACAGTGCCCCTCTGAGGGTGGATTAGTTTCCTTTTTCTGTGGTAACAAATGATCATAAATTTCCTGGTTTAAAAGCAACAAAAATGTATTAGCCTGGAGTTCCAGGAGTTAGAAATCTGCTACTGGGCTTAAATAAAGGTGCTGGCAGGCTGTGTTCCTTTCTGTATCCTTGCCTTCTCTAACTTCTGGTAGAGGTCTCATTCCTTGGCCCTTCGCCACCAATCTCCCTCTCCAGAGCAGAGGTGCTGCATTGCCTGGTCCATACTCCCTTGGTCCCGTCTCCCTCTGAACAGAACTGGGAAAGGATGTCTTGAATCCAAGATCCACTGGACTCAGCAGCCTACTTGGATAATCCCAGCTAGTCTTCCCATGTCAAGATCCTCCACTTGATCATAACTGCAGAGTCCCTTTTGCCACTAAGGTAACATATTCTCAGGTTTGGAATATTAGGAAGTAGACATTTTTTGTGTGTTCTGTTATCCTGCCCACCACACACAGTACGCATTGAACCCACTGATTATGATAATGAAATGACTTTTTAGAAACCAAAGCAGATGAAGTATTTTTCAAGGCTACAACATAACTCGAAGAGGTTATATTTCTGAAGGGTGGTCTAAGAGTGTGTGTGTTACAGCATCCGAATGTGAACAAGATACTAATTTTGACTACAAAACAATCTTGCCTATCAGTAAGTTCCATGAGTTTAATTAAGTAGTAGCTAATATTTGTGGGGTCAATATCAAGTTCTAGACATTATCTCAGTAGATTTTGTTCTGTTTTATATACACTATATAATCTTCACAGGAATCTATGGGATATGTAAAATCATCTATTTAGGGGCAATGAAGGAACAAACTCAAATACAGGAAGAAGTGTTTCCAAGAACCCATAGTTAGATGATGGAATAACTGGGAGATGTTTCTGGGCATCTCTAAGCTCTAGTCCAACCTTATGGGGAGAGGATGTCTTTTCTTTTCTTTTTTCTTTCTGGTACTAGGGATTAAACCCAGAGGTACTTTACCACTAAACTACATCCTCAGCCCATTTCATTTTTTTTTTTTTTTATATTGAGACAGGGTCTCACTAAGTTGCTTTGTGCCTTGCCAAGTTGCTGAGGATGGCTTTGAGCTTGGGATCCTCCTGCCTCAGCCTCCCAAGTCACTAGGATTACAGGTGTGCATCACCACCTGAGAATACCTTTTTGAGCCAATATTTGAGATGGGATTTTGATTGGAGGCATATCTTTCTCCCCAAAGCAACAGAGACTGGATTATGAGAAATCTCACTCTGGGATTATTGTCAGGGGTTCAGAGATGAAATGTGAACCCCATATTCAGTTACCTTAAAAAATGGGTAAAGCATTATATCCCATCCTGGACACATTGAGATCCTTTGTGATATAACAAGGTCCTATCAAAGGCCAGTAAGCCTGTCCCCCAGAAACATGACCACCCAACTCAGCATTCAGTTTATATTTCACCCTTTCTCTATGAACAGAAAGCAGAATTGTATGTGATTTGTTGGTTTTTTTATAAAACCATATAAAATTTCACATTTATGATGAATGCCTAGAAACTTGGGTTTCATAAAACCATTGAGTATATTAGAGTTTATTAACTAGACTGAAATCATGACCCCCGTTTAGCAGTTATAGACTGTGGCAGCACTTTATCCATATGGGTTGATTTGTGTAACATTTATGATCTGAACCAGATCCCTTAATGCCTAAACTCATAACTATTGGCTTGAAATATGAGCATCTGGAAAGCACAACTGGCAGAGTCCCATGTGATACTGCAGCAGTGAGCTCATGCTTACAAATTTTCTCAAGAAAAGATCAATTTGGATATAGAGGTGCATGTCAAAGGAGAAGCTCCATCACAACAACATCACATCACAACATCACAGGAGGCTGGTGGCCTCTCTGACATTCCTAACCTCTTTCTCATTCCTAACAGAACAAAGATTTTGTTCAGGGACCCTCCCAGTTCCTGGAAAGCCTACTTCATAGGGTGAGGAGAAGCTGAATACATCCTCTTTGTCAGGGATGGGTTCAGGAATCCAAGCTTCAACAATGAATATCGGCATTTCTCCCAACAATTGTTTTGTTCTAGGCATAGGCTCCTGTCCTACATTGATCCAATCAGAATGACGACTATGGTCAACATTTCAAATTCCTTTTTTTTTTTTTTGCTTAAGGTAAAATGTAATAAGTTTTTTTTTTCCATTCACAGCTGATCTATAGTAACCAATAAAACAGCCAATGCTCTGAATTCTATAGGGAACCCAAGAATTCTTGGTTTCTTCAAAAGAACTGATCTCAACTAGACACCCACTAAAAGGCCATATTAATAAGTAAAGGAGAAATTCCCTCTCTCTCCTATGACCTTAAAGAAGAAGGCCCTTGCCTACATGCTAATGGCAGCCATATTATATCCAGGACAAAATACAGCTAAAAGAAAAGTGGTTACACATGTATTATGAGAGCTTTGAGATTTTTATCTTATTGGAAAGATAAATATTAGACTGCCACAGTTTTGTGAAGGCTTCCAGAAGACACAAGATGCCTGGGTCAGAGACAAAACACTTTTTTTGCTGATGGACAACAAACAGCATGATCATAGGCATATCTGCATCTGGTCCCAAGCCCAGTCCCTGCAGAACAGTGAGAAGCAAACCAGATAATGCATGCACACACACACACACACACACACACACCAGGAAGCCTGAACTTGCGGAACCTATCTATTTTATAATAGACAGCTAATTAGCTTGCCCTGTGCTCCAGAGGGAAGCATTATGTGTTCTAGACTCTATAATATGCATCCTTCAAAACAGTCCAGGACAAAAATGGTCAGTGCCTTTGCTTGCAAGAAGTACAGACATGTGAGAGACTCGTATTGGTACACAGAAGAAAGTGAAAAACAGAACTGAGGAATAAAACTCAAGCCCTAAGTATGCCATCATGGTCATTTACTGTACCTCTTGGATCTCCACTAAGTGAGATGATAAATTCCTTTTTTTGCTTAAGGCAAAAAGTGAAGATGACATATAGTAACCAATAAAATAGCCAATGCTCTGAATTCTATAGGGAACCCAAGAATTCTTAGCTTCTTCAAAAGAACTGATCTCAACTTGACTCCCACTAAAAGGCCATATTATTAAGTTGTCTCTATTTTTAAGAGGGAAAACTATCTCTAACCACCATTTGGATTATTTGATGGTTCAATCAACAATAGGGGATTAAATTGAAAAGGTGATAACCTCAGAAGTTCCAGATATGAGAGTCTCTCTGAAAACAACAGTCAACATTCAACACCAGGTCTTCCCACTGAGTCATGGCTATCACTCCATTAACGAGCGTATTAACCCATCAGTAGGAGACTTCTGCTTGGACAAATATATTTCTCCCTACCTAAGCATAAGGCTATGTATCTAAGAATATCGACTATGAGGATACCCTTGCAACATTACACCATGAGAGTGTCCTGTGGAGTTTAGCAGAGCAAGAAGTTTCTCCTGGAATCATTGAAGGGTGACCATCTTGGAATTGCCTTATCACAATGGTGACAAGAGGACCCCTTGATCATGCATGGCCTCGCCTTCTAGAAGATTCTCACATTTTCACTCATGGTCACAGGGATACACTAGAAAGAAACTAGAAAGAGAAAGTCAGACATTACACCTGTGCCACATTATTGCTCCATATGCTCTGCAAAGTCTTATAAATGATTATTTCTAATAATCTGTTATTACTTTCTCAATACACAGTCAGAAAGTATTGCATTTGTGGTGTGTGTGTGTGTGTGTGTGTGCGCGTGCACATGTTAAAAGCTCTCATTTAATTTTTCACTGTAAATCATAAAAATCTTATAATTATAAAACCTATTTTGGAATTTATGCATTTTTCAATACACTCGGAGACTGACAAATCAGAAAGGGGCTGGCCTCTCTATCTGTTGAAGAGATCCTGCCATGCGATGCCAATGGAAAAGCACTTTGTAAATCGTAGAAACTCTTACATATGTTAGCTGTTATTTAGCTCATCTATTATTGTGACTGCCTGAGGGGTAGGGGACACTCTGGTGCCTGCCATGCCCCGTAAGATCTAGAGGTCAGCTCAATCTACCCAAAACCCTCCCTTGGGCTGCATGGGCCTCTGTGTGTCCAAGGACTTTTTCTGGGGTACCTTGCTCTTCTCCAAGCCCTGGGCAATCTGTTTAACTGGAGACTGTGGATCCAAGCACTTCTCTGGGGAAGGCTGGGGATTCTGCAAGAGTAGGTACTGGTACTCATTCCTCACAAAGTGCCTGTGTGATCAGGGGCACCTCATTCTTTTCTTCCCTCCTCTTTTCATTCCCATAATATGCTACATTTTTCTAAAGGTATTAATAATGTGCCTCAGTCAGAGAAGAAAATGCAGAAAATAAAAGAGATGCACTGACACAAAAGCTCTCTTCCTACACACGGCTCATCTGGTAATTTTTTAAATCGGTTTTTTTAAGAATCCAAGTTACTAAGTCAGACCACTCTGACTTCCTGTGCGACCAGCGATGTCATTGTTATTAGAATTGAGGTGCATCTCAAAGCATGTCCTTGCTGTTTTTTTCTTCTAACCTGAACCCCTGTTCTCCTTGCTGAGCTTTCCGGGACAGGGTGGTTTGCACTGGCATCATAAAAACTTCTAAAATAGTAGGGGATCATGAAATGTCAATAGGACCTAATTTTGTTTGTGTGTGTGGAGGGGGACAGGCATCATCAAGGTGGTGGAATGACTTCATTTGGAAAATATGCTTTATTTTGTGAAGCTCCTTTGTCATCTAAAAAAGGCGGCAGAGGAAGCAGAGCTGGGGCACATCACAAATGAAGTGCCATCTAGGCTTAAGCAAGACGTTTTCAATCAGATTTGCAAAGAGGAAGAAAAAAAGTATCTAGAATGTGTGGGAGCTGGGAAGCCTGGATCCTGAACGGAAATGAACAGAACAAGCAATTGGCAGAGGAAGAAGTGTGTCAGGGTATAGTGGCAAGAGCAGCTAAAGACCCCATCAAGCCCTGGCTCTGCTCTCGCTTGGCTGTGTGACCCTAGTCCAGCCATTTCAACTCTCTGAACCTCCATTTTCTTATCTATATTTATCCCTCTTTGGGGATAATTAGAATAAAATGAATGTACTGTGCAATATTTGCCATATAAATGTCAGTTTGTATGTGATTTTTTTTTTTTTTTTTTTTTGGTAACAGGCACTCCACCACTGAGCTACATTCCCAGCCCTATTTTGTGTGTGTGTATGTGTGTGTGTGTGTGTATAAATAAATATATATATATAATTTATTTATTTATTTATTTATTTTATTGAGAAACAGGGTCTCACTAAGTTGCTTAGCAACTCGCTTTTGCTGAGGCTGGCTTTGAACTCACGATCCTCCCACCTCAGCCTCCCAAGCTGCTGGGATTACAGGCATGTGCCACTGCACCCGGCTTGTCTGTGCTTTTTGTAATGCATGGGGGAAACATAAGATGGGAGGACTCTGTTCCCATGCACCTAACTGGTGCCCGCTAGGAGGCCTCTTGCCTATGAATGTGCTGCGGTTTACCATAGATACCCACACGTTCATGTTGCTTAATTTCTATCTCCTTCCAGGGTTCTTGCCTCAATAAAAAGTCTAACTTGTAGCTACGCACAGGAGCTTGGAGTGAATCAATGCTTTCAACACCTCACACACTCTGAACAGAGACTCCCAGAGGTGTTTGTCTTAGCAGTGGCTAAAAAGCAAGCTCAGAGTGGCTGCTGTCACCTCCGAGCCTTCCCTGGAAGAGTGGAGAGGAGGCTTGCAGCCGGGCTTGCACAAGGTGCTTTGCAACGTGGTAAGAAGCTGTGAGCCCAGGCTGGGTCTGAGCACAGCCAAGCCGAGGACCAGTAAGACAGGCACTTCCCCTCCTACTGGGCTCCAAATGAGGGTTGGAAGGAGGGACTTGAAAAAAATTATATTTTAAGACTTTGGCATTGACATATTAAAGTAGTTATAAGACTGTTATTAGAATCATGGAGCTTATGGAATCAAAGACAAAAATGTGAGAATAATAAGAGTAGAATGCTTCTATAATATTATTATGATTAATAAAACATTTGTATGGTATTTCACAGGTTATAAAATTTCTTCATATTTTATTTAATTTAATTCCCAGCACTTCCTTGCAATTAAGGGGATGATTATGACTTATTGAAGAGGAAATTGAGGCTCAGAGAATCCACTACACGGAGGGTCACACAGCAAGTGATAAACCAGGAATTCAAACACAGAACTGTGAGTGCCTTTTTGACCATATCATAGATGAAATCATCACAGGAGAACAATGCTTAGAATGGACATGTGCACCCTGGCAACATTCTCAGGTATTTTAATTCTAGAATCATTTATGTGATGCCAGGGAGCTTTTAAAAAAAATTATCAATAAAGGCAAACTTTCAAAAAAGCTTTCTCAGAGCCAGTGTTACAAGGAAACTTAAACCTGTTAGGAAATTGGTTATGATATGGAATGTGCATATTAAAACGCCATAAACTTCATTAAAAACTCTAAATATGTAACTGGAGTTTTTTACTAAGTCCATAAAATATAATATTGAACACAGCATCTTTTGTAAACTTTGTGGTTCATGTGTCAATTACCTGGTTACTTAGTAACCAAGTAATCCAGTAACCAAGGAGTCAAGCCCTAGATTAAATAGTCCCCAACCAGGCAATAAAAAGGTCCCTGAGTACAAATTTGCAGAATTATGGTTTATTGTGTTAATAATCTCCCCGCGTCTGTTGGCCGGCCTTCCAAGGATGGGCTGTCCAGTCTGTGCTATTCTAGAGCTCAGCCATGGCTCTTGCTATTTTGTTATGGTACCTGCTTTCAGAAGAGGAAATTAAACCACAAAGCATGCTCTGGCTTAAAGTCACTGGAGGAAATGAGAAGCTGAACACACACCATTGATCTGGGGTTCTGGAGAAGTCCAGACTCTTGACTATTATGAGAGCTGATGATTTGGGTTTCAGTTCAACTCCCTGCTAAGACTTGAGGATGAGTTTCACTGGTTGATTCTTTCAGGGCCCCTCTCATAACTGACAATGCTCTACATGGATGCAAAGCCTCATTCAATAGGTATTTGTTGAGCAATTCCATGTGTCCCGGGCACCCTGGTAGGCCCAGGCAATTCAATTGCCCTCAGGGAGCTCACTGTGCAGGGAGGAGAGATTCATCCGATAATCGCAAGCATGAGAAGCACTCTGCATTAAGAGTAGGGGATGCTGTGAGAGTGTTCAAGACCAAGGTTGGATCTAATGCAGAATAGGAAGGGCACAGTGTGAGCAAAATTTGCCAACAAACCATGTGACATTTGAGCAGAACTGGCAATCAATTAGATGAAGAGAAACTGATCAGGAAAAATAAGGTTGAGAGAGATGAGAAGCTAAGAAGAGCATTTTAAGAAAAGGAAGCACATGCAAAGGCCCCGAGGCAGGAGGAAGCAGGGCATTTCCAAGCAACAAAGAAAAAAAAAATCAGTGTGGTTGAATGCCATCAATACATGGGATTCACTGTGCTCCAAACCAATGTGAGTGTCCTGGCACAAACAGAGAATTGGGAAAATAGTCACTTATAGTGAGAAGACTGACTTCTCCCACAGAAATAACTTATTCTTTGGGGGTTAAACATTGACTGTGCAAAGCATGCTGATCTTGGTTGTCATCTGTCTTTATAATTCCACCCTTCCCGCTGCTTCAGTGTCTCCAGAATCTCTTGATGAATTAAAAATAAGTGGTTTTGGGGTAGAGTGATCAAAATATCAAAATTTCTATAGAAACCTGCATTAAATAAATCCCAGATATTTCATTAGCTAATAAGAGAAGAAACTCTTGCAACAAAACCAGATTCCACTGAGGCTTTATACCTACCCTGGGTGTCTTGTGGCTTCAGGACAACTTGTGACTAGGGTCTCCTGCTTTGAATTGCTGGAGCATGGGCTTAACGGCTTGCCTTTGCCATAGACTTAGTGGTGCACATAGAAAACATTAGAGCAGAGTTCCTGTACTCAAATTGCTGACTTCCCAGTTTCAGTGACAGCCTGATATCCAAAAATAGTAGGGAGTAGGAAAAAGACGCTGACCAAACACCACGCTGGTCCTTGGGAGCATCTTGGCAGAAGTCAGAGTAGAGAAGTCATCAGAGAATCTCAAAGGAACACCCCCCACACACACACACACATCAGTCTATTTCTAAGATCATCTCTTATGATTTGGTTATTGTTTGTGACACCTTATTTGAATAAGTGCATAATACCTGAACAAGTGATTTCAATGACTAGAATGGAATACTTTTCAAAAAATGTTCTTTTGCCTTCCCGTAGTTTGTCATGAATTCTGCTTCAAAATTGGTTTTGCAAGAGTCAGAGGATCTGGCAACTTCTGTGCCATCAGGCAGCAACTGGGTTCTGTGCAATGATGGAGCTCCTACCAGGTGCACAGTGCTGTAGAGAATCGAGAAGTCCACTCCAGAGTCCCTGGGGGAGTCCAGGTGAGGAAATGAGTCGTTCTCACAGGAACAATTGAGGACAGACCTGGTGGTTCTGTGCACTTGGACCAGAGATTGGAAGAGGAGTGAAAGGATGGGCCAAGATAACATCTCACTCACACACACACACACACACACACACACACACACACCACTTTCATCTTAGCTCTGAGCAAATTCACCAGATATGGTGGTGTAATAGAAGGGTCAAGAGACTTGGTTCTAGTTTTGCCTTTGCTGTAGATGACTGGGAGAGCTTTGGGATGTCATTTTTTTCTTTCTGGAAATGGGAACTGGACGTAGGGATCTCTTCCGTATTGAACTCTTCTGACTCTTGAAAAGAGACAAAGACAAAAAAGCAATGTGGTTTTATTTCTAGTGGAAGGAAGATAAGAAAAGGTTAGATTTTGTATATTGCCTGAAGAACCTAAGAGAAGCAAGAAGCATAGGAACATTTTTCGTGTGCCCTCCCCCCGATACACGCAAAAATTTATAATTAAGAATAAATTTGAGATGGAGCCAGTTTCTTGAGATACTACAGTGTAGCTGGAGAAGCTTTGAAGACATTGCTGGTTTATAATTCTATCCCTGACATTTAGCACCTGGATGTTTCTAAGGTGATTTAACTTTGCTGAATCTTTGTTTTTGCATCTATAAAAATGGGAATAGTTATTATGGCTACTGTATTCAACAAACAAACTTAACCACCTACCAAATCTTCAGCTGGGGATAAACTAGGCATTGGGGATTATATTATTTTATAAAGTTTTTAGTAATCCAGTTATGGTCTTTTTTGGGGGGGAAAGGGGGTTACTGGGGCTTGAACTCAAGGACACTGGACCACTGAGCCACATCCCCAGCCACATTTTGTATTTTATTTAGAGACAGGGTCTCACTGAGTTGCTTAGCGACTGGCCATTGCTGAGGCTGGCTTTGAACTCATGATCCTCCCACCTCGGCCTCCAGAGCCGATGGGATGACAGGTATGTGTCACCATTCCCGGCCCTAGTTATGGTCTTTAATCTCAATGAAGCTATAGTCTGGTAGGTGCTAAAGGTAGGTATGCAAGTATGGTAAAGTGAGCTGGGGCAGGAGTGGTAGAAACAGAGCTGTCCTGAGCCGTTAGGTCCAAATAGAGTGCATGGCCCACCCTAGTCTGAGGTCAAGGAAGACTTCCTGAGAGTGAGACCCTAAGAATGGGCAGTAGGAGATACAGTGAGAAAACAAAATGTTCTGGCTAAAGGAAATAGGTTTGCTTTGAGAAAAGAAACGATCTGTGTGTAAAGCATCTGGCAGAATTCCTAACATGGAGATATTCAATAAACATCACGGCAGAGATGCTATTACTGCCTTAGTGCATTTCACCTTGGTGACAACTTTCTGTCTCAGTCTGTGCCTGTGGCTTATGTCAGCCAGCTTTGATTGGTAAATAAAGAAAGGAGACCCCCTGTGTCTGTGCTAGTGGCATAGAACCAAACTGAAGTTGGTCCGAATCTGGCAGAATCAAATGCCTAGGGGTCCTGTTCCTCCCTATGGCCGAATGTGGGGCATCTGTGAATCAGAGCCATAGAGCTCACCAAATTAGGAAAATGCTCCCTGTTTAACTAGAAGACATAAAAATTCAAATCCTGGCCTCATAAATGTGAGTAAACAGTTTAATGACTTGCTTTAACTAGAAAGTAATCAAATATAAATGCAGGTATGCTACTCATTTGCATATTTTTCCATGTAGGTGAATAAAAATGAAAATCCCTAGGTGTGATATTGGATAAATGAATTTGTCACTGGGATTTTTGTTGTAAAGTATAAAGCCCTGGTGATTTTCCATGCGAACTCATTGACACTCATCTCAGTAAGACTCTCCTGTCAGAGGGTCTGCCATTAGCTAGGACCTTGCAGCAGTGATTTCATTAAATAGATGCTGATTCCTCAACTGGTAAAAGAAGGAATATTGATATCTACTTAATATTAACTGAAACACATAGTTGTTCAAAATCAAGGAACTCTCCTGCATAATCATGGTTCTAATTAGCATAGTGCCTGGCATACAGTAGATGCTAACTAAAAGTTAATTTCCTTTTCTTCACTTATGTGTACCTCCTCATTTTCATCTTCCTCTAGAAACATGAATTTGTTCAGATTCATCTTGATTAATGAAACGACATATACGTCCAAATTTTAAGAAGATATATATTAATATGTTAGTACAGATAAATATTCATCTAAGGATATGTTTATTAATATGTATTATGCATATTAGTACAATGTATATTTATCTAAGGTTATGTATATTTATATGCAATATATACATGTATTCTTAGATGCAAAAAATATGCATGTTTATATTTGTACATATAGATATTCATCTAAGAATATATGTTAATATGTATATTAGTATTTATTCATTTATTTAAGAATATACCTATTAATATAGTCTTAGATGAGAAACTGGATTTTGTACATAAATCAAGATTTGCATTTCCCAAATGGAAATTGAAAAGAGTGGCCTATGTGGTCTCCAAGCCTTCTGGTAGGTCTGAAACCCTGGATTCAAATATATAAATGCTCTGCACAAGTTGTGTCATCAGTTGTCATTAGGGGAAAAGGATCACCTTTTGCTTAAAGGGAAGGAAGAGAAATTTGGAGGACTGAGATCCATTTCTACAGAAGTTGAATTTAGAAGTCAGCAGTACTCCATATTCTTACGTTTGCCCTTCAGTTACTGATCCCCAGGTTCTGCACACTGCCCGTTCTTGGTTCTCTACTGGCTCCAGAATGGCATTCCCATGTGCCATCATCTTCCAAAAACCCAGTCTTCATAGAGATGCTCGTTTTCACTGGATGCCTACCTAATTTATTTCTTCAGCTCCGTGTCTTGCTTGACCCTTGGTCTTTCCTCTTAACTGGTGTGTGATGTTATCTTTCTCTAATTCATTCTCTTGTCCACTGGCTAGACAATCCTTATTGCCTGTTGCTGAATATGTCTAACAAAAGGTGTCCAAGACCTTTTACTCCAGAAACTATCAAATGTCACTGAGCTAAAGAAAGTTTCTAACTCAACAGAAAGTTATACTATGTTCATAGATTACAAGACTCAGCATTACAAAGATGACAATTCTCTGTGAATTGATCTATAAATTCAGCACAACCCCAATCAGAATTCCAGTAGACCTGTTAAGATAGAAATTGACAATTCTAAAATTTATGTGAAGAATTCAAGAACTAGAACATCAAAAGTCAATTTGGCTCGCTTACGTTATCTGATTTCAATATTTACTATAAAACTATCATAATTGGAAAATTCAGTATTAGTAAATATATTGACATATAAAACAATGAAACAAATAAAAAGAGGTTTCAGAAATAGTCACATATATAACCAACTGATTTTTGTCACAGTTTTTAAAGCAGTTTAATGTAGAAAGGAATGTTTTCCAACAAATAATGTTGGCTTATTGGATTTTATTTGGGAAAAAAGAAAAAAAATCAACCCTTATGTCATACTATGGATAAAAAGTCAACTCAAATTTGATGGATTATAAATGGAAAACCTACAACTATAAATTTTCTGGAAGAAAATATTTAAGGCCTTGTAGTAGACAGAGTTTCTTAGAAAGGAAAAATAGAAACAGAAACTAAAAAAGTTGATAAGTTGAGCCTCATGAAATTAAAAACTTTTCGGTCTTCAAAAGGCACCCCCCCCATTTTTTTTTTATTAGTTGCTCAAAACATTACAATGATCTTGACATATCATACATTTGATTCAAGTGGGGTATGAATTCTTTTTTTTCCACTTGTACAGATTGCAGGATCACATTGGTTTTACAGCCACGTTTATACATACAGCCATATTAGTGTCTATTGTATTCTGCTACCCTTCCTATTCCCCTCTTCCCTCCCTTCCCCTCCCATCACCTCTCTCTACCCACTCTATGACACTTTTCTCTCTCTCTCTCTCTCTCTTTTTTCTTCCTCACACCATCTTATATGTAATTTTGCATAACAATGAGGGTCTCCTTCCATCTTCCCTAGGATTCCCCTTTTCTCTCCCATTCCCATGCATCTCTCATCCCTATTTAATGGTAATATTCTTCTCATGCTCTTCCTCCCTGCTCTGTTTTGAGTTGTCCCCTTTATATCAAAGAAGACATTTGGCACTTGCTCCTTAGGGATTGGCTAGCTTCACTCAGACAAAGGGCTTATATCCAGATTAGGTGTAAAATATAATTTACTTCATTGATAAGAACATAACTCTCCTACACTGCCAGTTGGGTTGTAAAATGGAAATGGCACAACAAATTTAGCAAGCAGTTAAACCATCTCTTAAAAACTTAAACCTTCTGAACTTATCATATGGTCCCGTCATTCTAGTTCTAGGTATTTATGTAGGAGAAGTGAAGTAATATGTCCACCTAAATAGTTGCACAGGAATGCTCAGAAATTGTCTTTTGTGATAGAAATTGGAATCAACACATGAACAGATGAGTGGATAAACAACCCTACTCACCCATATATATATATATATTTATTTATTTATATATTTATATATTGATATATATACCCACATATATAGTAACATTATATATGTATATACAATATATATACATATATATATATATATATATATATATAAATAAATGAGTCTCAAGAATTCTAGAAAATGCAAATGAATGTATAGTTGCTGAAAGCAGATCAGTGACTCCCTGGTGGCAGAAGGGTATGGATTAGAGAGAACCATAAGCAAATTTTTCAGGGTAATAAAATGTTCACGGCCTTGATTATGACAATGGTTTTGTGGGCACTTTTTAAAAATATTTAATTTTTTTAGGTGTAGATGGACACAACACAGTGCCTTTATTTTTATGTGTGCTGAGGATCAAACCCGGGTCCCACCCGCGCTAGGTGAGCGCTCTACCGCTGAGCCACAATCCCAGCCCCTTGTGGGCATTTTTAAACAGTACAATAAATTGTACCTCAATAAAGTTGCTTTGAAAAACAAAACTGTCAATGCTTCCTTGTTGCTTAAAGAATTAAAATTAAGTTTGCAAGCAAGTCTTCAAGGGAAGGCTTTCTGTAATTTCACCCCAATAGACACTTCTAGTCTCAATTCTCACTTAATTGTTCCACACACGAAACTAGACTTCTGGCTTCCGTCCACACAGCCATCTGCTTTTCTCCTGGGTGTGTAGTTCTTCTTCCTGGGATCTGCTTTCCCCTTTGTTCACTTCTCTTAATACCAACCATTTCATCTTCGGGGCTCCTGTAGGCACTGCTCATTGCCTATCCAAGTTCCTTTCTCTCTTCCTCCTATCAACAGAATTTGTTCAGGATATCCTGTTAAAAACTGGAGTAGCTGAAACTCTCCAATAGGATCCAACAACTTTCAGTTTGGTGATTTCTTCCCTATGTATGTGTGTGTGTATGTCCTAGCACATGGCCAGTGGACATCATTTTGGCCAGTTAAGGTATAAATGGGTGAAGGTTTTGCTTTTCTGAGACAAAGGTGACCTCTTCCTGCTTCTTGTCTCATCCTTCTTCTTGTCTGAAATGGGACTATGAGGCCTACAGATGTAGTAGCCATTTGCAGCTCCAATGCAAAAGTCACAGGCCAGGGAAAGTGGAGGAGGAGGCCAGAGAAATCAGGGTCTCTGCCGGAGTGGATCAGCATCCCCAGGCTTTCTTGAGTGAGGAAGATAGAATCTTATATGAGTTGAATTTTAACATTTACTAGAGCAAGAAAACATTTCTGAAAAACAGTGAAAGTCTAGCCAAAAATTGGTTCGCAACTCCCCACCCCTCCTCCTGTGAAGGTGATAGTTACAGCCAGAGACACGGAAGTGACATCCAGAAACAACCTGATTGGTTGTAGTTGGCATTTGCCTAATAGGTACATGATCTGATCAGTGGGCAGCCTGTGATCGGTTGAAGTTCGACTGCTTGCTATAAAAGGCTGAAACCCAGTTGCTTGGTTACCAGTGCACATACTCTAAGCTAGGTTACAGTTTGCTGCCACATCAAGCTAGGGCACAGTTAAATGTATGGAACTTGCTTTGGGCCAAAGTTATCACCCAAGTTAGGAGCCAGGTTAATATCAAACATAAGTCAGCTGTGACTGTCTTCCAAACACCGTCCAGATGCATGGCTATATAAATCCATCTCCTCTATGAATCTTTTGCTTCACCCCACTAGGGACACCGATCCCCTTTGGGTCAGTTACACTCTGCCCCTGCTTTATGAGACTTAGCACCATCACTCCTAGACTGGCTTATGTTTTGCACGTTTGACTTCCCAGGATGGGCCATTGGTCCCTGAGCCCTGTATCTGATGCTGCTCTTTGTAATAGCTCTGAGGTCCAGCCTGGTCGCCACAGACCCAGAAGGGTATCAAAGGCTGACTGTGTGATGCCAAGAATGGGAACTTAGCTGGGCATAGTGACACATGCCTGTAATCCCAGCAGCTTGGGAGGCTGAGGCGGGAGGATCATGAGTTCAAAGCCAGCCTCAGCCAAAGCGAGGTGCTAAGCAATTCAATGAGTCCCTGTCTCTAAATTAAAAATACAAAACAAGGCTGGGGATGTGGCTCAGTGGCCGAGAGCCCCTGAGTTCAATCCTCAGTTATCTCCCCACCTCCCAAAAAATGGGGACTTAAAAGTCTCCCTTCCTGCCCCAGCCTCTTGCCAGTTTTGAAACCAATGGCAGGCACTCAACTCTGTGACTCAATTTCATCACCCATTGTGTGGACTTGGTATTAATTCTTACTTCTGAGCATGGTTTGGTTGTTAGCTGAGATAGTCCAGGAAACCTATCAGTCTCATTCATGGTCACTGATCTCTTGTGGGGACAGGTGCATGGAGTACTGCATACATGGCATAAGTTAAGAGCATCTGAATGGCAGGCTACTCCCCTCGTGCTAGGTGCGTGAGTGACAGGCTTCTTACCCTGTAGGCCCAGCCCTGGGCATGAGGCCATGTATTATAATCCCTGCGCTTGCTCCATGACTTGTTCTTCGACTGGTTGCTGCAAGGACAGTTAGCAAGAAATTGCACTGATGGCTGCCTGTAATCTGCTTAGCTACTGCCTGAGTATATATACATGGTAACTGAGCAATAAAATCCTGCGTGGTCTCCAGAGGTCTTGATTAGGGACTCTGCAGCCACACTCTCCTGTATCCTGCTCCATGGACTTCCTCGCTGGACGAGACAGAGCCCACGCTCTCTCACTGTTGATGGTGCTGGGTCTAAGCAATGCCCTGCTCTTCATCTCTCCTCCTTCCTTCACCCACAGTTGCACATCTCACACTTGGAAAAGATTCAGGGGAAGTAGTTCAGTTGACCCTCATCTTTTCCCCTGACATATAATAAGGTAAATAAGGTAGGGATAATGGAAGATGACCAGAAAATAGATCTGGAAGGGGCCTTCTCTCTTCTTTGTGGTGCCCTTGCCCTAAATGACTTCTTCCCCAGTCGTGAAGAGGGATTAGGGAATTCCTTTTGCAGAACTAGAATTTATATTTCCCAAGGGCATATGAATTTCCTAGTCATTTCAAATGCAGGGATCCCAATGACCAGGCAGTAATTTTAGATTCCCTTCTTTTTCTACAAGGCAAGGGTGATTTAAGCCTTTGGAACTCCATTAGGACTTTTTTTTTCTCTCCCCCAGAACGTTGTTCCAATAGCCAATCTCAAAAGGCCAGACCTCCTACTGTTTATATCATCCAGCCACATAGTTTTAGACAAGCGATTTTCCATCATTGTGCCTCAGTTTCCTCATCTGTAAAATGGCAGTAAAAATAATGCCATCCACGCTGTCTCTCTGGCTTCAGTTCTCAGGTGCAACATGGCTCATCTTTGCTGGTGTTCTTCTCTGGGATCATGTTACCCGCGGCATGACGTGTGATGCTGTGAGGCTGTAAGTGCCCTGTTGGTGGCTGGTGGCTGGGCCATACTCTGTGTGTTTCTACCAAAGCTGACAAACACTCGCTGGTACATAGTATTATCTCACTAAAGGAACCTTGCTGAATAATCTGATTTGAAAGACAAGAGAAAATTTGGAGTCAAGTGCACTTTTGGCTACCATTCAGTTGTTTCTTCAATCTGCCAATGTTTATTGGATACCGACTATATTTGGGGGCTCTATTTAACTTCTTGGTTTGTAATAGGAGTATGATTTCTAATCCACTAAAGCCTTAATCCTGCAGATACCTTTAAAAAGTAAAATCTTTGGTTTCTCTGGAGTCAGGCAGGTAAAAGCAAAGCTTTGGTTTTATAGCATCATGAAGAAGCCTTTTCAACCAGGTTCGACCCAAATTTGCTTACACATGTTACCCACTCAACCAAACGTGTAAACCATGTTTTTCCCTGAGCTTTTCTATGTGATCCAGCTCTATATATTATATTACACTTATAAAATACCACGAAGCCCTTATGAATTAAAAGATAATTAGCGGTTCAACACGCACAAGACATTAGGCCCAAAGTGTCAAAAATGTCATGAAAGACCATAAATCATGGTCCGCTTGCATTGATCCCTTATAGAGTTAGTTTTTAAATCATCTCTTTAACACCTTGTAAATGTACAAACAACTACGGACCCATGGGAAACTTTAATATGTTTTTCATACATATTTTAATTTCATCTCAAAGTGCTAGCTGCATAAAAATTAAGTCAAACTCACAAAAACTCATTGATTTCCTCGGGATAAAACCCATCTGTCCAAACTAATTTAGAGCCTTTTTGAAGTTGTAAAGTTAGTCCTGCAACACTGAGGTTATTATGGGCATCCTGCGCTGGAGGAACTCTTGTGTAATTTTAAGAAGGCAATTTTGTTATATTTACTGTATTTAAATACAGTGCTACTTTTCAAGAACAAAAGCCTTACTGTGTAACTGTATTGAAAGTAAACCAGAAGCTGTGAAAAGAGAGATCTGTTCTTTTCCTTGTGATTAATGCACCTTTCTGCCAAAATCGAGACTTCTTAACCGAGCTCATTTAATACAAAGTAAACGAATTCTGCTCTTTGGATTTGATCCTCTGGTTAAACCCTATAGATAAGGCTCTAACAGTGAATAGCTTTTCATTCTCAACAAAGAATGTTTTGATAGAAAGGTCAATGCTAAAGTCCTTTATATTGTGATAACAGGAAAGGGAAATAACTTATTAATGGCCACCCATGCCATGGTGGTCTGAGCTGGGGGACGCACAGGGGGAAGACCATTCGGAAGTTAGAGAAGAGGTGGCAGAGACAAATGGGCTTGCAAAACCCTGGACTTCTTTAAAAATTCTACTCCAAAGGACATTTGCTTTTATTATACATCAGGGCTGGCCCAGTGGACTGAAGAAGGTCACAACACAGCTCTAAGAAAACCAAACTGCACCTGTGTTTTTCTCCATCTTGCCTTCTAGCACTAAGTGATAGGAATATCACCTCGAAAACCAATAGTGATTCATAGTGGAACTGTGCTATGGTGGAGACCCACCATGCAGACAAGCAGTGGAATAGGACAAATAAGCAGAACTTCCTTCCTTCTACATTGCAACGCAGGAGTTAAGGAGTTCCAAGCTGCAAGGGCATCAGCTATACACGTTGGGAGGTTGTGTCAGTCAGCTTTCCATTCACTGTCGCAAAATACCAGAGATAATTAACATAGGAAGAAAAAAGGTTTGTGTTGGCTCATGGCTTTAAAGGCTACGGTTCCATGTTCAGGCCAACCCCTTGTTTGGGGGCCTCTGGTGGGGGTGCTGATTGACACTGGTGGGAAGCACATGGTAGAGGGCCTTGCCATGCCATAAGGGGGGGTATGCCCCAAGTGACCCAAATACCTCCCCTCTGGGCTCACCTCCCAATAGTACCACCCTGAAGACCAAGGTGGTACTATTCATATATCCAAATTTCTTCTTATTTACTATTTTATTTTTTTTCTTTCTGCACTTTCCTAGGAAGGTTTTATAATAATCCAGCTAAGGAGATGGAAGGCTTTTAGACTTTTTTTTTTTTAAGTGAAAATAGCCTATTCCTTAGGATGTTCCTGTTGATTATGGGAAAGAGAATTGAAAGGAGAGAAGTGAGTTTTTGGACAAATTGGGTGGTTTTCATAGCTCATTTTTTCCATTCATTTATCCAACAATTTTTTAGCAACTGACCACTGGACTCTATGTGTTCAGCTATGTGTCACACATACAGACATGAGTCAGTCAGCCCTTGCTCATGGGCCTGGAGAGAGACAGGTACGTATTTAGGTAAATCAGGTAAAATGTTCTCATCTCTGGCCAGGATGGTAGGTTCCAGTGACTGTATTGTCCCTGCAGGACCCTGCCAACCAACCTGGAGTCACAAGGGAAGAGTTGTTTTGGATTTTTCATTTCAAGATTTACACAGAATGCTTCGAAAGGACTCTGTGTCATCTCTCATAGAAGGAGGAGGAAGGAAAGAGGAAACTGAATAGGCCATGGATTTCCAACACTTGGTTTATAATCAGAAATGAGTGTTTCCTAGCAGGACCAGCTGGTTCCACAGCGCCCCCTTCTGGTAGGTTTCCCGGGAGCAATAACCAGTAAAAAGCCTGTGGGATCAGGAGGCCGGTTCACTGGTACATAAGCCTCAGTGAATTCTTTCATCAGTTCTTCAGGGAAGGGTTGGTATCATGTCCATTATACAGATGAGGTTCACTGAGGACCAGTCACCTAAGCCAGGCCATACATCTTATTTGCACTAGGAATCAGGAAACAACCCTAACCCAAATGGATCTAAGGTGTGCTTGACACATTTCTGGTTTTTTCCCTTTATGATTTATTAGTCAATCAGTTAACAAATGCCTACTCCCCATCCACACTGTGCTAGACACTGAGAATTAAGTGTTTTCTTCGTGCATTTTCTTTGGTATTTTCACGGATAAAGGAATCATGACAAGGTAGACAGATCTAGGTCAGCCATGAGCTTATTAAGGCTGAGCATGAAGCAATACAAACCAACAGAAACCCTGAGTTTGGTACATAGGGGTCAACAGAAACATTTTATTTTGCCCAGATTATTCTTCCTGACAGAGTTTCACGTTACCCCACAGCCCACAGCCCCACTCCATGAGCACCCTGAAGTACGTGAGCATTATGTGCACTGACATCCAAACACGGACATGATCTTTTGCTATATTTGTCTTGAAAAATCAAATATCATATAGAGTCAGAAAATAGATTCTTTTCTCTTTCCCTATTGAATAAGGTAGGACAGCAGAAGCACTTGCCTTTATCTGTATTGGTGTGGTATACATTAAAGTTGTTTGAATATTGAGCAAGAAGTTTCGTGATTCTCTTCCAAGGAAGGAGAGGCTGTGATGAGAGGCCACCATGTTCTTCCCCGGATGAACTCTTTCAGGGACAGCCAAAGCCTGATTTCCCTGCACTCTGCAACTCTAGGTTGCTGTAAACTGTTTTACATGCAATATGATCTTATTAGTTGCTTCTCAGCAGGACTTCTGTGTCCAATGGGACCTTGGACATTTCCAGAATAAGATTCGGGATACAGGTTTGCGTAGTGAAGAAGTTCATGGAGAACTGGTATAAAACCCAGTCAGGCCACAGATCTACTGTGTGGGCAGAGGGATACTCTTTTCCTCTCTGATATTTTCAAGTCCTCCTCTGTAAAATGTAGAGTCATAACTACCTAAGGAAGATTAGGTGAGATAATACATGGAAAGTGCCTCTTCAATGACCAACACTATGTACTCTATAAATAATTAATCTAATTACAAGAATTACATTGTTCATTAATATAATTCTTATAAATATTAATATAATCAATATAATATTAATATAATATGTAATATATTCATAATAACCATTTTAACATAATATATTAATATAATTAATTTAATTACAACAATCATATTAATTATATTAATATTCATAGAATTGTGTTAATGAACAATAACATTATATTAATAAATAATATATTGATAAATAATATATTTATATTAATAAATAATATAATTCATCTTTCTGGAAATATCCCCAAGAAACTTAAAAGGATAAAGAACGTAGGTACCTTACTTGAAGCATTATTTAAAATCACATTCAACCACATGTGTAAGAAAACCACCAAAAAACAGAAGCTTTAATTACTAAAAGTTTATTTCTCCCTAAAGAAATTTGTGTGGGCGATCCAGAGTTTGTATGGTGGTTGTCTTGCATCTTTGGAGATGAAGGCTTTTTAAGGAGCTTTTCTGGAACCTTCTACCAGACTTTGATATCTCATTGGCCAGAATTCAGTCACATGGCCTCATTCAGGTATAAGCAAGAATGGGAAAGTTTTGGATTGGGGTAAACCAAAAATGAAACTAAGTAAAAGGGAAAGAATGAATATGTGTTTGGAAACTAGCTTACCTTAATCCAATTCCACTGCCAAAGCCAACATGGAATTAAGTAATTAATGTTTGAAAATATCAGAAATTTTAATACTGAACATCAGTGCAGATTTGTTACAATGAAATTAAACCAAGACTTATGCCAGCTAATTTGGATATTTGAATTTAAAGAAAAGAAAAAATGCAACTTTTAAGAAATTATATACTTCGGTCATACTTTTTCATATGTATATTATTCTCCAATTTTAAAAAAAAAGAACTTTTTTAAAAAATTCATAATAAACAAATAAGATCTCCTTGGAAAGCATTCTAAGTAAGGGATGAAAATTAGGAAAAAGTATATTAAAATTTTGGCAGATCTTAGGGTGAGCCACATAATAAATAAACCACGAAAATCATTATTGTACACAAAGTCAACAGTTTTCACATGCAGCTCATATTATTATTTCTATTTTCCCTGATGTAGAATATTTTTTCTGCCCTTTTGGATCACACTTGTCACATATGTTCACTTAATAATTTCTTCTGTGGTTAGAAAGCAAATCATTTAGATATTGACATTATTTCATCTTACAAAGGTGTATGAATGGCCAATAATGCTCAAAATATGTACAAACACAGCAATGTATTTATGCATTACTATGCATATTATTCTTTAGTAATGTTACAGTTTTCTCTAGGAAATAGTTTCTTCCCCCAGCTTCTCAAATTCTCAGATGTTAATATTGGTCTACGATATAATTTTTAAATATTTTCATTTTTTTGAAAATTATTTCTTTTTCTTTAAAAAAAATGATAATTTGAGAAGAAAGCACTGGAGGATGAGATTGAGATATAAACAGACCAGATAAGCTTTATGTACATCGTAGGTCTTTATTTTGTTTTATGAGCCATTTCTTTGAAAAAAAAAAGCAGTCCGTGAAATGTGGCCTGGTTATGAATTGTGGTTAGGAGCAGTTGCCAGGAGACTACTGATTGGCTCTGGGTGATGTCATGGCCACGGCCAGGATGTCCATAAGACCTAGTAAATACACGGCATCTAACAGGTCTCCTAATTTTTATGTATACATTTCATTTTGTAAGTGCAATAAAACACTCCAAGCATCACATTTCTGGGTAATTACTGCACTTTTTCAGCCCCTTGGGATCAGAGGTGTGCTGCGTATGAATTAGGAAAACACCTCTGGGCATAAGAATTTCTGCCATCAGTAAATATCCCTTGAGATGGTTGATTTAGGTGAACAAGAAGTAACTGGATCTGAAACTAAGTGTGGTTCTGACCGAACCCAGGAGGGAAAGGGGATCCCAAAGAGGACAGTTCTGACCATTCTCCAAAGCCTTCCCTGGGGTCGGAGCACTTCAGAGAACGGAGTGACTATTGACAGCCTGGAGCTGGTCCAGTTGTGCCTTTCACTGCTGTGTGGACAGAACTCAAATAAATGATCTTGAGATGAAGGCATTAGAGTCTCGGTGGACTAGAGAAACTCACCCTCTCCCAACCTCGTTCAAGATATCTGGATTCAGTGAGTGGAAATTCCTTGCTATTCTCTAACACTTTCCCACTCTGAACTAGAGGAAGACAAGTTCAACATTCCTGTTTTTCTCTTAGCTCTTTGAGTTTTCCAGGACAATTTCCTAAATGCTCTCAGCCTCAAATCTCATGATGACTGCTCCCTCCACCCCCGGTTTTTTCCCTTTTAATTATTTGTTTGACCTATCTATGTGTTAAGTTGTTCAGGAAGAAGCATTTAAATCTAAAGCCCATTTCACATCTTTTTCTTCAAAAAAAAAAAAAAAAAGTCTTGAAACATCATTTGTTTTTTCTTCATTAGAAAGAGGAAATGGTGTTTTATCAAAGGTAAATAGACTTGAACTTCGATGGGCTGGAGTTCTGTTCACCACTCCAAGCCCGTGAAGTTTGATTAGGTACCAAACTTGGCACAGGGAATCCTTCATTCATCCCCTTTGCCAAGTCACGCCACTGGTCTCAACTTTTGGAAAGTTAATTACCTACATGTTGCTAGTGAAGGCTGTAGGCAGTTTTGATTTATTTGATCACGGCCTAAGCAAATAGTATTTGACTCTTCATCAAATTCAGCCAAAAGTCGGTCAGTTTCAAAACCTACCAACTACTCTTAAAACTGGATTTGAAAAAATACTTTGTTCGATAGAGATGAAGTCTTATGTTTAGAAAAGAATAAATAAAAACATTTTATATTACACACATATATTGGTATCACTTAAGTCATTGAGTAACTGAAATTGGGTTGTTTTGGAAACTAAACTGAAAGAGAAGAATGCAAATAAAATTCGCCCACATTGGCATCTTGGCCAACAAATATTACTTCAATGTGTAGGTCACCATTAATGGAAACTTACTAATGGACATAATTGGGATAGAGCCCCCAAATTATGAGCATGGTATTTACAAAAATATACTAATTTCTGCCTACATCTATACCCCACAAAACTTTTGAATCTGACTTGTGCAAATCTTCACACACTTCCCCTCAAGGAGGGAAAAAAAAAAACAGAATAGCAACTATACTGTCCTGGGCCCATCCCGCCACCTGGTGACTGACGCAAGGAACTGTCTATTATACAGCCTTCCCTCCTCTTTTCCTTTTTTAGAGTTAGCCTGGTATCTTGGGGGATGGGTTCCATTGTAGATATCGCAATCCTTGGGCATTTGAGTTCCGTATAAAAAATGGAGTAATATTTGCATATAACATACGTGCACTCTCCTGTATCTTTTAAATCATCTTTAGATTAGTTATAATACCAAATACAATGTAAATACTATATGAATTGTTGTTATACTGTATTGCTTAGAGGATAATGACAAGAATGATTCTATTTATGTAATGTTTGAAAATAGGCACAACTAAACAATGAATTGTTTAAGAATACATACATCTGTGGGAAAGGAAAGTAAGACCATTATTAATATGAAATGCAGCTGTCCTGGGCAGACTAAGTCAAAGGACTAAGTCAGAGGAGGAAAGAGGGGGAAATGATTGGTTACAGGGCTTCTAAAGTACAGTAATGTTTCATACATAAAGTGGATTTGGGATGCACTGAATTTGTTCCATTTTAATCCACCATTATTTAAAATGTCCATATTTATTATGAATATATGCCTTTATATGAGTCTGCTATAATAAATTTAAAAAGATTTTTTTTAATAAAGTGGCAAGCATGCATTTTAGCTAGGGATGTCAGAAAAGGCTTCCTGAGTTGGTGGCAAGAGCAGAGACCCCAAACAATATGGAAAGACTTGTGTAAAGAAGGTCTGAGGTGAGAGTTTCCCAAGGAACAGGCGAGAGCAAGTGGAAAGACCCTGAGGTGCAAGATGGATTTGGTGGTTTCCAAACTGGGAAGAAAGTCTGAGATAGTGAGATCACAAAGGATCGCACAGAATCTGGTATTCAATGGAACCTACCTTCCTGAAGAAAAAAGAAATGATATTGGTAAAAGAAATTGAGAATATAAGAAACTCCTGCATAATACCCTCAAAAGATTCTGTGTGCTCTGCTTTAGCATTAAAGATTACACATAGCTGTGCACATAAATGTACAGGTGTGCAGTAGGAATTATGCATGTATAAATATGGAATAAAGGTAACACCAACAAAAACATGGTAGACAGAGGCTTATGATAAAAGGCGACAGTTCCCTGAACCTCCTCCATCTCACCCACCATTCCACTCTTCAAATTCAGCAACTTTTCATATGTCTGATTTTTCTCTATTTTCACCTCTACAACCCTGAAGCCCGTGCTGTGACCCCTTTTTCTTGGTGAGTCAACTCTGAGTACCAGCCATTGGCTGAGTCTTTGCCGTGGGAGCTCCAAATCCAGCTCATTCCTAGCGCCCCTTACCCCCTTTGTAAGTTGTCACAGCTCATCTGTGATATTAAATAAAATCCTTCCATTCTCATTTCTTATTCCAGAAACCTTAGGGAATCTCTCTCACATGTCTGGGTTATAATATCTGAATATTTTGTTAATCATAATTAAGTCTCTGACGACTTGCCTTTGACTTGACTTGCCAGAAACATTATATCTGATAAAATTACTATGTAAATATAGCTTCCCGTGGAGCAAGGCAGAATACCTGAATTATATTTCTTTCTCTCAGGGTTTAGTGTTGTGACATTTTTTGCTGCTCAGAGGAGAAGGGTCTTCACATCAAAGGCAAATGATTCCTCTTGCTGTTACTGTTGTCAATTGCCTAATATTACGCCACATTTGAAGTTCCAAATGCATGCTTTCAGGTCTAGTTTTATGCTTGTTATTCTTGCTGTTTGTTTCTTTGAATTTCAAATTACTTTCATTTTAGGAGGTGGCTTTAAAAAGCATTTCCTCCGCCATTCGTTGTTAGACGTGGTGTTTAAGTTCACACATTAGACCCTGGGAAATTCTTTTAACCAAAATATTTCACCTCTGGAAAAGAATGTTTGCCATGGACCAGAGTAGAAAATAACACTTCTGAATATTTGAAATCAAAACATCAGAATTATGTATTACACAAAAAGGGACTCTAAACATAAATTTCTTATATGAAAAATGTGAGTTAAGCAATGTTTGATAGCTTTTAGTTTGATGAATAGTATGAATATGTTGGACATGTTTCTCTCTTCATTGTAGAATAATATTTCCTAGTTTCTATAATAATGTTCCTATCTATTACATGGAAATTTTTATTGGGGAGCAGGGTGCCGGGGATTGAACTCATGAGCACTTGACTACTGAGCCACATCCCCAGGGATATTCTGTATTTTATTTAGAGACAGGGTCTTACTGAGTTGCTTAGTGCCTTGTTTTTGCTGGAGCTGGCTTTGAACTCACAACCCTCCTGCTTCAGCCTCCTGAGCTGCTGGGATTACAGGTATGCACCACCATCATCACCACACCTGGCACATGGAAATTTTGCATAGCCAACATCCTCAGATTTATCCCCACGGAACTCCTTCCTCAACATGGATGCATTGGTGATAACCTGAATGTTCCCTGAATGTCTCAAAGCATTATTTTTTCCCTTGGGTTACAAAGATAAATTTGTCTAGATATAAAATTATTACTTGAAAAAGAATTTATTTTTGAACTTTGAAACGATTGCTTCATTGTCATCTAGTATCCATAGTTGGTTACAAGAAGTTGAAAATTCAGGCTCCTTGTAGATCTTTTAGTGTTTTTACCCCTTCAGGCATGTTAGCTTTCAAACATTTTCATTTATACATATCACCATCAAATTTCCCAGTGATATCGGGGTAAAATTGGTATTTTATTGGTATTTTATCACTGTGTAGAAGATTCTCTGCTCTCTTTAGCTGTAGATCATTTTTGATAATTTTCCTAGATGACCACCTCCATCTCTATGATTTCTGTGTTTTCCTTCTCAAATCCCTATTTACATGATGCTGAATCTACTCCGTTGGAACCCTGCTTCTTACATGTATCTTTCCCTCTTTCAGTGTTAGACTCTCACAGCTACTAATGGCCTCCTTTGTCTTCTCCTGTATTTTCCTGGTTGATTCCTTCACTATCATTTCATGAGATATTGGGAGAAAGAGGAAACAAACATGCTTCTGATCCTTTTGAGTTTGACGTTTAGAACTCATAAAATACAGCTTGCATTCAATAATTTTACATTTAGTCATAAGCTAAGAGGGATTCATGATTCTTAATCTGCCTATGTTCAGATAGCAAAATTAAAGCCTAGATGGAAAAGAGACTATTTGGGGGGTGGTACATTGTTTTAATGTTTATTTAGTTTCAAATTTGCTAAAAGTATCATTTTCTACTCTGGCTCGTAGCAGATCTCCTTTTCCATCTGTGAAATAATTTAACTAAGAGGCCTCTCAGACCGAATCTACAAACTTTTAACTGACTTACTGGACAAGTGCTTCCTAAGGTCATCCCTAAATTAACATATGCATGAAACTTTGAAATATAACCTGTCTTTCAAAAACTGAGTTTTCCTACAGAAGAGAAGGCCATTTGGAAATGGATAACACGGTTGAAAAAACAGTACCATTGTTTTTTGAAATAGGAGTCTAAAATTCAGGTCTGTTCCAAAGCAGATCTTATACAATGCCAACTTTATATCCACGGTTTAGTTTCCTTCTTGTTGAGGCCAGACTGCAGCCCTTATCCTCAATGTCTTAGCTGGTGGATTATAGCCGCCTGGCTGCTGATACGGGCTTTTCTAATATCCAGCTTCTTTCCTTTTAAGACACCAACACACACACACACACACTGAGCCAATTAAGGCAAGCTTCCCAGAGTGTCAATCAATATGAGCAAGATAAAACATCACTGAAAATGTCAGCCGATAGAGAAAATTGTGTTTATCCAGACTCTTGTATAGAAAACTGTGTATGGTCAAAGGGAAAAATCCCTTTGCACGGAATTGGGTGGGATATGGACCCCCACAGGCCAAAACAGCTGGAGCACTCCAGAGACGGGGTCTTGGTAACTGAAATGTCTTCGTGTTCCTGGGTGGGTGTTCTGATTCCCTCATAGTTACACCATTGGCAAAGGGAGGAGCCTCCCCTCAATGACACCCAGTACTGGACACATAAGATAGACAACACTTTATTAATAGTTACATATGCTTAGGAGGATACCACAGGCCATGCAAGGTCACATGGCTGCCCTCAGGAGCAGAGTGGACCCACAGGGCTGGCAAGACGGACTCTGCAGTAACAGGAGGAGAAGGTGCTCCTGGTTCCCATGGGAGGCTGGGATTCATTCACTTGAGTAATTTCCCAGACCAATGGGGAAGCTAAGCTGTCAGGCTGAGGGCCAGCTGTTGGGGACCCCGCTCAGCAGGATGCTTTCACTCCAGGTGAGAAGCAGCTCTGGCAACAGCAGAAGGACCCACAGCTATAACTCTGGGGCCTTGATTCAAATGGGCCAAAGCAGGAATTAAAATTTTAGGTCTTAGGATACAGAAGGGCATACAAGATGGGGACAAACCTTGGGACAATTGAAAAATCAGTAATAACCATGAGGTTATCCCACCCACCTCTTCCTCAGTCCTGAACTCCTCCTGCAAATGAGTGTTGAGTGTATTGTTACTGACTGAAGTTGCTCCAACCCCCATCTCTTTCTCAGTCTCTCTCTCTCTCTCTCTCTCTCTCTCTCTGTGTGTGTGTGTGTGTGTGTGTGTGTTTCTCTCTCCATATGTCTTGAAAGAAAAGAAACTGGATATCAGAAAATATACAGCCAGGCTGCTGTAATCTACCAACTAACACTCAACCTTGGTTGGTTTCTGATGAGGTCTTTCTTCCTTGCTTTTTGGGGAGATACCGCAGTCTGGCTGGGCACAAATAACCGGGGTCACGAGCCCCTTGTAGGTTCAAACAGGAACTACTTTATTGCCAGAACCCAACGGGAACTCTCCAGAACTCCACGGGAACTCCACGAGAACTCAAAAGTATCGGGCACCCGAGGCAGCAGGAGCCGCCCCACTGCCGGACAGCAGAGGTCCACATACACAACTGAATACACAGCTTGCCCCAATCCAGCATCATCCAGTTACAGCAATCAGTCACCATCCCAATAATTATACACAGCTTAACTTAATCACCATCATCCCAATGGCTCGCTGGCGTCACCTCCCAACCACTCCTTCTGGCAAAATGCCAGGCACCATCCCGACTTTGGCTGTGGCTCTCAACAGGGAGACTGTTGGAAAGGGGCTATTGTACTTTGCATGCGAGAAGAACATAAATTTGGAGGGACTAAAGGGTGGAATGTTATGGGCTGAACTGAGTCTCCTCAAAATCTATGTGTTGAAGCCTAAACCCTAATGTAAGTGCATTTAAAAATAGGGTCTTTCAGGAGGTAACTGAGGTTAAATGAGGTCATGAGAGCAAAACCCTTATCTGATGAGTCTGTTGTCCTTGAAGGAAGAGAAAAAATATACCAGATCTTTCTCCCTGCCTCTGTCCCCCCACCCCTCTCTCTCTCTCTTTCCCTGTGCAGAGGAAAAGCCATATGAGTACACAATGAGAAGATGGACATTTACAATCCCAAAAGAGATGTCTTATCAGGAACTAACCTTGATAGAACCTTGATCTTGGCTTCTAGCCTCTAGAACTATGAGAAAATACATATTTGTTATTTAAGTCATTCAGTCTGTGGGATCTTGTTATGGTTGCCTGAGCTGACAAAGACCCATATCCAATGGTGTGAATATTGGTGGTGTTCCCCAAAGGTCCATATATGAAGGGTGGTCCCTAAGCTGGTGGTATTGGGAGGTGCTATAGACCTTTAAGAGGTGGGGCCTAGTGGGAGGTCCTTAGGTCATTGGGAATATGCCCTCACAGGACAGTGTAGTGCTCTGGGCTATCAGTCTCTTCTGCCTTCTGGCTTGCGATGTGAGAGGTTTGCTCTGGTATCCATATGGTACCCTCAACCTGGACTGGAAGCTCCAGAACTTTGAACTAAATAATTTTATTCTCTCTATAAGTTAATGGCCTCAGGTATTTTATTGTAGTAACACTAACCTAATATACCATATTAAATAAAATTCAGTTCAAGTGCAAAAATTTTCTTTTTGGTGGGGCGTACTAGGGATTGAATTCAAAGGCACTGGACCACTGAACCACATCCCCAGCCCTATATATTATTTAGAGATAGGTCTCACTGAGTTGCTGAGTACCTCACTTTTGCTGAGGCTGGATTCAAACTTGTGATCTTCCAGCCTCAGCTTCCCAAGCTGCTGGGATTACAGGTGTGTGCCATCAAGCCCGGCTCAAGTACAAAATTCTTAGCTGTTGATAGGGCACTTGTGTCTCAGTCTGACCTATGCCCCTATAGTTTGTGATTCTCTCTCCACCTTCCAAGAGTAAATGGCAGATTAAAATTCAACTTGAGAGTTCTTTTTCATAAAAACCACAAAATAACAGCAATTAAAATATTTACTGTCAGGAACTATTTTCTTGTAAGCTAAAACAAAGACTCCCTCTTAGCAATTGCATAATCTTAGCTGATGCAGGCTCCCTTACCCAGCCTCAGTTTCCCCAATTGTCCAAGAGGAGAGTAATATTAATAGATATTTCATAAATTCTTTTTGAGCTGTAACATTCCATGGCTCAAAGACAATAATTGTTTCGCTCCTGTAGGTCTTCTATAATTCCATTTGCTAATAGTCTAATTTATAATTTTGAATAATATAGCAATAGCAATTAGCACAAATTTAAATCCATGGAGGCAGCTTTACTAAGTGCCCCTCTGGCTATAATTTCCATATGCATATTTCCCACAATTGCTTCTCTCTGAAATACTGATTTTAACAACCTTATTTAGTAGATCATGCTTTTCAAATGCCAGGAGAGAACTAAATAAAGTCAAGGGTCAAGAGCATGATATGCTTCTGTATAAAATTAAAAGTTAATTACTAACTGCTTCCAGGGGCCAGGGCTATTTTAATTTTGGAGTCATTAGCCTGACTATTTAGGATCTATGTTTTAACTATAGCATGAGGGGAGTCAGCGATGGGCGTTTGCTACACAGGGAAAGTCAGCTGTCTCTAAGCAGAAATTCTATATGCTGTGGCTTAGCTGACCTTTCTCTTTAACTGCTGGTTGCTCATATTGAAATCAGGATCACTGACTTGTTTGTTAAAGTCACCATAAAATTTCATGTGCCTTTTTTTAAATGCCCTTTAGCAAAATGCATTTAGGAGGAAGTATATAGGAACAAGGCTTCCTCAGTCACATTAAACAGCCTGACATGTGGCAACAGGTATTTATTTTTGACAGTAATTTAGGATAACATTTAGAAAACCCAATAGTCCAGGTGGCAGAAGGGGTCGCAGCGAGATACCCCAGGAAATGCCTCGAAATAAGGAAGTGGAGTCACCCTCTAGGGGGTCAAATTACAAAATATTAATAAAAATTAGAATATGATGACAAAAGTTGAAAACTCACCTTAAAGAGACAGGATGCCTCCCAGGCGAGATCTGACTGTATAATTCCTGAGGAAAACATTTGTTTCCTGAAGTATATTCCCTAGATCCATCATTCTGTGACTGCAGGAGTTGTTCAGCTCAAAAAGAAACCAAAATGCAATCAAATGCATTAGAGAGAATCATTAAAAATCATTTTAAATAATTGTTAAGAAGTTTTCTGCCAGGTAGGACCTTTCAAAACTCACAATACACCAGTGGACAATTTCCAAGAGAAAGCAAGAATATACCACATTACACTCAGTTTTTCCATGGAGAACTCCACTGTGAGTTCCTTGCAGGACTAATTGTTTGTTTATATATAAAATTGTACATGCATGGAATATATCGTACTCTAACTGGGGCCCAAGTCTTGTGTATGTATACGATGGTGGGAATTCAGTGTGGTACGTTCATATATGCACATGGAAAAGTGACGTCAGATTCTTTCCACTGTCTTTCCTATTCCTATCTCCCCTCCCCTCCCTTCATCTCCTTGTATCTAATCCTCTGAACTTCTATTCTTCCCCTTTCCCCCACACTCTTATTGTGAATTAGCTTCCACATTCCACAGAGAACATTCACCCTTGGTTGTAGGGGATTGGCTTATTTCACTTAGCCTGATAGTCTTCAGATCCATCCATTTAATGGCAAATAGAACTCATATTTTTGAAGAATAAAGCAGAAGCCTTGGGTAGTGTTCTATTAATGTGGCTAAGAAAATGCTTTGCCCATCAAGTCTAAGGAAACTGCCAAGCAAGTATGAAAATATATTACTGATGGTGCCCTTCCAACCAGTGGGCAATGGACAGGGTGGCTGGTTCAAGTGCTGACCAGCCATGAAGCTGCTCCCTCCTGCAGTGATGGAGTAAAAAATATATATCCTGCCAGATTCTAATGGAGAACAACTTGCCATAACTCCCAGTCTGTCCTTGCTCTATGTTATCAGAAAGCCTCATCTTACCTTGGGCTTCCCTCTGTAAGTTGCTAAGAATCACTGCAGAGCTAATTCTTGAGCCAGGCCCTGTCTTTCAGCTGAGTTCAGGAATTGTAGTCAGTGCTGTGGTGCCCTTCTTCTCAGTATTACATATCAGCTTGCTAGGATTCCACATGTCACAGAGCCCCTTAACCAAACTTGTCTGCAAGGGAGGGTGTAGTTGCACTTAAGTGGGGATGGAAGGGTCTCTTTGGAGACTAAATGCCATCAAAGAAGACTTTCTCTACCTAACATTTATTAATTCATAGTGAGAGAAATAAATATCAAGCAAGTTGGATATTGATAAGAGTTTCATGTCTCTTCCCTGCAGAAACATCTTCCTTGGTAAAAGAATCAGCTGATGAGTCTTCACTAGATGTTGTTAAAAGTCCAAGTCCTGGGAGCTAGGCTCATCCTGGCACAAAAATGGTTAATGGATAAGACTGAATATCACAAATATTTTGCCTTGGGGTAAAATATTGAGGAACTTCTGATCATCGACAGATGTACCTTTCTAGAGAAAGAAAAGCATTCTAGGAAGAAGGGACTGGGGAGAAAAGTCAGAGAAGCATGAAAATAGTCCATGTGACAATAGAGAAGCCTCCATGGGGGGTCAGGACAATGCAGGGAGGCCTCCTACCTGTTCTGCTAATCTCAGTCTTGCAAACAGCCAGCCAGTTGGACCTTATTCAAAGGGATAATCCAGCCCTCTCTCATCCATATTGTGTCATTTTTTTTGAAGGCTCCAGAATTTGCCAAGGTTAAATGCTAGATTTCAAAACTAAATTTCAGGCTCTTTGTCCAAGAAAAAATTTGGTTCTTAGACGTTCCTCTGTGCCCAATCTTACTTTCAATTTGAGGAAACAAACAGATATGCATCATGGGAACTGATGAAAGCAATCTCCTAAACAATCAGCTATGACCCATCACAGAACATCATGGTTCCACTGTAGCTCAGAAGACAGCCCAGGGGCAATTCACACATGAGTTCATGAGGGGTTCATGGCACTCAGACTGCTCCTGCTGAGGGGTAGTTGCCAAATATCATTCATGCCCATGCAATGCTCATGGCTTCTATTTGGAAACTTTTCTCTAGAGATTTTCAGCACATCAGTGGAACGTCTTTATTTCAAATTTTGCTCCAAAGAATTATAATATTTGTATAATTACATGGAGATCCAACAAAAGGGGCTAACTAGACTTCCACAGTCATGGAGATGAGTTTCAAGAACTCATCTGAGTACCCCCAGAGATGCAAGGACCCCTGCTCTGTAGACTAACAGCACCATCAAAATAAGTGAAGGAATAAATGAGAAAACAGACAGATGTGGAAACATCTCCTCAAGACATGAATTTTTAAAGAACATAGGTGAAGTTATCACAGAAATGTCCAAGGTCACATTCAATCAATTTCAACTCAGACCAATTCAGTCAATTTTAACCTATATTTGCAGAATTTAGGTTTCCATACTCATTGTCTGCACAATTTTAAAGCCTCATTAACTCTTACCCATTAACAAAGTGAGTATATCAGTCTGCCTTTTGTTGCTATCACCAAATACCTGAGGCCAACTAACTTTAGAAAGAAAAGAAATTTATTGTTTGGAAGACTGGAAATCCAGGTGGTGTGGTATAGTCTCTGGAGAGACTCACCCAAGGGTGGACCACAATGGTGAGAGCCCATGCAAAAGTAAGAAATTACATGAAATAAGAAGGCAGAGGCAGAGTAGGGGTGGGACAATGCTCTGGCCATTGTAGCAATCTTCTCAAGAGAACTAACTTGGGTCACATGAGACTTACCCTCATCCCTTTAGAGGACACCCCCTCCGACTGATCTAAGCTCCTCCCCTTAAGCCCCACCTCTTAAAGATTCCCTACCACCTTCTAATACTGCCATTTTGGAAACCAAGTTTCCAACCTATGAGACTTGGAGGGACAAACATCATGCAGGTCATGGCACTGAGAGCTATGCGTGTGCCTTGTTCAGGCTCTGAGGGGAGGCAGTGTTTTATAGTACCATGGAGACAAGTGGAGGTGGGGACTCTCCATCTGTTCCCCCATCAGCTCCAATATTCCAGCCCCAGCAATGGGAATTGCTTCTAGGGTATGCTGAGGAGCCGTATAATCAAAAATCAATGATCCAAACGGAGGTCTGTTGTTCTACAGCTGAGCTGGTATAATATTACAACGCCAATCCTAATGGAGTTACATAGAATCCATCAAAATATCAGGATGCAGGGGTCAATGAGAACGGCAATGCCTCGCTTCCCAGCAATTACCACTTATTACCGGGGCACTGCTTTCCCCTCCGCTATTCAACTTACTTCAATAAATAATATTAGGTGACCCCGCAGGGGCAGTCAATAGAGCATTGTTTTATTATTGCAGCTTCCTAGATCAATACCTTGTTCTTCGGAGATGTAGGTGAGAACCCCGGAATATGGCACTAATGAAACCGTCTGTTCTTATGATTTTTCAAATTATGTATTTTACTCCCTCTTCATCTTTGATGTCAGCAAGACCATTAATGAGGGTTCTGTCTTCTAAACTTTTGTGACATTTACACCCACTGGGAACAAGAATCTGTTTCCTGCACAAGGAAAAAATAAAATGTTTCATACAACTTACATTTTTTATGATTCTGCCTCAGTTGTTCTCTCGTCTCCTCTACTTATTTTCCTGGGTTGATGATATAGATTTGTTTCTTCCTTTGGTTTTCTCTTTACTATACATATACCTGTGGACAACTGAGATTTTATAATTTTTTGAGATGGGAACAGAAGATGTGAGGAAGTTGTAGGCTACTCTCTTCTCCCCTGGATTTCATCCTTAACTGTCTCCTCCGATGACCTTTATTTTTCTCATAATTACAACAGGAATCAGATTTGAAAAGTGGCTATAAATTGGTGGCTTGTAAATCATACAACATCGTTACATTGTATGTGGCTAGAAGTCATCTGATCATTATTATGTTACTTTCACGATTTTTGATAGGGGATTCCTTTTCCATTCTGCCTCTGTTCCCATTAACCCCTATTCTGTCAGCCTGAGCCCCCTTTAATCATTCGTATTTTATACCCAGTGCCTCTGGTTTACCTGAACATTCAATCTCTAGACAACATGGTTACATAGAACAATTTTAATCCAAACGTCCCTAACCCAAACATCTGAAATCTGTAATGCACAAAAATCTTGAACTATTTGAGCAACCCCATGACACCTCAAGTAGAAAATTCCACACTTAATCTCATATAACAGGGTGCAGTCAAAATGCAGGCACACTAAAAATGCTGTTTAAAAGTCACCTACAAGTATAAGGTATACATGAAGTACAAGTACATTCCATGTTTAGACTTGGGTCTCATCCCTAAAGTGCATATATATAATCTATCTAATCTATATATGTGCAAATATTTTTAAAATGTATAAAAAATAAGAAATCCTAAATAGTTCTGGTTCCAAGCATTTCAATAAGAGATAATCAAACTGTAACAATTCCATAGTTGTCATTGGATGATTTCTCAGTCTATAGCAGAGTTAGTATTAATCATTTTCATATATCATCCTCACCTGATTTTATACTTACAATAATCTTCTTGCTAGGGTATGGATGAGTGTCCCCCAAAGGTTCATATGAAAAAGCTTGGTTCCCAGGGCACTGGCAGAGAGAGTGTTGTGATAGGGCTTAATAGAAGGTTCTTAATCATTAAGGATATGCCCTTAAAGGGATATGTGTGACCTTTCTCTCTCTCTCTCTCTCTCTCTCTCTCTCTCTCTCTCTCTCTCCCTCCCTCCCTCCCTCCCACTCTCTTTAGATGTGACCACTTGATCTGACATGTGCTACTGCCATCCACATCTGCCATTCTTACCAGAGGCCCAAAGCAATAAAGCTTCCCAGTCTTGGACTTTAATCTTCAAAACTCTGAAACTAAAACTTTTCTCTTTATAAATTGAGTTGTCTCTGGCATTTTGTTGTAGTAATAAAAAGCTGACTGATACATTTGTGGAGTGATATTATTGGTTATCTTAATTTATAGATGGGAAATAAAGGACTCAGTCATTATAACTTGCTGTGGGGTGACCCCTCCACTTAGCCAGAAGGTAGTGGACTCAGGGTTCAAACCCACATCCAGTGAACTGCAGGATCCATATCACTGACTACAGGTCACACTTTACTTCAGATCTTTATTTCTTTCTAAACCTAATCCAATAAGACTGGATACAGGGGCCCAGTTATAATTTGATTGATTAAAGGAAGAGTTATAAACCTAACTAAGAAGCAGGAGTATGGTAGGAGAAAGTCAACTAATTTGGGGTCAAAAGTCTTGCATTCTGACTCCTTCCTGGCCCTGCCTGTGCTGGGGACAATTCTCTTAATTAATCATCATCTCTATTGCTTCATCTACAAAATGAGAGCTATACTTTCCCCTCTAGGGATATTGAATGAACTAAATGAAAAAGCATTAGTACATTTTCATTCTAGAATCAATGCTGTGGTTAGAGCTACAGGCTAATTTCAAATTATTTTGAATTTTGATTATATTTAATTTTTAGACATGATTGATTCCCTTGCTATACTTTCAAAAACTGATTTTCAGAATTTCCCTGAACTCACCCTAAGGATGATCCAGTCTTCACATCTGAAAAGCAGTAAAAGGTCAACCAATTTTACCAAAAAAAAATCACCCTTAGATGGATACCCAAAGTAGAAAGTTAAATTTCAATATTTTATTGGGAGAAGTTTTGGAGACCCAAGGAATAGATGGAGAATTTCTTTGGGTCTAAACAACTTATAATTGTTAATTTTCTTAACAATTAGCATAATTGTTAATTGCATAATTTTATTTTATTCTGTTTTTGTTGTTGAGATAAGACTTAAATGATTATCTGCATCTAATACAATATGCATGCTAGGCAAGTGCTCTGCCCCTGAGCCACATCCCCAGTCCATGTGATTTTCTTACTTTTTTTTCTCTTCATTGAAATACTTAATGCCTGAGTATGGAAGAGCTCAGTGTATGTGGCATGTACCTACTTATGGGCATAGTATGGACCCTTTACTTGACCCTTTCTTGTTTTGTACAAAGCCATTTTATATCTAAGAAGAAAGTATGAGAAAATCAATAAGGCATGGGTTTTTCATCCAGAAGAACTGGTTTGGAGCCAGCAATGAGCAGTCATGTGATTTTGGGCTCTTACACAATCTCTAAGCCTTGGGTTCCTTTTCTGTGAAATGGGGCAATAAATTGCATGTTGGTAAGGGTTCAGTATGAAGCATTCACCATAATTTCTGTCTCAATAAATGTTAGTACTGAATTCATGTCAGGTCTAGTGTTATTAACATTACAACACAATTATTGATTAGGTAAGCAATAACTATAATAAAAAATAGGAAATTTTCATTTTTGTGTTGCTAGTTGAGTCCTGAGAACATATGAAATTTCCTGACTGAGTCTATATTCAGGTCATTGCATTCTGGTGTTTTCTCATTTTGCTCACTGAAAATGGTCATTTAGATTTCACCAGGGCTTTTCTAAACATGATGCCTAGGGTCCATGACCAAATCACCCCAAACCACAGACATGTTTCTCCCTTTCTGGGCCCTCTAGTCATAATTAGGTTGCACCTCCCATGCAACAGGTATGGCCCCCGAGTACTGGATCAAAATGTTATCAGTTCTTTAGAAATGTCATTCATTTTGTTGATGCAAGCTCCATTAGAATCCAAGCATCTCAAAGGCAGGAAAATTCTTTTTGCATCCACCTCTAACACAGGGTTTCTCACCCATATTACCATCAATATGTTGGACCAGATCATTCTCTGTTGTGACTCTCTGTCCATTTTAGGATACTTGACAACATACCCAATCTCTACTTACCAGATTCCAAAAGCATTTTCCAGCTGTAACTATCAAACAGGCTCCAGAGACCACCAAATGTCCCTCCTGGTACAAAAATCAATCCTGTTGAGAACCACAGCTCCAGGGAAATTCTTTGCTCAGAAATAAGAACTTAACCTTGATGTAACATCAGTTTTCAAAAATGTTTTCCAAAGTCTTTAGGAGGCATTTGATAGTTAAATATATTCTAAAATTTGACTTTAGATGTTTTCTAAACTTTTATTTCAGAGCCTTGATAAATGTAAACACTCTGAGGCCTTTTTTCAAATTTAGAATGCAGAGGCATTTGGTAATGAAACAGGCCTTTTTTTTTTTTTTTTTTTTTTTTTTTTTTTTTTAAACAGCAATCAGATAGGGTTCATGCAATGTATTGATGATGGTTCTGGACGAATCTTGTACAGAGCTGGAAATGACCAAAGTACACCAGTCCCCAAAGCGGCTTGGACATTGAGGGCTTGTTCTGGGAGACCTGGGAGTGGGAACCTCAGAAAGAAAGCAGGTCTCTCAACTTCCATGTCTTCTCACACCAGTGAGGCCAACCGAGAGGAAGTAATGGCTCCCCACTGGCCCACACACTGAACAGGCTCTTGAGCAAAATGAATTTTCTCCCCAGGCAGAAGCACCTAGAAAGAGGGCATGTGTGAAAATCATTCTGCTTGTCCTGTGGCATATCGTCTCCTGCCTGGGAGGGGACTGCAGATGCAAATACAAACTCATAATCTCATTCTAGACTGAATAAGTGGCCAGATATGAAGATATAAATTACCCCCTTTACCTTCTCGGTGGAGGGTGTTGAGAGGCAAACAGATTGCCCTTCTCTGTTCTCGTTTTAAATGGGTCAGAGCATCAGTGGAACTAGATAATTCACTCCAATCCACTAGATGTAAGCACCTCATAAATTTCATAATCAGCACTAGCCTTTTCCTTTTCATAAGCACTATGTCTTCAGCAGGGTTAATGACTTGACTGGTAATGGTCTTCTCTTCTGAATCCCTGTTTTGGATGAAATACGGTCAGGACCAAAGCAGAGCCCCAACTTCCCATATCAGGGCCCTTGGCAACCACACATCGTAAGGTCCTGAAGCCAAACTAAGGAGCAAATAGAAGAATCCCAAAATGGGGAAGGATCATGTGTGCAATGTTATTTTGATGTTTAAAATTAAGCCAGCAAAGAAAATACACATACAGAAAACTTTTATTGGATTAGATGCAGCCAATCCTTTAAGTCTTACCTTAAATATGACTTCCTTTGGTCAGTCTTCCTTGGCCTCCTTTCTAGCACCTGTCCCTCCCCACACATTTGACCCTACTCTTCACTCTTCTGTATGCATGGATCCCCCTCCTTACCCATGGGGGACAAGTTCCAAAAGCCCCAGTGACTGTCTACAACTGTGACTTAGTACAAGAATATCCCTCTCCATTTATATATATCTCATATATATAAATATATAAGTATTTATAAATATATGGAGAGAGGTTTTATTGTATATATAATGTTTTAATCATATCTATATGATTTTTTTATTTCTATATAGCTGTGATCAAGTTTAATTTATAAATCAGACATGGTAAGTGATTCTCAATAATTACTAATGTTAGAATAGAGCAATTGCAATAATAGACTGCAATACAAATTGTGTGAATGCAGTCTTCATATCTTTCTCTCAAAATCTATTTTTGAAGTATCCTTAATCTGCTTCTTGAGATGTTGTGATGTCCACAGGATGAAATGAAGTGAGGTGAATGGTGTAGACACTGGAATGTGTTGTGAATTACTTAAACAGAAGAATTACTTAAACAGAAGCACTGCAATACCATGACCAAGATGACTATTTAGTAACTAACTAATGGGAATGTAGCATATATAGGGTGGATACTCTGAACAAAAGAATGATTCTTGGCCCAGGCAAGAAAGAACAGAATGGGGTAAGAATTCATTATGCTCCAGTGAATGATGAACAATTTCAAAGTTATGTATTATTTATCTCTGGAACTTTTCATTTAATATTTCCAGATAACAATTGACCATGAGTAACTAAAGCTATAGAAAGAAAACAACAAATAAGTTAGGGACTACTGTATAATATCTTATCATCGTCTTTCATAAAGTAACAAAATGCATCATAATTATTTCTTTTAGTCTTTGTTTTCCTCCTGTCTGCCTTGCCTCCACATATATGGTGCAAAGAGGACCCTTAATAGTGAATCATTGAATGGCTAGCCCACTAAGGCAAAATGATAAGGTAGGTGGAGTTTGTTGTGTCAACCTGTCTATGAGCAATGGTGAAATAGCAAAGGTTTTGTTGTCTAGAAAGGCCTATAAATATTGACCTTGAGACCCTCAGCAATTCACTGATCTGTGCTTCAATTTCCTCATAAGAAGGATGTTATCAATACATGAAGTGGCCCTAAGGGACATAAAGGAGCCATGAAGTGGGAGGCACTGGAAGAGCAGGAACTGGGAAATCCTGTTAGCAGAATGTCCTCACTGGGCTGTAAGTGAGGAGGGGGCTTCAGAATCAACCTCTTGGCTGACCATGTGACTTCAGGAGACTTACTTTGTGTTTGGGGATACTATCACCCCCCTCACAGGGCTAATGCGAAATTTGAGAATGAAAGGGTTTTAGAAAAAAAAAATGCAGCAGGTTTTAGTTGGTACAAAGCTTATTACAGAAGAGTCAGCAGCTCAGAAAAGACTAACTGATTAACTCAGGATCCGTGGCTGATCCAGGAGCAGAATCCAGAAGGAGACAGGAGGAGGAACCCACGATATCAGTTAAGAGAGAGAAATCAATGGTGACCTCCTTTTCAGAGAGTGTATGGAAACAGTCCACAGGTGGAGACCTGGGGGGTAGGTATCTGTGGCCTGTCCTAAATAAGGTGCTTCTCATTTGATTAAACCCAAGTGACATGGAAGCTAACTTTCCCATCTGTTTTAATTAGCTTTTTTTGTCACTGGGAACAAAAGACCTGAGAAGAACAACTTAAAGGAGAAAAAGTTTATTTTGGCTGATAGTTTCAGAGGTCCACTTCATGGTCAGCAGATTCCATAGCTCTGGATCCAAGACAAGGCAGAGCCTGGTGCTAGAAGGGGAATGGCATTTCAGTTCAGGTCATAACATGCAGGAAGCCGAGAGGGAGCTCAGCCCACCAAGAATAAAATATAAACCTCAAAGGCGTATCCCCAGTGACCTACTTCTTCCAACCACACCCTCCCTGCCCACAGGTATTGTCCAGTTAATTCATATTGGTGGATTAATTCACTAATTACATTACATCTCTGATGATCAAATCATTTTGCCTTTGAAATTTCTCATACATTAGCTTTTGGGGGACACCTTGCTCTTAAACCATAACACTGTCCTTTTCCCCTTGGAAGAATATGGGATTGTTCTAGCAATTTGCATGACAGCTGACAAATCCTGACTAAGTACAGTGTTTAAAAGTTAAAAAAAAAAAAATGGGTCTGATTGGTTTAGAAAACTCAGACTAAGAATAAAGATAAGCTTTTTTTACAGCCAAATCCAAATTTTTACCAGGGTCCATGTGATCTCTCTCCCACTGCTCTCAGTCACCTGTATCCCCACATGAGGTGACAAAAGGCCTGTTACGAGGCCGTCTCCTCTAGAATCACAGCCACAGTCTGCAAAGGCTTTCCTGTAACCAGCTTGGGCCACCTGCCTTCCCTGAATGGCTACCCAGAATACTCAGGTCCTGACTCAGCCCTGGAGTCAGGTCTAGAGGGCAGGCTTGACCCCATCTTTATCCCATGGACTCTGCTAAAAGGTGGGAGGTGATTGGGTGTTCCCCAAAGACATTCTAGGAAGCCGAGGGTTACAGGTGCATCCTGCAGAGACTTTGAACATTCACAACACCTATTATTTTGATGCTCATGAAAAGCAAGAACCCTCAGATCCAACAGAAGAATACTCCCTACATCTCCATTTTTGATCATGAGGGCTTTCCCCATTGGTTTTCCATGACAAGAAAAAATCAGTCCTTCTCTGAACTATATTCTTTCCCTATATTTATCCGGGAAGCTCTTTGGACTTGGAGGGCTGAGAACGCAGGAACTTCTACTGACTTGAGTCCCAGAAGCCTTACGAGGAAGCCTGATTTGGAGGCTCCTCGTTCTTCTGGTTCTGGAATTAATTCACTTGCTGCTTTATAATGTAGACTTACCTATTGTGCCCAGTGTCACGAACTGTACTGAAAACTCTTAACACCTTTTAAAACTCGATTCACTTTTGATGCCGTAAGAAAGATTGGGCCAATAAATAAGAACTAGGATCCATTTGTGGTCCATTTTGCTAACATATATTAAATATCGCCTGCAATTTGAACTTGCCTTATAAAATGTTTACATGCCATTAAATAGTCCTAACATCCCTTGTGTAAATTAAGCAGGCTGTGATGTTCCTTATCCCAAGGAGTAGCAGTACTTAAAGCTGTAAAATACTTTCATGCAATAAATCAAATACTTTGCTCCTAAAAGCAGGATTATAAATATAAAAGGCAACAATACTGACCTCAGTGTCTGCACTTGAATTGCTTTGGGAAAAGCAGAAAGTGGGAGAGAAAGAAATATTCTAATTTGGATATTCAATTCATTTGTTCACTGGGCTTTGGGCATGTAGTTTCCTGGAAAATGCTGTTGTCTACTGATAAGCTTTCCAAAACACACAACTATTCTTTATAAAAAGGACAGGTTCACAAAAATCCATTCAGCCAGCGACTAGCATGTCAGCCAGCAACTTCATGTGCATAGAAGTGGGTCTCCTCGGTTGGAAGCCTTCCAGAAAGAGCTTCCTGGTTGAGAAGCGCTCTGAGGTCCTGTTTGCACCCCCTGTGCCTTCCACTCTGTCGCTTTTTATAAAGCCTCTTCCTTCTCCCTCAGCTGAGCCATCAATGGGCTGTTTTCTTGCAAGTGCTCGAAGTTTAATGGAGCTTAAGTGAGACACAGACCATTAACGCAGTATCAATATTTATTTTTGGTTTCCACAGAAACAGATACTAGCCCACGGGTAACTTCTCTCCCAATCTGAGCAAAAGGATCTTTTGCACAGAAGAATATTCTGTTTCATTTGGGGAAGGGGGGTGGCTATGAAGTTCATAAACCTTCATTTATTTAATAAACAAAACCACATAGAGGAGGAGAAACTTAGAAGGACCCTGTGTGTGTGTGTGTGTGTGCGTGCATGTGCACGCGCGTGCACTGATGTGCAGAAAAGGGCACACGGTTCTGTTTATGCACCTCATGGACTTCTCTACCCCTCCACATCTGGCTACTCTTTAGCCCCTTTGTTGCCAGGCATAAGCTCCCAATATCATCTATCTTATTACGCAAGCTCTGTTTCCTAACCTGTTAATCAGGTTTCAGGCTCCCTGGAAGAGCGTGCCTTATGCACTAATTACATTTGCTTTTGTGGACAAACACTCTGGATGGATAGAGAGCAAAGCCATCACATTTGGGCTTGGATTAATCCTGCAAGGCTGAGGTACCCACAGTCAGGCTCTCTGCTCAGCGATTAGACACATGGCTCCTCTTCCCCAGGGAGGAGCCGGCACCAGAGCTGCAAGAGCTCAACAGAATCAGGAGATGTGAGTTTTGGTCCTGACTCAAAAAATGAGTTAGCACTGCAGCCTGGGTCCTGGGACCTTCCTTGGACTCTAAATGTTTTATCCTACAGAAATGAAGAGTTAATTGACCTGCCTTCTGCAATTTCTTTAAATTATGAGATTGTGTAAAAACGTGCTCTTGAGTGATCATCTTGCCATGCAATACTCTGCCCTCAGTACCATGGGTCTCTTCAGTCACTCCCCACCGCCCTTCCGGAATTGACATCTGTCATCTTCATTTTGTTTTACTTTTTCCCCTTCCTTCCCTCTTTCCTTCCTTTCATTATTTCTTTTCCTTCTCCTCCTCCTTCTTTTCTATACTGCGGATTGAACCCAGGGGCACTCTATCACTGAGCTTCATCCCCAGCCCCCTAATTTTTAAACTTTATTTTGAGACAGAGTCTCACTAAATGGCCCAGGTTGGCCTCAAACTTGCTGCCTCTGTATGCCCCTGCCTCTCTGTTCCCAGTTGCTGGGATTCCAGGCACCAGCATCATGTCCAACTTCTTCACTTTGGTTTCCCTTGTCTTCACTGGTCTAACCCAGTCATAAATTATCAGATGTCCCTCTCCTTCTAATTCGCTTTTTCTTTTCTCTAAGCCTCATACCCCACTCCCCCTGCCCCAGAGGTCTCTCCACTCCCTCTCACTTTAACTATCTCCTTCATTCATACAATTCTAAGTGATTGGAGCCCATGTAACTCCCAGTGCTCGAGTCCCATATTGCAGCCATCATGTTCTCTTGCAAGTTGTATCATTACACTTAAGTTACCATAAATTGAGAAGCTGAAAAACATACCCATTTATTCGTTCACAGTTCTGTGGGTCAGAAATCTCTGCTCAGAATATAGCGATGCTAAAATTAAGGTATCGGTTGCAAAGTCCTCACCTACAGACTCTAGAAGGAAATCCAGTTCCAAATGCACTCAGGTTGTTACAAGACTTCTGCAGCGACAGGACTGAGGATCTAGTTGACCTACCTGCTATTAGCCCTGGTGTGCTGTCAGCTTCTAAGAACTTCCACATTCTTTCTTATATGGTTTCCTCCATCTTCGAAGTCAGCAATGACCTGCTGCTGAGTCCTTTGGATCCAGATATCTCTAATTTGTCTTTTTGCCTCCAACTGGAGAAAATTCTCTGCTCTTACAGGGCCCACCCTAAATTTAGCTGATTCGGAGCTTTGATGACTTTGGCAAAATCCCTTTAGAGCAGTGCCTAGGCTGGTGTGTGATTAGATTACCAGGAATTGGGGATCTTGGTGGGGAGAGTAGCTTTAGAATTCTGCCTATCATGCAAATTATAACTAAGAGAGAAGATGAAATCAGATTAGTTAGTTCCAAGTCACTGGGAGTACCTTTGTCTCCGTGACTACAGAGGACTCTTCACAATAGAAAATGATTCAAGTCTGTAGTTCCTTCTCTCTGGGCAAGATTGAGGCAAGCCATAGTCTACTTCTCTATCAAGGCTTCCAGAATACGAAGTTGATAAGTTTTTTTTATAAATGTCACACATATACACACACTTGCATAGACATATTCAAGGAACCCTTACTGGAATGATTCTCATGTTTTCTTTGAAAGTGTCAGAATCACTGGAAGAGCCGATTTTTGATCAGCTTCTAAGAGCTGCCCAAGGGCACTTAAACAATGAGCTACATCCCAGTCCTTTTTATTTTTAATTTTTAAATAGGGTCTTGATAAATGCTTAGGGCCTAGCTAAGTTGCTGAGGCTGGCCTTGAACTTGTGATTCTCCTGACTTAGCCTCCTGAGCAGCTGGGATTACAGGTGTGCACTACATTGTGCCTACCCCAAATGCCTTCTAATATGGCTCCTTCCATCTTCAAAGTCATGACATTGAATTCTTCTTAGGTTTCCAAGATCATCCTGCTGAGTCCCACCCAGAGTTTGGTAGGGCTTAAGAATGTCCCAGATGATGCCCATGCTACAGGTCCAGGGATGACACTTGGAGAACCATAACCTGAACACAGGACCTGTCCCCATCAGAAGCGTCACTACATGGATGCTGTCACGGAGATTTTATACACACATGCACATAGCAAACAATTTTTGCATACTGAGGAATATTTCTGAATATTTTTCTCTAGCATACATATCTATTTATAAAATAATTAGAACAAGTATGTGTAGTGTTTTACCCCCAGAGAATGTGTATGCTGCCATTGCTAAACTCCATTCTATTTTCAAATACTGTTTCTTTACTAAACTCAGCTCTAGTGATCTGCTGCCTCACATGCATTGGTAAACCAGAATTTCTACTCCCCCAAAGGACCTGTAATGCCATAAACATGGCTCTGTTCTTTCTCATTTCACTTTCCTTTTAATGAGACCCTTAAACATTCTTTGCAGCTACAGGCTGCCCACCCTTTCCTTCCCGTCCTCCTTACGGACTGGCTTCAAAAATTCTTTGGAACATCCACATTTGGAGACAATGGAATGGCCCAAATTGTGGTCTTGGTGGACTTTGTACTGATATTCAGTTCTCAATCTGTTAAAAAAAAAAATGGGTCATCATCTCTCCCTTCTAAGGGCATTAGCCAGCTCTCTGCCAAAACTTAGTATGAAGTAGGTACTGAACTGAACTGGTACCCCAGTGAAAATGTCCACTGTCTCATGCTGGTCTGAATCCACAGGGTTCAAATCACGTCCTCAGGACCCAGCCCTGCCTGCCCCCCAGACTTCAGCTGTATTTTCCTCAATAGCAGGGTCGCTCTCAGAGATCGCTCACCAGCCAAGCTTGAGAAGCTCCAAGCTTCATCCTCTAAGCATAGTGACCCTCCCAGGCTTTCCCTTCCTGATGACCTCAACTAAAGCCCCAAGATTGTGCTTCATTAGATGGACTTGGATCATATACTTGCCCCTGGACCAGTCCTTGTGGGTGGGGATGGAATACACTAACCCACCAGGGCCTGGGGAGTGTGTTCATCCTTGGATCTAGGGTAGACTCAACCCCACTTGAAATGTGTAGACCAAAATTGAGACACGTGGTTTTCCAAAGCAAATGAAGGTGATTACCAGATGATACTGAGGAGTAAATGATAGACAGGTCCAAATCATGGTGATGCAGGGTCCTTCCTATGTGGATCATTACAATGACCAAATGCATGTGGGTACATGAAAGCACTTTCAAACCTACTACTCTAATGCAAAGGATGACGATGATGATGACAACAATGATGACAATGACAATGACAATGGAGGTCGAGGTGGAGAAGAAGGAGATGAAGATGCATTTGTACACAATAAAGGCAATTGTACCCATTCTTCCTGCCTTCCATTGGCTAGAGAATACCTGCCTCTTAAAATGAGAGACTTTTCAGGTGCTCTTCAGGGGTACCTCTCAGCTCTTAGCCAAATTTCCCAAACCCTCCTCCAGAAATCTCCCCTACACTGTATTTCTCCCCAAACCCACTTTTTAGGTCAATAACCCTTTTCTCTGTATTGATATCCATGAATAAAACAAAACAAAACAAAAAAAACCTGAAGATCTGTTCTTGCCCACAGAATTCAGAGAGGCATTTTCAAATGAATTTCAGACAGAGGACTAAAGCATGTATTTTCTGAGGAAATGTGGAAGGTAAACAAACACAAACCCCCAATACAGCTGAGTTCCTATTGTTCCCTTAGTAATTAGGAAGAAGACAAGAAATGCCACCTCCTTGTGGATATCCCCAGAGAAGTAGACCACCTTTGCTTGCTCTGTGGAACTCACCACTAATGTGCTTCTCCCCATCAGTCTCAGTAGATGCCCCTGAGCCCCGTCTAACTTGTGAAATTATGAATTGTTTAGAATTAAAATTCTCCTGAAAACTAGGACTTTCATCATCTGGATGTCAAGGCATCAAGAATGCAGATAATCTAGGCAGACCTTGACCCATTCCTACTATTCTGATTAAAGTATGTTGAAGTAGCTAGATCAACATATGAATAAAAAAAATCCACAAAGTAATTTAAATAAGAATTGGGGGTTTCCTCTTCTCAGTGTTCTCAGGTTCCAAATTAGTGTTTTACTATTAGTAAATCATTTTGTATAAAATGTTTAATAATGTTTAGGCATTTTCATCTTATTATATCCATACTTGGGACATAATTGGGACAGATTTTACCTTTTTTCTTTGTTGAATAGAAGGGGAAACTAGACTTCAGAAAGATTATTTATCTTCAGTCTATAGCTATACTATTCAAGTAATAGCACCCAGCCATGCAGAGCTGTTGAGCATGTGAAATATGTTGACTGCAACAGAGGAACTGGATTTTTAATTGTGTTTATCTTTAATCAACTTAAATCTAAATGCAAAAAAGTCCTGTGTGACTGTTGGCTATGGTATTGCACAGCGCAGGTGGATAGCTACAAAGCGGGAGAAAAATTTGAAGCCCCATCTGTTGAATCCAAATCCAATGGTCCTATAATATCCAGGGTTTGTCCAAGGTAAGCTCACTCATGGCCCTCCAAATGTCTGAATTGCCAGCATTTTTCCATATATGGAGGTCATCTGTACATTATTTTAGTAGTGCATGAGTTCCCCTTGATAAAGATCTAAGGTTCATAACTTCACCAGTGAAGCAAAGCAGAAGGACTGAAGCTACAACCCAAATCATTCGCCGTAAAAAATCCTCATTGCCCATGAATCCCCTCAGCCTCTCAGGTTTCCTCTGCCAGAGTTGATGGTTCTAATTCCTTTCTCAACAATCCGTGTCCTGAAAATCATAACACAGAACTCTCTGGGGCTTATTTCTTTCTATCTTGGCACAGAAAAATTTATCCTGGGAGATATTCTTGATGAGAGAATGAAACAGTCATTGCTCCAATTTCCTTTAGTGCAAGATGTGAAGACCACTAGCTGTATGTACGTATTATTAATAATTGCTTCAGCACCAGCTTCAAGTGATTTTTGCAAAGAAGAGAAATGATGGACAGGTCTTCTCAGCAGTCACCTGGCCAGGCGAATGGTTGGAAAGGAGGATCTGGGAAGGAGCCAGGTGTGGGTGGGCACAAACAGATCCTCAGTTCTATCAGAAGAAACTAGTGTAGGAAAAGACAGAAGAAATCAATGGTCTTTAGTGACATCTCTGGTGATGCATGGGGCCTTATATAGTAGCTGGCAGTGACCTCAATTAAAGACCATATTTACTGGGATCCTTGGAGAATGAGAGGGGGCAGGTTTAGAATAATGCTAGCAACAGAATCTTTTTTTTTTGGCTTCTACCAATATCCCCTTAATAGGAATTATGATGTGACAGTATCTTTCAGGTGGGTCAGATTCTAAAGACAGTGAAATAGTTGGGCATGATGTAATTACCCTTGCAAAGCTCCAAAATAAGTAATAGAAAACAGTTTTATGATTTTGCATTGGTTGCCCTGCATATTTGTGTATAAAATTAATATTGTGTCTTGTATTTTATATGAAACAAGGATTGCCTGTGCAAAATAATATTGCGACAATGTTTATAATTAACTGTTTTTTCTTCTGTTTTTGAATTTTTATCCTGTGCCTCACCTTTATTTTTTAAAAAAAATAAATGCATAAATAATAAAACTCAACCTGCATTCTTGACTCTCTGAGTGGTGTTTTCTTTTTATAATCTGATGTTAATGATAGGGACAGTGAAAACCAATACCATCCTTCTGGAATTCTGTCCTCAGCTTCTAGAACAAAAGATAAAAATGCTGTCCCCCAAAACACCCCCAAAGTCCTCTTTGAACAAGTTCCTGATGGACATGATAGATATTAGACTGAATAACAAAAAGCTGGAAGTAGAGTGTGGAGCCAAGTACCGCTTGGCTCACTATGTGTCAGGAACTGTTCTCTGCAGTCCTTATACATTATCTCATTTAAGTGGTTTATCCTTGGATCTTGCGATGACCTTCACTGGCATTAAGACCTTGTGAGGCCGGAGAGATACTCGAGACTGTTGAACAGAAGCTGAAATTGTGGGGAGTGATGAGAGAGTTGGGATAGCAGAAAATACTTTGCATCGGATTTTAAAAATATCACATTTGCTGTGCGTCCTGGAGATTGGTTCACAGTCCATGGAATGGAAAGAAGTAGAACATGTGCAGTTAACATGGGGAGTAAATGGCAAAGGGTGGTGTGACAGGGGCCACCTAGTGTTTGGGCTAGTGGACAGAGGTACAGCCTGCTTTGCAGAGGATATTAGAGAAGGTGGCATCATCTGAGGAAATTTCAGACTTCATTCAATCAATGGAAAGAGAGATTTGAAACTGTAGACAATAAATTGTATTTACCATGAACTTAATTTGCTATTAGGTAATTATCTCTAAGGAAGCTGGAATCACATTTGATCCATTTAATATTTCCTACAGATCTTTTTCTGCCATAGTTGGTATTCATTAATATTTGGGGAGTGAATAAATGAGCCCATTAATTGAGTTTGGATTACACAAGATATAGTAGAGGGTCAGAGAAAGGATAGATTTAAGTAAAAACCAAAGTCATGAAGTCTGAGTGATGGGCAGTGATCAATAGGAAAGGGTGTGGCTGTGAATGGGGGAAGTTGTGTGGGAAGAGTTTATTGGGGAGAGAACCTGGAAAATTGGGCTGACCAGCCTTCCTCCACCTGAGAATCCTCTTTACTACAAGTGGATTGTTGGTGCAGCTAATTGTATCACATCGGGGAATTGAAATTTACTAGATGGGAGGGAATATAGAGATGACCTAGCTGACTCTTAATTTTATAGAAGGAAAGAAATTAGGTCCAGGGAATCAAATGACGGTTCCTATCACTCCTAGCTTCATGCACGGTGCAATCTTCGTTTTATCCTTTGCAATATACACAATTTTATTATCATCCTGTTTTGCAAGTGAGGAAAAGAAGATTCAAAAGAAGACAACTACACATCAAGCAAATGTTGAAATGGTCACTATCTCAGTATGGTCCAAGGTTGAGGTTCTAGAGGTGAAACTCAGCCTCCGGTCTCAGTCCTCTTCCTTTCTACAGCAATCTCTTCCTAAGGTGCCAAGTTTGCCTGGGATCTCTTCAGTGTTGTCAAAGCAAAGTGGTGACATGTTTTGTCAAATACTTCACTTGTGTTTAGGACTACAAAAGAGAATTTCCCAAGTCTTTAGAGGGGAGGAAAGGAATTAGTAACAAACTCTCAGGACAGGCCATTCAATGCAAGTACATGAAGGTCAATTTCTCAAACTTACCCTAAAGTCTGGCTGGACAAATTCTGTTTTAGGATTTTGAGGTCTACCATAGTGTGATGTGTTTCCTTCTGTTTAACCCGGAAATCCTGCATGCATACACATGGGTCAAGGGTGGGAGCATTTGGCTCTGTGGAGAGACGTGATCATGTCTTAGACTAATGCCACAAGGCTGGTAAGAACATTCTGCAAAAGCTCTGGTAACCCTCTTAACCACTGAGCTCACTCCAACCTACTTTCCCCTACTTAGTGATCTGGTTAATGGTCAGTGTAGATTTCACCTAGGGGCCATCACCATGAAACACAGGCACGATCCCCAAAAGACTGAATAAAAATATCAAAAAGAAGACACAACTTTTTGAAATTCTGAATGGTAAGTTTTTATTTGAAACCGAGAAAGGGAAAAAGTAGAGGAGGAAAAGTTGTGGCCATGATGTTATCAGAGTCAGAGCAAAGCAAGGCAGCTTGGTGGTGATATTAATATTTTTTAACGTGCTTCTAGAAAACATGAAGGCTAAATGCTTATTATTTGATGGAGTTGGTGGGTGCTCCCGAAAGTGCGGGATGACATCCATTTCTTTAATTCCATAATGTTATCTGTAACTGACATGTGATTATAATACCACAATTCTCTTTAATGCAGTCTGTAAAAACACATTGATTTTATAGCTCCCCAAACTGATTACATTAATATCTGTGCATAATTAGTTTACACATTACTAAATTACTGACAGATTAAAAGTGAAATAGTGCAGTTCATACTCAGCGGCATAACTGCCAGAAAGGAAATTAATATGGATTCAAATGGTCCTCGGAGACCTACACTGAAATAGCAGAAATCTATAAAGACTGCTTGCATTAGGAAATTTCTATCAGCAACATGTTTGTGGTTGATGCTTTCCTAAGTCTGCTAATACGAGCTGAGTGGGGCAGGAAATGGTATGTGAACGAAGCCCTGGCTTTCACCAACTCAAGACTGTGTTTATTAAGAAACAAACTCTTAATTGTGGTATTTGATGTCTTAGCAAAGGCAAGCTTTCAAGTTGTAAAGGAAAACTTTCGTCTTCCCTTGGTTCGCCTAATGACCTAACTTCTAGTTTCAGAACTGCCGGGTCCGCAAACCTCACCTTCTCTGAGCAGTGGCCCATGTTTTATTCTACGGGCTTCTCTCCAGCCCCTACAACACATGCACACAGTAGATTTATCTCCAGAGAATTGTTTCTCTCCTACATCGCAAAACAGCCTGCAGTATGTGTGCATTTGCCTTGGCTGAAGCTGGGGAGGGCGGGGTAGCCATGCTCCAGACCTCTGAATAAGCCTGTTGCCTGATGAACTCGCAGGTACACTGGATCTTAAAAAATAATAAAAATGACTCTTCATGATCATTCGATTTTGATGTGCTTTAAACACTGCAAACCATTTGCCAAACTACAAGGGAGCAAAGATGAATTATTTTTGCTCTGCCTGGCTGATAAGAAAAGACATTTGAACTCATTTTCATAGGGAAGATACTTGTACTTTACTGAATTCTGATGAGCATATTAGTCATAAATTAAGTTTAAAAATGGGGCAATGCAGTCACTCCCAGATATCAGGGACAGGACTTAGGGAATATCTGCTGTGTTCCAGATACTCAGGGTATACTTTAGATGGGGTTTTACTACGGTAACTCTTGCAGTAATTCCGTGAAGGAGAGACTTTTATCTACACTTTATTAATGAGGAGAGTTAGAGCAGTAGAGTAACTGGGCCATGTTTGCACAGTTAATAAAATACAAGAATCAGGTTTTTAATTTTTATTTATTTATATTTATTTATTTATTTATTTATTTATTTATTTATTGATTGTCTCCAAAAGGATGAGGAAGATTCCGGAGCTCCTAATAATTTCTCATGAACCCAGGGAAATAATTCTTCTATTAAAAACAAACAAACAAACAAAAACCCTCTTCCTAAATATTCAGAGGATTCAATCATATATCACCATCTTCATCAGTGCATTAGTTATCATTTGATACCCAATAAAGGACTCCAAAACTCAGTAGGTCAAATAACATTCACCATCTTGGAGTCTGCATGGTCGGGAATCTTGCTGCAAGTTGGCAGAGTCTTCTGGCTCAAGGTGTCACACAAGGCTCCCATCATGGCTTCATCCAGGACAGCTGTTGTCTCAAGGCTGGACTGGGGAAGGATTCACCACCAACCTCACTCAGGGATTTGGGGCAGGACTTAGAGTCTCGCCAGTTGATAGACGGAGGCTGACTTCAGTTCCTTGTCATATGGGCTTCTCTCTGAGACAGGTCACGTATGACAGTTTCATCAGAGTGAGAAGAGAGGAAGAGAGATGGGGGTGGGTGATGTCTCATCCTTTTTTATGAATTTTGTTTGTAAGAAGAAAGTTACTGGATCCAGCTTCACTCAAGGATAGAAAATCCAGAAGGCAGAGATCCCTGGGCTCTAGACTAGAAGCTGCTTACCATGACCGTGAATTCATTTCTTTCATCACATGGGTATGTTTATTTTTTCAACCAATAATTATTAATTACCTAGTATGTGCCAGGTTTTGTGTCTGGAACTAGATACATTCTGGCAAGTAGAAAAACAATATTACAAAATCTTCCATTAATAACAGAAATAGCAAACCTATGCAATGTTTGGTTTACTGGGCAGCATTTATATATCTGTGGACTTAATCCTCATAACAATCCTATGGCATAAGTATTATGACTGTGCCCCATGTTGATCTGAAGATAACCTAGGCACCAAAATGTTAGGTAACTTTGTTGCCCCATGCAATTACGGAGGGGCTGGTAAGTCTGAAATTTATAGGGCAGACTGGGAGACTGAAAATTGCAGAACCCAATGCAGTCTTGAGTCCAAAGGCAAACTGGATATATACACAGCAAGAAGCAGAGCAGGAATCCATCCCAGGCAATGTGTGTTTAGATCCCTTTCTTAACTACTAACCTATAGCCCTTCCCTCATTTTAGTATTATCCAGAGAGATTTAAGGGGAAATAGATTAGAGCTGACTCTACATCAAAAAGGGGCATTCATTTCAGGATTGTTGCTGAAGCTCAAGTAAAGAAGATGGTAGTTTGGAATAAAGGGGTAGCAGAAGATCGGGAGAGAAGGGAATATCGATGAAGTAAGCATTAAAGGGGAAACACCACTATTTTAAAAGAAACAGAAGTTGGTTTGTGGAGAAAATAGAATGAAATATGGCCCATAATTGGTTGTCACTGAGGAGAGAAGCCCGGACATTTCCTCTGTAGCAACAGGAGAGAAGATGAAAAGGGATGTGATCTTCCCAATTCTATTGTGAAATAGCTGGGGAAACTGAGGCCTAGGTATGCTGTCACTTTCCAAGAGTCACATGATCTCTAAAATGAAAGAGATCACTTATACTACTTGGTTCACATTTCCTAATCAATGGAACACATGGCTTCGGCAATGGCCACCCATGAGTGATGGTCATATGTGCCTTTCACCAAATACATCTCTTTCCTCCTTCCACGCACTGGGCAGGAGTGTATCTTCTTGCCCGCTTTGAAGCTAGGATAGCCCTTGAGATCTGCTCCAGCCAATGAAATGTGAGAGTAACGAGAGCAATAGGCATCAATTCAGGATCAACAGGCATCAATTCAGGATGGAGACGCCCACTCCCCCACTCCTGTGACCCGGGGAGTGCATCTTGAGTGGAGACTCCTCTAGCTAGTGTCCCTGAGTGACTGAGATAATGGATATGATGTGAGTGCCTGGCTAATGCACATACAACAGGAAGGAGAAATATGCATCAGTTGGGGGGTTGGGAGGGAAGAAGAGAGAGAGAAAGAGGTTTATTTTAAGGAACTGCCCCATGCAGTTATGGGAGCTGGCAAGTCTGAAATTTGCAGGACAGACTGGTTGACTGAAAATTGCAGAACTCAGTGCAGTCTTGAGTCCATAGGCAATCGGGATGCAGGATTCCTGTTCAGGAGGCCTAGTTCTTTTCTCTTAAAAGACCATTTCATCTGACTAGATGAAGACCACCCACATTATAAAACTAATGTTTGACCAAAGAACTGAGCAACAAAACCTATCTCAGCTCACACATAAAATGAACCACCACAGGGACTGCTTGTTACTATAGCACTACATGCTTCCCTCCTGATGGAGAGTGGCACCTACACTCACCTCTTCCAAAGGGCATGGGGTTTAGACCGGACATCATGAGGACTCTATTTTTTAAAACATTAATTTAGTTCTTCCTTAAAAAAAATGACATTGTATGTGCCCATGGAATGCTCAAAAGTTCTGGAGAAACAGGACATAGAGTCTAAGCAGGAGAAAGATACACAGGTACCAATTGATTCCGGTCACTCTGAAAACAAACTAGCATCCCAAATAGTAAGTGAGCCACCCAAGAGACATGTGTTAAAGAACGCTTAGTGCATCAATGGGTTAATAGCGATTGGGGTCCCCAGGAGAGTATTAATAAAATAGTCATAGAAAGGATTTTCAAAATGATCTCACCTGATGGTGGTTGCCATAGAAACTCATTCCCCTTACTTATGTTTCTCTCCCCCCTCCCCAAATTACTAATAGCAATAATTTGTCCAATTATTTAAAAAGGGGAGGAATGGGCCATGTGAACCCAGGCAAGAAATGAAAAATGAAAGTGAGAGGAAAGGGTGTTAAATAGAAAAATGGACGCATCATTGGAACAGTTTCAATTAGCTGGCAGGTTATTTCCTTTTCCTGGATGTAAATGTTTGGTGGTTTGGGGTTGCACAGAAAGTGCATGGGGAAAGATTATAACTCAAGAGGGAAGATCTTATTTTCTTTACTACTAAGACTTCAAAATGCAGCCTCCTGAAGAAATATTCATACATCTGTTTGGGTAGATAATTCTCATTTCTGCCCCCAAGCCAGGAACATATTCTTATCCATGACCATGGCCTCCCCCACATCTGATCAACACACCTCTATCTAATTGGGTCTTTCTGATGTCAGCATTTGCGACTTGGATAGTAAGCCTAGGTAGGTGGGTGTCACAGATTCCCTTGAGAATTTCAGAAAATCAGCTGTGTCCTTGCAAAATGCACATGTGCACAGTCATGCAGAAGTTGTCCAGTTCACCAGGTTGAAGGACCTCCTGAAATCCATTCAAGGACTCGAGATAATCAGTGTCTTAAAAGAAAGATATTGTGTAGATATGGGGTTGTCAGACCAATAGTGTCAATAAACTTGAGTTTCCCAACTATAAAACGATCAGAACTGTGTCTAGGCATGGTATTTTTATAGGGATTATAGAAAACAAGGGATTATAGAAAAAAAATGTGCTTAGCACCATGCTTGATTCATAATAAGGATCCAAATATTGATCATTAGTGTTTTCATATAGAAGCTTCTACTGCCAAAGTGACGTCATTTGGATGCCCTTCAGTCTTGACGTCAGAGACATTTGTACAAGGCCAGGCTTTGTCTTGCTGAACTCTGCCATGGGCAGTACCTGGGGTTCATTGGCTGTGAGATTAGACTCGAAAGTTCTCTCCCACTAGGCTTTTGTAACACTATCCATTATTTGTAACACTATTGGGGAGATGAAAAGAAAGAAGATTAAATTAAAAATCATTCAGTTTGGTGTCCTTTCTGTCCCTCCATCTGATTCACTTTTCTGCTGGAATTGAACATGAAATGTGTAAATAGGCAAACAAAATATAATATATTATATTATATGGTATATAATATTAATTAATATAATTAATCTAAAATTACCATTTTTATTTGTTTTCACTCTTAACAAGTCATAAATTTAGTATTTCATTTCTTTAACAAAATGGTTTTCATACCCATGTAGAGTTTTGAAATATTTTTTCATTTGGCAAAATATCATGATAATTATTATTGTGTTATATCCTATATGAACATTTTTTACTCAATCCTCTACTCTTATATTTGTCGGAGTTTTAGTTTTAGTGTTTTTTTTAATGGTTTTTAATATTTCAAACAACAGCTCATGAACATACTTATGCTTAAATTTTGTTCATATTCATGACTATTTCCTTAGCAGAAACTTCTAAAAGTGACATTGCTGAATTAACAAGTACACCCAGATCTAAGCTATTGTCTGTAAGAAGTTGTATCCATTTATATTCTAATCAGTGATGATAATTCCCAGTTTTCCCACATCCTCACTGTAACTGATTATTAAGACTTTTGGGAGGGGGAGTGAAAGGGCTACTGGGGATTGAACTGAGGGGCACTTGACCACTGAACCACATCCCCATTCCTATTTTGTATTTTATTTAGAGGCAGGGTTTCACTGAGTTGCTTAGGGTCTCACCATTGCTGAGGCTGACTTTGAACTCATTATTCTCCTGCCTCAGACTCTGGAGCTGCTGGGATCACACATGTGTGCCACTATGGCCCTTGATTTTCAAAAATTTTTAAATGTGTTCTGAGTAGGTAAGTATTTGTCATTGCTTTTTTTTTTTTTTTTTGTAAATTAAGTTAATCTTTTTCTTATTGACTTCTTAAAACTATTTGTATATTAAGTAAATTAACCCTTTGTTTAATATATTTTTTTTCTTTCTTTTTAAATATATCACCTAGTTTGGACTTTCTTATTAGTAACTTTTGGTATGTTTTAATGCTGACATTTTTAGCATTTATGTAATAAGCTGTATTAGTCTCTCCTATTGTTATTGCCTTCAATCAATAATCAGGATTTGCTAATATGATAGTATAGAAATAGCCACTGACATATTCTTAGAAAATATTGATTCATTTTTTACATTGATATTATATCTAAAAACCATTCTTTCTGTTTTGTGGCTCAGAAATTACCTTTCCTCTGCTCCTCCAAGCGCATAGCCAGTTCTCACAATATCAGAATCCTTGGATAATATATCAATCACATCTTCCTCTGATTTTAAATGTTATTTTTATCATACTTCTTATATTTACTTGGAATTATTTTTAGGATTTTTATTCTATTCCATCAACATGCTATCAGCACTATCTTGCTTTAAATATAACTATTTTTTTAAGAGAGAGAGAGAGTTTTAATTTTTTTTATTTTTATTTTTTTTAGTTTTCAGCAGACTACAACATTTTTGTATGTGGTGCTGAGGATCGAACCCGGGTCACATGCATGCCAGGCGAACACTCTATGGCTTGAGCCACATCCCCAGCCCCAAGTATAACTTAATAAAATATTTTAATTAGTGGTAGAAAAAACTCATATTTTTTTTCTTTCCCAATATTCTTGATTACTATTGTACACCAATTATTTCTCATAAACTTCGGGATTCTTTTATAAAGTGAAAAATGAGAAATCAAGGTGTACTTGTAGTCTAAATTGGACGTGGCATAATTATTAGTGCGATTAAATGATCTTTCTATGGGTCTAGAAAGGCGGTGGTTTTTCTCCAAAAAAAAAAAAATTGTATTGAACTTTTCTTTTCATACAGACAATACATATCTTTCTGGTGAATACTCTTCAATGTCAGAGAAACAGTGCATATAAAATTGAACTGGCTTTAGATTTCCCCCTTTCGTCTTTTTTTCAACAAATTTTCGTATAGCAAGTTTCGTGGAAGCAGCATCAGATACCCACTAGAAAAATTAGTGAGAGAAAATGAATTTTTACTTAGGAAAAAAAAAAAACCTGAAAGTTCTGGAAAGGGACCCCAGTTTAGCCACTACCTGTACAATACTTTGTTATTTGGATGTGGTCATCTGGTTCCCTTTCTTTCTTCTTGCTATGCTCCAAAGAGCAAATGTTTGGTATTTAGAAGTCTTTTTTTTTTTTTCTTTTGACTTGAAAAGACATACATCAATGATTTTACCATTGCTTTGAAAACTAATCTTCTAAGGGCTAGAGAAGAAATAGTACCAAATTAAATTGTACTTTTTTTTTCTTTAGATTTTATTATTTGTGTATTTACTTAAGAATGGGGAGAAAGTTTCACAGTTGCATGGAAAAGATATTTATTGTTTTTTTTTTTCCCCTGGGAACTTCTAAAGTGGTTAATCTATTCAACTTGTAACATGATACTTACATGTGTGGATGTGTGGATGTGTATGGGTGTGAGGTGGGTTTGAACTGGAAAAGCACCCGGAGTCCTCTAAGGTATGGATGAAGTTGTGTCATGTGGTATCATTAGAGCACGTGATCAAAATCTATTATTAAAAATCACAGTGTAGAGTGGGGAAGAAAATGATGGAGATCACAACTTTCAGCCTTAAAATCCACTCTTCATAGTCATTTTAGAACAGATCAAATTAAGTTGCAAAATTCCTCAGTCAAGGAAGTTTGTTTAGCATTAAACCCAAGTTTTTCAAGTGTGTTTTATTTGTCCAGTGTAAGAAAACTCAGAATTGTACCTAAGGTTCGAGTCTCTATTCTATCTTAATAATTAAAGCCTTACTTTTCCTTCTTGAAAAATTATTTGATGCCTGTTGACAAGAGAACAGGCGCTCTTTGAGTTCTCCCCCAGAATTTCCATCTCTACTATTGATGCTCCTGCTCATTCTATTTGTCTGGGAGAGAGTAGATGTCTGAGTGTATAAAATATTCACAAACAAAACGGTAGGGCATAAGCATCAAGTGATTTAGTTTCAGTCTAATAATGATGTCTGATAGCGTGTTCACAGGATCATCTTTTGTTTTCTGAAATCTTGCAGTGGTCTATATAGGCACTATGGAGGGATTATGTTTGAAACATTTTTGGGCAACCACAGAGATGTGTTTGTAACCCATGCAAAAAACCACCCTGGCTAGGTTTCCCCACTAAGAGTTGGTTGTGTCAGTATATCAGATTTCCTGGTTTGTGACCATGTTACAAAGAAACAATTTCTACGTGAATTCTACCTCAGGTTTTTTTTTTTTTTTTGATAAATATATGGAAGAAAAGGAACCCTCCATAATTTCTCTCTGGTGTTTACAGGAATCACTGATCTGAAAGTGGAATAGGTATGCAAATGGGAAGTACAATCCTTGAATTTCTTTCAGACTTCTCTGTTTATAGAAATACAGCGTTCATTTGTTGTACCTGGTGGCTATTAACTGCTCTAATTGTGCTGTAGACTCGTTAACAAGTTGGTTGAAGTTGCACATTATAATTTTAAAGGAGTTAATTGAATACTAATCCAATGCACAGCACAAAAATTATTTGAACCATTCCAAGGAAAGCCGAAAATCCCACTAGCTGCCTTGGTTCTAGTAAATCCTCTACCCTGTGAAATGGAGAAAATGAATATTCAATATTTTTTTCATTTGAGTCTCTTGACATTCTATTGATTCACTTTATTTTCCCAACAATTTTCTGACAGGTTTCCCCGATGTGGATTCTGCAAATTCTTTGATATTCATCTTGTGGTTGCCTTTGAAAATGAGCATTGTGGCCAACTTTGGGCTGGGGCTTAGAACTCAGGAGCCCCAAACCCCTCACATCCCAGAAGCCAGAATATTAGTAGAATTTTATTGTTTGACCATGGAATCCTCATGTTTGCGGCAGACACAAACATCAGCAGAGGAAGGAGGTTGGTTTGAGGGTGCAAAAAAGGTAAATTATCTTTGTGAACCAGGCTACCGCTGGCATGGGGGGTCAGGGGACAAAGGTGTTGGGGAATGGCTGCACTTTAAGATAGTGGTATTAGAGAAAAATAAAATAAAAGCAAATCACTTAAAGGTAAGTAGGTGGAGCAGAACAAAATAAGAGCAAATCTCTTAGAGGTGATAGGTGTGGCAGGAAAGTAACAACCATTCCAAGGACTATTGCAAAAGAAGTGTAGCCATTGGGTGGAGAAACCGGCAGTGACCTGTCAGAGAGAAAAAGAATTCAGGAACCGGTGACCTCCCTGACAGTCCATGTCATCAGCTCAGCCAGTGCCAATTAGCACACAGAGAGGTGGCACAGGCTCTCTCTGGCCATTCAAATGCTATTTGTTTTACAAAAGGAGTCTCACCTCGGTAAAAACCAAATGTTGAGCAAAGTATTTCAGAGTGAAAGTTGATGCACAACTGCTTTCTTAGATACCCCCTCCCCCTCCCCCATCAGTCATATTTTCCTCTCTACCAAGCTTAGTGGAAGTTATTTTGTAATGGGAGCTTACCTTTCTCCCTGAACTCATGATTGCATTTATTAGTTCCCAGCTCCAAACAATGCATAAGGCTACTTTCATTTGTAAAATGAATGAATGAGTGAGAAAGTGCATGGTCTATGATGTAGAAACTGTCAGTTTCACCTCTTACCAGGCTGGGCTCAGTTCCTTTCAGATTAGCTCTCTGAAACAACTGACTATCCACCTGGGTATTATTGACCTCATTGACCTTAAAGACATGCTTAGATGGATGAATAGAGGGATTGATAGACAGACAGATAAATTACAGGTGTTCTTTCACAACTCTCATACCCAAGATGTTTTTTGGCAATATCTTTGCAGTTGAAGGTAGAAAGACGTTGCTCCAACATCATCTCCTAACAACATAGGTGACTGAGATCTCCAACTCATCCACCTTGAGGTCCCTGGTCAAGTTAATGAGCCTGTTCAATCAAAAATGTCAAGCTGACTATTTTGACAACCTGAGCATTGACTTGGGCAAACTGGCTATGAATTTAAACCAAGCCTCAACAGTTTTAGTCTCTGCTGACTTGATCAAAAGCAACACACAGAAACTTTAGACTCTGATGTAGTAATGTCTGTGAACATTTAATTTTATCATTTTTCTTGAAAAAAAAAAAGAAAACACTTCATCTCTAAAGGTAATATAACTTTAAGGTGACTAGAAAATATGTCTGATTTGTTTTCATGGGGTGGGTGTGGGGTTTTGCAAAATAAAAATGAATAATTACAAAGGCACATATTGCTTTCTGTTTTGTAGAATAATTTTTAATTTTAATATCTTTGTTGCATAGAGAATAACCTTATTTAAATATCTGTCAATTAAATTTTGTCCTATCAATAAGAAATTACAGGGGAAATTTTTTTTTTTTTTAAAAAATAAATGACATACAGGAGGGCAGAGACTATATTTTCTTAATTTATAAACAACTCTTTGTGCAAATAGCTGATGTGCATATTACATATAATAATAGCAGCTGATGTTTATTCCTTTTCATATTAACAAGGATCAGCAAACTAAAAAGCCAAATCTTGCCTGTTACTCATTCTTGTAAATAGAGATTTACTGGCACGCCATCACATTCATTCATTTACATACAGAGTATGGCTGCTTCCAGGCTACAACCATAGAGTTGCATTGTTGTGACAAAGATCCTACGGCCCACAAAGCCTAAAATAGTTTGGGTCTGGATTTTCTCTAGAAGAATTCAGTGACCCCTGATTTTCAATGTGCTAAACACTGAGCAGGTCTGTTGTTGATGATGCCTTTCCATTTTCACAACATTCCTGAGTAATACACGTGTTGCGATTCCCATTTTATAGACGAGGAAACCAGGACACAAAGAAATTCCTGGAACAGGAAGCAGAATGCAGTGTGATTCCAAAGTCTGTACATTTTGCTAAGATCCCTGCCTGCTTTCTGCCAAGTGAAGAAACTGATACCCTTACCTTTAGTGGCAGGAAATTTTTGGCTAATAACTGGAGTGCAAGGCAGGGTGGCCTCTGCTTCTCAAAGTCATCCCAAGCAGTGTCTGCCTCCAGTTCACTGGTAGGAGAGGGTAACAAGGAATGATTGCCAGAAAGCACTTCAGCTGCAGGAACTGGGAAGAGTAGAAGGGCCTGTCTACCTCTGCGGCCTGCAATGCAGACATCCTAACCTCCCAGACACTGTGAGCAAAGCCCACCGACTACAGCTATCAATCTCTCAAGAGGCTGTCCACAGAGACGAATTTCAAGTCAAGATGGGAGCTCTCCTGCAACGTGGGAGCCCAGCAAGACATTAACTGTCACCCTGGCTTCGTGAACACAGGTGAAAGATGCTCTGTGGCCTCTTTCTCCACTCTGTGCTGGGCACCAGTCTCCTGTAGAGAAACCATTTGTCTCTCCATGTCTATCATGGGAAACTTTGACCTCCTACCAAGACTGGTGCCCCTCAGTCTGTGTAGGCTCTGATGGGGTGGCTGGGGGAAAATTGCACCTTCAGTCAGAAAACATAAGGACAAGGAGCTGTAATAAGAGCAGGCTTCTTTCATTTAATTTTTTTTTAAACCCTGTGCTAATGACTTGGTGATTTTCTCAGTAGTAAATGTGCTGACTTAAGAAATCCGTGGGAGGTCAATAATTTTCTCTCTGCTTGTCACTGTGCTGATTGTGGTTCTGATGCACCTTAATTGCAGGACCTACAGGTGGAGTATTATACAGTGTTTACATTCATCAGAATAGATTTACTGAGGGAAATAAAACTGCTGCAACTTGGCTGGCCAGCCTGTCGGTGGAGACCTGGGGCCTGGAGCTAAGAATCCATCTCAGAGCAGCTGAGGGTCTCAGAGTGTCTCTACCCTAAAGGGACATGCTGGTGCTTAAATGAGGAGCTGGAAATTCTCAGATCAAACAGCAGAGAGAGAGAGAGAGAGAGAGAGAGAGAGAGAGAGAGAGAGAGATGTGTGTGTGTGTGTGTGTGTGTGTGTGTGTGTATGCGCGCATGCATACCTAGGGAGAAGGAAAGGAAGTGAGAAAGGAGGGGGATGTGCAATTGTTTTTTAAAAAATTGCACTATCTGAGGCCACAGGAAAGAATAGGGACACAGGTAACTTAAGGGCACAGCACATGGCCCCCAAGTCTGACTTTTATCCTCCGAGGAAGAGAAGAAGGGAAACTGGGGCGGGGGAGCTAAAGAAGGTGCATGTAGTTGTCCAGCTGAGGGTGGAGGGTTCTGTTCTTTGTTTCTCATTGTTTTCCTATTTCACTGCCTCTTTTGCATTTTTCATGAGGATTTACTGTGAATTTGGTTAGAAGGGTTGGGCAGTGGCTAAAGTCACCAACCCTTCAATTAATCTGTCCTTCACAATCCTCGTCTATAAAATGTGCTTGCCTAGCATGCACAAGGTTCTGGGTTCCATCCCCAGCACAGCAAACGCACACACACATGCACACATACAATTATCGCTTGGCACATAGTAGGTATGCAAGGTTATCCAGAAGTCATCAAGAACGTGGACACTTAGGTCAATGCGATAGTTTTTTAGTGCTGTTTCTACTGGTTCAAAGCAATGTTATTCAAGTTTCTGAACCTCTATGAGCCTCAGTTTACCCCTCCATACAAAAGGAAGAACATCCCCTTTTGATGAGGATTGAACATGAAGTACATTGCACATAGTAAGCCCTCCTAAGTATCAGTTGTTAGCAGCAAATGTGAGAGATTTCCAACCTCTAAGAATGGGATCAGAGCCCTAAGTGTCTGCCTGATCAAGTCCTAAAGCCACCCTGTTCTCCTCTAAGGGGAGCACTTAATTTCTTAGCCATTAAATAGTTAACACCCTTCCCCATTTGCAAAGCTTGAGTTTTTGGTTCAGTCTAGACTTGGCTAATAAAGACCCGAGAGTACATTTCCCATTCTAGCAATGAAGCTTGCAAAACCGTAGCATGCATTGGAGAGGTAAAGCCCCTGGGATGTTCCAGAGATGACACAGAATAACAGAAAACCCTTTCAGTGGAAATAATCCACTAAGCATTTAAGAGCAAGGTCCTTGAATTAGTCCCATTCAAAAACCAAGCACAGCACTTTAGGATTTTATATTTTCAGAAGAATTTACCCATCCATCTGTGCAAGTCAAAGGCCTCCCATGACTGTGAGCAGGAGTCTGGTTTCCTCTGGACATCAGACCCAGGAGGCTCAAAAGACCCTTCTAGCTCAAGACCCCAAGTGAAGGCAGCCTGTGTCCCTCCAGCTTCCTGAATTGCTAAATGGTTTCTCTGCAGGAGCAATTTTAAGGCTAACAAAGGTGGACAGAGAAAGAAAAGAGGGAAAGAAAAATCTTACTCTTCTTTCCCTACCTGGTCTCATTTACAGTTTATTCATGTTCTTCAGAACCCTCTGGAATCAAAGTGTGAAATGAGAGTTCTGAGATAGAACAGGATTCTGCCAGTTCATTTCTTTGTGCTGTCCCTTACTTCTGCCTCACCTCTCCTCAAGGAGCCTGTGGCATGCTCACAGGGACTCTCTGTTAGGCAGGGCCACTTGGATTTCATTCTAGAAGGTCCAAATCCTTCACTCTGTGGCTTCTTGTTTCTACGGAGTACATGATTCCTGCCAGGAGGAGTGAGTTTCTCAGCTCAGGGACTAGGGGACCTGCTGGGAGAAGGAACACAGACAGAATCCCTGCCCCAGCTGGGGACCTTTTACCTCTTGCAATTACATTGTTTCATTTCTGGGCTAGCATCTGAAACTGACCTTTCTTTGGTTACAATTAGTTTCATTAACACCTTTTTCTTTCCTTCCTCCCTGTGTGCTTTTATAATTTGGAGTTGGTAGTCCCATTGCTTTGGGGGCACCAGCACTATATTAGGCACAGTGGGGGGACTCACAAAAAAACTTGGATGCAATTCTTGCTTCTACATTCCAATCAGAACTTAAAAAAAAATGATGTCAGCAGAGTAAACATCTTATTTTTACAAAGCTAGCATTTTAGATCCAAGGATCTCAGGAAATTTAAGAATTAATCCCTCAGTTTAAAAATAAGGAAACTGAGGCTCAAATGTAGTAAGGGGTATGATCAAGGTCATAGGTGCACAGCACAAACAGAATATAAAGCAGCCTGGGGTTTGCCAGGATACAGTTTTGCCACCAATCTTGCCCCTAAAGTAGGTCTGTGAAATGATACATGTTAGAATATTTTAAGATCTTGTCTAAAATCCAGATTCATAATACTCTATCTACAAAAAATCACCAGTGAAATTTTGCTCATGGGGAAAGGGGGATAATTAGCATAGTATTTGCTTTAGAGTTTGATACCACTTGGTAAGATAAAGTCCCTAAAACAATCAGAAACAGTGGCCACAGAAAAAAGAAAGCGCTGGACTCTTGGGCCTGAAAAGGGCTGCCAGGTAAAAATTCACTTTGGCAGGAAAGCTCACAAATTTACAAGCGAGTGGCATTTCCAAGCGAGTGGCATTTTGCTTTATGGTTCTTGGAAGCACGCATGGTCCCTCTGAAACGACAGTATAAGGAACTGGTTTTATTGCTTGGTATCTCTGCCCCAGTTGGCTATCCTTGGGGAGGAAAAGGTAATAGGGTTGATCAGATGAGCCCAAACCAAATTTCTAGACCTTATTTCTGGCCCTGGTTCTGCTTCCAACCAGCTGTGTAACAGGGCAAATTACTTTGTCTCTGTCAATTTGATTTTCCTGTCTAAAGACTTGTACTAGATGGTTTCTAATACAGAGTCAGATTGAAGAGAGAGAGAGAGAGAGAGAGAGAGAGAGAGAGAGAGAGAGAGAGAGATGAAAGAAGAAAGGAAGGGAGGGAGGGAAAGAGGGAGGGACATACTTATGCTAAAACAGACCTATTTGTTCTTCATCTGAAATTCAAATTTACCTGGGTAGCCTAGGTTTTGTTTAGGGATGAGGGTTACCTCATCCCTAAAGTTCTTTAATCCATTAAAAATTCAAATTACATAAAGAATATCTATGAGTTGCATTTGTTTCTAAACACATACACAGAAAAGAGAGTGAGAGAGGGAATATCACCTAAAGATACTCACCAGCAGATTTACAGACTGCTAAAGGACAGCTACTAGAATTAAAGGAAACTCCTCAGCGGTTAAGAGGGAGCTCCTGAGAAAACAGTGCCCTTTTCTGAGGATACAGACACCCCCTAGGGCTGTCCTGAGCTGCAGACCTCTCAGTGGATCTGGGAAACTCTTTCCCTCAATCTTTCTCAGTGGCAGATAGCATTGCACTGGGTGCCCTAGAGAAAGCCTGGTGGCAGAAGATCATCTCTAGCCCCTTCCTTACACGTAGGCAATTACAATTACTCCCAGCTCTGTGCCATGGTGTGTTGAAGACCAGAGAATTTCTCAGGACAGGGACCTGTACAGACTATCCTTAAGTGGAATCCAGCAATGAACTTAGGCTTCTTTTTCCTCCTGAATGAAGTGGAGATAGATCCCCACCCAAGCTGCATGTGCAGGGGCAGAGGTGAGGCTGGGGATAGAGCAAGACAGGGAGAGAAAAGGGAGACTCTGGAAGTCAGGGCTACCAGTAGCTGGAAGTGGGATGAAAATATTAAGATTTCCAATACATCCTTCAAAAGTAATTGCAGATAAGGCTTTCTGCTGTGTTACAGTGAGGTCCCTCCCTTAAGAATAATGACTGCCTGTTCGGTCCATTTAGTTTAGGTCTTTTGCAATTTATCAGAGATGAGTTCCCTGGAGTCTGGGACCCCAAGGCAGTGTGGAAGTCCGCTTAAGTGTGTTGATTGCAATTCCACAGTCCTCAGATTCTGCCCTTGAGAGGGGCTCTCCCTCTGCCGATTCCTGGAATGGATGGGCAAACAGAGCCCCAGTGTCTCTAAAAGCACTTCTGGGTCCTCCTCCCACCACCAGCACCACTACCCTACCATGCCGCCAGGAAATGAATTAGGCTGGACATCCAGACAAGCTTCCATTAAGGGGCCTTACCTCTGTAAAGATTGGGGCAGAATGGGAGTGTGGAGACAATATCAGGCGGAAAGCATGTTTTACAGATGCAAAGAAAAGAGGACAAACAACTCCTGGCTTTAGATGCAAATAAACTCAACTTCACCTTTCATGCTAAAAAACCTGTGCCCTTGGCAAGATGTCTAGGGACTGTTCCAGAGGTATTTATCTTCCTCCGTTTACATGTTAAGTACGTCTTTGGAAACGATTTCCCCAGCACTGTTTTTCCTCTCCGGCACAATCTCCATCTCTCTTTCTGAGTACAGTCAGAACTCCCCAGCAGCGGCAAGCCCTAGGGGAGGAAGGTGGAGAAACCCACACGTGTGGATTTCAGAGCCATCCCCAGGCTGCGGAGGAGGGTTCGGGCTGCCAGCAGATGGCGCTGTGCCGCACGTTATGGCTCCGCGGGTGCCGGGCGGCCGCTGGGAAGCGGGACGGCTGAAGTTTCTAGTGCCATTTCTGGACTGAAACAAATGTTTGTGGAATTAAGTAGTGATTTCCTTTAGTCTGCGCCACTCTTACTGGCTGTGTTTTCAAGGCCCTAGATGTTAACATATGCCACATAGTGCTTTTCTTTCTTTCTTTTTTTTTTTTTCCTGGTGAAATCAGGAGTTTCCAAGCACATTGCCCTGTTTATGTCAACTAGCAAAGGTCTGCATTTTCTGATAAAAAAAAAAAAAACTCGTAAAACTTCCATATTATGAGCTAAAATGGGTTGGAAGACAAAGAAATGCTGAGACATGTAAGTAAACAGAGCACCGAAGATTTTTTTTTTTTCTTTCTAAATAAACAGAAGGGGGAGGGGTTCCTTTCACCAGGCTCAAAAAAAAAAAAAAAGAGAGAGACTGAAATTGGGCAGGAAGAAACTCCAGGTATTGGGTGAAAAGTGTCGCTGGCGGCTGGGGGGATGGGGGCTGCAATACGTGATTGCTGGAAACACGGAGGGGCCAGGCTCATAACCTTATGATCGTGGAGAAGATTCGGGGAACACGTGGGACCTTCCTGGCAATCCGTCTTGGGGACACCGGCCGAAGGCCACGGGCTTTCAGAACTGAGTCAGAGAAGGATGAATTCAGGGCGATAGGAATCTGCCCGTGCAATTGTTTTCCCATGCCAAGTGGCTCCATTAGGTAGGGTTCAGTATGGATTTAATGTTACCATAAAATTTGTCCTCCCAAAGTAGACAAGGCACCTGAGTCTGGGGGCGTCTGGGACCAGATGTATGTAGCTTTGTTTGGGGATAATGGATTTGACATGAGTAAAAACAGTGGGGATTAAATGGACCCGGCACGAATAAATATGACTAATTGTCATGCCCTCCTATCCCCACGTAAACATCTCTAGCCCTGCAACTAGGACGAGATGGTGGCACAAGGGGCTTTAGGGGGCGATTAGTCACTGCGGAATTGATTCATAACCGATTGATCTAGCCGAGGTGGGAGTGGAGGGTTTCCTTAGGCATAGAGGAGGTGGTAGCTTTGTAGAATTTCCAGGCATTGTATTGCTTAAATTGATCTGGGTGTCACTGTCCTGCAGGGTGAGTACAGAGCTGTGTTGTGTCGTGCTCAGGGTAACGCTGAGTGCCTTTTCTTACATGTTGGTTAAAGTTTTGAAACTGGCAGAATGACCCAAGCTTGTCTTGTACACAAAAGAACAAGATTTGAAATCTTGTTTCAGACTTTTAAAAAAGTTTTCAGCGAGTGACCCAATTCTTGTGTCTCTTTTGTAGACAGAGAGATCATATTTAACTTTCTTAATCTTTTCTCTCCTGTTTGATTTTGTAAATCAAGAACTCCAGCTAGGTGGATTTATTTTTGTTAGACAATGAATACATAAATCCAGTATTGAAACACATCTTTTCAAAGAAATGTTCTCAGGTTTTGGAACTTAATTATTTGAAACAGTAACGTATATTTAAGGTGATTAAATATATGATGGGGTATATTCATTTACTAACATATGGTTTTTAACTTTAGATGCTGGGGTTTTTTTTTTTCACCTGTTTTCATTTTTAAGCTAAAGTTCAAAGACATTTTTCTAAACAAATGTCATATATTGTGTCCCTGTGTGCTATTTATAGGTGAATGTTGTTAACATAGTGAGAGGAACTTTGGCTCTGAAAATAATAGCAATGCTTGAGACTTAATAAATATCACAAACATTGCAAATTCTATCTGTTAATATCCAGAAGCTGATTTCTGGATCAAAATTTAGAGCTGTCTTTCAAACAGAGCCACGTTAAATTTAAAATTAGCTAAGGATTACAGTTTGCAATGAGAAATGTCTCCACCTCCAATATGAGCAAATGTCATCAAAGTGAAAGGAAAAAAGAAAAGATGTGATTGTTTTGACACTAGTGAGAGAAGCTTAGTGTCGCTTCATTTTTAACCTCATTTCAAATTATCTTTTAACCACCCTGATATTTCTGCATGGAGATAATCACATCTCATCAGCCTTCTCAAAAACCCCGCAGCTACGTACCCAGAGCTAATGCTTCTTGTTAAATCATATTGCTAAACAAATTGTTACAGCTCCCGCAGCTGACTGATGGAAATCAGCTTGGCTGGATTGGTGGCCTCCCCCCACCCCTTTTCCATCATTTTATTTTATTTCCTTGAGTAATTGTAATCTTACAGCAGGTAAGGGATTGATTTGCCTTGAAAGGTAGGACCTGAGTTTAACAAATGTAAAAGCAAATGTACCCTATGGGTGTTGATCATAGAGACCTGTTGAAATACCCCTGGGAACATATACATACAAAGACTCACACCCACTTTTAATTAAAAAAAAAAAAAAAATCCTTCTTAGCCAAAGTCATGAAATGTGGGACTTCTAGAGAAGAAAAAGTTCCCCTGATTTTTGTTAGGCAAAAGCAATGATTCCTAACATTATCTAAGAATTCCCATATCATAGAGGCTTCACAAATCCCAAGAGAAAGAAGGGCTTATTTATTTTAGCAGCTTTGTATCTGCTGTTATAAAACCCAAAAGCTCCCTGCTTAACATTTGGAAAACTAGTATGCAAATGACTGACTGCCTTATCTTGACACAATTTGCCTTAACTTCACTTCCTCTCACTTCAGTCATTTAATTTGTACGGTTTCCAAATCAGAGTGACTATCATCTATTTGTCCCCTTGGTGACAGAGGGCAGGGCACTGTTGTATCCGAGTTAATAAAGCAGAAACACAAGCCTAATTATTAGGGAGATAAGCCATGCTGCAGAGGTTTGTCTGCAGATCTGGAGTTATCTGTACCCAGACATTTTGGAGAGAATCTGTGTGCACAAGGACAGACGGTGACAGCAGTGGCTTGGGGTGCATTTGTTTTTATATTAGCAATACTGATAAATTTCAGGACTCACCTTCCCCAGAGGGTGGGTGGTAAACTGTTCATCTACAAAGGGAAGCTAGTGTGTAATCATTAATCAAGTGAGATAATGGGGTGGGGAGGTGCCTCATAACTGCAAAGGACAAAACAAATAGAATGTGGCATTGTTACAAGGGCATGTATGTGTATTTAAATATAGTCTACATACACATGCCTTAAATAGCTCAGTGTACAGTGAGAGAGATTCCCCCACTAATGCCAGCAATTATATACCCCATGGAATGCATCCCTATGGAAAAATTAAAATATATACACATATATATTTGTATAGATAGTATAATGTACAGTCATACTACATAGAGCATGATGACTGAAAAACTTTGATAGCCACAGAAACTGACTGAAATTTTGATTTACTGATTATACAGAGTCCGGTGTTATGTCTTCATGGGTTCATGGCTTATATATGCATATGACTATATCAATCTTGTGCAAATTGCACACATCTATGAGAAATTTCACCATCACCTGGACTTTTTCAAGGATATTTATGCACAATTCCAGCAGGGTCATCACTACTGATTCCTCCCCATTCCCTTTTTCCTAAGTCAATAAGGAGAGAAGTCTACCTGTGTGGTTAAAACCATTAACTTAGAGTGATATTCATAAGAATGAGGAAAAAATAATGTAGTTCCTGGCTCTTGATTTGGATGGTTGCAATTATTGATGGATACTGTAAGAGAACCTATCAACTGGGTCTGGAGAGTGACTCTATTAACCAGTTTGTCCAACAAATATTAAAATCGCTAAGTAATTTGCCCATTTGGCAATGGCTAATGAACTTAAGTACGCAGAACGAACTTTAATAATTGAGGAAATTGTGCAATTAAACTAAAAGCAGCTGAAAATTACAAATAAAATTAACTCTCTGGTGCAGCACGAATATTATGGCTTCCAATATTAACCAATTCGTGTGGGTATCGAGAGCCTGGAAAGATTCATGTGACTATTTGTTTTATGGTGATGCTTGACTATAAAGATATTGACCTCATTTTTTAAAACAAAAAGGAGCACACTAATAATTCTTTTCTACAATATGTTCTGAAATGATCGAGTGGTCAGAATTATACAAAAAAAAAAGTCTCATTGGCAGGGTATTTTTAATTTGGATTTAAGATTTATGATCCTATCTGTGTCTATTTTAAATTTAAGTGGATTACATTTAGCAAAGATCCTTTTACTATCCTGGCTCACTGTCTCATACTATTCGGCTTTATATGTTGCCCAGCTTCTGCAAATCTGCTAATACATAAAACCATAAGAAGCCTCTTATGTTCGAACCAGGTTAGATTGAAGACACCAGATTAATATTTGATAATAGAGAAGGGCTCTTAATCAGATTTGCTTATTTCATGACAGAATGTTTCTGCAATTATGATAATTGTTGTGCTAAATATGTTTGTCTTTGTATCTGGCTTTGGGCATAATCTTCTCTCTTGAAAGCCACTCAATGTGGGACTTGAGATTCCTGCACAAAACCCAATTAATATTAAGATGACAAGCCCCGATGAGCTCCCAAAGAGGCTACAGCTGAACAGACTAACATTCTTAAGTACAGATACTTGAGTGATCAAGTACATCTGAGGGAGACACACAATTCAATAATCCCTTTCTCAAGAAAGTCAAGAGCCCTGTGAGATAGGAGGGAAATCAAAGGAACACATCAGAAAGAAAATGACGGGTCTAGTCCTGTAGTGTCTCTATTAAAATGCAAAAGTTATGGATTTTTTTCAGGGTGATGGGAACCTTTTCTGTTTTTATTGATTCCTTTTTATAGCTTGATGATTTCTCTAAGATTATCTTAAAAGCTTAAAGAAAAAAGGGGCCTCATCAAAAGGTATCCTACATGACAGGAGCATAGATAGTTTTGGTTAACATGATGTGGCGAAGGCTCTGTACAGTCCAGGGGGAAAGGGAGCCTACTAGCCCATCAGCCTGGGTGAAGTCTGCAGCCTCCACAGCAAAATGAAAAATTTACAGCCACATTTGATGCACGTGGTAAACACACACTGCTGGCCGCAGGGGGGGGGGGGTCAGTTAGTTAAGAGAGATGCCTGGGGGTGGGGGGACGGCTGGACCTACCCGGGCATTCCCCAGAGATGCAGATAACACCGAGCTGTGCTAACACATGTATTCCCATCCTCATTGTACAAAGCGATTGTCTTTCTACCCTGACCCCCAATATCCTAGCATCATGTGTGATTCCTTGGATTTACAGCTAAATTCACTGTCCGGAGGTGACATCCTAACCCATTGATTTGTAATCAGAAATTGGTTTCCTGTCACTTTAAAAGTGAGGCACTAAGGGGCAGTAAAAACAAGGCCTTGAGCTAAATGGAGCTATAGTTCAGGCTCTGGGCCATTACACACCACCTTTCCAATGTATTTATGACATTAAAAAACCTCTGTAGTTCACTTTAAACGGCTGGTGACGCCGTCTGCAGTGACTTACTGCTCTGTGGAATCGGTTTTGTGGAAACTCTTTCACCTGCACCAAAAATAAAACCCACAAAAACCAAAATCTAACACACATACACTCTGCACACACATGCACACACACTCCCAAACAGCATGCCTGCATCTATGCAAATGAATGTGGTGCTGGTAGCAATACACTGAGTTTCTGCCCACTTCCGTGCCCAGCAGGGCAGTGGCCGGAAGCCCCAGTGCTGGGCAAGAGCCTCACCTAGTGCTGGCTTTGCCCAGGAACAACTAAAAGTGAAACCAACCAATTTGGTCCTTGTCAGTTGTCTGATCCATCTGAAGCCAGCTGCCCAGTTTGGGGTTTTGTACCAAGTGGAGAGAGACTGCAGTGGTCTTTCCCACCTAGACACCTCCTGCATGCCACACCTGGATGGGTATCTTTAGACGTCCCCTTTGTATTAAATATTTAGGGAACCAGGGGTCATTATCATTGGAACTACCCAGTCTAGGGTAGAAATAGATTTCACCAACCCAGACTGACATTTCTAAAGATGTGAAGGCTAGAACATTCCTGAGAATTTTTTTTTTTTATAGATTCCTGTTCTAAACCAGACACACGTCCTGTGCAGATGCGGCTCCTGGTCAGACAAGAGCCCCCCCACTTCCTTACTTTGCTTGACATGGCCAGGCAGGATTTCTCACGAGAAATTCCCTCCTCCCTGCACATGGGGAGTTTATCTAGGAGCCGTTACTGCTGCATCCAAATAGATTCTGCCACACAAGCAGGGACAATCCCACTCACAGAGCGAATTGCCCCAAATTGTGGGATATTTGAAACAGAATGTGTCCCTGTTGCCTTCTGAGGTTCCTGCTAATTAATATTCAAAAGACTCAAAGGGGAAAAATGGATACCTAAATCATACATATGTATATGCCTTTTAAGCTTTATTATAAAGGCAAAATAACCCCTTACTTGGTTAAAATCCAACTTGAGTCAACATACCAAGGTGACTACACTGTAATACTAGACATATCTGCATTATGTAGGCACGTTACTGCGCCACCAGAATCTCTCAATAGTAATTATTATGCCAAGCACCCTGTTGGCACAATTACACTAAAGCTCTAATTAGTAGCAGTAAGATTAGAACCCCTACATGTTAAATCTGTAGAAGCAACGCTGAGTGAAGGATTTAAAACAGTTTCAAAACATTGTATTGTCTTTATTACAGTCTTTATACTTCAGTAAAGAAGGGTTTTCTATAAAATGCACTTAAAATAATCTGGTCCTGTCACTAAAAATAGGAAAGATAAGGTAATTGCAGTCAAACCTCACGAGTCGACTTGCTACCTAGGTGCATTAAATCGAAAATGACAAATCTGGTGAACTGCAGTGGGGAGACACATACTTCCTCCCCGCTGGACACATTGGTATTTTTCCAACCATCAGCCGGAGGAACAAACTTGCAGGGGCCACACATGTCACGGGTCCGCCTTTCCCTCCTGACTGGCTTTTTCAATACCTTGGAGAAAGAAGCCAGAGGCAGGCGAGTTGCCTCTGGAGCCGATTCTTCCTCACCAATCTGATTTCAGCACCAGGAGATTTACCTGTCGCCTTAGTGACTGCCGCACTCTTTCTCTCTGCAGGGCTGCTTCCAGCCTCCTGAGACACCAGGCGCAGGGGCAGCTTAGCTACCTGCTGGGCATGAAGCTGGAGGTCTCAGCTGAAGCCCCCAAGAGGAGAGTAGCTCTGGGCTGAGGGACTCACCTGTCAGAGCAGAGGACTCTGAAGGGCTGAAAGCCGGCTGGGGGAGGGTGGTCCTGCAGTACTCACGCAGGCATTTAAAGCAAGCAGAACTACCAGGGCAGAGTCATGGTCACAGCTCAAGGCAAAGAAAAAAAAAAGACAAGACTTGCCAAATGACAGGTGTGTCTGGCTTAGGGAATCTTTTAATTGGCTTTTCCCATGGAATGGAGTAGTCAGGACTTCATAAAATGTTTTAAGGGAGAAAATGTAGAAGCTCAGAGGAGAGAAGCAACCAAAGTCATTTCATCTGCCTGGTGACCCCCATCCACTTGCAGAAAAAAATACATGGCTTGGTCCTCAGCGGATGCTGGCACTTGGGGAATACCAGGGCTGGGCATCCATCCATCCACCCCACCTCAGTTGCCTAGGATACACCTATTCCTGTCTGCCCATCAACTTCCTGAGTGAGAAAACAGACTTCTGGGCACATGAAGGTCTTACAAAGGTGGTCAGTGGAGTCTATATGCACGCTTTACCCACCTGTGAGCATAACGTGGCCTTCCGAGTTTGAATAAGTGACATTAAAATCACAGTCATCTGTAATAATCTGTCCATAAACATCTAGAGAGCAGATAGTTCTAAAAATTCCCCTGGGCTTTCCCATGGAAGCCAAAGTCATATTTATATTGCTTCTGAAGTGCTAAGCCAAACAACTTTGGCCATCTTTAGGATGGAAATGGGAAACAGGATTCCTAAAATGTTCCTGTACTTCTACATCAGTTTCACTAAATGGCAGTTATTCCCCTCCACCAACAAATTTCCCATAATTACAGTGATAGTTATTCAGAGTCTATTTGTGTACCCTGTGTATGGTGACTTGAAAACGTACAGCCTCCCCGAGCCGTCAAACTGTCTACAAGAATGTACAGTGATAAGAGGGCAGAAGTCAGAGGGTGGCCTCTGAATCTTAATAATTGTGTGTATTCAGCCATACTTTATATCTAGAAGTGCTATTTACTGTAAAATTGAAGACCTGGAGAGTATGATACTTTCTGGCGTCTATATTTTATGTTGGCTTCTCTTTCATAACCCCAGACTGGAGGAAGGAAGTAGAAACATCTAATTGTTGTCATAATTCCTTTATTTATGTGCATGTGTGTTTTATCTACAAAAGATATCCACATGAGAGCTGATCTTTCGGCAACTGTTACAGAACTATTAACTGTATATTAGTATGGTTATTTTTATTTAATGGAAACAAATAACAGTTAATCTTTTTGGAAGGGTTAAGTGGGTTTACTTGGTAAAGGGCAAATCCCTTTGGATGCTTTTTTTTTTTTTTTTTTTTTTTAAGAATAGCTGCAGTCACTGACAGATGGTCTTTGTCTGAGTGTAGCTGAGGACAGATACAGTTTCTTTTTACACATTTATGAAAGTTGTAGATGTCGATGCTTGGTAATATGCTATGGCCCAGGACAAAGAACAAGCTTGGTGGACAGAGAGGATTAGATTTCAGATCAGTGACAGATGGCTGGCTTAGCCGAGTCAGATAAAATTAGAAGGTGGGGGGAGTGGATAAAAAGAAACCACTTTCCATGTAAAAGTTGCATCCTGTAAGAGAATGGAAATGTGCAGCATCCGGCTTGCCTCCCAACCTGGAGTTCGGTTCCTGGATTTCAGTTTCTCCTCTGAGTGTGCATTTTACTTTTACCTTTGCAGAAGATTATTCTTTGTTGATCAAGCTTATCAAAGGAAAACTAAGAAACAACATAGTTAACAATTTGCCCTTCATCTGGGTCAGGAAAGTAGTGTCGTTCCTTTTGCAGAATTACACGGGATATTTGCATGTGGGTCCTCACCCACGCTACTCTTCCCCAGCTTGAGCAGATTTTTATAAGCCCAGCAGTTAAAAAAAAAAAAAATCCACATTTTTGCTTACTCCATCTGCGCCATTTAAACTTATAACATCACTATAACCTTCGTCAAATAACCATACAACATATTTAGTGTTAATTTGTCACACTGAAATTATTCATCGGTGTCTTGAGTAAGTTCGATAATATTTATGGGTTATGCCATTCCATGTTTTCTGGCAATGCAGTTCGCTAGATTTCATAGATTTACTGTGTCTGCTTTTTTATGACTGACATAGCAATAACCAGATTGCAAAGATATTTATGTTGTTTGTGGCTTAGCAAGATAATTAAAGGATATAAATTAATCAAGTGCAATTAATTAGAAACTTTATGTTCACAGCAGTCCTTCTTTGCATGTATAATTTATATTTATTGATTTCCTGGCTTTCATTAGCCTATGAGATAACAGCAAAAAATGCATTAGAGAAGAAAATGTACAATTAGCGTGAGAGTGAACCTTGGCATAATGGATAGATCAGCACATGTTTGGGGCAAATATAAAGCTTTGTTAACTGTCATAAGCAGTTACAATTGATGAGTGGTATTTCACTACGAATCTTTCATCTGATTAACGGCGTTTTTAAAGAGTCCCCTTAATGGGAAGCTGATAGGTTGGCTAAATTTACATTTTAATCAGAGTATTTATGATAGAGGCAGCCCTAGAAATTCACAGGCAGAGGGTAGGGGACGTTCCCTGAGGGACTCTGGTAGGGAGGAGGCTTCAGAGTGTGTCCACTCACCGATTTCTTCTCTTGTTTTTTTGTGTGAAAATGTCTCTGTGGGGGAGGAGCAAGAATCCTAAGAGCCCCTTTATAACTGGTCACATGCCAGTCGATCTCCAGGAGAAAGGGCCAGGTGCCAGGAGAACAACCCCAGCCACACCTCTGGTCTGTTCTCACTGGGTGTCAAACACAGGCCGCCGGGCAGCAGCAGTGGTTCCCAAATGTCCTCACCAAGGACTTCCCATAAGAAGGAAGAGAGATCTTGGCTGACAAAGGACCTTAAGCTAGGAAACCTGCTTCTCTTGTTTCCCAACTGGGTTGAGAGCCAATCCCAACGAGGTCCGTGGAGAGCATGCAGAGGCCACCGCCTCAGTCCCTGGGGGCATCCACCCCTGCCCACTGCTCCCGAGCTGCCATGGGAAACCCGGATCAGGAGTCCCTTCTCAACTGTGGGCCATGAAGATTCCGCTTCTTGTGAGCAGGAACAGAAGCTCGGTGTCTAACAGGAAAAAAACAATCCTCATCTTCTCTTCCCTTTTTCCTTTCTTCAAGATAGGAGACGAAGGAGATTTCCTCCCTAAAGGAGACTGAGGTAGAATCTTCCATCACCTTTCTGAGCAATTGCACGTCCAGCGAGTCTTGAAGAAGGCACAAAAGCACATATCTCCTAAGCACATATCTGTTCCCTTCTCCTGGGGTCTGCTAGGGCAGTTTGGATCTTTTTTGTTTATTGAAAGAGATTTTTCCAAAATGGTGCCACGGGCAGCGCACTAAAAAAAACAAAACAGAACACCTCAGGATTGGACAATTAGTGAGGCCTCAAGAGTGGGATTCATGTCTGGCTGGTGAAGTGGCCCTTAATGGGCATCTCTGTAGGAGAGGACCTATTTATTGTCATTCCCACACGGAGATGGGACAATAGGGCTGGACAACCGTGTTATATGTTTAGTGGTGATTCCCAATATGGTCTTTATGCTAAAGAATGTCAGGGGGCCCTCTGGAAAGAAAGACAAAAGAGCATCCCCCAAGGGGGCTCATTCCTGATTCAGAGACCAGCCAGGGGGATCTTCAGTTCCCTTCAGAAAATGACTTGAACAGAATGAGACTGGGGGCCTGGTCTTTCTCAAGCAAGGACAAAACCCATGTCTTGAGTCTTGCTGAGCCTTTCCCACTCCTCATTCTGGCTGCCATGCAGCCTGAGGGCTCAGCACACCCTCCCCTATTTCCTGGTGGAATTCCATCCGTGTGGATTGAATATTGACAGAATCCTCCAGGTATCTCCTTGTCCTGGGGCGATTAGAGTTGAATTATGTATGCCAAAGCTAGGCTACAAATAAAAACTACTTTTCCTTTCTCTCAGTGAGAAGACGCCCTTATTAGACTTTAAAAAGAAGAAATGAGCAAATATGAGATTAATATAAATGGAGGAGGTTGCAGTTTCTGCTTTATGTGGTGATAAGCCCTTCTTTTCCCCTTTTCATACTAATTATTATTATCATTATTAGTATTATTTTACCCCTCAATTGCCTTAGGATGTTATCCAAGAGGAAGAACTTTCTGCTAGGGAGAGCTCCACGGTATTATTTATTTCATGTAATAAAATGTATGTAATGATCATGATTAATGTTTGTTTATTGTTGCATCATTGTTTTTTCCCTTCCAGTCTCAGTGTGATACTGGTTTAATTAAACTTGGGAGAGCGGTGGGTGTGGGGTTGGGTGACAGTCTTCAGAACTTTGTACAATAACGGAGTGTGCATTTTGTGGCTTTCACATGTCGATTAAGATGAAGATGTCTCCATAAATGACGGATTCTGTTTGTTCTTTTAAAGGAAAGTCCATTCCCCATCCTTTATTGTGTAATTTACAGATAAATTTGTTGTGCCTCAGACCAAATGCTTTTATGCATAGAAATTGCAATGACAGTAGAAATTATGGTAATTGAAGAGTGCTCTATTTTAGGGTTTTCTCTGATCACATGAAATGATCATCAGCATCTTTCGTGGCCATAATCACGCCCCAGATTCCAAATTATTTTTTATTAGTTTGTTATCCAGTTTAACCATTTGTTCAGGGAAGAGAAGGGCTGAGAGAGAAGAGCAAAACATCTTCTCTGCGGGTTGAATGCCTCCCCTAAGGAAAAATCAATAGGCCCAGTTGGGGCCATTGTTTTCGCATTTCTGGTGCACCCACAAATCAGTTTGCCGGGACTCTGTTAACACAATTTATTTATCTCCGTGGGAAAACCATGTACAGATCTTAAGCAGAAGCCATAGAGCACTGAAATGAATCACTATGTTTTTAAAAGTTTTCCAAACCGAGTTCAGATGTGCCTTAAGTTTAGTAATATTTGTAGAACTTTACAGTTTATGAAGCACTTTAAAATCTGCTCATTTTAGCATTTTTAATTTTGAAGGAGGGAAGATGAGACTATTTTTTTTTACATAGCATAAATACCAGACTATGATATGCATATGATGTTATGTATTTTTTTTTACATTTTTTCCCTTCAATAACTCATTGTGAATATCCTTTGTATGAGTATATATAAAACATTGCTTTCATTAGAGACATTTTGGATGCTCTGACTTCCCCTGATTATAAACAATGTTGGATTAATATTTTGTGAATGAATCTATCTATCTATACATGAGCTAACGTACACATATACATATGCACATATATTCATGCGTATGCATGGTGTCTGTGTCAGAAAAAGAAAGTTTGCATAAGCATTTTAGTGAAATACATTTTTTTTCAATCAAAATGAACATAATTTAAATTTTTTACACTGTCTGCCATATAGCTTTCTGAGAAAACTGTATCAATTCATACCCTAGGCAACACTACATACATAAGGTTCATTTCTCCACTCTTCTAGCACAAGATAATAGCAATCTTTAATTTTTTTCAACTTTAAAGAAAAGAAAATGATAATTTATTGTTATGTATTTTGTGTTTTCCTGTTAGTAATAAATAGTAGAGCACTTTGTAAGTTTATTAGTCACTTATATTTCTTTTTCATAGAATTGCCTATTCGTATTATTTGCAAATGATGTATTTAGTTATTTCTTGCCTTCTTATTGATTTGTAGAACTTATATTATCATGAACTTCTTGCTTATTAGATACATTGCATTTTAGTCTTTCATTTGAACTTTAATTTAAATTAATTTCATAAGATCCTCCACAAGTTTTTTAAAGCATTTGACATAGTCAAATTAGAATAGGAATTTTTATGATAAAGGAAAGGAAATTCAGAATTAGAAGTATTTGCCTTAAATTTGAAAAAAAAATTAATATTAAATATGATTGTTGGTTTACTCTTTAATTTATTTTTTATTTTTTTTAACCATCCCATACAAATTCTTTGTGGATGCAACCCTGGTGTTAGTCCACAATTATACATACAAAATGTGAGAGTAAATAGCAGATTTCCTCTTTCAGTTACTAGGTCTATGACCTCCCCCTCAGCCATCTCCAACTCCCCTTCCTGCCCGCCCCCCCCCCCCCCCGGGGGAACTTTTCTGCTCATCTTTCCTAATTTGGCTCCAATCATATACTTATGAAGCCTTCCCAGATCCTCTTAATTCAGCCTTTTCCTGTTCTGCTATTAGACATCAGTGGTGTGTGCCTCTAGGACAGCATCTATCAACGTCTACTTTGTGAGACAGGTATTTATGTCACGGTTCCCTCCTGCCCTAGAGAGGGAACTTTCTCAAGTTAAGGGTTTGCACTTAATTAATTGCATTAATCAATGGATCTCCTCCTGTATCTTTGTCCTAGCAATGTGTTCATCACACCAAGAGGTGGAACCTATTCCTCTTCCCCTTGAATCTGGGCAGTTGGAAGTAGCAGGAGGAAACTTGCCTAATGCATCTTCATTCTCTTGTTCTTGGTACACTTGGTGTCCTCCCACTGATACAGAGGAAGAAGCTCGGATTTACCTGATTAATAATGGAAGACCACATGGAGAAGTCTTAGGGGACAATTCTGTTCTCAATAGGTCTACCAAGTGACTGCAGTCCCAGACATCACCTGGGAACTGCAAATAGGAAATCTGTAATTCAAGATCACTTTTCAGGTACATATTTGTAGACCAAAAGCCATTGTAGCATCCATAAGCAATTTCATGAAGTTTGCTGAGCCAAATGTACACCAGGAGAAACACCAAATCAGTTAAATAAGCTAAAGAAATATATTTTTTTAAAACCACAGTTAGGTACTTTGTTACACAGCAATACATGACTGATGTGTCTTTCTGTAGCAAATTAAGTATGGTCTTATTGAGCACAAATGTCTGAATGTTTATTATCAAAAATGCCCCCCCCAAAAGGTGCTGGTTAAAAATTATCATATGATTCAACAATCCCACTATGAGGTATATATCCAAAGGAAATTAAGTCAGTATATTGAAGAGATATCTGCATTCCCATGATCACTGCAGCACTATTCAAAATAGCTATTCCATAATAGATACAGAATTAACCTAAGTCATCATCAACAGATAGATAAAAAGTACATCATACAATACTCTTCAGCCATGAAAAAGTACAAAATCTTGTCATTCTCAACAAACATAGGTGAACCTGGAAAAAAAATTACGCTAAGTGAAATAATTCAGACACAGAAAGACAAATACTACATGATTTCACTCATATGTGGAATCTAAAAAAGACAATACTATAGAAGTAGAGAGCAGAGTTGTACTTATAAAAGACTCCAATTATTAGAGGGGAGAGAGGGATGGGCAGATGTTGGTCAAAGATATCTAATTATAGTTAAGTAAGAGAAATTTGTTAAGACATATATTTACAGCATGTAAATCTCTCTCTCTCTCTCTCTCTCTCTCTCTCTCTCTCGATGTGATGAGCACATTGCTAGGACATAGATACAGGAGGAGATTCAATGATTAATGATGCAATTAATTAACTATATATATATATATATATATATATATATATATATATAGAGAGAGAGAGAGAGAGAGAGAGAGAGAGAGAGAGAGAACAGGACCAGAGAAGACTGCCCATAGAGGAAGGTGGCAGAGAAGAAAAATGCAGAATGACTACTGATGGTTACAGAGAAAAATTTATAAAATTGATTGTGGGAATGGTTGCCCAGCTCTGTGAACATAAGTAGCTGGATTGCACTCTTTGATAATACTCCTTGGATAGTACACTTTAAATGGAAGCATTTTATAAGAAGCAAATGATATCTCAAAAAAGCCTTTAAAAAATAATACTGATTGCTAAGCATAATTTCAAGTTTACATGCTTTGCTTTCCTTTTGGATTTTTCTGTGCTATAGAGATGCTCTCTTTGGAACAGGTATATGAATGTCTTTCTTTTTGCCACTTAGGGAAGTTGTGTAAGGAATATGGGTGGATGTTGAATGCTACTGTGTGAGTTTTTCTTATTATCCACCTTCAATTTCCTCTATGAAATGGAAATTATTTACTTTCATTACAATTTTCATTAATATCAATATTTGAGAGTATATTTTAGAGTAATAGTAACAGAGAAATATATATGTGTACATGAGGTATGGTTTGGGGTATCCTCCAAAGCTTGATGTGCTGGAAGCTTTGTTCCCAGTGTTGGGAGGAGTAGAACTTTGAAGAGTTTGGACTCAATGGGAAGTAATTAGGTCCCTGGGGGAACCACCCTTGGAAGAAATTAATGTAGCTATCAGGGCCCTAGTTACTTCTTGAGAGAGTGAGTTTTTATAACAAGATTGAGCCTGGTTCCTGATCCTTCCTCTTTGTACATTCTTCCACCATGAAGTCACCAACCTTCTGGTGAGGACCAGAACCAAGTAAATGATAGCACCACATTCATGGACCTCCAAAATGGGAGGTAAATAAAACTCTTTTCTTTTAAAAAGTATCCTGCCTCCAGTATTTTGTAATAGTAACAGCAAATGATCTAATACAACATACCTCTGGTTTTCAAAGATTGTTTCAAAGATTCTGTTTTTGTCTTCATGTTATGACTTTCCATTTTATTTGTTTTTGTCTTCAGGTCACTTTATTTTCTTAAAACTTATTTAAAGTCCAAATAGTTATGATTTTTTTAAGTTAGAAATATTGATACTTACAATATTACACACTTAAACTGGTAACATTTTTAAATAGTTACAGATTCATTTGAGGATAGCAACGATAAACAAACACATTGCATGCTAATAACATCTGAATATTATTAGGAATTTAATTATGGCCTTACCAGCACTCTGAGATCTGCCACAAAGTACCAGTTTGTTCCCTAAACTGAAAGAACATAATGAAGGACAAAACTTGAAAAGTGAATCTTATTTACCTTTGTTTATAATTTTCTGAGTCTAAAAATCTGTGAAATGTGTTAAAAATATTAGCAACAGCTTGCACAATTTTGAGGGACAATTCCTTATTTTCCTGGCTTTACATCCAAGAGAGTGTTTGTGTGCAACATTTCTGTGTGCAGTCTGCCTAGAAAACAGATTCTATGTCTTGGAGAGTAATTTTATTCTCTTAAGTCCTAGCTCATTTAAGAAAACAAAGATTCCTCACTTAAGAAAGAGCTAAAGATTTTTTATAATCATGTTATCCTCTAATGTTTATTTTCTACTGTTTTATTGCCTCTTTGATTTCATGGATCACTAAGTATGGGGTCTTAGGCATTAGTGATCTTACTGTAATCAAGTGTCCAAATCTCCTTTGGCAACTTATTAAGTTATTTTTTTTTCTCCAAATCTCATCCTCAACATAAAAAAAAACAACAACATAAAACCTTCAAGTTGTCTTTTGCACCTCAAACTAGATCGAGGCCTCTCAGAAGCTCCCTGGAAGTTCACAGATTTGTTCTTTCACCTTATGAAATGGAATGGGCTAGAAATAGGTTTCTTTCAAATACTGCAATTGATGAATCACATCGGAAAGATGAAAAAAATCAGAAGGGCTGCTTCACCCCCTGTGTATTGAATTTATAGGAGTAAAATAATGCTAATACCTAAAATTCAGAAATTGTAAGCTGTATGGGAAGTTGCTAAGTTGCTGGAGGTTTGTCCATAATACATTATGCCCTGACTGTGCACTAACGTATTTTTGTTTATCAAGCCTTGGAGATAATAAGCAGTAACAATGTAGTGTTATCAGTCATGATTTTGGTAATTATTTAAAATTCTCACATAATCATAACTTCAATTTAAATATGCCATCTTCTAGTCAAATGATGATGCATATTAGTCTGTTTGAGTGAATTTTTCAACACTGTGACCCACTCTCAATCCATAGACAAGCAGAGAACATCATGGCAGAAGTGTGTAGAGGAGGAAGGCAGCTCAGGACAGGGCAACTAGGAAGCAGAGAGAGCTCTGCTCACCAGGGACAAAATAAAAAACCCCAAAGGCATGCCACAGGTAACCCACCTCCTCCAGTCACTTCCTGCCTGCCTACAGTTACCACCCAGTTAATCCCTATCAGTGGATTAATTCACCATTAGGTTTCAGTTCTCATAATGAGATCATTTCACCTAGGGCCTTTCTTAGACGTCTCGCACATGAGTTTTCTGGGGGTACTTCATACCAAAACCATAACATGGACTTAGCTATGAAATTTCATAAAAACGCATGTTTTTTAACCATAGCTCATACTTACCACACAGCTTTCCTTTGTGTTGTTGATGGATGTATTCTTAGTACACATCTGATTGATTCCTGCTCTATTTTATCTCTCTCATACACACATGAACACACCCATATGTGTCTCATAATTAATGCTGTAGCTTGAGATTTTTCCTTTTCTAAAAGGAATCTGTTTATTCATTTGATATTGTTTGTATCATTTACGCTCCCAAAGGCTCATGGGTCAGAGGCTTGGTTACCAACCTGTGGTGCTATTAAAGGGGAGGAGACTTGTTTTGTTTTTCTTTTTTCTTTTTGGTACTAGGGATTGAACCCAGGGGTGCTCATCCACTGAGCCACATCCCCAGCCCTTTTTCATATTTTATTTAGAGACAGGGTCTTGCCGAGTTGCTTAGGGTCTAGCCTTGCTCGTTTGTTGAGGCTGCCCTTGAATTTGAGAACCTCCTGCCTCAGCATCCTGAGGCACTGGGATGATAGGCCTGAGCCATCAAGCCCGGAAGGTGGGGGGACCTTGAGGAGGCAGGACATAGGGGAAGGAAGTTTGGTCATTGGGGTGTGTCCTGGAAGGGGATTTGGGGACCCTCACCTCTTCCTCTCTCTCTCTTTGCTTTCCAGCTGCCATGAGGGGAGCAGTTGCCTCTTCCACATGTTTCTGCCTTGCCACAGGCCAAAGTGACCCTGCCAAGTGACCATGGATTGGAACCTCTATCTGAGGCCTTGTGTCACAGCAATAGAAAGTTGACTGAGGCACCATTTTCATAAGTCAGATGTAACATTCACCGGCTTCTTTGAATATAGGCTGAATCATTGTCCTTGAAGACAATGACCTTATTATCTTGTTTTACTTGACACAGAAACAACCAATTTCCTTGTCAATTGTGTTATTAACTCCAATTAAGGCATTTCACTTTTGAAAATTATCAGTGATAAATTAACCACAGTCATTTTAAGTTGCCCTTGTCGACAGAGAGTTGTGGGGTTTCTTTCTCTTCTACTATTTTTTTTTTTAACTCTGCTTGCTGAAGGCTCTGAAACCAGCTCCAGACTAGTGTTCCAATCTTCACCAAGGAAGGATATAAATAAGAAAGGACCATCTCAGAACACCTTGGAAAAGGATTACAACAAGAGCTGTGGAGTGTTAAAATTTAAAACTGTAGACTTTTAGGTCTAGGATTATGATGACGTTGCTTAGACAACTTCCAGGCCCTTTCAGTGGGGAGAGAAGTAAATTTTCATAATGTTAGGTTGCTTCAGCATCCGTTTTGAATATCATTGTCACTTTCTCGTACCACAAACATGACTCAGTCATCCTTGACACCGTCTCCATTTCTACACCCGCTTCCCAGTTCCTCAGTATGGTCCACCCAGATAGTGCTTATAAAGCTGCACCCCAGTGACCACCTCCCTATGGGACAGCTAGATCTAGCCTACTCGACTCTCTCCTCTGATCCTCACATCCTGGATGGACTGGGCATATATGCCACAGTGATTATTTCTCAGTCATGTATGACCTCCTGGAACTCATACCTGCTGCTTAGAATTCAATTATCAGTTAAAACTCTCCATCGAAATGCTGTTGGTCTACAGGTCCCTCCCTCTCTCCCAAATGCCTCCAACCTCTGTGCATATGGGCTCAAATAATGCCATGTGTCCTCCAGGACATCTGAGTATTAAAATCTTTATTTTCATCCTGTGTCTCCACAATGAAGGAATGTTGTACATCTTACAGATCCTAAATTAAAGCAAAGAAAAAGACTCTCAGGACTTGCTGTTAGTTTGGAAGCAGCTGACTCCAAGGGATTTCTAACCCAAGGTCCAATGATAGAAGACAGACTGAATGAATTGATGATAAAGGAAATTTTATTGGAGTTAACCGTTCAGAATGTTGTAGATATTATTTTAATGTTTTGTTTTCTGGAAATAAAAAGAAAATCCTTTCTCTTTCTCATGAAGCTTTCTGTAGCCCAGAATAACTTAGAGGATTAAACTTTTGAAATATAAGGAAATATTTCAAAATGTTATTTTATTCTCAGTGAGACTCCCTTCTCTCAAATCATGAGATCTTATTGAGTAGCTTTACGGTTCGTGATAATACAGTTATTTTTTCATAGATTTAGTAAAAACCTGTCATTCTTTCACCAGGATATAATTGAAAAAAAATGGTTATGCATCAAGGACTTTGCCTAGTATGTTATATTTGGAAGCAATGCATATTTAATCCACTATTGCCACTTCAAAGGAATTAAGATTGACTCTATAAAGCCAATGTTTAGAAAGCCTTCCCAGGAAAACTGGTGGTCATTTTTTAAATTGTGTGGTCCCAGTCTTAGGAAAGCCACTTCCTAGTACACAGGGAACGTTAGGATATTTTGGAGAGAGGAATTCACCAAAATTGATAGGTTCTGCAGGTGAAATCTAGTGAAGAGAATTTTTGAGGGGCTTGGCTTCCTAACCTTAGGATAGCAAATAATAAAGGCTTTTAAAATTCCAATCTAGTATTTTATATGGGAACTTCCAGTAAAGCAAACTGAAGGAAACCTCTGTGGGAAATTAATACTCTTGCTCCACCTCTGTGAACAATCAGGCCAGAGTCAATGAGACCAACCTTATTTTGTGATCAAGAATTATCTTTCTTGGAGGAGATAGTATAGGGAATTTGGAATAATCAGAAAAGCTTACTGAGGATCTCTTGAGGAAATTTATTTATTAATTGGGGGATAGCTTTTCATGTTTTCTAACTCTGTCCTCATTGCCTTTGAGTTGATGGTGTATAACTCAAGGCACGGCCACGCAGATGGTCCTCCCTGCAGACATGCGATTACATTGGAAAACTCACTCTAGAAAGGCAGTTTCGCAGCCATTTTCAAGTTCAATATTCCTAATCTAAACCTGAAGCTGTTCTTTGACTTCTCCTTTGAACTGGTAGTGACATCTGCATTGTTCCCTCACTTTGTTTAATGACTTAAATAAAAATTTTGACATGTGTTCATTATATATCTGTATGAAAGTCATGATTTTACTTTTTTTTTAAAAAATTACCTTTTAACAATAGATACTCAGCTATAATCATCCTGTTTAATATCTACACCTGGGGAAGCATTTCTACTAGGAGGGTTACACAAGGACAAATTCCTTCACTCTTGGTCTTCTTCATATGCTCAGTATCTGTTTTCTCATCTTCTGACAATAGCCAATACTCCTACCCAAGGTTTGGTTCCTATGTTTCTAGGGGGGCTAAAAATAGTCCCACTTCCAGACTGTGTATGAGTACCAGTCCTGGCCAAAGCAGTGTCATATTAACCCTGTCCACCACAATGGGCTAGGGGGTAAGAATTTGACCAAGCCAGGCCAGCCAGTCAGTGAGACTCAAGTCCGGAATTTAGGTTAGAAAGAGAAATGTCCTTCTGCTGGATTGAATGAAAGAATACACTATAAGCCTATTCATGCTAGAGACCCTTGTGTCATTTCATGGGAAAATATTTTTTTGAATTGAGGCCCCAGAGAGGAAAATGGATCTTAAAAAAGGAAGAAAAAAGCCAAGCAACCAAGTCCTAATAAGTGTGTTGAACTGGTTTTTGTCATGTGGAAAAGGAAGATTCCTAGTCTATTTCCATGAGATCTAAGGTATATCTACTTAGCGCCAAAGGGGATAGGTTTCCAAATTGATACTGCAACATGAAGAGTATCATGATAAAAAAAATGACTACTCTTTTAGTAACTACAACAGAAAGAAAATTTTTTCTTCAAATCAAAATTCCAGAACTGTGTGTCATCAACTCCAACTTTCCTGGCTTGTATCAACTGGTCAACCCTTTGTAGCTATAGTAGAGCTCTTGCAGCTACAGTTGAGTGTTTAGAAACCCCCAGAGGTGCTTTCTTGGCCGGCAGCACTTTTGGATTCCACCTTTCTTGTTCCCTCAGAGTCCCAGCCATGGAAGATTCTGGTGTCAAAACATAAGGTTACACTGGCTATCATTTTAGCTAGGGGCAGACAGGAGGCACAGAGATGTGGCACATGGTCAGGATGTACTGCATCCTCTGGGAAGGTGGATGAAGGTCTTGTAGAGTTGATTATCAGAAACAGATTTACCCCTGGTTTTTACTCCAAAGCTAAACTCTAATTCAGAACCACAGAGTTCTAAATATTTGACATTAGTGCAGGCCTTCTGAGCACATTATAAAATTACCTTTTAACAATAGATACTAAGCTATAATTGTGTGGACAGGGTTATTATGACACTGCTTTGGCCAGGCCTGGCACTCATACACAGTCTGGAAGTGGGACTATTTTTAGCCCCACCCCCCAACCCCCGCCAGAAACATAGGAACCAAACTTTGGGTAGGAGTATTGGCTATTGTCAGAAGATGAGAAAATGGATACTGAGCATATGAAGAAGACCAAGAGTGAAGGAATTTGTCCTTGTGTAACCCTCCTAGTAGAAATGCTTCCCCAGGTGTAGATATTAAACAGGATGATTACACAATGTACTCGTGAGTATATTATAACCAATAAACACAACTGTTCAAAGATGATTCCCACTTAGGTGCTTTCGCTGTAAGATATTTGTAATATTTGACAGTGTCCCAAATAATATTGAGTGGGTTCAACAACACACAATAATTTTGTTATGATATTTTCTAATGAAGATATTAAGAAATACTTGATCAGCTTAAGGTAACTGTATACAAGAGTCACTTAACGTGTGTGTGTGTGTGTGTGTGTGTGTGTGTGTTGGGGGAGAGGATGTTTATAAAATTCCATTGTCAGCTTATTGTATTAGTGTTTGACCTGCAAGAAGTTGTTTCAAGCAGCCCATTTTAATCTATGTTGTATAGAATTCCAAATAATGCTGAATTTAGGACAGAACTCTTTTATACTTAAAAAATATATCCTGAAAATTGCATGCACATGTAAAATGTAGAGATACGAAACCATTATATAAATATGCATATTTTCCAACCTTGCCAGAGCCAAAAGCCTGGGGTACCTGATAAATTCTGAGATACATTCTGAGATTTTAACAAGTTCTTACAGTCAAGAAATTTTAGGTAACACTGCAAATGTGCCTACTTATGCAATATTACCTATGTAAATATATGTGTTCATATATGCATTTCTTTTTATAGTGTGAATTCCTCCCCTACAACACACAATATCTGTATAAGATTAGTTACCTCCCTTCAGTGACTTTCCTGAAGACCTCATAAAGTAATATAGGCAGAATTCAGGACCTCCTCTTCTTTGCACATACTTTAACTGTGCCAATATTTATAACTTTCATGCCTGTCTCCTCTAAATGATTATGAGGTATTGATTACATAACATATCCATCTTTATGACTCCAGGGCTGGCACAAAGACAAAAATCAAATATTTGTAGACATGGAATTCTATTGAAATGTCATAGGAATTTACAGACAGGAATGTGAAGTCATGCTGTGCAGGAGTAGAATCCCAAGTTAAACAAGGCTGGGTTGGGATCTCCAACACCACCGGCTCTTCAGTGACCATGGCACATTCCAAAACCTCCTGAGCTCCAATCTCTTCACCTGTATGATGCGCCACTTATAGTGACCATCTTAGAGATTTGCTAGGAAGATTAGATGAGATGTGAAAATCTATTTTGCACCTGATGGTCCTCAGCAAACATTAGTTTTGTTTATTACTATCATCAACTTTATAGCTATTTTCATCCATTATTTTCCTTACAAATAGAACTGAGCATCTATTCACGTGTTTACTCTAAGTGATGCAAGGAGTTGAAGTCCATCCAACTCGTGGAGGCTTCAATAAACCAGCAGGCATGGTCTCTCCCTCAGGGGCCCTCTAGAGTGAACTCTCGGTCAGTTGACTCAGTAAGATATGTCTAGGCACAAGTCATCTTAAGGATCAAAGGTATGAGTGGGGATGTCATAACTGAGAGCCCCCAAGCTGTCTTGCTGGTGCATGACCTGGGGACTCCCTAATTCTCAGCAAACCGTTCATCATATATTAAGATATCATTACCAAACATCTGGGTGAAAAACTGGAGACTGGGGTATTTAAATCATTCCCTGTTCACCCACATTTGGTGTCACGTGGATTTGGCTGGAACCAAGAGCAGATACAGACTAAGCCTTCTCTCCATCAGGGGCTTCTCTCCATGGAGATCACCAACACCAGCCTCCAGGATGCTTCCATTTTTTAAGCTTACTGAGGACATAGATCCAAGTCATAGAATATAGAACATCAATTGTCAAGGTCTTCAGTAGGTAGGGAAACTGAGACACTGGGTGAAAATTTTACATTGACATTCAGGTTAGCATTAGAGCTTAGTTCTCCTTTATGATAATGGGACGACTTAAATTTCAACCATCTACCAAAAATGGCACCAAACAATGCATGCTACTGATAGTGACATGAGTATCAATCTTGAATATATATTAGAATCATCTAAAGAACTTAAAAAGATAGAGTGCCACCTCAAATCAATTAAATGTGAATATGAAGAGGCTAGAGGGTGTCTGGCTAATTTCACATGTTTGCCATGTGATTCTGATGCCCAATGAGAGGTGAGACCCAAGACTTTGAGTGCATACCATCCATAGAATCCATGACCTTCGATTTAAAGAAATTATGTTTACTTTTAGAATACACCTGCTTTGGGGATACATGGGAAACCATGGAATGTATGTGAATCTACATCTGAGCTCCTTGTCCAAGGCAAAGCCTCTCTATCTGACAGCAGGTAGGATCTCTCCTGTGATGGCATTAAGACATTAAGACAGTAAGACATTTTCATTACTTCTCCAGAGAACCTGCGATTCAGGTTATCTTTTAGCTCAGTGGTTCTCAAACCTTAACCCACATCAGAATCAACTGAAAAGCTTGCTAAAACACAGGTTGCTGGGTGCTAGCCCCAGAATTTCTGATTCAGTGAATGCTCAGGTGACATTGATGCTTCTGTATCCAAAGGGCCATATTTGGAGCACCACTGGTCTGGCTCATGCTCAGTGATACAGGTTGAGTCTCTCTTATGCTAAATGCTTCGGATCAGAAATGTTTCAGGTATCACATTTTATTTCTCCAGATTTTGGAATATTTGCATATATCTAGTGAGGTGTTTTAGGGATTGTATACAAGCCAAAACATGAAATTCATTTATGTTTTATATACAGCTAATACAAATAGCCTGAATACAATTGTATACAATATTTTTATTCACCTGAATTTTGACTGCAATTTGTCACATGAGAATAGGTGTGGCATCATATCAGTGCTCCAAATGATTAGATTTTAGAGCATTTAGATTTGGGATTTTTGGTTTAAGGATGATCAACCTGTGATAACCTTAGAAGTGTTATCTGGGGTCCAGGTCCTTGGTGTCCTGAACAAAGAATTGAAACAGACACTCAGAAGTAACAAGCAAAGCACAGGTTTATTAAAGGTGAAGGTGAAAGTAGCACTCTGTAAGGGAGACCCAAGTGGGCCAAGCAGGGAAGAGAGGCTCAAGGTCCCAATGACTAGGAATTCTTGTCTTATATGCTGAGCTGTGAAGTCTTCTCTTCCCTATACAGACCCGCCCCATTTTCTCTCATTGGTCACTTTGTGATACCTGATTAGAATACTGTCCAATTAATTACTTCACAATACTGTTCTCTTAACTCCCATTGGTTATTTTAGAATACAGAACCTATGGCAGGAGTTCTCAAGGTAGAAAAGCCCTCCATGGCTGAAGTTGTCATAATAATGGGACTCATCTTAAATCTGGACACGATGACTCATCTCCTTGTCTTGTACCCTGCCTCCACCATCTTGGCACCCCAGAATTCCCACCTAACAGAAGGAGAAGCCAATTTTTTTTTTTTTGCCAAATAATAGAAATCTAAGAAATGAAAAACACTGACATATATAAACTGATCCTAATGAAGAAAATTTGATACTTTAAGTAACAAAAGATGGCATTCTTCAAATCCTCCTTTTCAGATTCTGAAGATGGGGCCACCAACAGACCTTCAGGGCCATTTCTAAGAGGTGACTCCATTTTTTCCCCATACTCATCACATCATACAGTGCTGTCTCCTGCATCTGTCTTGCTTATTTATGTTGCCTGAGACATTCAGTCCACGTAGGTTCTCTGTGCCACTGATAGCAATCATAAGGGAGTTGCTCAGCTCTTGGACAGTTTTCTTGAGAAAATAATGAATATAATGAAAAAGGATTGTATGATTTTTTTTTAATACTTGGATTTACAGCCTACTTCTAAGTGAACTAGGATCAAATGTAAAATTCTCAGTGGATATTTGACTTCAAAGAAAAAAAATTAATTAAATCTTCCTACAGAGGTATGCATAATCATAGATGGAGACTGCAGGATTTCTGTCTACAGGGCTGTCTTAAAACACAGTGAAATGAAATATTGCTGTTTGTCTAACTTATGGGCAAAAAAATTTTAAATAAATAAATGTTTCCTTGAGTTTCAGCTTACAATACAAGGGCATTTGATGCCTGGACTGCTGGGTACTGAGAATGAATGCATAATGCTATACTCGTGTTTGATATGATATTGTGGGAAAACGTACAATCTCCCCTTCAGAATAAGAAAAAGAATTAAATGTTTTGGAAGGGGCCAGGGGATTTTGTGCCAAAGTATGTATCCATCTCCTGTGCAAGTATTTTTGGGTCTGGATAGTTTTTCAACTAGATATGTATCAGTTTTAATTATAAAGTTAAGTAGTTTTACTATTTTGACTAGACATACTTATTATAAATAAACCTGATTCATCTGTGAAATTTCACTCTGGATGGTATTTCATAATCCAAGATAAAAATTGTAATTTGGTTTGAATTATCATAATGTGCCCATCATCCTAAACATTTCTCAGGCAAGCTTACTTCTAAATGGACCATAGGGATATGACTACATGGAGATTTGCCCTCGCTGTTACCATCTTGAAATTCTTAATTTTTTTTTTAAAGAAGATGTTCTATGTTTTCATTTTGCATTAAGTCCCATAACCTGACCTGGTATTGATGTAGTCAAGTGTCTTAATAAGTCCTGGACTCAGGACCTTTCACAAATAGCACCTTTTCTCCCCTGAGGCTTTGGGATGAACTTGTAATCTGCCTCACTGTGAGTCATAAGCAATGTGTACCATAAGCATTGTCCCTGTTTCTAGCCCTATATCCTCAGTTGGGATTTCCATGTAAAAGTGCTTACTTGCGCCTATGTACAGTGGTATAATGGGATGGGAGCTTACTTTTAATTGTACACCATTCTGTTCTATTTAGATTTGTTCCACACACATGGATTTCCTCTTTTAAAATGTTTAACAAAAAAAAAAAAAAGTGAAAAGGTAACAATCTTACAAATTTTAAACAGAATTCTCAGATTGATAGACAATTATTTTGTAGGATATTGATTCTCCAGTGCCACAAAAAGATCTTCATCATCTTAATTTAGTGTTAGCCCCACTTGCCTTCAATTTATACCACTGTTCATAGTAAAAACAAATATGGTGGCAGCAATAGCTTCTAGGTTGGACAAAGGGGTCTTCCTGTGAACCTAGAAAGTTTTCATTCTGCATCTTTCACACACTAGGTCTCTCTTTCTATATATCACACCTGAGGTGAAGGGGTAGGGAATTGGATCATGTGCCCCAGAAGTCTATTGAAAAGTTATGGAAACTCGAACGTGCACAAGCCACAGATTTGACCTGCCTGGTCCACCAGCCTATTAATGCACAACTTGCTGGTTTTGAGCCAAACCCTTTACAAATGATCATACCGCTTCTCTCACCCACTGCACCTTTCACAGCTTTGAGAACTTGCTACTCCTAAACGTGTGCTGCTACAGGGCCATTATTCTCTTATGGTCATTAACTGAATTGGTTGTACTTTTCTCTTACAAATTCATTTACCATCAAGGTCTTAGATTTTTTTCAGTGTTGAAATGGGTCTCAGTCTGTGCAACATATCTCAGGATCAGGTGAAATCTCACGTTTATATCCAATCCCCTGCTCCCGTCTCTTTCCTAATTCAATAGAGGGCCTCATGGTTGTTAAGTCCAGTCACACACAGATGTCCCTCTGTGGTCCTAGAGGTCCGAGGCTGCCCCTACCTACCATGGAGCCAGTGTCTAATCTCTCTGAAAGGTTTTACACTCTCTCCAGTAAACCTCTTCATGTTTACCCAGAACAGTGTTTTATGGTGTAAGAGATACTTTGCCTCTGAGTGTTGAAGTCACTTTGCACCTGGTACAAAGAGAGTCTTAGAAAGGAAGAGCTTGATGAGTTTGCTGAATGCCTTTCATGTAAAATTTCCTACAATTAAACCTCCGGTTTCTCCCACTCCCACCAAGATGGAACAATTAGTTCCTAAAACTCCATGTGGAGGTCTTTTGAACAGGAAGACTCTCCAGCACTGATTTAATTGCAAGCTGACAAAGACAGGGGATGTCTTACAAAGGTGCTATCAGACACCTCAGAGCCAAGGCAGGGAGCCCCAGCAGGAAAGGATTCTTATGTTGATGTACAACCCCATCACAATATTTGAGAAATCCGGGTTTGATACAGGCTTCCGGGAACCAGAGAAACAGGGCACATTTTTGTTAAAAGAACTGATTTGGCTCTGCGGGCAAGATTGCCACTGGTCTCTTCGCCTGGACATGACGTACATAAATAAACCTATTAACAGCTTCTCCAGGGCTGGGGTTGAGTGGATCGGAGGAAAGAGAGGACATTTGATGGCTATTAAAATTCCCAGTCTCAGTAGAGGATAGGAAAGGCAGCAGAACACAACAGACACTAGTATGGCAATATGTAAATCAATGGATGTGTAACTGATGTAATTCTGCAATCTGTATATGGGGTAAAAATGGGAGTTCATAACCCACTTGAATCAAAGTGTGAAATATGATATATCAAGAAATTTGTAATGTTTTGAACAACCAACAATAAAAAATTAAAAAAAAAAATTCCCAGTCTCAGAAGCTTGCTGGAATAATGTGTGGTGGAATTTTTCCATATTTGGGGATATCATTAATTCTGTCAATGGGGTATGCAAAAAGAATCTGTAATCAAGGAAGAATAAAAAGGTTCTGAGGTAGTCCTTCTCAAACTTGGCTGCAAAGCAGAGTCTACTAAGGAATTTCTGAAAACCCTGATGCTCAGGACACCAGACTATTTATCTCCAGGCATGAGTTCTGGAGAACAGTTTTTGTGGTCGTTTTTTGCTGTTATTTTGTTTTATAACTTCACAACTAAATCCCGCATGCCCCTGAGAAGCAGTGCTCCATGGGTATTTCACGGAGGCTTTCCCACGTTAGGGTCCCATGTGTTCCCAGATATGACATGTGGCCCTGACGGAAGCCAGCTTCTCTCAAGTTGGCCCAAGACAGAGGTAACAACCTCCATGGTTTATGGCAGCATTGAGTGCCCTGTGGCTTGGTGACCACAGAAACTGTGACCCAAGTAAAGGAATGTGAAGCAAGGATGAGGTCTCAAGGGAGGGGGGAATTTTGGAGAATAGCTGGGAAATTGAGGCTTGCAAATCATGGAAGTAATTTAGATGTCATAAAGCAGCCATTGTAAAAGGTGAGCCACCCACCCCCACTCCACCTCCCAGAAAAGAAAGAAAAGAAACAGCAGAGGATAAAAGTAAAGTACCTGCACTTCAAGCTTATCGACACCTCTTTGTTCCTGACTCTGTGCTGAAGAAGGTCAAAACCTTTAATGCTACAGGGCTTCACTGCCTGCCTGGAAATCTGCATTAATGAAATGGGAAAGAAGGACTGAGAGAGGGCAGAGATAGAAAGGGAGAGAAGAACAGAGAAAGTAAGGGAGAACAGGAGGAAAAACTCATGGTATACTACCCATTCACTATTTGTTGATTTCTGCAGAGAGAAATTAAATCAAAGTCAATGTTTAAAAACACATTCTTTAATGAGTGAATGAATCTATCCTCCAAGTGGTAGCTGTTCTTCCTTTTGCTGAATGATAGTAATCCGAAGAGACAGGTGTTTACTTTGAAACACAGATGGTATTATAAAATTAGCAGAAAGGGTGATTTGGTCCTCCTCGATCTACAAAAAGAACAGTTTGAAAAATCATTTGGGATTTTCATCAGGAGCTCCCTCCTGCCTGCAGACTCCTCCAGCCGCAGAGAGAGAGAGAGAGAGAGAGAGAGAGAGAGAGGGTGAGCTCTGGAGGTGGGAGAGGTTCGAAAGTCATTTAAGGATGGGATTGGAATTGTCCATCTTTTCAAAGCACAAAATAATGGCTGCTTCCTTCACGTAATTACAATTGTGTTTCTGTCTCCTTATCTTCTAAGCCTCCAGTTCTTTTCCTTCCTTCTTACAATCGCTTCAACCCTCTGGTGTCGCTTCTGCAAAACAAAAAGGGGAAAAAAAAATGTCATCCTGACATTGGCATTTGGTTCAAGATCTTAAAACAAAATGAAAGCCTTTAAAAATATGAGAGGCTTGAGACAATGTGCTCCCATTTTCTCTGAGCTCCGGCACTCCCAGGAGGACCCAGTGTTCCTTCCTGTTCCATGCCACTTGGTTTTTCAAAAGCCCTTACATATTGAAGCACTATGTACCCTGCTTTGTGTTTCTTTAGGCAGAAGAAATGCGAATTGTTGGATTCTGAATGACCTAGGGGACCAAAGGGACTAGTGTGTCACACTTGAGACTCGGGTATCTGTTGCCCTAGAAAACCCCTATCTACTGTCCACTCCAGAAATGTAGCTCCATTTATCTCCATGATGAGGCACCACAGTGTCCCTCAAACATGTGATCAAAGGAAAGTTCCTTTTGCCTCTCTTTAATTTGGGGAAAAAATGTATGGGGGGAGGGATCCACAGTATTTTCTTCTAACATTAGGTAAATCCTTTTTAAAAAAAATCTATTTAAGAGGTGGTCATAAATCTACATCCTCAAACTGAATTATTTTCACAAACCCTGGAATTCTAAACCTCTGGGTGGCTGGAATCTGGGGCAATTACACCTAAGGTCCAGACCTGTGGTAATGCCCCAAATTACTTTCTGGAGGGGGTGGCGGTGGGGGGGGGTCCCATTATTTTAAAGGCAAGACTTCAAACCAGTGTTTCTCCCTTTATTGATCTGCTTTCATCTCCCTTCACTGCATTTCCTGTTTGGCTTTTTCCTCTTCTCTCTCTCTCTTTTTTTTTTTCCACCCGGGTGGTGAACACCCTCAAATTGGTGATTGAAGACCTTGAAGGCGCTGTTTACAGAGGCTGTTAATGCCCCGTCCTCATTTCCTGTTTTACGGCCAACAAGCCTGACACAAAGCCCTCCTTGGTAGACGCTAAAATATTGGAGAGGCCCCACTGAGTTTCTCAGTTTGCAGATAGCTCTGGCTCTTTCCCCTGGCTGGTAAGGAAGGCTCCCTTTTGTACTGTTGAAAGAAGTGTTTTGGATCACTGAATGATTCTGCTGGAAGAAGATTCCCAGATCTATGGAGGCTGGGGTTATTCACAGGACTTGGGGTGAGGTTCAAGGTGTTCAAGAGCCCCAGGCATCATATGTGCACAGATAGGTGCACATGTCCGGGGAAAACCATTCTCTGATTCAGAAAGCTTTAGGGCTACTGGTAGTCTAAGGCCCTTCTCCTTTTACAGATAGGAAAACAGATATGCACAAATCAACTGAAATGGTACTTCCCTCTTTAATATAGTATACCTCTTTCTGTGAGGCTGACCACTTCTTATCTATCTGGGTGTCCTAAATGAATCCAGTTTGCCTAATTACCTCATTTTAAGATTTTGGTGTCCATGCCTCTAAAAATAATAAGGTTGCATTTTGTCAAATTCTGGAGGAAGGAAGAACAGGATGAGGTTGTAGACCAGCCAGCTCTGGGTTGTCATTTTTGAGCTATGAAAACTTTGGTAAGTTTTCTTAATGTTTTAAGTCTTAACATAAGAATTAAATGAGATAGTGTACATCACAGTCAGATACACAATTTTCAATGAAATAATAAATGTTAATCACTTTTTTTCCCCCGGGTACTGGGGATTGAACTCATGGTTGTTTTACCACTGGGCTACATCCCCAGCTCTTTTTATTTTATTTTTTAAATTTTGGGATAGGATTTCACTAAGTTGCTTAGAGTCTTGCTAAGTTGTGAAGGCTGGCCTTGAACTTTTGATCCTCTTACCTCAACCTCTGGAGTTATTGGGATTACAGGCAAGTATTACCATGCCCAGCAAACTTTGATCACTTTCTAAATGACTACTGCTTTGTCAAGGGAGGGAGAATGGATCATATGCACACATGTAACATACATCTACAGATTCATCCAGATGGCAAACAAAGAAAAATCAAAAACCGAATTTCCAGGAAAGAAATATAATTGTGCACCTGATATAAGCACCTCCACTGTTCAAATCTCACTGGTAATTGTAGGTCATTAAAGGTGAGGCACAGGTAAATTGGCTCTGGGTGGCACAGGATTCACTTCTTGCTCTTTCTGCATCTTTGTGATCTCCTTCCCCATTGAACAGAATGGATGATGTATTCCCCTATTAAGGTGATGCTACAACATATAGAACATTTATTTGTGTCTGATAGCTTTCAAAGGTAAACCATGACCCAACTGTACGCTATTTTGTTATCAGGCATAACTAACTTCTTAGAGGTCTGCCCTGCAGTAACTTGGAACAATTATCATCCTCATTATGATTTTAACAGACAGTGAATGCTTCATCTGAGAGTCTTTGTAGAAGATTGTCTTCAGGGTGTTTTCTCTTTTAAAGAATTTTAAAACTTTAAAAGTTGTTTATGTTAAATAATTAGAAATAGTTATAGTGTCCTTAAGAATAATAAAACACATCCATGTGCTTACCAGCCCACTAAGTGATAGATCAGCAAGGCATTGGATTCTTCTATATCCTAAACATCTAACCGTTCCCTTGTTTTTATTCTCTATCTCTTTTTCACCAAGGACTCCACATGAGGTGATCATCCTCTGTGAATTCATTCCTTGAGCATTATGTCTTCAATTTCACACATGTGGAGCTGCTCAAAACAACCATTTTCATTTTTTTGTACACCCATCTAGTCTGCTCTGTTCATTCTCCTGTCTGTAGATATTTGTGTATCAAAATATTTTGCTTTGCTTTTGATGAAATAAACTCTGCTGCTCTAATCTTCCTGGTAATGTCTACTGTGGGAAGTTTTCTCAGTTGCCCACCTAGGAGTGAAATTCTGTTCCTCAGGTATTTGCTTTCCTTAACTTCGCGGAATTACAAATTAGGCATCTTGTCCCAAAACGGTTGAACTAATCGCATCACTACCAGAAGGATATGATATTGAATATTGTTACCAAAACCTGATCAAGCATTTAACATTTTTGTCAATTTATTAGGTATAAAATAATGTCTCATGATGGCTTCAATTTACAATTTTCTGATTTCTAGGGACCCCCAGCATCTTTTCTTGTGTTTTTCTGGCAATTCAGGGTTCCTCTTTTGAAGAATCTGTTTAAGAATTCTGCCTATTTTTTTTCTATTAGGTCGCCTGTCTTTTTTCTCATTGGTTAGTAAGAGTTTCTTTAAAAATTTGGGGACCACCTTTTTATCATAATATAGGGCATATATCATTTTTATTTCTATCTTTTTATACATTCACATAAGAGTATATATAAATATGACATATATACATGATATAACATACATAAAATTAAAGAATTTTTTTTCACAGTTGTTAAGGAGTCTTTTGTCCTTAATTTTAAAATTTTGTTTAAAAATGTTTCTTTATTTTTCAAAGCTTCTAGAGATTTCCATCCAAAATTTTTATAGTGCTACCTTTTGCATTTTCATTATGAATCCCAGAGCTGATTTTTGTATGAGAAGTAAGGGATATATATATATATATATATATATATATATATATATATATATATATATATATATATTTTTTTTTTTTTTTTTCAAAAGGAGACACTCACTGATCTAGAGAGCCATTTCTTTCATAGAACAGGGTTCCATTTAGGTGCAGGCCCATTTCTGGGTTCTTGTGACCCATTGATTTACTTACCTTCTCTTGTTTCAGTATTATAGTGTCTTAATTTCTGGACCTTTCTAAGAAGTGTAAGGCAATCTCCTCTCTTTGTTCTTTCTTAAGGCTGTGCTGTGTATCTCATGCTTTTCTATGTGTTTTAATTTCCTATGTATTTTAACTTACTGTCAAACTCAACTTCCATTGGAATTTTAAATGGAACTGCAACCAATCTATAGAAAACTCTGGAGACAAATTATATTTTTATTGCTTTATAAAATGTTTTCTACTTCACCATGTCTTTCAATGCAATTTCATAATTTTCTCTATAAAGATCTTATGAATCTGCTGTTTGATTTTTCCTATTTTATCTTATATTGTAAATAGGATTTTTTAAAAAACAAATTTAACTCTCAATGTGAAAACTACTGACCTCTTTATCTTTGTTATTTTAAAACTAGCAATATTGCTTAACTCTTTAATTTTTATGAATTTTGGTAGATAATTTTATTTTTCCTAGGTAGACAAACTTAATCATCTACATAGCAGGAGCATTTTTATTTTCTTTTTACATATTTAAACATTTTTTGGTCTTATTTTTATATTTTTAAATATAACATTAACTAAAAATATCGCTAGAGACTGGACTTGCCTTTGAGATCTTAAGTGGAATTTGTCACTCTAACTTTCAGTAAAGTGCTTAATATAATTTTTAATGTATCATTTATCAGAGTAAGAAGTTCCCTTTTTGTTCTAGTTTGAAGAGCTTTTTTTTTTTTTAATACTGAGTAGTCAGTAACACATGTTGAAGACTTTGCTTTTCTGCTTCTGATAAGATAATCATAGAATTTCTCTCCTTTGATTTCTTAATATGGTACATTAATTCCTTGATTTCCAAATGTTAATTCAAGGGATAAACCTAACTTGTCACCATGAATGGTCTACTTTATAAATGGCTGGAATCTCTTAGCTAATTGCTTAAGATACTTGTTTATTTTTCATTGGAGAGATTGGTCTGTGTTTTTCCTTTATCATATTTTCCTTAACTGATTTTGGAATCAAAATTTACGAGTCTCATAAAGTGTGTTGCAATATGTTTCTTCTTTTATTCATCTCTGGAAATTTTTTGTGTTCATTGGGAATTGTTTGTTCTTTAAAAGTTGGTAAAACTCACTAGAAAACCATCTGGAACTACAGGTTTTTTTTTTTTTCCTTTCTTTCTTTTTTTTTTCTTCTTCTTCTTCTTTTTTTTTTTTTTTTTGAGAAATGATTTCTAACCATGGCGTTGATTTCTTTAATGATTGCAAGACTGTCGTAATTTTGCATTTCTAGGAATGGAAGTGCTGGGTCCTACAGTAAGTACATTTAGCCATTATAGCAGCTTCCAGACTGATTTTCAAAACATTCCAGTGAGCAGTGTGTGAGGGCTTCAATTTTTCCAGACTCTCATCAACACTTATTATTACCTTTCTTTTATTATAGCCTGTGTAGGAAGTATACAGGGGTATGTCAATGTGTTTTTGATTTGTGTTTCTCTGATGGCTGGTAATGCTGTGAATCTTTTCATGTGCTTATAGGCAATTTGTATATCTTTGAAGAAATGTCTATATCCTTGGACTATTTATTAATTATATTATTTTACTATGGAATCGTTAGCATTTTTTTTACATTCTAGATATGAGTTTTTTTTAATCAATAAACCTGGTTTGCATGGTTTGCAAATGGTATTACTCATTCTGCAGGTTGTCTTTTCACTTTCTTTTTTATTGCATGCATTTATGGGGTGCAACCTGATGTTTTGATATATGTATACATTATAGAATGATTAAACCAAACTAATTACCATATCCATTACTGCACATACTTAGCACTTTTGTAGGTGAAAACATTTCAAATCTACTCTTCTTAACGATTTTTGAGTGTGGTACATTGTTATTGACTATTGTTATCATAATAAAAAATGGATCCCTAGAATTCATGTTCTTTCTCTAATTAAAATTACATGTCTTTCTCCAACATCTCTCCATTCTCCTCTGGCTCCGTTGGTGATCACCATTCTACTCTTCAAAGTTTTTAGGCTTGGCATGTTAGTGAGATCATGCAGGATTTTTCTTTCTTTCTGTGCCTAGTTTTTAGTCACTTAACATAATGTCCTCTAAGTTCATCCATGTTGTTGAAAATGTTTGTGTGTTGTTCAAAGTGTGTGTGTGTGTGTGTACTACAACTATTCATCTGTTGGTGAACACTAAGGTTGATTCTATCACTTGGCTATTGTAAATAATTCTGCAGAACATGTGAGTGCCCCTAAGGTTTATTGACTTCCTTTCCTTTAGATATATAGCCAGCAGTGGATACACAGAAGGACATCATAGAGTAGCTCCCTTTTAGTTTTTTGGGAAACCTCAATAAACTATCTTTCATGATAACTTTACGTATTTACATGCCTGCCAAGAGGGCAGAAGAGCTCCCTTTTCTCCACACCCTCCACAACAATGTGCTATCTTGGCCTTTTTGTTAATAATTGTTTTAACAGGTATGAGGCAAAATCTCATTGTGGTTTTAATTTGCACTTCCCTCCTGATGAGTGATGTTGAGCATTTTTTTTTTCGCATAACTTTTGGTCTATTGGATATCTTCTTTGAGAAATGTCTGTTCTGTTTCCTTGCTCATTTTTTAAATTGAGGTATTTGTTTTGCTGTGGAGTTGCCTGATATGTGTGTGTGTGTGTGTGTGTGTGTGTGTGTGAGAGAGAGAGAGAGAGAGAGAGAGAGAGAGAGAGAGAGAGATCATATGTATGGTTTAAAAATATTTTCCCCCATTCTGTAGCTTGTTATTTCCCTTCTTTGAGTGTTTTGGCTGTGCAGAAGTTTGTGAATTTAATGGCTTCCTATTTGTTTACTTTTGCTTTTCTTTTGATTTTCAACAATGAATTATATATGTTTTGGAATTCTATTTCTTCAGAGAATGTTTCTTCTGCTAGTTGTCTGGGAACTCGATGAACCTAGGACCATTTAAAAATAATTTCCCATCTTGGGGAACTTGGGGACAGCAAAGGGAGTCATCTCCGGTTAAAAACTCTTTATCCCTCCACGATGGGGAGTTTGTGTGCAGGGTGCGTCCATCATTCATCTCACCTCGCAGGGAGGAGGGTGCTTTGGAGTCTCTTTGGTCTTTGTGCCTTGTGCTCTGTGTAGCCCTTTCAAAGGCAAAAACCAACGACTACCTTCCTCTTGTTGATCCCTCTTTTCATTTTGCTTTTTTTCCCCTGGGAATTTTTACTTCAAAAAAGATGCAGCTCAGTAATTTATTTAAAAATATGTTTCCCCTATTTTTTTTTAGCACCGTGTTTTTAAATGCTTTATTTGTAGACACTTTCTTGCCTGTGTGTATGCAAATGTGTGGGTATGAAGTGGGTAATCTATTCTACCATACTTCTGAAAACAGGAAGCTTTTCAGACTATTATTCTTCCCTGCATTCCCTAACCTTTTTTTAAAAAAAGTATTTCTTGCTGTGATGTAAAAAATTCTTTATGTGTGAAATTAAATTATTTTTGTCAACCTCATGGGTGCATGTTCATGCATTCTCTCTCATTTGTCCCAATCAGATGGGAGAGAAATCAAGCTCTTGGGCATTATGCACAAATGTCCATTTTTTTTTTTAATTTTAAGGGGTCCTGTGAGCTGTTTTTGTATCCCATAACTGCAAACCAGTCTTTATAATACATAGGGGAAGAAAAAATAAGTATTGGGCAGGAAAAAAACCTGAGGTGTCCTATAGTGACATCACATGAACAAAAGTGACACTATCTGGGAGAGCAGGAATTTCAAATGAATATCAGGAACCCACACACCAGGTTCACATGTAGGGTGGGGGATTTGATGCAATGAAACATGTGGATGGCTCAGAACAGTGGCTCCCCAATGAACGTTCAGTCGTTAGTAAATTTAGGGCTGTGGACAGTATTTACGTGCCCTTCTTGGAAACATCATACAACCTGGTCAAGATCAGGGGCACTGGAATCAGACTACCTGAGTGGGAGTCCCTCATTTTGATTGCTTGACCCCTCTAAGTCTCAGTTCCTGTTCTCAAAACATAGAAAGTACCAGTACCAGTTTTGTAGGGCTATCGTGAGAATTGACAAAATGCTCACCACACTCTATGACACGTGGTGACAGCCACAAAATATCGAGTTTCATTCCTGCTGCATTTCAGTCCTGTGGGCCAGGATAAAGTGATACAGCACACGTTCAGGTATGAACCAGCGGACCAGGGGCCGGGGTCAACTCTTCTAATCCTACAACACTGATTCAGAGTGACCCAGAGCATGCTGGAAAATTCTCCAAACATCCTCATCCTAAAAGTATTTTTAATCCATAATTGAAAACGACTATATTAAGAGACACCATGCTTGGGAGGAAGAATAGGGAATGACAAACAAACTCTAGACCACATCCCAATTTCCAAATAGTGGGAATCACTCTGACAGAGAGAGGAACAAGATGGTATCTTATTATTTAATGGAATCCTTTTAGGCCAAGAAAGGGACTTCCTGTTGTTGGACATGGTTGGTATGAAGAGTGTATACATTAAGAAATGAAGAGACCTAAAATGTGTTTAATTGTAGAGATGCTAAAAGCACGGCCATCCGTGGGTGCCTGTCGTGCAACTTGATCCAAACTGCATTTGGACTGAGCCTGTAATAAATTGTCAGAGCTGGCCTTTACATTCACTTAAGCTAATACGGAGTGTCTCATTTCTACCAAAGTAAATCTCAGTGGCTTTGGTACTTTATTTTCCATCTTGTGTATACGTAAACTGCAGGATCAATTGGGAGGTAGATTCAATCTGCTATTTATTACCTTGAAATGTGACACCCTATTTTAAGTGCCCTATTCCCTTATGACTTCGCTTGAGAACAGTATTATGTCCAAACAATACAGAAACCAGCTTTACAGCTCCTGGTTCCCTCCCCCCCAACTTCAGCCTGGATGGATTTACATTGTATACAACTTTCAGAACCTAAATAAGTTACTTAGTGGATTTTGAAACAAGCATGTAAACCAGGAAGAGTCATTGGGGAGCTTGGGGGTCTTAAATCTAAGCAGAATGCATTCATGGAGAGAGCATTTTTTTCATTAAAAAAAAAATGCAGGACTCCCATTGACCCACCAATCATGGCTTAATGTTCCAAAGAAAATAAATAAAATTCTCATGTCTAGGGAAAAGAGCTTGGCTTCGTGGGGATTCTGTCATCTTGTCATTATACTTTGCAAGGAAACCTTGGTCTCTAATTTATGGGTTTCAAAAAAGCATGCCTCCTCACACGGCTTCAAGGTTGAAAGGGCAAGAGATCCGATGTATATCAGGAAGGTTAAACCTAATCTTTGTGACCTGCCACCCGCCTTTCCTGATTAAAACATGAGAGGGCTGGGGCCCCCGGCAAAGACCTCTCCTAAGCACTCTCCACCACTCTGTCGGTCACTGACTGCCCTCTTAGTCATGGCTTCTTGCAAAACGGTTGGTCGTTAGTTGTTCTGGTGGCTACGCAAAATGTCTCTACCGAGTGTCAGGGAACGTTCTTCAATGCCCCGAACTGAGTTAGATGCAATTGAAGAGAAACCGACAGTCATGAAAGGCTGATGACAAGCTTGATCCCCATAAATTTAGCTTTTATTAGGGTTTAAACTTAAGGTTAACCAGGAAACAAAGGAAAGAAAGAGACTAAAAATCTTAAAGGTGGTCTAAGAAGAATTGTGGCCACATCACAGATGGCCCCAGTGAGAAGGCCTTCATTTCCTTCTTTCCTTTCTACTTTCTTTCTTTACTCCCTGCCCTCTTTCTTTTACTTCCTACTTTTATTCTTTTTATCTGTTTTTCAGTCTCTCCTCTTTATGAAATGTGTACAAACCATGATCTATGATATTCTTCACCCTTCCATGCTCTACAGTGTCTCATGCGGAATCTGTACAGGGCTTTCTAGAAGGTAAACTTAGGAAGGAAATGTGATGTCTTCCATTCCAAAAGTAAATTGAATTAATATTTGTCCTCTAATATTTCAGGGTACCCACTCACCTCAGCCTCTCTTTATCCTTCAATAAGCCTACACTGTATATTTCAAGTTTTTGGCATTAGCTCAAATGGATCAAGACCTGTAGGACACAGTATAAATCAAGACAGTATTAACATCTATGCTCTGATGAAGCTTAAAACAGTGTGCAAGTGTGTGTGTGTGTGTGTGTGTGTGTATGAAAATTCTCCTCTCTCCCTTCCATCCTTGCAGACACTCAAAAACTTGTCTAAAACAGATAATGTGTTCTGGGATTTATAGGAAAATTTATTATCTCAAAGATAAAATAAAATTTTACATTGTATACAGCCTAGGACAGACATTGAGAATAAACGTAATTCTCTTAAATTATAAGGAACCGTAACTTCTGGGTAGGTTCTTGTATAAATTCCATGTAACCTTCAGTCAACCTGGAAATCACCAGGGACTTTTGATTTCTAAACAATAAAGTTAGAGAGAAACCTATATCCAGAAGGACCCAATTTGTAGATTTACTTAAAAGACCAAAGCGTGGGGTAAGGGTTGAGGAGACGGACAGAAAAGAAATAGAGAAGGTCAAATGATTCATTTCTTATCATAGTCGGCCAAGGTTAATGAAAACATCATTGCAAATGTGGATCGGAGGAAACTTCTGGGAGCTCAGGAGGCAAGTGCCTATATGATCATAAAGATATCTTGGTTATTTATCTGCTGTTTAGATCTTATACTTTACCTCAACAAGCCAGCCCCAGTCCCCTGCCCCTGCTCTCATTTTATTACAATAAAATGTATAATCCACCATAAAAAGGAGGGAAACATATGGGCCCTGGTTTGAACTTCTGCAATGAATCCTTCCAATATACTATTTCCTTCAAAAGTTATTTTTAATTTTATTGCAGTCTGTTTGTGTATTCTCCCCAACGATCACTTGGACAAAATTCATATTGGTAAAATGGCTTCGCAGGGTTCTTGTCTCTGAGAAAATGGCTGATTTATATGGCATGGCAGCGATGGAGGGTGGTGTGGGTCTCTGCACTACCCTGCCCTGCTGGCAGCCTCCTCCAACAAAAGGAGAACTGGGATGGCTTCCTGCCCAGAGCCGGGGACTCCTCCCTGTTGTTGTTTGGATTTGTTTTCTTTTCAATGAAAGATTTGCCACTAGTGGGCTTGTTCTCCATCTGCCAAAATCCCCTTCACTCCTTTCTCGTAAACAGGCCAGAGGTTTCATGCTAACCGCCCATGAGCCAGGTTTTGCTCATGGTTGGGTTTTGGAGGACATGGACACTTGAAAATATATTTTTTTAAATGCTCTTAATGCTTAAACATTGGGAAATTTCATGTGCACGTGCGTGCACACACACACACACACACACACAAATCTAAGTTTATTAGATAGCTGATAGATTTTCCCCTGAATGTGGAAACTACTCTGAATTTTTTTTTTTTTTTGAAAAATGACAAGAACTGGCAAACTAGGCCCCTCTTCTCACATGACAGCCAACTCCATTCTCCCCCTTGGAAAGTTTTCAAGTGCAGGCCAGTTGCTTAGGTTGGTTGATTGCAAACATTAATGTCCCTGCCTGGCTCCCTGATAGTCACTGATTTTGGTACCCTAAAATCAACAATTCTAAGACATGTTATCAGAGAATTTGTTTTTGAGTTGGCAGGAGGTTAAGCCATGGATATCTGGATTTTATTGGGTTCCATGCTTCACTAGAGACACTTTAGGATTTCTGAATTTTCCAGGAACAAAAATTTTTTGGACTAGGAAAAAATGTATAGCCGTAATCATTAGAAATAACCTGTTCACCTTTGCCTCCATCCAACCTCCTCCATGATGATAACGCCTTCAATGTATTCTATGATTTGTTGAATAAATCATTGAGTGAGTGAATGAGATTCTTGTCAGAGTCTAATGGAATAAACACCTGACATTTATGTAGAAACATATTGAAGCTCCACTCTGGAATTCCCTTCCATGTCTTAAACTTGTGGTGTTAGTTACATCTTTCCTCCACCTGATGCTCAGTGGTCTAAAGCCCTAGCCAACAACAGGGATAGATCACAAGAACTTCATATTTGTTGAATAGATCCATTAATTGATGAAATTTCAAGACTAGTAGCTTATTTCCTTTATGATGATGTGCCAGGAACTGATTTGAGTGCTATACATAAATTAACTCACCATTTCATTCATATTTTACAGGTTTTAAAACGTAATTTTGCCTGATGGTTGCACATAGTAATATTTGGAGCTGGCATATGACACTAGGCAATCTGAATAAAGAGTCTCTGATTGTTTCATTTTGTTTTGGATTTTCGATTGAAGTATCATATTTGGAACTACTATAGTACAGGGTCAGTCTTCTGAATCTGTGGGTTCTGCATCGATGGATTCAACATCACAAATCAAATCATTTTTTTTAAGAAACTGCATTTTTTACTGAATATATACTTATCATCCCTTAAACAATGCTCTTTTATAGAGCACTTACATTGTATCAGTAATTATAAGTAATCTAGAAATGATTCAAATTATATTGGGAGGTACGCATACATTACATGCACATATAGATAGCTCTCAATTTATGGATAGTTCAGCTTATATTTTTTCAACTATGTGTTCAGTACAAACTGTACCTCACCTTTTGAATTTTGCTCTTCTCATGGGCAGGCCATATATGGTGTGACCCTTCCTTGTGGTCGGGTAGTAGCAGCCAGCCAAGCAATCACAAGGGCCAGCAGCTGGCGCTCCATTGAGTACTATGTTGAGAGCTGGGATGATCGGCAGGTTGGGTGTGGTGGAGTTTCACTCTGTCATGTCTTTATTGGGACATAGCCCATCGTAAGCCAAGTGCATCTGTACTATGTCATTTTAAATAAGAGATTTGAGCATCCTGGAGTAGAGAGTCCTAGAACCAAGGCCCTATGGGTACAAAGGGATGACTGTCCCAGTTACTCCTCGGGAGACTTTGTGTCTTTAAATTTGCTTTTATTTTCTCAAGTCAGTTTGATCTTATGAGTAGAAAATCTCCACCTGCACAATGTGCTTCCAACTCGATTTCAGGAGGAGTTTTAAGAACCAAGGTTCAGCATGGGCAGAGATAGTGTGAGCCCTGGAAGTCTGGCCCTTACAGAGTTGCTCTATTTTGACATAAGGTCTCTTGATTTAGTTACAGGATGATCACTTCTGTAGCAAAAAGACCCGACTGTACATAGGGCTCAAATGTAATTTTTCCTTGTTGGTTTTGTTTTGTTATTTTGTGAAGGTCTCGATGGTACAGAAAGGAAAGAAGCAAGAAGAGCAATTGTGGCAACTGATCCAGCAGACTTCATAGCTTCAACTCACCAGAAACTAAGCCCAAACAAAAATTTTTGATTGATCTGCAGCTTGGAATTTTCATGCCACTATTTACCTAAGGAGAAAGCAACGTGATACTTCTCTAGTACCTACTGTGTAGTCTATAAATACCATTTCCCTATGAAAAAGGGCTGACTCCAGGTCTGGGGAAAATGAACAAAGCCAGAGTGTAATGTCTTGTTATTGAGAAGGAAGCAAGGAAGTAAGACACGGGAATTTTGTCACAGGACTTAAAAGTTGCCGTGCTCATCTTTGGACATGCTTAGGAAACAGATTCCTTAGAGAAAGAGTAAAAAAGGGGAAAGAAGTCTATGTTCTGTCCCTCAAGGTAACCAAATAGTTAATAGATGATGGTAAAAGGAAGTTTCTCTTTGCAGAAATGTTTCAGTTTCTGTTATAAATGAACAAAGAATGATAAAATTAGAATATTTCCATTGTGTAGCCCCTAATGAGATAATGAATGTAGGCAATAATTATTGATGGCCACTAAGATGGCCGCACAAAGACACAACAGACACCAGATTTTAAGTATGTCCTATTGGAGGAATAATAGAACATTTTCTAAGAAGTAGTCTGGATTCAAAAAAATGATTTAATTTGACCAAGATTCTGGAAATAGCAACGGATTTTAAGGAAAGGAAGAGACCAGAGAAATATGTTAAAAGACACTCTAGGAGTATAAAAGCAAAATCCAAATTATGGAAAACATGGTAGGACACACCATAAGGCTTCTTCCACAAATAAGTTGGATCATAAAAAGAGGGAAGTTTAAAGAGACTTATAGAACAATCAAATCAATATATAAATATTGCATAGACCGTAATTTGAAGTTATTATTTTTACGTTGCATTCACGAGATAATTGGGGAAATATGAACACTGATTGGATATTGGATGTGTTTAAATCACTGCTAATTAAAAAAGCAACAATGATAAGTGTGTATGTGTCTAATGAATCTTTTACTTGAGAGAGTCATATTGAGTTATTTATGAATACAATTATATAATCCTGGAATTAGCTTCAAAATACTTGGAGAATGGAAATGAGGAGGGGTGTAGACAAAATGGGATTGGCAGGAGTTAAAGATTGCTGAAGTTGAGCAATGGGTACAGTATTTGATCACTTTATATGTGTAAAATGTTAGAAAAAAAGAAAGCATGTGGTTTGAATTTGGTTTATCTACTGTGAAATGCAGGTTGGAGTTTAATCCTCATTATGAGGTAGTAAGAATTTGGGAGGTGGTTAGGATTGAATAAGGTCATCAGAGTGAAGCCCCTACAACTGGATACTGCTGGCTTAAGAAGAAAAGAGAGAGAGACCAGAGGACACACACACACACACACACACACACACACACACACACTCCCTGTCTCTTGCCACCTTGGGACCACAGCAAGAAGACCATCACCAGATGCAGACATTAGCCTTGAGACCAAATAATCTTCTTTACTTATAAATCACCCAGTCTTAGCTATCTCATTACGGTAATGGAAAACAGGTTAAATCAAAAAGGAAAACAGAAGGAGAAAAGGTTTAAGAGAGCAAACTGCACTGGGTCAGATCTCGATTTTGCCATTGCTAGCTCTATGATCTCAGACAAAGGAGTCCGAAATTTTCTAAACTTTGGGTGTCTTGGTTTCTCCATCTGAAAAAAAAATGGGATCAAAAATAGCAACCACTTCCTTAGGTTATTCAGATTAAATGAAGATGGAAAGTGACTTGGCATGCTTCTGGCATGGAGTGGTTAGCTCTCAGTAAGTGTTTGCTATTGTGATGATGAGTATTGATGAGCCATTTAATTGCTCTGGAGTTGGTTATGCCACGGGGTACAAATCTATGGTACCATGCAGGCTCTGGTTGTGCCACCTGGAGGGAGTCTGCCAGAGGCCTCCTTCCTAGCCCACGGTGGACCTAGAGTTTAGTTTTTATTTCTAAGACTCTGATGGGTTCATGTACCCCACCTCCCCCATTCCAAAGGCTTCAAGAAACACACCCATCCCTCACCCATTCTTGCTTTTGTGTCTTTGCTTTGGTTGAGGTCTTTGGTCTAGAATGTCCTCTTCCCTTTTCTGCAAACCTGGTCCTCTTGGGTGTCCTACTGCACATCCCTCCTGCTCAAGGAACCCTTTCTAGAGTGACGTAGGATGCTTCTTCTTCTCTGAATAAGGCATGCACCACACATACACACAATCCAGCCTCTAATTAGAGTCAGTGGGGTGCTGGAGCCAGCTCTCATCCACCAGCAAGATTATCTATTGTGCAGTCTTTTCCTAACTCCCAAGGAAAACATGCAACAATGCCACTTTGTTACCTTGCAATTGGTAATGTTGGGAATATTGACACCATGCCAATACAGCCAGAATACATTTTCCTTTCCCCATGAGTCAGTGGTTAGAATTTACTAGCATAGCACTAGTAATATTTACACATGACTTTACCCCTCTCTCTCTCTACCCCCCTCTCTCTCTCTCTCTCTCTCTCTCTCTCTCTCTCTCTCTCTCTCTCTCTATATATATATATATATATATATATATATATATATATATATATATATTCTGTGTCTGGAACTGAGTATAGCACATAGTAGGTCTTGAACAGTTGAATGAATGAATGAATGCTGAATGCTATCATCCTTTTATTTTACCACTCCACACACGGATTTTAAAACCTCTTAAATGTGCCTAAATGCAGAGGACATATAGAAGGTGGTCAGGAAAGTCTCATTACCAGTTGATTACAGAAAGGAGTTCAATCATGTCCTCTAGTTTTAAGCAGAAAAGCAAGATATAAAGGACAGTTTTATATCTTTCAATGAAAACCATCTTTCAATAGCATCTTTAAAAATCTTTTAGCATCTCAACCAAGTTTCCCCAACCAAGCTATGATTACCTTGGGATATTTAGGGGGAGATCCCTTCTCATCTCTGCAGAGTTGGGATTGAGGCACCCAGCTCCATTGCTTGGGAAGGCTTATTAATCTTGGGAAATGGGCATGAGGCCATAATTCAGGATTGCTGCTAAGGTCCAGGGGTCTCCTCCCTGCCCTCTTCACCTGGGTCACTGACTGGGCCAGCTTCCAAGTGAAGGAGGACCATCTCTCTTACGAAAATCCTATGTCCTATCCAAATGCCAGACCTGGCCATTCTGGGAATGGGTGGGTGACTGTCTCCTGAGAGGGCCATCCACCTTTAATATTTGACATGAGAGATCTTTCCTTGATGATTTACCGTGATGTATAGAACATGCAGTTTATAAAAGAAGCAATTAGGTGGGTGGAACCTGTAAATCAGTCTGATATTTAAAAGTCTGCTCGCTTACTGCTGTGCCATTATAATTATTCCCCACCCTCTCCTGTTCCTCCCTCCCTCCCAGTCCTCAGGCTTCTCAGAGGTCCAAGATCCCTGGTGCCAGGGCTCCCTCCCAGGGAGCACAAAAGTGCTGTCCCTGCCTGGCTGTGTACCTGGGCTTTGGAGATGGTCCAAATCAGCTGCTCTGCAGAGGGTGAAGTTGTGCTGCTTGGTGTTTTCACCATCATCGTTATCATTCAACTCTGTACATTTCCTTCTTAAATACTTAGAAATCTGTTCACATCCAAGAACTTATTGAGCCTTCAAAATCTCCTCAAACTCTTGTACTGTGGACAGACTTTTCTAAAAGATGCAGGGCTTTAGTGGGGAGAAATCTTTAAAACTCCTTTACCTTCCAAAGGTGGGACCACAATGAAATCGTATGACCTTGAGCCACAATATTGTCATCAGTGAAATAGTGAAATGGAGGAGAATTACACCTTCCTAAAAGGGCCATTAAAGCACTTACATGAAATCACGTGTTTGTACCTATATTAGTTGGAACAGGTGATAGTAAATGCTATTATTATAAACTCCATAATCTCAGGGACTTAACTGAGTGGGAGCTGATTTCTCATTCCCCTGAGTCCCAGGGGACACTTTGGTGGGCAAGCTTCCACGTGGTGACTTAGGGAACCTGGCTGTTTGTCAAGCTACTCCTCTGTGTCCTAAGTCCTTGGAGTTCCCAATGGAGCCCTCTGCAAACATGGAGCAGAACATACGGAGGAGCATGGTAGTTAAGCTCAAACCTAAAGTTGTACATACTCTTTCCATCTGTATTTTTTTTTGAGGCAAAAACTCTCACATGGGCCAATCAAACTGCAGAAGAGCCACCCAAGGAAGGCTTCTTTGCCAGGAAGAGAAGAAAATAGGATTAAATGAACATGGAACATGACTTCTATTGCAGCACTAAAAAAAAAAAAAAAAAAAAAAAACAGAAAAAAGAAACAAAATTAGCTCCTTCCCTGTTCATCTACGATGGCTAAGCAATAATAGCTCAGAGGGGCCAGTCAAATAATCCAAAATAACACAGCCAGGAGGTTGCAGAACTGGCATTCAAACCAAGTCATCTGACTGATGGAGATGTCTATCTATGCATCCTATGCACTATCATAGGAATTCTAACCTATTGTCAGGGCATGGGGAAACACTGGGCTGAAAGCATTCTGAGGCCATGCTGGTATTGATTGGTAATGTCTGCTGTGGGTTAAGAAACAGGGAATGGTATCACTTATGACATACATCAGTCATTTCTGCTCTGTTCTCTTCCATTCACCTTATAAAGGTATCTTAGATACTAATAAGAGCCCAGCAGTGTGGGCGGGCCCCATCATTTCAAATCCAAAAAAAAAAAAATAATAATAAAGCTGGACAATTTCACAGTCTGAGGCAGGTCAGTGTGGGAGCCACCACCTGTGATAGGCCTTTACTGTCACTTGTCCCCTCCATCTTTACCTGGGCTGCCCTTTCTAACCAGGGTGCTTTTTTGATCGGACACTTTCCACCTACTAAAGAATTTTGAGTTGCATCCTAAGCTCCCATTCACATGCCAGCTCCTCCTTCAGGAATTCCCCTTTTAACCCTTGAGAAGAGTTAATTAAAATTCCCCTCCCCTGGGATGGCCTGTTGGCCCTTCCCCTGCTCTGCCTAGAGTTATCGCAGTTAATTATGTTTATCTCTTCCCCTTAGACTGCAGGGTCCCTGGGGGCAGGACCCATTTTGTCTTTATCACTTATCTTGTTCCCCAACCCTAATCTACAGTCTATTCTCACACTCCTCCCTCCCTTCCTCTCTCTCTCTCTCTCTCTCTCTCTCTCTCTCTCTCAGGCCAACCAATGTTTATATAACAGACAGCTGGATAGTGGGGAGGTAAGAGGGTAGGTGGCTGGTTCCTCTGGGCCCTGTGCAGAGTCTCAGGGAGGCCATTTGCAATCCGCTGGACTTTGTGTTTTCCTGAAGGACTGATGGACAATAATTGGAAACCTAGCAGTGGCAGTCCCTTTAACAAGACGACATGGGATGGAATGGGAAGAAAACGAGCTTAGAATGATGCAGACCCGGATGGGAATAGCAGCTCTGATTCCATGACGCCAGACTCTTCACCTCTCAGAAGCTCAGCTTTTCATCTACAAAATGGGGACAATACCTATGATACATAGTAGTCCTCAATGAGACAAAAAGTAGTTAGATTTCAGAACACAGGGCCTGTGCTCAATCAAAAGTAGCTAACCATTGCTAAGGTAATGTTAATACCAATGTTGGTGTCCGCCCTTGTGTGCAACGATCTGCCCAAAGTGACCGTGTGCCCATGACAGGTCTGACAGTCCTGCAGAAGAACTTTCACTTTTGTGCTTTCTTCTGAGGGTGGAATCAAGGTCTTCTGCTTGGTAATTTTTCCCTTTAGTCAATCACTCTGCATTCAGGAGCTGTTGTGTGGGGGGCCTTATGCTGGATGCTAGAGATAATATCAATGGAAGAAAATGGAATCGTTGCACACACAGAGCTTCCTAGACTATCATCCACACACGAGCCTGGGTAGAGGGAGGTGCACCTCTTCTAGGGAAGTCCTACATTAGGGTTTGACTGCCTGGGTTCTAGACTCTGCTGTGGACTTCACAGGAGCAGCCTCAGCCGGGGGCTGTACATGCTCCAGGAAGATCTGTATGCAGAGGATTTGTGGACACGGTCTGCAGGTGATGGGGAGAACAGCAGCAGCAACAGTAACTGCTGCGAAGAGCTATCCCATCCTCACCCCTCTGAGCAGCAAGAAGAATACTTCACAAATTCCAGGTCTGTATTTGATTTGCTGTTCACAACACAATGAGGTAAGTTGGGCCATTGTTCCCGTGAGCACATGATCTCACTAATCCCTAGACACCAATGCCGTGAGATAATAAGTGTTGTCATTCCTGGAGCATTGGGTCTAGACTAAGCATCACTCTCAGAGCTTTATTTCTTAACTCTTAAACTATTTTATAATATCTCAACTTGTGCCCAGAGAGGGCATGCAATTTGCCAAGGCCAGGCAGTGGTCAGCAACAGGCTGGTCAATCCCAGAGAAGTCTGGCTCAGACAGAGCCATGCTTAGAGATCCGCCTGGGCCGTCTCTCCATATGAGTACGTCTGCCGTGGCCATTTGTTTCCTGAAGGGCAGGGGCCTGTCTTAGATCTCTGTGGCCATTCATTTCTTCACGCAGAATGGGTAGCTTATGTCATTTTTCTCGAACATTTGACATATCTTCCTTTTATTAAGGGGTGTTCTGATTGGTGCATATCATTTTCCTTTCTCAACAGTCTTTCTGGAGATTTGGATAGACTGGGGTTAAGAGTGTCCATTTTGCAGATTCCAAAAGAAATGTTGGTCTTCATGATGAGGTCATACAGGGGAGTCAGCCCTGGAGGCCAGCTACGGCACATGAAGGCTCCTGCCTGAAGTCTCACCCCACAGCTGTCCCTCCTTTCCTGGGTGAGCCCTTTCCACTTTGGGTTTTCACAGTGAAGCACCAGTGGTCACCTCCAGGTCAGTTCCTAATGCCTCCCATGGTAATCCGCCTAAACAAGGTGAGGGCTGGACAATTACCCAGCCGTGGGCCTGGCCCTCCCCTTGCCTCATGCCTCAGACAGAACTCATTTTATTTCTGTTTTTATGGGGTGCATTTATTATTGGCCTTTGGGTTGCTGGTGGCTCCTATGCCCAGTGTGGGGGGTTTTATGTGGATACTAGGTCTGATCGCCCTTTAGAAAGGTTCTGCTTTTAATTAAGCTTTTTTTTTTTCCCCCTCCACGAGAGCATGGGGCTTTTGCAGTTTAGTGCTTTAAAAATAAACATTTATTATCAGTTCTTAGATGATCTTTATTATTATATATCCATAATTGTCTCCATGCCTAAGACTTCCTGTCTACCCCAAAGCCTCAGCTCATTCATCCTAGGAAAGTCTTTGTATTTCCTTGAAAATAGTAGAAAATCCCCCTCATCTAGATGTCAGAGACAAAAATACAGACAGCCTTGTACACCAAGACGCCTGATGCCCTCTCAATCTCTCTTTTACGGGAATTCCCAAGGAGAAAGGCAGGATGAGTCCAGCCCCCTTGTAGATACGCCCTCCACAAGTCCTCTTGGATCCCCCCTAACTCACTGTATTCCCACATCTCCACATTTGCCTGGCCACCCAACCGTTTTGCAATCTCCTCTGGCCTATGTCCACTGAATTTTACTTATTTTCCATAACATGATTCCTTCAGTTTTTATTCATGTATTCATTCAACAAGTATTTATTGAGTGCCAACGGCGTGTTAGATATTGAGGACATAGGTGCAATCCTAGCAAACACACTCTCTACTTTCTTGGGGTTTATGATCTTACTTACTTCATCATTTAATTATAAGATAGAAACTTTAATGACAAGAAAACACATAAAGGAGTCCTGATCCATCAGGATCTGGACATCTCTCAAGGCCATATACTAAGTTTTGTCTCTCTGAGCCAACGGATGACTTTGGTCTTACTATAGGACAAGAGAGCATAACATGGTTGGCAGATCCCAAGAGCCAGCCAGCTGATATCCTGTTCTCTAGCATCATCGAGAGCTACAGGATCACCATAGCTCCTCCCTTACTCCCTCTTGGCCATATTCATCCTTCCAGATTCTCTGTCCCCCTGGGGTTGAGGGCCTGTGAACTCTATCACCCAGATTTCTTTATCATCCAGGTTCTAGCAAGGTTCTTCCAGGGTAGCGTCCTCATAGGTTAGAAGGTGGAGAGAAGATAGAGGCCAGTCTGCTTCAGGTGACACCTTGGCAAACAGTGACATCTAGTCCCTCCCACGTCTCACGCAGGAGGTTGAGATGGAGTTCCTCTGTGTGGAGTGAACTGGCTGAAAAATAAGGCTAAGAAAAAGAAGGCGATAAAAAATCACACATCACGGATGGCTCTACGACCTTAGTAGTCAAGAAGAAAGAAAGAGCGACCCTGCGTTTGCTTTATTATATGTGGGGGAGACTTCAAAAGTATTCATAGAATGTTGTTCTGCCAAATAAGGTAGGAGGTGGGCTGTCCACGCCCAAGGGGTCACGCCAGCAACCTTCCTAGCCAAGTGAAGACTGAAGTCACATGCGCTGCCTAGTCCATTAGGTGGGAGGGGCCACAAAATAGAGGGCAATGCCAGACCAAAATGTCCTTGGCTCAAGGCCAAGTGAAGATGCTAACTAGCTCAGGAGTGGCTTCCCACAATCTAGGTTTCCCGAAGTGTCATGGCAGCATCTCCACTAATATTGGTGTCAAGAGCAGAGGTCACTGGTTACCACCACAGGTTTGTGCTTCTGGCAATAAGAACAGGGAATATGGGCTCATGGGCTCCATCCTAGGGGCAGCACAGGCTCTCAGTCTCTGGGTATTATCCATTTCCTATTTTGTTCTCCCGTTGTTCCAAAAATGTAACCAATATCTTGAATTAAATTCTTCTCAGTTTCACTTTCAGGTAGATTTCTGTTTTCCCAGTAGGACACAGCTTGAAAAATCCATCACCTCCACAAACAATCGGTTGGCCACTAGCCCACCAATTCCTATTGCAGACAGTTGAAGTCCACTTTTCTCCATACCCATGATATTTTCTCTGCACTTGGCCTGAAGTGTGTTTTCGGGAACATTGCTAGTACAAGTCAGATCACATTCTCTACATACTCGTTCATTCTCTCCATCTCTCCTCTACATCCCTTTCCCTTACTTCCCTGCCTCTTTCCAAGTTGATCCTCCAGACCATAGAAGACATAGTCCAAGAAAGCAACAAACCATTTGTGAAATTCCTTTGTGTCAGAACAGCACATAAAATTGGATTTTTGACTTCAGTGTTTTAGCTAAGATGAAGAAACAGGGGGCACAGATATAATTTCCCACCTGAAAAAAAAAATAAGTTTTCAAGATATCAGTCATCAGGCAACCAAGGACAACAATCCCTGACAGATGGGAAACAGATTAGTTGAGCCTTACAATGGTCTCAGCTCCCTGCCTTCACTAAGTTTTCAGATTGTTGTGTGGGGAGAGTGAATTGCAGATAGAGCCCAGTGAATCCTTTGAGTTGAGAAATTGGGATGAGAGGAGGGGAAGACAAAGATGGCAGTCATTCCCTGGTCAGGGCGTCAGAGGAGAAAACTGAAAATCTGCCAAGATCCTTCCTTGTGCATCCAACATTGACCATTCATTGCATGTTTATGGAAAGTTCTCTGAAGCTAAGCAAAGAACCATCTGAATGATTAGAGGAAACAGTACTGGGAACACACATGGCGCTAGGAGTTGTCTTCTTCCATCAGCTAAAATGAAAAGCTTCTCAGTAAGCGACACTGAGCAGATCTCAAAAGGGGATTGCTCAGGGCTGGAGATGTGGCTCAGCGGTAGAGCGTTCACCTAGCATGTGCGAGGCGCTGGGTTCGATTCTTAGTACCACATGAAAATAAAATAAAGGTATTGTGTCCAACTGCAACTAAAACAAATTTTTTTTTTAAAAAAAGGAGTCTTGCTCAGACTAAACTAGCCCTAAATAATTATTCTTAATGCAATCCCCCCAAAGATTAAACTATATCTAACTGATGTCATTTCATCCCAAACTAAGTCAAAGAATATTTGTAGAAATACAAAAATATCCAGACCCTAGTAACATAGAATCTACAATATGAGCATTCAATTTAAAATAAGAAAAATCACAGGCATGCAATGAAGAAAAAAATAGCACCTAAAAATAGCAAAAAGAACAATTTATTAAAACTGATCTGAAGCCAGGCCTGATGTTAGAATTATTACATGAATTAATTAAATGGTTACAAGAGCCATTTTTAAAAATAAAGGAGCAGAAACATAGAAGTTAGAAAACCCAAATCATACTTCCAGAGATGAAAAATACAATGTGGAAAATGAAAGATTCATGGGGTAGGGGTAATAGAATGTAGAGAGCACAGGGAAGAGATCAGTCAACTTGCAAATACAGCAATAAAAGGGCCAAAAATAAGTCACACAGAGAGAAATTAATGTTTTAAAAGTAACCATAATATCAGAGAGCTGGGAGGCAGAATGGGCTAATGTATGTACAATATGAGTTCTTGGAGGATAAGAGAGAGTAAAGGTAGCATTTAAAATGTTTGAAGAAATAAGGGAAGAAAAAAATCCCAAATTTGTGTACTATAAAATCACAAATAGAAAAATCTCAATGAGCCAAACATGATAGAAATGATACCAACATACATCAAAAACAATGGTAAGGAAAAAAGCAGCCAGAGACAAAAAAAAAAAAAAAAAAAAAAAATTGTTACAGAGAGAAAATGAAAATTATAATAAATTACTTATTAAATACAATGCAGGCAAGAAGAGAGCAAAACAATGCCCTTAAAATATAGAATGAGAAAATAACTGTGAACCTAGAATGCTGTATCCAGCAAAAAAATTTTTTTTCAAAAATGAAGGAGAATGTTAATGTAAGATGCTACAAATTAGGAAACTAAGAGTTGGTTTATGCAAAGTCTCTGAACTTGCTTCACAATTTTTCTTTATATTTAAAATGCAAAGTTTTAAAAAGTGAATAAAGATTTTTCTCAAACATGTAAGAGCTGAGAGGAGATCCACATTTCAAGAAATGTTAACGAAACTCCTTTGAGCAGATGGAACAGAATGCCAATTGGAAAATATGGGTCTACATGAAAACTGAAGAGCACCAGAAATGAGAACAACATAAATAAAGATATGAGACTTTTATTATTATTGAAGTATCTTTAAAAGATAATTAATTATTTAAACAAAAATTAACAGTAACATTATGAAAGGTTTATATCATATATAAATATAAAATGACAACTGCAGCAGAACAAGTAAAATGGGAAAATAAAATTATTATATTCAAAGATTCTGATAGATAATTATGTTGATATTATAATAATACTTAAGGGTAGATAGTGGTAAAGATATGTACTATAAACTCTAAATCAAGCACTAAGATAATAAAACAGTTATTGTTAATAAACCAACAAAGGAGGTAAAAAGAAATCATAAAAATATTTGATCCAAAATTGGTCAGAATAAGAACAATCAATGACTAAATGGAACAAATGAAAAGCAAATAACAATATTGTAAATTAACATATACCTGTATCAATAATCATATTAAATATAAATGTTCTAAACATTCAATTTAAAAGGAAGAGACTATCAGTTTGAATGTACAAGCAAAATTTCAACTATATGCTGCCTGCAGTAAATATACATTAAGTATAAAAACTAATATGTTAAAAGCAACTGGGTAAAAATATATTCAACATTGACACAGATGAAAAGAACATAGGAGTTGCTCTATTAGACAAATTAGATTTCTGAGCAAAGAATATAATCAAACACAAAAGGGATTATTTTATGATAAATGAGTAACTTTATCAAGAAAACCTAACAATCCTAAATGCTTAAACACTTAATAATAAAGCTTCAAAATACATGAAGAAAAAACTAAGAAAACTGCAATAAGTTGATAAATCCACAATTACATTTGGAGATTTCAATAAATCATTTAGTTAATTATTATAATAAGTAGATAATTAGTAAAGGTATAAATGATTTCAATAGAAACAGCAATCATTTGAGCTAATTGACATTTACAGAACACTCTATCTGAAAAAAGCAGAATATACTCTGTGTTTAAGTATACATAGAATATTTACAAATATATGCCAGATTTTCCATAAACTGAACTGCTTCTAACTAGACACAAAACCCCTATGTGTGTGTGCCTTTGTGTATGTATTTCATGGTGCTCCCTTGACATGAATACCCTTCACAGTTTACCAATCCCATCTGTCTGGCTAATTCCTGATCATCTTTCAAAAACCTTACAGCCAAATGCATCCATTATGAGGCATTCTTCCACGATCCAAAATAAATTTCTTTCTCTATAATATTTTTTTGCCTACATTGATCTTTGCTTACATGACAGTACATTACATTATATGTATAGTTTTTTTTTTTTTTTACACTTCACCCACTAAATTACAAAGACAGGTTTTAGGATAAAAATTTCACTATTATAAATTGATAACATATGCTTTGATTTATTAGCATCAGCTATCATTAGTTAATATCTCTTATGTGCCAGACGTCAATATATATCATACTCTTTAATGTGTTTATATTTTTAAGAAACATTTACATAATGAGTGTATGTATTGCACATTGGTGAGGTGCATAGAAAAATGCCCCTGAAATATATTTTTAAGGGAGTCCTAAGGACAAGGTGACAGGACCCTACCAATGATCTTTATTTAACAGATTTACAAATAATTGTAAATTCCCAAATCAAAAGTGTTAGCATGGGTTGGGGTTGGGGCTCAGTGGTAGAGCACTTGCTTAGCCTGTGTGAGGCCCTGGGTTCAATTCTCAGCACCACATAGAAATAAACGAATAAAATAAATTCATCAACATCTGAAGAATACACAGCATATAGATGGCATTTGTTATCATCAATAAAGAAATCATTAGAAAACTTATAGCTATTTACTCTCTTCAAGTTTAACTTCCAGTCATGACAAAGCAAGATTGCCTACGGGCTGGTGTAGACACTGCCCTAGTTGAACCCCATCAGAATTATCTACCAGTGAGAGACATAATGAAGCAGGAGCCACTGTTTGACCCTTCCTCCCATCGACGAGAATAAATTACTCCACTCAACAGAGAGGAATATTTTTGATTCATTGAAGCTTGCAGTCATCCAATATTCTGAATTGCCTCTTGCACTTAATCTTCCACTTCAAAAGGAGAAATGGTCCTCACACAGGAGTGGCCAATGTACATTTGACAAACTTCGCATTTGATTTATCTGAGGCAATCCAAGGAGAAAAACCAGATTTTTCATCAAGCATGCCCTTACATCATGGGGACCCTTCCTTGTCAACGTCGCCCTCCTCACAAGGAAAACGCGGGGATCAGATAAGAGTTTTGGCCCTGGCTGCCTGGTAACACCTTCAGAAGGTCCTTTGGGGTTTGGCTGGTTAGATCAGAAAGTCTGATTCACTTTTCCTGCTGTAGAAAGTCCTCGATTATTAGACTAGAAATGAAAACCATTTCTCTTCCTCAGTCAGGGAAAAAAAGAAATGTTTGCCAAATCATTATATATAGCAGATCATAGTGGGAAGGTGCTTAGGGATACGCCGCATGCCGCTGTTCCTACACAACACCAAGAAGGCCAAACTTAATTGGCATGGCAAAGAAAATCTGCCATGTCCTCCCGGACTACGGGCCCTTGTCTCCTCGGGAAAACACTGTGAGGGCTGCCATTTAGGCAGCCAGCAAAATGACATGTAAATTGGCATCATGGAAGTCAAGGGCCAACCAATACTTCCTGAGGAGCCCAAGTTCCTACTTCAATGCTGTCGTCTGTGTGGCAAGACCTTATGAAAAACACTTTCCCTCGTAAACCCATGGCCCTTGGGGCAGCCAGACCTTATGGCTCCGGGAAGCTGGAACACTGGAGTTCCAAAGCAAAATACCAGGATGGAGTGAAAACGCATCTGACTTGTACAAACTGGAGTCGGGGGTGACATGGGCGAGGCTGGTAGATTCTCCTTGGTTGACCCTTCCTGGATGAACTCTGGAAATCTCTTCTACCCTTCAAATTGTGTTTATTAGGAGATGATTATCCTAGAATTCCTGATTTCATATTTATAATTCCAGCGAGAATTCCAGCTTGATCCTATGGTCAACCAATGTCAACTTATGGTTAATGTACCTGCCTGTCTCCTCCCTCCCTCTATCTCTCCCTCCCTTCCTTCCTCCCCCTATACCTTTCACCCTTTCAAAGATCTGTGGATTGCAGGCTACAGTTCACTATCTTCCTAAAACAAAACTGGGATGTACAATGCCTGAGGTTTCACTGGGCGATCTATCTCACTTGCTTCCACATGCTTTTATGTCAAGTAAGATCAATCATTTTCCAAGAGGCTCTCAAGGGGAAGGGGCCACACCTAACCCAACACCTGGAACTCAGGAGAGGTTTCATACATGCTTCCTGAGTGACAGCACTTGCCTCATAGCCAGGTTTTGTGTGAGAAAAAGAAGATATTAAAAAAATCACTTTGCAAATTTAAAACGCACCAGAAATAAACGTAGTTATTTTCAGTTGCTGCTGAGAAAGATCTGAATCTTCGTAGCAAAGAAGAAAAGAACTGAAGGCCTTAATAGGTAAGGAACTGTTAGAAAGAGAATTCATTAAACAAGAAAATAAATTATCCTAGAGTTCCTGACTTAATGTATACATGAGGAAACCTATACCTGAGATTTATGATTGTTGTTTGTAACTAGTAATGCCTAATATACATATAATATACATTATATATTTATATTAATATATATTAAAATATGCATATATATTCCCATTTGAATCTCACAGTAACCCTCTAAGGTAGACACCATTATTACTCCCATTTATTAGCAAAGGTAGAGAGAGATCAAGAAATTTAACCAAAACTATCTAACCACTAAATAGTTGATTCAGAAAGTATTTCCAGCCATAAAGAAATGGAAGCACATTCTCAGTACGGGTCATGTTAACATATTGCTGTCAAATTTAATTACTGGAGCTCAATTTTCTATCTTAACATAATTAGAATCCCTCTATAAATGCAGCATTTTTCAGGGTCTATAAGTATGGTATAATTTGAGTCCCATGAGCAAAATTTCATGCATATAAATCAGTAGAATCAATTTCATTGTTTTCTTCAGAAAACACATGCCATTTTATGATCTAGTTTTGTTTTGTTTTTATGGTAACAGGGGTTGAATCCAGGGACACTTAACCACGGAGTCATATCCCCAGCCCTTTTTATTTTTTATTTTGACACAAAATCTCGCTAAATTGCTTAAGACCATGCTAAGTTGCTGAGTCTGGCTTTGGACTTGAGATCCTCCTGCCTCAGCCTCCTGAGTCACTGAAATTACAGGTGCGTGCTACCACCCCTGGCCACTGATTTTTACTCGATATCACTTAAATATAATCTTTCTTCTCCACAGCTTTATAGTCAGATCTGAGTTGAGCAAACACACTTGGCTTGTCATGTTTTTGTGAAGATTCAAGGCTACGATATGAATGATATCCATCATAAGCAACTCAGAAGATTTTCCTAAATCTCATTTACAAAGCATTTGGAGTTACTTGGATGAGGTCTCAGCTTAGAAAACCCTTCACAGAGAGAAAACATGTCAAATATTTCAAAGAAATACTTCTTTGAGAACTACAAAACTTGAAGTGCTACGAAATTAGAAGTTATTGCATATTTTTACCTTTTATGATTACAGTTTTTAGTGATAACTACCTAGTTATTTTCTCTCTGTGTGGTTTCAGGTAGAGCGTGAATGACTCAATTCCAAGCACACTTACTTTGAACAGTACAATATCTCAGATTTTCACTAATCGAGGTCATACTCCCCCACAAGCAATTCAGATCAGTGTGGTATGAACACAAATCAAATAATCCTAATGAGCCTATCACTACCCACCCCATAGGTACTGAGCAGCTGGCATATGCTTGACATGGCTTTCATGGACCTTACGCTCTAAGACAAACATGCTGACATGATGGTGGCAAGAATTCTAAAAACAGATAAGAACACATACACAGTGAGTGTATGTGGGAGACATCTCTAATTCTCATTTTAAATGTCATTTTTACCTGAATTAAGACATAGTACAAAGAGGGATTTTCCAAATCCAAATAGAATGTATTACATAAGTAGATTTTAAAAACCTCTCATTAGCCAGGCCTGGGGGTGCGCACACCTGAAGTCCCAGCAATGTGGGAGGCTGAGACAGGAGGATTCCAAGTTCAAGGTCAGCCTCACCAGCTTCGTGAGATCTTGTCTCAAACAAAAACTTAAAAAGAGCTGGGGATGTGGCTCAGTGATAGAGTGCCCTGGGTTCAATACTCAACACCAACATAAATAAATAAATGAATGACATAAATAAATATCTCCCATGAATCTACTCTTGCATACCATTAGCTACATAACTACAGAGCATTGTATATGTGTTTTGTGTTCATGCATGTGTATATATACATAAATAATATATTTATAGAGTCAATATGTATATGCCCATATACATGTAAAAATATTGTTTTAAAAATGAAAGTTGAATCAGGCTGTGCAAATTATTCTGTAGCTTACCTTTGTCAGTTATTAATCTAGACTGAACAAAAACATACCTTGCTTTTTTTTTTCTTGCTTTGCTTTTTTTTTTTTCTTGCTTTTTTTTTTTTTTCCGAGATCTTTGGATGAAAGAAAGGAATCACCACTTGGTACATAAGTTTGGTTGCCTATTGAGTTGTTTAGTCGGGGGGAAAAATGAGCTTGAAATAGAATAGGTAGAAAATATAAAAGAGAAATCATTTTTAAAAAGGAAATGGAGAATTTATAACAGAATCGGAGACAAAGAGGGGTGAAGGGATTGACTCAATTGCTTTCAAAGCCATGAATCAATTCCGTGTCCTCAGCCAGAATCCAAACTGGAGCTATCCAACGTTGAAACAATATCAAGTCCTTAATATGAGAACTTCGACCTCACCTGGGAAAGACCAGAGGGATAAGGATGGGCAGGGCCATCTTTCTAGCAGTTTCGGATTAAGACCACCGTTCTAGTTGAAAATAGGTCAGAATGGAGGGAAATGGGAAAAGGAGGGAGAAGGAACTTGACATTTCTTGTCAGTGCACGAGGTGGAAATGGGTCAAGTTAGCTCAAAAAAAGACTCAAGTCCCTCTGCACTAATTGTGTTCAGTGTTGAGAGGGAGATGGGATTTTGTGGCTCTTTCTTGGCTTCAACTATTAGCTGAAAAGGAGCCAGAGAATTTTTTAAATAGAGGCTCTTCTGTAAAGAAAGCCGGGAAACAATAGCTAGCTGTCACAGCCAGCTGATATCTACCTTTGATCAGCCAAATGAATGTTGCAGGCATTTCTTATAGAAAGGAGATTGCTTATCGATCTATATCAAAATATGCATGCTAATCCTGGGCAGCAGAGAGTATTTTCAAGTGGAGTTAATAATCTGATTGCTGCCCTGTCTGGAGCAATTCTCTGAACTCGGAGCTCTAATCAGTCCAGGGTCTTGCAGTCAAATGTACTTTGCTGTTTAAATTTGGATTTGTGACATTGATTGAGGAGCCCTTGTAAAGGTGTTGACAAATCAAATTGTTTGTTCCAGTAGTGTTTTGCCAGAGATCAAGTCCAAAGTAATACGCAGTGAATTTGTTCATTACTAGTAGGGTGAAAGGAATGATAAAATTCACCTGCATCATTATCACAGACACAAGCCCAATAAAAGATGTGTTCTGTCTGGAGAAAATGTAGTTTTGTGGGCTCTCCTGTGAGTGATACAGGGGGGTAGCCCTTCTAAACCCACAGGATATTAGATATGGTTTAAGAAAGATAGACAAATAAATTTATTCCATGTTTAAGATCAGAGTACTTTGTTTATTTGGTTGAAAAATAAAGAGAAAGGTGGGCAAATAGTCGTCTTGCATGATGTGAAGAACCTTAAAGCACCCAGATCTGGGTAGGAGGTGGGAGAGGAAGTGGGGAGGGAAAGAGTAATGGGATTCTCAAGATTCGTTCCATCCATGTAAAGATCCATGGATCATCTATACCTGCTTCCAATGACTTTGGAGCCAACAGAAATGGAAGTAACAGGGTTTAATACCACTCTGTGTGCAGTGAGCTGACTTGGCAGGTACAGTAAGAATGGGCAGAACACACAGGGCTGTCTGAGGCTGGGTTCTGTCAGAAGCGGATCTCTGAGATTAGAAAGTGAGTGCAAGTGTGCATGATTCCAGGGGTCACTGCTAGAGAGTAGCAAGGGACCCCAGGAAAGGAGGAAATCCAATACAACACAAGGTTACTGCTATGGGTACCAAATCTCAGTCCTGGTGGGGACTTTGGAGATTGCAGAAACAGAAAGAAGAGAGAGATGCTGAGCTTGCAAGAGTCAGGGAGGGGAGAAGGGCCTCCTTGGGTGGCCACGTGGGTTTCAATGAGAACACCGGCTTGAAAGGCTTCTGGTTTCGTCAGTGGATGCTCTTCAGGGTTAGGGAAAAATTAGACCTTTGGCTGGGTTTGTGGAAACAGTGGGAGAAAGATTGATGTTGTTTAGTACTTTAATTTTCCCGTCACTTTGCTACAGTTAATAATAATATCAGAAGCAATATTATCACCTAGCATGTATTACGTATGTTTCAAATGCACCAAGCATATTTTCATGTGTTTAAACCAAATATCTTGGTGTTTTAAATCTGAAGATTATGAACTTTTAAAAGTTCTAAAATTAATTCACTATATTACCTGTGAAATAAAAAAAAAGGAAAAATAGAATGGGTTAGAATAAAGTGGAAAAAATTTGAAAGGTATAACCCATTGCAAGAATTGGTTTTCAATGAAGACTGTGTCTCAATGATGTGTGCAAGTGCTTGCATGAGCACATGTGTGCAAACCAAACCTAAGGAGAGTAGTTAGAGCAATTTGAAGTTTTGCATTTAAATTTCATAATAACTCGATGCGTTTGGGGTTTTTCAAGCCCATTGTACAGGTAGGAAAACTGAGATTACAAGGTGCTAAGTTACGCATGTGAGTTCACAGTGCAAGAAAGCGGATGGCACCAAGGTTCAACCTCATCCACAGAAAGTTCGCTCTCCCCAGTCATAACCATTACACAGTCAAGTCTGCAGCATAGAAAATGTAAATCCTGTAACTTTCACGGAGAGCCTGCGTTGGGAGGCCTCGGAGACCATCTGCTGCTCCAGAAGGGCTGGCAACTGTTCTTTTCATGTTTGTAAGAAGAGTTTGGTAACAAAACCCATTTAATATCAAACTGGAAGACAGCAGAGAGCTCCTTGGTGTTAGAGCATTGTTGATGTCGCCTTAATTTATAACATGGCAAATGGTTAGGCAGATGGCATTTAATATATTCCCAGACATAAACATGAGGATTAAGTTGTATATAGTGTAGGTTCCTGGGCTTCCATAAACTCTGTAGGAGGTAAGCCTATCTCCTCACCCTCCCAACACTCCCCCTTCCTGCTGCACATGAGCAGTGTTCACCCTTCAGACACAGGAAGTGCAAACAGAATCGGCCCCTGTCCTAAGAAGAGTTACTTAAGGACTCATGTGACCAGCGTCCCAACTCATCTTAAAGTAAATACTGACATGTTTCATGTTAGCTGTTAATGACAATGGGAAAGGAAGCCTCTACATAATAGAAGGACACAGATTTTAGGGTCTAGACATGTAGGGTAGTGGCTTCATTTCTGCACTTCACAAGTCCTGTAACTTTGTTTAATTAATAGACTTGAATTTTTTTAGAACAGTTTTAGATTTGCATACATCTGAACACGTGGTACAGAGCATTCTTTTTAAAATTATCCCCTGCACAATACTGTTTCCGCCTATTCTTCACTCCTCATATTTGTATAGTATTTATTACAATGAATAAAGCAATATTGTTAGATTATTATTAACTAAAGTCAGATTTCTTTTATTTTTACCTAATATTCTGGATCGCATCCCGTATACCATAGTAAATTTCATTGTCACAATTCCTTGGACTCGTCTTGGCTCTGACATTTTCTCAGACTTGACTCACTTTTGATGACCTTGACAGTTTTGAGGATTAGTGGTCAGACATGTTATAGAAATGTGTCTCTTTTGGAATTTGATGTCTTTCTCATGAGGAGTTTGAGGATATGGGTTTTGGAGAGCACCACAAAGGTAAAGTGTCATTTTAATCACATAAGTAAGGGTATGTACATCAACATGCCTGATCACGGTTGATGTTGACTTTGATCGCCTGACTCAGCAGCTTGTCACTGCACAGTGGCGCCCCCTACCCCACCCCTTTCCACCTTCTCTCTTTGTAAGGAAGTCACTGTGTGTAGCTCACCCTAAGGGCTGGGGAGTCTGACTCCTGGAGAATGGGGTATCTACAGGATTTGTTTGGAATTCTTCTACATAAGAAATTAGAGTCTTCTCCCATATTTATTAGTTTATTCAATTATTTGTAACAATATGCATGTACTCTTGGATATTTATTTTGTACTTTGGATTATAACCCAATATTACCTCTTTTTTTTTCCTCAAATTGATTTTGCTTTGAACATTGGACACTCTTTCAATTGGCTCCTGTGCCCCCTAAATATGATCCCAGCAATGTGGAATTTTTTCAGTATTCCAGAAATCTTTTGCATTTTTTTTTGGTGCATTATAGTTGTACATAATGTTGGGATTTGTTGTTCTTACCTGAACACAATATAGTACTATAATTTGGCCAATGTCACTCCCCAACCCTTCCCCACCTCCCTTCCATCCTCCCTTTCTGGTTCCTTTCCTCTATTCTACTGATCTCCTTTGATTTTCCTGAGGCCCCTACACCAGCATTGCTTTTTGGCTTAGCAATCAATGCAGTATTGCTATTTCCAAGCAGTTTCTTATGTTCTAGCATTGTAAGATGTTCCTGGCTCATCTTGTTTGTTTCTCACACCCATCATAGAGTCAGGCATTGCTTAACCAGGAACCAAGACCTGGCTACCAGGTGTATTTGTTGCTAATCAGATGACATTGAATCTGGACCCTTTTAGCAGGAAGAACAAACAAATGCATGCCCATACACTAACCCATGTATGTGTACACATCTATCAACATTTCCATATGTAATCATCTCCTTTACGATGAATCTGAGCACTTACTGATGTCTCCAACTCTGGTCCATTGTCACATGGATAATTCTATTTTCTTTCCCTTTACAAGTCCACACTACAAGGTTTCAATATACATGTAGGGATTAACAAAATTGCTAGCCCATAATTCCGTGGGAACAACTTTATTCGTGAGAGTACAGTGCTTGTGAGGTTTTTTTTTTTTTTTTTTTTTTTTTGCCTTTGGTCTTACAGAGACAATTGATTTCCAAAGTTACTTCATTTACTATCTTTTCCCTTGTTGTCTTCTGTGATGGATATTTCATACCTGTATACCACATGTTGTTTCTTATTGTGGTCTGTTCTTTACTTGGGTCCCCTGACCTTCTAAATTAACTATTCAAATAACTTACATTAAGGTTTACTCTTTGTACTATGGGTTTTGAGAAATGGATAATATCACATTTCAACTCTTAGCATAACTGCATAATTGTAGCCATCTTCCTTCCCCCACCCTCACTTTATGAATACCTTTCTTATTTCCAAGAAATAGAAACTAGCCCCAGATAAAACCTACCCACCTGGAGACGAACGGGTCTCTCCCTGTTCTCTCATTGAGATAGGAGACAACTTAGTGCCCCTGAGATGGGGACGCACTGGTTTCCCTGTTCCCTCCCTGAGAAGATAAAGGGACATGCTTGTTTCCTGATTCCCCTTTCTGAGAGAGAGGAAGACTGTCTGTCTCTGTTCCCAAGAAACAAAGTTGGCTTCCACAAGATCAGAGGATGCTCACTGTGTCAATCAAGACTAAGCCCGCCCCTAGCCCATGCCCATGGTTCTAGCCTATAAAAGGTGACATTCAAGGGGGAGTTGCTGCTGCTGTCCCTCTCTTTGTGCAGAGTAGCCTCGTCAGGCTCCTGACAACAAACCCGCTCCTTCTCCCAGGTGTGTGTGATCAGTCCTGGGACACTTTTCTTTCCTCTACCAATGCAGTATCATACAGAATACCTTGCTCTATGATTCCCTGTGTACCCCTGTTCTTCCCCTCCTCCCCACAGTCTCCTGGATATAAATGAACTTCTTACTATTTGCATACTTCTGTATTTCCTAGAATGTTTACACACTGTCATCCTTCAGTATCTGAGGGGAATCTATTCTAGAATTCTCTTGGATACAAAATTCTGAGAATGCTCAAGTCCAATATAGAAAATGGCTTGTATTTGCCTATAATCTATACACATATCTTCCCAGGTATTTTAAATCACCTCTAGATTATTTATGATACTTAACATAATCTGCATGCTGTATGAAGAGTTATTATTGTATTGTTTAGGGTATAATGACAAGAAAACAGGGCTTAACATGTTCAGGACAGATGTAAATTTTCGGCAAATATTTTCTATCCTTGATTGGTTAAATCTGCAATGGCAGAAACTCTGTAAATACGAAGGGCTAATTAGGTGGAATCACATAGTATGTAGTCTTTTTAGAGTGGCTTCTTTCACCAAACAATATTCATTCAAGTTTATTCCATGTCTTTATGTGACTTGATAGCTTATTTCTTTTTATTGCTGTATAATATTCCCTTGTGTTAATGTGCCACAGTTTATTTATTCACAGTTTATTTATTTACCCACTGTTGTTGGTGACTGTAAATAATGCTGCTAAAAACATCCAAGTGCATATTTTTATGTGGACAAAAGATTTCAATTCAATTGGGTAAATACCTAAGAATTTTAATTGTTGGATCGAATAGTAATATTATGCCTTGCTCTGTGAGAAACTACCAAACCATCTTCAAAAGTAGATGCACCATTTTGTACCAGTAGCAAATGAGAGTTTATGTTACTCTACATCCTTGCCAGGATTTAGTTTTGGACTTTAATATTCTTATTCTAGCAGGTGCCATATTTCCTCATTGTTTTAATTTGCAATTCCCTAGAGATGAGAGATGCTAAGCATTCTTTCATGGGCTTATTTGCCCATCCATACAACTTCTTTGGTGAGATGTGAGATGTTTATTTAGACTTTCTTTTTCTTTTCTTTTCTTTTTTTTAACTTTGCCTGGTTGTTTCTTTTGTCATTGAGTTGTAGAAGGTTTTTCTTTTTTGTACAATTTGGATCAGGTATGTGTTTTGCAAACTTCTTTTCCAGTTGGTGTTTTTTTTTTTTTTATTGCTTTAACAGTTTTTTTTTTTTTTTTTGCAAAGCAGATTTTAACTGCAATAAAGTCCAAATTATTATTTTTTTATTGATTATGCATTTGGTGTGTATCTGAAAACTTATCATAAAACTTGAAGTCACCTAGAGTTTCTCTTACTAATTTCTTTTAATTGTTTTGTAGCTTTGAAATTTCATAAAGGTCTATGATCCATTTTGATGTAATTTTTGTGAAAGATGTAAACACTGTTCTCAATCTTTTCATTATTTATTTATTACATATACAGAAAACAAAATAGATCCAAATACTGCTTGAGGTGACCATCTTTTCTCTATTGAATTGGCTTTTCCTCCTTTATCAAAAATCAATTGACTAAAATCAGTTGCCTCTATGTGTTTGGGTCTATTGAGAGACTTTCTATTCTGTTCCATGGATTTTTATGTTTATTACCATTTCCATATCATACAGACTTGATTGTTGGAGGTTTTAGTGAGTCATGAAGTTGGTCATGTCAATCCTTCCGAGTTTGTTTTACGTTTTCCATGTTGGGCTGGCTATTCTGAGTCCTCTGCTTTTCCATGGGAACTGCAGGATCCAATTTGTCTATATTCATGAAAAGAATGTGCTGGGTTTTTGATGGAGACTATGTTGAATCTGCAGATCAAGTTATGAAGAATTAATAAATAACAATATTGAACTCTTAACATGTGATCTTTTTTTTCCCTACCAGCATTTCTAGAACAGAACTGACACACAAATCTACACATATTTCTACTTTACAGTTTGATTACCCTTTGGTGCATGTCGACACTTCTGAAGCCACCATCACAACCAATCAAATGAAGAAATTCATTACCCTCTAAAGCTTCCTTATGTCTCTTCATAAACTCTCTCTTCTTATTCTCCAGCCCCAGACAACTGCTGGTCTGATTTCTGTTAATATATTTTGGTTTGGGTTTCCTAAAATTTTATATAAATCAAGTCATACCACATGCACTCTTTTTAGTCTGATACACTTTTACTTGATATAAAGTATGTGCTTCATAAATGTAGCAAATATATATAGTTTATTTCTTCCTATTGTTGAGTAATATTTGTGGGAAGCCATTCTCACACGTGATTTGAGTTACCTCCCTGGCTGGGTGAGAGGCGCTTAGACACGCTGTGTCAGAGCCGTCCCCACCCTGTCTCAGGTGCGAGGGATTGTCCGTGTGGGTGTGCCTGACCACTGATCTGAAGACCAATCACTGACCCTGACCTTGGAATGCTGCCCCCCCTCGACCTTCATTGGATGGAATTTTCCCTTGAATTTTTTGTTCCCCAATAAAAGCTCACTCCCTGGCATGGTCCCTCTCTCTTGCTGGCCTCCCGTGTTAACCTCACCACTGCATTAGGTGGCTGGAGGCAGGAGGTAGGAGGAGCCATCTCTGAGCTGGGCAAATAAGGTAATGAGAGTTATGTCTCTTTAATTTTAAAACTCACTAGTTAATTTTTATGCTTTTGAACCTGTAGTATGAAGCTAGCCTGCTGGTCGCGTGGCTGAAATATTGACTTGTAAATGTAGTCCATATTTTTTATCTATTCAATTGCTGATGAGTATTAAATTGCTTTCAACTTTTGACTCTTGCAGATGAAGTTATTATGGACATTAGTGTATGGACACTAGTGGACCATTTTTGTATGTTAGATGTTTTTCGTTCGTCTTGAGTAAATATCTGGGAGTAGAGTAACTGGATCCTATACTTGGGACGGATTTATCTTTTCAAGAAACTGCTGCATTGCTTTCTGGAGTGGCTGCCTTCCCACCTGCAGTGCATGAGAGTTCCAGTTCCTCCACGTCATCTTCAACAGTTGGCATGTTCGGTCTATAATCTGAGTCACTCTAGTCAGTGCATAGTGGTGTCACAGTATGTTTTCAATTGGCATGACTGGTAATCCTTGAGTAATGGATGTTTCTATATTCCCATAAATATTCTTGACTTTTATTATGGCATTCAGTTAGTTAAGTTACTTGAAAACAGTTTGCACCTTTTGAGACCTACCTTTATTCACATATGGTATATTAGGCGAATCAGGAGAAACACAGGTTTAAGAATAATTAGGTCTAATTATTCCCAATTTCTGAGTCAAAACCTTTCAGATTACTTCATCCAATGAAGGGTGAGATTTTCCTGTCTGGACTATGAGAACACGCTCTATTTCCACCTTTGTATGAACATTCAACGTTCTTCTCTCTTACCTGTTGAATGGCCCTTTCCCCAACCTTGAGTCATTGTCTCATTTAAATGCACCAATCGTCTACTCTGCTCAAAAAGGCTTCTCTGTGTATATTCAGTTCTATCCTCTCTCTTACTCTATCCTGTACCTTCATGGGTCTCCAGACTCTCTGTTCTCTTTATTCCCATCAGGGAGACTTCTGGAATCCCCCTGTATACCATTTCTGTCTGTGCTGAAAATCTCTCAAGTAAGTAAACTGGTGTCATCTTGGGAGTTAAAGGGTCTCTCATCCCACAGCTCCATCAAGTTAGTCCTGGCTTGAGGGGAAACTAGATGTGCATCTTTAATAAAGAGAAAGAAAAGACAGAGAAAGGAGACCTTCCTTGCTTCTCAACTAGCCAATACAGGTAAAAGATGTTGAAGTAGCTGATCTGGGGCAATCCCCTGCCTCCCCCTCAGCAAGTGCTGCAACTTAGAAGAATCTCATCCTCTACAGGATCTGGTAACTCTAGTAAGTCAGAGTTACGCTATCCCCTGCACAGTCTTTGGCTCATGGACGGGTCTGTCCTCTAAGATGCTCAAGCACAGCGAAGCTCAGTGCTTTACTAGATGTTCCTGGAAAGCAAAAATGTTTTATTCCGTGGTGAGTCATCTCCCTCCAGCTCCTGCTGACAGACACTTGCAGCCATGAACAAAATGAGGCTAAAGTCTTGGTTGACAGGCAGAAAAGGCCAAATCTGAGAGAATCACAGAGAAATGAAGGCAACTCTCTGGTAAAACATGCCTGCAGTTGAGTTGTATGGAGCTTTTTCTGTAGGTGAACCAATAATGTGTATTTTTTTAGGAGCTTGATTTGGGTTTTCATGGAGGCACACTTAAGCCTCCTAATGCTTCCAGAGGCCATAACTAGGGTATTAATGATGGGGGCACGGTTACCCACCCCATGCTCAGTAACATTCATTTGTCCCAACCCAATTCTAAGGAGCACTGTAGAATTTTAAAAATGAACTGCTCCAACTGTTCACTGACATAAAGAGGAAATGGGATGACACTGACCAGGAAGCCTGGCCACAGAGGTTGAGAAAGTCCAATGCCTCTTCCTCCTGCCTTCTCTGCTTGCAGCCATGACATCTGTTCTTACTGCCCCATAAGATAGAAGGGCTTTCTAAGTTATTGCTCCAAACCTGACACTCACAGCACTCCCTTCAAATCTTGCCTGTCTTCCTGCAGAGGTGGAGATCTCTGGATTGTGGTCTTTTTGAGGGGCAAACACCCTCTTTATGTATGTCTCCTTCTAGTAAGTTCTTGGCTCTTTGGTTATTTCCTTGGAACTGTTTCTTCTCCATCTCCCTCTCCTGCCTTGGAGTAGAAGATTTTATGGAGCATGTCTCTGTCTCCCTCTAAGTCACCACAATTGTTTCCTGACAATGGGAGACAATTTTAAGTCAGTGGTAGCTTCTAAAATGATTTCAGTTTCCTTCTCATCAGGGAGATTCTGATGGTTTGAAAGACAGTGAAATCATGAAGCGGTGTCCCTGAGTACCAGGCTTGGCAGGTATGAAGTCAGTACAGGTAAAGGTGGGCTCTAGGGTCACACAGCTCTGTCCATCTCAGGATCTTTCCTTCTTCTTCCTTCCTCTTTCCTAAACAGCTTAACTCATCTCTTTTGGATTCTCCACTTTTTTTTTTTTTTTGAAGGGGGAATCTTTTCTTTAAAAAAAAAAAAAAAAAGATGATAAATGTTTTAGACTCCACTAATCTAGGGGCAGAATCAAAGCTACCATGGAGGTACTAGTCTAACTATTTCAAACTGTGAAAATCGTTCTCACTTCTTGGGCTATAAACCAACAGGCAGCTGGCCAGGTTTGGCTTCCATCGTTTGCTGACTCTTGCCCTGGAGAATTGGATAAGAGCTTGATTCTCAAGGACTTGGGGGAGTTCCCAGCAAAACAAGGGCAGAAAGAACAATTTAGAAAAATCTCTATCCAAGACTGAAAATTTTATATCAAATATACTTTTATAAGGCTACCTGTCAAAATCTATTTAAAAAACAAAAACAAAAACACTTTTCCCCTGTAGCTGAAGAAGTAATTATTAACTTCCCAATGAGGAGGACCAGATAGGTAAAATAAGAAGGTGGAGACTGGCTAAATGGTTCTGGGATTTTCTCCCAGTGAAGAAAACTCTCCATCCTGCCTTCTAGTGTGATCCTTTCACTCCAGTCAATGGAGTTGTGAGCAGCTCTCTCTGCTCCTCTCTGAAAACATCCACGTCTTTACTGTGGTTTCTCTGGGGCTGGGCTGCGCTCTCCCTACCCCGAGCCCACAACCTACTCTCCCAGCTACCATTAGTGCCATGTTAGGCTCACTGCATCCTTGACAGATGGCTGCCGTGTGGGGCCCGCAGATCTGAAGAGTAAGCAAGCCAGTTCCAGGGAATGTGCTCTAACCTACTTCCAACATGGCTTCCAAGGATTTCCACCTCCACCTTGAATTATTTCCTCCCCTGAATTGTGGTCTGGGGCAATGTGACTTGTCTCCACGATGATAAGATGTCACTTTCAAGATGTGGTGGGTTATAAAGGACTGGACATCTATTTTGTAAGCATTTCCTGTCTTACTCTCTCACCACTTCCATTTAATGATGTCAGCTGCTAGGTGGTGACCTGCCCTATAGAAAGACCCATGTGGCTCTCCCTATCATAGCTCACCTGGAACTTACGCCTGCCCTTGGATCCCTAAATGAGATTGGAAATAGATCCTTGCTCAATCCCACCTTGAGACAACAGTAGTCACAACCAACAACTTTATTGAAGTGTTGTGAACAATCTTGAGCAGAAGAATTGACCCTAACTTTGTCTGAACTCCTGACTGGGAGAAATGGGGAGATGATAATGGCTGTTTTAAGTCACTAACTTTTGTGGTCACTTACTACATTGCAATAAATAGCTAGTATTTCTATCAATGAATATTTTCATTCATTTATTGTAGTGGACAATCAAGAACCAAAAAAAAAAAAAAAAAAGTTTAAGGTTTGCTAAATATCCATTTTCTTTTTAAAGGTATGGAATTTTAAAAGCTGAGTTGATGTGCAAATAAAAAAAATACTGTTGGTAGGCAGATATGAGCCCCATATTTCAAAAATTATGACCCTAAAGTTTGGGAACTGCTCCTTTAGGCAATGTCCTTGAACTTGCACTTGTAACAATTTGTCTCCATGTAAGACCCTCACATGCCACGTACTTCTCCATTTCGCTTCACCACTTCATTACTCTGCCGTTGTGTGTAGTTGTTTTGGGGTGTATGTTGCTGGCAAGGCAGAATGTACCTATTCAGCATTTCTTTAAGATTTAGGACTATTTTAGGTCCCAAGAAAGGATTAAAATGAAAGATATTTGCTGTTTGGTTTCATCAGTTGAATATGTTGAGCGCAGCACATCGGGATTCTCTTGCATGAAATGATATTTGCCGTAAGAATACAGAGATCAAAAAATGAAGATGGGCATGAATAAATGTTCAGGATTCTGGGATGATCTGGGCCATAAACAGGAGTTAAAAGGGACAGAAAGATCTGGAGAGACTTAAAGGGAAAGTTGTTTCTGCCCTTCAGCAAGGGTCAGTTGAACACTCAAGGCACAGGACTTTCCATACCATGTACCTACACGTAGCAGTAAAAGGACTTTTCATTCTGGCTTTCCTGGAGCTCAGAAGTTTCAAGGGAGATGGGATTTTCTCCCTTCAAAGCGGCCTCTTCTACGGACCTCTGAGTCTGTGGAAATCCACAGTTCGTCTGCAAGAGACATTATGACAGGATGCATGATAGATGCACACCCACACTTGGCACCCTAATCCTTAGAACCTATGGCAAAAGCAGTTTCAAATGGGATTTATTAAAGAGTCCTCCAAGGGATAGATTATGCTGTGTTACCAGGTAGGCTCAAAGTAATGACAAAAATCCTCATAAGGAGAAGACAGGGTCAAAGTCATGTGAGAAAGTAATGTGACATTTGAAAGTGAAGGAAGGAGTCTGGGAATGCAGGTGGACACTAGAGGCTGAAGAAGGCAAGGGAAATCCTCCTCCAGTGCCTCCTGTCTTTAGACCATTGTGGCTGGTATTGCTCTTCTGATCCCCTGAACTGTAATAGTATACGTGTGTATTGCTTTAAGCCACTGAGTTAGTGATTATTTGTTATAGCAAATAGGAAACTCATACAGGTGCACATTAAGAAAAAAAGGACAGGGTGCCATGAGCTCTTTCTATTTTAATTTTTAAACTTGTTTCAATTAGTTATACATGACAGTAGACTGTATTCATGCACTTTGATCCATCATACATAGATGGGATATAATTTCTCATTTTTCTGAGTGTACATGTTATAGAATCACATGGGTCACGTAGTCACATATATACATAAAGCAATAATATCTGTTTTGTTCTACTATCATTCCTATCCCCACATCCCTTTCATTTACTTCCCTCTATCTAATCTAAGGTAACACTATTTTTCTCTAGTGCTCCCCATCTTATTGTAAATTAGCATCCTCATATTAGATGCACAGCTTAGCCTTTGTTTTGGGGGATTGGCTTATTTCACTTAGCATGATATTCTCCAACTGCATCCATTTACTGGTAAATGCCATAACTTTGTTCTTCTTTAAAGCTGAGTAATATTCCATTGAATATATATGCCACATTTTCTTTTTCCACTCATCTATTGAAGGACACCTAGGTTGGTTCCATAGTTTAGCTATTGTGAATTGAGCTGCTATAAACATTGATGCGGCTGTGTCACTGTAGTCTGCTGACAGGGTGCCAGGTGCTCTTATAATAAGAATTCCCAAGCCTAGAGGGGTCAGACTGAGAGACATAATGGCTAAGTGCTTCTTTTCAAAATGGGAAAAACCTTGCACCCTGGAACATTCAAAAGAATCCCTTATGTGTGAACAAACTAGCAGTATTTTTATTTTTTTTTCTTCTCATCATTTTTAAATTTCTATTTTGGGGCATGTCATGAAAGTTGAGGGGTGTAGATCAGTGGTAGAAGGCACTCTTAGCATGTTCAAAGCCCTGGGTTTAATCCCTAGCACCAAAATAATAAATAAATAAAAATAAAATAGGGTAGATAATACAGTTGTACACGTGCACATCTTTAAATAAATAAGTACGTAAATAAATACAGATGGACACCTTTTCTTTGTGATGGGGTGTACAATATAGTTTGATAATCACTGCTACCTTTCGTTAGACTTGGGTTGTCCCAGAGTCACTCCATTTGTGGACTTTGGGGACATTTTCTAACTTCCCCTATCCTCTACACCTCCGTCTGCAAAATGGGATTTTGATAATAATAACCATAATTTAAATCACAAAGTAAGATGAGTTAAAACCAATACTGCCCACTAGGCTAGCATTTGGGGGGGGGAAGGAGGTCATGCTAGAGCAGCAGGGTCAGCCCCTGGGAGTGGGCACCTCCTGACATTCTGTACCCTAGGAGTCTTCCATGTCTTGTCCTACTGCAGGTGGAGACCTTGGCACTTACTGCTCAGAGATTCTTAAGCCTTTGGTGGCTGCCAGCATTGATATTTCCTCTCCTGACCCAGAACCAGGCTGTGAATTCTCAACCGTGATACTTTCCCAGGAAGCCACAGGCCATGAATTTCCCACATCCCTGGTCACCGATGCCTGAGGTTTAGAGAACAGTTGGGCTCAACCCCTTGCCAACCCTCTTGCAGGAGGCCAGCGCTCTCCACATCAGGCACACTCTTAAACATCTGTCTGTGGCGTGATTTATTCTATTTTAAAATGAGGTTTTCAAACAACTCACTATCTTAATTTTAGCAGTTCAGCTCCTTTGTATGCTAACAATACCAAACATGCAAATGAGCTACCACTTTGCTTTCTAGCAAAAATGTTTCTGTGCAAACACTTGATTTTATAACGCACTTTGCAGCTTTCTCCTATAATTAGTTGTTAAATCTATATTTGACTTTGTCTAAGTGGTTGTGTTCCAAGCCTGTTTTTTCATGCTTCTTACTTTGGCTGGTCCATTTTACCCCTAACCGTGCATCTGCGTAAGCCGGGGTATGTTTTCCTAGTTAGATTTTAAATTGAACATGAAAACCAGAAAACATGCCTGGAGTCAGGGTTTGGTTGTGCCCAGAGACTGCAGGTTGGGTCTGGATACACTCCACATGGCTCTCATTCTCCCAGGGGTAGCAGATTAATCCAGGATTGGCCTGTGTATTCCTCCCACGAGGTTAAGACAAGTCACATGACCAAGTTCACCATCAGCAGATGGAAAAAATGTATTCTTCCTATGGCAGTGAGGGCAGGGTTACAGTGGATATTTTTGCACAATAATCTAATCGACCATATTCCCAAATGAAGCCTAGAGGTAAATCTTAGAGCTAGAAGAAGGACCATCTATTTATGCAGTAGAGGTTTGAGTGCTTACTTCACCCTGGCCACCAAAGGTATGTGAATGATGAGCTTAAACAAATAAAGACATAAACCCACTCTTTTCTATGCTTGTGGTTTGGACTAAAGAGCTCACTGAGGTCAACACCCAACCCTTCAATCTCTTAGATATGTGGGGCCTAAGCCTGTTCCAATTCAAAGCCCTCATCAAACAAAATCATGGAAAGGCATGAACTTCAGCAAAAGAGTGTTTATTTAGAATAAGAAATCATGCTAAAATACTAATTTTGACAAAAATGTTTTAAACCCACAAGATCCAGAAAAATAAAATAACATTTTAATGAATTAACTGCTATTATTATACCTCTATAATATTTCTTTCCTACAATTTGCCTGTGACGCACTTTGCATTTTTCTATGATGACGACTTTGTAATATTTTCTATAGAGAGAAAAGAAAGGTAATTCAGTCTTCTCTCTAATATGGTTGATCCAAAGCAATAAAAATATCATACTTGGGATGCATAAAACATGCAACTTCGCAGACAGATGTACTTACTGAAGAATACAAGTTTGTACCCTTCAAACATAATATTTCTGATAAATTATATTTCATGGGAGTCTCATCAAAATTATAGTAGGTTTATAATTATATAGTCAATAAAACGCTGCTTTCCTGCATGTATTCTGACAGGAAAGAACTTCTATTTTGACTAGGAATCAATTGAATAGAAATTTCTGCTCATAATTGTGCACATCTGATGAATACAGAATTTTTTGTAGCTTAGCTTCTGCACTGTATCTTTCAAACATTTTTTTTTTCTCCTTCTCCACTTACATTTCCCTTTTACTCCTTCTCCACTTACATATTCCTATGGCAATATCATCTCTGGACTGCTCATCTCCTAATGCAGGTGAGTGAGCTCAGTGGATTGGAGGAGAGTTGCATTGGAGCAACTAGTGGTAACTTAGCTGCCCGTGGGTGCTATAAAACACATAAACATATCTCACTGAATACAAGATAAATATATCTCCAACTTAGTGTCTATTAGATAGGTTCTTAAAAATGTCCATGGGTACCCAGCATATGGATGGTATAATACAGGCAAATTAGAGCAGAAACAGCTAACAGTCTTAACCTATGGAAGTTCAACTATCAATTTTGCACTTTACAGAAACATCACCATATGAAGGGGACTATTATGCAAATGAGGGACTCCCATAGACTTTACAAAGTTCTTCCTAGGGAAAGTGAAAATGCCCATCTGCATATGAAAAAAGTGCTCAAACTCAGAGTTATGAACACAAAAATGCAGATTGAACCCACAATGGGATATCATCATGGTCTTAACATTTTAAAACAATTGATATTGTAAAATTAAAAGGGTCAATCATAAAAGTGAAAGGATTGGCAGCAGAGTTGCTGGTAAATAAGTATCATTCTACATTATTGGAGAAGTATTTTGTTCTTTTAATGTTTTCCTCCCAGTGCTCTATGAGTCTTATCTGCCTTTTTGACTCTGATTCCCAATGTTTACAACAGTCCTGTCACATACCGGGTACTCAAAATTATTTGCTGGGTGTATTTTTTTTGTATTTTTTATATAGGATTTTTAAAAATATTTTAATTTTTAGTTATAGTTACAATATCTTTATTTTATATTTATGTGGTGCTGAGGATCGAACCCAGTGCCTTACGCATGCTAGGTGAGTGCTCTACGTCTGAGCCATAACCTATTTGTTCTTTTTAGTTTTATAGGATAGTAGAATGTATTTTGGCATATTATACACACATGGAGTATAACTTCCCATTTTTGTGGTTGTACATGATGTGGAGTTACACTGGTCAGGTATTCATATATGAACATAGAAAAGTTATATCTGATTCATTCTACTGTCTTTCCCATTCCCATCCCCCTTTGGACAGTTTCCCCCCCCCCATCCAATCTGGTGAACCTCCACTCTTGCTTCACCCCCACCTATTGTGAGTCAGCATCCACATATCAGAGAGAATATTCAAACTTTGGTTTGGGGGATTGTCTTACTTCACTTGGCATAATAGTCACCAGTTCTATCCATTTACCAGCAAGTGCCATAATTTCATTCTTCTTTATGGCTATTCCATTGTGTATATGTACCACATTTTCTTTACCCATATGTATATGTCCAGGAGTGGGATAACTAGGTCAAATGGCGGTTCCTTTCCAAGTTTTCTGAGGAAGTTCCATGTGGCTTTCCAGAGTGTTGGCAATCCCACCAGCAATGTATGAGAGTACCTTTTCCCCCATGTCCTCACCAACATTAATTGTTACTTGTATTCTTGATAATTGCCATTCTGACTGGAAAGAGATTAAATCTCAGTGTAGTTTTAATTTTCGTTTCCCTAATTGCTAGTGATATTGAACATTTTTTCCATATATTTATTGACCGATCATATTTCTTCTTCTGTGAAGTGCCTTTTCAGTTCCTTTGCCCATTTATTGATTGGGTTATTTGTTTTATGGTGTTAAGTTTTCTGAGTTGTTTGTGTATCCTGGAGATTAATGTTCTATCTGAGGTGCAGGTGGCAAAGATTTTCTCCCATTCTGTTGGCTCTGGATTCATGTTCTTGGTTGTTTCCTTTGCTATGAAGAGCTTTTTAGTTTGATACCATCTCGTTTGTTGATTCTTGATTTTACTTCTTGCACTTTAGTAGTCTTCTTGGGGAAGTCAGTTCCTAAAGCCAACCTGATGGAGATTTGGGTCTACTTTTTCCTCTAGTAGTCACAGGGTCTCTGGTCTAATGCCTAGATCCTTGATCCACTTAGAGTTGAGTTTGTGCAGGGTGAGAGACAGGGGCCTAATTTCATTTTATTACATATGGATTTCCAGTTGTTCCAGCATCATTTGTTGAAGAGGCTATCTTTTCTTCAATGTATATTTATGACGCCTTTGTCTAATATGAGATAACAGTGTTTATGTGGCTTGTTTCCATGTGTTCTATTCTGTTCCATTAGTCTTCATGTCTGTTTTGGTGCCAATAATATGCTGTTTTTTTGTCATTATAGCTCTGTAGTACAGTTTAAGGTCTGTATTGTGATGCCTTCTGTTTCACTTTTCTCACCAAGATTGCTTTGGATTTCTGGGCTTCTTATTTTTCCAAGTGACTATCAAGACTGTGTTTTCTACTTCTATGAAGAATGTCATTGGAACCTTAATAGGAGTTACATTAAATCTATATAGTGCTTTTGGTAGTATGGCCATTTTGACAATATCAATTGGGAAGTCTTTATTGGGCTGCTTGAGTCTATAATTTGCATACCCTCTGACCTATGTACATTTTTATAAGCCTTCAACAGAAATATCCTTGTTTGTGCAAAGATGTATTATGATAATTTTTAATTGCAGAATCACAATAACAAAAATTGTGACAACATAAATTTCTATCAACGGGAAACAGGTTAAGTCGATTATGGTTTTTCCAATGGTAGAATAATCTGTGACTGTTTTTTTTTTTTTTTAAATGGAGGTATGTTCTGATAGAGAAATATTAATAAGTGAGAAAATCAAGTCAAAGCATAAGCTGTGAGATGTGGCTTTATTTCTCGTGATTGAAGAGACTTTGAATAAATCAAAGTGGCTCTGGGGAAATTTGGAGAGAATTCCTCCCATTTCCCAGATGCTGGATTATTAAAAGTGATAACAGATGTAAATGATTCTATAAACTTTAAAGCGTTGTGAAATTCCACCACTTTAATACATTAAGTGGAGAGAAAATGTTGAGGGCCTCAATGCATGGCTTTCTATAGATTTGTCTTTCATTCTGGAAATGTCCTACTGTCTATTAAATGTTTCTTAAAGAAAGATGACTCATTGACTCTGTGCTGGAGCTGACTGTCACATAGCACAGACAGGTTAAAGCACATCTAACAAGTGCCTGGTGCACAGTAATCATTCAGGGGATACTTTTGGAGTTGTCATGGGAGAAGAGGTGTCTCCTAAGAAGGGTTCAAGGAATTTCCAGAGAGAAGGGGGGACTCAATCCAGAACCAGCATGGTTCTTGGCATACCTGAAGAAAAAGAATTTCAGCAGAAACCAGTCAAAGGCACGGACAGAGATTTATTTAGGAAAGTAGATACACATTCATAGAGAATGGAGGAATGGAGAGATGCCTTGGGGGTCAAGCAAGGACCATGAATTCAAGGGAGAATACTGGCCATCTCAAGAGGGAGAGACAGCAACCCATTGGTGTCGGGTGTCAATATTTATAGAGGGACAGTTGCAAGGGGTGTAGCCAGGGTGGGGCTACATAATTCTGCACCAGTTTTCCCTGAGTTTCCACATTGCTTTTATGCTACAAGGGTCAAGTGCCAAGGCCACAATGCTCCTGGACACTTTTTGCTAGTTAGTGGTTCACAGGTGTTTCCTTTGAGCCTCAATATACCTCTGTCCCCAAATTCCTATCTCAGAATGAGTGATTAAGTGTCTCAATGGGAGAAGGATGCCAAACCAGGATGTGCTGATAGAAAAGACTGTGCTAGAAGGTTCTAGAAGGCTGTGCTAATGCCAGAATCATGCTGCTGACCCAAGGATGCTAGGTAAGACTCCTTGATGGTGGAATAGTGCTGTGGCATGAGCATGATGTTTTCAGGATGAAATATGAATTGGAAAGAACCAGATACCAATTATATACTATGTTTATAACTCTGTGGAAATGAAGTATTTTCAAGAGAGGCAAATGCAAAATTGAAAACAGTTGGTCTTGTTTATTGTGGTGATATTGTGGGCAAATTTTTATTTTTCAATTCTAGGACTGTTAAAATGTTGTTTCAAGACAGTACATATTTTGCTTCCTTAAATTTCTTTTAAAAATAAATATCTTTCCATTGCAAGAAGAATGGGCACGCATAGAAAATTAGGAAACTGGAGAAAAACTGAATGGAAACAGGAGTCCATGTGGCAGTTCTTGACACAACCTTATTTTTCCTTTGAGTCTTGCCCTATTTCTATTTTTAATATTTGGAAGGAGATAGTTTACATATTTGAGTCTTATATCTCTTATTTGGGAGGCAGCTTCTTCTTCTTTCTTAATCATTCAAAGGTTAAATGTCATGCTGAAGACTTTGTATTCGGAGTTGCTGAAGTCTGGTTTTGTTAATTCACCAGTTCTCCCACATCCTGGGTCAAGTACTTACTCTCTGAACTTTAGTCTCCTCATTTGTAAAATAAGGATATTCTTAGCACATACTTTGTAAGTGAATCATTTTACGTAAATCGTGTGGATCGATTCCAGACATGTAGCAGGTGTTTCAGAGAGATCATTTTGGAATAAAGCATGAATAAATCAAATCAAGCAATATGACTTGGTAATTCAGGAATTCAGGAGAGTCTTTCCAGAAGGAATGCCATTTGATCTGGGCTTTGAAGGATGAGTTAGAGTTTACCAGGCAGAGAGGGAGGCAGGAGGTTGAGAAGAATGGACGCGAGAAGGAATCATTACTGGTCAAAAAATTAGAATATACCCAAATTCACATGGGGAATTGGAAAAAGAAGGGACTCAAAAGAAGGTCAATGCAAAACCAGGCCAGGGAGCAAGAGGTCTGGCATGAAACACAGAGATAACAGGGAGATCAGCAAAGGTAAGTTATTGTAGAACCCTTGGGCCCATGATGAAGAGGTTGGCCTTTGTCTTAGAGAACAGAGGGAGACCCTGGCAAGCATTGGTCATGGATTGAGCTGGTGGGTCCTTCAAATGTGAGTTCCCTCTATGCATAAGTAAACACCAAAACTGGTTTTGTTACTGGTTGCTTCTGATGCATCAAAAAGTGCACCTTGCTCAGCCTACCTTGCAATCTGGTGCTTAGATTCTGCAGGTGTTCAAAAGCTGGAGGAATGAGGAATGAGACTTATTTCTGCTGAGCTGAAGAAAGTACAGTAAGTCTATCCTGGACCGAGAGGGCTGACCTTCAGGCATGTAGCAAACACCCCTGGTTTATATTCCAGACCACCAGCCACTGTAATTATCCATTCCGCGGGCCTCAGTAAGGCACAATATAGATGCTTGCAGCCAGGGTCTCTGTTATAAAGGCTCTGGTCTTGGTTGGTTATTAACTATACTGTACGAAGCCTCATAAACACCTTTTTACACATACAGTGCAACCTTTCAATACAACAATCAAATGCTTTTCAACAAATTACAGTCTCCCAGAAAAGGGATCCCTTGATTGCTTCCCAGAAAGAGGTGGAAGGAAACTTTAGACAGGACTTGTTCGAAGCCTGATGTTTAGAAGCGTGTTTGCTTTGGGCTGGAAATGCTAGCCTGGAGTTCAGACGTGGAGTGGCTCTGGGGAAATCAGTGCTAATTAATCCAAACCTGGCCAGAGGTGAAATCAAACCACAGAAATAATTTAACCCACCCGATCTGCTATTTGGATGAGCATTACTGTTTCAGAGGGAACAGAGCTTTTGAAGGTAACCTGGGAACTCAGAAGTGAAACCAGAACAAGAATTTTAGGATCAGCTTCTCACACCTCCTTGGGTATCACTGACAGTTATTTTCAGGTGCTTTCTTGGGTCCACTCTGTTGGCTTGGAGGCTGCCATCTTGTAAATGTAACATTGAGTCTTTATCCCCAATACTTTCTCCTCCCCATAATGTTTTCTCTTAAATGCTCAATCAAGCACATTATTTCTGCTCTTATAGAAATAGGTCTTTAGATTTCATAGACCAGTAAAATTTGCAGACCTAATGTTGTGAATTTTTTATTTTACCAAGCAAGGACATTGGAGACGAACAAGCAAGAAAGACAACCACCAGTCCGTGTGCAATTTGTGATCAGCAATTTTCTACAAGGAGCACACATTATTATCAAGAGAAGGAAATATAAAGGAGGGAGAGGAGGAGAGAGGGAGGGAAAACCTAGAAATTCTATTGACCATTACCTGTGCCAGGTGGGAATGTCATTTGACTGCAAAGGAACACTAAGGAACTTTCTGGGGGAGATGGGAATATTCTCTATTTTGTTTGATAGGGTGAATTCATGAATGTAGCAGTGAGTCAAAAATCACTGCTATTTCTGGGTGTGGTGGCACACACCTGTTATCCCAGCAGCTTGGGAGGCTAAGGCAGGAGGATCATGAGTTCAAAGCCAATTTCAGCAACTCAATGAGATCCTGTCTCTAAATAAATACAAAAAAGAGTTGGGGATGTGGCTCAGTGGTTAAGCACCCCTAAATTCATTCCCTAGTACCAAAAACATTGCTACTTATTAGTGTTCCTTATGTTTTTAAAATGCAAATATCCTGGTTAGGCATGTCCTTCTTGGACCCAGATCTGTCTCTGAGTTTGGAGTTGAACTGAAGGACACGAGGAGGAAGGACACATAGGTGACTCCCTAATGGAGCTTCATCCTGCACCCTTGCTGCCCACAGCCGGCCCGAGAATGCTACACCAGATGTGTTTCTACTCGGGGTCTCTGACAATAATCAGCCAAGGACAGAGCCAAGTCTCCATCTTTGACTTCATCATAGGGCCTTTAGAAAGGACGCTGGCCACTCTGGGCCTCTGCCCACCAGAAAGTCGTTGCTCTCCAGGGTAAATGTGGGAACCACGCCCAAGGGAGGTGAGTAAAGCCATCACGACTGGTTTCCTTGGTTTGAGCCTCCATTGCTTTGCTCATAGAACATGAAGCTCACAGGGGAAAAACAGGGTGCTGACTTAGGCATCAGAGAGGCTTAGATATGAATTCTGGCTCAGGTACCAGCTCTGATGTGACATGGGAGAGTAGCTGCACACTGATAAGGCTCCATGTCCTCTGCTGTCAGGAGGCATCACAACATTGACCTTGAAAAGACATTGTGAGGAGGGAATAAAATGCCCAGTAGATTTGGCGAATGGTAGGATCTGAAAACATGCATAGACATGATTCTAACTCTCCTAGGCATTCCCTCATGTTTCCTGGCATCTAGAGGAGTGGACATGCTTGCCCAAGGGAAAGCATTTGCAGACTTGGTTTCCTTAACTCTGAAGCAGGGAGGATAGAAAGATGTGACCCGTGTGGAATGCTCTTCCCTTGCCTGGCACATAGTAAGTGCTCACTAAACAAGAGCCAGAACTGCTTCTACCAAAAAGCTCAGCCTCCCTTTTGGCCAAATGTGGCCAACCATGAGGTAGTCACTAACTGTACCGCCTTTGTATAAGTCATCGAAAATTTTCCTGAACATTTTTAAAATGTTAAATAGAAATGACAAGAGCTGTTGTGCCCAAACAGGTTTAAAACCAGAATTTTGTTTTCAGTTTTCTGTTGTTAGGAAGACAGGAGTGTCCTGCTGCTGATGATTGTCAGCTGCTCCCTCAATACCAGAAATAGTACTGAGCACATAACAGGTGCTCAATAAATATCTGTTGAATGAATGAACGAGTTCACTAATAAAAGAAAGAATGAAAAAAATGTGGCTGAGACCCTCCAAGTCCTTTACGCAGCCAAATAGCGTTATCTGTAAACACCAAACTAAGGCAAGGAAGCAATATAAACATTTCAGAGTGATTCCCAAGTGAAAGGCTGCAGTTAAGAGATCTAAGCTCAGTGTTGCTTTTTTTTAGAGTTGAACCTGGTTTGGGTTTGGTGTGGGTTTTAGGCAGACTGAGAGAAATGCACACTCTGTCTCTGGAATCCCCAAGTACTTTTCACACGAGAACGTTGCAGGATCAATGTCCCCAAGTGACCAAAAAATGGTTCCAGCCTGGTGTTATCCTCCCCCCTACCTTAAACCCAAATGTAAAATTAAACTCAGGAAATTTTACAAAAATACGGCTGGTGACGGTGCATAAAACCAAACTGAAGCCAACAATCAACAAAAATTTAAAAAAAAAAATCAAAACTAGTGCGCATTTTCAACTTTCCAGAACTCTTTGTTATTTACACTTGGGTTTTTAGGAAAAAAAAAAAAAAAAAAAAACAAACTCCGCAAGACAGCAGGAGTATTCTAATTGGAGCCTGAGAGGAGGTACAGCATGGCCAGTTGCTAGTAAAACTGAAAGCATTTATTTATTATTTAATTTGTTTGCCCAGGAGACTTTGCTCCTGATGGAACATCTGGTTTTCATTGTAGCCCAACTTTTACCTAATTGTACAGCTGGGGAGATTAAGGCACAAGGGGTCACAGGCCGAGCCCAGCCAGGACCCAGCCCCCTGTGAGAGCTTGCTCCTTGCTGCAGGGTAGAGACCACACTCCTCGCCTCTGGTCCTCTGGTGGAGACCTATAAATAAGAAAGGAATTACTCTTTCAAGTCCCTGCGCTCCCTCCTTCTGATTCTCATTAATGGTGGGCCGAGGGCTTGAGGGTTGAGGAGGGGGCCTGGGGAGATGGAAGATGCCAGAGGAAGGGGTGGCCACCACAAGCTCCCAGACCACAGGCTAGGGTGTGGGGCTGCGGCAGACACTGGAGCTGCTCTTCCAGGATCCTCTGTCAGATCTCAGCTCCTCCGCCCCAGTGTGGCTGGCACAGAGCAGGTAGGGTCCCTTTCTTAGCTCCAAGAGTGTCAAGGAAGAATAAGACATCAAGTGGAACATCAGGAGGTGGGCATGGACAAAGAAGAAATTCTTATATGGAGTAGATGCCACCCACCAAGGGCTCAGGGTAACGTTCCTTGTTGAATTCACATCCCATCTTTAGTACCCCCAGGGTGACCCTGTGTAAGTTGCTGAACCTCTCTGAACCTCTGTTCCCTGATCTCATGTTGGGGGGGATTAAATGAGATAATTATTTCTAGCAAGTACCTAATATAAATAGTGGATGCTCAGTGAGTACTTAAAAAAAAAAAAAAATAGTAATACCTACTCTTAAAAAACCACTCAGGAAACTGTCTTCTTTGGTCATTTCAAGAAATGAGCTACCCTTCGGGTTAACTTGGAGAAAGTGGTGCAGCAAGCAAAGATTGAACATGTAATCAAGCACTGGTTGGAGCTTAAAACTGTGCTAACCGCTGGGGAAAGGGGTAGGTGGTGACACAGAACCTTGATATAACAATCAAGGAACTTAAAATCTGTCTAATGTGACCACAGTTGCTCACAAGGAAGCGTCTGGTAATAATTCAGGGCTGAGTATCTGCTGCAGCCCACAGAGAAGGTTATTCTTAAGTCAGACTCAGAATTCTCAGGGCTAGAGTTAGGGAGCACATCAGAGATGTAGGACTAGATCTGGGTTTCGAGGGATGAGTAGGAGGAGATACAGAGGAGAGTGGCTGCAGCCGAGCATTTCAGAAAGTAGTGCTACCCAGTGACACGGTGCTGGGTTTAGGAGAACATGGGCTGGAGATGGTGTGGGAGAGCCCCAACCTGCCTGGAGGAACCTCACAGAAGGTACTATCCTCTGGGGAGCCTTGGGAAAAAGGTGGAGTGAGCCTCCTAGGATTATGGGCAACTAAGGGGTACTGTGTTAGAAGGACCCTGGTTCAAGGGTCTTAGAGGAGGCCCATGTGGACAGAACACGTGGATAGGAAGTTGATAGCCTAAAAATGAAGCCGTCTCTGTGATCTTCTGGTCATCCTTCCTCACCAAGGCTCAGCCCACACATGTCAGCCCAGGACCCTTCAAGAGCCAGGGGATTTCTCTCCTTGGTAGGCCCAGAGTCCTGTTCTGTTTCTCCGCATTTCTTACACACCCCTCCAATCTTAGCTGGTCCAAATTCAGTGTATCTGTTCTGGCATCGTAGTCTCCTGGCCAGATGTAACTTGGCTTTGATGCAGCCTAAGCCTGTTCTGAGGACCCAGCTCATTGATTAGTGATAGAAGTTTAAAATTTTCTCTGAAGCTGGGCATGATGGTGCATGCCTGTCATAGCAGTGCCTCGGGAGGCTGAGACAGGAAGATCTCAAGTTCAATGCCAGCCTCAGCAAAAATGCGAGTTGCTAAGCAACTCAGTGAGACCCTGATTCTAAATAAAATACAAAATAGGGCTGGGGATGTGGCTCAGTGGTCGAGTGCCCCTGAGTTCAATCCCTAGTACCAAAAAAAAAAAAAAAAAAAAATTACTCTGAAGGTTTAATAATTTGAGTATAAGAAATAAAATGACAATGAATAGATTTGATGGGAAAACAAGCAAAGCACACATTTTTATTAATATGCAAAAAAAATGGGAGCCATACTCAAAGTAGGAAACTCAATGGGGGGGGGCAGATAATTGAAACTTAAATAGCACTGTGAGCTACAGAGGGAAACAGGGACTTGAGGCTGCTGGGGGAAGGGGGGGTTGGTGGGGATGCTGCCATAGATGGGTAAGGGGAAGAATATTCAGTAAACAAAAGCCATCTTTCCTCAGATGAAGTCTCCCAGGTCATAATCATCAGAAGACCACCTCTGGTCATTTCTGTCTAGGCCACGTGTCAGATTCCCAGTCTCTTCTCCCTCTCAGACCATAATAAGTTTCAAACATTAAGAATGTGAAGTGAGAAAAGTCAGACTGGGAACTACAGACCCCACTCAGCTGGTATGTGCATCCGTAATTTAGATTACAGAGATGGACCCCCTAACGTGAGCTTAGCCTGGTAAGGAACTCTTATAAGGGGGCTGGGATTGTGGCTCAGCGGTAGAGCGCTTGCCTGGCACGGGCGGGACCCGGGTTCGATCCTCAGCACCACATAAAAAAATAAAGGCATTGTGTTGTGTCCATCTACACCTAAAAAATAAATATTGAAAAAAAGAACTCTTGTAAGTAGGTGTTCAGAGAAAGTGGCGGTGTGGAGAAGAGTGGAGGAAGGCCAGGCGGGATGACAGATTCCTTTCTCAGCAGCTTCTTGGAGCAGTATCATATAGATAGCTGATGGTGTATTTCCCAAAGCGTACTCTACAGAGAGCCAAATAAGGGGATTGTTACGGTTTAGATAATAGGACAAACTTGATCCCAGAGGATATCAGCCTTGTGATCAATGGTGTCCCCCAAAAGTTCAGGTGTGAGACAATATAAGAAAGTTTAGGGGTGAAATGATTGAGTTATGAGAGCCTTCACCTAAGCAGTTGCGTTAATCTCCTGACAGGAATTAACAGTAACTCCAGGCAGGCAGGTGTGGCTGGAAGAGGTCGGTCCCTGGGGCCATTTGGGGTATATATTTGTTCTCTATCTCTCTGCTTTCTAGTGCATATCCTGAGCTGCTTTCTCCCACCACAATCTTCCACCATGATGTTCTGCCACACCTTGGGCCCAGAGCCATGGAGGCTGCTGTCCATGGACTGAAACTGTGAGCCCCCAGATAAACTTTTCCTCCTCCACAATTGTTCTTGTCAGGTCTTTTGGTCACCGAAGCGCAAAGCTGACTAAAACAGGGATATCACCTGAATACACTTGCCATCCTCACACAGTGTGCTACGTGCTGCGTGACTGCGAGACCCTCCAAAGAAGTCATGTGCTAGGTACGCTGCAATATTAAAAGGAAATAAGAATAGCTCAGTTTAAAGAGGATATGACACCCATCCTCTGCCCTGAGCAACTGGATGCTTCTGAGTTATGCCTGTGACCTTATGATAGCAAAGACATGCTGTCCTCCTCTTAGCCAACAGCGTCAGTTTTCAATTAATTTCACCCTTGTAACAAATGTCTCAAGAGACACCCAGATACCTCAAATAAAAAGACCTTTAACTCAGCTTAACTTAGGAAAGAGAAAGCCATTGGATGCATTTTTTTAAATCAATCATGATTTTGAGTATTTATTTGATAACACAAATGCTAAAGGTGGTACTTTAAGGCTAGAGATTATAGGGGAAATATTCTGAGTAGCTTTTTTTTCTGGATTTTATTTCTCATTTATGACTTAACCCTGCCTCTGGCCTATGCACGTACCTCATTCTTATTGGGACCAGTCAAAAGAGTGGTCAGCAACATCCATAGATGAACTTGATCCAAGAGTAAATCAGCCTTGTGACCAATAGTATCACACAGACTGGTTCTCCTTTTTTACTAAATTATGATACAAAAGAGTAGGTCTTAGTCTCTCGTTTCCATGACTTGAACAAATTTGCATGGTTTCCCTGCAATTAGAAACTTGATCTAATTTTCCATAATCTAACTGGTTTCTCCTTGTATGTCTAAGAGAAAGATCAGCATCTCAAGGTGTCCAGGGTTAAGACTGGCCTTTCTCTTTCAACCCCATCCAAGACAATGACCAAGGGTAAAGGTGAACTTCAGCCTTAAATATTTGATCATGTTCATCTCTGGGAGGGGAAAGGTTAATCTGTTCTGGAACTTTCTTCCAGAAGGTCAGTGAGGATTATTAAACACATCCATTATGGTGGACAAACCAGGTGCGTTTCATGATCCTGGATGGGAAGGCCTGAGTCCAAGCCAGTGAGACTTGGGAAGACCTTCCCTGGGAATTCTTGCTGAGATCATCTGGCCTTGCTCGGGCTATTCCCATATCAACTTGAAGGTTGTCTAGAGAATTAAGATAAATGTATAGAGAACATATTTCTACTACCCTTTATAAAACGTAGCACATTGGAGTCACTTTGGAAGCAAAAATACCTTCGCCAACCCACCACACTTTCAGGAGTGAACATGGCAGACGGCTCCTAAAAGTAGTGTATCAGTGTGCAGGACGGAGCTTCTTCCCAACCAGGATGAGGAAAAGCTGCAACCCCTTCTGGCCCACTTGGGTCTTACCTAAACAAGACACTTGTAATCTCCTGTTATTTTAGCCTTGCAGTTCAGCTCCTAAATCTGACTTTCCTCATTTTACTCTCCTTCCCCTGATTCTGAATATGACCAGCACCTGGCAGCAGCAGCACTATCTTTTCTTTTGATTATCTTGGACACACCAGCTTTGCATGTCTAAACTTGGCTGCAAGTTCCACGTGGTTACCACTTAATCTCCCTGACCACCGGCAGTCCCTGACTCAATGGAGGATACACAGTGTGCTCTAGCCAGGTATTGATTCCTTTGGTGGGGTGCAGGGAGGGGGGTCCTATCATCCAAGCATCTGGAGAAGGAAATAGTTGCTAGTTCAATAGCATCATTATTTACTGGTCTCAAGCAATAGAACTTGAGTTAGGAGGAACAAACCAAAGGGCCATCTTGCTCTTTCCCAACCATCTCTACTGCAACCTGAATTACATTAATATATACACCTTTTACCTCTCCGTCCGACAACACTGTTTAAAAATGATTCCAGAAACACAGGATCACACACACACACACACACACACACACACACCCCTCAGTCATAATCCTTTTTTTGTTTTGCTTTTCCTGAGCAAGAACCACCAAAGGACCTAGTTCTCTGATTCTCATTGTGCTCAACGTTTAAAATGTATGAGAAAAGATAATGTTATAGATAGTGGAGTCTGATTGTAGGAGGGAGGAGAACTCTGTACTTTCCCTTGGACAATTTGGTCTGTCTAGGAAAAAGTGTCATGCGTTGTAGAGAGAGAAAATGCTAAATCTGCCCTTCAGATAATACATCTCTGCTTAGGGAAGTAGAGATTGGGGGGCAAACACATTGAATCACTCCTTCTTTCATTATTTTTGACATTGATTTGTCATTAGGAAAATTTATTAGGCTCTAGATTAAATTGATTTGAAGAATCATTAATTCATGGGATGAAGCGAGAGTCATTTGGCCTCCCCACGCTGAAATGAAGCAGTATTGATAAAACAAAGGGGGAAAAGAGCAGAGCGCTTTCAAATCCATCTTTTCCTACCTGGAGGAATACGCTGGCCATAAATTGGGGAGGAGGATATTCTAACAGTCAACCGCCTTCAACTTGTAGCCAGAAAAAAAAAAAGATTTTTTTTCAGTATTTACGGGGTAAAAAATGAGAGTTCATAATCTGCGTGAATCAAATGTATGAAATATGATATGTCAAGAGCTTTGTAATGTTTTGAACAACTAATAATAAAAAAAATTTAAAAAAAGAAAATTTATATAAAAAATAAAATAAATAAATCAGGTTAAAGATGGTTATTAATTTCAGAGATTATTAAGAAAAAAGTATCCATTTATCTGCTTGCTCACATACAGACAAAAGCCCAGATTTCCTCCTGCCCCTGAGAAAAAGAGGCAGCATCCCACTTTCCCGCACCCGAGTCCTGCTTCTTCCCGACTAATTTCCCTTTCATCACCCTCATACCTCTCAGTCACACCAGGGGACCCACCTCACGTATGGCAGCTTATCCTAGACTATTGCTGTTTCTGGTTACTTCTCCAACCCCTGAAAATTACTGTGGGATATAAATTGCCATGAAACATATAAAACACACCTTTTCCTGTCTATTCTCTTTGTCATCTACTGCTATGTTTTTCAAAGGAAAACCAAAAAATAATACCCATCTGCATCATTGTATTAAGCGGGACTGTTGTTTACAAATGCCTAAAAAGACTTGGGTGGGGGGGAGGAAAATTATTGGTCTAGAAAAGTCCAGAGATGTGCATGGCTCAGGCAGAACAGGACACAGGTGTTGGCACAATGTCATCGGATTGGATTCCTCTCTCCAGCTCTCCCACTCCTTTATTCCTCTCCTCTAACCTCTTATCTCCCTTCCTCTCCCCCTTATTCTCTGTTTCTCTCTCTCTCTCTTTCTCTCTCTCCCACTTCCTGCCTCCCTCATTTCTGGACTCAAGCAGGCTTTCTATTTTTGTTTTTATTGTTTTGTTTTGTTTTTGATTTTCAATTTATTTATTTATTCTGATTAGGTCTATATGGCAGCAGAAGGCATTTTGATTCATTGTACACAAATGGAGCATAGCTCTGCATTTCTCTGGTTGTACACGATGTAGCTTTGCACCATATGTGCAGTCATACATGTAGCTAGGGTAATGATGTCCGCCTCATTCTACCATCTTTTCTGCCCCCATTCCTCCTCCCCTTCTTGCCCTCCCCTTTGCTCAAAATTCCTCCATTCTTCCCATCACCCCCCACCCCGATATGGATCAGCATCCACTTATCAGAGAGAACATTCAGCCTTTGCTTTTTTGGGATTGGCTTACTTCACTTAGCATGATATTCTCCAACTCCATTTATTTACCTGCAAATGCCATGATTTTATTCTCTTTTAATGTCAAGCAGACTCTTTTAAGTAGAGGCTCCCAGTAAACTCTGGGGTGGTTTTGGTAACTAATAATCCCTGTGGGTTATCTTTTCCAAAGCTCCAACACAAGTCCATGATTGAGTTCCTTTGTTCAGAAGGGAACTTTAAATCCTCATGGACTCACTCATCCATTTAATTTTCTTCTTGTCCACCTCTAACCCATCTCCATCCCTGTGCTAAGTTTTAGGAACTAGATGCAGCAGCCCTTTCCTTCGAACAACCTTTCTCTGTGATGCTCTGAGAGCAAAGCCCGAAAGTGCAGCTGTTGCAAGGACCCTTGAGGCATAATAAATGTGGTTAATGATGCTGTGGTCATTTTTCTTCTTCTTCTTCTTCTTCTTCTTCTTCTTCTTCTTCTTCTTCTTCTTCTTCTTCTTCTTCTCCTCCTCCTCCTCCTCCTCCTCCTCCTTCTCTAGAAATCTCTCAAAATCTTTCCAACCAAATAAAGAAAGGCCTGGAAGTCATGGCTTGGCTCTAAGAAAGGGTGAAGAGTTTGGGGAGGTGGGGGGCAGCTGGGGTTGTGGCTCAGTGTTAGAGTGCTTGCCTAGCATGTGTGAGGCACTGGGCTCGATCCTCAGTACCTTTTATTTATAAAATTAATTAATTAATTAAGGTTCACAAATTTAAAAAAAAATCTTTAAAAAAATAAAAAGAGTTTGAAACCTTAAACTCCAGATGACCTCTGTCACTCCTGACATTTAGAATCTTCTGAATGCGCAGAAGCAGAGAGTGCCTCTTGAATGCTGCCTGTGGCATGCAGCCTAAAGCCGGAAATGGTCCAGAGAAAAGTCAGGAATGCAATGGCACTCACCTGTGACCAAATAAAAAGCTGACACATAGACACACACTTTGGAATTTCAGCACACTGCACTCACCCCAGGCTTCACTTAGACTCGGTGAGCTCTTGAGTGTGTGTCTGTGTGTGTTCATTCATCTGAAAGTCTGGGTGTCCAGAAGACTCAGCCATGGCCCCAGCCCAAGGCAGGCAGAGGGGAGTGTGCTTCCCCCTTGACGCTTAGCTGGATCCTTCTGGCACCTTCATTCTGGATCTGCCTAGAAGCTTTTAGCACCTTGGGTGGCTTTTCTTGCTTCATTTGGAGGATGTGTGCTCCTTGTAGATGAAAGGGGAGACCTAACTCAGAGGGCCTCACTGAAACTTTCCACAGTGTATCTTGGAGACCTCAGTCTCTGGAAAAAGTCGTGGAACCAAAGACAACCTTATGAATGGAGAGAACTCCACAACCCCCACACCACCTTGGGTCCAATATTTGCAAATGTTAAAAATCCTTGATTATTAAGCTTTGGCTATGTGCTAAGCTCTGTATTCCTTGAATTCTCTGTTTTGTCTTGTTTCGATCACCTACCAGGCCAGAAGAAATATTATTGCTCTCCCTTGACAAATGAACAAGCCAGGTGTCACAGAGGTTCAACAACTTGTCCAAAGTCTCATGTCTCATTAGCATCAAAGTCAAGATTCTGACTCCTATCACTGTTCTCTTTCTAAAAATATGAACACTTTCAGCACAGGGAAGCTGAGCGAATTGCTTGTTGAATGAATAAAGGAGCAAATACATGAGACATTTAGCTCATGCTTATATGGGTTCATTATCTCCTATCTCGACCCTGGATCTGAGGCACCAGTAAGGTCGAGGCACTCTAGATTACTCTAGCAGATTCATCCCACCCCCATCCTGTCTCTTAGGAACCATTGACAAGCTGAGTCTCAGGCTGGGATCCTTAGCTGAGCCTTATGGATGGAGGCTGGGTTCATTAATGCCATTGTGGTTCAAAGACGGTCAATACTCCAGCCGCTGCCTCCGATCAGACTGCATTAAAAAAAAAAAAAAAAAGGAATTCAACTTCTTGTGTTTTGCCGATGCACGGTATGTTGTGTGGGTAATTTCTGGTCTGGCCAGTAAAAACCTCCGGGAGCCTTCCTTTAGGTCTTTAATTATGAACTGTAGGGGACACCACAAAATAAATACTTAAAATGTCTAGACAACCAGTCATCAGAGTAGGATAATTAACTTCAAACATTCTAAATTGTTGAAGGAGTCGTTATTCACCTTCTGTAGTTCCTTTCTATATCCTTCCCCAGCCAGTATGTTTGCAGCAATGAGGCCGGGGGACCCGTTGAAACCTTCTCCTGATACAAAGCAGTCTCTTTCTCCAGCTCTTAAATGACAAGTCACAAAATGACCAGAAAACATACAATAAAGGGACATAAATGGAGACCATTAGTTTTTCCAAGGAAGGAAAATATCTCTCCACTTTTTAGTTACATCAAAACACAAAACAGCCCCAAAGCAGATTTGGAGAAGAAGTACGATTTTATTTATTGAATTCATGTTCATGTATTTCTGTCTTAATTTTTTGGTTAATAAAAACAAGAATCAAGCCATCCTGATTTGTCCCCTGACATCTAAATATGATTAGGCTGCTCTTGATCTTGTGTCTCTGCTCCTACCCATTCTCACTACCCACAAACTTCCTTCAAGGAAGCAGTTTTAGAACAGAATGTATATTATTTTATTTTATTTTTTTCAATCTAAAAGTCAAGCACATTGTAAAAGAGATTTGGGTTTCACAATGGAAACTTGATAAAACCGGTGTCTCCCCTGGCCTTGCTCTGGAGTGAGCCAGTGTGGATCCTGGAGACCTTATAGTTAATGTCAAAAACCTGAATCCTTGCTTGGAGCAAAGAGTGGATCTTACAACTTCAAGCACTGTGAGTGTGGAGCTGAGCTTGGCTGAGAGGCAGAAGAAAGCTCTTCCCCATGTCAAAGGCTTCCTTGCCCACACCTCTTCACCTCCACCTCCAGTAGATCATCTACGACACCAAATAATTGATATGAATTCCTCTTGTTTGCGTCTCATGTCATTTTCTTTTAAGTCAAAGAAATGCCATGTCCACTGTTATTTAATGAAAATTTTGCAGTATTATATTTATAATGACCCTATTTAATTGCAATGACTCTAAATAAACATGATAACTGATTGCATTGCATGTACATTTGTAAAGCCATAATTGTCTTGTGCAAGCCACTGAACAGACTTGGAAAACTTCAATAACAAAATCACATTTATAACATCTGTGATTTATTATGATCCGTGGCAGAACTGGACCCTGCTTGGTTCTCTACTGCACAAGAGTACATGCTGCTTTGAAGATGGCATGAGTGTCAATAAGAAAGCCAGGAAGGATGGTGCCAACAAGGTCTGTCCTTCCCCAAAGAAAGGGCAACATCTTAGTAAAAACAAAAGGCTCCTCTCGCATTTGCATGCCAGGCTAGATGGGTTGGTGGAAACTCACTCCTCTGGCTCTGTGCAGCAATCCTGCCCTGGGAGGGGCCAGAGGAGCACATGAGGCTGGAAGGTACTTCAGGGTGGGCAGCATTGTTTGGGAAGGTCACTTGCAGTTGCCATCTCCAATAAGAGGTGTCACCTCTAGGGGCACTTGGCACCAGCCCGCAGCAAGACTGCCCTTAACATGGAGAGGTGATTGTGCCTATGCCCCACATCTTCCATGACCTTTGACCTCAAGAGTCTCCATGGAACTAGTGACTCTGAGCAGGGCTAACAAAGGAGGAGAGAAGTCAGGGAGATGCTAGATTCCAAGATCTATGATGTGAGCTAGGACCAAAGTGATAAATTACAATAGAAGAGGGAGAACAAAGGGTACCAAATGTGTATGGCAGACTTTTCCCCCATTTAATCCTCATTTCCTGTTGAGGCTCAGGGACAGGAAACAACCTTGGACCTTCAGACTCTAAACCTCACAATTTTTCTGACTGCAGCACACACATCAAGGGCCTGTTGTACTTTGGATTTAATATAGGGCTGGGTTCCCCAGGTCCTGCTTAAGGATCTATGGAAAGCATCCCTTGCTGAGAAGGGCAAGGGTCACTAAACCATGTTGGGATAGCACTCCAGCAAATATTTGCTGATGATCAGCAGAGATCAGGCCTTGATGTTCATGGAGCATCGCTCAGAATCTCGTGGAGAAGTATGCAGACGTGAAATTATTTGCAAGACAGCACTGAGCTTTCTTATGGGGCAGCAGCCTGTTCAGTTGCTCTTGCTCTCCTGCCTGCTTGGCTCTGGTTGGGATAAAGGAGAGAGAAAGAAACTCCAGAACCCTAGATTCACTTGTGGATGGTCCCTTTCTCCAACTGTTGATAATGGTGGCTACTGTTGCTGGATTCACTGGTTCTCAACATCCACTAGGATCTGCACAAGGGATTTTATGCTCCAAATTTCATTGACTTCTCAAGGAAGCGAGAACTAGTATAGTTCTCTTTGCTGAGAAACAGCTTCCAGGAAGTTGAGCTATGTGTACCAGGTTTCATGGGCCATGTCAAGAGTCAGTACTTGAACTCAGGACCAGCTGATTTGGCAGGTCTTGCTCCAAAGATGCACAGTCTCCCAAGAGAAAATGGCTGAAATTTTGAAAGCTCACCCTTTCCTGCAGCCTGAAAGATGCATAGACTGTGCCTAGGGGCCCGGTTTGTTTGCCTGAAACTAGTCTCATGAATGTTTATTGATATAAGCTCATTTCTTTTCACTGCATTGATTCTTGGCCGAATAGGGAGGCACAGTTTTCACCATAAGAACAGGCAAAAGGGTAGAGAATACTTTGGAAGTCAGCCCTCCATTGTCTATCTTGCCTCCTCCTTATGGCTCAGGTGGAAAGGACCAGATCTTTTTCTTCCTGCCTCCACTCACATGATATTTAAGGTTCTGGCTTAATGCCCATCTATTATTCGACGTCATGCCCCAACCCCCAATCACGCAAAGATGGTGCCAATATAAACCAGAGCAGAGATGAGATTTCTTGGTCACTTAAGTCTCCGAATGCTAGACAGCCAAACCACATCCCTGCTGGGCAGTGACGAGGGGAATGAGAAAAACCTGACTTGTGATCCATTTTAAAGGAAGAGTGTGATTCACATGAGAAAGAATTCTAATGGCTGATAAACCTATAAAGAAATAGTTCATCCCATTAGTAATCCAACGAATGTAAATTTTTAAAAGAAAAAAATGTCTTTTTTTTCTGATGCAATTAACAAAGATTTGAATGAAATGTCTATTGCACAGCAATAAAAAAGAATGAGCGATTGCTCCACAATGCAACGGAGGTGAATGTCAAATGTACTACGCTAAGGGAAGAAGCCAGGTTCAAAAAGCTCTACACTGTATGGTTTGCATTTATGCTACGTTTGTTAAAATTGAAGGGATAGGGACAGAAAATAGGGGTTGATGGTGAGAGGGGAGTTGAACACAGAGGAGGAAGGGAGAATATTCTGGGTGATGGGACTATCCTCTAGCTCCAATATGGTAGCGGTTTCCAGACTACATATATATGTGAAAACCTGGAAAAACACAGAATTTTTCAGTTGCTAACCATACAGAACTAGCATGATCTCAATTTTGTAAGAAATAAAACATTCTAGAAAGTAAAGTGCAAGATTTTAATAGTTCTTCTATGTGTTAGAGGGTATGGGTGCTCTTTATTTTCTTTTCTGATCTCTCTAAACTATATGAAATTGTTTATAGTAATCACATATTGTCAAAGATGATCTTGCCTGGGGAGATTTATTTGTTTTCTGAATTTCTATGAGAGCATGAATAAAGTAAATTTATTGTTCTCGTGCTCATTAAAAAGGGAGAAAGGAAGATTACGTCCAGTGTTGATGAGTGGGTAATAAGATATGCATCCTTACACTCCACAGGGAAAAGTTTATACTGATGATAGGAGATTTATCTCAAAGGAATTCTACTACGTATGTCTTTTAGCTGTTTATAATAGGAAAAGTGAAAGAGTCCTTCGCATGTGGATATTCACTGGATTATTTATAATAAAGAAAATGTTGAGGAAGTCTAAATACCTGATTATAAAAGACTGGCTAAATAAATGATGTTATACTCTTTCCACAGTGCACTTCACATCTAATAATCATGAGTATAATGTAGATGATCGATACGTATGTTAGTGATAAAGAAACATATTTATTATATAACTGTGCATATGCAAATTCTTGTTACACATTTTCAAATGTTGAGTTTATTATGTCCCAGAAATAACATTCATTCAGTCCATTATTAGATTTTCAGTATTTTAATGACTAAGTTTTGAAATATATATATATAGTAAATCCTTTGAAGTTTTTTTTCAATATGGGACTGTTAAAACTGCCTGTCTGGAAATATTTAATTTTTTTCTCACTCTCTATATATAATTTAGATATTTCATAATTTTCTTCAGCAATTTGAAGCTATGGTGCTTGTCTAAGAGGAATTTGGGGTTTACTGTTCCTCTTAGCAGTTCATGGAGACTATTCTCTGGCAACTAAGGGCTTTCTTTAGATTTAGAAAAATCTCAACCATCATCACTATAGGTACCCACTATATTTTTCCTTCTGGAACCCTTTTCCTGAGTCTTCTGGAACATCTCAATGCATCATATAGTTTAACTGCTGTTTCTTATTTTTCACTTCTCTGTTTGAATGAATTCCTCAATTCTATGCCATCAGGTTTTTTTGATAATTATTTCAAGTCAAAGATTATCCTGCCTGTGGATATTTTCTTTGTTTTCTGGATTTCTAATTGTTTCTTTCACACGTCTTCCTTTCCTATTCTATCTCTGCCTGGTTTTACTTGATAATCACATCTCATTTATTATATAGACAGTGTGCTTTTCTTGATCTTGTTTATAGTTCAAAGTATACTTATTTTAAAGCATTTCTTAGATATTTCTATATTCTTTTCTTATTTCACCTTCAATCAATTTCTTTACTAAATAATTGATTTTGTTGGCTTCTAATTCTGCATTCATGTTTAGGATTCCTGTCCACATGTTCATTTTGAGTATTAATCCCTTATTTTAACATTTGAGTTTCCTTTGGCCTATGAGTTGCCATTAGGTGTTTGTATTTATCTCTGTCTGGGTCCCCACAACCCTTAGACCCATGTCTTACACTGGTAACTGAGGACACACTGTCCAAGTTATCTGTGATGAGTGAGTCTATTCTCACTCCCATTAAAAACTGATGTTTTTGTAAAATTTAATAAAAATTAATTACTAGGAAAAAGGACCATCTGTTTGTATGCCCTGGCCATACAAACTAGTTTAGCAAATTTATTGTCATTAGTAGATGGGCATTTCTAAATTGTCCTCAACTCTATCCAACATGTATTTAGTGTCTGTTAAATCCCTACGCCCATTATATAGTGAGTGTTATTTTATTTATTTATATAGTTTTTTTATCAGTGTATTTCCATATCCATAGCTGCATGTAACATGTAACCATATCTACCTCCCCTATTACCCTCCCCTTGCCCTCTGCTACCCTTACCCCCAGAGCCCCTCCCTCCTCTATAAGAGTTATTCAAGAAGGTAAAGACAGGTATTTCCCCTTGGGGAATCTAATTAGGGATGCAAGACTTATGCTAACAATATGAAATAGAATAATCTGTCCAAATGAAAAAGACCTACTGTAGATTATGTAAAGGGTCAGAGAAAAGAACAAGCAGAGTTGTTGTGAATAGTCTCAATGGGTGTTTGTTTGCATTGATCTCTTGGTTACCAGATTTTTTTTCTCTACTGGTCATAGTTAAACTTCACCATGCCCATATTCAAATAAATGTTGAACTAAAGTAGAACAGACTGTTAGAGATTTTCTTTATATAGCTAGATAAACTACAGACTTATTTCCAACTAGTCTCAGAAATCTCTAGTTAACATGTCTTTGAATGCCAGTGAAGCAGTTATCAAATTTGAAGAAATATTCCTTAGGGTGGTGTGTTCATTAAATGTGTAACTTTGTCAGAGTGCCACCGCATTCAAGATTTTTTTTACAGCCAAGTGGTGAGAAAAGTACCTTTGGAATAGTTACTCACTGACAACATATAAAGTGAAAATTGTGCGTGTTCTCAAATCTTTACACATTTCTCTGACTGATCATTGGTTCCTTACAGTGCTGGAGATTTGTGTGAAGCATGCCTGCAGGCTACATATGTTAAAAGTTAACAGGAAAATGTGTACCAGAAATCACATGTAAGATGCTCTTAGATACTCCGTGCTCTTGCTTACTAAAGGAGGTGAAGTACAGTTAAAAACGGAGCAGTATTTTTACAGTGTTTGCAAAAATAACTGCAGAGCTGATCTGTCTACAGTTGGTGGTGAAAATCAATACTTGTATTTTTATTTTATCCATGCATATTGAAGTTTCATCTGAGTCTATTAAATTTTGAGAAAACTGTTTTATTCTTTCAAAGCTAGAATAGAAAAAAAAAATGAGTACATGAGAAGGATAAATGTTTTGGTTCTCTTTTTTTGTCATTGTGACCCAAAAGCATAAGAACAACTTAGAGGAGAAGTTTATTTTGGCTCACAGTTTTGAGGTCTCAGCTTCTAAACGGGGAATGCATAGATCTGGGCCCAGGGTGAGGTAAAGCATCGTGGCAGAAGAACAAGCAGAAACAGAGACATAGAGACAGAGAGCTCTCTGCTCACCAGGGACAAAATATGTATCCCAAAGGCACATCCCCAACGATCCACCTCCTCCAGCCACACACTACATGCCTGCAGTTACCACCCAGGTAATCCCTATCTGCGGATTATGTTAAGGCTCTCATATACCAATCATTTCACCTCTAAACTTTCTTGTATTCTCTCTCTACAATGAGTTTTGGGGGGCCACCTCATATCTAAAGCATAACAAATGTCTACCCAATAGGTAGGCAGAAATATATTTTAAGTCAAATATTTTTATAACAAAGATATTTCCAAATCCATGTCAATAGATGCTTGATTCGGAGAAAGTGGCATGACACCAAAACATACAATATAGGCAAGGACACATACTGAATGGATGCCAAACCATTGGCTGCTCTCCAATCAATTCTCTTTATTCAGCAGACCTAACTTGCATTTCCAGCACCATCAACACAGATACCAAGACTGGAAGCAACTGGTCAGGAGAACTAAATAAGGAAAAGACAGCTCAAAAATCCACACAGGCTCTGAAACAGAGAAAAAAAATTAAAGAAGAACTGTTAAACTGACCAGAGTGGCCATTGGTATAGTTGTGTCAAAAGGTGAGGAATTCATATATAACTTTTAAAATGAGAAGTGAGCTTGCTCTATGTTCCAGAAACTCATTTCTCATTAGGTATTGTAGAAAAAGGCAAGGGCACAAAAGCAAGCCCAAGATAGTGCTGTAAAATAACTTATAAAAGACAAAAAGTAGGCAACAGTCGTGTCTGTTAACACAAGAATGGTTCAGTAAGCTCTGCTGCATACAGGGCAGGTAAATGTCATGAAGGAGACTTTCCTGTGTCAGCATGGTCTTTTGGAAGGCATGAGTAGGGTGCAGGGAATTAAAAAAAAAACAAACTTCAGAATAATATATACAGCCAAACACTCTGTGCTGTAGTTTGAATGTCCCCCGAAGGCCCAAGAGTCAAAGACTTGTGTCCAGGGTGATACTATTAGGAAGTAATGGAACCTTTAAGTGATGGGGTCAAATGGAGGCCTTTAAGTCATTGAGAGTGTGCCCAATAAGAGATTTGGGGATCCCAGCCCTCTGCCCACTCTTTTTTGTTTGGCAATGAGATGAGTAGTTGGGTTCTACCGTGTATTTGTACTATGATGTGCTGTCTCACCACAGATCCAAAGCAGTGGGCCAATCCATCATGGACAGGAAACCTCAAAAGTGAGATCCAAAGTAAACCTTTTTCTCTTTTTAAGTTGATTATCTCAGATTTTTTGTTACAGTGGTACAAAACGGTCTACCACAGTATGTATGTTAAATGCATTGATCATAAAATAATACTACTTATTGTCTAGGAATACATAATTTCTCTATTTGCAAATCATAGAAGACTGGTTAACAGCGTCTACCTCTGTGAAATAAGAGACTAGGATTGAAAAGAAACATTTTTTCAAAGGGCACTATTCATTGAAATAAGGTTTCCATTTGCATATCTAGAAGCTTTAGTTTTATATACATTTTGCACATGATTCATACCATTAAATTAAGTAAATAAACACCCGTGCCACTCTATGTGGTTCAAATTAAAACCTGTCACATATACAAAAAGAATTTGCTCAAAGTCCTCTGTGGTGCCACTTCCTTGAGCTGATGTCATGATTCTGGGCACTGAGGATTCTTCAAAAGAGGAACAGTTGGTGATACAGGGAAAGCCTCTTCCCTCTCTCCTTTGTGCTCTATGGAGGCAAAAATTAAACTACTCTGCAGACATGCAGGGGCCCCATGAATCTCTGCCTGTTCGGTGCGTCTTGGCGTGAAGACAACACTGTGTGTGTTGTGTCACATGCACCCCCTCACTGCCTTCAAGACATCTAAGTCAGCCATGGGTTCTAGAAACATCCTTTGATGTATTGAGATGGAACAGAAGATAATGCAAGACCAAGGCAGCAAAGCGTGCAGGGAATGTTCGATGGACCAACGATCCGTGGGCTGGACTTGGAATTTCCCAGTCCCCTTGTGAAAGATCAGTGGATTGTGAATATACTGGCTAGAGATCCAGTTAAAATAGGGATGGTCCGGAGTTATTGGGAAAGGGAGGCTCTTTATATTATAATTGCTGAACTACCAGTGGCCATAAGGCTATTGCAAGGGAAGAGAGATCTGAAATTAAACCAAATACAATAGAAAAATGAGACATGGTAAAGAGGGAAACCTTTTCCATATTACTGACTGGGTCTTCTAGATCCAACTACGTGCTCAGATAGAAATACCCTTGGACTTTTTAGTTATGTGCACCAATAGTATCCTTGTTATTTTTTTGCTCCCAACTGTCTACCTATGTGTATATATATATATATATATATATATATATATATATATATATATGTGTGTGTGTGTGTGTGTGTGTGTGTGTGTGTGTGTGTGTGTGTTTACATTAACCAGATATATATGAGCACTGAACCAAGGGATTGGCCTATGTAGTTGTAGGCACTGGGAAGTCCAATATCTAGAGCAGGTCAGTCAAGTGGAAACTCTTAGATAGGAGCTGATACTACAATCCACAAAAACACTCTTTTCTTTCACAGGGACTCCTCTCTTCTGCTAAGATCTTTCAACTGATTGGATGAAATCCACCCAGATTGTCAAGAATTTTTTTTTTTAAATAAAATCAACTGACTTCAAATCTATAGAACACCTCCACAGCAGTGCCTGGATCAGTTATTTAATTTAAAAAGACTGAAATACCATAAGCCTATCCAAGATGGTATCCTTCCATCCTTCTTTCCCCACTGGGAGAAAAGGTCCTTGAGGACAGAGGTCTCATCTGTAATGTTCTTTGTTTCATCCCTAGGATTGTGTTGAGTAAGCCAATGAGCAACAAGGTTTTCCTCAGGGTGTCTCAGATAAGCCAAAGTGACACCTCAGGGTGGCCACAAGGTGGCATCCACTGGAGAGATCCTGAGAAGCTGCTTACTTATCCCTAATTCACAGGATGCAGAAACTTGGTACCAGAAGTCTACAAAGGGCTATCCTGGGCAGCTGCCATTTGGGCCCTTTCTTCACTCAGTGACATGGAGCCAGAATGCACATTTGCCCTCTTGGCTTGGACTCTTCAACCTCGCTCAAGAAGTTACCCCAAGATAAATTCTGAATTGTTCAGAAAGTCCGCATGGTGGAGTCCTGCGAGCAGGCAGTGAGGCAGCAGGGCATGGGCCCAGGTTCACAGAGGGACTTAAGCACCCAGATCTGCTCCTTGGATGGAGCCAGGCCTGCTGCTCTTTCTCACCGAGGCATTAAGTAATAATAGGCCCCTCAGCTGCATGTTCTTGTGCCCTTCACAGGGGCAAAGGGGCACCACCTAGCTGCTTTAGAAACCCTCTCCCCAGGGTGAGGGGAGTCAAGAGAGGAAGACACCCAGCTGAGGGAGGTAATATGGCCTTCTTCATTATATGTAATAATTTGCACCATCATTATGGTGGCTTATTTATGTGAGTGTATATTTATTGTACATCTTCCCAGTAGAATGTGAAGACCTTAAGAACAGGAGTCTCATGGAACTTTCCACCACAGCTAGAACAATGATCAGTCATAGTAAGTGCTCAAAGATCCTAGGAAAAAAAAGAAGGAAGGGAAAGAATGAGAGAAGGAAGTGTGGGGGGACCCTCAGAGGCTTAGGGGTCTCTGAAATTTGGACATGAGAGAACAGAGAGGCTAAGGAGCAGGATGATTTTGATCCCCACATCTGAGGCACTTCTTTTTATTCTGTTACTGTGACAAAGTGTCGTCATGGGGCCACACAGTGGCCAGAATCATCAAAAACTGAGCCCGAGTCTAACAGTAGATTTTAAAGTGAATCCAAATATTGTTGTCATCTTTTTGGTTTTCATCCCGGAGGTCAGGCATAAATTGGCCACACTGATTCTGAATAGGGAGAGGAAGGAAGGTGCACATGGAGAAAAGTGGTCCCAGTTCTGCACTGACTGATGGAAACGCTGCTGAACAGTCATGAGCTAGAACTCTAGAGTTGACGATGTGGGTTTGACTCCTACCGTCTCAGTTTGCTTTTTTACTGCTGCAACCAAAAGACCTGATAATTTTAGAAAAGAAAAAGTTTATTTGGGGGCTCATGATTTCAGAGGTCTCAGTCCATAGGTGGCTGGCTCCATAGCTCTGGGCCCAAGATATGGCAGAACATCATGGTGGAAGAGTGTGGCAGAGGAAAGTGGCTCAGGACATGACACCAGGAAGCAGAGAGAGACTCCCCTCACTAGGGACAAAATGTATATCCCAAAGGAATGCCCCCAGAACCCACTTCCTCCAGTAACACCTTACCTGCCTGTAGTTACTGCCCAGTTAATCTTGATTGGGGAATTAACACTGTGATTTGGGTAAGGCTCTCATAAAACCATTTCAGCTCTAAATATTCTTGCATTAACTCACACATGAGCTCTTTGGGGACACCTTATATCTAAACCATAACACCCAACTTGCCCCTTACTTTCCGCAGTCCATGAAAAAAATCTTTACATCTCTAAGAGTAAGTTTACCCTTTTATAAAGTATACCTGGAGTCACATCTTCAAACTTAGGGGCTGAAGAAAATAATTCTGGCTTTGTTTTTTAAAGAATGAAATCTTCCAAGGAACTTCAACATACAAAACATACAAAAACAAAACTTATTATATATGGATATTACGTACTCAAATCTATAGCATTTATTTATGCAAATAAGAAAAGCAATATGCCTTGCTAATCTGAAGTCTGGGAAATGGAAGAAAATGACAAATTTATATCATTTATATCAAATTTATATCATTTGTTTTTTATTTTTGCTTCCAGGTAAAGTTAGGGAAATTTCCCAGATTAGCACTTATAAATACTCAATGCTCATTTTATAATTCAAAGTCTTCAGTTTAATGAAAATGCAAATGAAGCCTTATTCCAAGTCTTCAAAGAAGTGAGTTATCCTAGCAACTCAATTGAACATGTTGGGGATCACCAATAAGCTAAAATATATTTCATGGACCTAGGATCAGCTGAATTATATATTTTTTATATTTCTACAAATATAGTTAACAAATATCCACAAGAATGTTTTTAAATCCACTGAAATACCTCCAAGAAAATAGTTGCAACGTCATTAAACTAGAGACTTTGAAAAAGTCCCTCTATTTCTATATGCCTGTAAGTCATATTGTGTATATCAAACATGTACCGTTGTGCTGCTGCCCATGGGTACAAGTGGCTTTGGGGCACAGTCCCACAACACTCCTTTTTTTATTTTTTTGATGATGCTGAGGGTTAAGCTCGGGGCCTTGCACATGTGAAGCAAGCCCTCTACCATTGAGCATATGTCCCTTTTATATGGAGCTTTATTCCAAAGACATTCTTTTGGTATGCTCACGCTCACTGTAAGGCAAACATTTTCATCTATTATTTGATTTCATCTTCCCAAATAAAGCTGTGATGGACACACTATTATTTTCTCATTATAGAAATGGGGCAGTGCACAGTGGCACCTGTAATCCCAGCAGCTCGGGAGGCTGAGACAGGAGGATCATGAGTTCAAAGCCAGCTTCAGCAAAAGCAAGGCACTAAGCAACTCGGTGAGACCCTGTCTCTAAATAAAATACAAAATAGGGCTGGGGATGTGGCTCAGTGGTTGAGTGCAACTTTTTCTGAATTTACTCAGACCCCGGTACAGGGAAGAAGGGCTCAGCCCCCTCCTCATCCGTGAGCAGTGGTACAGCAGCCATGAGGAGGCTGCCTCTGCGGTTCCTTGCTCCTCTGGTGTGCTCCGGGCGAGCTGCTGTCCTCCTGGCCCTGCAGCCAGCCCGGCCCACCCCACCCGCCCGGCTCCTGTTGTGGCTGCCAGCTTTCCTGGGCTGGGAAGGAGAAAGCCTCCATTAGCACAAGGCTGCGGCTCCCAGCGTCCCTGGGACAAGAAGCATCTGTTGCTACTCCCCATTGTTCCAGCCGAGAGCACACTAATTGTCCTCTCCAAAGTTGGACTGCAGTCTCTTGCCAGAGGGAAATTACGGGCCGATTTTCAGCAGGCGCTGTCCTTTCCACAGCTGTCAGCTGAACGGCCCCAGGAGGGACAGGCTGATTTGAGGGGTGGGGGAGAGAAGTCCATCCTGCATCCTGATCCACACAGCCAAGGAAAGTTAGCCTGGCCCTAAGAGGGAGCAGGAGACCCACCAGACGGTCACCACTCAAGAAATCACAGGCAGGCTGGCTGCAACTTCTCTGGAAGGTTCCATAGGATTTCATGGCATGTATGTATGTATGTATGGTGGCTTGTGCTGCTCTTGGGTCATTCAGGAGCTCGGATGGAGGCAGCATTTTGGAGTAAAATGTGGCAGAGCCTGATTGGCAGTCACACTATGCTGGGTTCAAATTCAGTTTTGCCACTCATTAGCTTTGACCTTGAACAAATCATTGTTACTTATTCATTCACCATACAGGACAACTGGGAGGCATATGGAAGCCAATAAATAACTATAAAATATCTAGCAGCCATTTCAGCATACAGCCAGTGTTGAATAAGTGTGATTTATTTTTATTATTAATAGAAGTACTATTATTACTGTAACACTTAAGGATTAGATCACACATGTGGAGCTGGCTCACATCCAGGAAGTATCCTAGGTAAAAAGATGCAGGAAGGGAATAGTAACTTTATTCATGTATATTCAAAGAATTCGTTGTTATCAACCACATCCCAGGTACTGTGCTGGTTGCTAAGCATCCAACTGCCAGTAGGAGAGACCTAGTTCTACCAGGAAGTCACACAGGATGGGTGTCCTGATGTGCGGCTGGAGAAGGAGCCAGTACTGTAAGAGGCTGTTGGAAGCTTCAGCAAAATGATGTTGGAAGACACTGAGTCTCAGCTGCCTTGTGGCTCCCGGGCCACTGTTTTCTGCAAGGAACTCTAAGGTCCCAGGGCCACCTGGGACATCACATCAGGAAGAACAGAGGCCTGAGGGTGAATCCTGGTTTCCACACTTCCCTGTCTCAGATGCAATAGGAGGAGATAGGGTGGACTGCTTGTCTGTATGGAGGAAAGGAGAATCAGTGATGGAGAAACACCAGCAACCTCCATTACAGCAACCCATACAGGCAAATGCTCACCTCTTTCTGTCTTTGGACTCCAGTCTTCCCCTGAATTGGGACACAGTTGTGCACCCCTCCCCAGATGCCCTCCACTGCCTCCTGTCTATGTTCTCTGGTCTGTGTCCTGTGTCCTCCCTCCTCTGTCAGACTGACAAACACTATTGCATTCTGGGGAGGGAAATGGCTCTCTGGGTGGCCACCGAGGGGCCAGATCATGTGATATGGAAGCATTGAGTCTTGACCAGGGGGTAACAGGAGAAGGAGATAGACAGGTACATTCCCCTTCTTTCTCTCTCCCATGGACTGTACCGGCATGCAGTCTGTCCTTGCCACATGGAGGCATCCTGCTGTCCTGGGGGGGCGGGGCATCAGCTAAGGTGGTAGCAATGCACTAGAGCCCTGACTGCATCATTTCACAGCTTCCTTGCATCTCACCCTCACCAGGCAGAGTCAATATGTCCTATTTAAAGTGCTGCATCTCAATCCCGGCCACAGATTCTATTTGCTAGATGCCCAGGGCAAACCATTCTGTCCTTCCATTATTAACTATCTATTGTCTTTTGGATCCCTCCACTCTAAAGTTTCTGATTTCTGACTATATTAGCTGTATTGGTCTATTTTCTGATGCTATACCAAATACCTGGAGGTGGGTACTTAAAAAGGAAAGAGTTTTATTTAGCTCACAGTTTTAGAGATTCAAGAGTGTGGTGACAGCATCTGCTCAGCTCTATGAATACGCCTTCAGCTGGGTCATAACATGGCAGAAAAATGGAAAGGGTAGTGACTGCATGAAGGAGAGCCCCAGCACATGAAAGGCGCTTACTTTATAACAAGACATTCTCAAGGCAACTAACCAGGGTCCCTTGAGAGACATTAATCCCTTCTGAGGACAGCCCCCCCCTCCAGTGACCTAATATCATTCCTCTAGACCCCACCTCTTAACCCTTCTTAGCATCAGCACGCTGGGGACCAAGCTCACACCACAGGGACATCTGGGGGACATAGTGTTGTCTTACTTTTGGGTCCTTAAGCAAAGCATTTCTTGCTCCTTATTATCTCTGAAACTTTGCCCATTTGTTTTTTTCTCGGGGACCCTCTTTACTGGAGAATTCGGTCCTACTTCTCATTATCTCACCATTACCAGGTGCACCTTCCTTAGGGAGTCCTAAGTTGTCCTCATATCAGGTTTGCTCAGAGCCTCTCTTTGTCCTTTGGTAACAACCCATACTTCACCTCCACAGCACCCCCTGCAATGTTTAATTATCTGTGAATATTTGAATGATATCCGCTTTTCCCTACTCTGAGCTGGATGCTCTATGAAATAACATTATTCTGTTTTGCTCTTCTCCCTTTTACCTTCACATAGGATAGTTCCTGGAACAAGACAGAAACTCAAGAAATATTTGTGGCTGATTCTAGTCCATGGAAGGTAGGCAGAAATAGCGGCTTCTAGACCACCGTTTATCTCTGTGATAGAAAAACCTCCTGCAATCTCTTCCACCACTTTCTCTCTCAAACAGATGTGGAACTAGATAACAAGACCTCAAGACTATAGAAGATGGCCTGGAAAAGTCAGAGAGCGGAGGAATCCAGGATCCTCAAGATGCCCCGGGAAGAGGGTCATTCTGGAAGGCTGCCCCACCACGAACACCCTCCACGGCACTTGGAGAAATAAACTTGGATTGTCTTAAGGCACTGAGATGAGGGCTGCATGTTACAGGTGACAAAACTGACTGTACTTTGATGGATACCTGAGCCTGTGATATCTCACAGATTCTGTGATAAATGACCCCACGTGAACCTCACAACCCTACAATAAAGAATTATCATCCCCATCGTACAAATGAATAAACTGAGACCCAGAGAGATGGGCACTTGGCTAAGATCAGGTGGCAAGTCGAAGGAGGGCTTGGAACGAGCCTGGTCTTGCCGTTTTCCTTCCCCTGAGTCACTGCGCCCTTTCCTCTGGACTGGGGATGGTTGTGGGAAGAGTAAGGTGCCCCTGGGACCCCTGGCTGAGTCTGGGCCAGAGCATTCCTGCAGAAGGATTCCAAACCCCGGAGTCACTGTCATTCCTACTCCACGGAAAACCAGAGTCACCCACGGAGAGACTCCAGAGAAACCACAGGAAAGACTCAGTCCCTGGGAGTTTCCTCCTGTGTGCTTCATGGACAGAGGGAGGGAGGATTTAGGCGGGGCCTTCTAATTAGCAACAAAAGAAGCTAAAATAAAAAAAAAAAAAAAAAAAAACAAAAAAAAAACACCATTTAACCACAGTCAATGAAATTAGATAAAAATTATCTGCTAGCATTTATGCAAGGATCTAATGCTGCCCTTCACAATAAAGGCTTGCAAGATACAGTAAAATTAATTTTATATTGGGCTGCCAGGCGCTGTTAGAATAGCATGTTCATATAAGGTAGTGCCAGAGCCTCAAATGTGGAGTCGTAAAGACCCAGCCTCACTAGGGGCATCGTGAAGAGACGCTCACGTCCCTGCCTTCTCCCTGGGGCTAAGTCCAAGCCAAGTTTATGGCTGTGCACCTTATGGGTGTTTTGCCCTAAACAGCCCCTCCTGACAACACCTGGCAGAGCTCAGAATGTGACTGGTGTGATCTGTCTCTGGGTTTTTACTCCATGACTAGTGACAGAGAGTTGGAAACCGGTGCCCTTACCTGAAAACCAGGTGAGGATCATTCCAACGTATAGCCAAACCACATATATCCAGGGGTTGTGTAACCGGGGATTTAACCAACTACAGGTTGAAAATATTTTATTTTTAATTTTTAAAAAATTCCAAACTTTTGGGCTGGGTATGTGGCTCAAGCAGAAATGCACTCGCCTGGCATGCGTGGGGCGCTGGGTTCAATCCTCAGCACCACATAAAATAAAATAAAGATGTTGTGTCCACCGAAAACTGAAAAATATTAAAGAATTCTCTCTCCTCTCTCTCTCTCTCTAATAAAAAAAAAATTCCAAACTTTAAATAATTAAATATTTTTTTTTTCCAGAAAGATCCAAGAAACAAAACTCAAATTTGCTGGGCACTATATAGAGTACATATGAATGAACTGCAGGAACAGCCTGCAGTAGCCCAACCCACCTATTGCAGAGGATCTCAGCCTCCCTCCAACTCTCCTCAAATCTCATTTGCTCATTATGTGGTTAGGACTGTGATGGTTTCATCTGAACTGATGGTTTTGTCTAATCATTATTCCCTAATCAAAACAAAGTAACAGCTATTTACATAGCATTTCCATTGTAGTAGGTATTAAAAGTAATCGAGGGATGATCTAAAGTATAGGAATTGATCATATGCAAATACTACAATATTTTATATACAGAACTTGAACATCCACCAATTTTAGTGTTCGAGAGAGTCCTGGGATCAATCCCTCAAAGATGCCAAGGGACAACTTTATATGGAAATAGACTGGATAAAGGGACCGAGCTCAGTACAAAGAAGATAAAAGTTAACTCCAGCGGGATGGATGGGAAGAAATTAGGACACTAAAGGGTTGACGCCCCATCCACCAAAGCCATTTCCCAACCAGAACCATATTTCCCAGTTTGCCTTGCATCTAGGTACTGTCATAGGATGTCATCAGTGGAATATGAGCAGAAGGCGTAAGTGATACTTTCAGACCGAGGAGCTTGAAAAGCAGGAGTACCTGTAACCCCTGACTTTTTACTTTAGATGGTTTCCTTCAGAAAGGCACAACTGTCTAGAAACCACATGTTAAAGATCATGGAACTGCAGTGTAGAAGGGCCTGGATCCCTGAATCACCACCTGGAGATGTCATTCTGGACTCTAAGTAAATGCAAAATGAACTTCCATGATGTTTAAGCTTCATATTTGGGGGGAAAAATTAGTGCATCTAGTATCATACCAATACAGTGACATTGGCCCTCTGGACTGGGAGATTACCTTCTACCTTATATTCCTGAATATGTAGTAAATATGTTTCTGTTCTTGCCTACCAAACCCACTGGAAATGTTGTTTATTACAACATTTTTACTAACCTTTAGGTAGCTCAGAATCCTTCTTAACATGACAACAATTACCAATTTACTGGCCCTCAGAAAAAACATCTATTTGCTATGCAAGAATGACTAAAGGATTCTTGAGATGAGGGTTTAGATAGCCATATCATAGCACATTTCCAACACATAGCCACAGCTCAAAAATGATAGTGAATAAATAAATGCATGAATTACAGGACAGATGTTCCACAGAGACCTTTGATGTATTTTCAACATTCACAATAGCCAGAGCTACTACAAAAATGATAGCTATCAAGACAACTCTAAGAATAATTCCATTTGGGTAGTGGGGCTCCCAATTGACCTCAGGAAACCATACCAAGATGATAGATCTGCATTCACTATCAGTTCCTCACTTTTTCCTTCACCTCAATCCAAATTGTTCATGTCTACTTGGAAATTTATTGTCATGAGAGGTCATGGGGGACATCCCCGCTGTTTAAATGGCATCTTGAATATCTTTAATTAATTAAACTGGAGTTCTCCAAGAATATATATAAATATTCCTATGATAATGACTATCTCTTTCCTTTGTATCATACCTCCTCCAATAGTTGGGCTCCTGCACCTTAATCCCACATAGTTATTTCATCTGTTTAAGTAAAGAAAATAGAAATGTCCATTTAACAGATGAAGAGAGGATCCTGGAGAGGATGTGACTTGACAGCGTCATGGAATATCATAGGCAAGGTCAGGTCAAGAGCCCAGGACTCTGAATAGTTCATTCACCCATTCATTAATTATTCAGCTAGTAGTCATTGAATCCTTCTTTGCCAAGTTCCATAAATAGCTTTTATGACCGCAAACTCTGACAGAATTGGAGATAAACATGGGACCATCCCACATGGAACCAGCCACTTGGGCACTTCCACTGACGCTGGGATACTCTTGATTCAGATGCTGGCTTCTGTCCCAGGCTATTCCCATCACAGCGTAAAACATGGCGACCACGGGGCCTTTTCCTTCCACCCTTGCCAGCTGTGCATAAATGTCAATTTCTTGACTTTTTCTTGAATTCTCCTGGAAGGAGCATGGTGGTGTCGTAAGGTGAAAGTTAATTTTCACAGAGGAATAAAGTTTCAGAGATAGTGAAGCACATATTAGTAATTTGTGTTGTCGTTTTAAAGAAGTCTTTGGAAAAAAAAAACTTGCTTTTACTCCAAGATTGGCTGCTTCTCCAAAACTTGTTCCAAGACTGCTTATCCAGGTTAGTTTTCCCTACCTCCTCCCCAAAAACTTTTAGTTTCACTCCTTATAAACCCTGAAGCACACCATTTTTATTCCTGCTTTCACAACTTTGCATAAACAAACCGGATCTTTCCCCCTGTCTTTCTAAGCCAGTCCTACTGACTCTCCTAAGTCAGTGCCAACTTTGGCATGTGACTATTCCTTTCCCCTTAACTTACTGCAGCCCAGACAGAGGAATTCACATGTACCTTCTCCCTTTGTTTTTTTTTTCTTATTTTATATGTCTTTGTCTCATCTCCACTCTATGACGGTAAACCTTGTTCAGAATAAGCAATGGGCTATACTTTCTTAAACAATTTCTTAAAAATTAAAAATTGTCACTGTTTTGTTTTTCAGGTAATGAATGAGGTTTTTGGCCTCATGCAATGATGCTCTGTTCTCAGGAGGTAATCCAGATTTTTAATTTAATTGGATTTGCCATTTGCTCTGTATGGCTTTAAATAGACAATTTATACATATATAGAAGGCTTTGGGCATCTGGGTCAACCCTCACAGCCTTCCAAGATGGCACCATGCACAGGTCAGGGAAACAGAAATGGCGAGCTATGGTTAGAGTGTGTTCCTCAAAAGCTCATGTGTTGGAAAATTAATTCCTCAATGCAGCAATGTTGGAAGGTATTGGGATCCTGGAAATAGAGCCCTCATGAGTGGATTAATGTCTTTCTGGAGTGAGCGAATTCTTGCTCTCTGAGGACAGAGTTACCTTGAGTGGATTGTTATAAAGCAAGCCCACCTCTCATGGTCTCTCTCTCCAGTATGCACCTGCTTGTCCATCTGCTATCCACTATGAGTTAAAGCAGCCAGAAGGCCCAAACCAAAAGCCAAGCCGATGTCAGTTCCATGCTCTTGGACTTCCCAGTCTCCAGACTGTGTGATAAAATAAAACTTTATTCTTGAATCAACCATCCAGTCTTGGGTATTTTGTGATAGCAATAGAAAATGTACTAAGACAGGTGGCATCTTAGAAATGAAGTGGCCTAAATGAAAGTAAAGAAATACAGTCTCTTCCTCTCTAAGTATCTTTTGGAAGTCTTAGGGGAGAGACTACTGATAGGTAGGTCCCAAATACAAATGCTAGTCTTCCCCAGTGGGCATGCAGGCTGTTAGAGAGCAAGTCTGGATTGTGGCAGTGGGTGGCATATGTGTATGCTGTGCTGACCAGCTTGTGAAAGGGACCTCAATCAATTGTCCCAGTTCTCTCACACCCCAGGCCGGCTGAGGGCCAGGCAGACCTCCACCAGCAAATGTGGTCTGGGCCTTGATATCCCCCCACCCTTTTCCTCCCTCAAAGAGGATTCTGGTGCCAGCACCATATGTCAAAAGACCCAAGCACAATCCTATTACCATTGCAGGAGGCATTAAATAATTACATTAATTTACCTAAATATGGAAAAAAAAATCTTTACAAATCAGGGACACTTGGCAGGTTCTCCGGCTGCACATTTTCTGCTTGGCAAAGCTTACTGTCCTGTTGGGCTCCTATTGCTACTTAGAGTGTTTCCTTTAATTGTGGGGCACATGGCTTCTCTTGTTCTGTTTAATTTTCTTGAAGCTGGTTCCACATTCTGGCTACAAACATATTATAGGGGGGAAAAAAATGCCCACAAAAGTATGGATTGTACTTGAGCATACCCTAAGGGAGAAGCGCATAAAAATAGTAATTTCTTGTATCTGAAACCTTCCAAGGGGCGGTCTTTTCACTAGATTGCTTTGCAAAAAATAAAAAATAAAGTCTGAAGGAATGGAAAAGGAAGAAGGCAAAGGAAAGCAGGAATTAGAACAGGGAGAAAGAGGAAATCATGCCCTAGAGCGGGGGAGGTGGGCCATCTGAGTTCCATGCACATGACTCTGAGCCACTGGACCTCTTTGGGTGGCATTTTAGTAGAAAATGTCCATCAAAGAAAAGCTTCATTTGGGCTGCCAGTGCTTGCTTTGTCTAGATCATGGAGCTCTCTGGAAGATGCTGCTGAGTTCAAGGGCTAAGAGTAGAAGACAGACCCTAAGTCCCTGCCTCCTGTCTCAGTGTGTCCTTGTAGGGAAGCCAGGCAGAGTGACTGCCGCCCACACAGCCCAACTTCAGAAGCTGAAGAGCCGGAGGCCCTGGCCCCCTTACAAGTTCCTTCGACCCAGGGACTGCTGAGGTTTCCTTTTAGGGCCAAGGCCTTCTGGAAGTTGTTTCTCAAATGCTCTGTGAAGGACCAGACTTGCGTCTTCTTTTTCTGGTCCATTGCAGGCCAATATCTGCACTATCCTATTTATTTATTTATTTAGCTTAGCACTTAGATGTTTCAGTAAGGTCAGATTGCTAGACATTTTCTAAATGCTTTCTCTTAATTTCAAGGCTTAGAACCATAGCAAAGAGCGCCAGGCCACTCTGTTTCAGACACAAGATGAGGGGATGTCATTAAAACTGCCCCTCCCAAGACAGGCTGCCCAGGGAGATCCAATGGCAACTGTCACATCCTGTGTCCAGGGTAGAAAATTCAAAAGCAGCAACTAGGACCCCTGAAGATGAGCCTTCCCAGCCCCCGGAATTTATAGAGGCTCACTTAGCTTCAAGTTAGGGCTGGCTGCTGATCCTCGGTCACTGCTGCTAAGCCTTTAGGGAAGACCAGGCCTCAGATATGTCCAGGATTGCTCTACAGGGCGAAGTGCTCTTTTTAAAGGTGGTAAGAGTTGTCTTTTAAAGAGGTAATAAAATATAGTTAAGATTCTAGTGAAAAGATGTTCGAGAAAGCAAAGAAGCGTGAGTTTTGACATTGTTATTATTTTTTAATTTGACATGGGGTCTTGCTATGTTGTTGCCTAGTCTGGTCTCAAACTCCTGAGCCCGAGTGCTCCTCCTGCCTCACGAGTGGCTGGGACCCCAGGTGCACACCACTGCACCTGGATCTATCTTCTCGATTCTTGCTTCCCTACCTGGAAGTGTTCTAGGCCTCGTCCCACCCAACAGAGCGTTCCTTGGCTCTAGACATTATACAAGACTTCATTTTCCTGGCTCGACCACACTCCTGCCACCTCCAGTCCCCCCTGTGCACTGTGACTTCTTTCTTCCCTCTTGCCAATGACTAGAGTTGGTCTGATGCCACTTCCTCTTATAGCCTCAGCCTCACTGACGATGAGGTTGATAGAAATGCAGAGTCTGAGGCCGTGCCCTGCCCCAAAATCTATTTTTATCCTGTTCTCCATGTTAACTACTTCCTCAAGGGGTTTTTATAGCAGCATCCAAGTTGAGACACTAGGCTCTGGGAAGCTGTAACTGTCACATATCATCCACGTAGGCTCTACCTTCTTGTACCTGGAAGATGGTCCAATGGAAGAAGGTTGAATGACAGGAAACCATTAAGGTGAAGCAACCAGGGTAGCCAATCAGGAATTTGCCACCACCTTTAGTCCTGGTGGAACAAGGAGAAGTCACCAGAACGCTAGGAGCTGCAAGAGACAGCCTTCTCATGGGAACTGTGGCCTTTGGTGGAGGAACTCAGGAATGTAGGCATTTCCAACCCAGTGGAAATAGCTTCTCCAGGCTTTCTCTCTCTATCTGCTGCTGTGGGTTATGGGTTGGAATGTGTCTCTAATCCCCAGTCCCTTTGATGTGACCTTATGTGGACATGGCATCATGGCAGATATAATTAGTTAAGATAAAGTCATACTGGGCCTTTGAGCCAGGATCACAAATATCTTCACAGAGAAGAGAGACACAGAGACAGACACAGGCAGGACACAGGCATGTGACAGCAGAAGCAAGAACGGAGAGAGGTACCGACAATTATTAGCAAATATCAGCAATTATTAGCAAAACTCCAAAGCCAGAAGAATCAAGAAAGGATTTCCCCAGAGTTTTCTGAGCGTGCATGGCCCAGTAGCCACCTTCAGTTTGGACTTTGGTCTCCAAAACGGTCGGACAATACTTTCCTATTGTTTTAAACTACCCAGTTTGTGTTCTGATGCCTCACAATCCTCGGAAACTCATTTAGACCCCCACAGGCCAAATAGAATCAGAAACGAGAGCAAAAAAGAAAGGGGGTCTAGTGGAAGCAGTTCATAGAAAGATAAGGAGAGGTGGAGAATGAATGAGTAGGAGCAGACAGTCTTGTTTAACTGATAACAAAACCTTAGGTTAAAAAATTTATAATAAAATCCTCTTTGAAAGAGTTACCAAAGGTTGGTTGCTGAGGGTCTCTTCCCTGACTATATCTGTTTTCTACGTGATGTATATAAATATGAGGTCAGCACACAGAGCAAATAGGATGTTGAGAGAGAGAGAGAAAGAGACAGAGAGAGAGAGAGACCTGATGACATAATTTAAGCCCTTGATCCAGCAATACCTGAAGCTAAATTCTATCCATGAAATAAACAATTGTTGATCCAATAAATTCCTTCTTTAACTTGAGCAGCTGTCTCTACCTACAAAATGCCAGAGAATGGTAATATATTTTACTTAACTTCATGACTCTCATAAACATAGGGATCCACAAAGTTCTTGCTACTCAATCTTGCTACCTTCCATCAAGGAAGGAGAGTGACTTTTTTCTAGACAGAAAACCTTTCAAGGATCTAATTCAGGTGAAATGAAACTTCTCATACCAAATATCCAACTGTGTGCAAACCTTTTTACTAAATATCAGAAACAACCTAGATGCCCAACAAAAGGGGATAAGACAAATGGATTTTCTACATCCGTACAATGACACTGTATAGAGGCAAAAGTTATGACGTGGAATGATAGTTTCCAGATTTCTTCTGTAGGAACCTGGGTTGTCTTGGAAACTCAGGGACAGAGGAGCGGGTGAGCACACTAAACTACTGATATCATAATCCTGATTTAACCCCAGCATTTTTATTTTGACCTCTTCTGATAGGTTTAGATTCCAAGTAAGACTTCTATTGGATGACGAGTTCCAGGCACCCCCCATAAATATGTCAGTTGGGCTGTAGGTGCCTATTGCTGGCCCTTTCTCCCACGTGAGTAGCCGTGGAGAGGAAGAGGGTTTGATAAAGAGCTGAAGACAATCTGAGAAGGTTATGGCAGACAAGGGCTCCAAGTTCATGTAAAACTGATCCACATGGTTAAGAGTCCAAATGCAGGGAGGAAAGACCCTGAGGAAGAGAAGAGGGAGCTGATTGGGCCTCTTTGTGCCCTTAGCAGGAAATGTGTACGGACAGGCTTCTTCTGGGCTGTGGTTTCCTTGATCTTAAACAGCAAGACTTCATGGACACACCAGTGTCCTTTAGTACTATGCAAAACCTTATGTGATGTCAGAAAAACAGTTTCCAAAGATAGTTACATCCACCCGTCTGCAAATCCAGTCCTAGGTTGAATTTCCCTTATATCTTCTCAGTTCCTTTCCTAGACATAAACCAGGTATATGGATACAAATGAACTGTGACAACGATAATATTTTACTCGATCGTCAGTGATCTTTTAAAATAGATCTCATCACACCATTTCTTCATTTTATGGGGAAAGAAAATGAAGCTCAGAGGGGATAAGCAATTTGCCTAAGGTCACACAGCCAATAAATGTCAGAACCAGGATTTGAAGTCCTAATGAACCTTTTAGTCTTCATGATGTATTACAAAGATAGAGACAAATTTAACAAGTTTGAAGACCAAAATAGCTAAGACTATAGATGACATGAATACACAGATACACACCTGCAGAAAGAGGAAGAAAGAGAGAATAAGTAGCCGGTAATAATTTTTATAGGATGGTAGAGCCAGGAGAGGTGGTATTCTAGAGTCCCTCTGCTCCTGCTCCATGGAACTGAAGCTTAGAAAAAGAATATGACACCATCAAGGTCTTACAGTTAGTTGATCTCCAATCCTCACCAAAGCCCAAGATTTTAAAGTCGAGGTTACCTGCCTTCAACGCTGTGATTATTACCTCACGACATACTAGTTCCACTTCTGAGTTCTACAGAAGGTTTAAAAAGAAAAAAAAAAATCAAAACTTCCTCTGAACTTCTGCTCGGCCTAATGAACTCATCCGATTCACCAGATGCACAAAAGTGAAACCAATCTGACGCACAATCAGTTAATCCTTCATCTTTCTCGGTGGCAGCTTCGTAAACAGCAGGAGGACCGTCCCCCCAGCCCGCAGTGGTGTTACGGATCACAACGGAAGCATATTGTCGTCAGATTAATTTTCCAACGCTCCTACCCCAACCACAAAATCCTGAGAGAACGAGTGTCAAATACACTTAATAATTGCATAATTATGACATCTGTTACTCTGCAGCACCTCTTAGTGGAAAATTAACTGAAGAAATAGCAGGTTCAAAGATGTGTTAACACTCTGATAGCAGATTTAATTGAAATATGACGGGGGAGGATAATGGAGATTAAATTAAGCTCTCAGATAATCATCTGACACAAAGATAATTGAGCCAGCCTCTGCCACATTGATGAACGCTTCGGAGATGCTGAGCGGGGTGGCATTTTGAGAATCTTATCCTTCAGGCAAAATGGAATTCTTCTCCCTTCCCCCTTCTCTCTCTCTCTCTCTCTCTCTCTCTCTCTCTCTCTCTCTCTGTCTTGTCATTCAACATTTGTATCCTCCAAATCGATAATGTGAACAGCAGCATAATTGGAAATAAAAGATGATCCGAAATCCACAGGAAATTCAATCGAAGTGCGTGGAGGAAACACAGTCTCATCCCAGAAACAAGGTGGGTATTTGTGCAATGTGCCCCCACCCTGCCGTCTCACTGGGATTGTTTCCCAGTGTCCCTGTCCTCTGGGAAGAAAATTTCTATGTGTGACATGGGCAGGCAGCCCCGGAGAGAAAAGAATGGTGGAGACCCTCAGAGGATTCCTCTGCTCTCCCTGCCAATCATGAGCTTGTGTGTCGTCTCCTCTCCTGGGGAGCAATCTCTATGCTTTCTAGGGCAATTCCAGGAAGCAGTGGGTGGCAAGGCACTGAGACCCAGCCCTGGAGGGCATAGAGGAACCCAGGAGCAGCTGCTGCTGGCTCTGAGTGGCTGTCTGCAGTGGGCAGAGGCTGGAGTATGGGAGGTTCAAAGCAGGCACAGGGATACAGTTCTGGTCGACCTTGGAAGGGCTGGGCTCCAGCATCTAACAACCTCCACCTGCCTCTCTCCCCCTGACTCAGGTAACGGCCCCCCAGCTGGGCAAGGGCTGCATAGAGCCTAAGGGGTCCCACTGAAGGGGGTCTATTCCACCCCCACTTCACCTGTGCACCGACTTCTCAGAGATTCAGATTTTGAATCTTATACCCATATGATTGATCTGCTCTGCCCATGCGGAGTCAAGGGATAGGGCCATGTGTCCTTTAAGGTTCCGCCAAAGCAGCTCCTTCCCGTCTCCCTCTACCAGACATCACCCCACCAGGAACACCCCCAAAACCCCCTAGCCATGCCACTCTCTATACAGTCACACAACTCAGGGGGCACTCTTTTCGGGTGGAGGGCGCCTTGGACACAGTGTCCCTGTGAGTGGATTGCATAGAGGACAACCAGCACCAGGGTAATGCAGAGGCCCTAGAGGAGAGGTGGGGTACAGCAGTCGCCCTCTCTTCAGCCGAACGTTCATGGCCAAAGTACACGTGCGGCCTGCTGGAGCTGAGACGTGGGGCTTGCACACTCTGGCTCTAGTTGCTACCACACGCTCTCGTTCAGATGCTGACTTTGGCAGCAGGTCCTTCCTCGAATGGTAGATCTTAACCACTACGGAATTCCTTCCAAATTTGTCCAGAGAACCCACAGCCCAGGTAGGCATCCTGGCTCATATAGTGTTTCCAGGGCTCCAGGCTATTAGGACAGCTGGGACAGGGTCTGGGGTCTGGGGCCTCAGAGATGGCAGACCTCCCCTCTCACCACCCAGCCTTCTCTTTCAAACCTCATCGAGATTTAATGTAGAAGGTCCATTCCCTGTCCTCCTTACTGAGCTTTGGGCAGGGCCCAAGACTCTGAAAGGTAACAATGACTCTTCATTCTTTGTCCCAGGTCTCCCCTTCCAGAAAAGTCACAGAGGTATATATTCCCAGCTACTGGAGAGCAACAATACATTCCATCTCACTGAGCCCCCAGCTCATCTATGATGGCAAAGTTTGGAAGACAAGTTTGTCTTCTCTGTCCCAGAACTTCTGTGCCAAATTGTTAATTTATCGAAGCATAAAAAGCGAGTCATCTCATGAAGGGATTGTTTTAATTATCTTCCTGTAGCCAGGTAATAGGGCACCAGAAATGCTTTTCAAAGAGAAGATTCTTGACCCTCCTCTGACCTCCCTTTTTATCTTCAGGAAGGGTGTGTGGGGCCCGTAAATCATCTGAACTCACCTCCCTCCCTCTCATCTTGTGTTGCTACTGACACTGGGTTGCCATCAGGAAGAAACTTTGCCTAGAGAAAATATCAGAAGACCTGAATGGGTTCCCAGTAGCGAAATTTTCACCACTTGCGCCCTCTTAAGAGTTTCAGCCGTTCCTTCCAGGGGTTGATTTTTTTTTTTTTTTTAAATTGTGTATCACTTTTGTCTTCTTGGGCAAATTGCACCATCAATGATACGTTTTGCTGAGTATGGAAATCCCTTTTACATATTTCAAAATAATATCTAATTAAAATGTCAAGGTTAGAGCTATTGTGGCTGGAGTGGACAGGGCTCCGCCCCCTCCCTCAGCGTCTCAAAGTAACAGTTAAAAATATGTCCTATAATTAGGAGCAATTATAAATTCCAATTAAAAAGAAACCCATGCAATTCTGAAGATATTTTTTTTCTTTGATGTTTCTTGCTTTCATTTATGTGTGTGTTGCACCAAATTGTCTCAGCTACCTCAAATGTTTCTCGACAGAAAAAGGCTTCCTAAACTGCAGACCAAATCTGAGAAAAGTAGGAAAGTTCATTAAAAAGGGTTATTGCATCTATAACTTCTGGACTTGATGCTCATTGATTAGAGATTAAACATCATCCTTTGTGCTACTCAGATTGGGATTTTTAATTAGGATGTCATTATTACACACATATACTGAATGCCCAATTGATTCTGAGACCTTTTGAAATAATAGCACTACTTCTGCAAAATGAAAATCATAATAGATTATTGACTTCTGCACGAGTTTTGATCCAAGGGCACCTCCCCAATGTCAACATTTTCAATATTTTCAGTTTCATGCAAAGAGACACTCATAATTAGGCTTATATTAAAAGTTTGTGCATATCGACTCTGTGTTATTAATGCCGATGGCGTCACATTGATTACCCTTGAATTATAACAGCAGCGAGCGACACTGCTTGTTGCTGGATTGTTTACATACCATATAGCCTTTGTCTTTGCTTTTGTTTAATTTAAAAAGTGTTCATATTCCTCGCCAGTAACATACTTGATTTGCAAATTCAGAGGACATCAGCTTTCCTAATTCATGGGGCCCTTAGTATCTCGGGAATTTTTTTCACAATACTCTTAGTTCAAAAGAATTACTTAATTTATTAGATATTTAGATCTAAGCAACTCAATAAGTATGCATGTTCTAACAACTTAGTGGGCACTTTAAAAAAAATACACACAAATTGAAAGAAAAAATATTGTTTTGTTTTATTCTCTAATGCCCATTACTTGCTAACGGGATGACTGTGTCAGTTAAACTCTGCAGAACTTCTTAAGCTTGGAATTAGGTTGGATGCTGTCCCTTCACTTCCTGTTCAATATTGATTTTCGTATGGTTCTTGCTTTGTAACACAACCACCCTGAAGACTCACTTTCCCACAGACAGGTTATCATCAAAAGACCAGAAAAGTAGAGGAAGAGGAACAGGGGGAGGGAGGAGGGAGAGAAAGAGGAAGTACTGGGGACTGAAGTGGAACAAAGTAGATTCCATGCAAGTATGATTGTGGCCAAATGAACCCCAATGTGATGTATAAATGTAATGCACTAATAAAAGCCGAAAACAAGAAATAGAGTATGATCTAAGCTAGAAACTGTGCACTTCAAGCAAATAGTCTGCACGTTGTCTGAAAAACGTTCCTGTGTTTTCTTCAAAAAAAATAAAATAAAAATCATCACACAGGGCCCATGGTGAATCCACTGGGTCACCCTGGGTACTGGGGTCCATCATTTGTGAGGCGTGGCATTAGTCTTAATTTTCTTGAAGTCAAGGAATATGCCTTGCCTGTTTCTGTACTTTCATTGCCAGCACAGTGACTAATCACCCCATGGATAGTGTTTAAAGAGTGAGGGTTTTTTGCTACTTTTCTTAGGTAGATCATGTTAAAGAACTGCGATTTGATAACATATGCACAATGCACAATACACAAGCACTACCAATAAGTGAGGATGTGTTATATATATATATATATATATATATATATATATATATATATATATATATATACACACACACACACAAGCACTTAGATAGAAGAAATTAGTGAAGAACCATTTCCATTTAAGGCATTGCATAGCTACTCCTCTGTGAGGAAATGGAACATCTCTAAGCAGAAAACAAGGAAACCCTAGAGATTTTTCTGTAGACCTAGGAAAACGCCTGAAGCGCTCTATTCACAGTTCACTTCCTAAAGTATTTCAGCTACACACAGAGTGTTGAGGTCAAAGAATACCTTGAACTATCAGAAGTGGATGGAAGTGCCTAGAAATGAAGTCCTTTTCTCTGCTCTTAACTTTCCTGTGAGCATGGTGCTTTCTGCTGTGGGTGTCCATTAAGGCCTCACATCTGAGTGAATCTGAAGATGCATGTTTTACCTAATGCAACCATCACTGAAAGAGAATGCTTGGTGAGATTATGTACATATGTATGTATATAATGTATATATACTCGTATGTATAACATTGCAACATATATACATACAGGCATATATGTGATAGAATATTGAATAATATTCTAAGAATATTTAAGACTGAAGAATCTTAAAAAGGAATAAAATTCTGATCCAACTCCACTGTGAATTGATCTTGAAAACGTGATATTAAATGAAAGAAGCTAGATGCAATAGGCCACAGGTATGATTCTCTTGAGATATCTCTAGAGCAGGGAAATTCATGGGGACAAAAAGGAGAAGGATGATTACCAGGAATGGGAGATTCTGTTTGGAATGAGAAAAGTGCTCTGGAGATGACAGTGGTGATGACTGTACAACTTTGCAAATGCACTTGATGTGGTTCGAACGTGTCCCCCAGAAGTTTATGTGTTAGAAATCTAATTCCCAAATCCATCTGTTTAGCGGTATTTGGAGATGAGATTTGTGGGAGGTAATTAAGTTTAGTTACTTACGTAGCCTTTGGAAGTTGTGATGGTGGGATGTGGGGCTCCCATGTTGCATCAGTGGCTTTACAGGAAGAGGAGGAAGGACTTGTGCCACTGACCTTGCTCTGCCTGGCCATGTGGTGCCCTCTACTATGTTATGATGCAGCAAAAGTCCCCCTGGCTAGATGCTACCTTACAGGACCAACTCAAGTACAAATTACCCAATCTGTGATATTGTTATAACAACAGAAAATGGATCAAGACATGTACTTAATGCCACCAAGTTGCATATTTAAATTTGGCTAAAATAGTAAATTTGGGGTTATGTCTGTTTTACTACACACAAACGTAAAAATGTCCGACCTGGAGAAGGAGAGTTGCTTGCAAAGATGATAACAATAAATAATGGTTAGAAATGTAAGTACACCAGTCACCATATCCCCTATGCCAGGAAATGCCCAGTTAGAAAAGGGCCAGCAGATTTTTCCTGTAAAATGACCGGTAACAACTATTTTAGACTTTATAGATCGTAGAATCTCTGTTGCAACTATTCAGCTTTGCCCTGGAATCATGGAAACAGCAATAGAAAAATACATAAATGAATAAGTATGGCTGATTTCTCAGCAGACCTTAGTTTATGGACAGTGAATCTAAATTCTACCTAATTCTCACATAGAAAAAAAAATACTATTTTTCTTTCATTGTTTTTTTTTAAATCAGCTTAAAATTGTCAAAATGTTCCTAGACCATGGATCTTATAAATCCAGGAAGGGGCCAGATTTGGTCTCTAGAACAGAATTTGCTCAGGTCTGAGCTAGAGCCCACATAAATGCTGAGACAACGCCTTGTTGATAACACATGGGAGACCCTTCCAGTATTAGACAGTGTTCCGTGGTGGGTGGGACATGTCTTCCTTGGAAAGCATGGTAGTCGGTGGCTCAGCCAGCAAGAGCCCTTCTGCGACTGAGTCAAACCTGGAGTTGGTCCTCATTTCTCCTCCCTGAGAGTTTGCCCCTCTACCCAATCAGGCCCCCGGGGCTAGTGCAATGCCCAATCGATCCAGGCAGAGAGAAAATCCATTTGATTCACTACAGGATATTAAGAATGCCTTTTAACATCTCTTATAGGATCATTTTTACTGAAACAGACACTTCAAATAAAGTGAAAGACATTAAAAAAAAAAAGACCACCACAATAACATGGCATATTTTCATGAAAGGTTTATTTAGAGAAAGGGAGTTTCCAATGCTGCTTAAATAAAATGCTAGGAATAATTGGACTAAAAACTAGAAATGGCATTTTCTATAATGAAATTTGGAGGTCAAAGAATAAAGGGCTTTTAAACACTGCTAAAATAATATGATTCAAGGTGGGCTTTTGGCACATAACTTGAATCATATCATAATCACAACTACTCTGGAGCCTGAGGCAGGAAGATCATAAATTTGGGGCCAGCTTCAACAATTTAGAGAGACCCTAGCTCAAAATAAAAATGAAAAAGATGGGGGCTAGAGCTCAGTAGTAGAGCATCCCTTGGTTCCATCCCCAGTGCTACAAAATAATAAATAAAATAATGATGATAATTATATGAGCCAGGCAGCTACCTTGTGCATGTATGACCAGATTCATTGAATGAGAAAATTTAATTCACCAAATTTTACTAAGCCTCTATTTTGAGTAAAGCACTGGGGATATTAAGTTCTTAAAAAATTCATGTTTTGAGGTTTTGGTTTTTTTGGGTTTCTTTTGGATGGGTTGTTTCTGCTTTTGTTGGAGGGGGATGTTGGGAGAGATTTGATAGCAGTGTATAAATACCAGATTACCAGAATTTCTAATTGCAAGAACTTGTTCCAGTCATGCTTACTCCTATCCCTGGAACCCTCAAGCAAGAGGACTTTCTTCTTGTATCATCTGCTACTATTTGGAAACAGAGGCCCTTGTCAGTAATGCCAGGATCCCCCACCAGGCAACAGACAGAGGGTTGCAGTAGGTAGCACTATCTCTAAATCTGTCGCTCCCCTTTCGAGTGGCTCAGATCCCGTGACAGGTCTTCAGCCTGGATGGCTTTCCTGCATTTTGTCTTCTTTCCCTAACTCTTAACATGTCTCTCTTTAATTCTCTGATTCATCCTCCCATTTTTTTTTTTTTGCATTACAAATGTCCATGTCAGCTCATGGTGCCATTTTGTCAACATATGGAACAATAATAGCTCACAATTGTCTCTAAATAATTTAAATATTTGGTTACAATGAACGTGGTTACAGCCTGCATGTCTAGCTGAGCTCAGAAAGGGCTTTCTTTATTAGTTCTAACTTCATTTCTCATAAAATAGGAGGCCATTTGAGTAAAATGATAGTTGGAAAAAAATTTTTAAACAGAACCAGCAAATAAACATGGTCTTTATGAGTTGTAACTTAATCCCTAGCTGATGTCATGTTTCATGTTTCAACTGCCAGAAAATGCCTGACATCTATATATCAGGCAGATTTATGGAGACTTCAGGGTAAGAGTTAAGAGGATCCCTTAAATAAGGATAGTGTGTTGGTCTGGGGGTAATTTGGAGCCTCTGTTATCCATAGATTGAAATGTGCACATTTGGGTAAATTATAGAAATATGCCTGTTCACTTAATCTCTTATTTATGTTCAAAAAGTCTTTAGATGTGGAAGGCGGATGCATGAGAAAAGACACAGAGAGAGAACACTTAAAATATTGTTCTTTTTTTGCCCCTATTTGGTCATTGATGTTTCTCTGGCAATACTAGAGAGAAAATAAAAGATCTTGCATTGCAAAACTCGGAATCATAAGCCACACACAGCCCATGCACCTCTTGGTGGCAATGTACTTGTGTTGGCTATAGGGTGTGACCAAGGATGTGGCACCCTGACAGCTTCCTATCAAGAAATTCCTGATGAATTGGCTCTGCTACCACCGTTATCCCACAAGGACAGAGTTTCCCCAACATAAACCTTTCCTCATATCAGGCAAGTTGGGAGCCAATTAGCTCCAGGGTGGGGGAATGATTGTGAAATTGTCCTAGAAATAAACGGCTTGCTTAGTGTCCTGCCTTGGCAGTAGATTTGTATTCAAGCTTCTTGAAGTTCTACTCACTCGAGTGAATTAGGAAGAGCAAGTTACATCAGCTAACGTAATAAACAGCCCCCAGTTCCAGTGGCTTAACACAGGGAAGGTTGATTTGCTACTTGGATTGTTGTCCTATTGGATGTTCCAAGAATAAACACGCGCAGTGATTCAACTACCTAGGGTTCATTCTACTGGTGACTCTGCCACCCGCCAAGACTTGGAGTGCGCCATGCTGTGCATCTGACTGAGAAATGAAGAAGAGAGAAGCCAGGAGAATTACATGGGAGGCTTCATGAACCATTGGCTAGACTCAATCACATTGCTCCACTTAACTGCAAAGGATGCTGGAAAATGCCATGTAGCTGTGATCACAGGAAGGACAAGCGGCTTCCACCCTTTGTCATGGTGCAGAATCCACCACACAGGTCTGCCTCTGGGGTTTCCTCAGAGACAAAAGGCACTGAAGTAAAACAAAAGCAGCTTTTTTTTTTTTTTTTTTACAATCACATCTCATTGTCGACAGTGGGCTTAATTTCCTTCAACCTTCTCAGCAATCTTATAAGAAGACTGGACATGCATTATTGTCCTTTGAAATGGGACTCTCAGGGGAGCAGGAACCTGCAGGTGGCTTAGATCACAAAACTAATAAGTGACAGAATTTGCATCAGAACCCAGGTATCCCAGATTTCACTATTGCACTTCAATTATAGGAGTAGACAGGAGCCCTGGGGTGAGGCAGGGTAGGTTTTCTCCTTAAGAGAGTTGGGGTGGAGACACTTTGGGAGACTATTTCTAGTTCTTTCTGGATATTGGTAAAGACTTATTCATAGGCTGCAGGAGAGGGAGGACATAAAACTACTTTAGTTCTTTGCTTTGCGGCTAAATGCCATCCTACTTCACAGATCCAATCCCTGTGTTCCTTTGTCTTTTCTTTTTCTCTTTAAGAAATTAAAGCATAACTCCTTATTCTGTTACAGGATAACAGGACAGAAATTTCTTGTGACCTCCTATAAATGAAAGGTGACTCAAAATGAATGGAAGGCATCCTAAATAGAACTGGAATCTTCGGGAGGCTGAGGTTAGAATCCTTGTATGTGTTAATTTCCGCAGTGGATACAATCTTAATAGAATGTTTTCATCTTTCATGCCAATGAGAGAGCAGAGCTCAAACCCCTTGTTCCAGATATTCAGCTCCAAAAGAGAGTCATGAGGCTCCCTAATCACGATTTCAAAGAGGTTTGTGGAAATATTTCGTTAATTCTTATAAAGAAATCCTTTTTTCTTAATTTTTTCATTAACTTCAGACATTTACTTGCAATTACATTTGTTCAGTGAATACAATGACAGAAATTAATAATTCATAGCTTTTGTCAAGGAAAATTTGAAAAAAAAGGACAGTTGTTCAATCAAATACAACTTTAAATGCACAATCTTTATTTAAATAAGATGTAAAAAATAAATAATGGGGACTGTTATTGTACTTTTGAGAAACCTCCTCTTTTTCCAAATTATATCTATGCTATACGCAGTGACATGAAATCTCGGGTTGCTCAGAGTACAGCAGGAAAATAACAGGTTCAGATCAGATGATCTGAAAGGGGGAAAATTTGTCTCAAGCTCAATATTTGTGGCATCACCTGGATCTTTGGGGGCCTCGTACTCAGTGGCAGAGATTCAGAGCAGGATAGAACTTGCAGGGTCCCAAAAGATTACACCTTCCTGACAGCTCCTCTACTAACAACTGGGGAAGTTAAGGTCCAGAGAGAGCCACTGAGCCTTCTGAGTGCCCACAGTGAGTGAGGAGCATGGAGTGTAGGTCTCCCAACCTCAGCCAAAGCCCCCAACTGGGCCTGTCTGATCTATGATTTGAGATGTTCTAGGAAGACAAAACCTTTTGTCCCAGCTGCTTAGCCACTGAGCTGAAATCTTACTTTTCGTGGGACAGAAATCTCTTGTGAGCCCCCATAAAAGAAAGGGGACTCAAAATGAATGTAAAGCAGCTAAAATAGAACGGGAATCTTTGGGAGGATAAGATTAGAATTCGTTGAATGGTGGAGACTTTTTAAAATCATGTTTCTCTTGTTTGAATGAAAGCACCCATTTCTAGAAATCAACTGGAGAGGAAAGGAAGGGTAGGAAAAAGGGCCGAAGCCTGGCAGAAATAGAAGGACCAGGGGAGCTATGACAAGCTCTCTAGTCAGGGCTTAGGATGGTGGATGATGTGGGTGCTCTGCAGTTAGGTCTGAAGTCAGTGAATGAGATAAGTGCTCTGGATCTCTTATCCTCTCCCTGTCTGCTCTTGCCTGGGCTGGAAAATTAGTTCTACCCTTTGCTCAACTCAGTCAAAAAGATGACAATGGAGCTTATCTTAAAAGATAAACCAAGCCCCAAGAAACTTCTTGGAAATAGCCCATTAACAGGTGGGTCCCTGGGAAGGGCAGTTTAGCATAATGGGTAAGGACAGGATCTTGAGTTTGAATCTTGACTCCAAATCTTGACTCAACCAGCTGTACGTTCTGTGCCTTTGGAAAATCATTACTAAGCTCTCTGAGTCCTGCTTTCTGTGTTTGTAAAATGGGGATGTCTCAGCTGGCTATTGTGCTGTAACAAACTACCCCTTAACTCCATGGCTTCAAACAGCAGGTTTTTGGGTTTTGTTTTGTTTTGTTTTCTCATGCTTCCCAGGGATGGCTGCAGAGACTCACTACAGCCTGGAGGCTGGTAGGAGGGAACACAGGGCCCTTTTAAGATGTGTCACCATGTACTGCTGTATGTATAAAGGGCTGGTGATTGGCTGTGCCCTCTCTGAAGAGTCGTGTGTCTACAGAGAGGTATACTTTGGTCCTCTACAGGGTAAATAAGTAATGATGGTTTGCGGGCTAAGATTTTCCCTCTTTGATTTGAGCAGCTATTAAAGAGGGTGTCTCCTGGAGGTGAGAAAATGTGTGGTCTTCCTGGATTGATCAATTTCCTGCTTCCAAGTACAGTATTGACCCTCATCTCACACACCAAAAGAAACAAATGGATTTGATTAGCAAATACTTTCATCTACATCGTAATTGAAGTCTCTGGGACTTCCTTGTTTTGGAAAATCCCATTTTAATACACTACACATCAGGTAGCCAAAAGAATTTCCTTTCCCATCAGCTGCCTTTCCTCTCCCAAACCAAGGGTTTATCCACCATATTCTCAGTAGCCCTGTCAATCAGATCCTGAACAGATACATCCAGGCTTTGGGCTGGAAGATTCTCCTGCTTTTTTTTTTTTTTTTTTTTTTTTGATTCCTATCATGAATCACTCAAGCCCAGTTCACTTAAAATGGAGGTACAGGACCATTCCCAGGGGTGCCCAAGTCCAGCTGTCCCTCCACCTTGGAGCTTTCTAGTTCTTGTCAGGAACCTTGAAATGCAAAGCCCCAATCTCCTGAATTGCTGCTAAGGAGGCGACCATTTGGCCATCTGAAAAGTCTGACCAGTTGGCACATTGTTGTCTCCAAATGAGCCGGCAGGAAACGGGTTTCCTAAAACTTGGTTTTAAAGCACTTAGAACAGGAAACCATTTCCCATGCATGTTAGATCTCTCTAATGACTGACTAACTAGAAACAGGCTATCTTAATACTCTGCCCCGAGCCATTACAAATGGCTTTCTTTCCAGACTTCATTAGAATATTTACTGCGATTTTGGATAGAAGACTTTTGACACTGCAGTCATAAAATTTACAGGGGATCTTTCTTTTTTTTTTCTTTCTTTCTTTTTTTTTTTTTTCAGTCTAAGAAGAGATTTGGAAGAAGTAGGGGGAAGCCCTGAGCTCTTCCAGCCAGTGACCAGCCTCATTCATTAGTGGTCTTTATGTCTCGTGACCTCTAGTTAAGAAAATAAACATCCCTATAGTGGGCCAATAAATTGCCTTCCAAAAAAAAAAAAGCAGTTAGATCTTTCTTTGTTGACATCTTCCTCTTTCACATGCATACGACTTAGAAAGAGAAAATTCACAATGTGTGAGCTTTCTATGCATCATGTTGCTGAATCCAAAGCCCGGGATTGTTATCTGCATTTCCTCTTTAAGAAAACTGAGGCAGGTGGTTTCCAAAAATCAACTTATCTAGTAAATGGCAGAGACGGGCCTGGAATCGAGGGGTTGCTAAAACGTGGCTTCTCTCTTCCCTTCTGCACTCTTTGTGATTATTCTCAAAGCAGTTACTGCCTGTGTAGACACCCAGGAGCACAGGCAGCAACTACTCTATGGACAAGAAACTTGTTTCAAATGTCATGCATCCAATCCCTTTATAAAAGTGATCAACCAGAGCGCCCACAAAACTGGTGTTAAATACCCAATTAGAGACAAATCCTGGTGGGACAATGGTGTGATACAGTAGTGCAGTATGCAGTTGCTCATAGGGTGACCAGAGCCATGAGAAAATAAAGCGGGGTGGATGAACAGAGATGACATGATCAGGGAGGGCCATAAAGGAGACCCTGATTTTACTGAGTGGTCAGGGAAGAATTCTGATGAGAGGATATTCAAGGAAAGAACTGAAGGAAGTGAGGTGGGGGAATCCTTGCAAATACATTTGGGAGCATTTTAGAGTGAAGGGACAATCAGTGTGAGAGCTCTGTGGTGGGGACACGTGAGGTGTGTTTAAACAAGTGGCCCTAGGTATCTCTGCTGGTGGCCCTAGGTTACACTGAGAACTTTAGGTATTCACATTGCCTCATCTGTCTAATGCAGACAGAAATCTGCAGACCTTAATCCTGTATGCAGAACATCTCCATGGAATTTCATGGTAATTCTCTGCCCTTGGCTTTAATTATAGGATGCATGGAGAACTTCTCTTCATTTTCAATGGTCCGCCATGATGCCCTATGGATTTGGAGCCAAGAAAGTGATGATCATTCCTAAAAGCAGAGTGCTTTCTCTTAGCAAGTAATAAACAGCACGTGACCTGTATCGTGTTCCCTCCTCCTTTTTGCCTTGATTCCTAGGAAGCTCAATGTTAAATTTAATATTCAATTAAAACAACAAAGTTAGCCTTCAAGGCTTTTGAGTATTTTTAATGCTTAATTGTATATCTGCTTTTCATTGCAAGCAGCCTCTAGTCGTTTGGGGCTGGTGTATAAATAACACATGTACATAAAATCATGTATGCCAAGCATATAAGAAGGTTGATCTGCCTAAAAAAAAAATAACATTTATAATCAGCTTATTGGATGTTCCAGATAAGCCCTTGTTTACTATTGTATTTACATGGAGGGCAACCACATGACCTGATCTGATGAGAAAAGGAGAAAGGAATGTTGCTGTAGATGGATATGCTAATGTCTCCCTCCCCAAATGAGTAGTATCTCCCAGTATTCATACTTTGTTGTTCTCCTCTCTCATAATCTCTGTACTAGGTCACGTGACTTGGCTTAGCCAATAGGATATTAGTAAATATTCTGCAAGCAGACACTTGATAAGCAATTATGGATATTGCCCTCTTGAAATGTTTCTGCCACCTGGTAAGACAGAAGGCCTATCTTTGATGAAGATGAAAGATTACCTGGAGAGAGAGCCCTAACCACCAGAACAGATCCTCTAGCTTAATGCAGTAAACCAAGTGAAATGAGCAGAAACTCATGCAAGGAACTCACAGAACCACGATAATTAATAAATATTTGCTATTTCAAGCCTCTTGGCTTTCGGGTGGTTTGTTACACAGCAATAGATAGCTGATACATATGTCCAAAATTTCTTTTATGGCCAAAATTATGGGGAATTGTCATTAACTCTCTGGATCCACTAAGGACTTCATACATGCCTTCAAATGTCAAGGTCTTCTGCAGGACTTACCTTGTGAATGGTAAAAACACAGCATGTATTTTCTGAGAATCTAGAACATATAAGATGCCTCTCTTGTCCTAAGGGTTGCACTGATAAAACCACAGTTGCTATCCTTAAAGAGTCTTGCGATGGTTAGGAAAAAATCATTTAGGAGGCCTGGAGTTGTGGCTCAGTGGTAGAGCAGTTGCCTTGCATGTGTGAGGTACTGGGTTCAATTCTCAGCACCACATATAAATAAATAAAATAAAGGTTCATTAAGTGCTAAAAATTAAAAAATAATAATAATAATTTAGGGTAGGGGATTGATAGAAGAAACAGATGGAGTTTTAAAAATAAAATAGATAATTCAGGAAGAGATCCTAATAAATATTGGCATGAAATATTCAGTAAGAGCACAATCCATATCAAAAGCATACCAAAAATATATAAAATGATTTTCCCTTGTGTGGTGCTAGAATAACAAGTTAACCACTAGGGAAAAATGTCTCAAATTAACAAGAACCTCTCCTTTTCCTGGGTATAAAGAGAATAGAGTACTTACAATCAGGAGTGTTTTGCTTGTACAGACTTTCATAAAATACTTAACTGGTATTGAATTACTGGTAACTTGAAATCAGCCATAATAGGAGCATTTACACCACTTTAATCGGCAGCTGTTGGAAAAGAGGCTTATTTTTTGTTTTGTTTTGTTTTTTAGGGTGTATCAGCACACCATTGACCACGGGAAGTTCATATATCTTACAACACATATGTTTAAATTTACTTGTAAGGTATCTAGGAAACAGAGTTGATTAGATAGTATATTTCATTTATTTGAAAAAACATAGACATGTATAGAAAAATATCAAAAACATTTCACCTTTTTTTGTTTGTTTGTTTTCAGTCTGTGGTTTCCAACTGATCCACAGTGAGCCATTGTCTTACTTACAGTCAAAAAACAAAAATGGGGCAGGTGCAATGGTGCACCCCTGTAATCCTAGCTTCTCAGGAAGCTGGAGGAGGACTGCAGGTTTGAGGTCAGCCTGAGCAACTTAGGGAGGCCCTGTCTCAGAATTTAAAAAATAACAAAATAGCTGGGGATGTGGCTCCTTGTTAGATCACTTGTCTAGCAGGTGCAAGGCCCTGGGTTCAATCCACAGTACCACAAGAAATAAAAAAAAATATATATATATTCAAGTCTCATTTTACGAAAATGAATACAAAGGCATGTTTCCCTCTAAAAGCTAAAGATTGTAAATACTATTATGGCCATGCCATTGTTTGGATGTGGTTGGTCCCTCAAAGTTTGATGTTTTGCAAACTCAATCCCCAATGAATGATACTGAGTGTGGATTCTTTAGGAGATGGGAACATTTAGAGAAGATTATGTCATGGAGGCTCTGTCCCCAGATTAATGCCCATCTCACAGCAGTGGTCAGGTCTTCTGTGGCTGGATTAATGTTCAAGAAAGCAAGTTGTTATAACTTGGGCCACTTCTGTATGTGGTGCTTTCCTTTTTTGCTTCTCCAACACAATATGATACAGTCAGCAAGACCCTCACCAGATGCTTGTGTCATGCTATTTGGACTCTCCAGTCACTAGATGTAAGCCAAATAAACATCTTTTCTTCATAAAGTATCCAGCCTTCCGTATTTTGTTATAGAACAAAAACATGCACTAAAAACAAACAAACAAAAAAAAAAAAAAACAGGCATTGAGCTAGGTTTATTTTATCAATGAATCCTTAACACACTCCCAGTTTGCAGATAATTCTGTGGAGGCTTATAAAAGGGAAATGAGTAGGCTGAGGTCATACTGCTGGTAACAGCGGAGTAAACATCTTTATCTTTTTTTTTTTTAACCACATGATACTAGTTCCAATATTGACTTATAACAGATGCTAAAGTTATCTTAAATCACTCATGTTCCTGAAATCTTCAAAGATCTCTCAAACTTTCATATGGAGGCTGCAAATCTTATGCCCCTTAAAAGTATATGGAATATGGTTAAAATGGAAAATCAGAACAGGAAGGTGCTACCTCTAGAGGCACACAGGGCGTGGAGAGCTTACAGCAGCAAAGTGCTCAGACAAGGAGTCCATCTCCTTCACTGTCCCAACTCGATGCTCAGCCCTTGCTGGCCCAAGGTAGGCTCTCCACAATGTGGTTTTTTGAGTAAATGAAGAATGAGAGGGAGGAAGAAAGGAAGGAAAGTAGAAAGGGCAGGAGTTGATTAGGGAAGTGAAAGAGGAAAGAAAAGAAAATCACCAAAAGACAAAAATAAGAAATAAAAACCAAAGCAATATAGGGCCTCTGGTGTATAAAGAGTGGTCTAATGTACCTGACTACAGACAAAAGCTGATATTCCTAATGAAGATGACAAATCATCAAAAAAATAAATAGTACTCCATCTAATCTCTTTTAGAATGTAATAGCAATATGAGATCAGTTTAAAAACATTTCTATGATGAGTGATTATATTTGGTATTTAGATGAGTCAAAGTGAATCATATAAAAAAATCAGCATTCTTAAAATGACTCACTCATTCATTGGAGACATCCTTTCATTCAAACAAAACCTGCCACAGAACTGAAGATAAATAAACAGACTCTTTTAAGGGTCTGTCTACACAGTCATATCAGAAATGAAGACAGCATTTCAAGATAACTTGGACGTATCACATTTTCTATGAGAGTTATGTTGGATTTTTTGGGTTCCTTTTTTTTTTTTTTTTTTTTTGATTGCTGTTGTGGTTGTATATGTCTTATTTTGTTTTGTCACAAACTACCTTCTCTCTCTCTCTCCATAGCCGCTGGAGGTTAGTTATCATTTCTTGCTACTTGATTTCGGAATGATTTTTTTTTTCCCAGTCCTAAACTAGAATCAAGAAGCTGGCAGAAATTTCAGTGTTTCATCACAACTATAGCAGAAGAATCAAGAAGCTGTCCATGACGGTCATTGCACTGGTCGTCAAATACAGAGTTGAGAGGACCTGGGTTGTCCTTCTCCTCTGTTTTTTTTTTTTTTTTTGCTGAGACCTGACCACCTAACTTCACCCACTTTCCTCAGCATCTCTCTCTTTAAAATGGGGATAAAGGTAGTTTCTCCTTCAAAGGGTTTGTGTAAGAAATGATGTAAGGCTCAAGTCTAGTTTTTACAATGGTACCCGGCGCTCCAGAAAAAGAAACCATAATTATAGAACTAAGCACAGCCGAGCAAGGTGGTGCATGCCTGTAATCCCAGCAACGTGGGAGGCTGAGGCAGGAGGATCGCGAGTTCAAAGCCAGCCTCAGCAGACTAGCAAGGCACTTAGCAACTCAGCAAAACTCTATCTCCTGTCTTTAAAGAAAATATTAAAAAGGGCTAGAGATGTGGCTCTTGGGTTCTTAGCACCCTTAGGTTCAATCAATCTCTTAGCACCCTTGGGTTCAATCCCTGGTGCCAAAAAAAAAAAAAAAAAAAAAAACCCAAAACAAACAACAACACCAAAAAAAAAACTAAGCACAAAATACGTGTTTTCCAAAGTTCTTTTTGTAATTTTTTTTAAATTTGATTCTTGGTCTTTGAGTTAGAAATAAAATACAGGCTTCAAACCTCCAGTCGAGATGCTGGTTTCTAACATCATTTTAAATCCCAGGTCATCTCTCAGTGCTCAGGATCCATACAGCTCAATAAGATTTTATAGGTACACATGCAGTTAGCTAAAATGCTGCTTAAAGTGTGATCTCCATTTCTTACTGAAAATCATTTGTTGGGCTTATTACTCCGTCTGAATTCCGCAACCGGCTGGGCATTTTCCCTTTCCTTGCGGAGAGGATTTCAAGTCGTAATTGAATTTACTCTGGATTATTTGGGTCTGAAGTTGAGTGAACATTGGCTGGCCAACTCCACTGCCTGCTTACATTTCCTCCAGAAATATCTGATTCCTCTTACTCCTACCCTTTTGATACCAGATTCAATGAACGCACCAAGCAAACAAAGCCCTGAAATCCAATAAGTCCCTTCAATTCAGAGCATGTTTGAAAACTCCAAAATCCATACGTTCTGACCCAATATCAACGATCCTTCTGCTGTGCCCTCAGGAGCAAGCCAGACAGGGATTCCAGAAAAGAGAGGCGGAGGGGAAGCCTGCACCTTGGCTCTCACTTCATAGCAGGATGGAAGCTCTTATCCTCAAGCCCTGAACTTGGTATGTAGCTTTCAGAGTCAAGATCCTTGTAAAGTTTTCCTTACTCTTTCCAAAAGCTTTCAGTCTTGCTCCTACAATTTTCTTTGAAACCAGGAAAGCTCCCAATATTCTGCTAGTCTTTTCTGTCTTGGTGCCTTTTCTTCTAGAATAATAACATAATCGTGAGAAGCTAAAGGGGGAAACATTCATTACTGACAGAGACCCCAGTACCTTGTTGGGGTTCATATCCATATTCCCCTGAAGAGCTTTAGCTGAGTCCCATTGATTCCACTGAACACATGAACCCAGTCTTATTTTGGCTCCCGGTTTGGGCACAAGGGCAAATGACATCCTCTAGGGAATCCCAGCCAACTCTGGGTTTCTATGGGCTTCTCTTTTCTGTCCTTTCAAGAGTTATTTTATAGCAACTTCATAGGTCTCCAAATCATACATTTCCCTACCCTAAAATTTTACCAAGATTTACAATGTAAGGCAGCCCTGCTGGTGAAATGAACCAATTACCTTTACTTATTTATTTTTTCTTTCTATAATGAAAAAGCTACAGTGCCTTATTTGTTCTCAAGTTTGGCTTTGGGGGCCGAAAAAAAACCCTATTCCCTTTGCTGAAAAAAATAGGGAGAAATTTCAGGGGATTTCAGGGGATTCCATTTCTCAATGGAAATTGAGAAATTTCCATTTTACTCTTTCAGGTCTCCCCATCCCTACCTGTTCTAGTGCTTTCCATCCAAAAACCATTCCTCCAGGCTTCCCACAGCTTCCACCTCCTTTAATTATTCTTGCCAGAATAATCTAGTGTGCATGTCTCTCTGACGTCTCAGAGCACTGAACATCTATGTTAGCCATTTTGGTAATTGATAACACACTGCTTGGTACTTACTTCTAATTACCTTTTCCAAGTGAGTGGCCTCAAACTTGATCTCTCAGGAGTGTTCGGATGTCTCAAGAATGAGACCAAGTCGTAATCTCCTTCTATTCTTCACATGCTAGTTCTTATTCCTTTTTTTTTTAAAATACACGACAACAGTGGAATGCATTACAATCCTTATTACACATACAGAGCACAATTTTTCGTATCTCTGTATATAAAGTATGTTCATGCCAATTTATGCCATTACACATGTACCTTTTTTTGCATTACAATTCTTAATACACATATATACCACAATTTTTCGTATCTCAGTTTGTATATAAGGTATGTTGACACCCAATTCAAGTGCTAGTTTTTATTTCCTGATAAAGTCTAAACATATAGAAGATGCACATTCCTCATCCAAACATCTAAAACTCTGAAAGCCTTCAAAACTTGAAATTTTTACATGTTGACATGAAGACACAAGCAAAAAATTCCACAACTGACCTCGTGGGACAGGCCACACTCAAAACACAAGCCCAGTAAACATCCCGCATCAAATGACCTCTAGGCAGTGTGGTTAAGGTATAGATGAAACATAAAAGAATCTCATTGCTTAGTCTTGGATTCCACCCCCAAGATATCTCTTTTATGGATATGCAAGTATTTCAAAATCGGAAGACTCTCTTGTCCAATGCATCTTGAATAAGGAACATTCAATCTGTAGTAGATGCCCAAGAGCATGTGTTAAGTGGATGTTTTTATAAATTCTACATATTTTCATAAAAGCACTAAAGATAAAGACAGACAGAAAAAAAAACAAAACACAGTTGCATTGACAGCAATTATCAGTAGGGAAATGATCACAGCTTCATTGAATCATTACGATAGATAGAAAATGCCTTGTCTGGTCTAAATCACCGTCCAAACTTGAAATCTTACTACTGTTCCCTAAAAAGTTATTGATGGAAGCATTTTCCAGTAAGTTAAATAGAGTTACCTGAAAACTCTTAATAAGTCAGAAAGGGAAGGCAGGTAAAAAGACACACTGCTCCTCACAACCAATTACAGCATGCTACACATCTGCACTTAACGCACGCACACAGACTCAGTAGGAACCTCATTTTCTGTTACTTGCTCCAAGTTAAATTCCAGGTAATTGGTCAGAGGGATTAAAAGAGTGCTGGGGTACAGTGAATGTTTAATGGCCTCACACCTGCCTTCCTGAGAAGCCTCAGCCTATTCCTGTTCTGTAACTTTTAAAACTCTCCACCAGCCATTTACTAAGGCAGCCAATTAGACCACAAAGGAGGCAAGATTTCAGAAGTCCTTTTCAGAGGGATCAGCCTCTCCCCAGGCCCACACCACAAGGAACTAGCCCTCTAAGTGGCTCTCTGAGAATGATGGCCACTGTCCTCAGGTGGCAGCTCAGCTGAATTCCTTTCACAGCCTGAGATTACTAGTTTCAGGATACATTGTCACCCAGGAACATATGGCCGGACCATTATGGAATTTTCCTTTCTTCTCCATTTTCTTTTCTATCTTGTTACTTCTACAGGATAAATGTCATCCCATTGAGATTTCCATGGCAAATCCCAGAGTTAAAATAGATCCCATTGCAATGTCTAAGGTTGGAAAGAAGCGTAGTATTAGAGTGACAAATGATGGCGACATGTATTTACATTGAAATAGATTTAGAAAGAGTCACAAAGGAGAACCAGCACATATACAGAATTAATAGCTATGCAATAATGCTGCTCAATTTCATTTTCATTTTCAACATTCTGATCTTTCTGGGCTTCTTACTTTGCCGCTGTGTTTTATTCTGATTATGAAAATGTGAACTTAAAAAAATGTCTAAGTCCCAAAGAATTTCTGTCAGGTGAAAAGCATGAAGTATGATATTATTAGATTAAGACCCCAGATAGCTCGGTACAGGGGCACACACCTGTAATCGCAGCCGCTCAGGAGGCTGAGGCAGGAGGATTGTAAGTTCAAAGCCAGCCTCAGCAACAGTGAAGCCCTAAGCAACTCAGTGAGACCCTGTCTCTAAATAAAATACAAAATAGGGTTGGGGATGTGGTTCAATGGTTGAGTGCCCTTGAGTTTGATCCCTGGTACCCACCCCCCAACCCCGAAATAAAAGACACTAACTTTTTTTTTTTTTTTTGGTAGATCAATACAGGAACACCTCCAGATGGTAAGGAATGCCTCTGGCCAATGAAGAGATCTTATTTATAGCTAGGGAAAGAGACACCTGTGGAAAGACAATTTCTTTCTCAGGTAAGCATCAGTGAATAAAGAGAAAAGATTTGTGTACAGTGGTGCTGGCATGAGATACTTCCCTGATAAAAGAAATATATTTTGGGGTAAAAATGCATGCTCAATATTCATTTCTTCTACTGAGCTTCATAACAATTATGTAACTTTCAATGATTCCAGTCAAATAAGGAATGTATTAAAAATAACAATAATGAACCAAAATCTTGACATTTTTATCAAGATTCCAGGTGAATTTTGAAACAAAATGTGTCTTTATGATTTTAAAGTAGCACTATTTGCAAAGCTTCTGTTTGCTTTTAAATCAAATTTTGTCAATAATCCAGGTCATAGAGATGATGCATGGTTACCAAACTGCTGGTTAGATTTGTTTTATTCCAGTTCCTAGAAGATGCAACTGAAAGCTCCCAGGATTTTGCACAGAATTAAATTTGCTAGTTTAAAATGAATGAAAAATATCCGTGTACGATTGATACTAGAGGTCACGGAAGCTTTCAAGACACCTTTAAGATGTGATAATTTGCAAGTTGGTATATTAATATGCTCATTTGACAACTTCAGGGTTTTTTTTTAAGAAATTAAGTAATTAGGTTTGCTCTTTTATACAGACATACTTTCAAGTATTGCCCTGCAGTGCACCTTATTTAAGCACATGCTCTAGAAATATAATAACTTAAAACGACATTATAAGTTAGTGCCAAGGGAGAGGAACTTCCAGGCTCCATTCTATATAATCTTCTTATGTTCAATAGAAGACTAACCCCTTCAAAACTGAGCTCTGAAAATCTTCTATGACTAAGCACAACACACACACGCACAAAAATATTTTTATATATAAAAGAGATCAGTATAAAGGAATTTACACTGGTAAATCATCTTTTTGCTGGTTGTTTTTGTTTGTTTGGAAAAAAAAAATTAGAACTCAGTGTTGATTGCAGTTAAGCTGACTTTGGGATTATATGCCCCAGAAGAATTTTGAAGATTAACATTTTAAAAAAGAGAGAGAGGGAGAGATCTTTTACAGTCCTTTCAAAATTGCCTGGGAAAAGAAAATAAATGCAGGTGATGTGCTGATCCAATTTCCCCAAGCCATTGAGAAATATTGAAAATCATACTAGACAGAAAAAGTTTTCCATAAAAACAATTTTGAACCAACTTGAGTATTCAATTGTATAGGAAAATAAGAGACCATATGGGTTGTTTGAAGTACTTTAGGAGAAAATAAGGGGGGGAACTGCATTTGGTTTATAGCTGCCAGCCCCAGGGGGAACTTCTCACTCCACAGTGGACAATTCTTCTACCTCACATTGGCCCCCAGCAGAACATCAAAACCTTGAGAAGAATCAGCTTTGAGGACAAAAGGCCTGGATCCCAACACTACCTTGTGTCCTACTGAGCTGGGTCTCCTTGGGCAATAGCTCATTAAGCTTCTGGTTTTCCACCTGTAAAATGGAGATGATAATAGTGTTTAATTCAGACAATGCACAGAAAACAGAGCAATGCCACATACACAGTAGAAGCCCAATAAATGCTACTCTTAGAATGAGAACACTGCAAATATTTGTAAAATTGAATCACGTTGTGGGTTGAGGAAAGAAATCAGAGCCAGAAAACAAACAAAACATAAAGGTGGACGCTTTATCTGATGGGGAAACCAGGACATTTTGCCATTAGAGATTTTTTTCAACTCAATAGTTAGATAGTTCACATACAGCAGGGAACAGGAGTCAGGGGCTCTCTTGAGAGAAGACTTGATCTGTAGAAAATAAAAATGAGAGTAGAGGCTGAGGGATCACAGAACAGAGCAGAAATTCTTTGAAATTAGAGAGCTGGCGGTTCGTTTACCATTCCGGTAATGGCCTTGGTCATTTGATGTATTGTTTCTATGCCTAGTTTCTCATTCATAAAACAATGTCATTAAAGCCTATATTATATGGTTGCCCTAAAGTCCAAATGAAATAGCATAGAATGTGTCTAAATGTAGCACCTGGAGGTATTCCACAAGGAGGTACTCTTACTGTGACTGTGTGCTACCCAGGTGATAGGACAGGATGGGAAGGAAAGTTTGGGGAAGGCACTAATAAGATGAATGGAAGATGGTGACATGGCACTAGGGCCAAATCAGTGAGAGGGAGAGTTAGAAATGATAGAAAACTTAGGAAATATTTGGAAACCCTGATGGAGAGGAAGACTGGCCTGAATACTTCGAGTACCACAGATGTCTTTAAAATAATAGTGCAATGGATTACAGTAGTTATCAGAGGTTGTGGCAGAGAGTGTTGGGCTCTTCAGGACGCTCAATTCCTTTGGATGCCTTGGTGAAGATGCCAGAGTCTCTATCAGCCTGGATCCCAGAATGACTGTGTGGAGCAGCCTCCCCTTCCCCACCCCCACACCTATATTGGTTGGACTTACATACGTGAAAAAAAAAAAAAAAAAAACTTAGACTATGTCAAATTTCTAAAATGAAGAGATTATATTAATGGGCTAGTTCTCCAAGGTGCATCCAAGTTTTTTCTTTGAAATTTAATATATGATCCAACTTTGTCCCCATAGGAATGTTTTAAATCTTAACTGCATTTTTTTTTTCCTTAAAATGTAAACACGGCAAATTGTTCTTGGCATTGAATTAGTTCTATTTATGGAAATAGCTTTCTAGAAGAAATTCTAAATAAATTAATATCAAATCAACTGTATGGGAGCACATAATTTTAGGACATTAATAGACCACCCTAGTGAGCAATGAGACAATGTAATGAATCTGGGTTCATCCAAGCATGTCAGGTAACTCTTAACATATAAGATTTAAACTCTGGCCAGGCGCAGTGGTGAATGTCTGTAATCCCAGTGACCTGAGAGGCTGAGACAGGAGCATGGAGAGTTCAAAGCCAGCCTCAGGAAAAAGTGAGGCCCTAAGCAACTCAGTGGGACCCTGTCTCTAAACAAAATACAAAATAGGGCTGGGGATGTGGCTCAGTGGTTGAGTGCCCTTGAGTTCAATCCCCCATAGCCACCCCCCAAAAAAGATTTAAACCTTGATGTGAAGATTGTGTTATTAATTTGATTATGATAATCATCACCCAATGTGTATGTATCTCAAATCATCATGTTGTGTATCTTTAATTTGTGTAATACTCGTTTGGCAATGAAATATCTTTAAATGTCAATAAATGGTTTGTAATTGTAAAGGAGAAAAAAAGAAACACTGGTTCAAAGTTTCCATTGATAGGCCCAGGCTGTAGTGAGTCTAATAATTTATTTTTAGTCTTAACACATGTAAATGGCAGTCTGACTTTTTGTACTTAATCTGGTGATAACTAAGGTTGTCATTCTAGTCTGGAAGAATTTCTAGATCACAATACACCTTTACCTCTGCACTTCACAGCTCTCAAATTACTCTCAGGCCTGTTAGGCCAGTTAATTTAATACAGTCTTATGAAAATTGCAGAACATACATCACTTATAATAGATGGGAGAGATCAAGGACTCAATATTTGCATGACATTTTCTAAAAATCACAGTGGAAAAGAAAATAATCAATGACTCTTAAGATTTATTAGGTCCCTGTTATGCAATAAATCAGATCTATTGTGCTTCATCTTCTTGAGTCACCACAAACACATTTTACAGATGAGGGTTGTGAAACTCGGGACTAAAATGACTCCTCCAGGGCCATGATGTGAGTAGTCACATTGTGAATAGACGAGGAAGCCTGGACTCCAGCCCTGGAAGACTTTAGAACATGCTCCGTTAACCAGCCCTAATCCACCCCACTGGAGAAGGGACACATCTGTATTAATTTCAGAACCAGAACCAAGATGTGGGGATCAACCCCAAATATTAACTTAGAGCCTTCTTTAGTACCTATTCTTATCAGAAGAGCATCTTAAGGGCTTCTCCCAGCAATGCTAAAGCTCAGGTGGGGCTCACTTCTAACAGGGAGTGGATGAAAGGACGGCATGGTTCATCGCTCAGCATTTTCTCTATTATCAACAATTTTAACTTTCTCTCTAGTCTATAATTATAGGATTATTGCAAATTCAATTTATAGGTTGCTGATTTGAAGCATGCATGTACAGAATTTTGATAGTAACTGACCTCAGACAAAAAAAAAAAGGTACCCCTTGAAAATATTTAAGAATGTCGGGTGTGATGGTGCACACCTGTCATCCCAGCAGCTCAGGAGGCTGAGACAGGAGGATCACAAGTTCAAAGCCAGACTCAGCAATGGTGAGGTGCTAAGCAACTCAGTGAGACCCTGTCTCTAAATAAAACACAAAATAGAGCTAGGGATGTGGCAGAGTGGTCAAGTGCCCCTGAGTTCAATCCCTGGTACAAAAAAAAAAAAAAAAAAGCATGCAATGGAGGAAGGATAGCATCTTCAACAAATGGTGCTGGGAAAACTGGAAATCCATATGCAACAAAATGAAACTGAATCCCCTCCTCTCGCCATGCACAAAAATTAACTCAAAGTGGATCAAGGAGCTAGATATCAAATCAGAGACTCTGCGTCTGATAGAAGAAAAAGTTGGCTACGATCTACATACTGTGGGGTCGGGCTCCAAATTCCTTAACAGGACACCCATAGCACAAGAGTTAATAACAAGAATCAACAAATGGGACTTACTTAAACTGAAAAGTTTTTTCTCAGCAAGAGAAACAATAAGAGAGGTAAATAGGGAGCCTACATCATGGGAACAAATTTTTACTCCTCACACTTCAGATAGAGCCCTAATATCCAGAGTATACAAAGAACTCAAAAAATTAGACAATAAGATAACAAATAACTCAATCAACAAATGGGCCAAGGACCTGAACAGACACTTCTCAGAGGAGGACATACAATCAATCAACAAGTACATGAAAAAATGCTCACCATCTCTAGCAGTCAGAGAAATGCAAATCAAAACCACCCTAAGATACCATCTCACTCCAGTAAGATTGGCAGCCATTATGAAATCAAACAACAACAAGTGCTGGCGAGGATGTGGGGAAAAGGATACTCTTGTACATTGCTGGTGGGATTGCAAACTGGTGCGGCCAATTTGGAAAGCAGTATGGAGATTCCTGGGAAAGCTGGGAATGGAACCACCATTTGACCCAGCTATTGCCCTTCTCGGACTATTCCCTGAAGACCTTAAAAGAGTGTACTACAGGGATACTGCCACATCGATGTTCATAGCAGCACAATTCACAATTGCTAGACTGTGGAACCAACCCAGATGCCCTTCAATAGATGAATGGATAAAAAAAATGTGGCATTTGTACACCATGGAGTATTATGCAGCACTAAAAAATGACAAAATCATGGAATTTGCCGGGAAATGGATGGCACTAGAGCAGATTATGCTTAGTGAAGCTAGCCAATCCCTAAAAAACAAATACCAAATGTCTTCGTTGATATAATGAGAGCAACTAAGAACAGAGCAGGGAGGAAGAGCAGGAAGAAAAGATTAACATTAAACAGAGACATGAGGTGGGAGGGAAAGGGAGAGAAAAGGGAAATTGCATGGTAATGGAGGGAGACCCTCATTGTTATACAAAATTACATATAAGAGGTTGTGAGGGGAATGGGAAAATAAACAAGGAGAGAAATGAATTACAGTAGATGGGGTAGAGAGAGAAGATGGGAGGGGAGGGGAGGGGGGATAGTAGAGGATAGGAAAGGTAGCAGAATACAACAGTTACTAATAGGGCATTATGTAAAAATGTGGATGTGTAACCGATGTGATTCTGCAATCTGTATTTGGGGTAAAATTGGGAGTTCATAACCAACTTGAATCTAATGTATGAAATATGATATGTCAAGAGCTTTGTAATGTTTAGAACAACCAATAAAAACAAAACTTAAGAACACACTTCTTCATTTTGGTACAGGAAGATCTTCAATCATTATTGTGATAGTTCTTAGCATAGAAGGTTTCAGGAAAGAGAAACCGCACATAAGGGTACAGAGGAAAGCTGTCTTCTCTTTTAAACTTTGTTGCCTAAAACATCCATTTGTGTTATAAAAATAAATTCAGACATTGCAGAGAAGTATTGGCAGGCAACACTCCCATATTTAATGAATCCTGAAAACAGTGTCCGCACTCCAAACCCGTGATTGGACTGTTGTCTTCCCACTCCCAAGTTAGACACTGGAGGTGGTACTGTTTTGCTTTTCTCTTTTCCCTACTGGAAGAACAACATGCTTGATTGTTGTGCATTTAGACTCTCCTATGATTAAGATATATTCTGGATAACATAAGCAAGTTCTCCCCAGGGGCAGTTAGAATGTCCTAGATATCCACTGATAGTCCCTGATATTACTTAAAATTGGAACTGAGACAAGTTGGAGGTCCCTCAGCTTACAATGCGGCTAGGTCCTGATAAATCCATTATAAGTTAAAACACAAGTCACAAGGGCAGTTGCTGCACCTGACCTGCCACATGTCATAACTTAGCCCCACGTCACACTGCCCAAGATCAATGCTTTCCTCTTGTGACCATGTGGTGCCTGGGAGCTGTGGCTTGCAGCCACTGCCCCTGCTGTGGAGAGAATATTTCATAGCATATCCCTAGCCTGGGAAAAGATTGAAATTAAACATTCAGAGTACAGTTTCTACTGGATGGGTGTCACTTTTACCCAATCATAAAGTAAAAAAATTGTAAAATGGAACCATCGTAAGCTGAGGACCATCTGTAATTGAAATCTAACACCACCACCCCCATTTTGTTCCAAACAGATGAGGAAACCGTGGTCCACGGTATTTGAAAACCTGCCAGAATCACCTGTCTCACTGTAGTGAAGCCAGAATTCCAACTCGGATCTTAAGTGGCTTTTCCACGCTGTTCCCACGACAGCCCAGTAACCACCCAGCTTCCAGGAGGAGTCCACAACATGAACATCTGGAAGAGAAGGGAGGAAGGAGCTTGTGGGGTGAAGCCATTGGACAGTCAGCGGGGTGAGATGCAGTGCCCAGCGCTCTGCCTTGGTCTTCCACGGGGCCCACTTTGGTCTGCAGTTACACAGGTGTAGAGGCTGTAAATTGATCAGCTTTAGGGGCCGATGGGTCTGGGCTGGGGAAGAGAAGAGGCTCATGGGAGCCCTACTGTATGCCTTCAAGGAAACAGCAGAGCTGTGTTCTGCGGGGCCTGACATCCACAGAGCAACCCCAGAGTGCCTGACTGAGGTCTCATGTTCAAAGAGGCCATCAGCGGAGGCAGAGTCGGGACCCACATCTGGGCATCTTTCCCAACCACAAAATCGGGAGGGTGGGGGGGGGAGGGGACATGCTTTTGTTTTGTTTTGTTTTGTTTTCTCTTTTCAAGGGGTCAAAAGCCGACAATCTGACACTTGTAAAAGTGTCAGCCCGAAGGGAGAAGGCTCCTTGGAAGGGGTGAAGGCTCACCAGCATGTACCAGCAAACCCAGATTCAACACCACACTCTCTTTCTCTTCTTTCCAACAGCCTCTGTTGCTCATGGCAGATTTAATGGTGTGATTTACAGCACTGAGAGACCTTTGTCAGGGCCAGTAAAATGACAAACAATAAATATATGGAGCAGTATGTTAACAGCCTCCACACAATTCCCTGTCAGTTACAGCTTGATAGCGATACATTTTAATTTTGTCTTTCATAAAAATCTTGGCATGTATGCCTCATTTGAACACAGGCTTCCAAGTCAAGAGAGTGTCATCCAGGCATGCAGTTTATCACCCTCTATATTTTCTGTCCTTTTCATTTAATGTCATTCCTATGGCAACAGACATCGCCCTGGAAATCATTTTCAAAACAGCTTATTTGTTGAAAGGAACTGGGTGAGGCTAAAATATGTGTTTGGCTGGGAAGAATGTCAGAGAGTGAATATGGCTTAGTTACATTAATCATATTCTTTGAGGACTTTGTGTAATCAGATACTTGAAGGAGGCGTATTTGTGGGGTGGGATCTGACATCCCTACCCCACCCCCAGCTTTTTATGGTTCTGCATTGCAGAAGGGTAAAAATAAGAGGAGCGAATTTGCAGTTCACTTCATGTACACGGAGAAACACTTGCTTCTCGCATGGTAGTGTCTGTCTGTTTGGGGGATAAAGGGCAGACTGGCAGATTGTAATTCTAATAACACTGAGCTGTTGTGACTCAGAAGTTGATTATATAAACCCACATTTCTTCATGCAACATTTATTCAACACATCTTTAATGAGCATCTACTTTGTAATGGGTATTGTACCGAGAAGACAGTGGTTAATATATATATATATATATATCGCTGAAGAACTTAGACTACAGTGGGAAAGACAGATCTTAAATAAGATAACTAACATCTGATTTAAGCTAGGCTCCCCAGAAACCCCATCTGAGATGGGGGTTCTCATGAAGGCAATTTGTTAAAGGCTCAACCATTAAGTCTTAGAGGGGACTTATAAGGAGGTGTGATGATGGCTGAACCAGATTGGTGTGGAATAGGGAGAAGAGGTCAAGACAAACTAAACTTAGCCTCCATCTGATACCAGGGGAGCTCTGGAGTGTGAATGTCCCCTCGGAGTTGACCCACTTTGGGACAATGCACTAGGGCTGAGCTTTGGTATTTGCTTGTGAGCTGCCTGGCAGGGGAGTACGTGCCTCCCAGACATGCCAGGGCCACTGCCTACTGTCGACCGTGAATGATTCTTGGGGAGAGGGTACAGTTGTGGGCCATTAGCCATCAAAGCTCACAGCAGTTGGCAAATGGACAAAAGTCAGGGCACACGGTTTCTTCTACATGCATAAAATATGCACAGTATTTTCAATGAGGGACAAAATTTTCAAATCAACATTTTGATACATCTAGAAATTAATCAAAGGCTTACAACAACCCAAAGAATATTTATTTAAGAAGATGCTAGTTCTGTAAGTTGCCAATAGATATCCCGGAGAAGATACAGTGCTGGGAATGAAGTGAAAGAGAGTGGTAATACTGGATTCATCCATCATGAGATACTCCTCTTGTGGCAGTCCTCGAGAAGCGTTTGGATTTTACCCTACGGTCAGTGGAGAGCCTATTGCACTATTTAGCCCACCAACGTCAGACACTGTCATCTAGAAATTAAGCAACCAGCACTTGCAACCCCTCCCAACATCGTGCTAGATATTCTAAGACCCCAAAATAGTGACTATGTATCATGAACACAGGGTGCTTCCTATTGCATTGAGGAGGAGGTCTTGCTAGATGGAAGGACCCAAAACAGAAGCAGTACTTACATGAATATAAATATCAGCTACAAATACTGGCTTAAGGCAATACCTGGTTGTTTGACCCTATAGCAGCCTACAAAAGCTTTCTTAATTTATATTTTGGATGACTGGATAACTTGCAGGGGTTTTTTTGTTTGTTTTTTGTTTTTGTTTTTTGGGGGTACCTGGGGTTGAACTCAAGGACACTCGACCACTGAGCCACATCCCCAGCCTTATTTTGTATTTTATTTAGAGACAGGGTTTCGCTGAGTTGCTTGGTGCCTCACTTTTGCTGAGGCTGGATTTGAACTCACAATCCTTCTGCCTCAGCCTCCTGAGCCTCTGGGATGACAGGCATGCGCCATCGTGCCTGGCAGATAACTCGTAGTTTTGATGTAACTCTGGAGACTATTTACCATGTACTGTCTGTATCCATTTTAGGAACACATTTTCCTCCAAATTATCTCATTCATTTTTCCATAGCAGTGACATTCTACATGGTACAAAGACCTACAGAACTCCGTTCCTCAAATGGGGACCTGTAGAACTTAAGCAGGGCCATGACCTGGGAGTTTAGGAAACAGAACTACGTACCCCACACTAGACTTATTGAGTCAGAATCTGCATTTTAACAAGATCCACAAGTGATTTTCATGCCCATTAAAGTTTGATAAGCTCTGTTGCAGAACATTGTTTCTACAAGAAAATCTATCCTGAGGTCCAATAACTCACTTATTAACACAAAAGCACTCGGTACATACAATCAGTGTGCAAACTGGCTTCTACCAAAAGGTGGGGGCAGGGGTTGAACTTTATGGTTAGAAAAAAACAAAACATGTTGGTCTTTCCCACAGCATTGTTATATACATGGGCCCAGCAAGGTGCATGGGATTCCAGGAAAATTGAAAAGAGACCTTGAATACAAAGAGATCGGAAGAAGGAAGGAGTGAGAAGAGCAGATTGGATGGCAATGGTTTTACAGAAAAGGAGAGATCACTATTAGTCCAAGTGCATCTGAAAATATTATTTCTAGGAGACAGGTCTTCCAATCTGGTAGAAATCCAAAAATCTGCAACTCCATGAAAGCACAGAATTTTCAAATCAATATTTTCATAAATCTAGAAATTGATCAAAGGCTTATAACAACGCAAAGAATACTTATTTAAGAAGATGCTAGTTCTGTAAGTTACCAATAGATATCCCTGAGAAGACGCATTAAATGAAGTATTAAGTTAAATAGGTTTTTCTGTTCTGTGGGATCCTTCAAAGCTTTTAAAAATGCTAAATATTCATTGTAGAGTAGGCAATTTTCCCAAAATTTAATTGACCACAGATCCTTTTTATGGTGAGATATTTTGTAGCCCTGAGTAATACATCTTGGGAAATACTAGGTGAGACTTTGAGGAGAGATCTAAGAAAAGACCCAGAGTTGTAGACCCTGGGAGAAGGAGGGAACATAAGAAGAGAGTCATGCATAAGAGAATCCCCTGGGAGTTTGTGTATTTTTATGGAGTGTGGTTAAAAAAGAAACTGGCTAAAAGTAAAGTGTTGGGATGGTAGAGTCTTTGAACATTGAAGAGAATGATTCAGATGCAGAATTTCTTTAACAAGTTATACAAAGCACAAGCCATAAAAGAAAAGGCTGATTAATTTTATGTCATTAAAATTTAAACTTCTGAGGAACAAAAGCTAATGTTAAACAAAGTAAAAGACAAGCCACCTCCTATGAGAAGCTATTTGAAATACACATAACCAATAAGTATTAGTAGCCAGAATTTATAAGGCACAAGGGCTATTTACTAGCAATGAGAAGGAAATTTAAATAATCAATAAATACATAACAAGTGCTCAATCTCCAGAATAACTAGGGATATGCAAGTCAAATTAAAGTCGTAATAAATTGGATGAAAATTTTCATCTCTGAAAATACCAAGTGCTACTATGGAATTGGAGAAGGCCACTTTTTATACTATTCAAAGGGACATATGAAGTATTTCTAATCATACTTCTGACACAAAATGTTAAATGAATTAGATCTTCCTCACACCAACCAATGTCCAACTGCCTGGTGTCCAATAATTCAACCACCAAGTAGGTGTTCTACAATCCAATTTCATTCTGATACTATCTAAGGTATTAGGAACTCTATTTCAAGTACTGGGAACAACTGGGCATGATAGCACATGCCTATGATCCCAGCAATTTAGGAGGCTGAGTCAGGAGAATTGCAAGTTTGAGGGCAATGTCAGCAATTTAGTGAAACTCAAAATTTAATTTAGTGAAGTCTCAAAATTTAAAAAAATAAAAAGAACGGGAGATGAGGCTTAGTGGAAAAACCTCTCTAGGGTCAATCCACAGTGTCAGAAAGGAAAGAAAAAAGGAAGAAAGGAAAAGAAATGAACCAAAGACAAAGACAAAAAAAATATTATTATTTTATCACAAGGTAGGAACTGGTATAAACATTTTGGAGAGCACTTTGGTAAAATTTAGAAAATTTTAAGATATGCATATACCCTAGAGGAACTCCTACTTTTATGCATAACGAGGTGAAGTCCAAGAGTATTTATTCCAGCATTCTTTGTGGAAACAAATTTAATTAATAGAAGGATGGATAAACACAATATCTTATATCTTCATAACAGAATTAGAGCTGAGCTGCCTATATCAACATCAATAAATCCTTATAGTTGTGCATGGTGCCACACTCCTGTAATCCCAGCGGCTCAGGGGGCTGAGGCAAGAGAATTGCAAGTTCAAAGCCAGCCTCAGCAACTTAGCAAGGCCCTAAGCAACTTAGTGAGACCCTTTCTCTAAATAAAATATTAAAAAGGGCTGGGGATGTGGCTCAGTGGTTAAGCACCCCTGGGTTCAATCCCTGGTGCAAGATAATAATAATAAAAAAAAAAATCCTTACTACTTGTAACCAAGTTCTTTTAAAATGCAAAGTCAGATATTACTTATGGGATCTTTTGCAGATGCTAAAAAATAAGATGATACATACTAATTCAGCATGATGGTAATCTCTTACCTCAGCTTGGATAAGGGTTACCCGAGATCCATATGTTAAAAGCTGGGTCTCTAGTGTGGTGCTATTGGGAGGTGGTGGAAATTTTAAGAGGCAAGACCTAGTGGGGAGTCTCTGGGTCTCTGGAGCCATGACCTGGAAGAGGCTGGGACTCGGACCCCTCTGTCTTTGCTTCCTGTCCATGTGGGGAGCAGTTTTGCTCTGCTACAAGCTCCCTTACATTCTGCTGCCTCGCTACAGGCCTAATGCAGTGGATCCACCCAGTCAGGTACTGGAATGTCCCAAACCGTGAGCCCCAACACACCTTTCTCTTCGGTACTTGGTATAGAGGTGGAAAGTTGGGGGAACCTCTAGAGAAGGGGGAGAAGGGGGAGGGGGCTGGAGAAGCACGCACTGGGGTTTCCACTTTGTAACATTTTGTTTCCTAAAAGAATGCTGTGGGGAGGAGAGGGAAAGGGTTGCCAAACACCTCAACCACTGAGTTTTGAGCCAACCTAAGTGGGGGAGTGTCCAAGAGCTTGACTTCCACCGTCATCCTAGGTTGGAATCTTCTGTTTGTCTCTACCTAGTTAAGTGGCCTCACCAAATTGCACTTTTTCCTCATTTTTCCATCTGTTCTGTGCGTGTAAATCATGCTCCTGTCATAGGTTGATATGAGGATTACAGGAAGTAACATACTTGCCCCAACGCCCGGCGTCTCACGAGCATGGTATGAATGTCGGGTTGACCACAGCATCTCAGAGCCCCATCAGGAAAACACAAACCATTCCAGCCACTTTGGTGAGAATTTATGACAAGGGATTGGCTCCACAGGTAATTTAAAGTCTGAGTAAAAAGAGGAAGAGCGAGCCGTCCTAGTGATGAGCAGCTAGCCAGAATCCTTGCTATTGACCTTGAGGTCTGAGGGACAAAGTGAAAAGGAGGTTGTGTTTGTGCACTTGGAATGGATACCTTAACATGTGTCCACAAACTGGGTGGTTTAAACAATGGAAGTTTAGTCTTCTGTAGTTTTGGAGGCTGGATTATTTAAATTGAAGATTCAGCAGGGTTGGTCCTGGCTCCTGCCCAGGGTCAGCAATCCTGGACACTCCTTGTCTTGGGAAGGTGTCACTTCAATTGCTGCCCCACCATCACAGGCCTCTCTCCATCGGTCTTTGTCTTCTCCTCCTATGAGGCCACCAGTCATATTGGATCAGGGCTCATCCTACTCTGGTATGATCCGAAGAAGGTCACATTCACAGGTAGGAGAGTTAGAACTTGAACCTTTTCTTTTCGTAGGAGAGAAGATTCAGCCCACCACAGATAAGCTTTTGATGAGCAGCCAAGGCCATCCAGGGTGGGTTCCAACATGGGCTCCTCCTCTCTCCTAGAAGCTGGGACCAGGGAGGGAGAGACTGAGGCAAGAGCCTTAACCACAAACTCTTCTGTCCAGCTACTGCCTTATTGCCAGAGGCAGAGAGAAAAGGAAGTGATACCCCACCTTCTCCCCCTTCCTCCTGCCCTTCAATCTCCCACCAGTGTCCTCTGCTGGCTGAAATAGCTAAAAAAAGAAGAAGGAGAAGAAGAAGAAGAAAGGAGGAGGAGGAGAAGGAAGAGGAGGAGGAGGAAGCTAATGCAAGAGCCTGGAAACTTCTCCTGAGAAATTCAGCTATGTTTCTCCAGCATGTCCAAAGCCCAGGGCCCAGGGAGAGACCATACCCAACAGGATTCGTATAAGTCTGTGGAGATTTGTGTGAGTTTTGACCAGAGCTGGGACAAGAGGTAGGGCTGAGAGGATTCTGAAGACGCAACCAAGAAACATCCAATGAAGGACAAGAATAAGACAACCTGGTTCTGCCCGTGATGATGTTGGACTAAAGGAGAGATGTTAAATATATATATATATATATATATATATATATATATATATATATATATATATTTTTTTTTTTTTTTTTTTTTAAAGAGAGCAAGAGAGAGAGAGTTTTTAATATTTATTTTTTAGTTTTCGGCGGACACAACATCTGTGTTTGTATGTGGTGCTGAGGATTGAACATGGGCCGCACGCATGCCAGGCGAGCGCGCTACCACTTGAGCCACATCCCCAGCCCGTTAAATATAATTTTAATTTGAAATTTAAATCCATGCCATGAAAGAAAACGCAGAATCTGTGATAGAGAAATAGCCCTGGGACCAAAGTAAAGAGGAAGGCCTCCATGCAGAGGTGACATTTAACTTCCAAGATCAGACAAGATGGGGCACCTTCAGAGTGCAGAGGTGACAATTAAGGTGACTGTTAAGCAAGGGTAGTGGAAGTATGTTGTTTTGATCTATTCAGTATTCCTCCTTTGTCAAAGTGACCTGTCCCACTTTGGGTCATCTCTGAGGGCTTGCCTGCCACATGTCTGCATCTGGTGACCATAGGAGTCTAAGTCACCCTGGAATTGAAGTTTAAATCAGACCCACAGGACCAGGTGGCAGTGCATGCTGAGCTCCATGATTTCGGTGTTCTACAGCTGCTCAGGGAATCCGTTTTGAGAAGACAAGGAAGGCTGTGTTTTCCAGATTGCTAAGGTCTCCCAGCCCACCTGCTCTTCCTACAGTGTGGCTTTGACTCCTCCTCCCATGGACATGTCACCTGTGCTTTCTCACTTTGGATCAGAGAGTCCTGATGACCATGACAGAAAGGCTGTTCCAGGACTTCTGAGATTAGGTCATAAAGGCAACACATGTCCATCTGGTTCTCAGGGATACTCATTTTTGGAACCAAGCTGCCATGGAACCTAACTGCTCCTGAGCTGAGCTCCAGCTTCCAGAGCTGCAACAGTGAGACAGTACCAAGAGCTTCACCCTTTACACTCCCCACTCTGCTGGAACTCTCAGCACCAACTTGCCAGCCACGTGAGTAAACCATGAAGTAGATCCTCCAACCCCTCTCCAGCTCACACCGTGATGCCACCTGTACAGAGACATCTCGTTCCCCCTGTTCTATGACCAATTTGATGGTTAATTTTAGACCATCAAGTTTGGAGGTGACTGGATACTCAGCTCTGCCTATTAGGAGAGCAGTTTTGATTCTCCATGGGTCCATGTCCTGGATCCTCAGTTCATTTTTATAAACTACTTGCTAACCTTTTGATTAACTTAGTTGCATGTAAATTAAGCAAAGTTGGGTTATCTTCCTGTTACCAAAGAACCTTGACACATAGCCCTGGCAAAGGGTGAGAAGAGAACTATCAAACACCAAGGCTGCGGTGGTCCTGAAGGCTCTTATTCAGGGAAGAACCATAAAATTAAAACTGTGGGCGAGGCTGGAGTGCACGGCAGGAAGGGGACCGTGGCTCAATGTGAGGTTGGAGAGGGATGGAAATTGGCACCAAGTTTATCTCAGGCCTGTGAAAGAACTTAATAGATATGGTCTCATTCATCTGCAAATTGAAAAAAAAAAGTTTAACCCTATTTTTAAGCTCACACACCTCTTCATTTATGGGGAAATGGAACTGAAGCTTAGGGATTGCTATCTAATGTTGGCCTGTCTTCCTAATATGTCTGCGGCATGGCCTGGTCCATGATGTATGGCCAAGAGCAGCATATGGAAAGAGTGATAAGGGAGAAATGCACAGAGATAAATAACCCAGGGAGAAACACTCAATAACAAGATGGAGTCAGAGACCCCTTTTACAAGAATTGGGACATAGACCATGGCAGTCCTTAAAGCACAGGGGAAAGACACTGGCTTTGGAACCACCTGGATATCCCTCCCTCAAAATTCATTTTCTCATCTCCAGAATGGGCATGCTAATACCCAACTCTCTGCCATGAACTTTGAAGACAGTACTTGTAAATTGGACAGCACTCAGTAGGTATCACGCTCACAAATAATCTTAGCTATCAAGAATAATTGTGGCAATACTCAAGGTTGAAAAGACAGAGACCCCAATAAAAGGTGGGGGGTAAATATAGGAAACGTGGTAAGTGATGGGGAGAAAGGGACAAAAAAGCAAAGAAATGACTGGAGTGGGAGACCAAGAACAAAGAAAGCTAAGCCTCACAAGGAATGGTTTTTAAGTCTCCAAGAAGAAAGCTATTCTATAGCTCGAAGGAACTCCTGTGCACCACCCCTGCAGGGGATGCCAGCCCTGTGCAGTCAAGCCCTAGAGTCTTTTTTTTTTTTTTTTTTTGGTACCAGGGATTGAACCCAGGGGTGTTTAACCACTGAGCCACATCCTTTTTGTATTTTATTTAAAGACAGGTCTCGCTAAGTTGCTTAGGACCTCACTAAGTTGCTGAGGCTGGCTTTGAACTCGAGATCCTCCTGCCTCAGCCTCCCAAGCCTCTGGGATTACAGGCGTGCAACCCCTACAGTCTTGCAAAGGACCAGTTGTTCACGCTCAGAGCATCTGAAATTTCCAGGAAACTAGGTCCCAAACCATCCCATGCCCACTCTGCAAAGACAAAATGCAGCCAGACCACCTCTAAGTGATTCAGTTTAACCTCACCCCGTGCAAACAATGCATGGAATTATTAGTCACCCTGGACTCAGGCCCCCAGGGTGTATCCATGCTGCTCTCTGACCCTCAGAGAGGGAGTGGAACTGCCTAGAGCAGGGAGCAGCAGGACCTCACCACCATGTTTCTTTCCACTTCTTCCCAGCCCCTGAGGAAAGCTCCTGCCTTCCAAACCATATCACCCAAGATCATGGTGAGAGGAACCAGGTGAAAGGAATGACAGCCATTTCGCCAACTGATCTAAAGTGAGACAGCAATTTGAGGACTGTTAGGAACGTCTCCAGATGAGGAAGAAAAGTGGGTCGAAGGGAATTTCTTAACAAGCAATGTGGGTCTGTGTGAAGACAGTGCACAGTGGGATAATTCTGGAGAAACCTGGTTCTTTGGTTCTTTGCCATCATTCGGTCCTCAGTGGCCTTATTGAAAATTCCTCCCCTCCCTCCCTCCAGCTCACCGTGCCCACATCAGGGTGGGGCAGTTTTCTATGAAGAAAATAGAGGTTGCAATGTCGGGCATATTAATTCAGAGCATATGGTCCAAAATATTGTTTGCTATGGCTTGTGGGCTTATGATATTTAATTTAAAATAGATTTTCCTAAATAAAAAGAGACTTTATACAGATGGCTATTAAAAGCAAACCGTTTTGCTGCTCGGCATTGTTAAAATATAACGTTTTTAAAGCATTTTATAGTACCTTGGCCCCATTGGCAGGGATGAAATATTCCGAGAAGATGGAGGCTTGGCACAAGGACAAGATGGTGAGGATGCAGTTGTCACAAGCCTTATCCCGAGGGCCATGTTTTATCTCCAAAAATTTGATTGCTTTTTGTATAGAACTCTTCCTCCCCGAATCCTCAAGTTTTATTCCGATCTGAGAAAGCACCACTCTTGAGATTAACCGGCTGTAGTGATGGCCGCGAATGCTTTATGATGTCATTTCTCGTTAAATATGAACAGATTGTTTCCACAGCAAATATCTAGCAAGCACAAGGCCAGGTGTTTGCCTATTTTCCATGCCTCATTTTAATGTGTGAGTATGGCAGGGTTCATTCTCCACCCCCTCCCCAACACACACACACACACACACACACACACACACACACACACCTCTCTCTCTCCTTTTAACAATTAGGTGAGATCAAGCCCAGGACCAGGAAAGGTGGCGGGTGGCCTGATATTTCAAAGGCATTGAGGTTGAGGCACAAGTACAATCTGATGGTCACATACAGAAAGCCTGAGTGACAGTAGCCATGCTTCTTTTGGTAGTGGAGGTTAGACAGAGGCTTTACAACATAAAAATAACTTCTAATTCATTTCACTAAGGATCATACCATGAATTCTGTCCACTCAAGGTGTGTTATTTTTGTTGATGTGGTTTGTTTGTTTGTTTCCAATCAATTCATTTTAAAATTTCAGAAAGGCTGGGGAGGTAGCTTAGTGGTAGAGCATGTACCCAGCCTGCTCGAGGCCTTGGTTTCAACAGAGCACCACAAAAACAAACAAACAAACAAACAAACAACTAATTTAGGAGCTGGGTGCAGACCTAACAGGCAGCACTCACTAAGTTGCTTAATCATGAAACACAGTGAGAAATGGCAGCGAGAGGAAGGGGTGGTTTTAACTTGCAGGCTACTGCTCAGAGTGGGAACATTTTGAACAAGCCTGGCTTGCTTCTTCCACCAGCAACAGGCAAAAGTGGTAGCTGGAATATGATCGGAAGAGTGTACACACCTCTGGGTCAAATCTGTTGAGTTTGTTCTGATGATGCAATCAGCCTCTAAAGACTTGGGGTGGAAAAGCTGATACTTGAGAAATGGTTTCGTGTTAGTTCAGGATAGAAAAAGAAAGATGATAGCAGATTCTAGATTGTCAGTAATCCTTTCTTAGGAGTAACCAAAGAGAAACAGCTCACTTCCTGCTCTGGGCTCAGAGAAATGTCCAGGTACAAAAACAATTGTTCCAAATGCAACTCCCTCCTGTAATTAGGAATGCACCAAGCATGGCCTGGTTTGTTTTTCTAGTTCAGTAACCTTCAACAACACTTGTAATCAGGTGTGTTTTAAAGTGGGGGTCAAGGTGATGGGAACGAGTTACATTACCTGCAGCCTGCAGGCTGCTTCTTGAGAAATGTTCAACGTCCATGTGCTATGCTGCTAGGGTGGCTTCCTGCACCTTTGTTTGCAGGGATATAAACAGAGCTTAGGTGAACTCTCAGTCCCATGGGTGACTTCATAGGGGAAGCTGTCTCCTTTGTCCCTGGAGTGGGGGGACTGGGTTTGTAAATAGCTAAGGACCTCAACCCTGTATTGCCTCCAATTTCAGGGACAGTTATTAACCCGGTTGGCACCTGGCTATAAGGTGCGTAAGTGTGCCTAAACTTACCAGAGCTTGCAAGAGTCAGAATATGGCAGAATTAACAAAACAAGAAGTCACTTTTCCTGAAGCTGGCAAGACTCTTATAGAAGCATTTGCAATTTAGCTCCAGAAAATTCTTCTTCAGAAGAGTTGTCAATTAGCACAAGCTGGGGTGAGCAGGAAGGTAAATATTGATTTGTAAAGTTCCTATCTCAGTGGCTGTCTCTGAGTGAATGAAATGGAGATTGACCCCGCCTCACTTTTTGTTTAACTAAGTACCAAAGAAAAAGGGGTATTTCTTTTTTCTTATTAAAATGATTTTTTTTTCCTATTTTCAGAAGCAGGGTATGTTCCTTAGAGACAAATTAGGAACTTTAAAAATGAAATCATCTGTAATCTCAGCATCCTGCTACTGCTAACTATGGTAAATAACATTTCAGACTTGAAAAATCAATATAATACATACTAAGTGGAGCACATAGTATTTTGTAATGTCCTTTTGTCACTTCAGAGTCTTTATTGTGGGCATTATTTGGAATTGATAAATTTGCATCTACATCCTTTTTAATGATGGCCTAGTATTACATGTCATGGCTGTACAAAAGCGCATTTAACCAATTCTTTGTTTTTAGACACGGAGACTACTTCCAGCTTTGGTGGTGTATTGTAAACTGCTTGAGTGAACCACCTTCTGGGTAAATATTTGGGTTCAAGTGTTATTGTTGCGGCTGTTCAAACAAAATAACTTGGGGATACTTTAGAAGGCATTGTCACAACTCCGATGAAGGTAGGGAGCTGGCATGAGCTCAAAGGAGAGAGTGGCCCTCTAAATCTTTCTGAAAAGGAGATGTAAGTTGAGTTTCTTAATAGGTGTGACTGAAACAGTTAGTAAGATAGAGAACGTTAAAAGAAATTCTGTAAAAATACCAGGCATTTAACCAAATTGTACAGGGCTGCCAATGACCTGTTAGCTGTCTGCCATCTCTAATTTCTAAGCATGCTATTCTAGGAGGCTCTGTTTCTGTCACACATAAATGCCTATGGCATCTTCCGGGGTTATTTGGACCAAGTACTATAATTCTTTGAGCTGAGCAGACCGTTTTAGGGATTATAAAAAAAAAAAAAAACCTGGTTCACACTGGTGCTATGGAACTGGGGGAGATGTCAAAATGATAGGGGTGAAGGCCAAAATGCTGGGACGGGTTAGGTCCTAAGTTGTCCTTAGTGAACTGAAAAGATATGATTTGATAAAAATAATCCTAAACTCCGCTTTGAGCAACAGTGTTTACAACATGCGTGGACAATAGTTAAGAAACTCAGGAGACAGCCTCATGCATGGTGGTGATAAGTCTCCTCTCCCTGTTCATGTGTCACCGACAAGGCTCAGTGATCAGAGCATCCTTCCAAATCCACCAGCAGCCTCAGCATCCTTCCCCTTCCTGAGAAAAGGAACCCTCATCCATTGATGGTGGCACAGCTAATTGGCACAATTACTCTGGAAAGCAGTATGGAGATTCCTCAGAAAACTTGAAATAGAACCACCATTTGACCCAGTTATCCCACTCCTCGATCTTTACCCAGAGGACTTAAAATCAGCATACTATAGAGACATCTCACATCAATGTTTATAGGAGCTCAACTCACAATAGCTAACTGTGGAACCAACCTAGGTGCCTTTCAATAAATGAATGGATAAAGAAAATGTGGTCTATATACACAATGGAATGTTAAAAGGGAATAAAATTATGGCATTTGCAGGTAAATGGATAGAGCTGGAGAATATCATGCTAAGTGAAGTTAGCCAGTCCCCCAAATCCAAAGCCTGAATGTTTTCTCTGATAAGTGGATGCTGATCCATAATGAGGGGAGGTGGCATGGGAAGAATGGAGGAACTTTGGATTGAGCAAAGCAGGAGGGCAGAGAGGGGGCATAGGGTAAGAAAGATGGTGGAATGAGAAAGGCATCTTCACCTTACGTACATATGTGATTGCACAAATGGTGCTCCTCTGCATCTTGTACAAACCAGAGAGATGAAAAGTTGTGCTCCATTTTTTGTACAATGAAATGAAATGCATTCTGTTGTCACGTATAATTAGAAAAATTTAAAAATAAAATAATCCTTCCCCATCCCTTCCAGGAGCCATGACCAACCTGTTGGAATTGGTACCTAAGATGATACTTAGGTTTCATCACTGGCTTCGTGGCTCCTTATCCACAGGTAAGGAAGGCATTGAAGGGAGGCAAAGAAAAGGGGTACCTGGTTTGACGGGAATCTATTCTGCTGGCATAATCCTACAGAGACCTATTTTTCTCTATGAAATGTACAATCATCCCCAGGTTTTCTTGATGTATTTAATTACAGTTTCCCCCACTGGTATTAGGGGGCTCCCAGGAAGGACCACATCATGGCAAATTGCAAGCCCTCAATTTTTACATAGGTCCTCCCTTCTGTTATTCAGCATTTATTGAGTGCCTTTTGTTTTAATTGGTTTCCCCAAGAAAGAGGAGATTGAGACAAAGGCTTGTGTGCAGCTGATTTATTATGGGAGGTGGGCTCAAGGAATTTCACGAGGGGCTAGAAATAATAACATAGGGAGAAAAAGTCAGTGCCAAGCTGTCTTATCAGCAGGGTTACCGCTACAGGCCTGATTCCCTTAGAAGCTGTGGAGGAGCCTCTAGAATATTCTTCATCCTGAGGAAAGAAATGTTTATCCAAGCCTCCCATTTCCACTGGTTGAAGATTACCCCAGAAATGCTAAATCCCCTTCCAATGTGTGGTGCCAAGCCACACGGACTCCTGCAGGTGACCCTGGACAGCAAGAGAGGCATGATGCAGCCCACACCCAGGGCACGGGGACAGGGCAGAGCTAGATTGCACTGCTACCAAGCAGGGTGCTCCAGGTTCAAGTGGAGTGAAACACAGCCTGAGAGAGTAGGGAGGGGAACAAAGAGATGTCAACCATTCCCTCTGGATACCTGCCCAGCACCAGTCACAGGCACAACACTGAACCATCAGTGACACCCAGGAAAGCCACCAGGACAGACCCAACTTGAGTGGCACTTGCCACACCACAGACTGAAGACAGTGTCACTGGCACTGTACACAGAGGCTTCATGCCCTTTCCTAGGAATGGGGTTGAGTGGCTACTTGAACATCCAAACCAGAGTCTTTGTGTATAAAATCACGATACTTTGCAAATTTATTGCCAAGTAGTCTCTTTTCCCTTCTTTCTTCCCAAACTTCCTAACTCCCTACATAATATAAGTGTTACCTTCACAACAGCAGCACGAAATAACCCATGGCTACAGAGGTGTCTTCAAGGTAGTATATCTAGCCTTTTTTCGTATGGTGATAATTTAGATAGACATGGATATACAGATATCTGTACCTCTTTTTTTCCATTACATAGTACATCCTAAGCTTTTTCTCATGATAAATTTTAAAACATGATTTTAAAGGTTATACATTGTTATGTTCAAGAAATATTTATCTGGCCGAATGCAGTGGGTGCTCGCCTGTCATCCCAGAGGCTCAGGAGGTTAAGGTAGAAGGATTGCAAGTTCAAAGCCAGCCTCAACAAAAGCAAGATGTTAAGCAACTTGGTGAGACCCTGTTTCGAAATAAAATACAAAATAAGGCTGGGGATGTGGCTCAGTGGTCGAGTGCCCCTGAGTCAATCCCTGATACGCCCCTTCAAAAAATATAAAGAAATCTCTCTCTCTCTCTCTCTCTCTCTCTCTCTCTCTCTCTCTCTCTCTCTCTCTCCCCCCACCCCCTCAAAGGATCTCAGGGTTTGTCGAGAGACAAACTTCAACGCCTGGGTTCAAGTGACCTTGCTGCCTTGTCCTCCAAAATGGCTGGAACTATGAGAGCATGGCACAGGGCCTGTTCTAACTTCTTATAGTTCTTTCAGGAACGAATATTAATTGCCTGCCTAATATGTACCATGTTTTATTCTAGGATCTGGGCACAAAGAGAGTACAAACCTCTACTTTCATGGAATTTGCATGCTATGGATGGAAACACCCAAATAAATTAGAAAGATAGATTTTTTTTTCTTTTGATACTGGAGATTGAACCCAGGGGTGCTTAACCACTGAGCCACATCCCCAGCACTGTTATTTATACTTTTTTTTTATTTTGAGACAGAGTTTTACCAAGTTGCTTGGAGCCTCATTAAGTTACTGAGGCTGATTTTGAACCCACGATCCTCCTGCCTCAGCCTCTAGAGCCACTGAGATTATAGGCGTGCGCCACCACATCTGGCAGAAAGATATATCTTAATCCCAGTGATGCCGGGTGCTGTGAAGGAAATCAAAGCAGGTAAGGGGGAGAGGGGATGGATAAGGTAACAAGTTCAGACAGAGTTATTGGGGACAACCTCTGAAAGACGGAAGGAAGAGGACTTGTGACGAACAGCAGGTACACAGGCCCTGAGGCCAGTGCAAGCTAAGCATAGTCTGGGAGAAGTCATCCAAGGTGACCAGAGCCAGGTGGAGAAGGAGAAAGGAGGTGACAGATGCGGGGCTATAAAGGGCACTCCCAGCCCTGAGAAGTCTGTATTGAGTAGGTGGATATTGGAGAATTTGCAAGCAGCGGACTAAGGTGGTTAGATTTAGCTTCAGCAACAAACACAAACGCCCACTGTCCCTGCTGCAGGGAGATGGGACAATTGGAGAGGAAAGAATCACCAGTGGACAAGGAAGCTTAGGAGCTTAGGAAGCAGCAACAGGGGAATGATAGGGGGACAAGGGACAGGCCTTTCTGTTTTGTTTTGTACCAAGAATTGAATGCAGGGGCACTTATCACTTACCCACATCCTCAGCCCATTTTTTTATTATTATTATTATTATTATTATTATTATTATTATTATTATTATTATTATTATTTGAGACTGGGTCTTACTAAGTTGCTTAGGGCCTTGCTAACTGGCTGAGGCTGGCCTTGAATTTGTGATCCTCCTACCTCAGACTCCCAAGTCACTGGGATTACAGGCTGGCAGCACTGTGCCCAGCAATGGGGTTTTCTTCTTGGGGGCAATATTTTGCAAACATTTTTCTCTGTTTCATCCTTATAAGGAATTTGAAAAATTAGGAGTCTTTCCTGCGTTTTTAAGATGATATCTAGAATTTTTCAGTCTAAATAGTTATAAAAATGTAATTTCTGTTTATTATAAATGACATTTTAAAATAAAACTCTTTTCAAGGTAGTCTTTTCAATCTAAATACCATAACTTATTAAATACCACTTAATGCCTGCATTCATTTTTAAAAATACATTAATAAGCTCTTTCATGACAGTCAACTATTTTATTAATCTTTTAACTTCTATTTCCTCCAGAGACTTTGATCCTAATGTAGCATACTTTAATATTTGAAGGTCTTTTCTTGATTATACTGGTTTACTACTCTGCATCAAAAAATATGTGCAAGAATCAGAATTTGGTTATTTAAACATTCCTGGGGCTATAAAGCTTTACTAATTGTTTCTGATTGAACTATAATAATAATTTCTAGCACTTAATTGATCAAAATAGCAAACACATTGAATAATGATTAGACATAAAAATAGTTTTATTAGAAATGCCTCTCTTAGGGAGATTTATGGGGTAGGGTCTTTCCGTGCGTGTGTTTTAATCCCCTCTTGAATGGATGTTATTTACCGTAGGAATGAGACAGGACTCAGTAACAATTGTATTTTTTATTTTTATTTTTATTGATATAAGTGCTGAGAAAACTTATTCTTAAAAATATGTAAGTAGAAATTAAAGGAGTTCTATTGTGGCAAGATCTGTCAGTACTCTGAACTCCTTCTGAGTTACATGCCAAAATATGACAAGCTAATCTCTCTTCAAAATATGTTCCAATGATTCGTATCATTTCCAGTGGTTCTTCCTTCGATTTTGCTGAGCACAAAGATTTGGAAACAACCTGTCTTGCTGAAGGATGGGGTTCTTTTCATTCCTGTCTCCAAAGAACCCTCCAAGGTCTCCACCCCAGAGGAGGGACGGAGGCCAGCTCAGGAAGTTGTGCTGGCTAAGCTTTTCCGGGGTGAGAAGGTGTCATGGTTTAGATCCGAAATGCTCAGAGACGGGAAAGACTGGATGATGAAATCCCTGACCTGATTTATGGATTCATTCACTGGATAAACTAAAAAATTGAATACGTTTACTGGGAATTAGTGAAAACTGTAGGCAGGTGGGGCATGGCTGGAGGAAGCAGGTCCCTGGTGTGTGACTTGGGGACTGTATCTATCTCTGCCTCTTTCTTCTCTCTCTCTCTCTCTCTCTCTCCCCTCTCTGCTTCCTGGCTGGACATGAGCAGATCTCCTGCACCATGTCCTTCCACCATGATGATCTGCCTCTCCTCAAGTCCAGATCAATGGGCTGGAAACCACGGAAATCATGATCCAAAATAAGCTTCTTCTCCTCTAAGTCCTTGTTCTCAGGTATTTTGGTCACAGTGACACAAAGCTGACTAACACAGAAAAGTAACTAAGAAAGCAAAGGTGAGAGAGGAGAAGACACATATGGAAATGGCTTCAGGTTCTGCTGTCCCCACAAAGCGCATGTGGAGCTCAGTGCAGCCATGTTGGGAGGTGGGCCCCAGGGACGGTGGGCCCTAAAGGTCATGGGGCCCAAGCCTCATGGGTGGGTTATGCAATCTCGATGAAATTCTCGCTCTGGAATGGAGCAGAGTCTATTAGAAAGTCAGTCTGGTTCTTTCCCTCCGTTTCTTTCTGCTTCTGCTGCCCACGGCTGCTTCCCCTCTCTTCTTCTCCACCATGATGCGATGCTGCACAATTCCTTCACCACAATCCAAGCGAACACCTCTGCCATGCTCTCAGACTTCAAGCTCTGCAAGATGAATAAAGATCTTTTCTGTATAAATTTCCCTATCTCTGGTATTCTGTGATAGCAACAGAGAAGAGACCAGGATAGGATCCTTCTAAGGCAGATGAGTTGAGGGAAAGAGAAAAGAGAGGCTCAGGATTTAGAATTAATCACCTTAAATTAGTTCTTCCTCAGGCCATGGAAAAATGTTCACGTAAACCCACAGAGGCCAAATCCCTAGTTTCAAATCCACTGGTCTGTAGCTTCATCAATGAAAATGACGAGAATGGGCAAGAATTGACATGAATATTAAAGGTTTTGGTACAAGAATTGGTAATACATTGGATACAGGGTAGGAATGAGATAGAGGAAGCCCAAGATGGGCTTATTTAGGTATATTTAGGATAAGAGGTAAATATAAGGGAGTCTGACACAGTAACATAAACTCTTAACCTTGGTTGTTTATGAAACAAATGTTTATTTTGTATTCAGGCCAAACTTGCTATTGGTTTGGGCTGACTCTAGGATCCAGGCATTCTCCATCACATGACTCTGCCATCTCAACTCAGGTGACTTCCAAGGTCACTGCAAAAACAAAAGAGAAGGGTGCTCCAGGCTGGAAATCTCTTGTCCTTTCAGGGTCCCAGGTCACTTTGTTTATAGTCCATTGTCCAACATTAGATCCTAGACCTAAGCTGACTGCTTAATAGGATGTAGAGAACTATCTTCTGAGCACCACGTGTCTCAGCCACACTCCATTTGAATCATGAAATCAGGTGAATAATGCTTCTGTTTGGGAAGATGATACTGTATATGTTATGGTTTGGATGTGAGGTGTCCCCCAAAAGCTCACGTGTGAGACAATGCAAGAAGATTCAGAGGAGAATGATTGGGTTGTAGGAATCTTAACCTAATCAGTGATTTAATTCCCTGATACGGATTAAATGAGTGATAATTAAAGTGGTGGGGTGTGGCTGGAGGAGGTGGGAACTGGGACGTGGCTTTGGGTATATATTTGTATCCAGCAAATGGAGGAGACCTCTCTCTCTCTCTCTGCCTTCGGATCACCATGTGAGCTGCTTCCCTCTGCCACACTCTCCTGCCGTGATGGTCAGCCTCACCTCGAGCCCCAAGGAATGGATCTGGCCTTCTATGGACCAAGACTCTGGAAACAGTGAGCCCTCAAACTTTTCCTCCTCTCAGCTGTTCTGGTCAGATCCTTTAGTCACAGCAGTGAAAAAGCTGACTAAACAGCATATGTTTATTGTGAACCAGAGTTTTAAGAAAAATAAATGAATAAAAACCATAGTCTTGGGCTGGGGTTGTGGCTCAGTGGTGAAACGCTTGCCTCACACATGGGAGGCGCTGGGTTCGATCCTCAGCACCACATAAAATAAATAAAATAAAGGCATTCTGTCCATCTACAACTAAGAATACTAAAAAAATATAGTCTTCATCTAGAAGGATAATTGGGCAAGATTGGTGTAGGAAAACATGAAAAATAAGACCCACTAGGGGGACTTGCCTACCATCCATTGCAATGCTTAAAAAAAAAAAAAAAACTGCAATAATTTAAAAGGGCAAGTTCAAAGCAATGAAAGAGAAAGCCCTGAACCAGCTCTTGGTATATATAAATTCTCAGTGTTTATTGAAAAGTAGCATCCCAGGGCACCTGTACTTTTATTCCACTACTAAAATTATTCACAGGTGGATTAAAGCGTAGAATGGAAAACTAAACAAGTGTTTCAAAAAAAATAAATAAATGAACCTTCAAAACATTTAAATAATCATCTACATTTCCTTTTTTTTTTTCCTTGACAGAGGATTTTTTATTTCAAAATGGGCAAGGGATTCCCAAACATGCAAATAATGAAATAAATCATGAGAGCAAAAATTAAGAATCTTTGAATCTTTAAATTCTCATTTGAGAATTTTTAAAATATATTTGCGAGTCAATGATACAAATGCAATTTAAAAAGCAAACAACAAGTGGAAAAACGTATTTTTTTAAAAAAATGCCATAATAGTAATAACCTTAATTTAAAGAACGCTTACAAAACTGAGATGCCACTAATACACCAGTCTTCAATCACATGCTACAAATACTAAGAGCAAATGACATCCAAGAAAAAAGAATAGTTTTGTCAAACGAAGTGTCGGATATTATAAAGCATTTGGAGTTAATACTGAAAAGCTTTTACTGGGAGTCATGACGTGTCCTGCTAAAAGAAATGTGAATTGATACAATGTTCTTGGAATGTGGCTTGCAATACATCATCAATAGTAATGATTTAAAATGTCCATGCCTATGTACTCTAGCAGACGAATATTTCCACAGAAACTCCTTAATTTAGCAATAAGATGGTGTCCACAAACACTCATTGCAAACTGACAATATCATAAGTCAAAAATGGATTTCATACACCCAACCATGGAGATCAGTGACAGAGAATGGGGGAGTAGTGTCTGAGATCAGGGTCTCTGATGACTTCATGGCTGTGGCAAAATTAGTGCCTGAGAAAATTTCTGTGCAAAATTGCAGAATGCCTAGCTGCTGTGGTAATGCCCTCCATGAAGAGGCTCTGTGCTAGAGTCTTATCAGCCTTGACCTTGATCTCAGGCACACAGCTCCTAGGAATAGAGGAACTTTCTTGCTACACAACCACAATGTTTCACCAGCTCAGCTGCTCCTGAACCTGTCCACATAACAGTAACTTTAAACATGGACTTTCTTGAGAGCTACACAGAACTCCTAACATTGCACATTGCAACTGTAGAATGTAACTGCAGAATAAGCTGCATAATGTGGCTAGCTCTGTAATTTTATGAATACAAAGAATAAAATGCTTGCAATAGTCTTTAATCAGATAATAAGACATACAGATAAAGATTGCTGGTGTAATTCCTTAGATCTGCTTCTCCATCAAAGAGCAGCACTCCACCTGACCCCAGCTATTATCTTCAAAATCTGAGTCCATGAGCCTTTATTTTTCTTATCCCCTCTGTCCCTCCCAGAAACCTGCTAGATTGGCTGCGCTGATCGAGGCACCCAACCTGCCAAATACCATGGTTGGCAACATGGTTCACTGTCAGTTTCAGTCATGTACCCTGGAGATGGTGGGACTGACAGGGAGCTGCAGCCCTGGCCACAATTGAACATCCAAGAGAGTATCAGGGACCTATATCCAGTCCAGAAAAAAAAAATTCAAAATTCAAGCTGCAGTTTCTACTATATGTGAGCCACTTTTCTACCATCATAAGGTCAAACACCATGAGTTGATTGATCCTAAGTCAGGGACCATCTATATAAATATTCATTAAGCGATGCTAGAGTTATATTCTTTGCTATATAAAAATGGTTTTGTGTTTTTGTTGTTTTGGTATTGAGGACTGAAATCAACCACAGAGCCATATCCCAGGATTTTTAAATATTTTATTTAGACACAGGGTCTCCATGAGTTGCTAAGTGCTTTGCTAAGTTGCTGAGGCTGGTTTTGAACTCTCAATCCTCCTGCCTCAGCCTCTCAGGCCACTGGAGTTATGGATGTGCAACATCATGCCTGACTATAAATGATACCTCAATTTTTAAAAGATGGCAAAACCTTATAGTACTTATATTCTTTCTGAATCATAAAAAAAGTCTATTGATCAGTATGAGTTACCTAGACCTAAGCCAACTGCTTCAAGAAGTTACCCAGAAATTTCATTGCTATGGATCATCCTAGAAATAAAGACATACAGTGGGGCTGGGGATGTGGCTCAAGCGGTAGCGCACTCACCTGGCATGCGTGCGGCCCGGGTTCAATCCTCAGCACCACATACAAACAAAGATGTTGTGTCCCCAAAAAACTAAAAAATAAATATTAAAATTCTCTCTCCCTCTCTAAAAAAAAAAAAAAGACATACAGTTAAGTTTTGCATGTACAACCTCTTTCCTTTACAGTGCAACTCATAAGAGTGAAACTTAGAAAAACCACCAATATACAGCAAAATACAAAAGGAAACTTTTAAGATATGTCAGTTTTTCAAATGATATTCTAAGCATCCGTTAAATATCAGATTCTCTAGGAATGTTTTAATCAAGTGAAAGATTACTACAATTTTCAATATCACCCAGAAGATGTATATGTATGTGTATCTATATATTACATGTATATGTATATGATATAGTTGGTTTCATTCTAAAATATATTCATAGAGAAATAAAAGGCCCAGAAAAAAAATGGATTAAAGGCTTTAAAAATGCTGTGTTCTCAGAACAAATTTGATTTTTTTTCCTTTTCAGCATTGTCCAATTTTGTCATCATTAGAATGTTACCAACATACATGAAAAGATTGCAAAAACTCTGCTTTAAGTTCAGAGAAAGGGCCCTACTCTGGAACCATGTTCCTGAGACCTTTGGCAGAAAGTGAGCTTTTGCCAAACTTACAAGAATTGTGAGAAGTTGGGTTCTCTCCCCAAAACCCATCCCGTAGGATTAGTGAAGTGCTCTGCATAGAAAAGCTTGCTGGCTGGAAGGCAGAGATTGATTTCTGGGGTCACAGCTCAGCAGAGCATTTTATAGCGAGAGGATCTTGAAATTCAACACACCTCGGAAACACTAGAGGCGAAGAGAGAACAAAGGAGCTGGCTGCATTCTGTTTGTCTTACTGGAGAAAATTTGTCACTTTGGTCAGGTAGAAATGTCCCCCCTCATCATGGGTAGTTAACTTGCAAGAATATCCTGTTCTGCTCTGTCCCTCTCCACTCTACTTTCATGACCCCCAGGGGCCTCCAGGGTTTCTCTGACCCCAGGCTCTAAGAGAAGACTGAGAAAGCAGATACAGCCTCCTCTAAACGCTGTCCACCCCGTGTCCACCTGTCTTCACTTCCTTCTCAAAGCATAGCCTGGTTTTGGTGGGGATCTAGCTCTACAGACTGAACCACAATTGTCCCATATCCTTAGGGCCATTCCATTTCTCCTCAGTAAATGTATTCATTTGCAGCCTTGCTTGAAGCTAAAAGTGGACTAATCTAAGGAAAAGACTAGCTTTTCAGGCAAATATTTTCTTCCAAGAAAGAAAAATTGAGGCTTATGAGGAAAGGCCTTTTGCCTCTACCTCATTCATTTACTGAAGGGCAGCTGTAGTGCCTGGAGCCACTGCAACCATTTTGTGACCACAAGAGGAAGTTCAAGAGAATTCCAGAGAAGTCTATCCAAAGCTCTGACATTGTTTAGCTGACAAATCCGTGGGCGGCAGGGGTGGGGTGTGGGGGTCTATCTATAAATTTCTTGAGATACGAAGACTCTGATGGCTAGATTTGTTGTTTACTTGCAATTGAGTGTCTCTTAATTAGAGACAACGAGACTTCAGAAATAGCCTTGATTTTCTTGGGCATTTGTTCCAACTCTTCAAATATGCGATCCATGGCTATCTGTGATGACTCTAATTGGATTTCCTAAACGTGTTTCCAAACTTGTGTTTGTGTGTCCTTGAAAATTATTAGAGGAGATACTGGTGCTAACCTGTGATTACCTGTGCAACTAGACCCCCCTCAGCAAAATCTTCCAATTTTAGTGATACTTGGGACCTCAGGACCTGCATTATTCCTCTGTTTTTGGTCCTCACCACCTTCAGTTAACTTATCTGGTGTCTAATATTTTCATTTTATTCCCTGGATCTGCTCTCTGGACAAGTGCCCTATTGTGAAACATCTCTCCATGTTGCTTACAAAAATTTCTGTTTTATTTCCTTAATTAATTCCTTGACTCATACTGGTCACTGCTACCAGAGTTGCACAAACAAATTCAAGATAGATTCATTCTTATCTAAATAGCTTAAAGTATACCTCTCAGTGTCCTATGAGCTTCTTTTGTATATGATGAGTATTATTATCATTGTTGCTGGGGATTGAACCCAGGAACACTCTACCACTGAGTTACATCCCAAGTTCTTTTTTATTTTGAGACAGGGTCTTGCTAAGTTGTTGAGGTCAGCCTCGAATTTGTGGTCCTCCTGCCTCAGCCCTCCAAATCACAGGGATTATAGGTATGTGCTACCATGCCCAGCTTCCTACAAGCTTCTTAATGAGAAGCTACCTTAACCTTAATGAGATTCAACTTAATAGTCAACTTTTAGGACAGATATTTTAAAATAAGACAAATCTCTGTTATTCATGTAAGAAATGGCTCCTTCTATCACTGTGAAAATGTCACTGGAATTACACACATGGTAGTTACAGGCATATGGTCACTATGTACCCCCAAAGTGATACATAATTGGAACTCAAGTAAGCACACAAAGGAACTTTTAAAGCAATGACCTATTTTCAGATTTTACTAAAGTATGCAACATTGACACCTCAGCTAAACAGGGTGGTACATGCCTGTAATCTCAAGAGTTCAAAGTTCAATTTCAAGTACAAAAAAAAAAAAAAAAAACCTCATCCATTTACTACCAAGAGTGGTCTAGACTCCTATTCCACTAGCCGGCAGCATGAGCTTCCTGTTTCCATATAGTTCGATGCTCAGACATGGACAAGGGTGTGATGATGGAGGGCTGTCTGGAAGGATATCAGAATTAGGGTCTAGGGGCTGGGGATGTGGCTCAAGCGGTAGCACGCTCACCTGGCATGTGTGTGGCCCGGGTTCGATCCTCAGCACCACATACAAACAAAGATGTTGTGTCTGCCGAAAACTGAAAAATAAATATTGAAATTCTCTCTCTCTCTAAAAAAAAAAAAAAAAAAACTATGATACTTAAAAAAAAGAATTAGGGTCTAGTTCTCTTTCTTCTATGAATTTGCAGTGATTCTGAGCAAGTTCACCTTCACCTCCCTTAGTCTTCGTGTGTGACATGATGAGCAGAGTCAGGTGACCTTAGAAAATCTACTTACTATGAAAAACTCAAGACTTCTTCCAGATTCTTCTGCATAGGAATGCAGACAAACAGAAAGAAATGTGGCCCTCCTTCTGTTAGGACTTGCCCAGACTTCCCCCTGTATACCTGAAAAAAAATAATATTTAAAATATAAAATTTGCATGAACCTCTACGAGATGTTGGGTACTAAACAGCCTCTGTGTGGCACCTCATTTGGTCCTTTAGGTAAGCACTGTCACTTCCATGTGGCAAATAAAGAAATAGATGAGAAGTAAGAGGAGAGTGTTTAGATCCTAAAAACCGACCACTGACAGGGTCCTATACCCATAAGGAACTGAGCACCCTTCAAACAGCATTTAAAGCAGCCCATGAGATTCATCATAGGAAAGAACAAGAGTCAAAGTTCTCTTTCTACCTAAAATTAAGCATGTGTTGCAGTAAAATGCTGTGTTCTGTATTTTGGGGAGGCTATATTTTGACTCCCCTGACAAAACAGCATCTTCTTAAAGGGGCAGATAAGAGAAGAAGAAGAAGAATCTCTCAAATTGAACCCTAGGAATTCCATAGGCTTTTTATATTATGCTCTTTATGATTCGGCTTCTCACACAGGGTCCTCATTCAATTCCATAAACATCCTTTTGCTCAAGGCCTGGGATCACCTGGTGCAAAGGTAAGGTGGGTGCACACAGCAAGAACACACTCCCCTCTGGGAGCCCCGGTTTGGCTTTGCCATCTCTGTAATTAACACATTCGCATTTCAGGCACTGGGTGTTATCGAGTTCAAAGAAACCAAGATGTATTTCATTTTTTTTTCCTACAGATGATTCATCAATTCCACTCCTCCCGCCCACAGACGTCTAAATTTCAGTTTTCCAAGAAGCTACGAAGCATAAACTGGCATCTCCACCACGTTGAGTCAGAGGACGCCAAGTGTTAAACGGTAATACCACTGACAGCTCCGTGTCAGCCCTCTTAACCCGCTTTCCGGTGTAGGCGTCATTAACAATGCTCTTTGCCCTTGGGCACTAAAAGGAAAAAGAGTCCAGTAACCCTACACCGGCATTTCCACTTAAGTAACTACCTGCTGCTTAGTTATCTTTCCAGGCTATCCGGGGAAGGGAGTGAAAACATTTGCTTCTGTTTCCCTGCCTGCCAAGCTGATCAGCGCTCAGCAAGAAAAAAAAGAAAGAAAGAAAAAAAAAAAAAAAAAAGACACACTTTTCCTAAAGCTCAGGCCCCAACTGGGGTTTTGCATTTTCATACCTTAGGTAACCAGGAGATACCCAGGTCAGTGTTTGCTGGGCCACAAGTAGACAGAAACATCACTATGTCCACTTAAAACACACACACACACACACACACACACACACACACACACACACGGTATATAACAGCAAATATTATTCCTCACTGAAATATCTTAGTTAACTTTCTAAATGTATCTGTGTGAGTTGGAAATGTCATCCCTAGCCATCCCCTGGGGAATTCCTCATCGATATTTTCTTTATTTGCTCAACTAAATATATTAAGTACCCAAATAGTCACCAGGATTTTGGTTAAAGATCCATTAGTATTTTTTTTTTAATGTCTTAGGATTGCCCTTGTCTACATCACCTGGAGTCTTGAGCAGAAGTGCAGCCAATTCACTAGGAGAAGAGTCCAGATAAATGGAAGTTCCCAAAGAAAGAGAGACCCAAGCCACTCCCTCTTTTAGAATGAACATCCTGAAAGTGATTTCTTCCTTATGAGAGGACAGGGCGGCTCCAAGGTGGTGGGAATCCCCAGAGTTCCTCTCAGGTTTTACAAAACCAGTGTTTTCAGCCAGCAGGGTCCTCAATGGGTGAAAACCTTCACGGAGGACCAAGTGGTCCAGTTCTTCCAAGCTGATCAATTTTTAGCCCCAGATTTAAAAAAAAAATGACATTTTAAAGGAAATGCAAAAGGCAAAGGAAAAAAAAGAGAGGAGGAGGAGGAGGAAGAGGGGGAGGGGGAGGAGGGGGAAAGGAGGAGAGAAGGTGGAAAAGGAGGAGGAGCAGGAGAAGAGGGAGGAGGGAGGAGAGGAGGAGGAGCAGGGGGAGGGGGAGGGGAGGAGGAGAAAAGGAGGAGATGGAGGAGGAGAGGGGGGAGAGAGGGGGGGAGGAGGAGGGAGGGAGAGTGGAAGAGGAGGGAGGGAGGGGAGCAGAAAGAAGGGGGAGAAGGAGGAGGTGGAGGGCAGGAGGGGAGGACTTACTACAGCTGGGAGGTCCCAAAGCTCTGTGTCCTTACATGAGTTCTCTGACTAACCTCGTGCTCATGCGCTACCAACCTGAGGTCTCTGCCAGGAAGCATCAGTGGCCACTGCGAAACAGGATGTGGCCCACCTTGCCAGGCGCTGCCCGCTCTGAGCAGTGCACACTGCATTCTGTCTTGAGTGGGGACAAAGCACACCTTTGTTCACCATCTGCACATTGACTCTGGATGCTTCACCACACTCTAAGCTGACTTCCTTCTGCATATCACACTCCCAGAACTTTTTGCAGAACTGAGCTTCCCCATTTCTGCGTGAATTCTATGAATTTGCTGCTGGCAGTGACTTTCCCCCCAGCCTTCTACATCCTTGGGGAGTCGTGGAAGAGTATAGGGATCTCCCCCAAGCAAATGGGAATAGTCTGAGACCTCAAATTTCCCGAGGTTCAAGTTGCTTTTCTAACTCACTGGATGATGAAGCAGCTTGCAGGCCAATCCCAGGCCTACAATACTTGATGTCTCATCCTGAGACACAGTGTCACCATTCTTCTGTGATCCTTTCTAAGTAACTTCCTCTTGACAGCTACTGTAAATTGCATGCTGTTAATATCTCATTAAACCCAGAGGCAGAGAAAATTGTTGTTCACTGGGCATCTTCTGCCCCACTACAAAAACACTCAATCTAAGTACTGACCAGCCTGCAGCAAGCTGTATCCATCTCTGACATCATTGCCTACTGCACAAGTCCTGACCCCCTGCTTAAGTTTGAAGAACCCTATTATGGGATCTATCCCTATTTAACCCATGATATGTCCTCAGTAAACACTTATGTTAAACTTACTACTGTTCTCTCTGCTTTTCCTAATACATTAACCTTGTCATAACTGTTCCTACCTTCATACCTTTGTTTGTAGTTTCTGACCCTTGTCTTAAAATGACTTTTGACCACATAGCCTGCTAATTACACTTTATTGCATGCTGGATATGTCCCAAGTATTATTCTGGGTAACTTCAAAAATATTATATTTCCTTACCTTTATGATGCCCAAGGAAGATAAATATTTCAGAGACTGTAGTGGACACTGAGCCGGCCTACCCAAGACCACATGCTTTTTTAGAGTCAAGGCATTTGTTCTCCCTGCTGCGGGGTGTATTGACTGATAAAGGCTGCCACTTTCATCCCTCCCCAGGAAATGGGAGGGAAATACTTTGCCTATGGGAGGAACCTGAATCCTATGAGTCATTGATACAGGGAAAGGGTTCCCTCTTGCTTCATTCAGGCAATTTCAGAAGGACCACCCAGCTCTGAGCTCCCATGCCTCAGCCAGGGCCCTGGCACAACTTAACAGAAGTTCAACTTCTCTTTCCACCAACCTCCTTCACTCCTCACAGATGCTGTTCCTGGGAACATCCAGGAAAAATCTCCCACTTGCAAATCCCAGAGCCTCAGAGTCAGCTTCCTGCGGGGAGACCAACCTGAGAACGAATGCAGGGCGAGGCACTGATGGGGCTGAGATTTGAACCCAGGACCTGGTCTGAGTCTTGTGCTTGCTCCTCTTGGCAGGTCCCCCTCCCATGCAGAGTCCACTCAGACTGGTGTATTCTGTTTGTCCCGTGTCATTGCACAAGCAGAAGGTGAGTATTTTAGAAATCAGCAAATTTCGCCAACGCTGCAGATTTCCAACTTCTCTTGAAAAACCACAGTAGCTTGTGATACTCCATGGTTATGTGAACACAGCAACTTCTGTGGGGTACTGAGGGTCCACTTAGACCCTTTGCTGCTGTCTGTACTATCCTCAAGCTCTCCCTGGCCCAGAGCCTGGCTACAATTTCCATTTGTCATGTTGCTTATCTGTCTTTCTTCCCTTAATGAAGAAATTATTCTCTACATTCATGTCCCTACGTAAAATAAAAATGGAAAGATAATAGATAGGCCTAGAAGATTAGTAAATATTTCAAGGGAAAGAGAGAGAGAGAGAGAGAGAGAGAGAAAGAGAAAGAGATAGTCCAGTAGTTCAGGAGACTGAGGCAGGAGGATGGCAAGTTCAAAGCCAGCCTGATCCGCTTAGCAAGGCCTAAGCAACTCAGTAAGACCCCATCTCTAAAGAATATATAAAAAGGGACTGGGAATGTAGCTCAGTGGTTAAATGCCCCTGGGTTCAGTCCCTGGTTTAAAAAAAAAAAAAAAAAAAAAAAACTATGGAGGAAAGCTTTCAGAAGTGGGACATGGAGAATGCAGGTGGATCCAACCTGCTTAATGAGACACAGAATGGATGAGTTATAGAAACACACTCTGCTTTGACCATCTCCCTGTGATACACTAGCTTCCTGGTACCCATGGCAATGAAAACTTGGGAGCTCCTAGTTTATGAACAAGACCAAGGAATGACACTACGAGTCAGGGGTTGCTTGTGGTCTAGCAGAAAAAGCCACACATTCAGAGTACAAGACAGAAATGGAGCATCTGTGAGGAGTGATGCTGGCAGTGAGTGCGTATTTTCAAGGACAAATTCCAAAACCTATGCAATTGGACACCTAAAAAATGAATGCCACCCCAGATCTTCCTGAAGCTTCCATCCAGCTACAAAATGTATAATCTATGATTTGTTGGCTTATTGCTGCGTATGATCAGGTTTGCCAGATTAATGAACATACAAGGACATGGATGATGCCAGGTATTTCTTGGTGTTTCTCACAGTGTCCCCTCAAGGATAAGCATTTTATATGTTTTAATTAAATGACGGCCTTCCAGAGCTTAGAGTTAGAATGTTGTCCCCAAGAAAAAGACCTCATGCAGACCAGAGGTGCCCATCTAACAAGGAGGCAGACACCAAACATACAGCAAATGAGGAGCGTGACCACGGTTCCCCAATGGAAACAGAGGTGACAATTCTAGGGGGAGGAAGAAAAAAGTCAAAGCGAGTTCCCCCCAGCTCTACGATTTCTCATGAACTGAAAGAGCCCCTTGGACACAGTCTGGAGGGAATTGAAACTCACTACTCCGGAAAATCAGTTCATCGAGATGTGAGGAAGTCATAGATAGCTTCCACTCTGCGCCCCAGAACCATTTCTCAGAAGAGGCTAGAGAAGGTGAGAGATTGGCAGGAACCCACCCCGGGTTTGCATCCTCTCATCCCTTGCAATTTTCCTGGCATGATTGTTTTGAAGGGATTTTTCTTCAATTATTCCTTCAACCAGTTCCCTTCTGGGTTTTGATCTAAGCCACACTTTGAGACTTTGGGCTCAGAAACAACAGCCATCGGAAGACCTAGGTCAGGGGCTTCCCTGAAGCCTTGAGGAATTATGGGGAGGTGCTGGGCTATAGCACGCTGAGGTCCCCCATCTTGCTGTCCCCATTACCTTCAGGATCTGCAGACTCCTAAATCCCACTTTCCTGCATGTGGCCCTCTCTGACACATATCTGAGGAAAGTTGTTTCCTTTGTGGAAATAGACCTTCCAAGTTGGTCTGCCTAGAACTTCCAGGTCCTTGAAGCTCTACTAAACAAAAATGTCTCCATCCTGCTTCACTAATGTGTTTTGTAAATCTTCCAAAGTAACCAAAATAGCAATACCTATTTTCTCCGCCTAACACTTGTTTTTGATTCTTAGCCTGGGATGTTAAATCTGAAAAAAAAAAAAATAATGACTATTTAGTTAACATCCTTGTTATGTAGCTATGGAAACTGAGGTCCCACAGAAATTTAATATCTCTAGAATTTCTAAGTATAAGCTGTCTACCTCGATGAGTAATTAACTGAAGAAACAGTCCTTTGTTCCACATGGAAAACTACCTACACCACACATATTCTATATGATGGGTGATATAAAGAGCTTCCCAGATAATTTTGACCACAGACTCCAATATCAGAGCCTAGTGCCCACTGTACTAGTCCATTTTCTGTTACTAAAATGAAAAGTCTGGATCAGGATACTTTATAAAGAAAAAAAAATGTTTAGCTAATAGTTCTGGAGGTTCAAAGACAATGTCATCATCATTGATTCAATTCTGGTTAAGGCCTCATGGTGGCTGGTTCATGGTGGTAGCCAATATGTTAAGGAGAAATCATATTGTGAAACAGGAAGCCAGAGTGACTGGGGAGTGTCAGGCTTGCTCTTTTATAACAACCCTCACACAAGAACTGCCTGTATCCCTTCCAGGGGCAGGCCCCCAATGACATAATGAGCTCCCACTGGTCCCCATCTCTTTAAGATCCCATTACCTCTTAATATCGCCACACTGGGGATCAAGCTTCCACCACATCTCTCCCTTTGGGAGACACACTGGAGCCATGTCCAAACCATAGAGCTCTGAGCAAACACCTTGGTGGGGTGGCCAACCGTGCCTAGGAATGAGCAAGCACATTGCAAAGAAGTTGGTACAATGTGGAAAGTTCCTAGGGCTATAGGGACAGACCACAAGGGTGCATATAGTGTGGGAAGTGAGTGACATAATGTCCAGACGAGAGGGAGTCTGCTTGCATGCCACTAAGGATTTTAGATTTTGTCTTGTGGGTGATGGACCATTGTTGAAGAGGCCCAAACATGTAAGAGATCACGTGCAGAGGGATAATTCCAGAAGTCAAGAAGACATTTAAAAGCTCTTTGTAATGACCCATGTGACAGATGATGTCATGTGGAGGCTGAGGGGGAAGAGGAGGGAGTGGAGGAGAACATGTTTAGGGATAGAATCGGCAGGACCGAGGGACCGAGGAACACAGCTACCAATTCACCAAAAAACGACAGGAGTTGAAATGCGTCTGCCCCAAACGTCATTTATATGGTAATTACCATTCCATTCATATAAGCTTGAGTACAATTTTTATATTTAGTCCGCAAGTCCAAGTAATAATCCCAAACTTTCTGCTCCAAATGCTACAACAGATCTTGGCCAAATTTAAACATAAATTAGTAGATGGTGTTTCTATTAATTCTTTAGTTTTCAACTTAATCACATATAAAATTTTCCAATGGTTTCAAGTTCCAAGGATCATTAAGGTCTGGAGCCTTTTTGAGAGTTAATTTTACTGCTGTTTCCTCTTATTCAAAGACTAATTTTGAGCAGAGCCTTTTGATATGCTATAAGTTGCTAATAATCCCACAAAAATGCATAGACCTACAGTTTGAGAACAAGAGTCAAGAAAGAAACAATAGGCTAGTTTGTGACGTTGATGAATGTCAGTTAATGTTATTGAGTAATTTAAAAATAGATAAAAAATTGCAAAAGCAAAGGCCTATACAGTCCAGGCCAATAGCAAATGAAACAGAAAGATTTAGGTGTGTGCATGTCTGTATGGTGGGGAAGGTTGTTAAATTAAGGATCCATTTTCTATCTAAAGGGATAAATTCCCACCTACTTCTAGTTTTTGTTATATGCAAGAATTCTAAGCCAAGGTTATCAGATATTATGGATTTTTTTAAAGGAAAAGTTAAAAAAAATGGCCTTTTTTAAAAGAAAAAAAAAAAAAAAACTCTAAGGCCAAGAAAACCATGTCTATGGGAGAAACTCCCAACTCATGACCCACCAGTTGGCAGTTTCTTGCTACGCAAAGTCTGTTCCAGGGAGCAACAACATTAGCATCATCTGGGAACTTGCTATAAATGCAGAATATGAATCTCACTTTGTTTTTTTCTTCCTTACTATAACAAGATACCTAAGGCTGGATAACTTACAAAGAAAAAAAGTGTATTTGGCTCATAATTTGGGAGGCTGAAAGTCCAAACAGCATCGTGCAAACTCCAGGAAGGCTACCCCAAGGCACAGTGTATTCTAGCAGATGGCATCACAAAAGCAGGAGTGTGTGAGAAGGAGAGATTGAAAGGAAGACAAGAAGCTGGAGCACGGGAAGGAGCTAGTCTTGCTCTTTACAGCCTTCTCAGCAGAGCTGACCATTACTTCCCTCTGTGGGCAGTGCCATCAATAACCAATCACCTACCACTAGGGTCCATCTCTTAAAGGTTCCACACTCCCCCCAGCAATGTCACCACTCTGGGGACCATGACTACACCTGGGGTGTGAACCTCTGGGAGACACACTCAACCAATCTCCAAACCACATTACATGCTGCATCGGGATTTTTTTTTTTTTTTTTTTGACAAGGCCCTGATGTTTGGTTCCATGTTAAAGTTTGAGAACTATGGCTTCCAGCACCTCCCACACTGAGCTTATATTGCATAATCTCACCCTGTATACCCAGAAAAGACACACAGAGAGACACACTACCCAAGTAGAGCTCTGATGGTTGTTAGGAGAAAACGAGGGGCATGTTCCACTCCCATAGGCCCTCTTTTGAGTTGGCTCCACCAGGGACCACCAGGACTCTTCTGAAGTCCTCAGGTCCCTTGTGGAGCCATAGGCATGTCTTACACAGGGCCAAAACTATGTGAAAGTCAGTAAAGCAGTTGCCTCAGATGCAAAAATTTAAGTGGGTACCAAAACACTGAGTAATTATGATCACCCATACTTAAATGTAATGATTTAAAAATCAAAATTAATGTGAAAAGTATACCCCACAATGAACAAAGCATTCAAAATTCACTGTCTCCTTTTTAATGCCAGCTCTGTTTCTGTTTATGCCAATATTCCATTGTCTTTTGTTAATAAACTTGTCCTTCAAAAGCCACTGACCAGGAAGTATATTTTCAAACCTATAAAAATGCATTCAACAACAACAACAAAAAAAAATTGCTTTTCAAGTTGGAAAAATTCTTCATTTCAACTCCAGCAGGGTTCAAAATGCTTTGGCCAAGCAGGATAAAGGACAAGTAAATGTATTTACTGCTTTTGTCTCTGGTTAAGCAGGAAGTCAACTGATTCCTATCTCTTCACCCCATTATCTGCTTGAGGTTTCTGAAAGCCAAACCAAGAATTGGAGCTATGATTAAGGAATAAAACCTTTTTTTAAAAAATTATTCTTCTGCTTTGGAATTCCAGTAACTTTCAGGGAGGACATGGGTTTGAAATGGGACCTTGGCTGAGACCAAATAGCTGAGACCAAAATAGCTTTGTGTGTCTATTTCACACGACAATTTCTGTCTCAGGCCAGAAACCTAGAAGTACCCCCAGGGTACAGGAAAGAAGAAACTAGGTTGGGAATGAATGAATCACCATTAGGCGTGTTTCAGTTCCTGTCTGGGAGTACCAGCTGCAGATACCCAAAAAATGCTAGCTTTTCTTGCTGGCTCTATGCAGCCTGGAACTTGGAAGGAGGTATCCACAAGTGTGCCCTGAACCGCAGCTCTGGGGAAGGAACTCCTCGATATTCCCATGGCATTTCTGTCTATACTGTTCATTCATGGAGAATGTTCTCCAAGTGCTTCAAGTTTTCATGGGCTTTGTGGGTGAGCAGGTATTGTCTTGGGATAACAGACCTGATATGGGCACCTATCTTGACTTTTATTAGCTGAGTGATCTTACCTGAATGTCTGCACCAGCCAGGCACAAAATCATGCCTTTAATAGATGACCTTGCAGGAACCTAGGAGGAGGTCATAGCCATTTTTCCCAACCAACTTAGAAGAGTCCATAAAATGGGGGCCCTCCCTTTAGCAGTAACTTGAATTTGCATTAGTGCATTTAAAGCTTCAAAACCCTTTACGTTGAAACCACTACCTTGTGCTCTCCCAACATCTCAATGAGTCAGGCCGGGCAAGAAATATCATCGCTATTTTTAAATGTGAAAACTGGAGCAACTGGTAAAAGACAAGTTATCAGGCCGAGTCCAATAATATTTTTACTACTTTGTCCTCTCTGTTTTGCAAATAATAGGGACTCAATAAATATCTGTTGAATATACAATTCAGCCACCCAAATGAAAAATTCAAAATACAGATGTTCTCATCCTATACTAGAAAAGGGCATTGGGTTGGGTGTTCTTTTTCCCCCTGATGACAATTTATTAAGGTGTTCTAAAGGAAAAGATGTGTCTTTATGAAGTCTTTGAATTCCCCCCACAGCACCAAGAAGCATGCTGACAGAATTAATAGAGACAAACATTTATTTTCTGACTGATTGATTTATAAATGATAATTGATATGCGGCTATTAGATGTTTGAATATATTAGGTGTTTGCCCTTGTTTTCATGAATAAATGCAAATTGAGGATGATCTTAGTTTGCCACCAAGGGTTGGCACTCAACCCAGAACACATGGCATACCACAGCAACCACCAGTGTAGACCCTTTGGGACTGGGGAGCATACTGAGTTAGCCAAGGTCACCTCCCTTCTGTCAGGGCCCTCAGAACTTTGGAAGTTCATCTTTCACAAACACTTTAGCAATACTGAAGCCGTTCTCTGGGTCAGTGCTGAATTTAAGGAGCTACATATCAACTTGAATCAGACTGATTACAACTCCTCTGAACCTAATTGGCAAAACCTAACTGCATTCATGTTTTATTAAAAGCAACTTTCATTACACAGGCGGTGCTGTCAGAAAAATAAATTACATCTGTAAGTACTTAGGTATAAAATTTTGCAGATAACTTCCAGTCGTCGGTAATTTTATATTAGGAACTGTTTTTCCAATACATGCTAAAACTTTGTTCATCAGCATTAAACACGCTTTACCTACCACTCTTGGAATATTTATGGGATTTGTAATATAACCTTTTTTTTCTTCTTCTTCTTTAGAGATTTAGCAAACTGTTTTCTGCCAACTTTAATTTTGGCAGCTTCCCTAGGCTCTTTGGAAACTATAGATTTGTTTGCATTTTATATTCCACTGCTTACCATTTCCCCTCTCAGAATAGATTGCAATCCATATTTTAGAAATTAGTGGTAGGTGCTGGCTGCAAAACCTGTGCATCTTACATGAAAATACAACCAATGATTCACAACTTGGAGATGTGAAAAAGCTTAAAGAAGACTTCTTGTACTCTAAGGCAATGTTTGAATCCCCTAAGGGGAGTTTGGGTTGACCATCCCTATGGGATTTTCCCACCAATTCTCTTTTTTTTTTTTTTAATATTTATTTTTTAGTTTTCGGCAGACACAACATCTTTGTTTGTATGTGGTGCTGAGGATCGAACCCGGGCCGCACGCATGCCAGGCGAGCGCGCTACCGCTTGAGCCACATCCCCAGCCCCCACCAATTCTCTTTTACTAATTGTGAGTTGGGTATATTTTCCACACTCTCATACTCTGAGATAGATCTTTATATGACTTCAGAATGTTTTTGCAAGCAGCAAATATCGACTAATAGCCACTTAAGAAAACAAAACTATTTGAGATTATTTTAGATTTGCAGAAAGACAGCAAGCACAGAACAGAGAATTCCCATCTACAGAACCACAGTGAGTCTGTGTGTGCCTGCTAACACACATGTATACGTGTGTCTACATATACATGGTATACATTGCTCATGAATGTGAGAAATTATCTTTGGTACAATGCCAAGTTTTTTCCCCTTACATCTTTTTCTACCCCAAAATTCGATTCAGGATACTACACTGCATTCAATTTCCATGTCATCTTTTTCCTTTCCTATCTGGGACAGCAACTTAGTCTTTTTCGTAGTTCATGGTCTGGAAATGTTTGAAGAGGACCAGCCAGTTATTTTGTATAATGGCCCCCAATTTGAGACTGTGTGGTCTTTTTCCACGATTAGCCTAAGGTTATACTTTATTGGGGAAAATATCATAAAGACAAAGTGCTTTGTCTACATCAGCAGCACATGAGGACATGCTGTCACTGGTGATGTTAACCTTGGTCACTTGGGAAGAGGCAACCTCTGCCTTTCTCCATTGTGAAGCTACCATTAGTAAACATTGTTTTGATGGACTATGGAAATATCCTATTTCCCCTGAAACTTTCGCCATTGATGAATCTTGTCCACAGTAATCATCGTTATGGTGATCTCATGGTGATTTTTAATTTTCTTCATTCTTCCTATGAATTGGAATTCATTTTGTAATTGGAATTCTTCTATAAAGCAGTGTTGTCCTTTCCACCCCATCTCTTTACTCATTCAATGGTTTACTGATCAGCACGGACTCGGGATATTTATTTTATTCTCTAGGTAACAGCAATCCTATGATTTATTCGATTGCTCCAGTTTTTCCCAATGCATAGGTGATTGGGAATGTTTTCAAGTTGCATCATGTTCTTTAAACATGCACGTATGCCTTTTTAAAAAAATACTCCTTTTTAAATGCCTTTCAATTGATAAATAATAATTGAGTGCATTTATGAGTGCAATGTGATATTTTGATGTTCATGTACACTGTGGAATGATTAAATCAAGCTGAGTAACACGTTTGCCACCTCACCTACTTGTCATCATATGTGAGTGGGTTAAATGCATTTAAATTTACTCTCTTTACCATTTTGAAATATGCAATGCATTATTCGTAACTATGGTCACCAAACTGTGCAATAGATCATTAACATTTATTCCTTGGGTCTGACTACTTTTTGAGCACAACAGGCACTCGGGTCCATCTCGGGCTTATTTCTGCTTCAGCCTTCCTATCATCAACCATTTTTCTAAAGAGTCACGGTTCCTTTAATTTTATTGGAGCATGATATTTAGGTGTTAGGATCACTAATACTGGAGTATTAGTGGTTTTATGCTTTCTAAGGAAACAGACCTAGGAAAGTCTATGCAAGCATGCTAACACATACATACACATTTATCCATATTTACTTTTTTTTCTATCAATTGCATTTTTTTTTTTTGATACTAGGAATTGAACTCAGAGACACTCAACCATCAACCCACATCCCCAACACTATTTTGTATTTTATTTAAAGACAGGGTCTCAAGGTCTCAATGAGTTGTTTAGCACCTCATTTTGGCTGAGGCTATCTTTGAACTCGAGATCCTCCTGCCTCAGCCTCCAGAGCCACTGGGTTATAGGCGTGCACCACCGCAACCAGCTTATTGCATGTATGTTTTCAAAATCATAAATTTACACTGATGACCTCTGACTTGAAGCACTTGGGATCTATTCTAGCTTTTCTCACTTCCTCTGTTGTAATTTATTTCTCTGACCATGATAAGCCTGTTTCTCATTATCTACAAAATATTTACTTCTTCTTCCAACCCGAGTAGACATATAAAGTAGTTTCAGAATTACTCACCCTTCCCCTGGGGGGGAAAAATTATCCAGCTGAATACAGTGTTTGTGTACAATTCCTTTTAGCCTCACAGAAGCTAGTCACAACACTCTCTCCCAAAGTTACTTACGCCCCCTCCTTTCTTCCCCACTCCCTTCCATGTGGTTATTATTTATTTGTGACAAAGTTTGATTCATTTGTCACAGGCTGCATTCCATCTTGGGTTCTTCCCACATCCTGACTGACTTTGGAACAAAATGATAGAAGGTGAGACTCACCCTTTGTATATCATCTTTGGAGTCCAGCTTCTTCATGCATTTAAGGTGCATTTACCTTGTTGTGTCATTCAAGAGCTCGATCCCTTTTCACGACTGAGTTACATTTCCTTGAGTGGATTTACCACATTGTGTTTGTCCATTTGCTGGTTGAAGGTTACTGGGTTGTTTCTTTAACATATCATGAGTTCATTGTTCTCTCTTAAACGTTCCTTGCTTAACTCCATGTTGCACAAAATTTCTCCTATGTTGTCGTTTGCCCTATATTTTACATTTAGGTCTCTAATGTTCTATTTTTTTAGTTTTATATAAGGTATGAAATGTGTAGGTCAAGGTTGATTACTATCATTATCATTATACTTATTACTGTCTTATATTCAAACATCTAAAGGTTCTAGTTCTATTTGTCGTGAAGACCATCCTTTCTCCACTGAATTGACTTTGTATTGTGGTCAACAATCCCTCGACTCTATTTGTGGGGGTCTATTTCCAGACTCCTTATTCTGTTTCAGTCATTCATACTCTGCATTATTATAGTTTTACAAAGTCTCAAAATCAGATGGGGTGGGTCTTCCACATTTGTTCTCCTTCACAGAATTATTTGTCCATACTGGCTCCTTACCTTACTACATTTCCTCACAACAAAGTCCACAGCAAGTGTATTTGCTGATTGCAGATTTGATTTCTTTTTTTTTTTTTTTTGTCTGTTGGGGATGATGGGGGAGTACCAGGGATTGAACTCAGAGGCACTCGACCACTGAGCCACATCCCCAGCCCTATTCTGTATTTTATTTAGAGACAGGGTCTCACTGAGTTGTTTAGCATCTCGCTTTTGCTGAGTCTGGCTTTGTACTCAGTTCCTCCTGCCTCAGCCTCTGGAGCCACTGAGATTACAGGTGTGCACAACCACTGCAGGTTTGATATTGATACAATATCAATGAGCCCAGTTCTACCATATCTTCTTCTGAATATTAACCTTTCTTCCCTGGGTTTGGGGATCACAATAAGATTTTCACAGATCCAAGGATCTTCCTGTTTGTATTCAAGGCAAGGGGAGAAAAAAGGAGCCATGTGTCATTAAATTTTTTCCCCTTTTGCATTGGCTGAAATCTTTCATTCAAGCTCCTCAGCAGACCTTACCTTAGCCAGAAGAGGGACAGGTGACTAAATCTTACTGCAAGAGAATCTTGCACAGGCAAAGAGGCACGAGGGGACATTGATTTAGACCAGTGCTTCTCAGCCAGGCATGGATTTGCTTCCCAGAGACATTTTTGATCATCACAGCTCAGGTTTATGCCACTGGTATTCCATGGGTAGAAGTCAATGATGCTTCTGACAAACTACAGAGCACAAGATAGTCCCCCACAACAAAGAATTATCTGGTCATTCCAAGTCAGTGTCAAGATTGAGAAACCCAGCTCAGATTGCTCACAGGACCTACAAACACACTAGAGAAGGTGAGAGCAGAGAAGGAGGAGGGAGGGTCAACGATCAGTTGATCTACTTCACATGGTGGCCATATTGAGCCAGGCTAGGAAAGAGGACATGGGAATGGGTAGAAAGGTTTCAAAAAATTGAACTCTTGTCCTCTGTAACCCAGTATGGTGATGATGGCAATCCCCAACAGCCCTAATAAAAGTGCCAGGGAGCATATAAACCAGGGGGAGGTAAAGCCAGCTCTCCATGATAGAGACTAGAAAGTGAGAAATCCAAGCCATGAAGCCCAGCAAGGGTCCTTCTTGGAGAACAACGGATGGAAGAAAAGCCTGCAAGGGCACAAACCTGGAGGTGGCAGATGGAAGAAAGGTTCTGTCTCTAACAGTGCTCTCTGTGCCCAATGGTAGGGAAAATTCAATTATTCTAAGATCAGCTTAAACAGAGCATGGACATTTAGACTCACACCATTTTGGAAATGCTGGAGCCCAAAAGACTGAACCATTTACCTTGGGTTTGTTTGAGAATGTGTGTGTGTGTGTGTGTGTGTGTGTGTGTGCGTAGAAGAGAGAGAGAGAGAGAGAGAGAGAGAGAGAGAGAGAGTTAGAGAGAGGACATAAAGATGATTAAGAGTGCTTGCTTTGCTCCAGGTAGACCTGGAGGCCAACCCTGGATCTACCATGTCCCAACAGGATGAACCTAATAAATTCAGCAGGGCTCAGACAGTCAGTATTTTCTCATTTCTGAAGTAGGGGTAATATGTGGACTCAGTGAATTGTTAGCCATGAGGATTGAATCCTTATGAAATGCTGAACACAGTGATCAGTCTACGATAAGTGCCAACCAAATGTCAGCTGGTTTGTTGTGGCTGCATTCAAGAAAATGCTCCAGTGAGTTTTGTGGTGGTTCTCAGCAGCCAGCATGGAGAAGAATAGATTGTCTCAGGAGCAGAAGAAGCAGGTGCATTCCAATCAGCAGAGAAACCTTGAAGGTGCTCTCTCTTTCTGTAAGAGCCTCCAAGGGGACCTGATTACCAACACAAGAAAACCCCAGGGCAGAGACCTGAGTGTCTGTGGCCAGGTCTACGTTAGAAATAAATACCCTGGATTCTCAAATAACTACACACAGCCCCAAATACTGACTCAAGCACTTGAGCAGAGAAGAAGATAAAGAATTCTGGGCTTGAGACAGATAAAATTCTCAGGACTTGATGTGCAGCTCGGCATGGAGGGGCAGAGGGGACAGGGTTCAGAGGCAGCAGAACAGAGGAAGCCATAAACCTGGTTAATTCTCCCCTACTCACCCCCTTCCCCTTTCCCTTTCCCATGCCTTCCCAGACCACTCCAAATTTAATTTGAGTGAATCCGCTTCTTCCCAAATTCTCTGCAAACCCCCTGGTCCCAACTACCATCTCAGTAATGCACCAAAATCTATATAAGTTTCCTAGGACTACTGTGACAAAGTACTACAATCGATGTGGCTTAGAAAAACAAGAATCTACCTCCTCACAGGTCTGGAGGCCCAACATAGGCCCAACAGAGCCATGAAGGGAAGGGTCTGTCCCAGTTCTCTCTCCAACCTTCTCGTAGTTCATCGGCTTGTGGCAGCATAGCTACAATCATCAAATGGCCTTCTCCCTGAGTGCCCCAAATCCAAATTCTGCATGAATCAGCTTTCTCCATGGAAACAGAATCAATGGTATATGTATATGTAGATATAGATATAGACACAGATCCATACATAGACATACACAAACACATACACACATGTCAAGCATTGCACAATGATGGTTCAGTTAACAACTGACCACACATACAACAGTGGTCCCATAAGATTCTATCACCTAGTGATGTTGTAGCCAGCTTAGTTTATGTAAGTACACCCTGTGGTGGTCACACAATAATAACCTAACCTCCCAACATTCATAAGAACATGTCCCCATGGTTAAGCAATGAATAACTGTGCAACTAAGGAGGTAGATAGATATTCTCCACATACATGTAAGTATGTATACACATACTTATGATGGAATTATGACTCACCATAAATTGAAAATGTGTATAATTCACCTAAACTACAGAATATCAGAGCTTAGTCTCACCTACCTTAAACATGCTCAGTGCACTTACATTGGTCTATAGTTGAGCATCACAAGAGAGTACTATACTGCCTATTTTTTCAGCCCAGGAAAAGATCAAAACTCAAAAGTACAATTTCCATTGCATAAGTATTGCTTTTTCAGCATTTAAAGTTAAAAAGCATTCTAAGTATAACCATTGAAAGTTTGGGACATCTTTATTCACCACACATGCACAAGCATACACACACACACACCCTAAGTACTTATAAAGAAAGACAAATATAGATATATATAGAAAGAGATTTCCTATTCTCCTCAGACTCATTCACTCAATACAGCACAGAGTGTTCCGGGTACCAGATGTGGATACCAGTTGTCTCCCCACATGACAAACAATTCTGCAGCAGACAGCTTCTGGGTGTCCTCGAATTCAATACAACTCTGGCATGGGCTATCTGGAGAGAACATCGTATCCCCCAGGCTAAGGACTCAGTCCCAGGAGACTGTCTTCCACCCGGATGCCACCTGTAAGCCCCGGGTTGCTTTACCTGTGCTTTTGACTGGCTAGAAATCAATGTGTCACAGCCCACTCCTCACGTTCAATTAATTTGCTAGAGTAACTCACAGAACTCCAGAAACACTTATGTTTGCCCACTTAGTATCCTGAATATTATAGATTAAGTATCCCTAATCTGAAAATGCTCCAAAATTTGAAAAAACTTTCTGATCACCAACATGATACCACCATGGAAAATCCCACCCCTGACCTCAGCCAGTCACAGTTAAAACACAGGCACACTGAAAATATTGTATAAACTTATCTCCATACTAAGAGTCTGAAGTACACATGAAATATAATTGAATTTTATGTTTGGTCTCATTCTCAAAATTTCTTATTATGTAAATGCGGATATCCCAATATCTGAAAAAAATCTGAACCACTGGCCCTAAGCATAAGTGATATTCAGTCTCTACACCTTTGATCCAGGTGAACAGACCAGTAGAGGAAATGCACAGGACAAGGCATGTGGCAATTCAGGACTTCACTCTAATTAACCTCCATGTGTTCAGCTACCAGGTAGCACTCCAAACCCTGTCCTTTTGGGTTTTAATGAATCTTCATTACATAGGCAGGCTTGACTAAATCAACCTTCAGGCCTCCAAAGAACTTGAAAGGTAGGGCTAAAAGTCCCAACCTTCAAATCATACCCTGGTCTTCTTGGTGACCAGCCCCCATTCTGAAGCTACCTAGGGGCTGCCCACCATCAGTCAACTCACTAATTTACAAATCTTTCCAGTGGCTCAGGAGGCTGAGACAAGACGACCTCCAGTTCAAAGCTCAGCCTCAGCAACAGAGAGACGCTAAGCAACTCAGTGAGACCCTGTGGCTCAGTGGTCGAGTGCTCCTGAATTCAATCCCTGGTTCCCTACTCCCCAAAAGAAAAAGATGTTCTCATCACTCCAGAGATTCCAAGGATTTAAGTAGATGTGTGCCAGACGACAGGGAGGAAGATCACATATCATTTTTGTAATATCACAATTAGTGTGTGTGTGTGTGTGTGTGTGTGTATAATATATAAAACTACATGTAATATATGAACTACAATATATGTATATATACTAATATAATTTTGTACTTATATGCATATAAATCTATCTATGTATCTATCTATATATGTAGAGAGACCTTCACCTGCTACCCTCTTAGAAGTCACCTTCCTCTGCTCCTCCACTTGGCCAAATCCTCCTCTCACACTGTGACATTCTGCCTGAAGAACTAATAGAGGACGCTAACCCCTCCCTGTCCTAGACCCCATCTTTGTCCACAAAACAGACTGGATGCTCCGGTCAGGTCTTCCTCTCTCCTTGAAGGTCATGACCAGGACTTTGGCTTCACTTTATATCTGTGCCTGGTGCTCCCAAGATACTACCTGCCCCATTAGCAAATGAACTCTTGAGGGCAGAGGGTGGAGCAGCCCCAGCTCCCTAACCCTGTCCAGGAAGTGGAAACCCACAGGCTTCAGGGCCCAGCCCTTACCCCTGCCCTCCCCTGCCACTCGGGAAAGAAGCAGAGCTGAGTGAAGACTCCTAGGTCTCCCTCCATCCTGTGAAACGTGCATTCTCCGGTCTTGGCTCAGCCGGTATCTGTGACGCAGCAGGATTACACATGTGCTGCTGTGAAACGTGAAATCAGAGCCAGGCGGGACCTCCCCTGAGAAAGGTTGCCTATAAATCGTAAAACCCTTAAATGAATAGCTTAGAGGCACGGGGTTGCCTTGGCTTGGGGTTAATTGGGTCAGGTACAAAGAGTTTTATGTTCATAACTTACTGTCCATCTTACTCTTCCTGATTTTCTGAAAGTTACTTTGGCCCCAGGGCAAATTTGTATTTGCTTTTCTGACAATGATCGGTTTGAAGTTGAACTCTTTTCAGCTGTTGGGAACTTGTAACTTGCTCAATATCTACCAGATTTTTTTCTCTCTGATGCATCCGTTTCGGATAGGTCGTAAAGAACTCGGAGGGTTTGCTCTACGTGTATGTTAAGTCTTCCTTTTTCTGTGCAGAAAATTGCTCCAAACTTAACTGTTTTTGCTTGGCTCTTTTTGAGTCTGCCAAACTTTTCTTTTTTTCTTTTTGTGACTATTCATTCCCTAGCACATTCCTGGCTAGGACTCTAGTATCCAATGTTCAGAATTAAGCTAAAAAAAAGGGAAGCCCAGTGGCCACCAGTCCAGACTCTGTGCTCAGCTTGACTTGAGTCCAAATGCATGGTCCACACTCCTCGCTTTGCAACTTGAGATCAGTCATCTAACCTCACTGAGCCTCAGTTTCCACCTGTAGAGGTTAATTTTGACTACAAGTCATGATTTTTGATGTAGAGATAATGAGATAATATATACAAAGTGCTACTATATGCCAGGCAAAAAGCTAATACACTAGTATCCCAGAATCCTTATAGACCCATGATTAAAAGCACTGTGTCTGGAGCTAAACTGTCAATGTTCAAATTCCAGGTCTATCTTGGGCAAATTGGGGAAACTCCCTGTACCTCATCTCATTTCCTGGATTGTAAAAGGAAGCCCATAACTGTGCTGCCCTCTTGCCATGAGCATTCAATGAGGCTAATATGTAGAGGATGCTTAGCGTCATGCCCGGCACATAGCAAGCAATCAAAAAAGCGTTAGCAATTAAGATTATAGGAGAGTGGCAAGAAGAGTTCCTAGCGGCAAAGCTGTCACTTTCTAAATAACCTGCTCATCATAAAATCAACTTTTCTCCTGAAATGAAACATCCCAAACTTAACATTCTACTCACTCCTGTTCTCTCTCCTTCTGCAAGGGCAGCTTGCCTGGGCATCCAAAAAGCACTGGCAGGAGGTGGTCCAGAATGGAATCCTGGGGGATGTCAAGGAGAACTGCAGACTCCCTCCTTCACCGCTTCATGGTGAACTGGAAGAAAAACGACATGGCCCATGGGTCCTCCTGATACAGCTCCATATCTCGTATTTGCAACTGAGAGGATGGTCTGACACAATCTACAGAAAGAAAATGACTTAAAAGAGAGAGAGAGAGAGAGATGAAACTCCATGATATGCAGAAAGAGAAGAACAAAGGACTTCTGCTCCTGGTTTGCCTATCTATATTCTTTCAGTAATATCTCCATTAGACTTGGGCTGGTCTGAGCATTTCTGTCCTTGTAAGTAAGAGTCTTGAGGAAGCCAGGCTTCAACATGAATGCACTGCACTATCGCAATAGTTTGATATAAGAAAAGGGAATATGGTTCATGTGTTGTTGTCTTGGTCCCAGTATGGCAAGGTTAAGAGGGACCTTCATGGGACCTTAAAGAGGTGGTCTGAGAGGGTGGGTTGTCTTAGGATACTGTGGAACGTGCCCTTGAAAAAGTTAAAGGAAGCTTTCATGACATCCCTGAATTAGTTCTTATGAGAGCAAGTTGTTATAGAAGCTTGATCTCAATCCCTGCAGCTTGATCTCTGCCTTCCTGTCTTGCCAGGTGATCTTTCCCTCTCAAATGTGCTCCTGCCACTGTGATGCCATTTGCCATGAGGTCCCCACCACAGCCAAGTTAATGTCAGCGACATGCCCTTGAACCTTCAAACCTGTGAGCTATATAAACCTCTTTTCTTTGAAAGTTACCCAGGCTCTAGTATATCATTATAGCAATAGAAAAGGAAGTGGTACAAATCCTGTCTCTTCGATACCTACACATACTATAGCTATGCAGAAAATATACCTGTTCAATAAATGGTGGGTCTCCTCACCATCGCACATGTGTGCGCTCACAAAGACAGAATAGAGCAAAGCTCATGTGTGGAAAAACATGTTTAGAATTCCTCACCACCACCAAAGATAATAAGGATGTGTTTCTTTTTTTCTTGCTCACTCTGGTGGACAAAGCTCTAGATGTCCCATAGCTCTGGATCTGATATTTTTTTCAGTGGTCAAGGTGTGAGCCTTATTCCACACACACACCCCCCCAAAAAAAATCAAGAGATGTTAAGCTAGGAAACAGTACAAAGTGTTCCAGTTTATAAATATGTAATTGCATGGAACTCTTCCCTTAAAACCAGAAAGTGACATTTATTATGGAGAGCCCCTGGAAGAGCAGAGTCCCAGGATAAGCTCCCACTTGAATAAGACCCAGGAAATAACTAGGGTGGGACCAGTGTGATGATCAGAAAGAGCATTGCTCTTGGTGGAGACCACTTGGCTTTGGGGTGGGGGTCCCCCACTCTCTCCTCAGGGACCTGGGGAAAGTCACTTCCCCTCCTGGACTTCAGCTTCTCACTCACTAAAATAAGGGGCTGCCAATGCTCAGAGCCACTTCAATGTCCCAAGGCTGTCCCCACACCCATCAGATCCTGGGATGTGGAGGAGCTGGGGACACATCTAAAGCCTGCTCCCTCTCTTTTGTCCTAAAACAACTGTCAGACGTGAGACTTGGCTTGGCCACCAGTGACTCAGAGATGCTCTCATTAGATGAAGTGAAGTGAAACACAGCTGAGTTCCACCTCATCCCAGCAGTGGCTTTACCTTCTGCTGGGAGACTTTCTCCCCATTTATTCCTTAGAAACAGATGATCCATGTGGAATTATTCAGGGCTTAAAAAGCATTGCTTCTCAATGTGTAAATGTTAACAGTGTCATGAAATTCAGGAAACCCTGAGTCCTAACTCTAACCCTTCAAGCTATTTACCCAAGGAAACAATTTAGCTTCCCAAACCTTGGTGTCCTTGAGGATGAAGTGGGGTTACTTTGCACATGGCTCTGTTGTTGAAGGGGGATATAATCATGCAATGCACACTGTCCCCTGACACACACAGCACTGAAGCTCAGTACTCATCGGCCGGCTTGACATTCTTCTTTGGATACGGACAGAGTTCCATGCTGCCTCTGCTGTGCCTTTTAACAAGGAAGCCAGAGGATGTTGGGCGTGCGACCCTCACTTCTGCTAGGAAGTAAGCACCTCTTCCCTGCTCAGAAGCAACCCACACTCCCCAGGCCCATGATTTGAGCCATGGGAATAGACTCTGTAAGGACTGCGTTGTTTATCTACAGGCCATTAAGCAATGTGTTTCCCACTATTTTTAACTTTCCGTCCCCTGCAACCCCCCAGCCCCAGCCCCAAGCCTTGCCTTTCCCCTACTTCAGCTTCCGACAGCTCAGCTCCTTGCTTAGTTCAGCTATTTCAGTTTTGGGCTGAATGGTCTAGACAGGAACCAAAAAATGCACACACAGTCTGCTTAGGGGCCCCCTCTGGGCTTCACAGTTTTCCAAAAAGAGCACAGGGCCTGGGAAGGATGGCTGGGGAAACCTGAACTCAACCAGACAATCCATCTCCACCACAGAGCCTGGCACACGGGAGTGCTCCATATATTGCCAAAGCACAACATTAGGATTATCTTCAGCCATTTTGACCTCTTTTTGTTTTTGTTTTGTTTTGAGGAGTGTTTCTTTCATGCTTAAAAGAATGTTCTGGAAGTTTAGCCAATCCTCCAACTACACTGGAGCAAAACAGGAAAGACAGTTCAATCTGACTTTTGGTGGGCTTCTCCAGCCCTTGACTCGGTTTGGTCCCACATCTCCCCCAGTAGTTGGCTAGAGCTGTATAAACCCAGGACCACCAAATCTCACAGAGCAATAAGCACTGAATCAGCATGTGGGCTGCAAGTCAGCCAACAGCATGCTTCTCCAGGTATCAGGGAGTTGGTCTGGGTAGGTCTTTCTCACAGTGATGGTGGATACTCATGAGCGCTCAACGAACTACACAACATTTTGCAAATCTCTGCTCATCCTGTATCCTAAGATCTCATTGGCCAAAACAAGTCAGGTGACCACACCCAAGGTCAAGGGTGAGCTCTCTTTCCCTCTGTAAGCAACACTTGATAAGGCGATTGCTCTATCACCCTGAGTCTTAATAGTGTGGACCCAAGAAGCAGAGCCTGCAGCTACCCCTCAGTGGACACAAGGCAAATGAACTTTTGTTTTGTTCATTCACTGAGAGCCCAGGGTTCTCTGTTTTTGCAGAAAAACTTAGCCTATAACTGATAGGTTAATAAACATCAAATTAAGGATTTGGATCCAAAGTCATCTCTCTTCAGTCACTACCTAATGTACAACAATAATCATTAATACCATCTACTGTGCAGATGAGGTTAGATGAAAGAATATAGACACAAGTGCTTGTGAACCTTTTATGAACACTTTAGAAAAGCAAGTGATTCTGTCAAAGTGCATGCTATTGATCTTGCCTTCTCAATGTATCTGTGAGCTCTTTAGGGAAAGGGATTCTGTCTCTGAGCACTAGGAGATCTTAGATATTCCTAGCATATGCCTTCCATATTATAGGGTTCTTTATAGTTTTTAAAGAATTCTTGTTGAATTGCATTTAATGGATAATGCAGAGGATGAAGAAAACAGCTTTCTGATCAGAAACCCTTTTTTACTGATCTTCTTGATAATGAAAATTTCCCTGTTAAAACTTTGGAAGCAAGCAAGATTGCTTCCCTTTAGAGAGGAAATGCCCTGGAGTTTTCTAACAGCCAATATTCAGTTCCCGAGGAAGGTGTGAGAGGATGGATAGGGGTCAGGATGGACTGGCCCGGATTCCAGGGATAAGGATGGAAGTAAATCTTGCACATAATCACCACTGAAGCCGAGAATGAACCTATTAATGTCATGTAACGAACTTCAAAAAGATACAGTTGCACTTAAGGTATTTAAACCTTAGAGGTTCCAACTAAATCATACTTGTCACATACACACAGTGTCACTAACGAACTTATGTAAATATTCAATCTTGTCTATTTGCATGGCTCAGCCCCGCCTACCTCACCCACCCGCCTCTTCCCCCAGCCTCCTCTAACACTAGCCTCCAGCCTCCTTGAGCTACTCTGGCTTCTGGAATGTACCATGCTCTCTAGGCACTGTCATAGAAACATTTCCCTCCGCCTGGATGTCCACCTTGAATTTCCTTTACTACCAACTAACACCGACATGTCCTTCAAGGCTCGGCTCAAATACATCCTCCTCTGGGAACCCTTACTGAACCATCCATCTGTAACTCCCTCAGCTTAGTAGAATTACCAGTGCCATCCTCTGTGCCTTCATTACAGCAGGTTAATGTTCCATAATCCATGCACCCCATTCATTTGTTTGTCAAAGATTAATGAATTCATTCTGTGTGCCAGGCATGGGACCATCATTTGTGAGTTTATCGACAGCAAGCACCTTGTCAATGTTTTAAATTCCCAAGCACCATGGACTTGTAGTCTTAGATGAACGTATGATGTGTTTTCTTTATATCTGGATCCATGCTCTACTACTGCCCATATTTATTAAAGCTGTTTTGGGTAGAGGTAACAGACATGCAATTCACACTGTTTAGTCACCCAGGGGAAAATGTTGGCTCAAAGATTCCAGGGAAAGTTGCTCATCCCATGTGAGAGAAGATCAAGGAAAGAGACAAATTTTAGTAACAATAACAATCATCAATAGTGATGCGAATGCAGTTTAGAATCTCTGTTCATTTTATAGTTAAGCTTCTCTTTGCCTGTTCTTGTAATTTTGACAATCTACAGCCTGACGTCCTTGTCTCTAGCTAAGATCTTTGATGTTTTATGTCTTCACATTCCCATGAGTGATGACAGACTGCTGATTTTTCTGGGTTACAGACTGAAAAGTCCCAGGGAAGTATTATGAGTGGCTCAACTCAGACCACTCGCCCAATGCCAGTGCTCCCCAGTGAAAGCAGGAGATCAGGGAGTCACGACTGGCTAGGCTGTCTCAGATGGACACCCCTGGAGGACCAACAAAGACTTTGAAGGTACAGCAGAACAGTTTCTCAAGAGAAAAGTGAGATGTTAAACAGTTTGTCATCATTTCCGATGCCCCGCGAATAACACTCTTTGTATACTGATTATGTTCAAAGCATTGTACTAAGATGGGAAAAAGAAGTAAATGATATGCAGTTCCTATATGGTCATCTGGTAGGAGAGGCTAGAGGGGCAGTTTTGCATAAGTTGTCAGACACTTGGGGCCTGCAACCAAAATGCCAGGATGAATATCCCAGCTATATGATCCATATAGCTATGACCTTGAGCTTCTCTGATCACAGTTTTCTCATCTGTAAAATGGGAATAATGATCAGAGCTCTCTTAGGGAGCAACTGTGAGGTTTAATGAACCACATGCGAAGCATGTGACATATTGCCTGGCATGGAGAAAGTACTCATTAAGAGGTTAAGAGTAAGATGCTGTTTTATGTGTGATAATAAATCAGGGAAGAAGGAATTATGTCTTGAAATGACAACATTTTAAGATGCAATAGAACTCAATTAACAGTGACTATGGGACCCATAGAAGTCTTTGTATGGGAAGACATATTTGGGTTAATCCTTAGCAGATGAGCAGCTAAGGATTAAAGAAAAATACCAGGGGTGGTGGCAGGTACCTGTAGTCCCGGCTTCTGGGGAGGCTGAGGTAGGAGGTTGGCTTGAACCCACAAGATAAAAAACAGTCTGGCCAGTATAGTAAGATTTAATGGAAGGAAAGAAAAGAGGAAGGAAGGACAGAAGGAAGGGAGGGAGGAAAGACATCTTAGGGAGAAAAAACAGCAGCCAGGTGCAGTGGCACACGCCTATAATCCCAGCGGCTTGGGAGGCTGAGGCAGGAGGATCGTGAGTTCAAAGTCAACCTCAGTGACTTTGAGTGACCCTGAGTTCCATCCCTGGTAACACCCCCTGGCCCCCCCCCAAAAAAAGGAGAGAGATAACAGCATAGACTAAAAGAAGAAGATGTAAGATGAAATGTGGGATCCAGAAGTTCCAGAAGTTCCAGAAGTTTTCATTCATGTGCACAGGGTTTCTAGAGCCTAAAATTCACAGATATACAGGGTGGGAAACATGGCTTTCCGGGAAGTTTAAATCGAGACTGTGAAGGGATCAAATGCCCCTCTAAAGGATTTGGACTTTATTCAATAGACTATGGGGAGTCACTGGAGGTTTTGAAGCTGAGAACTGAGTCACCAGGTGTAATGTACATTCGTCATTGACTAGAGATTTTTATTAGAGCCTCAGTGGTTAAAAAAATAAATTAGAACTCCCTTTCAGTCTCTCTCAGGGTTCCATGTTTTTTAGAGGAATGTTTCCCTATCATTAGAAAATCATATTATACAGGCTATGAAATGAGAGTCAGTATTGGGGATAACAGGGAATTGAGGGGACTACAGGCCCCTCCAAAAGAAGGCTACAATTTCTTGGACTCACTCACTCTTCACCATGTAGGAGTCATCAGGCCTGCATAAGCAAATATTCCTATAGCTCTAGAAAAGCTTAAAATCTGTATTTATACATAAAATTCCTGTTTTGTTTTTGCTTTTTGTTTTCGATGTTCAAGCTGGCTCAAAACATTTTCAACTTCTCAGGCCAAACAAAATGTGTCTATGAACTCAATATGTCCTCAGGGCCATCAGGGTGAGACCATTGTATACCAGTTGATCCAGAATAGATATCACCCTGGATTTCTGAACACCTCTAGTCTGTGAGATCATTCCACAATTTTTGCGGCAGGATTCAGAAGTGAAAACAAAAAAAAGAGACTAGCACGCAAGCATAGGAAGAAGTAATCCTGGTAGCCCAAGAAGAGATTTTTAAGAGATGAAATTTTCAAAAGTAGAGTAAATAAATAAATAGATAAATGATAAACAAGTTAAAACAAATAATAATAATAATAATAATAATAATAATAATAATAATAATAATAAAAACAGGACCAAGCACAATGGTGCACACCTGTAACCCCAGCTCATCAAGAGTCTGAGGCAGGAGGATCACAAGTTCAAAGCAGGCCTCTGCAAAAACGAGGCACTGAGCAACTCAGTGAGACCCTGTCTCTAAATAAAATACAAAATTGGGGATGTGGCTCAGTGGTTGAGTGCAATCCCTGGTACCTGCCTCACAAAAAAAATAATATGTCTAGGGTCCAATACAATGGAAAGAACTCGGATTTTGCAGTTGGAAAAAACCTGAGCAGAAATGATGAACTCTGACACAGACACTTATAAGCATATGGCTTATGGCAGCTTGTATCATTACTACTGCTAAATAATGTGTAGTCCACCACAAGGCATGGGCATCGTACAGCAACAGTGACTCATCGTGGGATCCGTTGCATCTTGCTTGGGCTTGCTCAAGCTTTTCCACACTAACCCTGTCCCAGTATCTCAGCTTCTTTCTTGTGGCCCCGTGCACCCATGTCCTTATCCTGGTGATAACAGAGGCGTGAGAAGATAGGCAGAAATACATGAAGCCTCCGGACCTTGGCTCACACCTGGCACATCATGGCTTCTTTTTATTAGCCAAACGGATCCACCTGGCAGAGGGTGTGGATAAAGAGGCTGTGAGGCATGTCTGCAGTCTACCTCCCAAGTGAACTTGGAGACAGTGCAGATGCCAAGGAGCTTAGAGTGGAGAAATCAATCAGGGTACAGTTCCAGAGTGGAATACATTGCAGCAATAAAGAAGATGAATGGGCTACAGGTTCTCTCAGCAGCATGGATCAATCTTACAGACCTCGGATTGAGAAAAAGCAGAAAAACGGAGAGGAGTAACTGCAGTATACGTCAATGTTGTAAAGTTCAGAAAGAGACAAAACTGAACTGTATTGGTTACAGGTACTCAGGGAATCAAAACATCACACTCGGGAAGGAAAGGATTATCAGAAATGCCAATCTACTGGTTCCATATATTCTGAGTTTCCTGAAAAGAACAGGGGAGATGGAACTTTCTAGATCTTGATCTGGATGGTGATTATTCAGAAAGCTTCTTTGTAACTTAAAGTGTGCATTTATATTTGAGGCATTTTTCTGTCTAATGGTACTGGATTACTGTAGTTGGATTTTTTTTTTTTTTTTTTGGTAGTTGGCTTTTAAAGATAGGTTCTAGATAACAGTGGAAAAAAAATAATGAAATTTACAGGTTGAGCCATGAGATGATTAGGAGGAAGCTGCTGCATCTCTGACCGTCTGGGTCTTCTTTAGTCAGAGTAGGTTGATCATAGTCCCATGCAGGCTGTAGACTTGAGAATTAGGTAAAAAGATGCCTAGGAGAGGATTCCCCTTTTATTAATAAAATAGAAGCAGAGAAGGGAAATATTGGACATCTAGAGAAGAGAGAAAGTTTAATCTTTGAGCTTGCTCCTTAATGTGCCAGTTGTATTTCCCAAAATTATTTATCTCTAAGGGGAAAACAAAGCAGCGGAGACATCTGAGCCCAAGATTGCAAAGTAGCTCATCCAGAAGAGAGGAGCGGCCCCAGCACCCAAATTCCTGGGCAAAATGAGCCTGGGCACTCTTCCTGCCACAGGGCAGCAGGGGAGCCCTTGGTCTACTGGCAAGCCCTCCAAATGCCAAGTGCTTCCATGGTTTCTTGAGCTCACGGCCTCTGCTGCCCTGGGAGCATCTCACTGAGTCAATCATACCCCTTGCAGCGGCCCTTTGGGCTGGGCACTCACAGGGTGACTCTGGGGCGCAAGCACTGATACAGAAGCGCATGGCGGGACCCTGCCCCAGGACCCAGGGCTCCTCCTGTTATGCCTGCCAAAAGAAGCCAGGCCTGGTGGGAGGTCTGCCCCCCAGGCAAACGGTTATCTTGAAACCCATCCTTCATTTCCCCTCTTATCTGCAGAGGAATGTGGGAGGTTGTAGGCATTAGGTTGTAGTATCTGGGACGTGGTGAGGGCAAGCGTGGCAGGATGGGAGGCCAACAGGCTTCAACACCTTCCCCCATCAGGTGAGCACAGCCCACCCTGGGGACCCATCTGGCCCCACAGGAATCATGATCTCCTGAGACCCCACAGATGCTACTAATAAGGATGCTTTTTTTTTTTTTTTTTTTTGCAGTGCTAGGGACCAAATCCAGGCCTCACACGGGCTAAGCAAGCACTCTATCACTAAGCTGCACCCCCTGCCCAAGAGCTGACATTTTTGAGTCCCTGCTCTTGTCAGACACTATCTCCAGAGCCTATCTTTTTTTTTTTTTTTTGGTACTGGGAATTGAACTCAGGGGCACTCAAGCACTGAACCACATTCCCAGCCCCATTTTGTATTTTATTTAGAGACAGGGTCTCACTGAGTTGCTTAGGGCCTCGCTTTTGCGGAAACTGGTGTGACCTCATGATCCTCCTGTCTCAGCCTCTGGAGCCGCTGTGATTACAGGCGTGCACCACTGCGCCCAGCTCTCCAGAGCTTTATGTGGACAACTGTAAGTACTTTTATTACCTTGTGTAATAAAAGAAAACTGAGGCAGGGAGAGGTGACACAGAGCCTGAGGTCACATGGGCAGACTAGAGCTGGATGAAGTCAAACAGGTGTAGCCATGGGGTGGACAGGCTTGTTGTAAGCAGTGTGTCCAAGCATCTCTCTCTCTCTCTCTCTCTCTCTCTCTCTCTCTCACACACACACACACACACACACTTTCAAATGTAAGTATAAAATTCACTCCAAACCCACTGTACAGAGTGATTCTTTGCTGCTCCACTATCTCAGATCATTTGCTCCAATATTTACTTTTAGTAGCAGAAAACAGAGATTGACATTTAGCTTTTGCTGTCAACGAAGCTTTTTTTTTTTGCTCACTTAGGGAATTTCATCTACTTTGAGAGTTTCCCTCTCTTGCTGGAAAGGCAATTGTTGGAATAATCACTTAGAACAGGTACAACCCCACTGAGTTCCCAGGGGCTGGGAAACCTTTCCCATCCCTCACCCTCCAGGCCACAGCTGCAGGGGCCTGGTCCTCCCTACTTTATAGAAGGAGAATTCCAAGGAGAACCCTAGGCTGGTTTATTTTTAATTGTTGACCTCCAAGGCCTTCTGTGTGCATCTGTTTATTAAATTGCGAGCTCAGCTGTGAAATGCCCTTTATGGTGTTGTTTTATTGGTGGGCCATTCAGGGACCCAGCGCCACACAAACAGGATAAATATTTTTCTTTGCTGCACACACCCCACGTTGGGGGCCACAGAATAAGGGAAGCGGAGGATCGTTTGTTTACGAGCTCCGATTCATTCATTCCTTGGCGAGGAGCTGTGAAATGTAAACCTCACATTCCCCAGGACAATCACCAGCCAGCTTGAGCTCATTTGGAGGTGTGATGTTCCACTCAAAAGGAGGCTGTTAATTTTATTGACCGAATTTGGAAAAGTGGGAGCTCCAAAATTAAACAGAGCCTTTGGACAAGAGGTGAACATTTGGGTTTCTCAAAGACCTGAAGAGCGCCTGCCCTTTTTGTTATTTTTGTTTTGTTTTGTTTTGTTTTCCTGAAGGAAACTTCAGATGCCAGTGCTAGTTTCAAGGCATTTGATCTCTCTGGGATAGGTTCCTTATTATTCATTTTAGCAGCCTTCATAGCACATTTAGTTACCTGCTTTAAATATATCATCTGCTGTAATTCACAGTTACCCTGGGGAAGTTCATGTCCTTATCGCCCCCATGTTATGGCTTGAAAGGAAGACCAAAGTAGAGAAGCCCTGGGAAAGGGGCAGCACAGCTGGTTGATTAAAGTCAAGACTCAAAACTGGGTCTCCCCTGATTCAGCAGTTCTGAAGCAGGTAGGGGATGCAGATTCTTTCTGAAGAGTCTTTCTCCCCGTTTTGTTCATGCACAGAACAAAAGAGAGAGAGAGAGAGAGAGAGAGAGAGAGAGAGAGAGAGAGAGAGAGAGAGAGAAGCTTGAGTGACTGAAAGATTTCCAAAGCTACCCACCATCTGCACTTTCAATCTATTTTCACTCCCACCCTACTGTGGTCAGGCACAGGGTCCTACAAAGAGAAGTACCTTTGATTGGAAAAGTTACCCTTGGAGTTTGCAGATGCCCTCCCCCCTCACTCCCCTGATGCCTGTCATGAAAAAAGATAAAATCAGACCAAATGAGGCAGACTCATACATTTAAATGTGAGTTGGCATGGCATATTCAGGATTTCACTGGGGTGTTTACCCACAGCTCCCCTTGAACGGGGCCACCGAATGAGTGGGCCCATGTCAATATTTGGACTTTGAGAAGGCCCCACTTTATAACTGTTCAGACTTGTCTCTAAATTGGGCTTTGAAACATACATTGGCCACGTTCCTCCAAGGTCTCATTCTTTCCTTGGGGGAATGGCTATTTGGAGAGATTTTCTTTAGAAGGGTTGCTGGGGGCAGGGGCGACCAAAAAAAAAAAAAAAAAAAAAAAAGAAGAAGACATATTCAATGTGATATGGAAAAAAAAAATGTAACCCGTGTTACAAAAGCTCTGTCATCAAGAAATGTTATTGTCAGTTGAATGGTAGGAACCATCTGGGACTCTCTTAATGACCAGGGCCCCTCTGTGGATGGTACAGATGCTTCTTTTGTTATTCGTGTGATCTTGTAAATAGTTAAAATATTTACCAAAGCACCTCTGAGCTGGAGCTATCCCATTTTATTATTTATACCTTTTCAGAGGGACAAAAATGGAGGTGTCCACTAAACGTGATGGATTAGGCTTATAAACAGCCATTACGGCCGTCAGCCTTCCCATGTCAGCCTCTCCTTTGTGTCCGCGCATTTCTAAGCTAACCAGTGATCCATGCATAAGATAGGAGGTTAAGAATGCACGGAGGGAAGGAGAGTTGACTCCAAGCAAGAGGTATCTTCTGTTGATTGGAAATACAGCTGTAGCAAGCAAGGGGGACCCTGGGCAAAGGGTGAGAAAAAGTGCTGTGTGGATGCACACGCGCTGGTGTGTGTCTGTCTGTGTGTGTGCGTGCGTGCGTATGCGCACGCGCGCGGAGGCAGCAGGGAGCAGACGGGTGAGACGCAGAAGTCACCGCAACCTGACACCACGCTGCATTTCAGTTCTCACCATTGGAAGCTGGAAACCTGCGAGGCCTCTCTACCTGCCAGCATCCCTCAGCTGTTTCCTTAACTGACTGCAGCTGGGTTTTGTTTTCCCAAGATAAAAATCAGGAAATGCAAAAAATTAAATAGGATTTAAGAAGAAAAAGGATGGGCCCTGGGTAAGAGGGAAAAGGGCAAGCCAGCAGGTACTTGTTGACAGAAGGAGATCCCATCTCCTTGTAATTAAATTTAAAAAAAAGAAAGAAAAAAATCTGGTGTGGGGGAGGGGGCAACCCAGCTGCAGGTGATGGGGGTGCGGGGCGCGATGCCTAGAAGCGGAACTGAAGCGACTTACTCCCAAAAAGCTGGACTGCAAAATCCTAGAAAAGTTGAAATTGGAGGAAAGGGGATGTTTAAAAACCCAACCACTGCGTAATTTAAGATAGGATGCACTGTCCATCTCATTAAGGACCAGAAGCAACTTTTCTTGCAGGTAAAGTGGGTAAATGTAAATTCTGTTGTTGGTGGCCCTTTGGCGCACACACACATGCGGTGGAGACAGCTTTGGTGAAAAAGTGACTTCCATTAGATTTTTACTCTTAAGTCCCAGCTCCTTTAATCTCCCAGAGTTTGTCCCTGATTTCCTGCCACACCACAAACTTAAGCCTGCCACTTAGTCCCTTGTTCTTTTAAAGGGAAGCCGTGGAATTAATAGGCAAAGGAACTCATGCCTGCTTTGGAGAAGATTAGGCACTAGTGGCTGAAATATCTTCCTGTAACTCTACCCCGAGACTGGAATCTTAATTTTAGTGAAATATTTCCTAGTCCTCTCTTCTAGAGACCTTAATAAGAAATTATGACCTCATTTATTTATGTCTTTATGTAGCTATTTATTTATTGTGGGTATTTGGATGAGGACTTATTCCTATAACCAAGAGGGAATTTATTTCTGTATATTTCTTCATAGTTTTGCAAATGAAGAGAAGAACAGTTGGAAAATACTGGAAGCACACAAACTTACTTTTCAATAGACCAGGGACTTCTCCACCCTGAAGGTCCCTCCTGGGGACTCCAGGCACCTACAGGGACCCCCTGGCCCCTTCAGGCTGGTGTCTGCCACATTAGTATGCTGGTGCATCAGCTAATTTGCCTCTATAAATACTGGGATCTGAATCACACCACTGTTGTGGCCAGAGACTTAATTTCACTCATCACTCTCTTTGGAGGAAAAAAAAAGAAAAAGACACACACACACAAACACATACACACACATACATACACACACTTTTTTAGCAGTTTTTTTTTTTTTACTGCAGCTACACTCAGTGGGAAGCATCTTTGATAAAAACGAACACTCTAAATAAATCCATAAGATGGTAATTTTAATTTTTTTATTCACCATGGTAATAATAATAATTCTTATCAGCTGACCCTCAAATACAAACACAAAAGCCTGGCCAGGCTCCCTGGATGGTTCCCTTGGCAAATTCTAAAGGACAAACATGCTAGCTAGCGGCACCCCCTCTTCACCCTCCCCTGCTTAATCTCTCCTATTCATGAGTGAATTAGAACTTTCAGTAGCTCAGAAAAAGTTAACTAAGCAAAAAAAGAACTTGGAAAGCTTCTGTGAATTGTACCAAACAGTTTAACCATTTGACTAGACATTGTTTATGTTTATACCAAAATGAAAGGCATATATGTCATATAGCATAGAGTTCACGGGCCTCGTCAGCCAAGCTCAGATGCATGGAAGCCACTAGTGGGTGACTCCAATGGTCCCTGTCTTTGAATTAAATTTCATATTCTCTCTCTCTCTCACTCTCTCTCTCTCTACACTGAAGCAAAAAAAAAAAAAAAAAAAAAAAAAAAAAAATCCTCAAAGCCTCCTGAAGGCATATTATGGAGTGACTTTCTTTCACTACCTTTTTAAAAACAGGGAAGACTAGAGTTTTCACTTTCCATCTACTTTGGGTCACTTTATAATTGCAGGATGGCTAACCAATCACCAGTAAAGGATATCCCCTGGGTAGGGTTGCCAAATTTAGCAAGTAAAAATATAAGAGACCAAGTTAAATTTTAATTTCAGTCAACAATTATTATTATTTTTAGTATAAGTATGTCCCCACACAAAATTTGGGATATCCTTATACTTCCCTGGCAACCCTGGACCCAAAGAAGGCCTGAGCCTAGTGACTCCTAGTGACCCATGGTGGGCATCTTATTTCTTACTTTGCGATTTTAAATAGTAAAGGGAATGCTGAGTGAAATCACAGATGCTCAGGTTGCTCAATGCATGGGACAACTCTGAGAAAGGTGTCCTAGTGTGGGCCATAAGGCAGATACAGTGCCTCATGGGATGTCTCCAGCCCAGGGCCAGAGCCTACGCCCAGCCTGGTGTGCTAACTCACTATCCTCCCAACAACCCTGTGAGGTGGAACATTCATTACCTCCACTTTACAGATGAGGAAACTAAGGCGCCATGTCCAGAGCCACCCAGCTGCAAAGCAAGATCTCAACCCACACAGTCTGGCTCCTGATCCCAGGTATAAAATAACAATGTTACCCAACCATCACATAAACCATTTTATTTTCAAGAAAACCTACATATATCCTAAAAGCAATTTCTATTTTTATTTTTATTTTTTATTTCTATTTTTCCCACCTGACTTGGGCTTCTGTCCTTGCTTGGTTAGTGAACCAGGCCAGGCTTGCTGGGCCCAGTGAGAAATCTCGTGCTGGGGACATGGTAAGGAAGGCGTCCCTACACCACACCATTTCTGCCAACCCACAGGGGCAGAGAGCAAGGGAAAGTATGGAGACTGTGGGCCCAAATGAGGAACTCTCCAGAGGGGGGAAAAAAAAACTTGTTCTAATTTAAAGACCACCCAGGTGTGTGCTGGTCTGTCCCCATTTTAGGGTCTTTGCCTCCTGGTTTCCAACAAGAAAAGAAACAGATGTGATCCCCATTCATCCATAATGGAGACAGAGGGGAGGGAGGGCCTGGGCCAGGGGGGAGCTCCGAGCTGTCTCTGGCCTGCAAATTCTGTCTTGAAAGACAAGGACATTAACTTCCACAGGGTTTAAGCCCCTGGTTTCATTTGTCAACTTGAAGCTCAGCACTTAGTAGGTAACTAATACATATGTGTTCCATGGCAGGAGTATTAAGTAAATGCCATTGAAAGTCCCGGGTGATGCCCAGGGAGTCCGTTTTGGCCTGGCCTGGCCTTCAGATTTGGGAGGCTGACCAGATGGGTTTCACTTGGTTGGATTCCCCAGGGGATGGGGCGGGGGTGGGGTGCTAGCTTCCCCCCACCTCCTCCCTAGACCTGGGTCAGCTCACATCGTCCTGAACAATTATCCCCAAAGGGGGTAAAAATTCAACAAATCCTCAACTTTTGTCTCCCCCGGGGCTGCAGACCGTGGTCCCTGCTTATTCAGCCCTCCCTCTCCCCATCCTGTGCCTGGGAAGCCCTGTGGTTACGAGTCAACGATCAGACAGGGAAAGGGCACACTTACCACAGGGGAGGGGGACTCGGCTGGGCCCTGGGCTTTGATGCTGGTTCTCTTACATCCTGAATGCATGAAAGGCTATGGGAGGGAGAGGAAGAAATATAAAAGTAGAAAGGAAGAAAATGTTATTAAAAAAAAAAAGTTGGAGACAGGGCGGGGGAAGAAGTGCCTGGTTGGAAATGTCCTAAATATCATTGACACATATCTCTGGGAGACCAAAGCTACTTTAAAACTGCATGGAGATAAGGCATCTTCTACAGTGACTCATCTTCCCAGGGAATAATGGCAAGGAAGCTGCGCGTTTAGAGGAGGGCTGATGTGTAAATAGCAGTGTCCACGAAGCTGGGGTTAATTACAGGAAGGACTTCCAGAGTAATTGCCCAAAAGCAACACAGGGAGCCGGAGCCCTCCCTCCCAGGCTCAGAAGTCAGCTCTCAGCCATTTCAACAGATCTCCAAACTCTGGCCCTGAGTCAGGGGGCAGGGTGGCTCCCCAAGAGGACCCTTCCGAGGAGCACTGTGCCCCTTGGGGGGCTGACCAGCACCCCTACCACCTCAGTCCAAGAGGGCTCCCCCTCAGTCCAGCCGCTGAAAATTCATTAGTAAACCAATCATCAATAAAATGTTGTGTTTGCCATGCTGTTGGGAAATTAACAATCGTGGCCTGGAGAAAGATGATAAGCACCCCCAAACCATCGGCTAAGTCAGATCTGGCTGGGGAGACTCCAGATGGGCGTCTGTAAGTGGTTTCTTTCAGGCAGTGGGTTTCACCAGGATATACCCAACGCAGCTCTGTCTTTGCATCATGCCCTCCTTTAAGAGAATAAAACATGCATTATAACCATATGGGCAAGTACCACTTGTGATAATTAAGCCCAGAGACCCACCACATTCTGCAAGGTGGGGGAAGGGCTGGCAACTCTATAAGACACCTGAGTTAGGAGAGGGAGGCTGGGAGGCACTTAGAAACATCCATAAAGAAAAAAATAAAAACATTAAAATTCACCTACCCACCGTTTCCCTGGGTGGATGAACTGAGAACATTATCTCAAAGGTTACCGAAAGAGCTCAGCCTCCCTGCTCTTCCTGGGAAGGATCAGGGAGGAGAGCTTTCTCCAGGCATGCACAAAGTACCTTTTGACAACTCTGCAAGGTGGGGTCGGTGGAGATTGAAACAGCAGATTTCGCTTCCTGGGGTCTCCAGGAAAATGTCTGAGGTGCTAACACCAGCCCCAACCTCCTGTCCCCGGCCTCAGTTTCCCTGTTTATGAAGTAGGTGGATAATCCAGGTGACGTCCCAGCCCTCAGCTGATCCTCTGAAACCCAGGTGCTCCCGGGAGAGCCCGTTTGACCTTGAGGTCAGGGACTCCGTGCCCAGTTCTCTTTCACTTTGGATAATGCCTTCCCTGTAGTAAGAACTTAATACATATTTTGAATAGATTCACTTGTGCAGGATTGGAAAACCTTGGCGGCTTTTTCTTCATCTGTTTATAATAAAAGATTGTGGGTGGATATCAGGGAGTAGTTCTTTTTCTTTCAACCCTATAGAGTTGCTTCGAAAGATCAAATAGAAGTAAATGGTTGTAATAACTAACCTTTTTTTTTTGCTCAAACACATCATGTACTTATCCTAATCACGTCTCAAAACATCCGTGTGTAGAAGCAGCTATTATAACCCCCACTCCACAGATGAGGAAGCAAAAACTCAGAAGACTAAGTTATGAACTTTTAAGTAGCCCCTTTGAGGCAGAGCCTTTGTGTTTGAGCGTTTTCCTTGAGTGCAGGGAGGGTCTTGCTCTAACTCTGTTATGGACCTGCCGAATGTCCCTGGACAAGTCATTGTCCCAAGTCTGGTTGTAAGGTAGCCCTCTTGAGCTAGGGGACATCCTATTTTCTTCCAGGACTGGTATTTCAGTTTTCTGAGTCCATCCCTCAGTTCTCAGATCAAAAGAGATCCTCCTCAGGAAATCTTCAACCCATCCCCTCTGCCCACCAAGGCAGGTCCCATTATGGACTGCACTTTTCACATGAGTTACACACTTATTATGTGATTGTTGGATTTACGGCTCTCTTAGCTTATAAACTCCTTTGGAGTAGGAATCGTATCTGCCTTATTCATCATTATACCCCATTCCCAGCAGTGAATCCCCAGACTAGCCTGACATGAATTCAATGCTCAAAAAATACTTATCAAACCTTTGTAGAGCCCCCAATGGCTATGAAATGTGCAGACGTGGGAACAGTTTCCCTGCCTCCAAGAGATGCATGAGTCTGGCCCCTGAACATAGCTGAAGGCTTAGAGGATGATTTTGACAGTCAAAAACAAGGAAAACCCAAAACAGCTTGGCCACCCCTTGCCTAGGTAAGGGATGAGCAGCATTGGTCAACTGGAGAATGAATTGTCCCCAAGAATGGAGACAGGGAACCCTGTTCAGCTTGTCTCCTTTCTCACACAGGCTCAGATGCAGGTGGGATTTGGAAGTGTCTGGGATCAAAATGCTGCAGGCTTTGGTGATGTAGCAACCCAAGCCTGTCTGGCGAGGAGGGGGACTGCCATTGGGATGCACACCAGCCTCCAGGAATAGATCATAGCAACCAAGCATGCCCTGAGGAGGGGGGCGCCTTTCTGGTTGTACACAAGAGCCAATAATAAAAACACAATGCACAGGCCCCTTCCAGCCCCTCGTGCACGCCCCATTCAGTTGGCAGGGGTGGCCATTTCCCTTTCAAGGGGGCTCTCATCCCCCTCCACCGCCTCCTCCTCACTTGGTCCTTTAGTCACATACCAGACACGTCTCACAGAGCAGACCCGAAACTCCAGGTGGCAGAATCCCAGTTTCATATAAATTAGGCTGGGTAACGCTGTTCAGACACATTTTTTGTCTAAATCATGCAAAAATAGAACTTTCTCAGGGGCATAAATCTGGCTCAAATCTAAACCTGAATGTACAATTGACTGGTATAGTTTATAGTGCAAACATGGAATTATCTAGAAGTCTTCTACTTCCAAAGAGCACAGCCATTTTTTATCCAATCTGAAAGAAATGATTTATTTGCCATCTTAAAAAAAAAAAATGCAACAGTCGAGGAACAGCAAAGTGACCAGATGCAGGCTCTGATTCACCAGAAAAAAACTCATGATGGTGCAAACAGAGCGACATGGACGTCACCAGGCCGGCACCACATGAAGTGATTCATCTGAATGCGAATCCCACCGCCACCGCCATTATACCCTAGAAGTTTGGACATTTAGCTTCTTTAGGGTAGAGATTTGTTCTGTTTTCCAAAGCATAAATTAAAAACAAAAAAAGGGGAGAGAAAAATAAAGGGTGATGAAAATAATAAGATTCGAAAGGTAGCACCACTGAGCTGTCCACAAAGAATCTAAATAAACAACCCTGTGAAATACAGCACACTGCATCCTATATTAAAAGCATTGCTTTGCTGAAATTAATGAAAGACAGTTTCTTTAATACTTAATATCCTTGTTCATGTCCATTCATTCGCTTTTAAAGTCATTGAGTCAACAAGATAATCTTGAAGTTTTGATTGTAGGGTAAGGAGAATTGGCTCCACGCTCATAAATTTTACATTGGGATTTGGAAGTGTTGGAAGAGCCCACACTTAGCAATGAACCACTATGGGTTCCATCATTCCATGGGATTAACCACTACCTGTTCCCACAATGCCACGGGATTAACCACTACTTCCCACAGTTCCACGGGGTTAACTATGACCTGTTTCCACCATCATGGTGAATGGCCTTAGGGAACTTAAAATGACAGGGAAAAAATGCATATCAATATCTCTTCACCCAAGTTGTTTAAATTCTCGTGGTGGTTTGCCATCAAACTAGTTTGATTCCATTCACAGTGACTTCAAAGAGTACAGAACAACAACCTGAGGGCTGCGTTTCACAAAATATATGTCAGCAGTAAGAAAGGAGAGAAAAAAAACAATGTTTCCTTATGTGGATATAAAAGAAAACGATACTGGGTACCTCCACCCTAATGCTTGCCAGAATGTTTGATTTACTGATAAGCTTTTTTTTTTTTAATGTAGTGTGTTCCTAATTCTTATTCAATGACAGTTGGAAATGGGCATTTAGGTGTAAAAGGAAAATACAAAGAGAAAAGAATTAGCAAGAAGAGTAAATGAGAACTGAACAGAGAGCAGAGTAGGTCGGAGGCATCAGGATTTGAAAGAAGTTGGAAATCTTTCATATTCTTACAGAGATAAAAGTTAGTTTTGTAAAGTAATTTTAATTTTGTCAAGTACAGCAGAAAATTAACTTAGCTTGGTACAGGGTTGTGACTGCCCCAACAGGGAAGGAGTTGGGGACGAGAGTAGGAAGTATCTGCTTAAATCACTGCAACAATGTCTTAGTTCCCTTCTTGCCACTTGTACTCAATTCCCATCAGGGCGCCATGTTTTTAATGAACTCATTGGATCCCCCACATCACCATCCCTCAGTGTTCTTCACAGGACACATAAATCTCTGGCAGGATCTAACCCCTCCCAACCTCCCCCATATAGCAGTTCCTAGAGTCTGTACTCCAGTTATAGGGGGTGGCTCCCTGTCTGTCTTCTTTTATCAAGTGCCTACTTATTTATCTGGTTGTGGACTAAAAGTCACTTGTTCATAGAGCTCATCCCTGACCTCTGAAGTGGATCATGTCCCTGGTTGTAGCTGAGTTTGCATATGGCAATCCCCAGATCTCATCTAGTCAATGGCCGTGCTTTGTATTGGTTTTAAGTCTCTGTCTTAAAACTGTGTATATTTTATATAAAAATGCAGATAATGACTCTCAAAATGATATCTTTCCGACAATTTTTAAAAGAAAATACTTTAGTACGCCTATGATGTAAATGATGCTAAAAGAAAGGCTGAAAATTTATTTGAGTATTGGATGGAGCAATGATGTATTTTTGACCTGATTAAAGTTGAAACCCAGGGACTGAGATTTTCTTCCTGACACCAGGGACTTTCCCCAGGGGGACCTGCCTTAGGTCCTTAGTTTGCCTTATGCTTGATTCTTTAGTTTATGTTTCCCGCCAAAATGTTTATATAGAATGGTCAACTCAGACCTGTCCTGGTCACTGTAGAATCCCTTGTACAAATGTCCACAAAGAGATGTTCTCTCCAGGCTGAAGGATCACTTTGTGAATCACTTGTACAACAAGTGATACCTTCTAGGACCAAGGACTGTCTTTGTCACTACCCTATAATCTGGAAAAGTTACCAAACCCTCCTCATTTTATATATAGGTATAATGATGATAGCGATGACAACATTAATGACAATTCTGTCATTCTCTCAGCATAAGACTGCGTACATCAAAGTACTATGTCCACTTAAAATCTTAACACAAGCTTCAGTTATTCTGCGGATTATGGTGACCAGTGAGCATTTCTTACATTTCAGGTGCTGCACCAGCCATTTTATAGACAATATGTCACTTAATATTACATTTATTTAACAGATGAGGAAACTGAAACTGAGATATCGGATAATTTGTGTAAGATCATCAGCTATTATAAGGCAGACCCAGATCTGAACCAAATTATGCTTCATACACCCAACAATATCATAGTACTTTTAAAAACAATCATTCAATGATAATTTGCAGTGGGCCGAAGTCATTATTTGTACTGAGCTATATCTGTCTAACGAGAAAACCCCTGTGTAAAGCACATCACCCATCTTTTAACCACAATCATGAAGTGGTTGTTTTCTTTTTTATTTATTTGCAATTTTGGTTGGTTGGTTATGACGAAAATCAAAAGACATGGTGACAGATTAAAAATAAGTTTGTTAATTATACTGACTTCCCAGTGTCGAGCAGGGGCTCAATGAGTATCTATCAGCATCAGTCTCTATGGGCAAGGAAATGAATGAGTGAAGGAATAAAAATCACTGACTCTCAGGAGGCACTAGAAACAAGATTTGACTGAAAATACACTTCCCCTCTTGTACATTCTATACTCTTCAACCTTTGTTAGGGAGACCCCTTTGCACCTTAAATATGATGTCATCCCACCCACCATGTTATCATCTCGATATTTCCTCATGAAATGCTGTGATTACCATCATGCCCATTTTTCTGACACATTAGAAGGTGAGAACAGTTAAGCAACTTGCCTGAGATTCCCCCACCTATCAGAGGGAAGGAGTGAGAACACAAACCCAGTTCTATCTGACTTCAAAAACTATATTGTTGCCCCAAATGCTATATGTTTATGGTTTTCCACTGTTCCCAAATTTGGGTCTATAAATTTGAAAAAAAATTAAGTTGTATGGCATGAATGGCTACCTGCCCATTGGTGTCTATAGAACTTTTAAAACAGGTCAATAATTCCCAGCTTCTTTGCAAACCTTTTGGGGGAAAAACATAAGATATTATTTTACATCATTATGCATTTGTCATGCATTTGTAGGATGACAGGAAATGATACCTTGAAAGAGCAGTTCCACTGTTTCTAGCTTCTTATCTGTTTGACTTCAGAATCCTGACAGGATTTCTTCCTACCATTCAGAATTTTCAAAAATGCTTCTTTGTGATAGTGGATAATTTTCTATGATGCGGGGGGATGTCTTTCTAATTAACAGAACACTTACCAATTATTCAAAATCACATAATCCAGAGTTTGTGAATTTCATACAGAATCTGGGCAAAAATTTATTCTCTGGAAATTTTTTAAAAAGCTAGTAAGCATATCATTAACGTAAATAAGTTCACAAGAGGGGCATGCATGTCCCTTAAGAGACCAAACTATTTTCAAGCAATATAGAGACACCCTGTCATTAGGTTGGTGTGCTAATTACAAATCATTCTAATTGATTCATTAGTCTCCCAAAAGACTTCCATAATGTACTAGGCAAACACTCTATTAGCCAAGCTGAGTTACAGTAGGTTCTTAAAAGAAAAAAAAAAAAAGACAAAAAGAGCTTTCTTGAAAACAATATCAAGTCAGAATTCTCATTATTACAGAAGGGTCCTTTCCTTGATTTTATTCTCAGTTGGTGTTTATTTCACTGTTTTGACTTCCTGCTTTTATTTAATGAATGCTAATGGGAGACAGAAAAGAGAAAATGGACTTGGTTTCTTTCCCTACATCCATCTTGTCTCCCTTTGTAGAAAACATCTGTTGTTCATTCTTGACCAGGATCAATTTCCCCTTTTTTTCTTTAACAGTCCTGAGTTTTTTCCCCATTACGGGAGACATCATATCTCTGCTGTCTTTCCAGGTAAGTCAGAGAGATGGACCCTACCTTCCTGCATCCGGGATGGTCCATAAACGTATTCCATTGCACATAATGATGGATTTAGGGATGGGCACATGCCCCAACGTGAGTCAAAAAAGAAGACGTCTTGGCTGTACTAGAATTTCCATTGTGGGAGGATGAAGGTCGGGAGATCCACCACATAGGAGGATTTGCCTCACAAGTAAAATCAACACAGAAGTTAAGACAGAGAAAAGTAAAGAGATTCCTGATAATGTCACTTGATGCTCTGGATTAAGGTGTACCTGAAGTCATACTACTCCTACAATTTCCACTTCCATAAATCAATATAGTCGTTATTTTAGTTTCTTTCTCTTAATCTTCTTTAGGTTGTATTTTTGTTCACTTGAAAGAATTTAAGTCATTTTATTCTCTTAAGGAATCCCTTAAAATAAAAAGACATATTTTTCCATGTGTATAATTTTAATCTCCATTTATAATACCAACCTCCTTCTCTGAGTTTTATTCAAACTGAAAAATGTCAATATTTTATTTATAATGGAATTAAAGACTGTATATTTGACTTTTTTAAATTTAAAAACATCTTATGAAGCAAAATATTTTACATTTCTGTATTGGTAATCATTTTAGTTTTTATTCGGAATCTCTATCTGTTCTTCCCTAAGTCTCTGGGGGGTGCTTTTTTGGTCTAAAGGCAGTCACTTGATTTTTGTACCATAGGATCCTTAAAAAGCAGGAGATTTGGGAAATGAGAGCATTCTTCCATAAACCATCTTAAAGCCAAGGAAACACAGAACCTGCTTCCTGCCTGATGTCGGAGGAGAATTATTTCATACACACAAAATAAAAGAAAAAGACAGAATTCAATGCAAAAAAATTTAAGCCTTCTGCAACTGATTCAAAAAATTAACTTCAGTCCAACAATGAATGGCTTGAATGTGAAAACTAGGCTTCAGATCCTGCACAAAAAGTTGATGGTAATACCTTCCAGAAAAAAGACAAGACGTTGGAATCTTATTCTAGCCTTAGGTATATGATGATAATGATTTTCCATTTCTGGATCTCAACTTAATGTATGGGTAAGCAGACCTACTTCTTCAAATGCATAGCAAAGATACAAGAGCTCCTTCTCTACATTCAGGAAACAGAAAACAAAAACAAAACAAAACAAAACAAAACAAAACAAAAAAAACCCGTGCCATTCCTCAAACCTTTCATTAAACTTACCACAAATTTTGTGGTCACTTTTTCATGTAGTTTTCTAGAATCAATACTGTTATGTAAAAATTTGGCAAGGACTAAGTCCAAGTCAACTCATTCTTCAAGACTGGTTACACAGGAGTCACAATTTGGAAAGTTTTCCAGGTGATTCTGAACAACAAGCAAGTTTGGCAACCAGAGCTTTAAAGGAAGGAAACAGCCATACTTTTATTAAAACAGTGACTTGAAAAATGACCTAGATTGGGGCTGGAGATGTGGCTCAAGCAGTAGTGCGCTCACCTGGCATGCCTGTGGCGCGGGTTCAATCCTCAGCACCACATACAAACAAAGATGTTGTGTCTGCCGAAAACTGGAAAATAAATATTTAAAAAGTTCTCTCTCTCTCTCTCTCTCTCTCTCTCTCTCTCTCTCTCTCTTTAAAAAAAAAATGACCTAGATTCACCAGTGAAATTGTCTATGAAAATAAACATCCCTACTCCATTCCCTCACACTTGTCAGGATAAGTGCCTAAAACATGCCTGCTCCAGAGGTATCACTGGAGGCTCAGAACCAGTGCTGGGAACCAAAGATGACCTTCCAGAATAACTTCTGTTCCTGTTGGAGAGGTTGGTCTCATTGCTCTTTGGACCTGAGCCCTCACAAAATAAAGACACTCCAGGTATCTCAGGAGGCCCAGGGCCGAGAGACCGCAACTGGTCATGTTGATAACTTTCAGGGCCAAATAGGTCTGCTCATTCTTCAAGGACTCAGAATGAGCTCTCTGTTGTCCACATATGAGAAGCATCAGAGGGTTTTATTGTTCAAGTGGGGGACCATTTTTGGTTGTCCTTAGCCTCAGGGGGAGCTGAGTGCCTGTCAAAAAAGGCCAGGGATACTCCCAGTGGGAGACACTGGCCAGGAGAGAGACCAGGGCTCAGCAGACAGTTATAACACATTCATTAGAAGAGAATCTTTGTCTCTGATGATTCTGTGTCCTGTCTCCAGTGAGATGCAGTATGGGTTTGGGAGAAGTAAATAAGAAAGTTGAAAGAGGGACAACTACAAATTTGTGGTCTCTGGACCATGCAATGGGTACCCTTGCATAGACAGACAGACCAAGACCCAGAGAAGGTGCAGGGTTTGCCCTGGATGGAGGAGCAACTTTTCCCTACAGAATGATTTCCATAAATCACTGTGCCCTGCCCCCACCAACCTCTACCCTCAGAACCTATTGGAAGTGAGCTTATTTCCCCAGCTTAGTTCAGGTGTCCCCGGCTTTGTGCAGCTATAAAAGAATTGGATTTAGCTCTGTTTGGCTTCTCGGTTCTCTTCCTGACAGCGCTATTTAATGGACAAACAGTTTGTTTTATTTATCTGACAGGGTTTCTTCACATTGTTTCGGGTTATCAGCCCTCCCCTGCAGATCATATTACAGCTTGTGCCGGGTTCGACCCTCAGTAGGGTTCACTCTAAATCAGATCCTTATCATTACTGCAGTGATAAATAGAGAGGCCTGGAAGCCCGCAGCCGGGTTATTTATTTAGTACCTCTGTGGATCATGTTTTATACAGCCGGGGCTTCATGTCAGGCCTGTAGGGATCCAGCTTAGGTTGCATTCAGGAACTAAAACCCAAAGCCCCTTAAATAATGTTAACTTAATAGCTGACATTTTTATGAAATAAGTCTGTGTGGAGGGTGCAGCAGAGGGGACGTTGCAGACAGAGAGCTGGAGGTGGGTCTCAACGTGCCCGCGCACGTGTGTGTGTGTGTGTGTGTGTGTGTGTGTGTGTTTGAAGATGGGTGGAAAGAGGCTTCCATTTTCAGGTTTATTCTAAACCCCCAGAGAATATTTTGCTTTTAGGTGTAGTCTCTTGGGGGTCCATGAATTTTAAAAGAAAAAAAGGTGGGGTTGAGATACAGTATTTTCTGGGGAGGTGGGCATATGAGGGATGAGGTTATGCATGGGGGTGTATTTTGTGGCAGGGGGAGACATTCTCCCTGGGAAGCATCCTAGACGGGCTGATGGGGGTGGGGGGGAGGGCAGGCATGAGAACCATCAGCAAGAGCCTCATTTTCATCCTGTTCCTCAGATACAAATTTTGGACATTATCCATGAATGAAGTCATACACATGCACACACACACACATGCACACACACACACCATCCTCACTGTGTGCCTGTGCATGTGTGTGTGTGCGCGCAAATGGATTACTTTGCCAGAAGTCAACATTTAACATGTTAAATTTGGGTTTTTGCAATCATCTTTTGACATTTCTTCCTTTTTTGAATACACCCGAAGCCTAAAAACTGGAGGAAGCATGATCTGCTTTCAGTCTTCCAGGGCCTACAGGGGCAGGAAACATCTACCTCCACAAAGCCCGTTGCCCTTTTCTCCCAGGATGCTCTGGGCCACACTTGGAAGCTCTCCAGCAAATTGGAGGGAAGAGATATGGTCCTGTTTAAATAGCCCCCCAAACTGAACTGCTACCTTCCAAGGGAGGCAGGAAGAATAGCCTTTTGACATGTTCTACAATTGGAATGCAAATTCTCGCCCATCTCCTAGATACCTGGGCCTGCCCCCATTTCTCTTTACTGTAATCTGCTTAGCTCGTGCACAGAATGACAAAAACAAAGAGTCTTTCTGTAAAAGAAAAAGAAAAAGAAAGAAAGTAGACTCTGTGCCCTCTTCCTTCGTCCTTGCCAAATCCTCGCTCCTGGGCCTCACCAGCCATGCAGTCTGTCTTTCTGTCTGGCTGGTTATTAACTACAGAGAGGATGGCATCATCCCTGGAGTGCAGCCTTCAACCAAGGAGATGGGGCACACATGACAAGGTTTCCCAGGCTTGTGACATGAGGAAAGGCCAGGGAGATAGGACTTCCGGGTTGCTCTTTGAAAGGCATGCCTCTTGTGTTTGACCAACATGACCACAGCAGGCCAACTAAAAAATGCAAGATGATCTTCTTCTGGCTGGGATGGCACAAACCTTGCTGAACAGCTAAGCAGCAGGGAGAATAGTTGCATCAAATATCAACGTTTTGCCAGATGGGAGTAGAATATGGCTTTCTGGGTGGAAGGTGACTCCCAACCAGACTATGCTGGCATGTAACAGGGTAGAGGTCTGGTTCGTTTTAGGGAAACTGAAAGGTGCCATTCAATGCCAGTACTCAAGGATACATAGCAGACAAAAAAATATATGAGAGGGGTGAGTCCCTGGCCCAGCACCTGGAAGATGCTTCAGCGTGGCTTTCCATCCAAGAGGACACGAAGTGAGGACACCCTGTTAATGGGGGAAGGTGGCTGGTGACTTCAGTTACCACGGTGGGGAAGGAAGCCATCATATGAACCATGTGAAGATAATTAGGAAGAAAAAAGACCATGATATCATTTGGCTTTGTAAATCTCTAAAAATGATAGTGGTTATGGATACCGAAAAGAATTAAGTCATTATCAAGTAATGCTTTCTCCAATCCCTATTAACTCTATTTAATAAGGTATATAAGCACTCACATTGTGCCGGGCACGGTTTTAAGGACTTTACAAGTATGAACTCATGTGGGCCTCGTGACAACCCTATGAGCTCAGCACTTAAATGTCATCATTATTTGATGGATCCAGAGATTGTGGCCACGGGAGGTTAGATAACTTACCTGAAGTTGCTCAGCTTCCGCATGGAATTCAAACCCAGGTGGCCTGGCTCAAGTTCATGGTCCCTCTCAGAGTTTCCAGCCTCAGAGCATGGATACAAAGGGTACAGATTCCACTGTGTTCCCCAGAGACAGAGACCCAAGTTGGGCCTGTGTGGTACTCTGCTGTCCTTTTCAGGGTCTGTCCCTGTCTCTGTTGCCTTAAATGTTTACTCTTGGTACTTGGCCATCCCCTTGCTTTGATCTGGGGATGTCTGCTCTGCATTTATGTCCTCCCTTTCTGGTTCTTGTCTGTGGGCCTGACCGGGTGACAGGACTCACTGTGAGTCTTCATTCTTATCTGCTCACCTGGTACAGACAGATGTGGCTCCTCACCCTGGGTTCTAGTGATCACTTATCTCTGGAATCTTTTCCTGATCCGTCACCAGCTTAGGCCTCCATCACCTGCCTACAGATAGCAGCATGAGCACTGTCTGGTGGCCAGCAGATATCTAGTGATCGTGGGGTGAAGAAAGGAAGGAGCAAATAAATGAGAAATAAAACTAATCTCTGCCAAGTGCCAAGACTCCCACACCTGCTCTCCTGTGGCTGGCTCCCTCTTGAGACAATTATCCAAACACATTAATTCCTGAAAGAAGCCGCAACCAGGACTTCACTACTTAAGGGAGAAGAGACAAGAGGCTAAAAGTAGCTCTTTCTTTGCTCCATCAAATGTGGTTTCTGTGCAGGGTACAAACTCATTCCAGCTGGAAGATCCTATCCTTGATATCGCAAAAGCATTGGGCAAAACCCTAGTGAAAACAAAGTGATAAGAAAGCAATGTTAGAAGAAATGAATAAAATACAGAAGAATTTAAAAAGTACATAAAAATGATTTGTCTGTAGTCAAAGACTAGGAAAGAATATGAAAAGGCCAACACAGGTTACTAGAATTTGAATTTTTATAAGTACCTACTGATGGTCGTGGTTGTGCGTGTGTGTACGTATGTGTACGCACGTGGAGAAGAACACAAGAGGAAAACAAAATGGTACCACCAACCAAGGGTATCTTGCACAAAGTTATTGATCTTCATCTGTTCTTCAAAAGTAGGTTGATCTCAAATGAAATTGCCCAGATGATTGCCCAAGTCCTAACCCCAGCCTCACAGTGGCAGCGGGTAGTCAATACCAAGTCAATATGGTTTCATAATTGGGTAAGATTTGCACTTTGGTTCAAGGTTAGCCTCCTGTGATAGCCTATGGGTGGTATTTGGCATTTGAAGGGCAGCTGAGTCAACAGTACATCTGGTTGTCATCCACCTATCAGAATGGATGCAATAGAAGAAAGGTGAAACTACTCAAGGAAAAAAAAAAAAAGCTATTCCAGTCAAAGTAGTGACATGAATTATATTCATATTGAAGTAATATTCAGTGAGCACTCTCCCTGGGCAGTTTATTATTATTTATTTTTTTGAACCTAATGTCTAACATTTCTCAATTATAATATAAGGGTCAATAATATGCAATAGATGAATAATCCCACAAATATCCACTGGAGAATGTTTCTGACTTGATATTTAGTTATGATCATACATAATGAACTCTCGTGATCTAAGTCATATAAATATGGACTTTTACTTCACAGAAGAAGAAATCGCCGATACAGGAAAAGATCTTGAGATAGGGGTAAGGGATGGGTGTCAAGTATTTAGTTTGGGAGGTGCTCTCTGGAAACACCAGTAGAGAAGAGGGGAATCAAGCCAGTCCAAAGGGCACTGATGTGCGGGGCTATTCCCTGGACTACGTGGTCAGTGTTGACATAGATAACATGACCCACAGTTGACCCACCCGAGGAGCACGGATCGGAGCATATCCACCAACTTCCATTCATCACTGGCTAAAGGCTGGTCCTGGAGACATCAATTGCCCAGCACTTCCAATCTGCCCTGGACACGGCCCCAGCTGTTCCCTTCATCAGAGGGATGCCACCAGCAAGAAATCTTTAGCAGGAATGATGAGTGTCAAGGTTATACGGATAGAGCACCAACAAGCACATGAAGTAATTTGCTACCATTTCTTTTGGTATTTACATCAGAAAGGGCTCTGTACTTTTGTCTAATCTATAAGCTCATCATGGGACACCATCCCTTCCTCTGTCAATCTGTAAGCACTGTTGCTAGTGTCACCTCCCACATGGGAAATACTCGGTATGTGGGCTTTTGATAAACAACCTCTCATTCATAACCCAGTTCAATCTCACATCCTTCAAGAAACACTCTCATCTCCCCCTTGGGTCCCAGGACATTTTTCACTTCAACTTTGGCTCTTATGTTCTTCCTCTCTTCTTGTGAAGAGCATGGCCTGCCTACCCTTGACTTTGTACTTGGCTTAGCAGTGAAGGTCGGGTCAGTATGTGTGGATGAGATTTAGCCGTCCATCATCCATGACTAGGTGGGCATTGGGAAGCCTCTTGTCGTTGGGTTCATGCAGCTAAGCCATGTTATTCAGGTTCAACTTCAGCAGTGACAAAGTCAATGTCAACCTGTGTGACTTCTCTGTTTATGTCAATTGGTTCTGAACTCAGAGAAAAGGGGTCTTATCTACTGTGCCCACCTCAAGTTCCTTCCCATACAATGCAGGAACATCAAGCTTACAAATCAACATTGACAGGAACACTTCACAGTCCACGGCATTTAGGGTTATTGCGCATAAAAACGCCTGCCAAAGGTGACCTCAGAATAATCCACCAGCAAATGAAGAAACAAACCACCATGGGGGAGAGTCAGCGTGTGCCACAAAGGAGAGAATTGACTTTCGTGGTGTTTTTAAGGATGTCTCAATCCATTTTGGGCTGTTACTGTAGCAGAATGCCACAATCTGGGTACTTTATAATGAACAGAAATTTATTGGCTTTCTGTTCTGGTGACTGGGAAGTCTAATAACACAGTTCTGACACTTGGCAGGATCCTTCTTGCTATGAAATCATGTAGCCGAAGAGCTAAGGGGGAGAACAAGGTGGGAGGGATCAAACACACTCCATTATAATGGCACCAATCCCACCCCAAAGAATAGGAGTCTCATGGTTTCCTCACTGAATGCCCCACCTCTAAATACTGTTACAATGACAATTAAAATTTAACATGTTGGGGAAACATTCAGACCATCACAAGAGAGAAGGGGAAAAAAATCTAAATAGGATGTGTGTGAGCCTTCAATTTGAAGATTCCTCTTTTCCTATAATCCTAATCCATTTCTTCACACAAAAGACAGACTGACATTTTCAAAAACATTTATCAGGTGATGAGATGTCTCCCACATCCCAGCTCTGCCTAATTTCCTGCAAAGGTTTCCAATCACTTTTTTTTTTTTTTTTTTGGTACCATGGATTGAATTCAGGGGCACTGGACCTCTGAGCCACATCCCCAGCCCTATTTTGTATTTTATTATAGAGACAGGGTCTCACTGAGTTGTTTAGAACCTCGCTTTTGCTGAGGCTGACTTTGAACTTTGATCCTCCTGTCTCAGACTCCCAAGCCACTGGGATTATAGGCGTGGTCCCCACACCTGGCTCCAATCACTCTTAAAATAAACATCCACTTCCCACAGGGATGGACCCTACCTATATCACCAGGTTTAGTGAAGAACAGCTGCTCACTCCATCCCCTTCCTCGGCCACAGGTAATGTCAGATTCTAGAACCTACCATGTTCCCTCCCACCACAAGACCTGTGCCCACATTGCTTTTCCATTCTGGAACACTTCTGGACCTGCTTTAGTCAGCAAGTTCCATTGCACTAATTGAACAGAAGACACCTCAACCCTCAATCACTACGGCCTCATGAAAGACTTCTCTCACCATCCTGCCAAGGTCAAATCTTTTCCCTACATTTGCCAGAGTTGCATTTTTTACTTTGGTGTTAAGAACTGATCAGTGTTGAAATGATCCTGTATGGTGTTAGTTCCTGGTAAAACAGAATCTCTATTTTGCATCCTTAGCCCAGCATAGCATAGACTTTCAAGAAATCTCTCTTGAACAAATGAAGGTAGCAGACATGTTTTGCTGTGGCTATGAGTGGGGTCTGTTCACTGCTCCTAGATGTAGCCCTTCCTTGGTTAAAGGGATCCACCTCAGTTGAGAGACTGAACTCCCCAGAGCAGCCTGCAGCTAAAGACTGATGATGATATGAGTGTTCAAAAGACTGGTGTCCCATGGGAAGCCTCTTCACATCCTCTGGATGATTGCAATAATTAAAAAAAAAAATGATAGTAACAAGTGTTGGCAAGGATGAGAGGAAACTGGGACCTGGAAGAACGAAACAGGACATTCACCGTGGAAAACAATTTGGCAGCTTCTCAAAAACTTAAATATAGAATCACCCTATGAGTCAGCAATTCCACTCCTATGGATATACCTAACAGAACTGAGAACAAATGTCCAAACAGAAACTTGGACACATATTCACAGAGGCACTATTCACCAGTTGGAAACAACCTAAGGGTCCCTCAGGTTGTGACGGATGGGTAAACCAAACAGAGTACCTGTATTCAGTGGAATATTTTATAGTCGTAAAAAGGAATGAGGTTCTGGAACAACGTGGATGGATGTGGAAAACATCATTCTAAGTGAAAGAAGCCAAACTCCAAAGGACACATATTATATAATTCCTAGACATGAAATATCCAGAAGACGTAACTCTACAGAGACAGAAAAGAAATTACTGATTACCAGGGCCTGGGGAGACTGAGAAACGGGATTGACCACTAATAGGAACAGGGTTTCCTTTTGAGGTTCTAGAATTAGATAGTGGTAATGACTGCACAACTTTGTGGTACTGAATTGTACACCTTACAATGTTAAAATGATACATTTTATGTTATGTATATTTTATCGAAATTTTTAACGAGGGCTAGCACCTCTTAAAGAGGTGTCTTTGCCCCAAAGCAAAGGCAACTCTGCAGTACACCATGCGCTCCAGAGGCCCCCACAGGTCAGGCCAACTTCAGACCTTACCTAAGACTCCAACCCACTCAGCTCTCTCCTCTTTCACATCCTGTGTTTCTCACCTCCTTTCAGGTTTTTCTTAGGACTATTTCCTCAATCAACCAAGGACTTCTTAATCTTTCTGACAGGTTCTTCTTCTATGGAATGTAACAACAATAACAACAAAAATAAATGAATTAGTGAATAAAATGATATGTGTAAATAGCCAAGCTCGGTGGCACATGCCTGTCATCCCAGTAGCTTGGGAGGCTGAGACAGGAGGATTGTGAGTTTAAAGGCAGCCTCAGCAATTTAGCGAGGCCCTACGCAACTTCGCAGTCCCTGTCTCTAAATAAACTATTAAAAAGAGCTGGGGATGTGGCTCAGTGGTTAAGCACCCCTGGGTTCAATTCCAGGTAGCCTCCTACCCCCCCTAAAAAAAGTAAATAAATTTTGTAAACTCCCCCCGCCAAAAAGTAAATAAATTTTGTAAACCCCAGACCCTCACAGCTTGGAGGTAAGATTCAAACCCAGATGGGCTGGATTACTACATCCACTCTTTAAATACTCTGCCTCCCTCCCAAATGAGTTTACCAAGGAAAACACCACTTTGTCAGGCCAGGACCATGGGCCCAGATGATGTTCCCTTAGGGACCATGCCTGTGCCCCTTTTCATGCCTTCTTTGAATGTCTGCACCTCAGGATAAATGGGAAGCCTATCTCAGTAGTTCTTTCTCTACAATCCAAAGCCCTGCATAATAATACAAAAGGGAAACATGAAAACAGCCCATCCTCCCAGCCCTGCCATGTAACAGAGAAGTTACTGTATGTTGTAACCCAGCTGTCCAAACTGAGATCGTTAGAGTGTCCAAGCATATAGAAAGATTGGATTAACTCACTTGTCTTCGCCGAGGCATTAATATTGTTTCATCGCTGAGCAGCTGAAACCCCTGATAAATCTCCATTTAAAGGCAAATTTGTAAATGCCTAAGTGTACTTAGTCATAATAATAGTGTTGTAATTCTTATTAAACTTGTTCAGAATGGTGGATTATTTATAGCACCATGTTTAATGTTAAACACTTTGGGACATGAATTAAAGATGCTTAGAGTTTGGGGCAAGTTGATAAAAAGAGAAGCAATGAAAATAAGAACAAATTTGGGGGAATTGTGGTAAGAAATGATCTAACCAAAGTAGAAATCTTTTTTTTTTTTGTACCAGAGATTGAACCCAGGGGCGCTTAACCACTGAGCTACATCCCCAGCTCTCTTAATATTTTATTTAGAGATAGGGACTTACTAAATTGCTGAGGCTGGCTTTGAACTTGCTATTCTCCTGCCTCAGCCTCCCAAACCACTGCGATTACAAGCATGTGCCACTATGCCCAGTGAAATCATTTTTAATTCACTTTGTGGATGATGTTCCGACTAACAAAGGAGAAAGAATATGGATGATTTTTCTGTAATTGCAACTAGTAGAAACAACCAGCTGTGTTCCCATCTGTCATTTCTCCACATAGTTAGATTTAAGTGAAAGGTGTCCTTTTTAAATATTGTTTTGTAACAAGCAGCCATAAACGCTCACTGGCAGTTTACAATACTTCATTTCTCACTCATGCCTCTGTGGTTCAATTGGGGGTCAGCTGATACTGTCTGAAGCTAGCTGAACCTAGTTCCAGGTGACCAATCAGATTCTGGTATGCTTCCTATGTCTGTCGCTCTTGGATGGCTAACATGGTGGTAGCAGAAGTCAAGAGACCAAACCCAAACACATTGCCACTTTTTAAATCTCCACCATGTCCCACCTACCAATGTCTCATTAGTCAAAGTAAATCTCACAATCAAGTCCAAGGTTAAGAGCTGGGTTGTGTGGTCTGTCCACCGTGGGAACAAGCAAGACTGTAGATACACTAATCTCTTATGGAAGTCTGAGTCCATTTGGCTGCTATCACCAAATAACATAAACTGGATGGAGAAACTTGTTTCTTGTGGTTCTAAGTCCAAGATCAATGTAGATTCAGTGTCTAATCAAGATTTGTTTTCTTGTGCATAGTTAGCCCTGACTTGCTTTGCCCCTACACAGTAGGAAGGACAAAGGATCTTTCTCAGATCTCTTTTATTAGGGCACAAATTCCAATCCGGAGGGCTGTACCTCCATTACGGTATCACCTTTCTAACAATAACTTTTGGGGAGTTGGATTTCAACATATGGATTTTGAGGGGTCACAAACATTGGGTTCACAGCCTGGAGGAATGAGGAAATAAGACCAATAATTAAATCTATCACTGAGGGCCTGAATTCTTCAAATAGTGATATAGTTTGTTGTAGTTGTTCTTCCTATAGACCCAGAAAATGGAAATAAAACAAAACTATTAGCTGGAGTTTCTGCCTGCCCATTTCTCATAACAGTTTTTCTTTGAGAAACTGACCCCTTTCTATACATAACCCAGATAGAGCTGATCTCCTATGCCTCCTAAAAAAAAAAAAAAACCCTGAACCCCTAGGACTGGCCAATCAGAGTTATTTATCCTCTTTCCACTGATTGGCTGAGAGATGAGCATGTGCTCTAAGACCAACCAATAAAAGCCAAGTCTGGGATTTTTGATAACAGCTGTCAGTAAAAAGTCTTTCTGCATGTGCATAACATGTCCAAGTTTGGTAGTTCTGTCTAGCACACCCTGTCTCACAAGAGGCCTTTCTTTTGCTGTGCTTAGTCCTAGTTTTCGAGGACTTTCTAACCTCTTCACCTACATAAGCATCACTTTCTAAGAGATGTATCAGCTGTCACCTCTAGTCTGGATATTGTCCTATTCTTCCAATCATTGAGTGACTTTATTCCTAAAGTTTTACCTCTTGAACTCCAAAAATTAGGAAATCATTTCAGAAGCATCACTATCGTCATAGCAACATCAGTGAAATTAAAATGCTCTACAATTTAAAAATGTCACCTGTTTAAATGGAAGTTAGAGATATTTAAAAAAAATACATTCAGAATCAAACAAAAAGGAGATCCCACAAAATTAAATTAAATGCATGAGTTCTAACATTATCTGTGTTTGGAAAACAAATGTTGGATGAAGGATAATAAGAAATATAAGTAGGTTGATAAAAAAAGATTGGGTATTTTTCTGTAATTGACTTTCCTGCTGCTCCAATTAATAATGAATTTATTATAGTTTTTCTGTATGATGTGTTGGAATTTCAATTCTTCTGTCTTAAAACCCCAGGGCAGATAAACATTTTAGGTGATTAAAAAAAAAAAAAAAAAAAAAAAAAACACCAACACATTTAGAAAATGATGTTCTCAAGAGGCCTGCGGGAAGAGATTCACATCATTCTTTACAATTTCATTACAGAAGATAAATAAATGTCTGTCAAATTAACTTTGCTCAATCTCACAAATGGCAAGAGATGCAACAACAACAACAACAATAAAAACACAAATAGCAAAGCCCAATTTGTTTTCCCTCAGTTGCTTGATGGGAAAGATTTGGTTTTTCATCTTGAGTAATGCAGGGTCCCACCAAAACTTTCCATCTCTGGATCTCGCTAGCGCAATACCCATCCCTAAGGCATCTGTATGTGTATAGGGGAGAGATAAAGAGAAGGAGAGAAGGTGAGAACTCTCCCCACTTGCCTCTAAAGCTTCCTAAGTCTGTGTGCATTCCTGGCATGATCTTCTAAGCACAATATCCAAAAATCACAATTCTAGAACTGTCTGCTTGATCTGCATTCCAGCTACCAAGTTTGACACTTGGATACTGTGGTCTAAGTCAACATAGCATGATGACCAGTCATGTTATTGTTATATCATTAGTATTGCTATATCATCAACACCTGCTTCCTTCAATGGCTTACAGTTGAGCTGTATTTCTCAGGCCTTGGAATTTAGCTGATCTAGACTAATGAACGACAGGTAGCTCTTGCTCCACAAGTGTCTACACTTGCTCCACTTGCTCCATAAGTGTCTCGTCCTCTCCTGCAACCTGTGGGCTAACCCAGGCATCCACTTCTCATTACACTGGCAGAGGTAAAAGGGAGCAAATGGAAACAGTGAGGCTAATGGTGTACCACATCATGCTATCTTATGCTGTCACCGGAGTTAGTCATGTGACCAATCCAAGAGCCAAAGCTGGTAAAACATACTCCTCCTCTTGTGTGGGAGAAACTTCCAAGTGGCACAGCAAAGCACATGCAAAGAAGTGTGTAAGTCAGGTTTTCATTGCTGTAACAAAATACCTGAGAAAAACAATTAAAGGGAGAAGAGGTTTATTTTGCTTAATGTTTCAGAGGTTCTGAAACACACTGTCTCATAGTGCAAGTCCTCATAGCTATCTGATGCTTTATATTTACAATGTATTTTTCCAACTCTTTTACCTTTCAGCCCCAAAGAGTTTCTTGACAGTAGTCTGGGTAGGAATTAGGTATCAACATATGAGATCCAATCCACATTCACCCTGTGATGCTCCTGAAGGAAGTGTGGTCCCAGGGTGCAATGGTCTCAGTATGGTTTGTCTCCACCAAAATTCATGTTGAGGCTGAACTGTTCAATGTAACAATATTGTGGTGGGACTTTTAAGGGTGATAATTAGGCTCTCATGCACAACCTTCAGAAGGAAGTAATGTCGTTCTCAAAAGAAGGGGTAGTTCCCAGGAAAGCAGGTTATTATGAAAGACCAAGTACAGCCCCTCCCTGGTCTCTTGCTTCCTGTTCAGCTATGTGACACCTCTCTCTCTCTCTCTAATACTCTTCTGCCACATGATGCCATCTGTCATGCTGTGGAGGGATCTTGTCAGATGCTCTTTGGACTTTCCAGCCAGTAGAATCTTGAGCCAAATAAACCTTTTTTTTTTTTTTTTTAATATACATCACCCAGCATCAGGTATTCTGTTATCACAACACAAATAGGTCTGAGATATAAGGGGACTAAATTTACACTCCAGGGGACAAGGAAAATAAGTCGAGGTAAGGGAAGAAAGGTAGAGAGGGTTTTGCATGTTGGCAAGAGGCCTGAAAGCCATGCACCAAATACATGGTAGTTGACCTCTAGCTACGCCCCCAACACAAAGCATTTTAGGGACATAAAGCAGTGTAAAGGAGGGATGGGAGAGAGATGTGCTTGTTTTGCATATCAAACCTTAATTAATATCATTTTGTTTTCTATAAAATATATCATGAAATAATTTTATTTTTTCCAGTAAGGGCAGCAAAAACGTATGCAAAGAAACGTTGACTACTTAGTATAATACAGCTGAAATTGAAAATAGTGAACAAAATATTATAGGTAGAAATGTGTATTTTTTTTCAAGTTTAGGAAACATAGGTTCAGAAAAGTGAAAGGAAGGGCTCAAGGTCATCTGAGACTGGAACATGAGCCCCCCATCTCTTCTTTCAGGTTGGGGAGCTTTCATTCCACCACAGGTGTTGATGGGAATCAAGACAAATTACTTCCGAGAGGTTGACTATCTATTTTTTTTTTCCTATTTGTTTTAAGATTAGAAGTGGCCGAAATGCTGTGTCCCTTCTCCCATCCTTGGGGGATTTTGTATGTGCTTTTACTATGTTATTTATAACATTTTAAAATCACAGTTCCCTTTTCTTCTTTGCCCCCTAAGAAGAGTAGGCAGAATTCAACTGATATTGACTTTCACTAAGACAAATTCTAGATTTATTGACCTGAGAAATAAATATTAATAGAGGTTAAATTGGGGTCAATTTTTACTCCAAGAGATGATAAATCTTGATATATTTCCCACGGTTGGCTGGTCAATATGTTCCCTGTGCCGTCCATGGGCTCCTGCCGAAAAGAATCACCAGCAAGATGGACCCCAGAGGAGCAACACCTCCCTCATCTGCTCTCTGTGTCCTGAGTACTTACAACCCACAAATCTCCTTGAACCCAGCCTGTCGTGATAAAGGTCTCCCCAAAGCTCCAGCCAAATAATGTGTCAAAAAATAACGAGCTTCTTTCATATGTCAGCAACCATTGTTAGGCCCTGCTTTTTACACACACAAGTGCATACTCACCCAGACCTATGCCTCCTCCTCTCCATACCATCCACCTCGGGAAGGAAAGGAATAGAATGTTTGTGGGTGGCCCTAGGACTTCACTTAAGGAAAGACTTTTGGTTTGCTCAGCCACTGAGACTCTGCTGACAACATCCTCTCCCTCCCTCTCTCCACCTATCTCTGTTTTGCTATTAAGAGCAGGGTGATGGCTAATTCATTCAACAAATATTGACTTCCTGGTGCTTCCTCCTGCCTCGAAGTTTACATATGCCAAACACTCTTTTAAAAGCTTTTTATATATCAACTCCTTTATTGCTCTCCATGACCCCCATGAGGTAGGCACCCTGGCTGTGCCACATCATGTCCATGAGATGAGGAAAACCGAGAAACCAAAGTTAAGAAACTTGTTCAGGATCACACAGCGAAGATCTGAACCCTGGTTGTCAGGCTTCCATGTCTGCACTGACCCCAACCACTTCCGGGGCACATCTCATGATGCTTGGTTCTGAGAGTACAGAGGAGTGGGGCGTTCAGTCTGTGTGCTTCTACTCGCACATGAAACTTTATGCATTAAGTAAAGATGAGAAGCATCTACAAAGCTCATATGATAGGCACCTATGGTGTGGCTGGGGGTCATAGGTCTCTGGAGGTGTGTCTTTGGCGTTTATTTTTGTCCCTGGTGAGTGGAGCTCTTTTTCTGCTTCCTGCCGGTCACATTCCAAGTTGCTTTCCTCTACCACGTCTTTCCCCCTTGAGGTTCTGCCTCACCTCGGGCCCAGACCTATGAAGTCAGCCAATCATAGATTGAACCTCCAAACCCTGAGCCCAAATTAGCTTTTCCTCTTCTCTGTTGTTCCTCTCAGGTCTTTTTCACAGGGATGGAAAAACGGACTAAAACAGACTTACATAGTTTACTTTATCATGAAATAATATTTGTCTCCTTTACCATGAAAAGTATTGTGAGATTATGTTTACGATAATGATGGACTCCAACAATGTATCCCTCATGGAAGGGGGAGGATGTTCTACTCACCAGAACTTCCATTATGTTGGGCTAATGTTCTGCAGATTAAAATCAGAGTCAATTCAAATAGGAGGTTGAAAGTTCTTTTTCCAACTCTAACAATTTGAGCCTTTGAAGTTCAGTGCAGTTATACAAAGGGTCTATGTGTAACCATGCATGGGAAATGTGTGTATATGCTCACACTAATGAGTGGAGGTTTATCTCAAGGCCAGTTGTCATCCAAACAGGCACATAGTATGTATGTGTACCCTGAGGTGGGTTCTCATCACCAGCTTGTGCATTGGAAAGGCAAGGCATAAAAAATTAGATGCCATATAAAATAATAACAAAGCACTTTTATTTCTTGCTCTCTGAGTCATTAAAGGAAGCTCACATTATGTTTCAAGGTAGTTTTGGTGAGTTCTATGAATCTATTTTTTTTTGTAATTATTTGTTGCTGGGCAGTGGCACACACCAGCAATCCCAGTGGCTCGGGAAGCTGAAGCAGGATGATTGCAAGTTCAAAGCAAGACTCAGCAATTCAGTGAGGCTCTAAGCAGCTTAGCAAGACCCTGTCTCAAAACAAAAAATAAAAAATAAAAATAAAAATGGACTGAGGATATGGCTCAGTGGCTGAACACCCCTGAGTTCAATTCTTGGTACAAAAAAAAATCCTTCATATATATGAGAATTCTTAATTTACTAAAATATTAATTGATGACAATTTACTGGCCAGCTACCATATGCTTAGAATTGTGCTGGACAGAGTGAAAGATGTAGGAAAATTATATTTAAGAATTATGTTAGCATTTTTAGAACAATGGGAGAAGAAACTAATGAATCTGGTAATACAGACCCCAAGTGGGACAGAAGTTCAATGAAGAGAAAAGTACAGTGTAGGGATTCAACCGGAGAAGGTAGAACTTAACCTGGTTTTAAATCTGAGGTAGAATTGGGACAATATTGGAAAAAACAACATGAAAGAAGACCCCCATATTTGGTAGCTTAAAGAAGACATATTTATTCTCTCATATGAAAGTCCACAAGGGAGCTGACCATCTCATATCATGAGTCTCTCTGCTCCACACAGTCACTCAGGGTCCTAGGTTCCTGCACTTTTGCTCCACCATATCCTAGGGCAAAGCTTTTCCAAGAGTGGTCCCTGGGGACTTGCTAGAAATGAGTCTAGGTAGCAAGTCTACTCGTTCTAGGGCTGAGATTCTAGAACACATGCTTTTTAAGATAAAGGGTTAAAAAGAAATACACTGACACTTCTTAAGTGATTGTATGATTCAGCACAAGAGGAATGGCTTTGGAAACAGGTTTAAATTCAAACTTTCCCAAAGTACCATCCTTAATGCTATTAATAAAATTTTCTTTCTTGTCATATTCCTATCTTCACTTAGTATGTTGATTTTTTTATTTATTAAAGTCAGGAATACAAGGGAAAACACATAATAAAAGCTTAATGAAACGTACTTATAGTCAGGTGCCTTACATAATTATTTCCATAAATATTTGAAATGATATTGTAATGGTGCTATGATCATGTCTATTTTACAAAGCGTATCTTGTCCAACATCACAGTAAAAGAAGCAGGAATACAACCAGGTTTATCATACTGCAAGCTGTTTGTCTTTACCATCTTATTTCTATGTCTTTCTTGTGTTTTGGAGTCAAAACCCACAACTGAGTCACACAAGCTCCTTCTGCCTTTGGCCATTGTTACAGTTTGGATGTGAGGAGGTGGGTATTGGTATTGGGGGTGTGGCTTTGGGGTACATATTTGTATCTGGCAGGTGAAGTCTCTCTCTGCTTCCTGATCACCACATGAGCTGCTTCCTTCCGCCACACTCCTCTGCCATGATGTTCTGCCTCACCTGGAGCCCAGAGGAATGGTGCTGGTCTTCTGTGGACTAAGTCCTATGAGCCCCTAAATAAACCTTTCCTCCTTTACAGTTGTTCTGGGAAGGTTCTTTTGGTCACAGCAGTGAAAAAGCTAAATAAAAGGGCTATCGACTCAGCAAAGCAATGCAATGGTTCCTTAGGGAGATTTTCAAGGGATTCGTGGCTTTAGACGCAGTATCCCAATTACTTCACTTTCAGCAGAATTTCCTGATGCTGTCACCACCCTCTAGTCCGCAACATGAGCTAACCATTTAAGCCACAGAATTTCTCAATAGAGACCTCTCACCTCCAAATCCCATGAGTTTATCAAACTTCATTGGTCTTTGACCTCCCAAATATAACATCATAGGAAACTCTCGAGTCCCCGGAAATTTATCAAGTTCAGAATGATACCTAGTGCTAAGCCAAAGGAAACCAACTTACATTCCAGTAGCTTTACCCAAAGTTCTAAATCATCTCATGGTGAAGTGGGACCCTATTACAAGCATCAGCTTTGCCTTCAGAATGGCCCCAAAAGACATGCACACGTGTCCTTACTGTTGAACAACTCCTGGAAGTCCTCCTATTAACCTGTGCAATTTTCATTTCCAGGGCAGAGCTTCTTAGTGCACTGGATAATACTTCCTAGTCACAGCTTAATAAGGGATGCTGTTTCTCTTTTATAAAATAGTAGCAAAATCATACCATAAAAGTTCCCTCCATCACACCCCAGCTCATACCTTCGCCCATTTATAACCATCAGTAGTTTGTAGGGGAAAACTGCCAATCATCAAAGCCTATGTGAAGATGGGACAGAGGAAGAATTCACTGGGTAATACCCTATTTTACAGAATCCTTCTCTAATCTTTTATTTCAAAGCCTATCAAATCACACCCATAAATGTCTAGGGGTTCTCAGGTAAGAAATTGAGTCATGCTCACTGACACACAATGGAGAGGTACACACCGGAATGCTAATGGGCTCTGTGAGAATGTTAAACATTTCTTCATTATTTTATGTACATTTGTTGAGTATCTGCGTACAACCGACAAGCAGGTACCATGCATGCTAGGCACTAGAGACATGAGAGAAAACAAAAGAGACCTTCACGAGGGGAGTATGCCGTATGAGTCAAATGGTCCCACAAACAGAACTCTCCCAATGACAGGTGCTGTTGCAGAGAGTTTTGTTTTGTGTTGCCAAAACAGCAAAATCATAAAGGAATACAGCTCAGTCAGGCAAGTCAGGGAAGGCTGTTTTGAGGAAATGACCTTGGAGCTGAAATCGGAAAGGAGAGTTAACTCAGTGAAGAGAGGGAGGAAAGGAAGAACATTCTAAGCAGAAAGAATATCACTGAAAGCTCATTTTTTTTAATATTCAAAAATTTGGAAATAAGGCAAAGGATGGCTGTTTGGCTTTCAAATTTATAATGGATTGTTGTCAAAAGACCCAGCAGAGAATTGTTTTAATTTTCCAGGGCAAAGCCAGCAAACGTTTTATAAAGGCCCAGATAATAAATATTCTAAGCTTTGTTTTAAAATTGGGCCATTTATATTTTAAGTTTTGTTTTAAAATTGGTTCATGGATAGTGTCATGTATTCTTTTTGTTGTTTGGAGGCATGGCTTCTACAACCCTTTAAAAATGAAAAACAAAAACAAAAGAGCTTCATTCTCAAACTATACAAAAGCAGGCCACAGTTTACTTGGTGTAGGGTTTGCCAACCTCTGTTCTAGGTGACCCTACCTTTGTTTGCCGTATTCTTTATTATTGATTAGGGCTCAGGCTCTGGAAAGTTACAGTTAACTTGGGGATTTTTTTTTTTTTTTTGGTCTGGGTCAGATGCAAATGATTTCTGCTGGTAGGAAAAATAATTCAAGGTTAATTTCATTGTGCTGTGTCCATTAACCACTTTGTATCTAAACTAGCAATCTTATTCCAACTTTCTTTTTCCAAGGCTGATAAATGCTTAATTCCCAAACTCCGTATCTTGTTGGTTCTCTCAGTAATGAATTAAGTAAATCTTTATTTAACTTTGTATAAGAACCTTGTTCATAACTTTTTAAAAAGTATGCCTGTCGGGCTCCATAGTAATTGGGAGTTTGTCCTACACGGGGCATTGAAAAAGACCCAGTATGGCTGGTGTGATGTGGAGCTGGGGATGGGTGGGTAAGTCGGGCCTCCTTGGCATGTTGAGAAGGGTTATGTTGAAAATGAGAGCATTAGAAGTCATGAAATAATTATGTGAGCATATATGAACATTCAGGTGGGGAGGAGAGGTTGGCAGTCCACAGGATCTTTTTACCCCTGAACAGAGAACACACGGGTGGTGTTCAGGATGGAGGGGGTCCAATTAGAAGCCATTCGATGTAGCCAAGGCAGGACATCATAGTAACTTGATAAGTTTATGAGAGTGGAGGAAAGGATCAGATCAGAGTCACACTTAAGGTTATTTATGGAGGGCTCACAGGGACAGTGGCTGTGGAAGATATCTGGTCATACTTTATAAGCTTAATATGTTTTGATTAATCCCAATGCATTTTGATTAATTTAGTATTAAAATGACTCTGGCCGAGACTCAAAAACACTTGGAGTACTTGTAGCCTGCTCATTTCTTCTCTCTTAATGTATGTATGTCAAAATATGGAAGATCTGTTGTATTTGGGAGACTTCTTGGTGTGTGTAAGGGAAGGATTTGTATCAATTCAACATTTATTGGCATTGGTTTGAGACTGTCAAAGAGTTTCATTTTCAGCAGTGACTATCATTCCTAAGGCACTGAAAGTCAAAATGTTCAGCGTTTATCCCCACAGTGTATGGATATGCAAGTCTTTGCAACATAAATTACACTCTAGGACCTTCTTGTTCAAAGCTGCCTTGCTGCTCAGCCTTTTAGGAGTGAAAGACTTTTTCTTTAGATGTGTTGGCATCCCCACAATCTCATCCAGCTGCTCGGGAACCTTCTCTGTCTTTTCCAGGGGACTTTGAGTCTCTCTGTTCTGGTTGTGGAAGGCATGCTTCCTTTCTTCATGTTGAGATCCACGTGGCCACCTCACTGTGGTCCCCAAGGACGGTGGGGTTTGTTTCAAGCACTGCTAAAACTGATATTACTATTGGATCACACTGAACTCTCCAGGCAAAATATCTTAAGCAAATTATGGAATGCTTCGAGTAGATAAAGCATATTTTAATGAATGGAGAGGTTAGTATTTCATAAACCCAAGAAAAGTGTCAACTGACTTCGACGACCAACAGTTTAAAATCAATTTGGAGGCATTTGGAAAGCATTTTAAAGAGCAACTAGACATCAATAAAATTTAATTAATTGGTTCTATGGATGCACATGTAAATTGGGTGTTAATTATGCTAGCAATGCTCTTCCATTAAAAATTAAGCTCATGATTAGTAACAGAGAAAAACAAGCCGTCATTCTAGAAACAAGTCTCATTCCCTTGCATTTGAACTCAACCTTTCGGTAATTAAATCATAACTCTGCATTTACTCGGATGAATCTGAGCCCTGATGGATGGATGGATGGCGAGTTAGCCAAGTGATTTTCGTCAGACTGTTCCATAAAAAGCAATTGATAACTGTGGGGATAAGTTATGTGCGGTTGGGCTGACCTTTAATATAGAATGATTGGATTATTGAAACTTCTTTCTTATCTAATGGACACCCAATAAAAGAATGATCAACCACTGTAAGGGAAAGAGTGAAGATTAGTGACCATTCCAGAGCTGACCAGGACATTTGAAGATGGAAGGTTTCGAACGCGAGGTTACAAGCTGAAGAATCGGTGTCCTTTTAGCAAGCCCACCCCTGTCTTCCATCCCCACTCTCCCTACAAAAATGAAGTTCTTGGGTTTGGAGATTAAAATGCAGTGAGATTTTTTTTAAAAGGTATTCGGTAGCCATGTTATCATCCTTTTGGATCTCCCACTATATTGTTGGACTCTTGGGGCATCGAAATCTAATCTGGACCCAGAGCTAGGATCAACTCCCAATGGATTTTCTTAATTGACAAAGAGTTAGAGCTATGCTTCAGAATCAGAAATAGAATAAAATACTTGAAACACTTTACTCACACCACTTGGTTTTCCTTTTCCCAGTAGGCTTTTCCAAGGGAAATTGAGTCCATATGCTTCTGATCCATCTTCTCAAAAACCATCAAGATGCTGTTTTATTAGAGCTATTTGATGGGGCATTTTATCTATTTCAATGAGCCCTTTGATGTCCCTTTTCTTAGTCACGGAAAATTGGGTTTGCAGAAAAGCCAAAGATAAACCTTCTCCCTCCCCACACCCAGCAAGAGTGGAAAAAAAAAAAAAAAACTAAAGGAAATGCTTGTAAGCCACAGAAAAGTTAGGGAGACTGCTCAGGGCTTTTCTTCCCTGAGTAAATTACAGTGTCTTGGTAAGAAAAGAAGACATCAGAGGGGCTTCAGCAATGAGGTTCTGCTTTAGGTTGTCTTTTGAGAATGTCTTTATTTTCATTCAAGACTGGTCTCTTCCATCTATTTCTTCTTTCCGAAATGTTTTCACGAGGGGAGGAGGTCAGGTGGTAGGATGGAGGTGTCACATGCACAGAAAAATGGTTAAAGAAGAAGGAATTTGTGACAAAAGGGTGATTTTTGAACTTCTGTTTCTCTCTTACTTCTATTGGCCTTTTGGGAGATCCAAGGGAATCTTTTGTCTTGGATTTTGTGCCAGGCAGAGACCCTGGTGTTCAAGCCAGTTTGCATTCAACTCTTGACCATCCATTATATAATGTGTAGAAACGTATGAGTGCTCCTCCAGAAACAGACGTATGAGTACGCAGCATGCTGCTGCAAAATGGCGCCTTCTAGTCGAGACCAAGTCATCACATTTGGAAAATTTGTTTCACATTTTTTTTATTGGTGCATTATGGTTGTACATAATGGTGTGATTGTTGTTACATATTTGTACATACACAAAATATAACAATAGAATTTGGCTGATATCCCTCTATCACTTTCCCTTCCCTCTTCTTCTCTCCTTCTATTTGTCCCCTTTGATTTTCATGAGATTTCCCCCACAGATTTTTTATTTCCTGTCTTTAGTTTTCTCATATGAGAGAAAACATGTGACCCTTGACCTTCTGAGTTTACCTTATTTCACTGAGCATGATGATATTGAGTTCCATCCATTTTCCTGAAAATGATATATTTTTTTCCCCTTATAGCTGAATAAAACTCCGTTGTGTGTAGGCACCACATATTCTTTTTCCATGGATGGACACCTAGGCTGATTCCATAGTTTAGCTATTGTGAATTGTATGTATGTGCTCATACATAGCCTGCGACTGAGTCCTGGTCAATACAATGTGGGCAGAAGTACACAGGCCACTTCTAGACATGGCCCATGAAACTACCTACTGCAAACTTTCATTCTCGTTTACCTCACAATTAATGAAGAAGACTGCCAGGATAGAGGGGAGGGGGAACCCAGAGAGGGAAAGGGCCTGGGTCCCCAGATGCCCACATGGAACACAGCCCTACTTCCATCACTACCCTGATGGGACTGTAATATCAGCAAGACACATAGACTTTTGTTTTAAGCCACAGGTATTGGAAGGTAGAGCGGTATATTGTAGTTAGTTAATGTTAGGGTCTGGAAACAAGTCAGGATGGCGCCTGGCATTTTGCCAGAGGGAGTGGTTTGTGAAGTAATGCCAGCAACCCATTAAGTGTGGAGATTCCTTATTGGTTGACTGATGTATCTAGTTTAAGTTAATTAGATAAGCTGTGTGGAATGTATAAATACCTCTGTTGTCCTACAATAAAGGGCTCCCACTCCTGCTGTATCAATCTACGCAAGTTGCTCGTCACCCCCCGGTTATTTTGCCCAGCCAGCCGGGCTGCAGCAAGTTAATCTGTCCGGTATAATATATAACTACGGCCCAAATCTTTAACATAAAGTAGATAATTCCATTTTTCTAGCCACAGTCAGCCTGATGTACTGTAGAGAGTAAAGATGTTTACTGATGATGATTTGAGGGCCTTTAGGAAACTCTTATCATGTCCCCTACATATTTCTAACTTGACGGACAACCTGGTAAGATCCCATAATTAGAGTTATCACTTTGGTATTAATATACTTCATGTTAAAGGGCTCCATTCTCTACTTTCCAGGAGGGTGAGTTATATAAATTTTCCAATAATACTTTGTGACTAAGGAAGAGCATTTGGGGAGGGGGGCTGTCATCAAGCATTCAGTCTAAGTTCACATATCAGCTTATATTCCTAATGAAGAGAAAGTTATGCTTGGAAATTTAGAGTTATCAGAAGGGCCCATTAATTGGAAAAGAGGAGTTTAAAGCACTCACCCTGCATGAGATTCCCCAGGTGTGTAATCCCATTTAATTCTCACAACATTCTTATAAGATGGGGACAAATGATCACAACTTTCACAGTTGGAGAAAATGAGGGTACGGGTTGGAGAAGCCATTTAAGAGACTTTCCCACCTCCTGCCCACTCCAGGATTTTATTTTATTTTTTATTTTATTTTATTTATTTCTTACATACATGACAATAGTGGAATGCATTACATTCATAGTTATCCATTCACAGCACAATTTTTCGTAACTCTGTATATAAAGTATGTTCATGCCAAATTATGCCATTATCCATGAGCGCTCTCTTATTTTTTTTTTTTAACTCCAGGATTTTAAACAGTGGGCTTTTTGGTTTGAGGCTGTGCTTCACCTTATGAAATACTGAGTAATGACCTTCTGCAGTCTAGGAAAGGGAGTTGGAGAAAGGACATGGAAATATTAGGGGAAAAAAGGTATCTTTGGTAGGAGGAAGAGTATGTGTGGCTGAGAGAGAAACTCCTCAGGCTGCAAGATCAGATCTGAAAAGGAATGTTCCAGACCTTCACACGGTATCTGATATTTTATGGGTTTCTGAGCATTTCCGTGGCCCATCAGAGAATCTTTCTCCCTTCCTCAAGGCAGCTGCCCATGCCAAGGAGGGTGACGATGGGTCTCCCTTTTCCACCTGTTGTACACAGCCAGCAATTCCTTGTTAGCTTGACGTGTCTGCCCACAAGCGCTGCCTTCCCCTGTGGCTCCCAGTTCGTGGAGGGTAGGCTGAGAGCCCAGGATGTCAATTTTGCTTGAACTGCTCAATCACCGCTGACATTTCGTTAACCACCCTATGAACTTCTCCAGCCTGAAGTCACAGCAACTTGTGCCCTTGAAAACTGAACAGAAAACAACCGTATTGATTTTCTACTATCAACAAGAAAAAGACAATTTCTCTGTGCCGAGAATGTTGGTAATGCATTTCACACCACTTGTTCTCAGCAGTCCACCTCCTCCTGTTAGGGAGTTGGGCCTCTTTAACCTCATATTGCTTTGGGCTCTGCTAGAATTAACCCTCACGTGCCAGCTTCCTCTCAAGCCTTCCCACTTTCCTGATGCATATAAATGTAAACGGTGCAGCTGAACCAGCCTGATTAAGTGGAGAATTGTGCTCACTTAAAATTACGATGAAACTCAGTCCTGGGGTGACTGGGTTGGGAGGGATGGGCTATAAGAATCTCTTTTAGTAAAAATATCTTTTAAAAGATCATTCCAGGGGGTTGGGTTGTAGCTCCGTGGTAGAGCACTTGCCCACACACACTTGAAGTCTTGAGTTCAATTTTCAGCACTGAAAAAAAAAAAATCATACCTTTTGGCTTTATGAAAAGCACTATTCACATCCATTTGGGGTTTTGGAGCTACATAAGCATATGTACTCATTGACCAAATTGAAGCATCAGATCATTAGTCTGTAAATTTTACCATGTATACGATCATTTTAAGTCAGTGCCCAAGATCTTATTTCAGAGTTATTCCAAATTATCAGACCTTTATTTTCTGTTTCCACCTGGTTTGCGTCTCAGGCATTTCTGAGTATTTCCATCATTGACATTGCCAATGGAACAAAAAGGAAACCTAAGAAACTGAAAGAAAGAGACACAAGAACCTTGAAATAGCAAGCCTGACCCTCTGGGGGAACCGTCGTGTCAAAATCAGTCAATATTTATGCCTAGCAACCTTGACAATATCCTTTTAATTAAAATCAATGGAGAAATAAAACATGCATTAGAATGCACTTGGGATCGCTCACCTTGGGAGACAGAGAAGACTCCGACATTAGGCACAGTGTGATTATATGACAAGACACGTGACCCTGAGTTGGGACGTGGCTTCTGGTGTTTGCATCTGGGTTTTTTTCCTCTTTCCTCCATTGCTATCATTTCTTGTTTCTTCTTCCTTCTTTGGTACAACTGTCTTGAGATGCATGCTTTGAAAAAAAAAAAACTCTCAAAAATGCAGATAACATTTTCATCAAGTGCAAAGTATAACTTAGATTTGGTGGAGAAAGTGAAAACACAGAAGGAGGGGACCACAGAGCTCAGGCGCTGGTATCATTGGGGAGCTGTCCAGGTCTATTGAGCTTGGGATGTTGTGGGGGAAATAATGGACAGCATCTTTAAGTCTCAGCCACACCTGCTGTAAAATGAGATGAAAAGATTCAATTCTGAAATGGCTTTTTTCTGTCTTTGAACATTCTATTAGGCCAGTAGTGTTAAAAAGAATACCAAAACTCATCGAAAACTCCCATTTATTCATAAAGCGATAACCCTCTTATTTAAACTTTAACACAAATCTGTGAGACAAGGTACATTATTATTTCCATTTTATGGATGAGGAAACTGATGCTGGAGACAGGAAGTCACTCTCCAGTGTCACTTAGCTGGCCAGTGGCAGATGTCTGAGTTTATCCAAAGGCCACATGCTCCTTCCTCTGTCCCACCCCACCTTCCTTGTGGAAAGTGGAAGGGGCTTAGGTCTGGGAGATGCCACCGACTTCACTTCCCCCGACTTTGCAGCCTCTCTGTCCCACCGCACTGCTGCTGTGCTAAAGGCTCACACCCCTCGAGAAGCTTCATTGAACCTCAGGCCACTTCCCTCGGTTCAGAGTTCACCAAACCTGGACCAAGACAACTTTTCCTATATGTCCTGCTCGATTTCAAAGGCTCTGATGCGGTCAGGCTTCACATGACAAGTTAAGTTGCCCAAGAATCGAAGGCAATTTACCACTGTCCTCTCTAGCTAGGGCCAGGCCGAGTAGCCATCAGATATCAGAGTTTATAAAACCCAAGCATCACAAAGGTATTTGTGTTTGTTTGCTTTTCTCATGTGGCTGGGGTCCTCTCAGGTTGCACAGCGCTGCCTCTCTGGGGCTTGCAAGATGACTGTCATGTTGTTAAAAGCTTCCCTTCCTTATCTCACTTCCCAATCTCCAAAGAGGGATTTGAGAGCCTTCAACATCCCCTGTTCAGGGATCGGCTAGTTCTGGTCTAATTAATGGAAAAGGCCTGAAGATGAGTTCCTTCAAAAAATATGGAATGTCCTAATCAGACCAAGAAGCAAAAAGCTTGACCTCTGGGTCAGGGGTCACTGTCACATAATACAATGGCTTCAACTATTACTGTCATCTTACGTTACTGCAAAAGGGTGAGAAGTGAGGTTAAAGTGGGTCTTGAGGGGCAAGGGGATGCCCATTTTTTCTGTTAAGGGAATGATCAGTGAAAGGACATTCTTCTCGGATCCCCAAAGTCTTCAAAATCCAGCTCTGCCTGAAGCAATTTTTACCTTGCCGGTTTCTATTATGGGATGTCTCTTCACCAGCTCCCCTTCCCTCTGGCTTTCTGTCTCCCACTCTGTTGTTTCCCCCCAGTTAGCAGCAGCCCCGCCCCCCTAGATTATTGTTCACTTTTAAGTATTTATGTGTATTATGTAACATTTGAAATACATTTTTGTAAAGTTTAGGAAATCTCTCCTGCAGAGAAGATCGGGTAGACATACTTTTACCTGTTCCTCCTGTCGCTAAGTGCATCTAAAGAAACCTTGGGTGTCGTCGACAAAACCAACAGGAGGAGTTTGTAAAAGTTACAGAAAAAATAAACCAGACTAGTTAGAGACTTTGGGACCTAAGGCACAACATGGTGGCCGCCTTTTTGTCGCATGTATTTCAGACTCAAAGCTAATGAATCCACCACACTGGAATGGCCAAGAGACACAGATCTTTAAAAAAAATAAAATAATAAACGGTCTGCTACTTCTATACAAAGGTTTAGGAAAAGTGGCAGCCCCAGAGATAACGACTTTTAAATAATAATCACTATACTCCATTAAAACAGTTGACTCCACCCTGTCCACACCAGCAAGAACTAAGTGGGAAATAAGGGTAGATTCAATACTCACACAGGAGTATTCTGGTGTCAGAGAATATCAAGAAGACAGAGAGGATTTTTATCCTTGTGGGTGGTAATGGCCACCCTCTTTCCCACTCTGCCACAATGTCAGTGGAGACCACATAGAGGTCCTGGACTTGTGTCTTCACCCAGCAGTAAGAAGGAAATTCATTCACTTCCTCTGGGATGGTATCAAAGGAGACCTCATGGAGAATAAGGACTTTCACCACAATTTAGTAGTAACAAGGCCAACCAGCTCCACCCTGATGTCTGGGGAGAACTTGTGGGAAGCAGAAATGGAGCACTTCTACCCATCCAGCCATCGTGGTATCAGTGAAGGTCTAACAGAATTGGAACTGCCTCACTCTGCAGAAAGAAGAATTCCCTCCCACCTCCGGGGTCAGTGTCAGCCACTGAGGGCCTGGACTTTTACTCCTACCTGGTGATAACAAGGTAGCATCCCTTCTTCTACTAGAGCAATGTCAGAGGAATTAGCTAGAATGGAAGGTTTAAACAATATCCACACATCTATCACACAATACACCCAATTTTCATGCTTCAATCAAAAAATCACTTATACCAAAGTACACAGATCTCAAATTGGATTTTAAAAAGGTAATCAATAGATGCCAATACCAAGGTGACAGAAAATTATCTGACAAATGTTTTTAAGCAAGCATGATTTTTTACATGCTTTGAGTAGTTATAAAAATTCTTCAAAGATATTATTAAAAAATAGAAATTATAAGCAAAAAAAAAAATCTCAAGTGTGGGGTGAGGACAGGAGATATAAAAGAAAAACAAATGGAAATTTTAAAATTGAAAAATATGATCATCAAAATGAGAAAGTTAATAGATGGGCTCAATAACAAAATAAGGGAACAGAATAAGTTGATTAAAACATAGGACAGTAGCCAGGCATAGTGGCACTTACCTGTAATTCCAGCAGCTGGGGAGGCTGAGGCAGGAGGATGGCAAGTTAAAGCGAGCCTCACCAATTTAGCAAGACCCTGTCTCTAAATAAAATTTTTAAAAGGGGTGGTGGGGGGAGGAGATGGGGACATAGCTCCATGGTTAATGCCCCTGGGTTCAATCCCCAGTACCAACAAATAAATAAATATAGAACAATAGAAATTGCCAAATCTAAACAGAGAAAATAGATTAAAAAACAAGAACAAAATCTCAGGAAGCAATGAAATTACTTTTTAAAAAAATCTAACACTCATGTCATCTAAGTTCTTGAAGAATAAAAAAAGATAGAAGGACTGAAATGCATTTTAAGAAAAAAATAGCTCAAATATTTCCCAATCTGGCAAAAGAGATAAACTATAGATTCAGTTAAACTCAAAGAAATTTGCACCAAAACACAACATAGTTAAACTTCAGAAAATTAAAGCCAAGAAAAATCTTGAAAGCCGTGAAAGAATATCTTACCTACAGAGAAAAAAACAATTTAGGTGAAGCTGATTTGTCTTCAGAAACCACAAAGGGATGGTGAAACATTTTTCAACAGGTAAATAGAAAAGAATCATCAACCTAAGATTCTTATATCTAGTGAAAAATATCCCTTGGTGATGAAGGAGAAATCAAGACTTTTCAGACAAAGAAAAACTAAGAGAATTTGTCACAAGCAAACCAATCCTAAAGGAATAGCTAGACAGAAAGGAAATTATAGAAGAAATACTGAAACAAAGAGAGGGAAGCAAATACACATTAAACAAAAATCTGGGTAATTACAATAGATGTCTCCTCCTTTGAGTCGTCTAAACTGTGTATGATAAATATAGATTATGGCACTGTCTGATGTCATGGTCAATAAATGTAAATATTTAACATAATTATAAATAAGGAGAGTGAAGGGACATAAATGGAGGTAAACATTTTAAATTTTTATTGTTCACTCAAATTGATAAAAGGACAATAGTAGACTCTACACATGTATATATAATAACATATTCAAAGTAACTACTAAAAGTGTTATACAAAAAGACTCAAATATTAGATAAAGTAGAATTCAAAAAGAAATGCTTAAGTGACCCACAAAAAAACATTAAAAGTCAAACAAGAAATAAAAATAGAATAAGCAGAAAATAACAGAAAGGACAGACCTTGTTTTTTTAAATGCCCCTATCACGTCAATAATTACACTAATCGTAAAAGGTCTAATAATAACAATTAAAAGACAGAGATGGCAGAGTGGATTGTGAAATATGGTGAAATTCCATGCTGCCTACAGGAGCTCACTTCAATTATAATCTAAATTAATGGGAAAATCTATTATGCAAATATTAAAAACAGGAAGAGTAGCTGTATTAATATTGTGTAAATTAGACTTTCGAGCAAAGAAAATTATCAAAAATAGAGAATTGCAGTGTATAATGATAAGAGGGTCAATCCACTAAGAAGATTCAGTTATGCTAAATGTGTCACCTAGCATCAGAGCTAAATTATGTGTGGACTACATCTGAAAAACTCAAAAGAGAAATAGACAAAGAAATAAAAATACTTGGAGACTCCAGTATCTTTCTCTCAAAAATCAGTAATTAAACAGAAATCAGAAAGAATATAAAAAGGGATGGGGTGTGGCTTAGTGGTAAGTGCTTGTCTGGCTTGCATGAGGTCTTGGGTTCAAATCCCAAGCACCAAAAAAAAAAAAAAAAAAAAGAGAAAAAAGAATATAAAAACTCAATAGCCCTATCTTATACAACAATCCACATTCTTTTGAAGTGGCTGTGAAATACATACCAAGATCAATGATATCCTAAATTATAAAATTTTTTTTTTAAAACTGAAATCATTCAAAGCATGTTTTCTAGCCACAATGGGATCAAACTGGAAATCAACAACAGGAAATTAAAAATGAAAATCATGAAACATTTGGAAGCTAAAAGGTAAATTTCTTTTCTAATTAGTCCATGAATCAAAGAAAAATTCTCCTGGGAAATTAAAAAAAATACATTGAACTAAATAAAACTAAAACATAACATAATTTGTGGAAATAAGTTACAGCAGCATTGAGAGGGAACTTTTCAGAATTTTATATATTAGGAAAAATGAATGAATAAAAGTCTAAAGCAAATGATTTTAAACTCCCACCTCAAGGATTAGAAAAGAAGAGAAGAATAAACCCAAAGCATCATAATGAAATATTAAAGATAACATCAGAATCAAGGAATTATAAACAGAAAAGGAATATTATTGAAAATCATGATCAGTCCTCTCCCATACTCACAGGATCTTGGGAGGCTGAGGCAGGAGGATGGCAAATTCAAAGTCAGCCTTACCAATTTATCAAGACCCTGTCTCTAAATAAAATTTTAAAGAACTAGGGATGTGGCTTAGTGGGTAAGCCCACTGGGTTCAATCCTGAGTACCAAAAAAAAAAAAAAAAAAAAAAGATTATCAAAATACGTTGAAAAGGTTAAGAAAATTGATAAACCTCTAACAAACTGTCTAAGAAAGAGAGAAAGCGAAAGAACAGAACTGTCCAAGGGAAAAAAAGAGAGAGAGATTTACCAGAATCAGAAATGAAACAGGGGATATCATTCAGATTGCCTAACCCAAGGGGATATTAAGGAAATACCACAACCATCTCTATTCACATAAATTTGACATCATTGATAAAATAGAGCAAGTTCTCAAAAATATAAACTACCACATGTGATCCAATACAAAACAGATGATTTGAATAAATTTATTGCTATTGAGGAAATTGAATTAATAGTTTAAAAGCTTCCAAGAAAGAAATCTCCAGTACCAGATAATTACACTGGAAAATTCTAACTCACATTTAAAGAATTAACACCAATTCTACCCAATCTCTTCCAGAAAAAAAAAAATCAAATAGAAAAAGAGGGAACATTTCCTAATTCATCATATAAAGCTAGTCTTGCCCTGATATCCAAACTAAAGACTGTAAAACAGCAAGAAACTACAGATTAATGTCCCTTATGAACACAGATATAAACATCATTAAAAGAATATTAAGAAATGAAATTCAGATATATATATATAATGGCCACTGGGGGTTATTCCAGAGAAATAAGTCTGGCTTTATTCTTGAAAATCAATTAATATAATTCACCACAATAAAAATCCAAAGAAGAAAATTCACATGGTTTTAACAGTCAAAGAAAAGAAAGTATTTGACAAAATTCAATACCCATTCCTGACTTTAAAAAGAAAAAAACAACACCCTCTCATAAAACTAGAAACAGAGGGAACTTCCTCAACTGACGAAAAACATATGCAAAAACCCTACATGTCACATTATACTTAACTGTGAATAACTGGATGTGTTCCCCCTCATCAGGAACAACAAGCAAGCTGTCCACTCTTACCACTCTCATCCAACCCTCTGTTGGATGGTAGTTCCAGCTAAGGCGGTAAGGCAAGAAAAGTAAATAAAAAAATTATAAGAAAGAAACAAAATTTTCCCCCTGAAAATAGCATGTCTTTCTAGAAAATTCCAATGATTTGACCAAAAAAGAAAAAAAAAAACAAAACATAATCTCCTATAACCAGTAAGTAAATTCAGCAACATTGTAGGATACAACATGTGAATACATAAAGTAACTGTCTCTATACACTATAATTAATGAATAGACACCAAAATTAAATATACAGTACCATTTACCATTGCTTAAAAATAAATTAAATGTTTAAGTGCAAATCTAAAAAATATGTATAGGACTTGAGTGCTGAAAACTATGAAATGCCAATAAAAGAAATCAAAGAAGATCTAAGTCAACACAAACTATCCACATGCATGGGAAGATGTCAGTCCTTCACAAACTGATACATAGATTCAACTTAATTTCTTTTTTTAAAAAAGCAACAATAGATTCTATAGAGATGGACAGATTATTTTAAAATTTATCTGGTAATGCAAAGAAATTAGAATAGCTAAAACAACTTTCAGACGAACAGTAAAGTAGAAGAAATCAGGCCAGGCATAGTGGTGCACGCCTGTAATCTCAGCAGCTTGGGAGGCTGCGGCAGGAGGATGGCGAGTTCAAAGCCAGCCTCAGCAAAAGAGAGGCACTGAGCAACTCAGTGAAACTCTGTCTCTAAATAAGAAACAAAATAGGGCTGGGGATGGGGCTCAGTGGTCGAGGGTCCCTGAGTTCAATCCCTGGTACCCCATCCCCCCCCCCCCCAAAAAAAAAGGCAGGAGAAATCACTTATCCAAAATCAAATCTAATAAAATCCACAGCAAACGGAGCACTGGTAAAGTAACTACAAAGATAAATATAAAGACAGGATAGATATATTTTTGTTTATTATTTCTTTATTTTTTAACCTGACTTAAAAGACAACTTTACAACACAATTGTTTTATAATCTAAGGACAGGAACACAATGTATAAAGACATAATTTATGAAAATAGTAAAAAGAGGGAAAGGATTGATAAAAGCCACTTATGAAAACCCTGCAGCTGATATCATAGATGCTGGTAAAATTTTAACCCCAAGATCAGCACCAAGACAGGCTGATTCACTCTTATGACTTCTACTCAACATCCTATTGGAAGTTCAAATCCTGGCAATTAGGCAGGTAAAAGAAATAATAAGGCATCCCGATTGGAATGGAAGAAACAAAATTATCTCTTTGTCGATGACATGATTTTTTAATATAGAGAAAATCATGAAGAATCCACAAAAATCTATAACAGCTAATATATGCTTTCTGCAAGTTTGTAGGCGATGATGATAATATATAAAAGCCTACTGTATTTCTTTTTTGTTGTTCTTTTTAGTTATATGTGACAGTAGAATTCATTTTGATATAACACAAGCATGGAATGTATCTTATTTTAGCTAGGACCCCATTCTTATGGATGTACATGCTAATAGGATTCACTATGGTGTATTCATATAAGTACGTAGGTAAATTATTTCCGATTCACTCCACTTCTTGTTCTCCCTCCCTTCTCTTCATTCCCCTTTGTCTAACCTACTGAATATCTGCTCTTCCTCCTCCCTCCTCATTGGAGATAAAGATGAAAACACAGGTGTAAATCTTTGTATTGTTGGGTCAGGCAACAGTTTCTTAGATGCAACATCAAAAACTCAAAAGAGAGTTGGGGGAAAACTAGATAAAATGGATTTCTTCAAATTTTTAAACTTTTGTTTATCTAAGGACACTATCAAGAAATTGAAGAGACAATCCAAAAGATGGGAAAGTTTTTCTAATCACAAATGTGATAGCGAACTAGTAGCCAGAATATATAAAGAGCTCTTCCAACTTAACAAAAAAACAAAATGACACAGAAGGAGGAGGAGGAGGAGGAGGAGGAGGAGGAGGAGGAGGAGGAGGAGGTAGAGGAGAGAGAGGAGGAGGAGGAAGTGGAGAAGGGGAGGAGGAGGAGGAAGTGGAGAAGGGGAGGAGGAGGAGGAGGAGGAAGTGGTAGGAGGGGGGGAGGAGGAGGAAGTGGAGGAGGAGGAGGAAGTGGAGGAGGGGGAGGAGGAGGAGGAGAAGGAGGAAGAAGAGGAGGGGAAGAAGAAAAGAAGAAACTTTTAAAAATGGACAAAGGATTTGAGGAAACTACAAAGATGATTTACAAATGACTGAAGAGCATGAAAGGGTGCTCAATAGCACATCAGTAGAAACATGCTAGTCAACACCCTGATGAGACGCCACGTGTTTGCCAGGATGGCCATTTAAACATTTGTAATCAGAAAACAACACCTGCTGGCAAGGACGTCAAAAAAATAGAGCCCTGACACGTTCTTCATGAGAATGTAAAATGGTGCTCTTACTGTGGAAAACAGTTTGGTGGATCTTCAAAAGACTGAATGATCCTATGATATGATCCAGCAATGAATCTAGATGTAGACCCAAGAGGATTGCAAACATATATTCATTCACACACAAAAAAAGTATATTAAGAATTGTAATGCAAAAATAAATAAATAAAAGAATAGGAGACCTGAAATTAGGAGATTGTCTTTCAAAACAGGGGGTAGAGAACCTACTCCTTTAACTAGTACCTAAAACTCTTCATTGTAAAATTATAAAAATTCAAAATACTCTGAATTTTAGCTCTATAAATATATATTTTCCTATTTCGTGGTAGGCTCTTAAGTATACATCAAGATATGCTTTGAAAGAGTTCAATGAGCTTTGTGAAGGGGTAAGATGCCAAAGAGGCTCTCTGCTACATTAGGTGATGTTTAGTCTGCTCAAGTCCTGATGCTTAGCTGATGAGTCACAGAAGGAACGTTTTAAAATAAGCTACATTAGTCCTTTATGTCTTAAGTTGCTATGTGACTAAAATTTTAGAAATGTCACCCACAGTCTGTATTAGATTTAATTAATGACATAATTGTGAAACAGGCAAAAAAAAAATGTATCCAATTACTTTTTATGAAAATCCTTTGGGTGAGACTCTTCTGGATGGGCAGAGACCCACCACCAATGCTTCCTTCTCCAAGGGACAGGGATGTGTATTTAAATACTGTTCTGTATTAAGCATATGGAATAAGTTTGATGGCCCTCTCCGGGACACCACAATAAGACTGGTTCAGTATAGCTTGGACTCTCTCACTTTGTAGAAATGGAGATTGCTTAGCTTCCCTATCCTATCTGTCTCACTTTGGTTTTTGTGTTTCAGTTTCCTCATTATAATTATTATAAATATTAAATGAGTTCATTTGTGCACAGAGCTTACTATATACTAATCAGTACCTAGTAGGTAATCTATAAAAATAAACATTGATTTTGACATTATCCATTGACTAACTCTACTTTCTAATTACTGAATTGCAAAAATGTAGATCTAAATGTTTTTAAAATCATTGTACATTTAATACATTAAACTTCTAGAAACTAAAAAAAAACTTGTATTTTGTTTCATACTGAAACAAAAAAGTGGAAACATCTCAAATGTTCATCAACCAATAAATGTTTAAGCAAATGTAATATATTCAAGGGGTTGGAATATCATTCGGCCATGAAAAAGGACAAAATATTGATACATGCTATAATATGAATAATCACTGAAAACATTATACTAAGTGAAAGAAGTCAGACACAAAGGTCACATACCATATGATTCCATTTATTTAAAGTATACATGGGACAAATTCATAAACAGAAAACATATTAGTATTTGCTAGGAAGTAGATAAAGAAAATGGAGAGTTACTACTAATGGGTATAATTATTTTGGATTGATGAAAATATTCTAGAACTTGATAGAAATTATTGAAAAATCTTGTAAATGTATTGAAACCCACTGAATTAGAAGTGGTAAATGTAATGTTTTGTGAATTTTGTCTTATAAATAATTAATAAGTTTATAAAAACAATAAATCACTTAAGTGTAAATGAAAAACTACAAAGTTTTTTTTGTTTTGTTTTGTTTTTTGGGGTTTTTTTAAGTACGCTATACATTTTGTGGATCTATGCCTGGGTGAAACATCCTGAGACTTGATACCCAAAGCAATGAACTATGAAAGAAAAAAGCAGAAATTAGATTTCATCAAACTTGGAAATATTTTATTCTGAAAAAGATCCTGCTAAGAAGATGAAAAGCTACAGACTGGGAGAAAATATTTGCAAACCATCCACCTGACAAATCACTAGCATGTAGACTATGTAAAGTATTCTTGAAAGTCAACAGTTTTTAAAAAAAAAAATTAGAAAATCAGCAAGAGACGTGAGAGGCCTTTGACCAGAGAAGATGTACACAGGCACATAAGCCCATGAGCCGGCCCACACAGTCAGCTATTAGGAAGCCCACAGTGAGATACTGCTACTCACCTCTCTGAATAATATGATTTTTAAAAGGATGGCAATGTCCAATGCCGGCAAGAATGTGGAGATACCAAACCATTTCTATATGGCTGGTGTAAGTGTGAAGTGTAACTGCGGCTCTGACAGACAGTTTGGCAGTTCCTGCAAAAACTAGACATGCAACTACTATATAATCTAGCAGTTGTGATCCAGGGTCGATAACTAGGTACACACAATTTCTGTAAATTGTCAGAGTGTGTTTGTTATGATATGTTTTTCTATTGAGTTGTGTTAATCCCCCCCCCTCCCCCGTATGGTGAATCAAACCCAGGGCCTCACAAATGCTAGGCAAGGGATATAGCTCTGAGCACATTCTGTGCTTGTCTTAGCCGTGTTTGTGATATGTTACAGCATACTGAAGATTTAAATTTCAATGTTGGTAACCCTATCCATGTATGTGTGTGTGTGTGTATATGTGTGTGTAGGAGTGTGTTTACCCATGCATATATACACAAATAACATACACAGAATACAGATTGTGCTAGTCAGCTTTTCACTGTTGTGACCAAAAGACCTAACAAGAACAGCTCAGAGGAGGAAGTTTATTTGGGGTTCATGGTGGCAGAGTCCATGGTTGGGTGACTCCATTGCTCAGGCCTGAGGTGAGGGCAGAACATCAGGGGGGCAGCAGGTAGCAAAGGTAAACTTCTCAGCTCATGGGAGCCAGGAAGAAGAGAGAGTGGGGGGAGCCAAGGACACACTACATGATCCCCAATGCCCGCTCAGGGGACCTACTTCCTTCAGCCTAGGACACCTGCCTTTAGTTCCCACCCAGTAAACCATTCAAATTATTAACCCATCAGCCAGGCCTGCGGGCCCACCTATAATCCCAGCCACTCAGGAGGCTGAGAAAGGAGAAATGCAAGTTCAAGGCCAGCCTCAGCAACTTAGTGAGACCCTGTCTCAAAATTAAAAATAAATAAATAAATAAAGGGCTGGGGGTGTGCCTCAGTGAGTTCAATCCCTGCCACAAGCCCCCTCCCCCCCCAAAAAAAACACTAAAAATTATTAACCCATCAATTGGATTGATGCACTGATTAGATGATGGCTCTCATGATCTGATCATTTTGCCTCTTTTATTGGAGCTCTGGGGGGATACCGCATATCCAAAACATAAGAAATATACTTAAAATTTTTTAACCTGGAATTTTTACGTAGTTTTTTTTTTCTCTATAGGTTATCAATATTCCAGTATCTATCGCTTGTGTGTGTGCATGTGTGTGTGGTACTAGGGACTGAACCTGGGGGTGCTCTACCACTTAGCTGCATCCCCAGCCCTTTGATTTTTTATTTCGAGATGGGGTCTTGCTAAAGTGCCTGGGTGACCTGGAACTTGTGATCCTCCTGCCTCAGCCTCTGCACCCCTGGATTACAGGCCCCGGCCACTGTGCAGCCTGGTTTATTTTTAAGCCCATCATCCTCCCCACTAACCGACTGCTCTCTGAGTTATAATCTGGGTTTCCTTGTTCGTATCCATCACTGTCTTTCTTCTTGTCACATTGTTCTGTGACAAACTCTAAAGCGCTCACTCTTCTTCTTTTTGGTCATTGCAAAGGATATTTTAAGAATAAAATAAAGTCATAACTTCTCAATGTGTATTATGACATGTTTTTTCAGTTAATAACATGTTAGGTATCTTTCCATGTGGTTAAGGCCATCATTGGTAACACTTGTAGACTGTTCCTTTGTTTTGGAAACTTCATGGGTTTTGTTCTTTTTTTTTTAATATATATATTTATATATAACATATATATTAGTTGTCAATGGATATTTTATTTTATTTATTTATGTGTGGCGCTGAGGATGGAACCCAGTGCCTCACACAGGCTAGGCAAGTGCTCTACCACTGAGCCACAACCCCAGCCACCACCACCCCCAAACTTCATGTTTTATTTAATGATCCCTTACTGGTTTGTTTTTGTTTTTAGAATCAGGATACATATCATATGTATTACAAGTACACACATACATACATATTCATACACACACACACACACTAATGTATATTTAAGAAAAATTAACCATCATTGAGAAAAAATCATCAAAAATGGAAACTTCAGAAGTCAGGAGTAAGTAAAATGTCCTTCTTGTTTCACAACATCAAACCTTTTTCTGGAAAGATTGGACCCATTTATACCCGCCCTCTCACAGGGCACCAAAGTTTCCAACAGCAGAAAACGATAAGAGGGCATCTATATTTAACGAAGAACAACCTACTAGTGGTGCAGGGCAATATATGTCACAAAAACAACCAAAGAGTAAATGGTGTTGTAGAAGATTCCAGCATCAGATAATGAACGACAAATGTTGTGCAGATGTCGTGTGTGCCAAAAAGCGCTCTGGGGCCTGGACCTGGGGTTGGGGGGGGTGTCTCCACCCAGTGCGCACAGAGATGGAGCCAGCGCGGGAGGAACTCACCGGGGCTGGTAGGAGGGAAGGCATCCCGCGTCCTTCCCAGAGGAGAAGCCACGATCCCTCCTGGGTCACCCACAATGGGAGAATGAACAGCTGCTTTGACGGTATCTTCTGATGCAATAGACTTTTTCAAAACAAGGGGTCCTGGCTGGCGCCCGTCCAGGGGTCTGGAGACGAAGCTCTGGCAGGTATCGGGTTCCCTGGGTCCTGCGCCCTGGTGAGCTTGGGAAGCCCCAGCCCCTGCTGGGAGGTTTTCTCAAACACCTTTTCCTTCTGTCCCACTCCTCCTCACCCCAGATGCTGCACAGCTGGGAAGAGACCTCATTTCCCAGCACCGCTGCTCCCAAGCAAAGAATGGACCAGTCTCAGGTGCCCGGTCTTCTAACCCTCACTCCCAGAACTCCAAACCCAGGTCTTCCCTGTAGATAATATTAAAAAGAGGGAAAGCATTTTGCATGAAAACATGTTTCAACTGTATTTGTAACACTCAATAAATAAATTACAGGTTTTATATCATTCAGAGAGAGCTGCCAGTGATTTATTCAGTTATTAACTTCACACGCTTGGGAGAATGAATTAAATACCGGCCCATGTTGAAGGCTCGGGGAATGCACTGCCTAGAAGTTTGGGCAGCTCTGCTGCATTTCAGGATAAGCAAGGAGAGTTTGGCAGAAGCCAGGGATTCTGTCCTGACAATTTACAGCAGCTTATAAATTCCATATAAAGGAAATGAATTATGTATTATTGGGTTTACATAAGGTCACCCGGTGAACTTTGACCCCTCTCTTTTCTCATTTGGCTCAATTATTACATGAAATGACAGATTTGATCTCTTTTCAAATTGTATTAGAAAGGGTCTCTTTATTTCGCCCTCTAGCAACAATCAGCTGACAGGACCGGGCAAGTGCATTAATTATGATTGATTTACAGCGTCCACAGGGCGATTATGTCTAGAATTCTACTTGTGAACCGAAACCTTTTGACCTATTTCAGGCCACCCAGCAAATTTATCCATAAGAAGGTTTCAGGGGCCAGCCAGTTCCCTCCTGTATTTGCAATCAAAACATTTAAGACACTCTGAGCAATCCAGAGGGGTTGGGTTACTGGAACACTCCATGGTGAGTTCATTTAACAATCTGACAACTCAGTTTAAAAACATCTTGCACATGATAACCAAAAATGGCACCAAATTAGCCACCAAAGAGGAAAAAGAATCCTAATGCTCTCTGCTTAGAGCAATAGGAAAAAAAAAAGTTCTCATTTTTTTATGAATTTGTCACAATTGAAGTTTCAGAAGAACACGTCTGTTGCTGGGACATTCAATCTCCCTCTCTTCTTTCCAGTGGATTAAAAATGACAGTACTAATTAAAGATGTAAGGAAAAGAGACCACTGTCAATTGCAATGTATAGTCTTGAATAATAATAGGACTCCCAGGAGGAGGAGGAGGAGAAAAAGTGGGGAAAGTATCATCGTTAGGAGTTTCCTTCTTAGTACAGAAAACCATCCTGCAGGTGAATTCTATTTTAAAAGAGTGTATTTAGCCAAAATCGCCATTGCTGAGTTATTAGTTCCCGATAAACCTTTAAGGGAAGATTCTAGAAATCGTCCAACAAATTGATCAACACAGTTCCTAGAAGGTAAAGAGTAAAGAATCTGGATGAGGACTGAGTAAATCCTGTCTGTATATAGCACTTACAAGCTGTGTCACCTAGGACGAGTGATTTGACCTCCCTGATCCTAATTCCATTCTGCCCCTTTTGCTACTTATTAGGTGCAAATCGTACCTATCTCATTTCAAAAGCTGTGGTGGAGATTAGAGACCATATATGTTTACAGGACCAAAAATAGTTTGTTGATGTGATTTATAATCCTTCATTGCCATTTATGGAGATAGGCCATGGGAACTGAAGAATCTTTAGTTTGCTGAGCACAAACAAAATTTCTATCCTTACACTTAAAAATAGTATTAAGTGGCAAAGGGAGATAGAAACTAGGGGAGACTGGCAAAGCTCAGAAGAAGCAAAGAAGATTGAAAAACCCCAGGGAAGGGACTGGAGAGGCTCATGCAAAGTGCTGTTAGGAGTCGGACCTGACGGGTGGTAGGCAGAGGAGCAAGACTAAGAGGCAAGATGTGCTTGGAGGAGTGTAAAAGGAGATCCGAGCACCCTGAACCTGCTTCCGTCTCCATTCCAAGATCTTCAGCAAAATCTGCAGAGATCGCTGATCTGAGAAGTCCTTCAGCTTCAGCAAGGACAAAGCAGAGCCCCCATGGATGACCGCTGCCACTTGGGTCCTGTGTATCCAAAACACATCCTTAACTAATAATGCTACCAGGATTCTTATAGTTCTGTAGCCTTTACACTTTACCTCCCGGGAGACCACATGACAAGGACGATGCTGCCCCCAGATACCTGTGCATCGGAGATGGTTTCACGTTTCTTCTCTCGGCCACCTAGTCCCACTTGGAAATGTGGGTCTACAACTAAAATGTCATTAAACTCTCTTTCAACACTCCACTCCATGGTTGTCTGTCCCTATGAGGAGTTGACATATTTACAGAGGAGGCACTGAGCTTTTGGCTGTAGAACCAAATATTTTCAGTAGAAAAGCAGACTAGCAGAATGAATGAGGTAGACCCGATGTAAAACAAAAGGGAACGATAGAGTAGTTGTGGCTATGTACAGAATAGACGTATGAGTTACTTAAAAGTATATGAATCTACTTCAGGCTGGGGAGGATGGAACCCAGGGCCCTGTGCATGCTAGGTAAGCCCTCTACCCCTGAGCCATACGCCCAGCCCACTCTTGCTTCCATCACACCACACTGACTCTTAGGAAGAATAAGCCAGTAGATGCATTTACTTCTTGGGAAATCTGTTACATTACCCTGAGCAACTGCAGGGCAGCCCAGCTGTCTTTATCCTGAGGCCTGGACATCCGTTATAAAGCTTAGTACAAGCAGCACGTCAGGGGCCACTCAGGCTCACTCACATAGTTCTCAGATGGTTACGTCAGCAGGGATGCGTGTGGCTTAATGAAAGCTAACACATAACCCCAGCAGGCCCATGACTGAGGACATTGCAGCATGACGCAGAAAAGCTTGAAGATGAAGGGACACGGCACACATTTTTCAAAATTCATGGATGACAGCTCCCACCTGGGGCAGGCTGATGGAGGCTTCATTCTGGTGCCTGACTGGCTTTGTAAGGGGGTGGACGACGTCGGTTCATGACTTACTCACCATTATCATTTGCAGGGGAGACCAACTAAAGAATATCCACATAAATAGGAAGTCACGGGAGCCGGTACTAATAGGCTCTTGGAGACAAAGAGACTAAAAAGCTCTCTCCATCCTAGGAAAGAGCTAGTCACCATGATTGAGCTAATGCGACTATTCCTGGGCAGTTGCCCTCAGCAGAGCCATTTGCCAGGCATGTTGGGGAGGAAGAGAAGGGGTCTCTGTCCTGAGGAGGGTGACATTCCAGGGCTGGGAAGGACAGGAGGGAAAAACCACACCAAGCAACTGAGTCTGGCAACTGAGATCCTGAGGCAAAGAGAAGACCACAGAGACCCTAGAGGCTGAGATAAATAGGCAGAGGCCAGTACCTTTATCATCTCCATCCTGTATATGAAGAAATGCAGGCACCTTGAGCTTACACCTTGAGAGGTGGGGCCTCTTAATTAAGAAACAATTGGGTCCTATAGGTTCTGCCTCCGTGAATGAATTTATGTTGTTATCCTGGGGCGGGTTCGTTATGCCAAGAGTGGGTTATTGTAAGTGAGTTCAGTCCGCTCTTATTTACTCTTTCTGCACGTTCTTTTGCCTTTCCGCCTTCTGCCATGGCCTTGGCAGGCAGCCCTTCAACTTGGTCTTCCCAGCCTCTAGAACCATCAGAAATAAATCTCTTTTCTTTATCAATTATCAGATCTCAAGTAATCTGTTAAAGTAGCACAGAAAGGACCGAGACAAGTCACTTGGCAGAGCAAGACTAAGACACTGTATTGGGGCCCTTCGCCTTGTTCTCTTAACACCCTCCCCAGGATGTCCCTGGTAGGGTGTCAATCCTGGACTCTAGTAGCAGGGGAGTTTGCAAGATGGCTCAGAAGGACAGAACTGAAGGCCATTATGTAGAGAATTGGCACAAATATAGACCCAAGTCAGACAGCTCAGGTGCTTGGGTAGGGATGTGTCCCAAGAGATAGAAGTAAATTGGCAACCCCAGGAAAGGGTTTCTCCAAAGAGGAAGTCAGTTTCCACTAACTAGCTCCCGTTCCTATTTTCCTGGCAGGATCTCTGTCCTGAAGAGAAGTCTGCATCCTGTGGGTGATGGTCAACAAGGAGCGGATCCTTCCGAGGGGACATAAGAGGCCGACAGCCCCGGGAGAGCCTGAATGAGGTGCCAGACTTGGGGAGAAGATCCAGTGCCATCTCCGCGGGGAGAAGGGGATGAATACAGGAAGGAGGGGTCCGAACACCATAGTGACACCGGGAGGTGGCCCAGCCAGAGGCTTCAGAGAAGAAAATCTTGTCGTAGGCTGCTGCTCGAGGCTGGTGCCACATCTTCGAAACAGATAGATGAGGAAGCCGAGACTGGAAGATGCTTCATTGTGACAGTGTGTTAGAGTCTGTAAACAAGTCAAAATAACACCTGGCATTTTGCCAGGGGAATGTTAGAGTTCGTAAACAAGTCTGGATGGTACCTGGCAAAATGCCAGAGGGAGTGGTTTGAGAAGTAACAAAAGCGAGCCATTAAGTGTGGAGATTCCTTATTGGTTGACTGATGTATCTAGTTTATGCTAATTAGATAAGCTGTGTGGAATGTATAAATACTGCTCCTGTCCTGCAATAAACCGCTCCCACTCCTGCTGCATCGATCTACACAAGTTGTTCGTCACCCCCCCAGCTATTTTGCCCAGCCAGCGGGGCTGTGGCAGAACAGTGCTCAGAGAAGAGGGAGATCTTCCTAGTGGGCAAAACGAGAGCAGGAAAGTTCCTCACAGCCAGACCCTGGGCACACAGCAGCTTGGCTCAGGTCCCTTTGCACTCATCTCACGGGTGGACGCGCTCTGCGGGTTTGATAAGCATCTTTGGCTTCTCTCTTCCTGGCCCAGCTCAGGTTCTGGGGGATGTCAATGAAGCCTGGTGCCTCTCCAGGAAGCCTTGAGGATGAGAGAAAAGCAACAAGTAGATTGAGTCTTGGGGTTTTCCTATGAAGATGCAAAGGAGATCAGGCTTTAAAGATGGACGACTACTAGGAATTTATACACGCAGAGGGAAAGGGCAGGAGGTGTTTGCAGACGAACAGGAGGGACGGGGACCGGGCTGGAAATGCCCTGCATTTACCAGTGACAATAGAGTTTCTTCTTTGCCTTGGCTGAGGGTGATAGGAGAAAGCTGGCTCATGACCAGTCCACAGGCTCTCTCTTGAGTCCCTTCAAGGTTCATGTCCCCCATGGACACTGCCAAACCAAGGAGGTGCCTACAACACTCAACAAACTCAGAGCTCAGACCCTCCACCTTCAATCAGGTGCTTGAGGGAGGCATCCTCACGAAATGAGGCCAAAGCCAATCCAGCTGCTGCCTTTTCAATATGAGCATCAGAAGCCAAGAGGAGGGAACATCCCAGACTCGCTCTTTCAATTCCCAGGTGAGACAAGATCTTCATCAATAGGGGGAGGGCCCTAGATGATGTAAGTGATCCTTGAGTAGCAGACCATGGGGAGGGCTGAGGGCTGCTACCCTAGCTCTAAGTGACCAATGCCATACCACGGGAGTACAAGTCCAGTATCGCCACATGCTAATGTGTGCAACCAGATTTTTTAGAAATTTTTTCCTGCAGGCCTGATCTGTCCCCATGTCACCGTCGGAGCTACATACTCTATGTAATTGCACTAGTCAGGCTGCAATTGCACAGCAGTAGCAAGCAGCCCTCAGACCTCATCTAGCATGCAAAAGTTTATTTCTCCATTGAGCATCAGGTCCAGTGTGGGTTGGTGGGGGCAGAGATGGAGGTGGAGTCTGTTGGGAACTTTGAACCTCATAGAAAGGCAGGGACCCAGGATGAAGGAGTTAGTTTCCCTGTAAACACAGTCACAGAGTGCTACAGTACATGGCAAATCACGCACTGGCTCTTAAAGCCGCCACTTGGCATGCACCATTTCTGCATACCTGCCATTGGCCTAAGCAAAAGGTGGTCACGCTGAATTTCAAGAAGGGTAATGAGATGCTCAAAAAGAGAATTAAAATATGTAAGACCCAGAATGTGAATAAATAAATTCCTTTTTTTGCAAACATCTTTACCCTTTTAAATTGGATTCCATTTGTTCCTTAAATGAGATGTGGCTTTGTAGCATTTTTTGAAGGGTGGCATCTGAGATGGAGCATCATGGATGGTAATTTGTAGGGGGGGGGGTCAAGGAAATGCCAGCACATGTCACCATTTTTCCTTCCACTCCAAAGCCACCTCTTTACCAATTAAACTGAGGTGATAAGGACAAGAAGTGTGGGCTACACTTCAGGGCAAGGGGGAAACAGAAGTGCCCTCAGTTGCCACCCTGCCTGCGGGGCTCTGTCTGCAGGACCTGGCTCAGTCTACTTTCCCCAAACCCCCCTGTGCCAATAGGGAGAAGCCCTGCCTTCAGACCCTGGTGGGGGAGCCATGCTTCCCTGGGTACTTTTCCGAGTTATTTCTACACAAGCATGTATATGCCTGCACTGCCTGTGAGCCCAAAGAATCGTCCCTTGTGACTCCCCTCCTTAAATAGGTTCCAATTAGACACCACTTAATGGCACCTCCAATTTGACTGTCTGTCCAAGATTCCACAATGCATGGGAATTCTCCCAGAGATTATTCCTGTTTTCCCATCCTCACAACAAGAAGGGGGGAATAATACATGATTGAAAACTAGCCACCAAATGTTTAAAAAAAAATAAATTTGCAGTTGCGTTGCTTTGAAAACTTATTGCACAGCTGGGGGCGTTTAAAGAACTTAATTAACAAGCTTTGGCCGCAATGTGCCCCTCTTTGGGAGGGGGAAAAAAATCACAGTTAAGATTTGTCCAATTAAATTATAGAAGAATTGGTGAATTCAAAAGGAGAGGGAGAGAGAGGTTGGGGGAATGCACTTCCAATTTAAAAAGAAGATTTTGAGTCTGATGGGAGACCTATAGTCTGATTAATTCAGGGCTAAGCTTTTCTGCAGTTTCCACAAACTCATAGGCACTTAAGAATTTTTAACCCAATGTAATTATAGGTTTTGATAATCAGTCTTTGGTTAAATAAAGTCCCTCTTTCCTATAAAAACTGAGGGTGAAATATTCTGCTGTAAAGGTGCTTTCTCAAACCTTGATACTTCTCACTTCCTTGGAAAAAACCCACCTTAGCCCAGAATCAGGGCCACCGTGTGACTGTGTGACTATAGCAAGCTCGGGGTACTTAGGTCATTACTTTCCCCTTCGTACTCAAAAATATGTTTTACAGCTGCATTGGTATGAAGAGGGTCACGATCCAGGTTGGATTCATTTTAACTCCAGTCACTATATTTTCTTTTGATTTTAAAAAGAAATCAAAATCAAAACATTTTTTCAGGACCCCCAAACACAATCGTTCCCAGACACCGTGTCTGTTGTGCCTCGTGGATAATAAATCAGCCCTGCCCAGAATTTTCCATCGTGAACCCAAAGAGGGGACATCTGACCAGCCAAGAAGAGGTTCAAAATCATATAGCGTGGACGACAAAATTCAGGACAACGCAGTGCACACCCGCCTGCGCTGAGCGCTTGTCTTCACAGCCGACTAACCTCGAGTCCTCCAACTCACGGCCCCCACCCCACCAAAAAAAAAAAAAAAAATTGTTATTCTGACATCATTGGTCTGAATGAATACCCAGTACAGTAGGCACTCTTTTGGAATGACGAGTTTTCTGCCTTTTCCTACAGAGATGTTCAGCCAAAGACAAAAATGCGTAAGGGCAGCAGAGAAAATTCATTTGTATAAGCTGCCCCCCTACTGTGGAATTTTCAATTATATATATCTAATTATGGCTGTCAGTTGATGGATTCAGAAAAGACATTTTGGTCGCCCCCCCTCCTTTTTTTTGTCTTTTCGTCATCTCTTCTGTTAGAATGATTATAGCACACTTACACAACTAATTGCCTTACTGCTGATTACTGATACAATTATGCAGACCCGGCTCCTTGTGTGAACAACCATCTGCAGAGGGGAAAAAAAAAAAAAAGTGACACTATTCAAAAACTATCCATAATTTAACCAATGTTATTCCAATGCACTGAGCCCAGACAATCGTCCGGCCTTCATATTTCATACCCACCCTGGCAAGAGGAGGTTGGGTTTTGTGTGCCCAATTCACCTCTTTAGACACACTGTGAATCAGAAAGAAAGAGGAGAGAAGAAAGTACTTCAAATGTCAACCCATAGTGGGGAATTGAAGCGTGGTTAACGTCCATTCCTCCTTTGGGTAATTTTTCTTCAAATTTTATACCACTTGGCAATTTTTTGTTTCCTTTCAAACCTGAGAAAGTGCAGATGTTTCAACTCCTCAGAGTGGGCTTGAGTTTGCTGGGGTGGGGGTGGTGTGTGGAATACTCTCCCCAAACCCTTATTCTTTTTTTTTCCCCCATAATGTTTTTTTTTTTTTTAAAGAAAAGAAAAAAAGAGAGAGAGAGAGAAAAGAAAGGGTTTTGATAGAATGGAAGGACGCAGCTGACATATGACATTTCAATAAAGTGTGTCTTTTGTTCTCTGAGGCAAAGTGCACGGGGACACCAAACTCGGAGACCTCAGGGGCCACAAGGAGGGAACAGGTGGAGGGCACAAGATGCTGTTTTGCCCCAAGGGAAAAAAAACAAAGAAAGTCGCTTGGCCTTTCTCAATGTGCAAGGCAAGCACAGTCCCAACTGGATGGGAAAGAAAGAGCGAGCCCGTTAGCAGGCAGGACGTTTAAACGCACAAGCAAAGGGCCAGTTTCTCCAGTTTAAAATAAAGGCTGGAGACTTTCAGGACAGAAAAGAAAAATCCAAGGTGCCGGAGTAGCAGGTTCTCCTCAATTTGGAGTCTTGTCGAATGACTTTCTAGAGGAGAGCAAGATGCCTTAGAGAATCGGACGTCCCTGATGTACCTGTGTCACCAGAACAAGATGAGAAATGAGGCTGTGGACCTGGAGAAGCCTCATCACAGGTCCCAGACAGGGAGTCCACTCAAAATCCCCACTCCTGAAACCTCAGCCTTCCGAGACTGAGAGGTCACCGCAGCCTGCCAGGCCTTGGAAACTATTCCGTCCTCCACGGGAGCCTGGGATATGGCCATTTCTGCTCTCACATCTCTTTCCTTCCCTTTGCTGAGGGTCCTCTAGAAAAAGAAAGCTTGACAGGTTGAGGTGTTTTTTTTTTTTTTTTTTTTTTTTGAGTTTTTTTTTTTTTTCCCTAGCAAAAATGTTGCTGTGTGTCCATCTCCTGATCCTTCCGAACTTCTTAAACACAATGACTGCTGAAGTCTTTCAGGATAATCCCATTGTGGACTCTGAAATATAAAAGATATGGTCCACCAATTTTGCTGTGTTGGTTATTTTGGGATCATAAGATTAAGAACAGCAGTGAATATTTCCTGAGAACTTATAGGGTGCCCAGCTGTGTGTGCTGTGCTGTGTGTGTGTGTGTGTGTGTGTGTGTGTGTGTGTGTGTGTTTTCTACTAATGCCTTCATTTTCAGCTACGCAAAACCCTCCAAGGTAGGTGCTGGGATGATCCCACTATAGGGAGGAGAATCCGTCAGAGCCCTGGAGTTGATTAACTCAACAAGGACATGCACACAGCTATTAGCTGGTAGAATAACTCTCTGAACAGAAGCCTAGAGCTCTCCAATGCTGGCGCTCTCACCACCCCGTCGCATAGGGACATCTCCCCAATGCCTTAAAGAATATCAGAATATTTGTTGAAAAACTAATGAAGAAAAAATAAAGGAAGGAGGAAGAAAGGGAGGGAGGGAGGAGCAAGCTACTGTCTTGAGAACCTTGCCTGGGCTTCCCATAGCTGCCTTGGTGTTTGGGGTACTGCTCTCTCCCAATGGCTAAAATGACCTGAATCAAGTTGCTAGACATTTCTATGTGTCTTCAGCATAAAAAGAGAGATTTGGAAATGATGAGTTTCTTCTTCCCAAAGACATATCTACCAGCCCCTCTGGCCAATCCTGATATCTCCTTTTTTTTTTTTTTTTTCGTAGACGTACCTGGGTCACCTAGTGTGGATCCCATTACTAACAGCCTTCAGGTCTTTGATCTGTGCCTGACACTGGTCTTGCAGAGCTGGGTGGAGTACAAGAATTTAGAAAATAAGAACGCTCTTTCCTCTTCTTCCTCCCCCTTTTACATCCCGTTTTTTCCTCTTAGAGCTAAATGAATGCCTATTTTGGATTCAGCACAAAATCTAGTGTCTTACCAAAATGCTGAAGATCAATAAATGAGCCCACATGGAACTGAATATATGCTTGGTAATTGATTAGAGGTGAAGCTCTTGCAGTTGATTTTTCACTATGATCACTGTAGAAAAAGGTAAGTAAGCTAAAGCTTTGTAGGCAGAACAGAAGGGGTCCCTGAAGACTGGCTACCGACGGTCATTTATAAGTGTGAGTCCAATTCCTTGTGCTTAGCCTCTGGCAAAGGGGAAAGGGTCATTAATAGCATAGTGTGTACGTGAGATCGGGGCGTAGGCTAGGAGCTCTGAAAAGATCAGCCCACTGACATCTAAGCGCCAAGGATCCAGGTACCACCAGAGCTGAGGCCTTGGCTGGTGGGAGGAGTCTGATGCCCAGGAAGTCAAGGAGAGACCTCAAGAATAAAGATCAAGTGTCAAGACCCTACAGCTGGATCAAGCAATCTCCCACCATAGCAAGCTTTAGTCTCATTTATAAAACCATTGGACCCTCAACCTAGAGCCTCCTCACTAAGAAGAATCAGTAAGAGAGTCCCAAGCCCAGATCCTATTTCTTTATATTTGTTTAGAAGTTCCAGACACTCAGGTGCCAACTCAGGCTGCTCAGTCAGGGCAAGTGGGTCTCTGAAGGACACTTTGGCCTAAGTACGAGAGATGGGAACAGTAAAGGCAAATGTTCGGAAGTGAAAGGTGTCTTCAAGAGAACTCCAGGCAACTCTTTACCCAATATGGAACCCTCACCTTCTGGGCTGGGTGGTGGTTGAATTATTTTTTTCCTTTGTCATCTCTGATCCAAGCTCAAGAATTCAGAGGCCTCTGCATTCTTCTTCTTCTGATGGGACGGTAGTGGATCCTAGTTAGCAGAGTTGGTCCAACTCCTTGATCTAGCCATTATGCCAACAGCAATTATCCAACCATCCACGTACTACCTACCCATCCACCACTCAGCCGCCAGCCATCAACCTCCAATTGTCTACTATAGATAAGACATCAGAGCAGGCACAAAAATCAAAAGCAGGAATCACCACTATTCTAATATCAAAGGAGTCTGTGGTCTGATGGGGATATAGACCATCTACAAATAAGCACAAAAATACCCAGGATTAAGTGATAGAACAGGACTGGGGATGTAGAACATGGATGAGGCTCTGGGTTCAATTCCCTGACACCACAAGAAAAAATTTAAATGATATAGCAGCTATAATCATAGTGCTTAAATGATATAAGTAAGATGTACAGAAATCTTACTACGCTCCCATGATAAGCTTTTAGGTACTTTCTCTCCCTTAAGCCTCAAAATGATCAGATGAGACAGTTTAATTTTTCTCATTTTACATATAAAGGAATCTGCTCCACATCACATATCTGTGAAGAAGAGTCATTCATTGAAGCTCAACTGTCTGACTCTAGACCTTATGCTGTTAACCATTAAGCAGTCCCCCTGCTAGACTGAATTACTGATAAACAGGAGGTTTCCAAGACAATGGCTTCCCCAGAGAGGGTGACATTCATGTTGGGCCTTAAAGGCTGATCAGAACATCACCAGAGAGAGGAGGTAAGGGCCAGGCAGCTGGTCCTATACAAAGGCCTGTTCAGGAAGGAGCCAATGGTCAGTAACTGGATTGTGTGTGGCTGGAACATAAAGCAATAATAATAATGACCTCTGTAAGTTATAAAATGCATACTCTACTACCTGCCCTAGCTACACACTTGCTACCTCTGCGTTCTTACAACCCCCATTAGATATCATCATCCTCATGGGAGAAACTCAAGCTCAGAGACTTTAAATGACGTCCTCATGGTCACACAGCTAAATAAACTAAGTAAGTCTTTGAATCTAGAACAGCCTGATCCCCAAGTTCATGCACTCAAAGAGGTTAAGAGCATGGGTTCTGAAGTCAGACCTCCAGGGACAAATTCCCAGCTCTGCCCCTTCTAATTATTTGGCCTTGGACCAGTTAGTAAAACTCCCTGGGCCTCACTGTGTTTCTTCATCTGGACAGCATCATAATCATCTTACGTATTTTATCTGAGTGTTATGCTGAAGACTCTATAGATAAAGCATGGTCAATCACAAACCATGATGCCCAGTACCGTGTTTAGTAGATTTGCTACTACTCTGACAGTTAATTTAGAGTCCATCTGTTAGGGACATCTATGTGCTATTAAAGCAAGAGAAATAAGTGGATGCAGAAGAGAAAGAATTCCAAGTAGGATGATGGAGAAGTTGATAGTCACTGGGATCAGGCTAAAGCCCCAGGGGTAGAGAAGGGACAGCTTTAACCAACAGTTTTATCAGCTCAAAGGAGCTACAGCTTCTCTGCTTATACTAAGATAAATCCCAAGCCCTCCCTTAAAAGCCCAAGGAACAGCTCTGGGGCATCCTGACCTTGACCTAGGAATGATGTGATGGCGCTCTGTGCCAGCCCTCAGCCTCCTGCAGGGAACATTGCCTTATGAGGAAGCCCACACCGCCGGACATTGGCTTCCTGGTCAATGAAGTCCCAAGGCTTCATGTTCTTTTGTGCAGCTGATTCAATTTCACCCAACTTGACCACGTTCACCAAATTTCCCAGCTTCCAAATGTAGGCCCAGTGGTCTCAAGCCCCGGTGAGCTTTCCCTGTCAGGAGCAGAAAGACAATATGAGCTATTTGTATTTTCTCCTTGAGAGAATGGCTATTAAAATGCAACACATCATCTTAATCAGCATACTCTTCTGGTCAAATCATAAGTCCCAGAGTTCTGTGCAAGGGCAGCCTGATGTAACCTGATGAGTTCATTAAGTGGGCACTTGTCTCCTGCAACAAGTGAGGGAAAGCATTACAGCTGCCTAGCAGCATCTCATTTCTGGGTTGAGACTGACAAGCCAAGACATCTTAGTTTGGGTTCCTCCAGGGATCTGGATTCAAGTGTGAATAATTTATCTGGGAAGTATAGAAAGCCCTTATAGAAAAGTAGAGAAGCAAGGTAGGAAAGTAAAAGTGGCAAATAGAAGGTGTTTTCTAGAGCCAGTTACCACTGTGGGCAATGGGAGCTCATCTTCTTGAGGAAATTCCAAAGAATGGGGAAAGTCACAGAATGGTCCCATCTAAGTTGAGAGGAAGCCAGGTGTCTCTGTGCCATCTCTAGTCATGGTTTGAGATCTGCTCCACAGGATTATTAACTCCCTAGCACTTTGGGTCTACTTCCCAGGCTAAAAGTCTTTTTGAGATATTGAAAAAGGCCCTCAGGCATGGAGAAACAGAGAAAGATCAGCCGGAAGGCAGCCACAAGCAAAGGGGTAAGACCCTAGGGAGGTTGATGAGCACCTCCAGGGATCCCCCCCTCCCTCCTCTCTTTCTCCAAGAAACTCAATTCTCCACAGCAGAGCTGCTAGGCAGCCTCACATAAAGTCCTTCTATCTCATCATTAATAGCAATTGTTTATTCATAGGGACCTATAATATTAAACTATGTTGATACAATATTAATAAGCTTTATTGAGATTGCAAGGAAAAAAGAAAGAAGCAAGAAATTACAACTGCCCTATGACTTAGAAATTCTACCTTGTCAAAGTTGTCCCACAGATAGACATACACATGAACAAAAGTATATAAACAAGGATGTTGAATGCTGCTTTGTTTATATCAAACATAAAAATCATGGGAATAGCCTAAGTGCCCATCAGTAGGGGAATGGTTAGATTTTGAGATCCTATAGGTATTTTAAAGAATGATAGAGATTTATATATGCTGACATGACAAATATTTAAGATGTAAGTGAAAAAAATCTTATCACAGTATGATTCCCATATATGTAAATCATGTATATATAACATAAAAATATTATTACATATAATAATATGCTTATATGTATATATTTATGCTAAAAGATTCTGAGGGGACTGTAATAAATGCCATTTCTGGGCAGGAAATAGGGGGATTTTGTTTTTTTAAACAATGTGTTGCTTAAATCATATACTATGAAAATATATTCTTATATTATTTGTATCATTAAAAGCATAAATGACAGCTGACATCTTTTCACTAATCCAGAAGACTATTTTAGAAAGGCAATCAAAGCAGAAAAAAAATAACTAAAATTTCATAGCTACCTAAGTCATTGAGTGTAATATACCTTCATGTGCCCTGAGGCTATCATTAGAGTAGAGTACTCACAACCCCTAGTTCAAGGAAATATTGCAACATCCTCAGAATGTCTGTTAGGCAGTAAATTATGTGATGCCATTTAGTAAGATGGCCATGGAAAATAGGCAGAAGTACAATATCACAGGACCTGATACTGAGTGGCCCATGGTTCATGTATGCATGCAGAAAATGTGCTTCCACTAAGCCAGGTAAATGAGAGATTACAGAGGCAAAATTCACACCTGGGATTTTTCTGAAGGTTGCCAACACAACTAGTTCAGACACTACTGAAACCTGTAATCTGCTGGTGAACGGTTAACTGGCTTTGGGGGCAGGAATAGGGAGGGGGCACGAGCTTGTAGGTTTTCTGTTATCCATGGTATAAATACCCACTTGGAGGCTACTTTCAAATTACCAACGGGACACCCGTGAATGTGGTGTTGGGAAGAGATGCTCAGGGGTGGCATACCATGGTACCATATTTCCTCCATGGGTACAATAGATGGTAACAACTTCAAGAGAATATACACACAGGAAAAAATAGTAATTACGAAGTATGAGTACCTTTGTTTTTCACATACTTCATTGAATTGACAGTTGATATAAGCTTAAATCGTGTTTAAAATCCAGTTTGCAGAATTCCTGCAATTTTGACCACCAGCCCTCTGGAGCTGGGACAGGCTGGCTCCAGTACCACACTGACTGCAGGAGCTCAGAGATCTTTATCTGGAATACTCCACCGAGGATACTTCAAGGAAGGGCCAAGTAGATGCTAATCAGAATTATAGAAAACACGGTGTTTGGCTCTGGAAATATAAACAGACATATTGTGTTTTCGCAGCAGCCTGACACAAGCTTCAGTGCAGAGCCACACTCCCTGACTCCCCCAAGCAACTTGCCGGAAGGAGAGTTAGAAATCTGATTTCCCTTCTGGGGAAAAGATGTGACTTCAGAGGCTTGATATTAGAAGGAAATTCACACTATGTCAAATGTTAAAATGCCCTGCCCCAAAATGCTTTTGGAGCAGGGATTTCATCTCACCAGCAACCATAAGGTAATTATTGTCCCTTGAACACGTCAGAATACCCTGTTCCATGATTCTGTTTTCCTGGAATAAGGAAACTTTGCTAAGGATCATCTACCTAGCAAATACAATGGTGATTATTTTTTTTTTCTGTTCCATGATCACTATTTGAGTCGTTTTAAAGTGGGGGTCATATGCTTGCATATAGAAAAATGGAGAGGTTTATAAAACAACTGACTCTAATAATAGTATGTTTCTTCATTTGTAACCTAGAAGGGAAGGGGTTGCTGAACTTTGAAGTCGCTAAGGATCATTTTAACTCTAAAAGCAGATGAATTTTCTTTCCACGTTTTTATGCAGTTGAAACATAACTGATTGCAAGTGAGGAGAGAAAGCAGGAAGGGGAAGGAGTGAGATCCCAGCACCTGGGGCATTCTCAATGTCTGATAAATGCCAGATTTACTGCTAAAGTGAGATTGATAAATACTAACTAAATCACAGGCATGCTCGGGGGCAATTCATTTATTTTTCCACCCCCCAAAAGGAACACAAAACATGGAACTCAAGTCAGGCATGGCCAAACCTGAAGAATTTGCCTCTTCCATCCTGTTGTTAACAGGATTCCTCGTGATTTGGGCAGACTGTGGGGGAAATCTAAAAGGGGAGGGGGGTGCTGGCGGCCCTGGGGTAGGGGTGGGAAGAGATGCTTAATGGGGGCAGGCTTTGGGAAGGAAGGAGCCGCACAGCCGGCCAGCTCAGCTCAGTCTTTCATGAATAAACACTCTAATTGGGGACATCACAGATAATGGGTCTGACTTCTTTCACTGGAGGGCCGGATCATGATTTGCTAATTGGATATTCCTGGGGTGGTGGAGGCACCCTCGCTGGCCCTGAATGATTACTAGTTAATGGAGTTTTAGAAGTTCCTATTGCAAACTGATAAAGGAAGCCCTGCTAAGGAAAAGGAGCCTGTCACCCATCCTGGCATGACATGGAGAAGCATGCCCAGCTTCTCTGAAAGCCCAAGGTGGTACCCAGGTACCAGGAAACTCACCAAGCCCAGCATTGACTTTTGGAGCTGGGTATCCATCTTCATCAGAAGCCCAGTACCGAGTCCTCTTTCTCTGCTGGGACGTTTGATGGAGAAGATGAAGTATCCTCCCTCCCACTAGACCTCCTGCACCACTGGTCTTTGAACCCATTCCTTTACATGGTCAAGCGCGTACAGAAAGCCAGGCTCAGGGGGCCAGGGAGACATCAGGAATGAATCTTCATGGAAATGGCAGAGAAAGCTGATCTGGTGTCTCCAGACTAGATTTGGAGCGAGGGGGATGCTGCCATTGTTCAAAGATGGTGACAGGAGAAGGAAAGGGGTACTTCAATATGGTGGCACCCACAGGTGGATCCACCAAGGAAGAACAGGAGGTGGCTGGTGTTTCAGAGGTGGCACCCTGGCCAGTCCTTTTACTGGGGCTCATGGACATGATGGTTGTGCTTGGCCTCTTCTGTCATCCTGTCTGGGTGACAAAGGGAAAAGGAATTGGGGAAAGACAAGAAAGAGCAAAAAGGGTAGCAAGAGATCTTTCTTTAGCCAAAACTCAGATAAATTTCTTGCCAAAAAAATAAATCTTATAAAAGCAAAAACTAGCTATTCTAGTTAGACCAAGAGTATACTGTGTCCCAATTGCTATTCTTTCAAGGAATCAAGAATTCATTTTCAATGAAATTTATAGATTAGCCAAGATTCATACACTCTCTTCTCTGCTCAGGTGCATTTGTGCCATCTAGCCCAACTCAACTAATCAGTTCATCCCTGGTCACTTTTCTTATTTCTGGGGAACAGGACTCCTCCTGGACTTCAATGACCAGTCTTGCCGACACTGAATGTCACCCATGCAAAGGACTTGGAGGACCTTCTGGAAATTGCTCTTTTCCCATCAAAACTGAAGAAGCCACCCAAGATGAAGCTTCTGCTGCCTCCACTTTCCAATACGTAATGTCACTGAGGTCACCATGCAAATGAGAGCTGACGTTGGTAAATTAATTTGTACCACAAAATGTCTGCTATTTACTGGACCCTTTTAATCTGCTAGGTGCAATGCCATATACCTTACATACCTTGTAGAGCCTCATGTAATTTCCCAAGACCCTGATGGGATAAGTACTATGATTCTCTTTATTTTGCACATGGGGAACACCGACTTCTTGAGCCATCCAAGGTCACACTGGAGTAACTGGACACAGATAGAAGTTGATTTCATGCTCATTTGACCCCAAAACCCTTGGTCTTATTCATTGTGCCCTTCCTTAAATTTTTCCCTTTTCAATATTTGTCTCCTGAAGACAATCAACCCAATGGGCAATGGCTGGGACTCACCATGCAGAAGATCAAGGAACCTGATTTTCTTTTTTTGCAGAAATGATAAGAATGGATTCTCCATAAAAGACATATTTAGAGATTGTGAACAGAAAAAGCAAGCTTTCCCATGATTTCTTATTGGTGGTCTTCAGGAACCTCAGCCTCTTTGTCTAGATGCAACAACAAGGTATCATTTCCCCAAACTCAAAATGATCGTAGTTGTCATGAAAAAAAGTTTGCAGAAGAGCCTTGAAAAATAGCTTAAGCTCTCAAACGCCCATTTTCTCGCTGTGTAAAATGACCTATAGCAAGAGATGTCTTTACACGCCCTCCCAGCTCCACGTTGATGTATCCAGAATGCTGTGTGTTAGAAGATGGGAGTTTGCTATCACCTGTGTGGTTCGTTTGCCATAATGAAGACAAAGGTTTATAGAGAATCTAGATTTTTTTTAGGCTCCTATTTACATGACCCGGGTGTTTCTTTCTTTCTCTTTACGCCATCGCCTGGTGCTTGTCTCTGTTTCCTTGAGCTATCTATCTCCTGGCATCCTTGGTACAGCTCCATCTGGCTCATTTGTTATTCATGAATTAACATGTGTTTTGCATGCATTTGCCTTTTAACAACTGTTCCAAAGTACGCCACAGTGCAGCAACCAGGGTCCCCTTGTTAGATCATGCGCAGCCTCAGCCCAAAGTATGGGAACATACATCTCCTAATAGGTACGTTTACTTGCGCATTGTGTACATTAAATAATATACGTGAATGCACATCTTATAATAAACACAAAAATAGAAAGTCAAAAGTCCAAACTTATTACCACCATGTCCTAGTGGGTTTGGGGCAGCCATTCTCATTTTGGAGACCCCCTAGCCTTTAGGATGGTGGAGGGTCTCAGTTACCCTGGGCTTGGCTAGCAGGCATTTGAGAAGGAACACTTGTTAAATGAGAGGGTCTGCAACCTGACGGGACACTGACAGGTAACCAGGAAGATGCAGGAAGGCAGGCCTGGATCCTTCAAGGGAGGCCAGACATTGTGGGGACTCTACCAATGATTAATGGAGTTTGAGGTGTTTTTGTTTTGTTTTGTTTGTGTGTGTGTGTGTGTGTGTCACACTATGAGATGAAGTAAAGACATGAGGGCCAAACAAGGTGATATTCCGTCAGTTGTTGGTTGCCCCTGTCCTACAACCTAGAGGCAATCTTTTGAACCTTATCAAAACCCAAATCCCTAAGGGAAAATGCTGCATTAAACTGGATTAGCTCTTTTCACTGAGTGTGAATGAATCTGACAGGTATAGATAATAGCGGAAAAGAGGAAAAACCGTAATAAGATAAACTAAGAGGACAGACCCACAAAGAGCAAATTCTGAGACTCAGGTGTGAGCAGATCTGATCCGGGTCCACCCTTACCCTCCACCCATCTCCTGATAGCCCAGGACTGGAGGAGGAACAGAAGTCCTAGTCCCCAGAGAAGCACTTTTCCTCTGCCTCTTTGAACAACATCAAGGTCCCTGAGCTTGTCAAGAGGCAAAAGGGGCCTGCTCGGGGGCTCTGAACCTGGAAAGTTCTCGTTTCTTCTAGAGTCTTCTTTTTTGTTGTTGTTGTTTTTTGATTTGGAGAAAAATAAATCCTTCCCAGAACCCCCCTCAATACCTCCCAGGCCTGCCTCAGTGACGTCTCTAGACCAGCACTCCTTGTTGAAGCCTTGTTAAAGGGGGATCATGTAAAACACGTGCTAAAGGGCAGATACAAGAGTCTGTTAGAGCTGGAGTAAAGATGTCTGGAGGTGCCTCAAGGGACAAACAGGCTCAGGGAGAAGGAGGAGCAGAGGAAGTCAGGAAGCAGGCGGGGCAGGGTGCCCAGAGACACAGAGTGGAAGAAAGAGCTCGCCCACCTTGGTTGGTGAAGAAAAAATTTTAGAAAAGAGAAAAAAAAAATGGACAGAGAAACTATCCTACTACCAAACAAAGTACAAGGTAGAGTTCACTATGGATATTATACAATTCAAGGGACACACTAACTAACCCAGACTCTGCCTTGAACTGATAGTGATTCATAACACTCAGGTATTTGCTACATGCCGAATTTTGTGGATGGATAGAAAGTGGCATGTCATATATTTCATCCTCCTAGAATCTCTTTGTGGTGGTTACTATTCTTATTAGCCCAGTTTTGTCAATAGGGAAACTGAGGCACAAGTGTGGAATATCATCGCCTATCTGGTAGGAAGCAGATCTGGGGGCGGGAGCTGAGGTGGTCAGCCTCCAGAGCTTGTGGCCTATTCAAAAGGGGACTCTACATCTGCTGCAGGGCATTTACCCAGATATTCCTGGCCGAGAGAACTGGAGTCTCCATGTTCGGATGGAGGGACTCTTTGACTCCATTATTATTTTTTTTTCCAGCAGTTAACTAATAATTAGTAGGACAGAATGGTGCTATGAAATGACCTCTCAACAGGAAAACAAAAGCTTGGTCTCTTATCCACATTGGACTTCAATTTTGGGGGGCTAACTAAGGTTATTTCCTGATCAAGGATTCTGTGGTATATTCATGAACCCTCATAGCATGTTAGAGATAGGCTCAAAATGGGGTTAAAAAATCAACTTAGCAAAGACAAATAATATTTGAAGACTAAATGAACAGATTTCCTCCAAAAGCACTAAGATTCATTATACATGGTAAATATTTGTTTGGACAAATCTTAAATTGAGGATCATTTGATTGATAGATAATTGTTTCCAACATCAGCTAAATATGCTCAGCTGTCTCTGCCAAATCACGAATTGATGTGTTATCTTTTTCTGCTTTCTTTCTCTCTCATTTTAAAAAAAAATCCTCAACACTATTTTCTTATGATCAGTTCTTAAGTTGATTCCTTCACCAAGGGAAAAAAAAATACCTGACACCTTTCTTTATTCAAGGGAGCCAGGTTGTTGGAAACCTTAGAGGGAGGGGTTTGGACTGGACCCCACAAAGGACTTCAGGATGCAAAGATAAGCATCATCATTCACTTACCACTGGGCCAAGCTTTGTTCTACCCCATGATCTGTAGACATTTTCAGACCCATTCTTCCTCTCTCTGCAGTAATCTGCCCATTTTCCAGGAGAAACAATCAAGGCCCAGCAGAAATTTGTCCTGGGATCTCCAAAGGCCTTTGCTGTCCTAAAAATGTACACATATGCACATACATGATCCCCAGGCTACAAGGCCTAGGAGTTAGACTACGGAACAAGTGAGGAAATCAGAACAGCTTCTTGAAGCTGATCTTTAAAAAATTAAGCCGATTTTCAATAAGGAAACAGAAGGCATAGGAAAAAGGATTTATCAATTCTTCTCCACTAGGGATAATTTCTGGATAAGAAGAGAAATATTCTGTTTGCATGGAGAACATGTGTCTAATTATTATTAGACCTGCTTCCTGATTTTCTTTCAATTCTCTGCCCACAGGCTAGGTGGTTATTTCCACAGCTCCTTTACCAAAAATAAATATTTTTATAGGTAATTAACAAAATAATCTGTGTTTTAATTTGCTTCTCACTTCTAGAAAAGTTAGTGGCCAGAAGGAAAAGAAAAAAAAAAGAAGAAAAGAAAAGAAAGAGAGAAAGAAAAAGAAAACCTAGATTCTCTTAAAGGTAAATTGTTCAAACAGTTCTCTCATTATTTTTTTTTAAATAATAAGTTTAAAAATCTATTATTATAGAGTAATTGCTCATCAAATTTCTTTTTAAAAGTCAAAGCAATTTTCAAATTATAAAGAACTTCTCAAATGTGTCTAGATAATTATGAGGCTGCATTTTATGTAACTCCTATACCTCAGTGGGCTGCAATGCCTGTTATAATTTCTGCCATTGAAGCCCAAGATTACACCAACTCTGCTCACGTGCAAGGTACCATGTGATGCTTGTTAAATATGTAACATTTCCACTGACACAAACATCTGCATGTGAAATTGTCTATCAACTTCTCACAGAATCAACTGTTAGGACCAGCACAAATTACCTCATTGAAGTTTCAAAGATGATAAAATTGCACAATTGATAGATTGATGGATGGATGGGTGATAGATTGATAGATAGATGATCTATGACGTCAACAAAGTCATTTCTCCTTGAAAAAGAGAAATCATTTTAAAGCCACTGGAGAGCTGAAATCTCCAGAAAGATTCTTTCAATCAGCAGGAGAGCTACTTTGGGGGCAAGACCATTGTAACTTTTTTGATTGCTCCCCTATTCTCTCACCTAAGCTGAAAACCCAACACAATCTCATCCTGTTACACAGAATTTAAGTAAATACTGATTTTTTTTTTACTTGCACATACTGGGTACCATCTTAAAAAAATTAAGATTGTAAATGTTTATGTGTACTTAAGAAACTGAATATCTTTGGGTTTCTTGAAAATTGAAATAAAGGCCAATTTCAGATTCTGTGGGGTTGTGAATTGATTCTAGGAACTACATAGAACTAACGAAAACTTTAAAGGATTCCTAACATTAACCACTGATCTAACATGCCTGTGTGTGTTTACACACAGACACACACACAAACCAGTGGTGCAAATACACATTCTCTGCACCTTCATGTCCCTTTTTCAATTTTGGAGTGAGTTTTAGTCTCAAGTGCTCATATCCTGGGACTTCTGGATATTTCCAAGGCCCTTGGTCACCCGACTGCAGCTTCCCTAAGACACCTGGGCAGAGGAGACCCCAAAGAGCAGAAAATGGTCTGGTTCACTTTAAATGTTACTACTCTCCTCATTATTCTCTACCCCCCCCCCCAATACAGTTGCCGGCTGCGATCTGCTGCCTTTCAACTTGGAATAAAATACATTACTTATGCAGAGAATGTTTTTAATGTAACAAAGCAAAGGAATAAAAATGCCTTACAACAGTTTTATTAAAAACAAATTCCCACAGTAAATACATATACACTCGGTTTCTGAGAGCAAATCAGCCAAGGACATCACCGCTAAGTGCTCTGGGAAGTGCTTATAAATTACTTGAAATAAAAAACATTGTTGCCTGGACATCAGGGATGAAATGCTGCAGTTTGTAATAAATTAACAGAGAACTTTACTTCCCCTCCTCGAACAAAGCAGCCATTTGTCTGAATAACCCACATTCAGCTGTGAGTTATATTTTCACAACTGCAACTGCATTCATTTGCAAATGATTCTGCAGTTTTAATGCTTAAGTTTTAAATACCTTGAGAACTAATAAATAAAGCAAAGTAGAGCAAACACTTGGCTTGTAGTTTAAAAACTGTCCTAATTTCTGCTTTTCTTTTGGCTTTCTTTTTTCCCCCCCTTTCAAAGTTATTTTGTTGTGGTGGTTGTTGTAAGTAGTATAAAGTTTCTTGAAACTACATTTTAAAAATAAAAAGTATTTGGGGGGCATTCACACCAGAGAGAAGTTTCCATTAATTCCATGGACTATGCAAGTATTTGGCTAAGCACTCATTTTGCATTTTGAAGACTTTTCTTGTATCAATACTTTAATTTAGTGACAGAATAATTTATAACTATCTTTGAGGGTTTTCCTATTGTGCATAACTTTTGTCTACAAGTCTCAGATTTGGTTAGATTTTTTTTTTCTCCCTCTCTCTCTCTCTCCTTCTACTAGACTTTGTCCAAGAAAAAAAAAAAAAATCTCAGAAGAAAAGTCGTGTCACTTCCCTTGAATTATTTTGATTATAAAACAAAAACTCTGCAAGAAAACTCTTTTCACAACCTGCTCAGTAAAACAAAACGAACCGCTTTCTAGGTTCTTGAAAGAAAAATTTGATAGAAGCATTTACAGATTCAATTTGAGGTTTGAAGGTTATTTTCTTGGCCAAGAAAAAAAAAAAGCCCCGGTTTCCCTGTGTGGAGTTACTGGCTTTGTTGGATTTCTTTTGCATTGTTTTAAATAAGGTCCTGTGTAGGCAATTGCACTGGATAAAAGTAATGCACCATTTCCAGGAAGCGATTTGAGCAAGAAAACTCTCAGAAGCATGTTATTTTCTGAAAAGTGGCTCATAAAATATTTTTATAAAGTAGGAGTTGAAATCATTTAAAAATCACTCTCTTTTATAAATCTGTTTGGAGAAAGCTCTTTTTATCCCCCTCTTTCTTCTGATCCCCATCTTTTATTTTGCTTAGAGGTAAACAACATTTGCCTCATTTAAACAACAACATTTGCCTTTGTGGCTCTTAAATAGTTTTCCAGTCTCCTTATGGCCATTCATCACGTGGGATAAAATAAGGATACTTTGCATCCAAGAGTTTTATCACATCCCAGAAAATGTTTGTTGTTGTTTTTTTTTTAAACTCCCTCCTGCCCCTACCCCCCACTCCAAGCTGCGGGGGATTGTTTTAGGACATTTCAAAGCCTTTTGTGAAGAGGCAACCCAAGTCCTTCCACAGAGAAGAAATGCTTGATTACATGCACTACAAAACGGGAGATATTTCCAAATTCCCTTTTAATTAAGATGTCTAAATAGCCATTTCTTTGGAGAGTGATTTCCAAACAGTTGAGAAATAAAACGTTTTTAACTGCAACCGACATCTTGCCCTCTCCGACCCTGAAGGAGGAGACTTGTCACCTGGGGGGGAGGGAAACGGGGACATTCTGTAACTCCATAAATGTCAGATGGGAAAGGGGCATCTAAAGTGGAGGTACTCACAAGACCCAGAGTTCTAGTGACGCCAAGGGCTTCAGTTAAGAGGACACCACTTCTCTCATTAGCCTGGTCACTTTATTTTTTTTTTTTTCCCAAATGCACACACCTCTGTCATTTTCAAAAACCACACAACGATCACTGGTTTGGTGCTATTTGAGCCTCTGACCATCCAAGTCTGGTTAAGAACATTCGCTTAGGCCCTCAGGACTTCATAGCTGGCCACCCATCTGGTGTTAGGCTTGCATCCACGAAAATCCCTCAGATTAGCACTGAATATTCTTTTTAAAGACGTTTAAGTAAAAGGGCTGACATTAGCATATGTTCCCCCCAAGTGTCCTGTTGAACTTTCGGCTGGGCATTACCCTACCACGGGCTTTCTGGATGTTATCCAATGAGAGATTGGCTTGGAACTGTAAAATTAGCCATCTGCCTATTAAAAATGTAACCAGCTGCATCCGATGAAACACAGTGACTATTGAAATGAACTCATCCGGGAGAGAACTCGCGTCCCCTGCTTGGACATTTTTCCAATCTACTGCTGGACTGAGACACTCCACAAGCAAAGAGCTTTGCGACCTTGTTTGGAGTAAAACAGCATGACTCTCCAGAACGAGAAGGCTTGCGGGTTTGTTTCTTTGCTAAAATTCTGGCATTTCTGAAGGGTGACTCAGATTTTGAATTCTCTATTTCTCTAACCACTTGTTTAAAACACCTCCCTGTCACAGGAAAAAATGAAATCAAAAAGTGAACGAATCCTTAGTGTCCCATACCTTAAGATGGCATGCTCAGAGAGCCCCCTCCCCAGTCCTGGGCACTGCTAAATAAACCTTCATCTCCAATCCTGAAACACTCTCAGCAGCACATAATATCTTAAAGCAGAGAGCTGGGGCCATAATTATTCCAGCAAGAGCTACTATTTCCGTGGGTATTAGGCATTCTGTATTTACTACAAGGTCTGTTTATTAAAAATGAGAACTTTCAATAGCCTGTGCTATTTTTTTTTCTCAAGCCTAATGGAGCATTAAAAAATAATTCATTAACTAATTAACAAAACTGTGTTTATTTACAGTATATAAAATGTTTCTATCAGGAAAATAACACACCATAATACAGCGTTGTGTTGACACGAAAACATCTGCAGCTTAATTTAATGCATTTACTAAATGACGAGGGGAAATCAAAGGATGTTTAAACAGCTACTTCTCTGCCTGTGATTTTGGTTTCTCTGGAGAGGTCACAGGCAGGAAGGAAGATGCTCCTCAGGAAAGCGAGAGCTGTTTGCAAAGATGCTCAATACCAAAATCTTCAGACCGCCATGGAAGGACCAGCGCTGGGCAGAGTTTGGTCTCTGCACCAGTTAACACAGATGGGTGCCTACATGTGTCCTGAGTTTCACAGCTTGGAAGCCACTGAGCGCTCTGTTAGGCTGAACCACGTGAAACTGTCTTTTTTGTAGGGGAAAGTCAGTCAAATGTTGACAGCTTCATTGCATTCTAATATTTCCCATTTGGACTTGGTTTTTTCCTTCAGTTTCTTCTTCTTTCTTCCGCCTTGCCCTTTTTCTCTGTTTTTTCTTTTTTAAAATTTTATCTTGGGCAAGATTTCTTCAAACAAAAAAATTAAGCTCAGACAAAGCGTGAGTTGATACATTTGCTGATTAGATGATCCAATTTCAAAATGTATTTTGCTTGGTTCATTTTCCCACTCAATCTCTTCTCTGCTTTTGCCTGAAACATCTCAGAAGGCCTGGGATTTTCTGTTTGTTTGCAGGTTTGGTTTATTTGTTTTGTTTAGTTATTTTTTTGTGTGTGTTTTTGGGTTTTTTTTGCAGTACTGGGGATTGAACCCAGGGGCACTCTACCACTGAGCTACATCCCCAGCCCTTTTTAAATTTTATTTTATTTTGAGATAGGGTTTCACTACATTGCTGAGGCTGGCCTAGAACTTGCGATCCTCCTGCCTCAGCCTCCTAAATCGCTGGGATTCCAGAGTATGCCCCAGCAGTTGGCAGTTCTGATTTTCTCAGTATCACCCAAATATGAAATCCCAAGGAAAAAAAACATAGTAGTCATCGCACTACTGTGTATTCCCTTCAGGGGTCTGTGCGAATCATGACTTCTCAGGAGGAAATATAGCATCATCTGGGGAAAAAAAAAACACAGTGATAATACAGGCAAATGTGATACTTAAGAGAATTTGTCCTCCAATCATTGACACTTTTAAAAGTTCAGAGTGACCTCAGGAATTATAAAATGAACTTTTAAAAAAATAAGTTTTTCCCAAAATATTCAAGCACAGTCTGTTTGTCCACCTTTATTGTAAAGTATACAATAATAATAAATTGTCTTATTTCAACTCAGCTACACAGGGGCCATTCCTGCTGACTTTTACCTACTGGGTGTGTAATAGTCGTGAGGAAATATCCTGCAAGTTTCACCTGTTTTAGATTCAAACCTTTTCAGCTAGGCAGAACCAATGGGATTATCAGAAACTAGAATTCTGTTTAAAATTTAAAAAATGTTAAAGGCAAGTTTAGTTCAGCCAATTGTGCTTACTAGTCCGAATTATTTTAACCACGTCTCTCTGGATGTATACCTAAGGAGTCATGTCATACACAACTGATGGTTCAGAATACTGATGTGGTTTGTGCATTTTTATGAGTGTGGCCATAGTGTGTTGAGTATTGAGCATGGATGGACGGGTTTGGTTCCCGGTAGTGGGCCCTGGTTAGGGGACAATCCGTGTGACCTCTGTCATTTTCTCACTCCACTAGATTCAGTTCTTGAAATAAAGGTCAAAATAGGACACTGAATGTGTGCAACTTTGTGTCAAGAGTTCTTCTTCATCAGAGATAGAAATCACCTAGCATGTGTGCTCCAACGCCCCTGCTAGTGCCTGCCGCGGACGTTACTGGTATATCATGGAGGACTTTCTCGAAGACCCAGGAACCACCTCAGAAAACTCAAAACACATACTACAAATCAATCAGCATGAGCCCAACAGATGAAAACTCTTAACTGAAACTAACAGATCCCCACGGAGATCAAATCAAGAGCCTTAAAACAACAGGATAAATGGTTCTACCATCAGTTTATCTAGCGTGGCCTCAATTAACCATATCCTAATGGATCTGCTCCTTCAATTAAGCAGGTTTGTTTTTCTTTGGGCTGCTGTCTATCTTGAAGAGAAAGAGATACATTGAAAAAAAAAAAAAAAAACAAGTACCTATCAAGGAATTATTGGGACTTGGAACCTTGCAGACAATTTCGGGGACCAGGTCACAAGGACCCTCATCTCTTGCTGTCTCTGTACTCACCCCACTCACCCCTCCAGGTCTGGACAAAACAGACAACCGAAACCCCCTGTGCTCTTCTCAAATTCTATCTCACTTTTTGTAGATTAAGACACATCAGAAAGGGTAAAGAAAAAAATACAAAGAATTAAAACTAATACTAAAAGAAGTCTCTGAAAGGGGTCACACCCTCAAATCCATTTGCATTTTGGATTATGCAGAAGATGGTCTCATCAGAGTTCAGTCAGAACACATTCCTGCCTGGGGGCCCTGTTAACCCACAAAATAGCCCAGGCGCTTTTCTGAGTGAGACACAGCAGGCTTTGTCCACAATCTGGAGCTCACAGCCTCCTGTCATCTTCTCTTAGTCTGTTATCCAACCTCTGTAAATTATTTACCTACATTGTTTTCACAGATCCCTGTGCCTTTGCATAGACTATCCTCCATGCCAGGCATATATTTTCTCTGACGGATTAACTTTTACTTATCCTGCAAAATTCAAATCAGGCCAGGCATGGGGGCACATACCTGGAATCCCAGAGACTTGGGAGGCTGAGGCCAGGAGGATCACAAGTTGGAGGCCAGCCTCAACAACTTAGTGAGGCTGTAAGCAACATAGCGAGACACTGTATTGAAATAAAACATTAAAAACAGGCTGGGAATATAGCTTAGTGATAAAGTACTCAGGGGTTAAATCCCCAGTACTAAAAAAAAAAAAAAAAAAAAGATTCAATTCAAGTATCAACCTCATCTGTACTTGATCCATGCAAGTGTAGTCCATTGCTACTTTTTATTTATGAAGCAAAATGGTGCTTTAGACCCTGAAGCCAGATTCTCGACTGTGTAATACAAGCTGTCCATGCCAGCTGTGAATCTGTGTGCAAGTCATTTAACCTCTCTCTACCTTGGTTTTCCCATCCATAAAGTGGGGGTAGTAGCAACTAGAGATTAAGAATGAAAATACATAGTATACTATGTTTACAACCAGAGATATGAAAAATTGAGCTCTATTTATGTAATAAGAGCTGTAATGCATCCCGCTGTTATAATTCATATATATATGAATGGAAATAGCCGCAATGTGCTTAGACTAGCTGATAGTGTTAGCTATTATTTTATAAGATAATTTCCAATTTCTTGTCTGGTGCCCTCCCACTAAGCACAGGGACCTTGCTGTATTCATCCTTGTACTCCCAGTTCTGAGCTTGAAGCTTGACAGGGCATAGGAAGCCAGGCAAGGTTGACCGTGTGAATTGCTAAATGAAGAGTAAAAGAAAATGAGAAAGGCAATAGTAAAAAGGAAACAGAGGCCTGGGGTTATGGCTCAGCAGTAGAGCACTCGCCTCGCATGTGCAAGGCCCTGGGTTTGATCCTCTGCACCACATAAAAATAAATAAAAATAAAAAGTTCTTTAAAAATTAAAAAAAAAGGAAAAAGAGGTGTAAAGAGTGGTTGAAACACATGCTAGGATGAGGCTAGACCCCCCCAAATAAAACCACACAGACATGTTATTAAAGAACTAATTGAAAATGCAACTTTATGCATTAGCCTCACATACAGCCATCCATCAGGGAAAAGCTCAGAATTACCAGTTTTGCTGGTAGAGAAACACCACTGGGCTTATTTTCCACCCCCAACATTATGATAGGAGCCTCAGTAAAACATGCACTTAATGTGAGGTCTTTTTCAATCTGTACTTTGATCCCCCCAAATCCAATGCTCTCCTCTCCAGCAGGAGAAGAGCAGGACTGTGGATGAGCCTTCGCGAGGGCAGGTCCTGGCCGCTGGAGGAATAGCTGTCCTGTTTGTGAACGATGCCCACCCCGCCTCCCCATTAAAGCTTAGGGTCTGGAGCCAGATGACCAGAGTTCATCTCCCACCCAGGACATTTAGCAGCTGGCTAAACCAGAGCTGGTCAGTTCCCCGGTTACCTTGCCTGTAAAGTAAGGGATCATGTGGGCATGACCTCCTAAGGGTCTTGGTGAAGTGCAATGAGATAATCCTCATGAAACCCCTCAGAGCAGCACCAGGCACAAAGTAGGTGGTTTGTCAATGTACATTATCATCATGACCAAAATGAGGCTTCTCAGAGGTGACTTAGGGGACTGCGGAAGCCCGCCTGATGGGAACTCCCCAGGTAAGAAGAGAGCGGCTGGGACCTGGCAGGATGCATTTGGCACGAATCGGAAAGCAACAGGGAGCTTTCTTCTCCTGTGTTTGGATTGGCTTTTAAACAGCGCAACCTCCGCTCACCTCAGTTGCAACACTACATTGAAATGTTACTCCCAGGATTTGACACTTCCTTATTCTTCATACTACTGTTTTCTCCTTTGTTGCTTTGAAAATATGAATTAATGATGAATACTAATGAGCCCCAGTGACAAGGCGAACCTCTGTCTAGACGCCACTAACGGGGAACTAGCTGCAAGACTCGGTGACATTTCTAAGGAGCGAAGGTGTAAGGAAGCCTTTCCCTGATCCAAACTTGCATGGCCCAAATATTATGCATTTTCTTCTCCATTTCCTCCCATATGATTCCTTCCCTTTAAAAAATTTTAAAAGAATCTTCATGAAAGCCTCATGAATGAGACTTTGAACTTGTTCGTAAGATTTTATGTGTCTAACCTGGAGTAGAAATGAAATTGCTGCTTTTTTTTTAAAGTCCTGTTGCATTTATGAAAATCACTCAGGATGCCTTTTTATCGTTCCGTGCTTTCTTTCTTTCTTTCTTTTATTGTCTCTGATGCTGTTTCACGGAACTTGAGGGTTTGTGAAGTAGCCAACCAGAGAGAACGTAGGCATCGAGACTGAATTCACAGCGATTTCCTAGCTCGTGCCAATTTTCCCTCCCCCTCCAATAAAAAACAGCAGTATTTTCTGCAGTTGGCATCAAAGACAACTTTTATGGCACGATCTGCAAGACTATCTCAACATCATGGTAGATTTTTTTTTGAGCATTAGAAGTCAAGCAGAAACCAAGAAAATCTATAATAGGCAGGATTGTAGAATAAAGTCCACCACAGATTTGGGCATTGTAAACCGGCTTCACTTTCTGTGTCAGGATTTAAAGCTAAAGGTAGTCTGTGCATTCCACAGATAGTGTAGATAGGAACAACTTCAAGAAGCAAACAGTACTTTGCCATTAAGGATTTCTCTACACCCTGAATTGCTTTTCTTGGTTGCACTCTGCAGATAAGAAGCCTGGACATCAACAACTGAGAAGAAACCCTAAAAAGAAAGGCAAGACCCCCAGAGCTCACCAAAACCATTGTAGATGAGACCCTCACTTCCTTGATGCTGGGGAGGACCGCTAACCTGAGCAGGAGCATTTCTCTTAAGAAGAGTTCTACTTTTGAAGATGTGGATTCAAATCCTAACCGGCATGTGGACTTGAGGTTGCGGGCCCCAGGACTCTATTTTTTTTAATCTGTAAAATGGGAACACTGTCAGAACTGCCTTCCTGTGGTTGTCAAAAGGATTAAAGTAGACAATGACAATATCTAACAGAGCAAGGGAAGAGCTCAGCAGGGCGTCAGACCAGTGGTCAAAGCTCATTATTGCTGATACACAAACAGTTCAAGTCATCAGAGGGCAGCTGCCCAGTGACTCCTACTTATTGGCAAAGAAAACATTTCTATCCAAGATTCAGCAGAGCTATGTGACGGTCTTGCTCAGGAATCCCTGCGCACAGGCAATCTTTAACACAGAATTGTTTCCATATCATTGTGCTAAGCAGTATTTCCTCGACTTGTTTTCTCATTTCGAGTGCAAACAAGTTTCTTATTTACCACCCCTGCCAGTTTTTTAATTATTTCTTCACCAAATCATATGTCACTTATTAGATGACTCATTCAACAACAAATTCATCATAAATTCTTCTAGCTCCAGGGGTGAGGGTGAGGGGGAAGGGTGATAGGATTATAGAGACCATCAACAGAATATGAAATGTTTTTTTTTTCCCTCAAAGAAATCTTAGGCAAGGGGTCCTGAAAGATGCTTAAGCAAACAATAGTAGTCATAATTTGATATAAAGATTAAGATTGTGGTCTCTGAGCCAGACTGAGTTCAAACCTAGACTCTACCATTAAATAGTTGTGTGATACGGGGCAGATCTCTTAGTCTCTCTGTGCCTAGATCTCCTCATCTATAAAATGGGATTCCTGAAATACCTGCCTCTGAAGCTGGCAAAACATTTCAATGAATCACTGTGCAGATATTGGGGTCTCAGCAAAGAGACCTCACAACTTGCGCAGGCGCACAGGCTAATAGATTAGAGATAAATCATAATTCAAACCCAGTGTCTTAGCTTGTTTTCTGTTGTTTATAGCTGAATATCACATACTGGGTAATTCATAAAGAAAGGAGGTTTGTTTGACTCACAGTTCTAGAAATCCAAAATGATGGCATCAGATGGCGGGGGGGGGGGGGGTGCTGCATCATAACATGGCAGGGGGCAGCCATGGAGAGGCAGAGCAGGGGGGTGAGCTTGTTTCTCCCCCTCCCCCCATTTTTTTTTTTTGGACTGGGGATTGAACCCAGGGGAACTTACCACTGAGCCACATCCCCAGCCCTTTTTATATTTTATTTAGAGACAGGGTCTCACTGAGTTGCTTGTTTAGGGGCTTGCTAAATTTCCGAGGCTGGCTTTGAACTCACTATCCTCCTGCCTCAGCCTCTCAGGCATGTGTCACCCCTCCCAGATTTGTCCCCTTTAAAAGCTACTAGTGTCCTCATAGGGGTGCCCTCATGACCTCATCTGATCAGGACTTCACCTACTCCTGATCACCTCACCTTCAAGTACCACTAACACATGGCATTGGAGATTAAGTTTCAACATGCGTTTGAGTGGGGACATTCACATTTAGTGCCCAGGCATGATCTTACCCCCTTACCAGAGTGACTGACTCAACAGGATGAGCTTCAGAGTTCCATGAAAGCTCCAATCCTGAGGATCAGGAACAAGTGATCTTCCTTTCCCTTCCCTCCTCCCTTTTTTTCTTCCTTCCTGCCTTTTGAAAATAGCAGGGGACATTCCCTGACTTTGGTTTGATGCAATAGTAGTGACTCAGTACACCCTATGAAAGATGTGGCAGATTCTTGCAGGTCAGAAGACATGGCCATTTATCACACACTATGATGCAGTCACACATCACGTGACCACGGAGGCCTGGAACTGGCTTTGGTCACGGCTGCTCTGACTCAGCCTGAAGCAAGAGCAAAGCAAATTCGATCAATTAGGAAATGTTTGGACTGTGAGCCACCTGTCCCTCAGCCACCATCTCCAGGTTTTGCTGGACAGGGAATTTTGCACACCACTGGGATATTACACCCCGGCACAGTGGCTCATGCCTGTAATCCCAGTGGCTTGGGAAGCTGAGGCAGGAGGATCCCGAGTTCAAAGCCACCCTCAGCCATTTAGTGAGGCCCTAAGCAACTCAGTGAGACCCTGTCTCAAAATAAAATAAAAAATAGGGCTGGGGATGTGACTCAGTGGTTGAGTGCCTCTGAGTTCAATCTCTGGTACCCCACTCCCCAAAGATGGTTATTCATAGGCAATCACAACAGAATAGAGAAGATTTTGAAAAGAGAGTAAGATGGCTTTTAATGGATGGAACCAAGTGTGTGTTTATACACAAAACAACTCCAAATTACCTGGTTTCATCTTGGCCAAACTTAAGGGTAAAAAAGAATGGAAGGGATATCTTATGTCAGACAGCAAGGTGTCTTATGAATGGGCAGTGAGTCTTAGCAGAACTCACATGTCCTGTGATAGCCCACTTTGCCCCTGTGACCATGACACCTGTTTGTCTTGGCTCCTTTGCTTTCCTCCACATCTCCCAGTTATCTGGGGGGATCTCAGGGCAGGAGGTGATGACCAGTTGCACGATAGCACATCTACTCCGGGGCTTCCACTCTTTGCAAGTCCCAGCCACTGCCACCCCTACGAAGACCCTGCTCTCCTGAGCTTCCTGCTCTCCCATTGTGTTCTGCTACCTGCTCTCCAAACCAACCCAGCCAATAACTGGACCTCAGAGAGTCACTCTCTGAGGAAGAGTGACTCTCTAGCTCAGGGCTTAAAATCAGTTCTGTGGAGAATTGTAAGTCCTAGGGAGTGGGAAGCAGCATTTCCCTCCCCTTGTACTGTGTTCCGTTGGTTCCTGTGTCTCCTTTCTACTCTAGCCAAGCCTTGTCCAGGCCAAAACCTCCCAGAGACATCAAATCATGCACCAGGTACTTGGAGGACAGAGGCTCACCTGTGACAAGGCTGGCCTTCAACACAGCCAACACAGTCTAGCCAAGACCAGCTTTTTGTTACCCGGGCCTTGTTAGAGACCATTTCTTCAGGATAAAAATACATTGCATTATGGTTACAGAGCTGTAGATATAAATTAAAATGTATATTTAAGGTACAAATAAAGGTTTGAGTATTTCTCTAGCCAAATAGTTTTGGAGATCATTGCATTGAATGTATTTTATCATGGTTGTCGCAGATGCGTCAGCAAAATGGTGTGAAATGGGAATCTCCAAAAAGGGTTCTTGTTGCAGTGTTCTTTACTTTCTTGGAAGAGTTGGTGGAACTAACTTTAAACCTGCTTGGGGTGTGTCCCTTCCTCTAGTAGTTTTGCTGGTGGAAGATCTCCATAGCGAACCCTCCCTGGGAATACGTGTGCATTCGTATTTTGTTCCAACAATTGTTTTCTGAAGGCAAAAGAACAATTAGCAGGTGGGTAAGTTGTTTCTATGCAAAGTTCAAAAACAACGTCAGGGTGTGTTTGCCCAATAGGTTCTGCCCAGCTTGTAAGCTGTTAGTAAAGCAAACTGTTGGTGCTTCATAAACAGGTTTTTATTGGGGGATCTTTCATCTAAGAGCCCAGAGACATCTTTGTTGTTTCATCTAAGAGCTGATCAAGTCCCACTCTGTCTCATGCTGGGATTTAACACTGCTTTATGGGCATCATCTCTTTTAGAGTCACTAAGCCCAGCTCTACAGAGGCCATGAAGGGACAGAACTCTTATTCTCTTCCTGCAATGTTATAGTGGAAATATAAAAAGGAGCATAATTTGAGAATAATTGCTTGTCCTTTCTCATCAGTCGACATTCTTTAAATGCAAACGTGTGGGGTCCTTCTCCTCAGGTCTCATGCTGATGGTATCTGGAAGGATTTTAAAAGTACAGTCATATCCCAGTTTTTTTTTTGTTTTTTGTTTTTTGCTTTTTTGTTTTTGCGGGGGGTGAGGGGTACCAGGGATTGAACTGAGGAGACTCGACCACTGAGCCACATCCCCAGCCTTATTTTGTATTTTATTTAGAGACAGGTCTCACGGAGTTGCTTAGCACCTCACTTTTGCTGAGGCTGGCATTGAACTTTCGATCCTCCTGCCTCAGCCTCCCAAGCTGCTGGGATTACAGGCATGTAATCCCACCGCTACCAACTAATGACCATCTTTTCTCACCTCTGAAGGGGATGTGCTGTGGGTTTTGTGTTCACTGTTGCTATTGTGTCGACAGGACAGAGAAGTGTGGGCATTTAGAGACACCCCCCCAAAAAAAAACTAAAATAAAATAAAAACCAAGAACTCCCCCACTCAAAAAAAAAAAAAATCAAGCCAAGCACAGGGGTACATGCCTATAATTCCAGCTATTTGGGAGACTGTGGCAGGAGGATCACAAGTTTGAGGGTAGCCTGTGCAAGTTAAGAAGAATTTGTGTCAAAATAACAAATAAAAAGGGCTGCAACAGCGGGGGGGAGGGGGAGATTCAATGGCAGGGTGTCCATGTGTTTAATCCCAGTACCCCCTCAAAATCATATATGCATGCATGTGAGTGTTTATATATGTACACACACACACACACACACACATATATATATATATACATATCACAAAAATCAAATGCAAATCGTGGTATGGTATTACAGGGGGGGCCTGTGTTCTCACAAGAAGTGTCAGGATATTCTGAGTATAACTATGAAGAAAGGATCAGCTAAATCCAGACTGTCTTGCTCCTCAGGATCCTTGTGGGATTCTTCCAATGACAGAATAGGAGGAAGATGGGGGAAGCAGTGGGATTTGTCTGGATTGGGGAGGAAAAAAAACCACATCTCAGCCAATGAAACGTAGGAATTCCACTGATTCCTGGATTGGGGGAAAAAAATCTTGAAAGGACATTTTGACTTCTTTTAAATATTTATTTTTTAGTTATAGTCCGACACATTACCTTTATTTTATTTACTTATTTTTAATGTGGTGCTGAGGATGGAACCCAGGGCCTCACACGTGGTAGGCAAGCACTCTACTGCTGAGCCCCAGCCCCAGCCCCAGGACATTTTGATTTTTGAAGATTTTTAAACTTGAATATGGACTGCATGCTGACTGATGTTATTGAATTAGCCATTTTCTGCGACAAGACAGTGGTGTTCTGATTGAGGAGCGAATGTCCTCATTCTTAAGTGATGCCAAGTAAAGAATTTAATTGTGGTGGGGGGATTTATCTCACTCTCTGCACACCATTTGGGACAGTGTGGAGGGAGGGGGAGAAAGACAGACAGAGAGAGAGGTACTTTGTGTAGTAAGATGGAAATAGCTGGCAAATTTAGATGAAGATATATGATCACACACACCGTTTTCTTGTAGATTTTAAAACTTGTGAATTACCAAAAAAAAAAAAAAAACCTGCTTTATAAAAAGAAAAGATCACAAAAACTAACAAAGGGGGAAAAAATGAGGAAATAATCCTTAATACAAAATGGAATAGCTTTCTTTAGCCCAGGTTTTTTTGGTACAATTATCTCCCCTTCTTTACAATGTGGCTCATGCAGGTATTTTATACCCTTTTTAAGAAATAATGAAAGGCTCTAAATGAGTATGATTTCCTCTGCTCTCCCCTTTAATAAAGGTTTCACTCTCTCAAGTAGTTCTATGAATCAAGAGGTTCTATTTTTTTTCCCCCTGCGGGCTGGTGGTAGAGCACTTGCCTAGTATGCATGAGGCCCTGGTTTCCAACTCCAGCACTGCAAAGACAAATAATAATAATAATAATAATAATAATAATAATAATAATAATAATAATAAGGCTTTTCTCTTTTGCCCTTCTGAGAGAGCACTACCATCATAGATTGATAGTTTTTTTAAACTAAGAGATTGACCTTGCACATTCAGAAGAGCTGAGATTGACACAGGGTAGCCCATGTCTTTCATCCGGGCTACTAGGGAGGCTCAGCAGAGGATCGCAAGTTCAAGGACATCCTAGGCAACCTATTGAGACCCTCTCTCAAAATAAAAAAATAAAATAAAAAGAGCCAGGGTTTGTTGTTTGTTGCTCACTGGTAGAGCACTTGCAGAAGGCCCTGGGTTCAATCTCCTGTCACACCAAAAAAAAAAAAAAAAAAAAGGAAAAAGAATAAAAGAAGAGTTGAGATGCTACTGAGCTTAGTCTAGGCATGGACTTCAAGTTCAGCATTTCAAAGCCATATCAAGTCCTCTGGCCTCTGATTATCTCAAGGAAAGTGCTGAGCACAGAGTCCATATGCAAAAATCTCATCCTCATTCACAATTTGAAACTGTGCCCAGAATGTCCTCTTGGAGACCCACATCCGAAGCTATGAACTTTATGCTGTTGATGAGAAGACCATCAGGAGTTAGACTCCAGATCGTAGAAGGAAAGGCTGAAGAGAACAGAGACTTTGGCCTAAGGAAGACAAGCATTGCAGGACACATGTACAATGTTCCCTAGAAGCTGCAATATGAAAATATAGACTAGAAAAAAAAACGAATTCTCTGCTGCTAAAAAGGAATTCATAGCTGTAGAGACAGTTCAATTTTGACTCACGAACCAGAAATGGTATTTTAAAGGGAAGTGACCCCCAGGCAGAATGGTGTGGTGCCTCTGTAGGTAGCAAGCTCCCCATCAGAGAATGCATGGAAATGGGGGGCACATGACCTCTGAGTGAGGCATTATGTTAGAGATCACACAAGCATCTGGTAAAAGAGGGACTTGAACAGCCCTATAGTCTCTTTCTGCCTGGTCACATTTCCCTCTTAGACTAGGACCAATGGCCCTAATGCCAAGCCCTGAAGAGTCTGCCCTCTGCATTGACTTTGTCCTTGGCTACTGGAACAGCTCGGAGTAGACCCACAGAAGCCTGTCGCTGCTGGGCACAGCAGGGTGGGAACAGGAGGCTAAGGTGCCTCTGGGGGAGCCTTGCTGGTCTTTGTACATCACTCCACTGATCACCAGGTACCTTAGACAGCCTGCCGAAAAGAATTCAGAGGCTCTCAAGCTCCCAGCAGGAAAACCTGGGAGCCCTGTTGTTGGAAATAGCTCCCAACCCGCATCTCAGGCAGGTATTTTTAGGCTCTGTCTTGAAGACACAGAAACTTTCATACATTTCGGCTTCTTTGTCTAGAGTCACTGCAGCCCCAGACATGTCATTGAAAGGGGGTATAATTGTGGTCTCCTCCACCCACCAATCTGAGCACGTCTGAAAGAGCTTCCTGCTGTGCCGCAGAGGGGTTGGAGAGCCTTTTGTGGCAAGGGAAAGTCAAAATGGATTTTTAAAAATAATAATATGTTGATCAAGAAGAGGGGAAAAATCTATTGAGGAGAGGGGGCTCTGCATTGCGGCTGATATGGAGAGGAAGGTTACCTATTATTTTGAAACCTGGTCTTCATTCTTCTTTGCAAGCTACAGAATTCAAGCTTGGAGGAGCTAAAGTCTCATATTTGAGGCTAGGAAATAAAGATGCTCAGAATCATTGGAGTTAGATCAATGGCTGTTATTAATATGAGGCTCTCCGAGAATAATTATAATTGTCAATCACTGGGCATAGGCTAACATTAAAAGAAGAAATAGGAGAGCGACTCAAATGTGGCAGGGAAGATATGCAATTGGCAAGAGGCTTGCTGATAGTGCATGGGAGATATCCAGGGAGGATATTCAAGTTCCTAAGGGGCCTGGTAACTATTCCAGGGCAGGTCAACAAAGGTGACATGGGCTATGTTTTCTGGGACTTAGGAGAACTGTACCAAGGACTAATGTTCCAACTGTGGAAAAATTGATCCCAAATGTCTGAGAGGGCACTAGGGTAGATCTCATGACCAAGGAACGCTACATTAATCAAGTCACCCAGGTCACTCTCATCAGTGGATTTTTTTTAACAACAATAACAAAAAAAAACCCTTTATTTTATTTATTTACCTATTTGTTTGTTTATTTTATGTGGTGCTGAGGATCATACTCAGTGCCTCACATATGCTAGGCAAGCACTCTACCTCTGAGCCACGTCAGTGGGTTTTGATATCAGACATTAGTGGGTTTTGATATCACATCAGTGGGTTTTGATATCAGACATCAAAGAAAAGATTATTGAGGGCAAGGGTATATGTGAAGCTGGTTTAATAAGTAGATGCTGGAATTTTTTCATTGCAATGAAACAGTAAAATAATGGCCCACCAAAAGATCACCATTCCTCAATTCTCTCAGTTTAACTTGATTAGAAAGCAAATACTCCACGATTGGGATTGAAGGAGGCTCAGAGAACCCCTATGGGATCCAGCATTCAGGTCATGCTCAAGAGCTCCATGGCCACCCAGAGCCAACATCCAGGGTACATAGACTGGAGGCAGAAGCAGCTGTCATTTACAGGACCTGGCACACAATGAAAAGGTAGATCCTCTTGTTCTAAAATAAGGGACTATAAGATGGCAGCACGAGAGGCATTGACCAAATCCAGGGCCCTTCTGAGGGTGGGGCCCTGTGCATCTCTGCGGGCCCCCTGCCTAGGAGGTCACCCTCCATTGGAGCAGGTCCCTGTCTGATGACTGCTCAGATCAGGACATCAGGAGACTTGGGCCTAATTGAAACCCCCGTGTCTCTGTCGATGTTACTGGAGTAAGGACAAATCAAAGTGGACTTTTAAACACCTCCGTTGTAAAAATGAGGGAACTGGAGCTCTGGAGTCAAGGATCTGCAGCTACTGAGGAGGCAGAGCCTGGATTCTGAACTCTGGTTGGGATTCTGACCACTAGGCAACACTCTCTTCTCTAGAAAGCACTGCCTCACTTTATTTTTATGATAAGATGAAACTGTCTGTTCCATGTGACAATCAAGCGGGGACTAGCCTGGCCTCTCTGAGACTTGGAAAACGAGTGGGCAAATCAGGTGCAAACGTAGTCCTGATCATGGATCTGTGATTGGACCAGGGAGAAAACAGAGCCCAGCCAGCCCTCTCTGAGCATGTGCTTACCCACACTCTCTTAAGAACCAGAGCTTACAGGAACGTCAGCATGTCACATGTCCCACACCCTCTGGTGACTCCCAGCAGAACCAAGCAATCAGACCAAGAGAAAAAAAACTTTTCAGCCTCAGGGAAGAGACCACCACGCAAACACCTGTAAAATCTTTTTTAGGTTTCAACTGTGTTTTGTGATAGCCAGAAATTAAAAAAAAAAAAAAAATTCCCAGTCCAAGTAGGTTGTAAAAGTTCAGAGTGGAGCAGAGAAGTGGTTTTATGCTAACTTTTCATGCTAAAAAGCAGAAAAAGCAGAAAGGGAAAGTTAATTAAATCATAACTTAGTTGCTGAGAAGTCTTTGTTCCTGATTGGAAGGAAATTACCCTAGGGTTGGAGCAAAAATTCTACTGAGCAGGGAACGTGGTGCAGCTTATTTTAACATTTTGTTTCCATCCTCTGCCCTGGTGGGCAATGTCAGGGAATGAGGGGATCCAAGGAAAAGAAGCCCAAGGATCTTCCCCCGCAGAATTCTCAGCAGCCCTCTCTTACGAATGGGACTATTTGTTATTAAGATCCAAGTGCATTTAAGAAGGCAAATCTGAAGAAGCTTGGCCTGTGAGCCCAGAGTTCCAGCACGTACCAGGTGGGAAAAATATTTTCCGCTGCCTTACTAGAACATCTCTCTGATTTGGATATCTCTGTCTTGCCCCCAAAAGATTCGCAAGGGCAAAAATTATTGTTGCATTTATCATTGTGTCCCTTAGTGCTCTACCTGACACATACAAGTCTTGAAAAGTCAAACTGGCAACACTTCATCTGGGTTAGTAAAAGAAAGTGCTTGCCTGAGACCCAGCTATTTCTGTTCCTTTAAATCTCGCTCTCCAAATATTTTTGACTTCCAGTTGTAGGCTAAAAAGAGGCACTGAGAATTTATAATGGCATTGCCATTTTAGTACATTAAATCCATTTTTTTGTATATTGAATAAAAAGAAGCAGTTTCTGCCTCGTGTTCTTCCTTGGCCTCCAGATTGTACATGACTAAAATAAAAAAATAAAAAATGAAAACAACTTTTTGTGGACAAGCCAGCAGTACCATATCCTGAGAGCAGCTTCTGAAATATTAAGCATAGCTCTTTGGAGGCAATAGCCATCCTTCGCAACCAGTGATTTCAACAATCCCCAAAATAAAATACAGTAAATAGGAGTCAATGCCACCACTATCTTTAAGTCCTAGAATACTTAAAAGATGCTGAGTAAAAATTATGCCCTAACATTTACTGTCAGGGACCCTGCTCTATAATTGTGTCTATTCCTGTTCATCCCGATAAAGCTACCAGCTTCATTTAAGCCACACATTTTTATGAAGCATCTCTCTCGCGCAAGATGATAGTTCTGTGCTCCCTGGCTGGATCTCTACTGTAGAAATTTCTCCGCATTGGAGCCCAGCAGTTCCAGATGAGGAAGGCCCTTTAGGTGGATGCCAGCCACTTGCAGCCGTGAACCCGAGAGAATGAGAAGTGAGACCCAAATAGGTGCCTGATTTCACCCTCCCCCGGTGCGAGCCTGGTGGATCCTCCCAGCCCTTATTTTTCCGTTCAAGTTGGGGAGGATCGGGCCAAAAAAAGAAAGAAAATGGGGAGCATGAAGAGAGGGCAGCCCAGCATGCATAACTAAATGTCAGGTTGTACAGGAGAGTTATAATTAAAGCCCAAGATGACAGATAACTATAAAATCAGATTGGTTCCTTTCCACATGGAAGGAAAACATAATGTTGTCGTCCAACCCAAGCTTTTTTTTTTTTGTAAATTGAAATTACAATTTTATTTGGAGCTATTTTTAAAGGTCCATTAATTAAAAATTGGAAGCCAAGCCAACGAAAGAAATTCCATAAAAGGTGTTGGATTTAATGATTACCGAAGACTATAATTAAAAGATGATGTTATCTGAATATCAAATGCTCTAAATCTATGTTTGTTTTTCATTGAAAATAAACAAATTCGGGAGCGAAAAAAAAATAGAAAAGATATGTGCAAAATGTAATGATAATGGTTGACTTCTAAACAGCTAAGGAAATTATAGTCATCATGTGTGGGAAAAGAACAAACACCTCTTAATTGCATTTCATTATAACGTACCTTTCTCTGCTCAGTTGTATATATTAATTATAAAAACTCGTGTTGCAGAGTGGAGAGGCTCTACAATAGTTTTTCCCCCCTTCCTCTCTTAATTCTGTCTGAAGCAGGATGGAAGAACAATATGATCTGTCATCTGCAGAAAGAGCTCTCAAAGACAAAATCATAAAAAGAATGAAAGGCTATTATATAAAAAAAGAAAAAAAATGCTTTGATTTCCCAGATTTTCCACTTATTAATGTTTAAGGTTATCTGTTCTTTTAGAAAAGTATCTTCTCATATTGTTTTGTATGTGTATTTTCAGGTACCATCGCTTTCTGATAACTGTATCACATGGCATATGCATTACGTAGGTAATTGTTCATGGACGGGGGAAATGGGTGGGAAGAAGGATCATTAGGGAAAGAAGCCATGCAGCACTGGGCTTTGATAAGGAGAACTGGCTGCTCTCTGTCTTTACCTAGGGCAATGGTGGAGGTAATCAACTAGAACTACGACAAGAAAGACCTGATGTAGGCATGCCAAGAACTTTCAGAGGGCCAATGAAGTCAGAGTGGCATTAGGAATTCTGCTTTATCAGAAATCTGCAGGAACAAGTGAGATCCAGGTGTTTGGCTGGAGGTGAGGTGTGATTCTGAAGAGAACCAAGGATCTTAACCTGCCAAGGATCTTAACCTGAGCTTTTAGGATAGGGAGATATATATATATATATATATATATATATATATATATATATATATATGCAATTTCCTGGGCACAGTTCCATAACTTACCAGATTTACTAGCTTCTTGGCTGAACTGTAACCCAAAAAGCCTTAAGTAAGAAACAATACTCTAAGTCATCAGCACTCAATGTGTGACTCATAGACCAGCAGCATCTGCATCACTTAGGAGCCTGTTGGAATGCAGATTCTCATCCCTATACACACATGCACCCCGCCACCCCCCACCCCCACATACACAGTTGTAGAATCAGAACTGATCTGTAATCAAAATCCCCCAGTGGTTGGGCATGGTGGCATAGGCCTGTAATCCCAGCGACTTGGGAGGCTAAGGCAGGAGGATCCCATGTTCAAGGCCAGCCTTAGGCATGTAGCAAGACCCTCAGCAACTTAGCAAGACCCTGTCTCGAGATAAAAAATAGAAAAGGCTGAGAATTTAACTTAATAGTAGAGCACCCCTAGGTTCAATTTCCAGTACCATGAAAAAAGAAAAGGAAAAAAAAATCCCCTGATGATCCATTGGCATTTTAAAGTATGAAACATGCAGATTTAGATGGCCCAGTGATGTCAGTCAATACCCATCCATGGCTCCATGGAATAACAGTTAGTTTCTCCATTCACCACCCTGGATCACAGAGACTCAGGTTCAATCCAGGCTCCATCATTGGCCATGAGAACTGAGCTCCTGAAGAATAATAATAATCCTCCTCCATTGGAGTTGTCAAAATTAAACGAGACAATCAGTGTAAAGCATTTAAAATACCTGGTACCTAGAATATATGCAATAGCCATCATACTTTTTATAAATTATCTAGATTTTGTCCAATTCTGGAAATTAGCCATGACATCAAAAATGTTACAGTCAACCAATCTAAAGGAAGGGTCTTCATCCAGGGATAGTTTTACTCCCTGAGGACCGCATAGAAATGTCTGGAGTTGTTATTTCCGTGGGGAGGAATGCTACCGGCATCTCATGGGTAGGAACCAAGAGTCATGGTAAAATCCTATCATGTGCAGGACCGTGTCTCACAGAGGTTATTGGTCCCTCAAAGGACAACAGTACTGAGATCGAAAAGCTCTAGTCTAAAGACAAGGATGTAAAAATTGCCAGTCAAGTCTTGAGCAAGCGTTAGGTTTCTATGAGCTTTTGAGAGGTCACTTGTCACTACAGCCTCTAACTTGAAAAAGCAAAATAAAATTGTCACCTTCTAACACACCAAAAATCTGAGTAAGACTCCTACAGGAATTTCAGCCCTGCAAGGAAGATAACTGATCATTTTATCAAACTTAGGTCCCTCCATCCCATCTTATCATCTGTCCTGTTTCTTTTCTTTGGCGTACCCCTGGTGCTCATTAATTAATGATCATTTATTATTTGTTGGAGTCTGCTTTGCCCTGACAGGAGATGCTGAAAGTGTTCTCTCATCTGTGGGTCCCCCTGATGCCCAGGCCTATGGCTGCCACAGACTAGAGCTTTAGAAGCACTTCTGAAGGGAATGAATTGACTCCAGGCTGCTTCGACAATATGGGTGAGGCTCACCGGGCTGTTTAATATACCTGTTCTTCTCGTGCCTCCGTTCCTTTTGCGAAACTTAAGACAAAAATAAAATAGAACCTTGAGTTTGGGGTTATTTAGCAATTTCATGAGGATACCCTGAAATGAGATGAGATAAAAGAGAGGAAAATAGGCCCATGCCGTCTTAGCCTGGGCAGCAAATAGCAATGCACTGAAGACACAGCCTTGGTACATTTATTTATTTATTTATTTATTTTCAAAAAAAGAAGAAAGAGGATGAACTCCAGGATCAGGCATAAGTAGGTCCAAATTGGTTTCACATTTATTAGGTGACTTTTAAGTTACTCAGCTGCTCAAAGTCTCAGTGTTTCCGTCTTTAAAATAGGACTAATGGAGCCAAGTGCGGTGGCACACATCTATAATCCCAGAGACTCGGGAGGCTGAGGCAGGAGGATCTCAAGTTCCAAGCCAGCCTTAGCAAAGGCGAGGTGCTAAGCAACTCAGTGAGACCCTGTGGCTCAATGGTCGAGGGCCCCTGAGTTCAATCCCTGGTACCCCACTCCTCAAAAAAACAGATGTTCTTATCACTCCAGACATTCCAAGAATTTTAGTAGGTGTGTGCCAGACGACAGGGAGGAAGATCACATACGATTTTTGCAAAATCACAATTAGTGTATATATACACTGAATAAAGAAGAAAGAAGAAAAATCTGCCGAGCACGCGGTGCAGGCCTGTAATCCCAGCAGCTCAGGAGGCTGAGGCAGGAGGATCAAGAGTTCAAAGCCAACCTCAGCAAAAGTGAGGTGATAAGCAACTCAGCAAGACCCTGTCTCTAAATAAAATACAAAAAAGGGCTGGGGATGGGGCTAAGTGGTCGAGTGCCTCCGAGTTCAATCCCCGGTACAAAAAAAAAAAAGTGGGGATAATGGTTAGAATGACTTACAGGGGTATCTGAATATACACTCATACATCAATATTCCAGGAATCTCAGCAGCGGGCCTACTGTGGGTAGGACACCGTGCTGGATGCTGGTGCACACACACCACTGGGCACAGCGCTTGGCACAGCCACTGCTGAGACACACATGGTTGACTCTCTCACAGAGAAGCAGCACTCATGAAGTGCCCAGTGGGGATTCCTGCCTTCTGTTGCTCTTGGGACAGAGTGGTTGGTGGCACTGGGATCATGTCCTCTTGGCCCCAAGTGGTGTTTAGCTTAGTAAAAAAAAAAAAAAATCAAAGAAGCCAGGTATGGAGGTGCAACGCTGTAATCCCAGCAATGAGGGAGGCTGAGACAGACTATCACTGTTCTGATGTACTGTAAGTTTGAGTCCAACCTGGGCAACTTAGAGAGATCCTGTCTCAAAATAAAAAATAAAAAGGCCGGGGATGGAGCTTGGTGGTAGAACACTCACCTAGCATGCACCAGGCCCTGGGTTCAATCCCCAGTACTGGAAAAAAAAAGAATCAAAGAATGGTTTAAAATACTTGAGGTCCTTAAATTAAAGTGTCCTTTGCCAACTCTTTAAAATTAGGTGGAAAGGACATTTGGGAAAATAAATTGATGCCTTAGGAAATGAAAGAGAAGTGCTTATGAAAGATATTTATCATTATGTTAGCAATATCTGAAAAAGAGAACCAACCTACATATTCAAGAAAAAACAACCATTTGGGAAATTTGGAAGGTCAATGCTAAACAATTCTCGGTTAGCTATTACAAAATTAAAATTTAAATCTGTGGGAAAATACACCTAAAATGTAGATGTACACAATGCCTACAGTAAAGTCTAGGTGCCTGGTCAAGTTATTCAATAGAAAAGCAAGAAATAAATAGAGCCATACCAGAGTAAGTAGGTTATGTGCTCTATTTTTTTTTTAATTCTAAATCTTCTTTAATGCTGTAAAAAAAATTTCCAGTTGAAAATAATATCAATAATAGTAATTGAATACTTTAGTGCTGGATTAATGACTAAGAATTTTCCTACTTTGGAAAAAAAAATACCCCAAGAAAGGTCCCAGAAAGGAGGAAATAAATAAAAACACATTGGAAAAATTAAATATGGCCAGTGGGTAAACTGTAATTACCTAGCGCCTAACAGTTTGAGACAGAATGTTATGCAGATGGTCATTTGCATGCTTAACTATAGAGAAAGGAGCAGGTACTTGGCTTGGGAAGAAGAAAAGGGAGAGGTTGTACTTTGTATGCAGGATGTACTGGGTGATTTTTCATTTCATCTCAAACTTGGGCTGTCTTTGTACAACCAGACCAGGCTCCCTTCCCCGCAGAGCAAATCAAAATGTTTGAATGCTTTTGCACTGGGGTCAGAAAAACCTGTCTGTAAATCCCTGCATCACCCTGTCCTTGTGGATTGATTTGGGGCAAAGTGCTTCACTAGCCTTGAATCTTCTCCCTGATGCATAAAAGAGAAATAATATTCACCCCCCTCCGTTTGGAGGGCTGCTTTGAGGAGTCCATGATATCCATGGAACATCTAATACAGATAAGCGCTCCGTAAGGGTCTGTGAATTGCAAAATTACTATCACTGTTCTGATATATTGTTCTCACACTCCATTTCATTCCTGTCTGTGAGCCAGGTCAGGGGCCAAGCTGCATGGGGTGTTTAAATGGAGAGGTCTTTTCTGGCTTTCCTCTTCCATGCCAGAACTCAAATTCCCAACCTCTGAGTTTCTTCCTATTGCTAGTCGTCGCTACTCTCCACACTGTGACAGCTGTGTCTCTCCTGTTTGGTAGCTGATGAGTCAATCAAAAGATGCTTTTGTAATGGAATGATTTGGGGGTTGCTTCAGTGCCTAATGGAATGTGTGATACTGACAGGTCCCCTGGGGATGGGGAGTGGAATTAGATGCATTTACCCAGGGACATTCTGGGGGGGTGCCAAACCAGTGCCTAACCCAGACCATCCAGGATAACTATCCAGCTAGAGGGGTAAATGTCTAGGGCTGCCTAGATCTCGTTTCTGTGGCTATAGTTATTTGGTGGGGCCAGTCCTCTGCAGATATCCACAGCAGTTCTCTCAATCGCCGACCTAGGTTGTTGTCCCTCGTTCCTCTGCTTATGCCAATCATTCCTGTTCAAAACTTATCTGACCTCTACCTATCCAGCAACACCAAACCTCTGTTCTCTAAAGGGCAGATAGAGTCGTTGGATCCGTTTATTTGTGGTAAGGACTCAATATCTGTTTGCTCTGTGTTGAGCAGCCTCTCTGCAGAAAACATTTGGATTTAAAAGTAGGCTTCCCCCAAATAATCTGCAATTCAGATCAGAAGGCTACTGAGTGCCTCCTGGGTGCCAGAGGCTGCTGGGCAGGGTGAAGACCCAGGAGGGGAGGAGTGTCAAGATGAGCAAACACCACCCAGACTTCAAGGCCCTAGGAGTCAAGTTTGGGGAAATGGTCATGTTTACATCTCCGAATCATGCAAGAAAAATTAGTAAGGGTAATCAAGGTGTAATCAAAGCCCAGAGCCTTCCAAGGAGGGATAAAAGCATTCTGATTATAGGGGCAGGAGAGGAAGGAAACAGGGCCAACTTCATGGGGGTGGTAGGGGCACGATTCCTGAAGTGGGCATTATAGAGTAAGGCTTTTCATAGGCAAAAAAAAAAAATGACACAATGGCACCTTGTCTGAGCTAATAGCATAGATCAAGGGCTCTGGGTCCCCCAAATGCATTTGGCACCAGCAATGATAGGGAAAGAGCAAAGGATAGAGAAGCCGTGATGCTAGAGGGAAAGTATTAGTCATGACAGGAACACCTGCTATTTATTGAGTGCCTATTTTGTTCCAGACTCTACAGTAGATGCTTATTAATAAAAGCGAATCTCTGTTAAGATGCATTGAAGATTCTGATTAGGCCCTGCGCTAAGCATTTAATGTGAATTTACATTGCTAGGTAAACAAGCTTTGTTATCTGTTAGGGGTTTTTGGTTGCCCTGTTCTTCTTCTGAGTAGATTTGAGACACACCCAAATGTCCTCTAAGCAGTGTAGTGGGTGCATTCAGCTTCACAGTGCAGTGCTGTGTGACCCTCCACAAGGTACTCTCCCCTCCTGGATCTCTGTTTTCTTGTCTATCAAAAAAAAAAAAAAAAAAAAAAAATGCAAGTACATCATTGCCTTCACAAAGGTGTTTGGGAAGAGCAAAGAAGGGGCTACTTGAAAAGTACCCAGTAGCCTAGCTGTGATAAACACTTAAAAAATACTTATTATTATTTTTATTCCACACCACTAGTTAACTTAAAGCCAATACAGTGATCCTGATGGAGACTGAGCAAAAACACTGCATTTTATTAGCTTTCTAGCATCTACAGACTCATCCTTCCTCCAAATCATCCGCTAAAAGGTTAGGCTTGATGATGTCAATGTACCTCTTGCTCAAGTTCCCGTTTTTCAATGTGGCATGGAACCACCCCTCCTCCAGGAAGCCCTGTCAGATTCCCTCATCCCACCAAGTTTCCCTCCCGGGAATGGCTGGCCATCGTTCATCTCTGCTGTTTTGGTCCAAGGAGAGGGCAGACCATTTATATCCTCAAAGTCCTCAGAGTGTCATGGAGTGGAGGGGGGCCACGGGTAGTGGCCGGGCCTGGAGTCACAGTGCTGTGGTCCTACACAGCAGCAAGCCTCTCATTTTCTTATCCTCTGGCTTCTGCTCCTCCATGTCAAGATTGAATTCCTGCCCCCAAGACCACTGTCTCAAAATCTTTATTGTTCTGTTGAAAACCTGCCACGATTCATCTTTCATGTGTCTCTTGATTCTCTATCTCTATATTTGAAGGTGTTTGGGGCTTGGGGTTTAAAAAAAAAAAAAAAATTCATCAAGTATTTAAATCAATCTTTCTCCTCTTTATTGATAGCAACTCAAGCCTACTGATTAACTTTTCAATCAAAGCTGCCTACAACACACAGGCTGGTGCGGGCAACAGCAACTGCAGCTTTGACAACAACCCAAGTAGGCAGTTATCTGACTTCCCCTTGCTTCTGGCTGCCCAGAAACTTAGGAGTTGCCCTCAATTTCATTGCTCAAATTGCCTGGTAAAGAAAGCCCCATGGCTAACCCTAAGTTTCCTGTATGCATTTGAGTTCACAGAAATTTCTGGAACGTACCTACTATGGATAAGGCTTCAGTCAGGAGTGTATATTTGAAAGGAGGGAAGAAACACAAAGAATAATCCCATTTTTTCTTTTCTTACTCTTGGAACATTTGGGAGAGCTGATTGATAGAGCCTTAAGAGAACCCAGTGCCTTGATAGGCAGATAGACATGTGTTTTTGTTTCTTTTTGTTTTGTTGTTCTGTTTTTTTTTTGTTTGTTTGTTTTTGGGGTTTTTTTGTATCAAATATCAATCAGCTGGCTTACCCAGAAATTATTATTCCCTTTAATTAATATTAAGGGGAAAGTGGAAGAAAATAGTAATGGTAATAATAATAATAATAATAATAATAATAACAACAACCATGATCTATCCAGCGCTCTCTGTGGACTTGATACGCCCTAAATCTGTCCATCTGTGATTTCCCAGCCTTCGCATGATCCTTTATGTATGTAAGGATTACTGTTCCCCACCTTTTACAGTTGAGAAAACGTAAACCTAGAGATGTTAAGTAGCTTATCAAAGGTCACACAGCCAGTAAATGGCAGAGTTAAGAAACTAATCCGGACTCTGTGACCCAGGAGTCTATTCTCTTCAATACTAATTCACTGGGTTCATCATCTGGTTTTCTGTCTGTATTCACAGAGAACTCATTGAAGGCCGTGGCTTTGTCTCTTTTAAAGTTGCCTAGCAGGCTGACCCAAAGTAGGTGCAGCAAAATGGTCAGATCAATTGTCCTTTCAAGAAAGGAGACTGAGGTGAGTCCGACCAGTCCTGGGTCTCGGGGATAGAGAAGCCAAGGAGGTGGCCAAAGTCACCGTCCTTCTTGGGGCTTAAGTCCTAGGAGGTGGAAGCCTCTGCTTGAATTCTTGGTTTACTGTGATGAACTCATTGTTTTCCAGGCCTTTGCTGAGAACAGATTCCCTGGTTTTCTGAGGATCAGCAGCAGCAGCAGCGTCATAAACCTCAAGATTACTCACACGCAGCCTGGGAGGGGTAAGGTCGTCTTGGTCACTGCCCCTGAGAAGCTGCCCTGCACGTGACCTGACTTCTTTTCTTCCCGATTCTAGAATACAAAGACAATCTGATCCTTTTTAGGGGGTGGCAGAGAGAGAAACAGGGAGAAGCATCATCTTGGCAATTAAGCTGCAGAAAGTAGGGCTAATGATAGGGAACATCCCTTCCAGAGAGTCCATCTCGTCTAATTGACAGTCTAATTAGAGAATGTTTTTGACCTATTTTGTTTGCCATTAATGTTGAAATGTCTCCCTGGCTTGTAAACTGGTGGAAGGTGAGACTGAGAACATTTGTGTTTGAACAAATGGTGTCCTGATGTTTGTTCCCTTGTCCCATGGACGAAATTTGGGGATCTTTGGAAATTACTGGGAGTCAGCTTCTTCCATGAGGACCAGAGGGAGTAAACTCCAGGTAGATGGGTGATTGTCTCCTGGAGTTCTTGTCACATGTCATGACATTTCCCAAGAGACTTCCATGACAGAGGCAAAGCCTGTTCCGTCCGTCCACTTCCCTGTTCCATCCACTTCCCACCTAACACAGATTCAGGTTGGGACTGGGTGAAGTCAGAGCAGACGGGAGTATAGCTGGCCCTGCCGAGTCCTCCCCTGGGAATGAGGAGCAAATCCTTCTGGAAGGGTTGGTCTAAAGCAGGCAGTGATGGACACGCCCCTGAATGGCACCCAGGAAATCTTGCCAAAAGGCATCACGTTACCCACTTTTTGTCAAGAAAGGTAAAGAAGAGCTCCAAATGATGAGGCCAGGTTCTCCTAGACTCAAGTTTCAATCTTCACGTTGATTTCCATTCTCATTATTTAATTTCCTTCTCATCAGACAGAATTAAATTCCAAATACCTTTCCCAGGTCTTCTAAAGTCCAATTGCCCCAATGCTTTGTTTTGAACTTACATAAAAGTTCAAATTTCCTCTTCCCCTCCTCAGATTTCTGCCAAAACAGTCATCAATGATGAGATTTTGGAAGATAATTAGTATATCAGATATCTGTAATAAGCTAATCATGTATTTCTTGGATAGTGGGCCTCTGCTTAGCTGTTATTAATCACAAATATTATTCATGTCATTTGTAATATCCCTGATGGTGGATGTTTTTAATGCTTGAAGGATTCCGGTAAAGTCTTCAGCTACAGATGCAGAGCCCCTCCACACCCCTCTCCCCGCAAGAGGGGCAGGATTTGATGGTGTCTTGTTGAACAGGGTGAACCTTGGAGGAAAACAGCATTAAGGGAAGTAATTATCCATTCACACTGAGCTGGCTACAAATAAAGTGAGAAAATCACCTTCTCAGAACTCACATGAAAAACATAATGTAGTTAATATTAAATAAGGGGATTGGGCAACCTAGCCTCTTTTTACAGTGTGTGCTGATGTGTCCTTGATCAGGGGCTGTTTTGTTTATGATTAATGAATGACTCACCTTGGGCTGTGTTCCGTTCAATGCATACCTCATTATGAATTTGAAGAGGTCATTTGTTCCGTGGATTTAAAATAAAAACCTCTTTGTACAATTCAGAAGGTTAAGAGTTTGATATTGGTACAAAATTAATGTTAAAAAAAAAAAACTTAGAGACATGTGCTTTAGGGGGTAGCAGTGTTTCCTTTTTAACTTTCAAAATTTGGAAAGAAATTCTGAGCCTGGATTCTGGTTTCAAAGTAGATCCTAAAGTAAACCCTACGTGGCTTAGGCCCAGGTCTTCTGGGCTGGCAGTATTGCCCCGTGGTGCCCTGAATCAGAAGCGCTTGGTGTGGACGGACCCATGTGGGGGAAGAGTTTGCAGAGAGCATTCAGATTACACACAGACAAACCAACAGCACACAAAACCCAGAATTTAGATAAAATCAATGCTATTTCTTCTTTTCACATTGTCTGCATGACTCTCTTTTAATATCTTCTCCCCTTTAGAATCATTTGCTATGTTCATTATAGTTTAATTTCATCTGTGTCTAGATGTCAGAATAAGTAGTGATTTGCACTATAGTTTACGAGACCCTACAAAATTCAACTTTGGTACAGAAGATCACAACTAGGTTTAAAAATGGTATGCCTATAAATATAATTTTTTTTCAAAATTTCTGATAAATAAAGCCTTCTGATAAGGAAATGTAGATGTATCTATCATATACATGCATGCATGTAAAGGCACAACTATACACATGAACACACATATCAGAGGAAGGTAGATAATTGAGAGAAAGGGGGCATAGATATCCATCCGTGTGCAGGCATGGATTTTGTTGAAGTTCCAATGGGAGCGTTTGTGTTTGAGGTATAACCCCAAGCCAGGCAGTGAGCATGTTATAATAGCCATCATTTCCAGCAGTGCACACACAAACGTGTGGTTTGACCACCTGTGGGCCCCACCACAGCTGGGTTAATGATTTTTCCACAGGGGTATGTGTGTTCACTTGTGCATTCAAATGAGGCCTTGTCACGCAGAAATAAAAGCATATGCGTGAACGGAGCTCAGCGGCTGAGTAAGATGCCTACTTCATGGTAGACATAGTTCATCAGTCACCTAGCCAACTTCTTTTCAAAGTCAAGTTATTTCTTTATGTGTGAGAGAAACTCTGTCCTTTGATCACAGCCATTAAGATGGGATTAAAAAATAGCAAATCCCAGAAACCCGAGCATTCGTCCTGACTCCATCTCTAGCAGTGTGACCTTGGCAGGGCCAGTTCTCTGGACTTTAGGGCTGTTGCTGTAAATGAGAGCTCTGGACTAGATGCACTTTAAAAATCGTTCCTCACTATCAATGTTCTGCATTCTTTGATTGTTATGTTTGTTTTTTTTTCCAGAAATGGTTCTCTCTTGTCAATGTTCTATGATTCTGTACAAATACAAGAAAACTAACACAAGGTAGGAAGTGCCCCCATTTCCTGTAGGTCCTCTTGGTGAAGTCAGACTCTTGCTAAACTAAACTCAGAACACCAACATCTGGTCTTACTGCATAAGCTCCATTTGCCTGAGAGGGCTGTGAGCATAGGTCACACTGAACACATTCAGGTTTTGTTGACTGTCCTTGAGTAAAAGTGGCAGCCGAGCAACGAACACACTGGCTACCTGGATGGCCACAGAAGAAACAAATATGCAGTTTTGCAACCAGAAATAGAGGTCCCTCTCGTTTTCTGACTCCATCCGTGAGAATTCCACGAGTCACATGATCACTAAGAAAAACACCAAGAGCCACCTCCTTACTCATATTTTAATACAGCATGGCGATTTCCAGGTCAAGGTGAACTTCCAAGACATTTAGCTAATTTGCATAAGGAAGTTTGCTCATGTTGTTATAAAACATTTTAAAAGACTCAGTATACAAATGGTCATAGCTTTAAAAAAAAATAGTCCTGCAAAATTAGATAATTTGAATGGGGCCAAGATATTGTCTGTGTGCTTCAATATCATTTCACTCAAAAAAAAAAAAAAACGTTCCCATTAGTTTGAGAAAAGAGATGAGCCAGCAGGTGGCTTGTGGATCTGTTTCATTACATGGGACACAGGTAGCCGTTATCAATATGTTTTGGCCTGAAAGCTAATTAAGCCAGTTTGGAAACACTAAAGTCTCAAAGAAACACAACCACCCTGCCCTGGTTTCAAATAAGGCATTATCCATCTTCCCGATCAAAAAGTGGCAAGCTGTTCCACCAAAAGCTCCATCTAGTGACTTTTTCTTATTTACCATAGATCATAACCCCCACCCCAGGACCCCAAAAGACCATCGCTGGAAGGGTATCCTACAGAAAAAGGAGGGTGAACAGGGATTGGTGTGGTTCTCCGTCTCCATCTGTGACACATGCTCAGTATCCCACTGCTGATAAGTGACATAATCAACTCTCCAATAATGCTTGGTATCTCCTCCTTGTCTTAATGCCAGTGAGCTCCCTCATATGTTTCTTTCCTGAGAACCCAAGCTTGATGGCTTGGTGCACTTTTCTTCTTACAGGATTGAGATATATGTGAAGAATATGATTACTCTGATCTTACCTGCATCTCAGTGCAGAGAGGATGGATGGGGTGATCCCACTGACTTTCTCTTAAATGTCTTCCCCTTCCCAACTCTAAGCAAGACCTCCTGAAACTTTGCCACTTGATGTGAAGATGTCTGTAGAATATGATTTGCATCAATGGCCCATCAGGTGGGAGAAAAGAAAGAAGTCCTCAGTGTGTTCCTGCCACAGGAGTGGAGTGAGGAGATGGGAACCAAGAATTCCTTCCCTGAAGCTGCCCAATCTCCATGGAGGATGCTTGACACTTTTTGCAGTGCACATGGAGTTCTGCTTTTCTAGGAACTCTGCTCTTCCTTCTTACAACCACACTTCCTTATTCTTGAACCAGGAAGTTCAATGCGATCAATAGCAATCCCCAGATCTAAAGGTGTCATATAACCTAGGCACGGCCAATCGTTCCCATTCCCGACTCCAAAGTGACTGACTCAAAGAGGTCATGTCATTAAAAGGTTCCAAAAAGAACTTTCCATGTACTATGGCTAAAACTATAGTAAAGAGATATCTCCTTGTCCCCTGGGGTGCTGGCTAGTGTAAGGTAAAGTTATCTGCATCTGCCGATCACCACTTCCAAGCGAGAGCCTGGCCAATGACAGAATACAGGAAAGCATCCAGGCATGAAGGTGCACACCTATAATCCCAGCTACTCAGGAGGCTGAGGTAAGAATATTGCAAGGTCAATGCCACCCTGGGCACCTTAGCAAGACCCTATTTCAAAATAAATAAATAAGGTTAGGATAAAGTTTAGTGGTAAAGTGCCCCTGGGTTCCATCCCCAGAACTGCAAAAATGGATGAATAAGTAAGCAAATAAATATAAATGGGGGTGTTACATCTCTGATTGTATTATAAAGATACCAATTGTGCTACAGATGGAGAACGGAATAGGGAAGTAAGAATGGATTCTGATTCAGGAAAAAATTATGTGTCACTAGCCCAGTGTAGGGGGTTTAAATAATATCGTCAGGATATTATTTAAACCCCCTACACTGGGCTAGTGACACATAATTTTTAAATAATATCCTGGGGCTGGGGATGTGGCTCAAGCGGTAGCGCGCTCACCTAGCATGCGTGCGGCCCAAGTTTGATCCTCAGCACCACATACAAAAAACAAAGATGTTGTGTCCGCCGAAAACTGAAAAATAAATATAATTCTCTCTCTCTCTAAAAAAATAAATAAATAAATAAATAAATAATATCCTGTAGATTAGTCACTTGTGTCAGACTGTAGAGCCAATAGTGAAGCATATGGGGGGTCTCTAGAGTAAGCTCAAAGCTGTATAAACTCTAAACCACTGTGCAATACAAAAAATAAACTAGAAACACATTTTTTTTTTCAGTAGAATTATTAGATGATTCTTCAATGACTAGAACTTGGCTGTTGGGATTTTCTAACCTTTCCACTTGGTTTGCTCCCTGCTCCCAACCCCTTCTTATAATAACTAAACTTTTCTTTCTTTCTTTTTTTTTTCCCCAACACTGGGGATTGAACTCCAGGGGTTCTTTACCACAGAACCACACCTCCCCCCCTCTTTATTGTATTTTGAGACAGGGTCTCGCTCAGTTGCCCAGGCCGGCCTTGAACTTGCCATCTTCTTGCTCCGGCCTTCTGAGTTGCTGGGATTACAGGCAAATGCTTGTCCTCCTGGCTCTTGCACAATTTAAAAATGTGATTCAGGCAAAAATCTACTTGCTATTTGTGTTGCAAAGTTCAAATACTCTATATTGTGTCATCACTTTTTAAAAATGTATGACCAAGAACACTTAGCAAATTCCAGAAACCTTTGAACTCCCGTTTGTTGAATATTGTAGTTTATGTTTTCTGTAATTTGTCCGGAACCATTTGTACCTTTAGATTATTAATCTATAACCAAACAGTTCTGGCCAGACAAGCCTTCTCCCTCAGCCAATGAAACCGGGAAACTGAACAAATCTATTTTCTTTCCTTTGAATTCTGTCACTATATTTATTTCAAATTCTTATTCTGGCTTCTTCCTTCCTTTATATTTCATGGAAAAAACTCTCCAGATAAGATCAGAACGGCTTTGTCATTTGTCCCCCAGCCACCAAGCCTGACTCAGGCATAGAGTTTCAAAACACGTATATATTTTTCCATACTCACATGTAGAAACAAAAAAAAATGTTGATCACAATTGTCTGCCTTCATATTTGCATATGTAAATGTGTCAGATTGATTTTAGTGGACTTTCCTTATAAATGATTAGCCATTCATGAAGAGGAGACTATGGACAAGTACCAACAGGTAACCTGAGGGATTGTAGATGATTTCATAGAAGGAAAGGGAAGGAGTGTCTACCCTGCAGGGCAGCAATTTGGATCAACACTGTCACACCAGGTTATGAGAGAATCAGTGTCACCCTGAGGAGCTCTGTGAACCTGCCTTCCATTTCCCCATCGCTCCAACTTGGATGACAGCAGCATGCACCTCATTAAGGGTTCATCCTGTAATTATTCAATAGACATTTACTGAGCATCAACCACACGCCTGGCATTTCCTTTGACACCTGGATACTAAGTGCATACCTTTGCAGAGCTGATGTTCTCATAGCAGAAAGAGGCAAGAAGCAAATGAGCTAATCGTGTCACGTCAGATGGTGACTCCTTTTTTAGTAAAAAAATGAAAAGATAACGGGAAGAGAAGTATGGGGTCCTCTTTGGGTACATTTTAGATACGTCCTCTTGCGGATTTGCTCTCTAAAGAGCTGATGTTTGAATCCAGCCATTGATGAGAAGACAGACTCAGCCATGGGAAGATCCAGGTCAAGAGAAGAACCCCCAGATGCAACTTCCAGGTCGCCATTATGAAGCAAAACAGAAGACCACCATGTTGGGAGGCCAGGGAGGGTAAAGAGAGAGAAGGTAGAGGACAATGATGGAAAGGTAGGGGAGGGCAAAACCATGCCCTTCCAGGCCCTGTAAGGAATCTGGACCTCAGACTAAGTGCTGGGGGACAGTGCTAACATGCCTCAGCCAGGGGACGAGGTGACCTGATTAGTGGCAGTGGAGATGCTGCCTCCCCGCTCCCTCTGTGGTTCAGCTTTTCAACCTGTACGTTGTATGGCACAGAAATCTAGAAACTGATCATGATCCAAGTTACTGGGAAAGCGTGTGCAAGCTACCAATCAGATGAAGCACGGGATGCTCCTCGGCTGCAGTAACAGGTACGTGTTTAGCTTCTGCCCATAAAAGCTCTCCTAGTGCAATGGCTTAAGAGTGGTGGTGGTTTATTTCTCAAGAAGGTTCAGAACTAAAATGGTATCTCAACAGGGACATGAACTTTCTCTTCTCTGTTTTTCTATGCAGCTTTGCTCTCTGTGGCTGAAATGCCTGTCATCCTAGGTCCTCCTGAGACATTTGCAGCTCAGCCATAAAAGGGGAAGAACCCACTCCTTTTTTTCCAGGTTGCTGCCTGCAGGTTGTGATCCCATGATTTCCCACTACCCAGAGGCACGTCACCTGGCCACAGCCAGCTGCACTTGGAAGCGGAGCCAAGATAAAGCTTTTCTTATTATAAAAGGCTAGTGGAGGTCACATGTGCTGGCCATCAGCAGATGGTCTCAGCAAGTTAGGAGGCTGAGGCAGGAGGATCTCAAGTTCAAGGGCAGCCTAGGCAATTTAGGAAGAGCCAGTCTCAAAATAAAAAAGAGCTGGGGATGTATTTCAGTGGTAGAGTGTCCTGGGGTTCAATTCCCAGTAACATACACACACACACAGGGTATTAGAAGGATAATATAGTGATCTTGCTTTCTGCCGTAGCTTCCAATCCAATAAAAAGGTGACTGGAAGTGCCTTCAGCCCACAGAGAATCAGCTCTGTTAAATGTTCTGTTCTAGAAGGACTGATTCATAGTAATTCATAATAATGAATCAATTAATTACGAAAAATAATTAAGTGATGAATTGAAACAATGCTGTATACTGATGATTCCTCCCTATACAATCCTCAGCTCTGTGACAAATGCACATAGCAGCTTATTTTCTTATATTAAAAAAGCTACACAAATAAGTCATTTTTCACAGGCTTCTCTTAGGTCTTGCTCTTTGAGCTGTTTAGAAAGGGAGATAGATTTGTATGGTTTTATTGATATTTCCTCATCTGGCCTTCTTTCTTTCATGATTTGTGGCATGAATTTAAAGCCTGCTGTTTGGGATTCAGAGGGTCCTTCTGCACATTTAGGAAAATAATTACAGCTCATTCATTCTTACACACATATCTTTAAACTCATTGGCACCATTTTAACTATGTCCATGGAAATTTAACCCATTATTTTGTGTGTGTGTGTGTGTGTGTGTGTGTGTGTGATATTAGCATGTGTACAAAGATCATTTTCCTAATCCATTCAACAGGTTTTGATTCCTTACTATGTCTGCTTAATGGACCAACAGTTGAAAGTTACTCTGCCTATAATCAAATCTCTAAAATCAGAATATGTCTCCAAACTACCAAGAGAATCAGGGTTTTAGCAATTAGTATATAGGCTCAATGAGTGGTAGGTGATCAAACAAGATTCTAAAAGCCTATTGTTTTCTAATGGAGAGAAAACTGAAATTGAAGTTGAGAGATCAACATCCTGGCTGTGCCAATGACTTTCTGCATGATTTTAAATCTTTCCCACTTTCTAGCATTCGGGTCTCTGGTCCATAAAATGAGGGTAGGGCCCAGCTCCAATGCTGGCACAGAATTTCCACTTTAACTCCAGTTACCTGTGCAGACATCACTAATCGATCACAGCACTTTTATCTTTTGTGTTCAACTGAGACTTAGGCTTAAATTCCTCTCAACACAATCCCCATTCCATCAGATTTGAACTAAAAGATTATACCTTTTCAGCACTCCCTGAATTAGATGATTTCTGAGATTTCCACTAGCTTTAAAAGGTTAGAATCTGATAAACAAAAAAAAAAAAAAAAAGAAAGAAAAGAAAAGAAAGCAATGAAAAAAGAAAAACTAAGGTTCAGTTAATACATCTATCTACTTGTGACAATTGATGTTTTGTAGTATTCCGACTCAAATATGAGATGGGACTTTCTGGCCTTTGCTAATTAAAAAAAGATGAAGCATACATTTTGGAAAGAATGATATGCTATTTCCTGCACCTTAAAGCCAGAGGGAGTCCAGAATATAAATGCAAATTACATGCAAATATACTTAGGGGACCTTCCTCTTTCATAGAACTGAATTCAGCTTCTGGGGAAATATAGAAGAGAAGTCCAAGTCTGTATTTCCCAGGAGTTAAATTTGAAAGTTTTCAAGAAACTTAACATAAATTATCACCTTCCATAATAAAATAAAAATTGAAATTTTCAACATTAATAAGTGAAAGAAGGATCTCCACATAAAGATGGAGGATGGAACTCAGGTGTGAGGATTACATTTCCTTGGTAGCTGTCCCTGAATGATATGGCAGTGTCCACGTGAGTTGAGTGGGAGGTGAGTGGGATACACTACCCTCTATTGCCATCCACCAACTTTGCACACGAGCTCTTCCTTAATTCTCATAGCATTTATATGAGGTGGGAGGAAAAAAACATGGAGAGAAACATGGAATAAGGTTCCCTGAATTGTTCAGCTTGGCAAATTCTCACTTTAGGTAACTCCACTAATCTGTTTCCGGGACCCAGGGCTTATCCTAGCTCCTGGTCCCCTGGAAGCACCATCAAGTACCTTGTCAGACTCTCTAAGATATTTTGTACTTACAAGATCAAGGCCAACAATAGACTGCAGTTCCTGTTTCTGCTTACCCAAGTCTATCCATGTTACTAAGGTTGGAATGAATGTACATACCCCTCAGAAATTCATATGTGGGAACATGAAGTCAGGCATGGTCCTAAGAACTAGGCCCTTTTGGAATTGATTAAGTCATGAGGGCTCCACTCTCATGAATGGGATTATTGCCCTTTTAAAGAGGCTTTGGAGAACTACCTGACTACATTAGCTTCTTGTTGGAGGGATCATGACTGCAATAGCTTCTGAGTACTGGTCAGTTGGGCATTAGGGAACAACTACTTAGGCTCCCTTATGCAGGGCCCCAGGATCTTTTCTTAAAGAGGACTTCCTTTCTATGCCCTTGAGTCTGAAATGGGTGTGGTCTTACAAATTCTCAAGTACCCTCAAGGCATCTTTCCTAGTGTCACTGTGCAAAGTACTTAGCATTTCTTTAGTATCTAACATCTCCTTAACAAACACAGCTTCCTTGACCCTGGTTTCACATGCACTTTTCTGACCAAACTGAAAGTTTTTAAAATCTCTCAGCTCCACTTTCTACTCCTGATTTTCACAGCAAACCTGGCTAAAAACTTCCATCAAAATCCATGCTGCTCCTGAATGCTGTACTGTCTTAAAATTTCCTTCACCACATTAATTAGTCCATCACTTTTAAATGCAGTCACACACAAAGTCCCAGCACATGGACAAACGTCAACACAAGTTCTTTGCCAGAATACAACATGAATGGTATCTAGTCCGATTCCCCAAACAAACCTCATTCCCCTCTGAAACCACAAAACCACAGGCTTTGATCTCTGCTTTATTATCTTCATTCTGATACACTGAGTTCCTACCAGGATTGCCACGAAGCCCTGTTTATAACATTTTAAGGTTTCTCCAGCATGCAGCTCTATATTCTTCCAAACTTTTCCCACAAACTAGTTCCAAAGACTTCTGAACAACATGGTCAGGTTAGTAATAGCATTGGTTCCACCTTTTCTCCTTTTTTTCCTTTTTTCCTGCTGTGATGAAATTACTCAACAAGAATAACCTAAAGGAAGAAAAGTTTATTTGGGCTCATAATTTCAGAGGTTAGTCCATGGTAGGCTGACTCCATTGCTCTGCGCCTGAGTTAAAGCAGAACCTCCTGGTGGAAGGACCTGATGGTGAGGTGCTGCTCTATTCATGGCAGCCAAGAAAACAGAGCAAAAGAGGAAGGGGTCCCAGGACAAGAAAGGCAAACCCTTCCAGGGCTCACCCCCCAGTGACCCACCTCCTCCAGCCATGCCTCATCTGCCTACAGTTACCACCAGTTAGTCAATTCAAACTAGGATGGATTGATGAGGTTACAGCTCTCACAACCCAATTGTCTCATTGCCGAACATTGCTGCATTAATACAGGAGTTGTAGGGGGTATAGCTCGTACCCAAATCAAAACACTGGCCCTTTTTTTTCCCTTTTACCATGTAAGGATGCAACATTTGTACTTTCAAGAGGACTCAGATACAAGGTGTCATCTTGGTAGCAAAGCCAGACTTCCACCAGACACTGCATCTGTTGGCACCTTGACCTTGGTCATTATGTGGATGCCGGAGTGAAGATATTTAGCCCAGAGAGGAAAAGGGCTGTGCATGTGTTGGGTTGCCAGCTTTAGCTAATAGGTATACAAGACACAGTTAGATGTGAATTTCAGATAAGCAACAGATATCTTTAACATGTATTATATATACTTATATTAAGAAGTTTTTGTTATTGTTGTTATCTTTAAAGTTTAAATTTAAATATTCTATATTTTATCTTGGCAACCCCACCGATGTGAAGGGTGGGCTATTTTTAGCTTCTTGAAGGACTGGCAGGGGGTGGTCCCCAACTGCATCTGGGAATCAGTTGGGCAACTTTCCAAAACAGAGCTAATGCCTACCTTCCAGAGATTCTGATTTAATTAGTTTGGGTTCAGTCTGCTACTGGGCTATTTAGAAATCCTGCATATGATTCAAAGGTATAGCCAGGTTAACAACCACTGAGTTAGATTGATTTAATCTAGAGTCAAGGGGTGGTTTTTGAGCCATTAGAGACTTGAAATTTGTCTCTTCATGTGCACTTTTCACGGAAGAGGTCAAGTTCTCTCAAGAGGTAATGAGACTCCTGTCACCTTAGGTGTGTAAGTAGGGTACTGATGATGTCCTAAAGGTAAATTGTTTTCAGAGGGAATTAAAGATGGGTGGGAGTCCAGAGGAGAGGTTAGGGAGCAGGAGCAGAACTTAGTGTTCACCAAGATCTCTCCAACTCTGAAATATCAGGACTGGTTTAGTCATTAGATTAAAAGCTAAACGAATCATAGCGCGATACACAGACAGGCAAAAGTAAATAAATAAATAATGCATGCAACTCTGAAAAAAAATGCATGCATTAAAAAAAAGGGAAATCCTACTAAGGTATCTAGTGTCTAAACGTATTCCTGGTCTTGACGATACAGTGTGGTTACATAAAATGTCCCTATTAGTGGAAGCAGAGTATTGGGACACAAAACCTTGCCTTGCTCTTTTGTCAACTTCAAGTGACTCTTTTGAGATGGAAGACTTCAAATAAATTAATTTACATCATCACACTCAAGAATCATTTCTCTACCAAGTCGGAGCCATAGATGGTGACAAGAAGGACCCACAGCAATGGTCCCCACAGGGCGGGGTGGAGGAGGGGGATCTGGGGTGCTCTTTCCACTCCCTGACTGCCTGCAGTGGGGACCTCCCCTTCTCCTGGATTCTCCAGGCCTCTCTGCAGATGGAGGAACCCCAGCAGCCCTTCCTGGATCTGTTTACCAACAGAAAACCAGGCTCCTTGGTCGCACTGAAAATAAAGGGGACCCGCGCTCTCCAGTGCATCCAGTTCCTAGAAGGAATCTATGTCATCATTTTCCAGCTTTAATTAGCGATACAATGAACTAATAATAAAAATGAAAGCCAATACTGAGAGGAGATGAGATGCCAGCCGTGGCCTGCAGTGACTCTGTTTGTGGGTGTGGAGTGTGTGTGTATTTTTAGATAACGACTTATTCTGCATGTGGTAATTAGGGCCCCAAGGGGGTTGTGAAGTTTTCCCCCCCAGGGTTGGCAAGTGGAAGGAAGAGGCAGCTGAAATTCCCACACATCTGGGGCACACAGATCCTGCACTCCAATTTCCTGTCGGCGCCACTGGTTTCTTTCGGAATTACTTGCTAAGTAAATGATTGTTATAAGACGATGATTCGGTCAATCAAATTAACCCCTTTTGTCCATTACCTCCCTCCCCCAGCCCAACGGTCCCCTTCATTTGCCTAAACTCGGAGGCTCTGGACAATGTGTTCCAGGCTGGAGGCCCCAGCCTTCCGCACATTGGCCCAGTGTAACCTGAGCGAGAACCAGAGGCCCCAATTGTTTTGCTAATCAAGATTATTGGCCCATTGAGATGTGGAGGCACAGCCTGGCTGACAAAAATTGTCAGTTTCCCATGAAATAGTTCTGTCAGTTTAGCCTGGGTGCTGGCAACTATTAACATATAAATGAAGTTTCTCGCTCCTTTGGCCCCCCTCACCCCCTACCCTTCAGCCACCCATCCTAATGGATGCAGAGAAAATATAAACACACCCCCACCCCCAGCTCCCAAGCCTTCTGCATGCTTAAGTCCCACCAGCTTCTTTTCTCCCGGATCTGGAAATCCTGTGGGCGATGGGGGAGCAAAGAGAGAAGGGGAGGGGGCGGGGAGGAGCTCATTTGTACAAAACGATTTTTAAGGCCCCAAAGCTGCCAGGCCTCAGTCCCCTGCTGACTGCAGAGGCCGGCGGCTGGCCAAGCCTGCAAAGGTACAAATGGCCCTCTGAATGCCAGGGCAGACCTTCAAGGCAGCCTTCAGGGGACAAAGTGGCAAAGAGAAGCCTGGGGATTGAAAGAGTTGTCTAGGCTCAGGGGTCAAACGCTGAGCTTTCTTGGTAGCATGGCTGCCAGAGGCAAGGCAGGGCTGGATGTAACTCCAAGTCGCCCCTGACTGGATTCTGGAACAAGTCGGGCTGTGCTGCGGCCTGGGGTGGGTTTGTCTTTTTCTCACCCTATAGTCAGGTGCCTTTTGCACAATGGCTCAAGTTCTGAATTAAAACTCAAGGATGAAGGGCAAATGTCTGTTCTTCCTGATTCTCCTGGGATGGAATTAGGACCACAGGGAAGAAGACGGAATGTTTTATAGTATCTACATATTGCACATAATAATGTATATGTATGTATCATCTCAAGCTTGTCTGTAAAAATAAATTCACAAGGCCAAAATGAAAGGAGTCTTTATGTCTATGTAATTAGATAAATGCACATAAAATCTGGTTGTGGCTCAGTGGTAGAGCGCTCGCCTAGCATGCATGAGGCCCTGGGTTCGATCCTCAGCACCACAGAAAAATAAAATAAAGATATTGTGTCCACCTATAACTAAAAAAATAAGTATTTTAAAAAAATCTCAAGCATTCCGTTAAAGGTGCTTCTTATATAGATGTAAAATGGGAATATTCACAGGGTGTATATGTACATATGACGCAAGTCACCTGTAGTGTTAGCCATCTGATGACAAGTTAGTTCTCTGGAAGGAAAATTCTGCCAGGAGCCTGATGTAGTTCAAGGAGTGCCCCAAGATGGGACTAATAACGGGTTTGGCGGACTTACCAAGTCGGGGATCTGTGCAGAAGGTCCTTTCAATAGGATGTATGTCTGCCACCTAAGAACAAGGGGTGTGTGTTTTTGTCGCAGGCTGGCTGGGACAGTGATGTGAAGGAGCCTCCCCACCCCCATTTCTAAATCTTCTGCTTCCTGTTGCCTGGGGGAGAGGACACCTGACAGTAAAGAGTCCCTAAGGAGACCCATCCCTAAAAACCCCAAGGCCAGGTGAAGCTGCCCAGGCCTGTGTCTCCCGATCATTGGAAGCTTTCCTCCCAAGCAAAACTACCAGGAGTATGCAGAGAACGGCTCGGCTGAAATGTTCTCTTGAGACTCCCCGCACCTAGCTGTTAGCTCAACTCAGAGGCTTGTTTTTGAAATCAGAAATCATTTTTTAGTTAGTTTGGTGTGACTTTGAAAATTTCACCCGGAGAATGAAGTAAAAGAGGGTATTTTCATCATTAAACCTGTAGAAATCAGATTTTTAAAAAATACAACTTATTCATTAAGGGCTCTGGAATCAAACAACTTCACTTTCTAGCTGTGTGACTTTAGGCACTCATTTAACCTCTCTGCATTTTAGTTTGTTCCTGTGTAAAATTAAAAAAAAAATAATAAGGTCAACTATTCGTAGACCATGAAGAATATACAAGATTAAACTCTATTTATAAAGTGCTTAGATTGTATCTGACATATAGTAAATGTGATGCCTTTGTCAAATATCTGTATCTGGGGGAAAAAAATTCAATAATGCTCCTTTCATTCACTGATTTAGTTTATGATCACTCTGTTTACAAACAGCAAGGCAGTTTTCATTTCTTGGTAATGACCTAAATTTTCTTTGAAAATAAATTCACTTTAGTAAAATATGGAGTCCATTTAAAGACAGATGCTAAATAAATCATAGTACACGGGTATGTGAATATGGTAGAAACACAAAGAGAGCAGAGAAAACCAGGGCTCTAGACCCCACCGCATTGAGCTGGCAACATTTTCCAAACTCAGGTAAAAAGCACAGCTTCTTAGGTTATTAGATTTGAGGAGGATTCTCAGATATGTACCTTCTCGAGACAGCCAAAATAGGCAAATGGGATTCATTCTCTGTTAGCAATGCCCATATAACTGAATTTTTAAAGGAGATTTGGGACTGGGTTGTTAGGATCTATGAATTGTGTCTCTCCCCACAATTCGCCATGGTGAAGCTCTAACCCCCAAGGTTTGGAGAGGAGCCTTTGAAGGTCAAATGAGGCTGTAAGGGTGGGACCCGAATCCTAAAGGATTAACATCCTTATAAGAGAGAGAGAGAAAGAGAGAAACAGAAAGACATCAAAAATACCTCTGCACAGGGTGAAGGCCATCCTTGGTGGCCACTGTCAAATCAAGGAGGGGTGTTAGGAGAAACCAACCCTGAGATCTCTAAGTCCAGGATCTTGGACTTATAGCCTTAGAATGGTATGAAAATAAATTTTCTTGTTTACGTCGCCCGGTCTGTGACATTTTGTTATGGCAGTCCCAACAGACTAATGCAGCCTTGTATGGGCTGTTCTCACCAGAAAGTTCTTTCTATAGTCAGGAATACACTGGGTTCAAGAAACAGTCGCGAGCCTGTGAAAAAGATAACCACACAAACCCTTGCAGGGAACTAATCCTGTGTCCCCAGGATTCTATGTTGGAACCCCAATCCCAATGGGGAGGCGTTAGGAAGAGGGGCCTCCAGGAGGTGATTAGGTGAGGGTGGGATTCGTGTCTTTGTGAGGAAGGCAGAAAGCTAGCTCACTGTCTTTCCACCCCCAGAAGATACCCAAAGAAAGTGGGGAGACTGCAATCCGGAAGCAAGTGCTCCCCAGAACCTCACCACCTTCATATCCCAACCTCAGAACTGTGAGAAGTCATTCTCAGTCTAGGGTGTTTTGTTACAGCAGCCTGAGCAGACAAGGAAAACTCTCTAACAATAAGGACAGCACCGAGAATGGTGGAAATGCACTGGGTGCCCACTGCACTGGACGTCGCTGGAGCCACCCCAGCCGCCCCAGTGCTACGGCTTGCAGTTATGATGAATCTGGGGAGAAGATTCTAGAGGCAGTGCAGTGTGGTCCCACAGGTGGGAGGTGCAGAAGTTGTGTTCTGAACTCAGGTCTTTCTGCTCTGAAAACCAGCGCTCTAGACCCCACCGCATTCGGCTGGCAATGTTTTCCAAACTCAAGGGACATTATGAGGTGCCCAGGGAGCAGCCTAAACTGGCAGGGAGACCTAGGATGTGCTGGAGGGCCCCTGGGCCCCTGGGAAGACTGCCCCGGCCCTCCGGCAGGACACACTTGCAGCTCTGAATCATTTCCTAAAATGGTTTCATTTTACAAATGAGCAGGAGGCTCCCCTGGAAGCAGCCAATGTTGGCAGAGATTAAATAATTAGCATTTCAAAGTGTTCATTTTCATTCTCTCCTCTGCCAGGGTGAGAACCACAGGGGGACAAAAGTAAGCCCCTCCTTTCTCCAGTCTCAACCCAGGAGGGGTCTCCACAGAGAAAGTCACACCAGCCCATCCCCACAGCTGGCTCTCCAGCCAGTTCTGTAGGCTGCCCTCCTCTCAGCCTGGCCTGCCCCACTGACCGTCTCCTGAGGGATGCCTTATCAATGGTGTGTGACTCAGCCTTCCCAGCATGCCCAGCGGGTCAACACTAGGACTTTTCTTACAGGAATTATTGTGAACATATTGCTGGTAATCTCTGCATCAGCAGATTACATTTAAATGTAAAAGTCACTTTTATGGAGTTTAAGAATAGGGCCAAGACATCCATGCAATAAAGAAAGGAGACTGTCCCGAGTTAATAGAGCATTCTAGAACAGTGCAGTTGGTCACAGCGACCACCAGCTGTATGTGGGTATTGAGCTCTTGGAATATAACATGGCAGGAGCTCAAGTGTCTCATTGATATTTTCTATATTGGTTACATGTTGAAATGGGAATATTTTGGATTGACTACCTCAAATAAAGCATGTTATTAAAATTAACTCAACCTGTTGATTTCTTTTTGCTTTTATGAACTATAGCTCCTCTCAAGGTCTTTCTAGTTCTCTAAATCTTTCTCTCTTATTCACCCCCTTGGTCCTTGTCACCATCTGAGATTTGTCACTAATGTATCCTCTTGCTTATAGGTTTCTGACTCTGTCTCTCTGTAAAAGAAGTTTCCAGAAAGCTGAGGTCTATCTGCCTAGTTATTTGAGTGCTTTATCTCCAATATCCAGTGCTAGCCACAGGTAAGCATTCAATTACTATATTTAGGTTGCATGAGGAGGGAAAAAAACTCCCACAAGAGCCCCAACCTGAAGCATCCCTGACCATCAAGTGCAATGAACAAAATTCCTTGCTTATACCCAAGGCCACCCTATACAGAAACTGTTCACTGACCCTCCAGCATTTTAGGACACTTATAGGCTCACTTGTCCTCAGGACACCTGGTTAGATACAGAGGAGGTGCTCAATAAGTGTTTAATCAATTACTCAATCATCAATCATCAATTTTCTGTAGCATAGAAGTCTAAAATGAGCTAACTTTCTCCAACAAGAGACCATTCTAATCTTGGCTAAATGATGTTTATTTTCCTTTCTGTTTGATCACCTTCAATGGTCCTTCTTTTCATGACAAGAAAACATGCAAACACTGAAATTTCACCAGTCAGACGAGGGAGGGTCTGGCTGGCTAGCTGAGTGGGGTGACACACAATCCAAAAGAGCGTTGACAGAGTGTTTTATGTCTTACCAGATGCTTCCATGGACTCTGCCATTTCACGGTGACCATCAAAACTGCTTTGTGAAGTCGGAGAGGCAGATGTTAGAAGCAATTTTTAGAGAACTGTACAAGAGGAGAAGCTGGATCAGGGTGATCTTCACCGTGGTTTTTCCCAGAGTAAGAAACTGGCAGAGCAAACTAGAATTCAAGCCCATGACTCTGGATTCCTTCCAGAACATCCTCTAGAATTTTCTGTCTAGAATCCAACAGATGTCTCTCTGATGAGCGTAAGGAGTGAGTTTTCTTCCAATTACTAAAATGCTCCAGTGGCACCTTGGTCATTAGAGGATCGATGCCAAACCACTTACCCCAGGGTGGAAACTCTCTGCAGCTTTACCTCTCATTCTCACCTCCTGGCACCAACCCCCTCGCACCTGCCACCTGTGTGGCCAGAGGCAGAAACCCTTGGCTCTCGACTTCCTTGGACAGGCCTTGCGCTTCTCCACAACTGCCATTTCCACCCCACTTGCCCTTTCTGGGGGCCTTCCCCAAACCCCACTCATGACCTCTCTTCCCAGCGTCCTTCCTACCTGTCCGATTGCCCTTGCTTTTCTTGAGCCATTTTTCTTTTTCACCAATACTTGGGAGATTTTTTTCCTCTGGTTCCTCCAGTGAAGCTCCTCATGGGCCCTTTTATTGTCCAGCTCTGAGTCACCTGTTTCATTCATAGCTTTGCTTAGCTAGAGTGGGCATTTGTGGTGCCACATGCCAGCGACATTACTCCTATTCACAGCCCCAAGGGGGAAGCTTCCAAATTCCTATAAGACCCCAGTCCCTGCCAAGGTTGAAAAGTTCAGGATGGGAATGTCACTCCAGCATATCTATACAGATGACTGAATGGAGCAGTATCTCTCCAATGACTGCCTCAGAAAATGCGATGATAAAAAGCTGAAGACAGTGAGCAAGAAAGAAGTCACACAAAGGTACAAGCGATAAGAATCCCTTGTTGGTTTCTTATATATGGCTCCGGCAGTGTTTGGGGAAAAACTGCTAAGATACCCTTCCATAGTATGCTAGACAAGATGCCAGCTCAGTTACCATAACATGCAAGTCATAGAACCCTGAAAAGCCAATGGATCGGCTCCCTTTGAGATGTGTATTCTCCCTGGTTCAATCAGCTATGATGAAATTAAACAGTGTCTTAGTCCATTTTCCATGGCTATAACTGAATGCAGCACACTGGGCAATTTACAAAGAACAGAGGTTTATTTAGCTTACAGTCTACAAATCCAAAAGCATGTCACCAGCATCTGCTTAACAACCAGTAAGGACCTTTCTTCAGAATTATGAAGTGGCATAAGGCATCCCATCACATAGCAAGACAGAGCAAGTGTGCTAGTTCAGGTCTCTCTTCCTCTTCTTATAAGGCCACTGATGTCATCTAATCCTGCTGACCTCCCAAAAGCCCACCTTCAAATACCACCAACAGATGAATTTGAGAATTGAATTTCCAACACTTGAACTTTTGGGTGTCACACTCAAACACATTCAATGAGACACTTTATCTTCTTTTTGTTCTCAGTCTTTGAAATCTAGTGACTATTTGTAGATGATATATAAACTTTGTTTATGTTAAAGAAGAGAAGGATTGAAGAAAATAGACTTTCTAAGGCTGGTGTGTACAGTGGGTCTTAAATTTGAAGACTGGAGCCTCTCTGTCCTACTGGATGGAGGGAACTAACTACATTAGTTCTTAGAAAAAGTGCTCTTTAAAAAAAAATCTCTTTTTTTTGTAGTTGTGGATGGACAGCATGCCTTTATTTTATTTGTTCCATTTTTATGTGGTGCTGAGGATCAAACCCAGTGCCTCACACATGCTAGGCAAGCGCCCTGCCACTGAGCTACAGCCCCAGCCCCAAAAGAGGGCTTTAATATAAATATTTGATGACCCTTTGGAAGGCAAGGTGAGTTGATTGTCTCTCCCACTGGCACATTTAAAATTTCAAAACAAAGTCATTTAGAAGCCCCTCAGCTCACAGAATGGGGTCTATGTGTCCTCTGATAAGAACAAATTAGAACTGTAAGATGGAAAGACGCACAGATGGAGAGTCAAGACTGCGTGATTCATGCACCTTAACAATCTGAGAATCCTAGGTTCTCCAAGATTCCTAAAAGCAGACTCTCATTCCAGAACATCCTCTGCATGCAACTCTAATGGAAGATGTATCCCATGTGGAATTCATCCTTTCTTTTTTTTGCTTGCTTTTTTTCAAATATTGCCAATATTCTTACTTCCAGCACAAGGAAGAAGTTGTATTTCTGCTAGTCCTCTCCTCTGGTTTAGTCATATTTGAGAGGCCTGTTGATGAATCAGACTAAAGAAAGAAAAAGGGATATTGACATCTATATTCATATCTATATTACTTGTAGCTATATCCACATCATCTGTATCATCTAAATATATTTCTGTATCCAGAATAGAGCAGGAAACAGATAAAACCAAAGAAACTCATAGCTTAAAATGGTTAAGAAAGCATCAGAATTATATCTCATAACTTCTTACCCATTTAATGGTATTTTTTTTAGGAATTCACCATAGGTACATTATTTCACTGGGCATGATATATAGTCATAACTTAGTTAATGTGATCTCTTGCTTCAAATACTTTTTTAGTCATATTAAATTGCTTATTTGTGGATGTCCCGTGGGCTCCTCAGTTCAACGCATTCAAAACCAAATTTCTTATCTCCCCACTCCCTCAACCTGCTTCCCATCCATCTCTCTAAATGGCACATTATCCTCCCAGTTACCCCAGCCAAAACACTTGGAGCCACCCTTGATTTCTTCTGCAGAACCTGCCTTTTAAATGTCTATCAAACCCACCTACTTCTCCCCATTCATCTGCCATCTCTTGTCTGCTGTGTTTTTCTCCTGAGTCATTTCCTTGTTCCCACTTTGAGTCTTGACCATCCCGGGCTCTAATTTGTCAGAATTATCTTCTCACCTCCATCTCTACGGAGGCATGAACGAGCTACATTAAACTGTAGGTATTCCAGGTAGAGTTTTGGTAAGTTGTCCTGTGTAAACATTCACAAAACGATTCATGGTGAATCAAGACAGTCACCACCAAGTTTTCCCCACTGTCACCATCACTCCCTGCAATTTTTTCTTTGGATCCCAGGCAAGACGCATTCTGCACTCTATCACTATAGACATATTTGCATCCGGCTTCCTTCACTCAGCACAAGCATTTTAAGGCCCATGCACATTCTCGTGTGCATCAATAGTTTTACAGTTATTGTAGTTGTATTACATTGTATGAATACATAATTGATTGGTCCCTCCACCTGTTGATGGATAATTAAGCTGTCTCCAGTTTTTTTCTTAACCTAGCACTAATGAAGATGTCATGAGAATTCATGTACAAGGGGTCATATCAACGTGTGGATTGAATCCTCTTTGATGAACACATTAGAAAGAAGTCCATTGTTGATGTGTTCAATTGTGATAGACTACCTGATAGTAGGTTGGCCTCACAGCTGTCAGGAGAGTAAAGGAGAAAACTTTCATCCACTGGGACATTGGAGTCCCTAAAAGACAAAGAGAGACAGACATAGAAAATGTCTGTGGTAAACAGAAAAAAACAGGAAAGAAAAAAAAAAAAGCAGGAAAGGCAGGTGTTAGGAGCTGGTCTGGTTTCAGGAACTTCTGGAGAAAATGACCTTAACTAGGCATTAAAGATACTTGCTTTTTGGACAAAATTTTATCTTTTCTTCTATTTCTACTGTTTCTTATCCTATTTCCAAGTCTTTCAGAGTTTGCCTTTTCTAGAACAACAAGACAAAAGTCCATACTACTTGGGTTCAAATTTCAGCCCCACCAATGATTAGCAGAGTGATGTTAGGCAAGTTATTTAACCCCTCTGGGTTTTTTTCCCCCTCCTGTTCCAAATGGGGATATGCACCATATCTGGTATTGAGAGTATGAACAAAATAATGCATGCAATGTGTTTAGGTCAGTAGCTGATGCAAAATCAGCTCTGAATCAACATCAGTTACTATTAGCAATAATTATTACCACTCCCTCATCCATGGTTCCTTTTGCCAAGGTTGCTCAGCACAGGTACTCTGCCTTGCTTACTCTTATCCTGTAAATATAATAGTCTCCTTAGTGAGAAGGCTTCTTGGGATCTTTCTCCCTTTTTCAACCCTCTTTGCCTTCTGCAGGGCTCTATGGATCCTCCCTATAGATCCCTAACTAACCATTCTTCGTGCAGGAACCGCTCCATGGCAAGCATCATAATGCATAATTCAAGTCTGCTGATTAAAAAGGGCATTTTGTGGCTCTGTGAATGCAAAGTTAATATCTGAGCCTGGGTCCCTATGAGATTGACCTACCAGCTCCACCTCAGCTCCAAGGACACAGTCCCTTTCTGTTTATTTTCTCTTTTTTCTTTAGTGCCAGTTGAATCCCGAGGGTCGGTGTCTCAAAAAATTATGCTGACACTTCCTGGACTAGAAGACTTTGTTCAAGACTAGAGCAATAGGGGTATTGCAATGGGGGCATCAAACTCAACACTAAACACAACAAAAACTAGTGGGATTTTATAGCCAAGGAGCAGGATGTGTACATGGGTGGGAAAAAGTACTAAGAGGAGATATCATGGTAGGGGGATTCTTGCTGTCCTGATTTAGCAAGACTCTTGATAAAGGCAGGCCAAGGTATCATCCAAATCAAACAAAATTCCAGCTCAGTCTCACCCTCAATTTGCAAACCCCCAGGGTCAGGGTATACCCAGGGGACCACCATCCATATGCATAAATATCTTAAATTCATCAATGAAGCTAACAAAGAGTATTCTCTCTGGAGTTGCCCGATTAAACAGAGACACACTGAATTTGTATTTGCCAAATTTGGCGATTCCACCTCTGCCTTGACAGACTAGCTTCATAGTGACAGAATTTGAGGTATAGAGTCCCTTTAATGTTACTCCTGTGAGCACAGCACACATGTAAGGGGTGCCGCTCATTTCTGGAAATTATGCTTTGTCATGCCTGACAAGGGGTCATATCTTCTCCTGATTTGAGAAGATGTTCATGATTCTTTTTCTCTTCCACAAAATCTTTCATTGCCAAGTCCCCACTCCCCTGTCCAGTTCTGATTTCAGCAGTGAGATGACCCCTAGGCCTTCAGGGCATTCAGGATCAGCTGCCTTTGGTTTTGAGGAACAGGCTGGGAAGGTGGGGAAGTGTTTCCTTGGGGCCTGAGCCATGTGAGTCACAGAAGCAGATGTCTGGGTTACAAGATGTGCTGTGCCAACTCTGAGGACCAGATCTGCGTCTCAGAGCAGCCATGTGTTCGTTAATAAGTGTATTCTTGTGCACATGTTTGTGATATGCAGACCTCTCTAAATCCAGGGGCTCAGGGCAGGGGCCCTCTGTGCCAGTTCTAGCAACACCACTGGTCCTTGCCCTTCTGGACCGTATGTGTAGCTACACAACATTTCCCAGTCACTTTGGGCCATGTCATTGAGTGATTGCCAGTGAACGTTGCCCACTCTTAAGACTAACACATGAAAGCCTTCCACACACATTTCCACAGTCCCCTCATTCACAAAATAAACAGAGAGCGCTCTACAACCCTAGAGGAGAATGTGGGAGCCCACGGACTTAGCTTCGGTCACTGAATGACGGTGTGGAGCACAGCCTCAAAGTACACTGCACCTTGTTTTAGTCAGCTTCTGTGTCACCGTGACCAAAATACCTGACAAGGACAACCTAAAGAAGGAAAGGTTTATTTAGGGTTGTTATGGTTTGGATGTGTGAGCTCATGTGTGAGACAATGCAAGAAGGTTTGGGGGAGACATGTTTGGGTTGTGACAGTCTTAATCAGCGAATTAATCCCTCATGGGGATTAACTGAGTGGGAACTGAATTGATAGGGTGTGGCTGGAGGAGGTGGGAATTGAGCCATGGCTTTGGGGTATAGATTTGCATCTGGCAAGTGGAGACCTCTCTCTCTCTCTCTCTCTCTCTCTCTCTCTCTCTCTCTCTCTCTCCCTCCCTCCCTCCCTCCCCTCTCTCTCTCTGCTTCCTGATCATCATGTGAGCTGCTTCCCTCTGCCACAATCTTCTGCCATGTTGTTCTGCCTCACCTCAAGCCGTGAAGAGTGGAGCCAGGCTTTTATAGACTAAGACCTCTGGAACGCTGAGCCCTCGGATACATTTTTCCTTCCCTAAAATTGTTCTGGTCAGATCTTTTAGTCACGGCAGCAAAAAAGCTGACTCAAACAGGGATTCATTGTTTCAGTGATTTCAGTTTATAGACAGCTGATCCCACTACTCTGGTCCCAAGGTGAGGCAGCACCTCATAGGGGCAGTGTCCGGAGGAGGACAGGTCAGGGTCAGGAAGCAGAGAGAAGAAGGGGAAGGTGAAACTTTTCAAGACTCTCCCCCATGACTCACCTGCTCCAGCCACGCCCCATCTGCCTACACAGAGTCAGTCCATTCAAAGTAGGTTGGACTAATGAGATCACAGCTCTCACAATCCACTCATTTCACATCTGGACATTCCTGCCTCAACAGGAGCTTTTGGGGTATACCTCACATCCAAACTGTCACATATCCCCAATTGTATTTCCTCTGAGCAAGAAATATATTTTGATTATCTTAGGGGTCTGAGCTTGGTTTTTACCTCTGTTAAAGCAAACAACACTACCTTGGATCATGCAAGGGCTGATGGGAAGGCGGAGAGACTCAGATGTTTGCTGGTAGGACAGCTAACAGGCCGGCACCTCCCCTGATTACCCCCCAATAGCTCTTAGACAATGCAGTGACAACAGGCACCGTGACACTGGTATGCCGATCCCTGTCTGTGTCCCCAGGTTCCTTCACATTATGAAATATGAAGGATTCCACCTACAGCCTGTGTGGTTTATATAATGTGCAAAGCAGAGCCCTCTGCCCACGTGACTCCAAGCTCTGGCATGCAAAGAATCCAGGACCTGGAACTGATTTCCCAATGCCTGCATGTCATACTCTTATCAATATGAATTTAAGCTAAGAACTGAAAAACCAACAGTATAATAAGTAGCCATAAAAACGTCAGTATTGGCCCACAGTTAAGAGCTGACAGGGAACAAAGCCTGTTCTGGACTCTGCCAAGACGGCAGCCCCTCTCTCTAAGACAAACACAGAGGAGTTTTCATTTATTTCCACAGTCTCAGGCTCTGTTTGGAGTGGCGGGTGCGGGTGAGCAGGGTGAAGGTGAGTTTCCTCAACAGTTGCTTAGACGGAACCGGATGGTGATAAAGATGGTTTAAAGGTGCATCGACTGAGCTGGTTGGGGGGAGAAGAAGGCAACGGATGGATGGCGGAAGGGGTTCTTTGACCACAGGATACTGACTGGTGAAATTCTTGGGAGGCGTGCAGTAATTTGGAGAGAAACAGTAGGATCAGGTGTTTTATTGAGAAATATCTGGCTGGAGATGTAGCTCAATAGAACTCAGCTGGGGATGTAGAATGTTTGCCTAGTCATGTACAAGGTATGGCATTCCAACCCCAGCACCACCAAATAAAAATATAAATGTAAGGGAAGGAAAAATCAAAGTGTAGAATGAGAATAAATTTATAAGATTTGTATGCAATACATATATTACAAAATATATGTATTTGATGGACCCCATTTGTATGGATTTCAATCCTATTCTTTACATTCAGTGTGGTCTTTCTGTGTTTGGGGGGCCATACTGACCATGCACAGTCCACTAGGATCCGCTAAGATCCTAGTTGATACCCAGGAGGTATAACACCCACCCCTGAGCCTGGACTCAGCCGGTCAGGTGAGCCCCAAGTTGGAGACGCCATAGCCAATTCTGTTTTAAATCAAATTCAAGAGTGTTGCTGTGTGTCTAGAACGTTCTGCAAAGAGTTAAACAAGAAACTATAAAAAATGATAGAAACAATATGAGATCTAACATTTCAACAGTTGCCAAAACTAGCAAATAATCAAAATCTGACCACAAAACCTCTCCAGATACACAATGGCACCAGTACCAGCTTAAGAACAAAGCTGCCCAATATATTTTTTAAATCCCTCTCGTCTCCACTCATCTTCTGACCAAATGTTGGCAAGAAACGAACTCACAGAATTTTGAGTTGTAAAAGGGTTCAGAGATTAACCCTGAGCAGTAATTCTCAAATGAGGGGGAGGGGAAGATTACCCCCTGCCAGGAGATCAGGGCCCATCAGAATCTGGGGAACCTGGTGTTTAAAAAAAAAAATATTCATTGCAACTGTATACAGGAGGCACGAGAGTGTTTCTGCTTTCCTAGAACAAGATACACAAAGGAGCCCTCTGAAAATCCCCTCAGCTGATGGAGAAATGTGGACATTTCTCTCTCTCTCTCTTCAGCCAGGAGGATTCCTGCAGAGGTGCACACCAGAATCTCAGGAGGCGAAAGAAATGAGGTGTGAGATGTTCATGTTATCGAAAGGAAATATTGTTTAAAGCTAATAAAGGCCAAAAAGAGTAATCACCTCTTTTTTACATTATTATTCATCCCCCTTTTTCATTCAGTTCAGCAAATTATAATGGAACACAGACTGGGTGCCAAGGTGAGGGGGAGGCCTCGGAGAAAACAGAGTTTAATAAGGCAACACATCAGCCTTCCATATTCCAATGTGGAGGAGTCACTCGTCAACGAGAATTGCACTGCAGAAATGGCATGAGAAGCAGGAATTATTTTAAATACATATTCAGAAGTGACAACGCAAGATTAGTTCCATAAAGATATGCAAGTTTTCCTAGAAGAAGCAAAAAAAAGAATTTTTTTTTTTTTTTTTTAGGTATCAGGGATTGAACTCAGGAGCACTCAACCACTAAGCCACATCCCCAGCCCTATTTTGTATTTTATTTAGAGACAGAGTCTCACTAAATGGCTTAGGGCCTCACTGTTGCTAAGGCTGGCTTTGAACTCAAGATCTTCCTGCCTCAGCCTCCTGAGCCACCGCACCCGGCTAGAAGGAGCAGACTTTAACTACAAGGTGTTGGAGGGCAGACTTCCCTGCAGGGGTGACACCTCTTTGTCACCTTCATCATCACCAAGGTCATTCCCATGAGCCAAACATAGTAAATAAATGTAAGAGATGAAACATCAAAACTCATGTACGCAGCCCCTAAAATGGCTCCCAACTTGTAACATTGAATGAACCCCTCCGCTTGAGTGACGGGATGAATGGATGGACTCACTTCTGACAAAAAGACTACAAATACACAATACAGCAGAAGGCAAAAGTGTTGGGATGTCGTTTCCAAGATGGGGTTACAAAAAGTCTGACTACAACCCCCCTCTTGCTCTGACTCTCATTCTCTGTTTCTCAAAGCCCTTGATCTGGAGGAAGCAGTCACCATATTGTGAGTAGCCCATAGAGAGACCCAGATCCAAAGGCCAGTGCAGACGCAAGCCAGCCAGTGCGGATCTTGCCCCAGTCCAACCTTGAGACTCAGAGTCAAAGGCACCAAGCAAAGCTGCATCCCGATTCTTGAAAGTGCCCCTCGAATTGTGAGATGATGTCTGTTATCTGAAAACACTGCATTTTGGGGGGAACTCGTTACATAGTAATCGATAAACTTCCTAACAAACGTCGTGAAGAAAAGGACTGGCAGAAAGTACCTGCAGGAATCTCACTCAGGCAGGTACCCTTTAGGATAAATTAATAATTGGGGGATTCTCGTAAAACTCTGCAAATGCTTATCTTCAAAGTGCAAATGCTTATCTTCAAAGGGTGCAAGTGATTGTCAGAGGTTGGGGGTAGGCAAGTGGGAAGATATTGGTAAAAAGCTGCAAACTTCAGTTCTAACACCAGTAAGTTCTGGAAACCTAACACACAGCATGAGGAGCATAGTTAAGAATATTTATTACATACTTGATATTTGCTAAGAGAGTAGATCTTAAGTATTCTCTCCCTCCCTCCCTCTCTCTCTCTCTCTCTCTCTCTCTCTCTCTCACACACACACACACACACACACACACACACACACGATAACTGTGAGGTAATGGATATGTTAATTGGCTTGCTTGTGGAAATCATTTCATAATGTATATCAAAACATCATTTTGTACACCTTAAATGTATATATCATTTTTATTTGTCAGTTATACCTCGGTAAAGCTGAGGGGTAAAGGAGAGGGGGGAGTAGGGTCCTTGGGCTCCCCTCTTCCCTGCTCCCTGACTGGGCACCTGAGGCAGCCCCTCTGAGGCAGGAGGGACCCACCTTCTCCTGACATAGGAAAGTTTGCACATGACAGAGCACTGTGCAGCAGAGGGCTCCTTCTTGACTTTTCCATCAGATTTCTCAATAACTTGCTGGAAGCATTTAATTTTTTGCATTAAAAGATTTAAGGGCTGAGGGTCTAGCTCAATGATAGAGTATATGATTGGCATGTCCAAGGCCCTGGGTTCAATATCTAGCACCCCCCCCAAAAAAAAAAGGAAGAGAAAGATTTCAAATTTTCCCTCCATATTCAACCCAGTTTTCTTTCCAAGAGATTAGTGCTATGGTTTAATTGTGTACCTCAAAATCTATGCTTTGGAAACTTAGTCCCCACAATTCAGATGTTGATTGTATTTGGATCTAGAGACTTTAGGAGGTGATTAGGATTAGATGAGGTCATAAGAGTGGAGCCCTTGTAAGGACATTAGTGGCTTTATAAGGAAAGGAAGAGAGACTCAAGCTAGCACACTTGATCTGTCTCTCTGTGAATGCCCTCTGCCAGGTTATGGCATGATGACAAGTACGTTCCACCACTGTGCTCTTGGACTTCCTAGCCTCTAGAACCACGAACTAAAAAAAACCTCTTTTCCTTATAAATTTACCCGGTTTGGGGTATTTCATCATACCAAGAGAAGACAGACTCAAACAGTTATTATTCCATGTCACTTAGTAACTGCTTTCCTCCTCTGAGTCATCCATCCAGGATGATGTCAGAGCTCCAAGAAGCTTCCTCCACCCACACATTTCCACAAGGGACTTTGACTATCTGGAGCAAAAATCAAATAGTTAAAGGCTCCATTAAGAGGAACTGGTAGTGATTGAGCCTGGGTTGAACTAAATGCAAACTTTAAAATTGGTCTGATAAAAGAACTGCACGGGCAAATTAATGCATAAATGAGTAAGTTCTCAATTATCTGTAACAAGAGTAAAATGATAGGATGCTAGAAATAGATCATAATTAAGGTAGGATTAGCTCTCACACAAGTTTCTGGAATGACATGCAGAACCCAACTGAATACAGCAGGTACTGAATCAGTGTTTGTCGAATGACTGAGTGAATTCATGCTATATGGATGGGTCCATTTTCTTTTCCTGAGTACCAGGGATTGAACTCAGGGACACTCAACCACTGAGCCACATCCCCAGTCTTATTTTCTATTTATTTAGAGACAGGGTCTGAGTTGTTTAGTGCCTCCCTTTTGCTGAGGCTGGCTTTGAACTCACGACCCTCCTGCCTCAGCCTCCTGAGCGGCTGGGATTATAGGTATGTGTCACAGGGCCTGATTTGGATTGATCCATTTTTCAAGGAGTTAGGACACCGAAAAGCAAATCAATCACGATATTAACCCTGAAAAAACGTGAAAATATCTTTGGTGCGAAAACAGCATGAAAAGCAATAAATATTTTATACACATGTTCAGAAGTGACATTAAATAAAAATTTCCAATTGCCATAATACTTAATTGATCAACATGTTGCAACTGATGGTGATTAACACTTATTTATAAGGAAAAAAATTTACAAAGGTGCTTAAACACGTTAATATTTTAAAAACCATATACTTTGTTCAAAAGAATAGAGGACTGGGGTGTAGCTCTGTGTACAGTACTTGCCTAGCATGCCCAAGGCCCTGGGTTCAAATCCCCAGGACTGTCAAAAAATATCAAAAGAAGAAGAAGAAAATAAAACAATAAAATAAGATGAAATAGCTTCTATTTGTCTATTATATGTCATCAGCCATTTTCTTTCTTTTCTAGCAGTGATCACTATCAGAAATGTGTCATTGTTGTTTTATTTATTTACCTGTGAATTCACTACCCCAAGATACACCATCCTCAATGCGAACCCTCTAAGGGCAGCCATGTGGGAAATTCTATTCACTACTTTCTCCTAGTCCTGTGTAGAGGTGTGACACCACACAGGCTTATAAACAAATACGAATGTGTACATAAGTTTGCACGCACACACACATACATGTTTGTATTTAAAATATTTATTGAATGATGAATAGATGTAAACATATTAAGGCCCAATGCAAAGAATTCAAGGTTAGATTCTCAAAGTAAAAAACAAAGAAAGAAACAGGGAACCTCTCCATCCCCTTTCCTTTCTCTCTCTGTTTTTCTTGTTGTTGTGTTGTTTGTTTGTGTTGTTTTTTGAGTTGGGTCTTGCTATGTTCCCTGGGCTGGGCTTGAACTCCTGACCTCAAGGCTCCTCCTGCCTCGGCCTCCCAGGTAGCCAGGACTCCAGGCACACGCCATTATCCCTTAATGCTCCGCTGTGCTCTAGTTTTGTGGAACTCTCCCTCCTCCTAACACAGAAGGATGTCTGGAAAGAACAGCTCCACACCCCGCACAAGGCTGCACCTGCGGTGTCATCAGGACCAGGGCGGCGCAGCCCAGCCACATCAGTCCCCCTAAATGAGGCAGCAGCTGAGCTTTCCTTGGGGATCTCAGAGCTCCTGGACATTAGGCCCTGGGCCAGTTAATAAATGAGATCTGACAAGACTTTGATCTGAAGTGGCACCTTCCTCTAGAATACCTCTCCATCTTAAGCGGAGCCACAGATAACAGCAGGAAAATAGAAGGAAATATTGCGGAACTGGGAAGACTGCCCTGGTTAGCAGCTCAGAGGGGGAAAAAATAATAATTTTTTGGCATTTGTCTTAAATTACCTAAGACTTCAGATTTAAGCTCTATTTGCTGCAAGAATTGTATCCAAATCTGGGATAACTCCATTCCTTTTATTTGGGTTCAATTTTTCTCCTTCTGGTTTTTATTTTTAGCAATGCTTCAATTATTTTAAGATGATAATAATCATCAGACTCTTTCGATTCTGAATTTATGGAGACCAAGGCCAACCGTTCTCTTTTTTCAAAGTCTTCAAGAACCAAAACTTTCACAGTCCTCCATTCTGCTCCCAAGACATTAACTCTAATTAAGCTAATCAAACCCATGCACAGTCGTAAGAATAAAAAGTACTAAAGAACAAGACAACTCTATGAGAAACAGATATTATACAATGAAAATAAAATGAATTCTCCAGACTTCTTTAACTACTGTTCCATTAAATCCATTTATTTTTGAATGAGCTTTGATCTTTTTTTCATTTCGTAGACCAAGATGTTGTCATTAGAGGAATGAATTACTTCCTTTAGGTTGACCTCATTCATATTCCATACCAAGAGCCAATCCTATTACAACTGCAATTGAGCATAATCCAATTACCATTTTTATTTCAAAATATAATATGATCCCCTGCACTTGAGAATCAAATGTACCCCAGGGTTTGCAAAAAAGTGCAAGATTCCCATTTGCATGAGGTAGGAAAAGACTGGCTTGGAGGAACTAGATTTTGAGTGTTGGAAAATAGAAATACTAGTACACAGTGTCCTCTCACCAGCAACCTCAGTTGAAGGGGTCAGGAGTCCTCTTGGGCTTGGCAGAGAAGTCCTGGCCTTGGACCATCCCCCAACTGTCCTTTATTACTGTGTCTGTCTTTGGTCTCATCCTTTATAGACCCCAGCCCTTCCTCTTGCAGTGTCTTATGTTTTCGTTTTTATGGAAGTGTTATGGTTCTTTCACCTACCTCTTCTTCTTGCCCTCTTTATCTCTGGGATTTCTTCTTACTTTCTCTTAAGCTAGTTTCTGACCCTCCACCCAAATCAATGTCTTAATGGATGCTCCACCTGGCCAAGTGTTTCTATGCTACTGTATTCGTCAGCTTTGTGTTACTGTAACAAACACCTGAGATGATCAACTTATAAAGAGAAAAGCTTTATTTTGACTCACAGTTTTGAAGGTTTCAGTGTCCTTTGTTTGGGGGCCCATAGCAAGGCAACACATCAACGCAGGGATCACATGGTAAAGCAAAAGAAGGGGCTTCTTGGCCAGGAAGTGAAAGAAAGAGGAAGGGACCTTTCAAGGTCACACCTCCAATGACCTGAAGAGCCTCCCACTAGGCCCCACCTCTTAAAGGGTCCATCATCTCCCAACATCATCAAACTGGGAACCAAGTCCTTAAGACAGGAGCCTCTAGGAGACATTCCAGATCCAAGCCATAGCAATTTGGTTCTTCCTAAAGTCTTTCTCATTGATTTATTTTATTTGCTTGGAGTAACATTCAAGTTTGCTATGAAGTCAAATCAAATGATCCCCAAAATGAATTCTATAAAGGACTTTGTGCAACCTGACAAATACTGCAATCTCTCATTCTGGAGGAACTCCAAGGAAAAGTCATCTCAAAGAATCCAAGTGTATAACACCCTCCCAGACTGCCCAAGTGTGCTGGGTACAACTGTATACAGCAACCTTGGTGTTAGGTAAATATGTGGTCCTTAGGCGGACTAAGGCATAAGGATTAAAAGGAGAATAAGGACAGAAGAAGGAAAAAGTAAGAAAGCAAGGAGAGTGGCTGAGGAAAGAGTCTGGGAATGTGAAGTGATGCCCATAAACGTATATGCCTGTCCGTAGGGAAAGATCTAGAAGAGTACACACCAGCCCTAATCCAAGCTACATCTGGAGTGGAGACGGGGGATGCTTTACAAACGTAATCACAACTTCTACAGCTTTCCAGAAGCAACAATGGAAGAAAAAGCAAAGCAGAGGGGGGAGGAATCCACTAAACCCTGGTAAAGGAGGGGACAGGCACGGTTGCATCCTTCAGTGTCACACCTGGACAACCCTGTCATATTTCTTCATCCAGACCTGGATTCACAAGATCAGGGCCAGTGACAAGGGGGAACGAAGGGGAATTAATCCAATGAAGCTCAGCACTACGGCCCACTAACATGGTCCAGCTGTGCACCTGTTACCTCCCTGGTCCCCCTGGTTGTGTGTCCAGGTAGATGGCTGACGGGCAGTGAGCACCGTCACTAAGGGAGTGAATAGAGATGGAAGTGAAGACCGTGGAGGTTAGAAGCTGGTAAAATATTCCCTTCAGGGGAAGGAGTCAAGGAATGGTCCAAAAGCAAGGGGATTTTGTTGGACCTGTGCAGTGGGTAGAGTTATTTGTGGATCGAAGAAAGAGCTGACAGCCAAGGAAGCACTGTTTAAGTTGCCAATGAAATAAATGTGATTCAAATTGATTTCACAGCAAAAACAACAAGAAAAAAGCATTTGCTACAGAAATTGAAACATGTAGGGGTATCCTAATTCTGCTTTATCCAGAACATCATGCCTCTATACACATATATATAATATGTACATATTATATATATTATATTATATATTATTATAATGTAATGGATTCTTTTACTACATGTTACAGTTTCAAGTTGCTGAGACCCTTGGGGTAGGAAAACTGGAGACCAATTTCATTGCTTTCCCAAGTGTAATTTTTACCCTTCAGAAACAGTAGGTTTATAGTTATTTGTAGGAAACATCTCACTGGCTATAGTTCATTCTTGTATTTGCTAATACAATACCGTGAAGGTTAGAAGCTGGTAAAATATTCCCTTCAGGGGAAAGAGTCAAGGAATGGCCCCAAAGCAAGGAGATTTTGTTGGACCTGTGCAGTGAGTAGACTCTTGCAATTGTAGAGGGTGCTGTACCTCTGAGCTACATCTCCAGTTCTTTTTATTTTGAGATAGGGTCTTGCTAAGTTGCCCAGGCTAGCCTTGATCTTATGATCCTCTTGCCTCAGCCTCCCGGATGGCTAGGATAACAGGCATGCACCGCTACACCTGGTCACATCCCAAGTCTTTACTGTGGTCCATAACTCTCCAAAAGATGCATCCCTTACCACACTCTGCCTAGCCTGGTACCCACACTGGTTTCTCCCAGATTCCTCAGAGAAAGCAGGTTTATTCCTGCCTCAGGACCCCTCTGTTCCCTCTGCCTGGGATGCACTTAACCTGACTCTGCATTGCTCTTTTTGTTGTTTAGATCTTTGCTCAGTGCAACTTTCTGAGAGGTCTTCCTTCCTTGACTACCCAATTGAATATTGCCCATCCCCCACATCACTATCCCATATCCCAATACTAGTCTTAAGTATATTCATTATCACTGCCTGAAATCATGGTTTTAACTAAGTACATACACACACACACACACACACACACACACATACACTTGCATACATGCCTACATATACATATATATCTATATACAAATGGGATACACAATGCATAATACATACGTGTGTGTTTATGTACAGATGCTCCTCTACTTACAATGGAGCTACCTCCTGACAAATTCATTGTAAGTTGAAAATATCATAAGTCATAAATGCATTGACTTCCCTGAACAGTGTAGCTTAGCAACACAGAACACTGTGGAACGTGGGGTGTTCCCTCCTGGTCACGTGGACAATTGGGAGCAGTGGTTCACTGCTGGTGCCTCATGGCAGGAAAATATCTGGTGGAAAATCCTAGTCTTGGGAAAGATCAAAATTCCAAATTTGAAGTATGTTTTCTAATGAATACATATCACTTTTTCACCATCATACAGTAAAACACAATGGATTTCATTATGACAATTATGACATGCACATAATGTATTTTGATTATATCTACACTGTCTATTACTTTCTCTAACTCTCCCCTCCCCTCTCTCTTGATGCCCTTTTCAGTAGTCCCTCTTCTAATTTCTTGTCTTTTTTTCCCCTGGATTCCACATGTGAGAGAAAACGTATAACCCTTGTTTTCTGAGTCTGGCTTATTTCACTTAATACAATGATCCCCATTTCCATCCATTTTCCTGCAATGACATGATTTCCTTCTTGCTTATCACTGAATAATACTCCATTCACCTGTTGATAGGCTGATTCTGTAGCTTGGCTATCATGAACTGTGATGCCATAAACATTCATCTAAATGTTCCCAGGATGTCTCCCTGCCCCAGTCTCTCCAAATACCTCTAACTTCAATGTTGTTACCCAAATTAAATCCCCCTGCCTGGAAATATTGACTGGGTCTCCACCACACCCTGTTCAAGGTTCAAATCTTAGCAACACTCCTACTTCTTGGCACCCTCCCATCCTTCACATGCCTCCTGCTTCCTTGCTGTGAAACAGTCTTTGCTTGCCCAGAGTTAGATGTACTATTCTATCTCCCTGGAATGCCAGACTCCATTTGGCAAATGTCCATACTGTAAGACCCATTTCAAGTGCTACTTCTTCTGAGAGAGGTGACAGCAGCTCTGTACTTTATAGCCCTCTGGGTATGGCTTCTGAAGCCCTTGTCAAGTGTGATCCAAGTTCCCCAGGGCACAGGGTTAGTGCCCTCATTCTTAGAAGCTCCTGACTGTCAGGGTCATAGCTTGTATCTATAAGAATGCAAAGGACAAGCAGATGCCCAAGCGAGATGAAAGTCAGGAAAGGCATTCTGTGACCTTCAGAGACCTCTACAAAGGGGAGGGAACATTTCCTACAGCATCTTGGAGGGACCACTCTTAGATGAAGCATCCAGCAGTCAATGTCTCTAATGTCGGCCTCCAAGCTGTTCAGCTGCCTACTTGGAATCCAGGCGAGGAGGAGATGCTGTCCCTCTTTGCTGACAGCTCCGGAACCCGTCAAGTTAAATCAGCCTCTGTAACAGCACAAAAAGGACTAGATAATTTGTAACCAGTCATCAGGCCATTTGTCAAGTCAAGCTAATGACAAGGTTAGTTTAACAGCATACATCTGGGTGGACAGATACAAGTATCCCACAAACTCACATAGTTGACTGCTACTATGATCAGAAAAAAAAAAATTAAGCACTCATTTGGCCACTCGTGGGATCAAGCCCAGGAAGGACCCCAATAGATATGTGAGAAGAATCTCAGCAAAGCAACAGTGGAACTGAGAATATCAATCTTCATGCTCAAATGTCTGCCTTTTCTCACTTTATAGCTTACATAAAAGACCATCTAGGTCTCCGAGCAAAGGCTTATTGGTAAATGATGATTGCTTAAATTATAATAGTCAATATTCACTCAGTAAGAGTCTGAATAGAATGATAAAAATGAAAATTCGGTGCTTTGACCCAATAGGCTTAATTTAATAGGGCAGAAGGGAGATACTATAGGGTCTTTTTGTCTGAAAAAGATCTTGGAAGAGATTGAGCCCAACCTCCCTTGTTTAGAGTTGGAGAAATGGAGGCTGAGATTGAGAAAAGGACTAGTTTATGGCCACTCAGCTTTTTGGGAGCAAGATCTGTCCCATGTAATCACACCACTGGCCTGATGAAAATTCCCAATTCTAATGGCTCTAAGCATAAAATTCTTTTCCATTGATTTCAGTGCTCTACGTAAAATAATATTTCTTAGCCTGGACTAATGCAGGCATCTTCTCGCTAGCGGCCTGTCAATCACCTGAGGCTCCTCTCTGTTCCTCAGATACTGAAGCTCATTCTCATCTTAGGGCTCCTCACCCACTTCTTCCTCTGCACAGAAATCTTGAACTGCAGCTCTTTACGTGGTTGATTCCTTCCAAGCTCAACCCAAAGACGACCTGTTCAGTGAAACCCTTCCCCGTCAAGGGGCACCTACTTCCCCTTTCCTACATTCTACGCCCTCTGCCACATTACTGTGTTCTGTTTTCTTCATGGAACTCAATTAAATTGGAGCTCAGCTCCATTAATTACTTTATGAAAATGGATTATCTGATAAGTGGTGCTAGAGAAACTGATGACCCACATGGAAAAACAAAATTAAAATGAAATCCCTGACTCACACCATATACCAAAATTCCCTTGTAGATCAACTCCCTAAATATAAAAGGCAAAACAGTGAAGTTTTAAAGGAAATATTTTCATAACCAGTGGATAGGGATAATTTTCTTATGTAAGACCAATAAATAATAATAGTAATAGTAATCATAAAGCAAGAGCTTAGCAAATAACTACACTAAAATTAACAACGTCTGTTCATTGGAAAGGAAGAGTATGAAAATAAAATCCCATTAATAGAGTTAGTATGTTTTCCAACAAAAACAAACCACTGGAATGTTTAAAAACTCTTGAAAATTGGGGTGATTATGAAAAGCTAGTCAATTAAAAAATAGGAAAATACATGCAAAGACTTCACAGAGAAGGAAAGATGAATGGCCAACTCAAAAAAAGGATGTGTTTAACCCTAGTGGAAAACAGGGATACAGCATTATAGTGAAACCCCTTTTTACACCACTAAATTGGCAAAAAGTAAAACCTGACAGCATCAAGTTCTGATGACTAAGTGAGGCAGCAGGGACTCAAACCAAGTGTGAAGTTGAAGCAATCACTTTAGAAAAACTATTTGACATCATTTCACAAAGATAGAATGTTCTGTACAGTAAGGTATAAAAATCAACTTCATTAATTGTGTATTGCAGAGGACATGTCTACGACTACGTGGAACAGCTTCGTTTAAAATTGCTCAAACAGAAAATAACCCAAATGTCCATACACTAAAGAACGGGGAAATAGATGAAGGAATGCTCATAAAACGAAATTCTCCACAGCAGTCAATGCAAATAAGGCCAAGCTTTGTGTCAAGGAGAATGAAATCTACCATATAAAATCAAGAAAGAAACAAACAAAAGAAGAAAACATGCAAAACTCCTGCTTTTGTAAAAATACATAGGAAAGAAACTCTTAAAATCTATTGTTTAGAAATATACACGTGTAATAAAACCACAAAGAAAAGAAAGGAAGATATGTTCACAACAGGAAGCTATAAAATGATGTAAGGGATTGGCATCTGTTATGGTTTAGATACAAGGTGTCCCCCAAAAGCTCAGGTGTGAGACAGTTGCAAGAATTTTCAGAGGTGAAATGATTAGATTTTGAGAGGTACTTGTAGCCTAATTGGTGGGTTATTCCACAGTTATGGATTAACTGGGCAACAACTGTAGGCAGGTAGGGTGTCACCTTGGGATTTATATTTTGTCCCTGGTGAGTGGATCTCTCTCTGCTTCCTTTCTTCTGCCACGATGTTCTGTCTCCCCTTGGACCCAGAGCAATGGAATCAGCTGACCACTGATTGAACCCTGAAAGTGTGAGCCAACATCAATTTTCCACCTCTATGTTGTTCTTGTCAGGTCTTTTGGTCATTGTGCCAAAAAATTAACTAAAAAAAAAAAATCACAATGATATGAAAAAAAAAAGGTAATGGGTAGTGTAGAGACAAACACAAGATTGGCAGTCAGCTGACAATTGCTGAAACTCCGTGATGAATATGTGGGGGACTGTTGCATATTCTCTCTACTTTGCATAAATTTGGAAATTTCCATCATTTCAGTGACCTGTTCATCTATTTTTGAGTATGTGTATGTGTGCATTACATATTTTGAATACTCTTGTGGGAATGGGAAGGCAAGGGAACGAGATGGAAGAAAAGCACACAGTGAATTGCAAATTCACCATGTCCTATGTTTGAGTGGTAAGTGCATGTGGGTTTTTTTTCCCCTTTAATATTATCCTTTAACAATCTGCATAGAGGTTACATATGTCCTATGTGGTACTTGATGCTCTTAAAAAATAGGGGAAAGACAAAGAGGAGAGGGACATAGCAAGTGTGCAAGATGACAGGGTTCATCCCTCCCCTCCTGCACTTAGACAGCTGTAGGTTCTCCCCCTTCTACAGATAAGGAAACTGAGTCTTGATGTGACCTCATACCTGACGCAGCACAGCATGTCATCAGTTGAGTTCTGCAGAAGGACCAGGGACCAGGTAAGGAAGGCAGGGAGGGACAGTTGTCAGAGAATCAGAGCTCTGGTTCTGGGGCATGTGACATTGGGACATGGACTGTAGCCACACTAAACCAAGCTACGAGGACACAAAGCAACCAAGGCCTCAGATGTGGTCCCCATTCTTCAATGGGTCAGGTCTACTCCTTTCCTATTTTTTCCCCCTTTTTAAAATAAGTTGTTTATTTATTCTAATTTGTTATATATGACAGCAGATTGCATTACAATTCCTAGTACACATACAGAGCACAATTTTTCATATCTCTGGTTGTACACAAAGTAGAGTCACACCTTTCGGGTCTTCATACCTGTACTTAGGGTAATGATGTGCATCTCATTCCACCATCTTTCCTACCCCTATGCCTCCTCTCTTCCCCTCCCTCCCCTTTGTTCTATCCAAAGTTCTTTCCTATTTTTAAAAATCTTTATTTTTTTAAAGAAGACTTGCTCCTTACTTGTTTTTTAACTGATACAAAAAAAACCATAAAAATCATACTTATTGCCAGGTGCAGTGGCACATGCCTATCATCCCAGCGCATCGGCTTGAGAGGCTGAGGCAGGAGGATCAGAAGTTCAAAACCAGCTGCAGCAACTTAGTGAGACCCTAAGTGAGACCCTGTCTCAAAATAAAATATAAAAAGAGCTGGGGGTGTAGCTCAGTGGTTAGCGACCCTGGGTTCAATCCACAGTACCAACAAACAAACAAAAAACATTGTACATATTTATGGGAGTACTATGTGATGTTTTGATATGTGTACATCACGCAATGTAAGAATCAGGGTGGATATCTATCTTCTCAAACCTTTATCATTCTTTTAAAGTGAAATCATTTCAAACCCTTTCTTCTACTTCTTGAAATGTGAGGTGCGTTATTGCTCTCCAGAATCGCCCTTCTGTGCACCTGGATCCCTTACTCCTACCTAACCCTGACAGTACACCTCGATCCACCTTCCTGCAGCCTTCCCCCCTACATGGCTCTGTTTCTACTTTTTCTTGGGACACAGACCAGAATCCTCCAGCCTGCAGAGCATGCTGGGAGACTGGTGTCTCCAGAGGGTCTGCACAGGCAGGTGGAAAGGGGCAGGCTTCGCTGAAAGCTGCTGAAACAAAGTCGTGGCCACAGAGGTTCTCAGAAGGAGGTGACTGGGCTGTAAGTACCCTGCCCCAGAAACACCCCTAAATAACTGTTGCGTGTGTGTGCACGGATCCGGATCACCTCGGCTTCCTCACCCTGCTCTCCTGGGGGCTTAATTGGGCTCACAATGGCCCGCCCCAATGACTCGAAGCATCCCATTGGCAGTCACAAAGGCAAGGGGACCCTGGGTTACGGTCACAATTCAGCTTCGACTCTCCCCCACTGTGCCCAGCCACAGCAGTGGTCTCTGAGCCGTCGGGGGTCTTACATATCTCATACTTGCAGCAAAGTGGGGGAACAATGTGACAAATTATGAACAAGCTCATAGCCGGGGTCTGTGGAATTCTTCCCTTTGTGAGGCTCTCTCACGTGTCAGCTGGGCCGCTGGGCCGCTGGGCCGAGGGGGAGGACGCAGGGGTGGGGACATGCCCACAGCCAGAGACCTGCCTGGGACTCCGTGGCATCCTTCACACTGAGGAATGCTGCTCCTCATCCGTCTCACTGAGAAGAAAAAGGACATTTATTTTATTTGCGAGGGTGGGGGTTGGGGGGTGAGGAGGGGCTTCTATTCTATCTAAATATCAGCACTATTCCTTGCTAAATAAAACAAAAAATCCCAGCATAAGGTACTAGGCCATTCCCACAAGGACCCCAGCTTAAAAAAAAAAAAAAAAGAATTCCAGTGATCCAAATGAACACACTTTGTCCTAACCCTGCCAAGTCTTGGATGCTCTGCCGGTCTGTTCTTTACAGGTGCCTGGATTGCCTCCCCTGGAAAGAAAGATCAGACCTAAATAACAGTACCTACTTCACATGATTATCATAGAACTAAATATGGAAAGTTTAGGACAGTAGCCAGGATATGGACAGCCCTCACACTAGGGTGCTCTTGTTATTAATGTTCTCATTAACAGATCTATTAGCAGAAATAGACACCCACGGCCATTTTAACTGTGCTCTCTCCTAACCTGTGACGCCCTCACTTCTCAGCAGGTTCTTCATAAGAGGGTCCACCCCTGACACTTCTGCTGTATCTTAAAGTGCCTTTCAACGGGCGGGACTCAAGGATTCTTCATGAGCCTGTTTTCTTACTGCCAAAAGATGGCCTGCCAAGTAGACGCTGCGTCACGGAGGCCAAAAATACATCGACTCCATGAGGGTGCTGCTGCACAGGGGCTGAAAGCTTTCTCTCAAGTCAGCCTCCCAAGTTTTGTTAGGACACTGGAATCCTGTTTTCTTAAGATAGCAAGGAGAGGGGTGGGGGGGAAGCATCCTTTATGCAAACAATTTGGGAACACGCCACGAATCGCTTTAGTGTTTCAGGGGCAAATTCTTTATTTTATTTATTTATTTTTTTATGTGGTGCTGAGGATGGAACCCCGCATTCGAGGCAAGTGCTCAACCACTGAGCTACAACCCCAGGCCCTTTGGGTGCAAATTCTTGAGTTAAAGGAGGCCCTTTCTTTTTGGTCAGTAGAAGTTTTTTAAAAATCCTTACCAAATCTTAATGGTAATGATTCTTCTCTGTTTGCTTAAGAGGCACTAAGCACGGTCACACCTTTTGCTGATGTAGCTCTAAGTAGCTTTGATTTGATAAGGGACCATTTGGAGATCCAGCAGAGATCGTATCACCGATAGCCCATTCTTCACAAACCTTATGGAAAAAAGGATCAAATTTTAAAATAGCCTATTGTCTCTCAGTATTAGAAATCTAGAAAAGACTCCTTTTTAAGTAGAATAGAAGAGACAGAACAAATGACACATTGGTCTTTTCATCCCCCTCACCCCAATACAAGGTGTATGTTGCTCACAGTGGCCTTGACCTTGCCTCAGCCTCCTGAGTACCTGGGATTACAGGTGTGCACCACTGCACCAGGCTCAGCATTGTTTTTTGTTTGTTTGTTTGTTTGTTTGTTTTCAAAGAGAGAGAGAGAGAGAATTTTAATATTTATTTATTTATTTTTAGTTTTTGGTCGACAAAACATCTTTGTTTGTACGTGGTGCTGAGGATCGAACCGGACCGCACGCATGCCAGGCGACCGCACAACCACTTGAGCCACATCCCCAGCCCCCAGCATTGTTTTTTAAGTTAGCAATAGGTACAGTACCATGGCAGCATGCTGTCTACCTCCTAAGAGTAGAATAATCATTGGTGGCCTTGGCGTAATTAGTACATTTTCTTTTTTGGTGCAACTTTGAATAGGTATTAGGTCTTTAAAAACTCTCCATGGTGCATGCCTGTAATCCCAGCAATTCAGGAGGCTGAGGCAGGAGGATTGCAAGTTCCAGGCCAGGCTCAGCCACTTAGCAAGACCCTGTCTCAAAAATAAAAAATATTGGGGATGTGGCTCAGTGGTAAAATTCCCCTGAGTTCAATCCCCAGTAGCTCCCCCACCCCCACCAAAAAAAAAAAAAGTTAAGAAATAAGTAATCAGTATAGGTGCCAAGAGAAACTGCATCTCCAAAGAGAGAACCGGGTGTGTGGGGTGGGAATTGATAGAGCAAATGCCCACAGCTTCTTTTGTAGCAAACTGTGAAATTACTTGTGCTGTACAACTTGATTTCATGCTGAGCATCATCAATGTGTCCTGCTTGGGCTGTTTGATAAGGGGAAAGAATGGAAGTCCTGTCTTCCTGAGCCACTCTTCTCCCAGGGAGACAGAGACATGCGACATGCGCATAAGGAAAAAGGTCAGGAGTCACTGAAGGCAGACAATGAGTCGATTCTTGGGAGAAATTGGGACCATAAAGATGCTCAGCTATGGAAGAGGGGCCTGGTTCCTGATGGGGGACCCTCTGTGGAACAGGAAGGATGGGGGACCCAGGAGGATGGCAGGATTCAGAGGGAGGGAAGAGAAGGGTCGGCAGCCCAAGGGACTCCAATATTGGGACCACTCAGTATATTTGCTTCCTTCTTCCCCTTCTGAAGTGGCAGCCCTCACTAATCAGTCAGTCATCTCTGATGGATCAAGTCACTCTTTGTATCCCACCCCCTGCCCCAGTCCAGTCTGGGCTTCAGAATCCTCCTGAGCACAGCATTCTGGGCAGGCCTTACCAATCACTTAGAGTTAGTACATAAAATAGAACTCTCTGTCCTTCCAATAAGGGAAAGTGACATGAACAAGTACATAAGTCTCAGAAGATGCATGAGGTGTTGGAGACACTCCAGCCATGAGTGAATTTGCTGCATCTGTAACAGACAGACGGGTGAGACTGTGGTGGCCTGAACTCTCACACCCTCTCTCCTGGGGAGGGACGGGATTGGAAGACATCACCTATATTTTTGACAAGTTCCTGCTCATTTTAAGAGAGATGGGGTGAACCATAAGTCACTTGGTGAGCTAGTCACATTTAATGCTGCGCAGTTTAGGACGCTGTTAGTTGAGATGGGGGTGAATATCTACTGAAAGCCTAGCCTGCCCCATGGATCTGCCTTTGCAGTGTCCTTGAACTAAAACAGGTAAGAGGCGTGGTCCAGGTGACAGGTGGGCCTTGCTTTGGAGAATCATTTGGTGACTTGTGGCATAGCCCCTCACTTATCCTCTAACCATATCCTCCTCTGCAAGCACCGGAGGGTGATTTCTGGTCTGGGAATCTGCAGCCCCAGTCCTCTCTCTGCCCTGGAGCTTCTCAGTGCTCTGATGGCTGTCTATGTCCCCACATGAGCTTGGAAGCTGATGTAGAAACTCACTCTGACAACCTCAGAGAAGAAACAAGCTATCGCTTCCCTTACTTCCTCTCTTTTCCCCATGAAACACCTCCATATTCCCCCAGTGCTCAAAAGCACAGGCCATTTTCATGGTCACTGAGATGCCCCCTAACCACAGGTGCTAATCAAAGCCAGACACCTGTCGACAGAGCTGTAGAATTTTGTTATGTCCACGATGTATCTTGTAGGGCTGGTGGCGGGGCACATGGTAAAGCATCTGCCTAGAATGCAGGAGGCCCTGGGTTCGATCTTCAGCTCTGTTTTTTTTTTTAATATATATAGTATTCTCCCTAACTGCAGAGTGCTCTTTCTCGTTGCAAACAAAACTTCCTTCACTGAAATAGCATTGCTTTGATTTCTTGCCATCTCCACACTTTTATAGATCCACAAGAAACAAAACCCCCAAGTATAAGAATCCACACACCAGACACATATATGCCCCGAGTTACCAACACTGTCTGCTCCTTCCCTCCCACCCTCCCACATTCCAGAGGAGATTATTAATTGTCCCCAGAGAAGCAGGCCAGCTAAAAAGGAAGATACTCAGTTTATATGCTAATCCCACAAAAGCAGCCATCCCTTCTCCTCCACTAGCCAGATCAACGCAGGAAATCTGAATGACAACTTCGAAAGTCATCCCTTACAGCAAACACAGCCAATGCCCCCGCCTCTGGGTAAAGATTTTATTTTATTTTAGGAAGGCAAGGATGGCTTTTTGTGTCGAGCTTGAAATTACAAGGTGTGTAATCTCCCCTTTCTCTTTTGCTCTTAAATGCAAGCTTTCACACCAAATTTTGTTTCCCAACAAGAGAAGGAGAAAGCATTACCCCTCTTGGAGGCCCTGTGGGTCCCCCACCCCCACGCCTTTGTGTTCACTGGGGATCTTGGACGGCACCCTGGCAAACGGCATTCTGCAAGATTATCCTGCTAGTCACAGCCTTCAAGGAATAAATATCTAACACCTTGTTCCCTTTTGCGGTTCAAAAGCCACTGTCACTGGGGTACACTGGTGGTTTAAAAAAAGACTATAATTCATATGCAAACTAGAGGAGGATTTTCATGATTTCATAATAAAATGTTGAAACGCTTTGATCTTGAGTTGTAAGGAGGTGTGAAACAGTGCTTCTGAAACAGACAGATATTTGTGTAAGCATCCTTTATGTATTGCCAGTGCGGAATAATAACATATCAAAGCCCCAACTTACCTCATCTGCCTGGTACAGCCAAGGCATAAATAAAGGGGAACAATGGAATTACTATTACTCACTCTCCGAGAGCCAGCGACATCACTGTATCCTTTATAATTGCTGGCAAGAAGATTAATGTTTTGTTAAATATCAGAGCAAGGTCACAAGGGGGCTTGCAGTCCTGTCTAAACATCTAGTCTTTAAGCTCCTACTCTCTCAGTGGCTTTTTTTTTTTTTCTTTTTGCGGAAATGAACTTGTAGCATTTCCTCTAATTATGGTGATTTTTGCTTCTGAAAATGGGTCTACATCATCACCCCTTTCCAAACATGCTCACACACGCATGCACATGCACACGTGCGCGCACATGCACACACACCGCACACACACACACACACACACACAGACACACACACTCACACTCACGCACACATCTTCCCCAGTGATATTTGGGGACAGGCTTGATTTAGCAGCAGCATATGGGCGATGTTGTCATGAGGCGACCTTGCCCTTTCAGCCAACGTGGAAAATTCATTGCCTGTCACTGAGGCCCAAAGCAAGGGGCTTGTGCTTAAGAGCTCGACTTTATTGGGGTCCTCAGGGGGTTCCCTCCTAAAGACTGTTATCATGGTGTGCTGCGCTTCTGTTATGTTTAGCCCGCGCGCCTGTCCATACAGATGTTTCCAACAGCAAACAGTTCATGACCCAGAAAGAACAAAATATTTTGGCTTTCTCTGGCTTTCAGCACCTGTTTCAAGCCAAGGGCCTTTGAATTTCTGTGCACGGATCAGAAGGCCAAGCCAGCCACTAGGGAGAGGCCACTTCATGGCGAAGCTGATCTTACAATGTGGTGGCAAACCTAAGCCATCACCTGCAGTGACCCTCGCTGTCTTAACTCCCAGATGTGGTTGAGGCAGGCAAACAGCAGGTCCCACAGAAAGATCTATCATTTTCAGGCAAAGATTCTCACATGAATCTGTCAGTTTGGGTCTTCCACATCAGCGATTAACTGAGATATTTCACATCCGTCGTCCCATCATTTATTCTACATTTTTCAGAGTAATGCATGGACAGGCTGAGCTCTAGTCATTTGCCATTTGTGTGGTTTCTATAAGCCATGGTTCAATGACCTGGGGATGACTGGGGATGGCGGAGGCTCTTAACACAGAGAACAATCACCAGACACTTAGAGGGTTTGGAAACAATAAAAAAGGTTTTGCAACATGACTAAGGACACTACAGGGAAGTGCTAAAGGGAATGTATCACCTCTGGCAGAGCCTGAAAAGAAGAAGTTGCAGAAGAGGTGTAGGGGCACTCTTAAAGGGCCCCTTTACCTCCCCAATCCATACCCCCCCACACCCCACACTTGTTCAGAGTGGTTTTAAACCACAGCTCCAATTTTAAGGAGATTTGCTTATTTGTTTGTTTTTCTTTCCTGCAGCTCAAGGAGGAATTAAGAAGTAAAAGAGACAGCTTGGAATGAAGGTGGGTGTTCATAGGCAATTAGACACGAAAGGGAGGATGTCCTGACTTTGGGGACTTGCCTGGCTTCAGGACTCTCAGTGACAGCTGGAACATAGAGCTACAATTACCATGTGCCCTCTTGCCTCAGCATGAAAGGAAAGCAACAATGTGCCAACTATATGGATGCCTGTGCTTCGTGTGCTCCATAGGACCCCAGTCAACAGGCATTGAATCAGCAAAGGGATGGATGGGTACATGGATGGACGGATGGATGGATGGATGGACAGATGAATGATTATAGAGATTCAGCACAGGGGAACTAAATAATCACTCAGTTAACACCACGATCTAAAGTCCAAGTGTCGCCCACCACCTGATTTTGTAAAGTAAGTTGTTTTGAATAGAGCTATGACCATTCATTAAGGTTTTGTCTGCTTTAATGATCCAAGACAGAGCAGAGTATTACAGAGGAGATGAGGCCTGAAAAGTCTGAATTATTTGTTATCATCTATTTCTTTACACCAACCCCTGAGTTACACTGGATTTTCTACATCTGCACTTAGTTTTTTCTTCTTTTTTACTTTGTTACAGATTTTAAAACAACAAAAAAGGCGGCTTGTTATGATTCTGCTATGGTTTGAATGTGTCCTCAAGGGTTCCTGTGTTGGAAGTTTGGTCCTCACTGTGGCCATGCTGGGAGATGGCCTAGAAACTTGAAGAGACAGGATGGAGGGCAAGGTGACTGGGTTATCGGATTCTGCTCTTGGAAGAGGTCAACCTAATTCTCGTGGGGACCTATGGCTAGTTAGTGTTATGAAAGAGCAAGCAGGTCCCTCCCACCCTTTCTGGCTCCTGTCTCACCATGCGGTCTTTCCATCTTACATAGGCTTCCACCATGATGCCATCTACCATGAGGTGACCCAGCCAGGGGGGATCCCTCCCCAGAGTCAGCACTGTGCTATTTAGACTTTCAGCCTCCAGAACTCTGAGCTAAATTTACCCCTTTCTGTACAAATTCCCCAGCCTCAGGTAGTTCATCACAGTAATGGAAAACGGACTTATATATACAGTAGTAAAATCACACCATATGCTTTTTTTTTTTTTTAACTTGCATGAACTCTAGTAAACATGCGGGGCAGTAAATAACTAAATAAGCATATTTTGAAAGAACAAGGGCAGTAAACCAAACCAACCACTTTGTCTGGGCCCCAATTGAAGAAATGAAAATCTTTTCCAATTCAGAACAAAGAAAAGTCAATGTGATGGATTTTTTTTTTTTTTTTTTTTGAGATCCTGGAAGGTGTACGTGAAGCAATATTGCTTTGTTAAGGGAATTTGAACACTGACATGAAGGGGATTTTTCTGTGGGCTAATTTAACCTTAATATATAAATGTGATGAGCGGGATTATTTATGCTCACCCAAGTGTGCGTGTTGAATCTTTTCCTGCTGGGCTGGGAGGATTACCTCACTTGGCTTCTGATGATCTGGGAGGAGCAGGAGAACAGCTGCTAAGATAAGACGAAGTTAATTCTGTGTTCCTTAGACATGTCAGTAATGAACGCAGAGCAGGATGGTGGGTCCCCATTGTTTTCTTCAGGGCTACTGACACCAGCAGTTGGCAGAAAGATCATGAGAACCCATGAGGTTCTCCAAGAAAGCAGAGCTACTAGAAGCTTCCACACGGAAAGTCTAGCTTGAGATGGCAATGCCTTAGAGAAGGGTGATGCATGAACTTGGCAAAAATGATCTACAAGCAACAAGGTAGTGGGGGGACAGAAGGCAGAAATGTAAGGAAGGCAGGTTTTATTATTGTATGATGTTTGTCATGGCCACGTTCTGTGCAATACAGCGTTGTCACCGCTTTCTGCTACATCAATGCAAGCACCTCAATGGCCCCAAGATAAAACAAAACCTCACCTCCATTAACCATTTGGAAGGTCAATGCTATAGGCAGCTTTTATCAACCCCTCTGCTGTTCATGTCCTTTGTAGTCTTGCTTGGATGTGAGCTGGACATAGACACTTGCTTCTAACGAACGGAACACTGCAAAAGTGATAGATGTCATTTCTGAGGCTAGATCACCAAGGTCTGTGACTTTTGTCCTGCTCACCTTCTCATAGCTATTTGTTGGAAACAGTTGTCATGTTGTGACCTGCCTGCTAGAGACTTCCACAGGCTGGAAAACGAGGAGGCTTCCAGATGATAGCTGGGAGGACCCAAGGCTCCAGTTCAGCAGCCTTCGAGGAAGTGGATCCTGCCAACAGTCACATGCAGGTGCTGAGAAGAGGATTCCCCAGCTGGGGGCTCAATGGTGTAGCCTCAGCTGACAGAGAGACCTGATTCGGGAGACCACCAGGCTGCACCCAGACTCCTGACCTGCAGAAACTGCACAATTACTCCTTTTTTTTTTAACCGAATAACTTGTGGGTAATTTGGTGGGCAGCAAGAGATAAGTAGCATAGTCAGGATTTATCTCCCAGCTTACTTTGCTCTTTATCAACCTTAGTTCAAGGCCTTCAATCTTTGTAATAATCAACATGTCTATCTTTTTTGTTTTTCTTTTGAGGACTCAAAACCCTAATCTAGGGGTAAGTGACTGATTTGTTAACTCTGTTTATTTCTTTCTGAAGAAATTCTGCTCTGGTTATTGTTGTGCTATAAGAAAGGACTCTAAACTTAGTGGCTTCAAGCAATTCCATTTTACTTTATCTCCTGGCTTCTTTAAATAAGAAATTTGGGCAGCCCAGGGCTGGGCAATTAGCCTGGGAATCAACTGATGTCACACAGAGATATTCAATGGATGGCTGGTCCAAAGGGACCAAAGTAGATTCTCCTGCATCTGGTCCTTTGGCAAGAGAGACTATTAGTGATGTGAGAGTTCATCAGGGCACCTATGTGGGCCTCTCCAGCATGTTGGTCTCAGGGTAATGGGACTTCCCACATGGCTACTGGCTTTTACAAGAATAAGAGTCTCAACAGGTTTGGCTTCATTCTTTAAAGAAACGTTTCCCCATTGAATGGAACACTTCATAAATGGAACACCAGACCAAGAAATATTGGGGGGGGGGAGATAATGAATCCCAAATAAGCTGGAAAATATTACTTTCTAAAGCTCCCTCTTGGATAGTCAAAATGCACATTAGCATATTAAAGACCTTAAAAATCAAGAGCAAAACATAACTTGTTTAATCAAAGCCTTCACAAAAATATTTACTGCTGAACTCTAATCTTATTTTCATATATCAGAAAAATTATATTATGACACTCTTGGAGAAAGGCAAAAAGGCAATGTGTTCTTTCAATGTCATTTATAGTAGTAAAGGTCACCCCAGTATTCTCCAGGGCAATACTGTCCAAAAGAAATTTTTGCAGTGATAGAAATATTCTGTGCTATCCAATATGGTAGCCTTCAATTGCATGTGATTAAGGAACACATGAAAGGTGCCTAGGATGATGGAGGAAGCTGAATTTTAATTTGATTTGATTTTTATTTAAATAGTCAAATAAGTCTAGTGGCTGTCAGAATGGATAGCACAGAATTTGGGAAACATTCTTAGTTCATCTCACTGATGACTTGGATTGAAGTTCCCAGACTTGGTGAAATCACTGTGTCCCCTGGTACCTTCAGATCTTTTCAGCTACCAACGTTTCCTCCTTGACCCCCAGGATTAACTGGTAATCCAGGAACTAAAGGGTCAATACCGGACCCATAAGATATTCTTGACACCTCTCAAGGCTGAAGTTGTTCTCACTGGTTTTGATGGTTAATTTTATATGTCATCTTGACTGGACCCTGGGATTCCCAGATAGCTAGTAAAGCATTATTTCTGGTTGTGCCTTTGAAACTGATTCTGGAAGAGATCATCATTTGAATTTGTGGGCTGACCCAAGAAGATGGTCCTCCCCAGTGTGGGTAGACATCCTCCAATACACTGAGATCCTGAAGAGGAGGGAAAAGCCAAGGGAGAACTAATTGAGCTTGACTTCATCAGCTGGACATCAGTCTTCTTCTGCCCTCTGTCCTCCTGGAATCTATACATGGATCCTCCGGCTCTCTGGCTTTCTTACCACACCACCAGCTTTCCTGGTCTCCAGAGTGAGGGTGACGACGGTGGGAGTTCTCAGCCTCCACAAGAGCCAGTATCTTTAATGAATATGTTGTTTCTATTTCTCTGAAGGACTCTGACTTACACACTGGATCAGAATACTTCATACAGGGCCTGATCCTGAGACATCATCCATGGTTTCTGCTGCCGCCTTGTCGTAGATCTCCGATTAGACCATGATATTGCATTATGGTAGCAGTCGCAGGAGTGGGATCACGGGTTGCCATGACAGTAATAATGTTGGAGACTTTGAACCAGACTGTCTGAGTTAAAATCTGGGCTCCACCACCCACTGTATGTGTGTAGGAAGATGTTAGTGGACTTTTCTAGCTCTCGGGGTTTTTTCTATTAAATGGAGATAATAATAATAATAGGAAAACCTCACAGGTTGTGATGAGGAAGCCCATTCCTAACATTAAGAAAAAGAATATAAAGGGCCTTCAAGTACAAGATGCGTCTACCTGTCCTTGCTCCAGACCCCTCCACAGTATACCCACCCCACTCTGTTAATACCATCTGTTAGTCAGTATTCCATTACTGTAGCATAATACCTGAGATAATCAATTTATAAAAAGAAAAGATTTATTTTGGCTCATAGTTTCAAAGTTTCACTACACGGTGGTCAATTAGCCCATTGCTTTGGGCAGTGCATCACGATGAAGAGCACATGGCAGAGCAGAGTCATTCACCTTGTGACCAGAAAAAAACAATGAGACAGAAGGGAGGCTGACTCCCAGGATCCTATCCCAGGGCACCACACATGGACCAGAAGACTTCCCACCACTCCCCCACACCATCAAGCTGGGGACCAAGCCTTTAATACATGTGGCTGAGAAGGGAAGATTGCAAATTTGAGGCAAGTTCTGCAACTTACTGAGACCCTGCCTCAAAAACACACAAGAAAGCAACATGGGTGGTTTTTAGAGATGTTGCAGATCCAAACTAGAGCACCATCTTATGGGCCTGGGGTGACTCATTGATAGCATCTTCCTCCTCCAAGAGGAGAGAACCCGAAAGAGGTGTGTGTAGCCATGCCCAGGATATTCCATGGTCCTAGGCATCCCAAGTGTTGTCTAAAAGAGGGGACGGATGTAAGTTCCAGGTAGACATAGACACTTGGCCAAGTCGTCTCACCATGATGAGAGGTGCAGTCAGCCAAGCTCCAGAGCAGAGTTCATAAAGCATTCACATGAATTCAGGTTCCAGGGAAGGGCCCGCTTGCCTGCGTTCAAGGTGAGTACTGGGGTAAGGGTTAAACGCTTGCTTAGAACAGAGCTGGTACCTCATAAAATCTAGGGACTTGGGCATCTCATTTTGGTCTCACCATGTATCTAGCTGTGTAAGGTCTGCCGGTTCTCTGAGCCTGAGACCTACTCACAGATGATCAGGATTAACTTTATTTGAATTGGAGAGAAAATAAAGCCAGTTTATCTCTTCAAAGACAGTTCAGGGGTGTGATGGGCTGAGGAGACAGACCCAGGGAGATAGGACGCCTCAAGTTCCCAGCGGCCATCGTATTCTGGATTCATAAGGTCAAACTTTACAGCCCTGTTACGGCCACATTTGATAATCCCCATCCAAGATATGCTATCTATTTCATGTCTGCATTAAACAATTTCAAAAGGATTTCTCTGTTTTCTTATAACGAAGGCTACTGTGAAGCAATATGGGTCACAAGAATTAAAGAAGCAGAAACACATTTCTAAAAAGACATCACATATACAGAGTGGTCCACTGAAATGTTAGTTACTTACATGACCAGGAAAAGAGTTCCGGGTTGGAAATATAAAAATGAATTTAAAGTCACACAGTTAGAGGCATTTTGGGGCTAAAAGTTGAGTGAGGCAAGAGGGGAGACCCCCCCCCCAAATTTAAGGAGGTGCTCACTCTCAGGGAAGTGCAAGTACAGGATGGCTGGAAGGCGAGTGACTCCCCCGAGATGGAGATTCAACCAAGAGATTTATTGGGGGGCTGCCCGAAGGGGAAGAAAAGAGAGGCAAAGAGAGGAGAGGAGGAGGGCAGAGAGGAAGAGACAGAGGGCAGACAGCGTGAGCTTGTAAGCTTCGGCTTAAGAAGGGTTGTGTAGGCGACATGCCGGGTGCTGATTGGCAGGTGACTCAGGAACAGGGAGCAGACACTGTGTCCCACAGGGATTGGTTGAGAAAACCTTTGAATTGGACGATCTTGGGCTTGGCGCCCTTCAGAGAGGAGGGGGAGGGGTAAGGGATTCCGTGAGGTTCTCTCGACATGGAAACTTAACTGAGTGGGAGGGGGAGGGTCTTCCACACACTCAACAATGGCCACCTGAGAATGAGTACCCCCTTGAATCTGAGGTTAGTCCCTTGTCTGTCTCACTACCATTAAGGCCCTGAGGCATCCCGTGTGCTCTTCAAAGTTTGTGTGTTCAGTTGTGGTTAAATTCTACTCCCTTAACAAAATTTTAAGTGGACGATAAGGTATGGTTGACTCTACTCATAACTCCGCGCTGTAGCTTTCCAGAGTTAACGCGTCCTGAATGGCAGAAACTTCATGCCCCTCCATCAGCAATTTCCCATTTGTTCCTCCACCCTCCTGCTCTCTGATTCTACGAGTTTGCCTACTTTAGATAAGAGAACCATACAGTGTTTGTCCTTCTGTGTCTGGCTTATTTCACCTAGCATAGTATCCGCACAGTGTACCCACTTGGTCATAGATTAGTGGGTGCAGTGGCTGAGGCAGGAGGATCATGAGTTCAAGGGCAGCCTTGAACCCACCCCCAGATGTGCAGAAAGCAGGAGTCTCTGAAAGTACATCTTCCTTTCCACTCAACTGTGAGACTGCCAGCCAGGTGAGCAGGAATCAGGTGGGAGGGGGGAAGAGGCAAGTACCAAGACCCTGTCTGGGAAGGAAGGAAGGAAGGAAGGGAGGGAGGGAGGAGAGGAAAGGGAGAAAGATAGGGTGGAATTATGGAAAGGGAGACAGAAAAAAAAGAGGCAGATTGTCACATATTACAGGATTTCTTTCTGAAGGCTGAAAAATATTCTGCTGTGTGCATATACCATGTTTTCATTATCCATTGTATCTTGATGGGAATTTAAAGATAACGCCCTAAACTGAAAAACTCCCAGAGGAAAACATCTCCATGATATTAGTCCTGCAATGATTCCATGGATATGACATTAAAAGCACCAGCAACAAGAGAAAAAATTACAGGGTGTATAACCAAACTAAAAAGAGAAAAGCTATCGATGAAATGGGAGAAAATATGGGCAAACCATGTATCTGATAAGGAGTTTATTTCCAGAATATACAGGGAGCTCCTGCAAGTCAATAGCAAAAAATGAATCACCTGATTTAAAAAAAGGCTGAAGACTTAAATAGCTGCATCTCCAATGAAGACATCCAAATGGCCAATAGTTCTATGGGATGTTTGACATCTCTGATCATCAGGGGAACGCAGACGAATAGACACCACGATGAGACAGCACCTCCCACCTGCTAGGATGGCTACTACCTAAGCCCTAAAAGACAAGCATCGGTAAGGACAAGGAGAAATCGGAAGCCAGGCTCACTGTTGGTGAGAATGTAGTGTCACAGCTACTATGGAATATAGCCTGGGGAAGTTCTTCAAAAAGTTAAAAATAAAGCATCGCAGGTGGCACATCCCCATAGCCCCAGTGACTTGGGTGACTGAGGCAGGAGGATCGCAAGTTTGAGGCCATCCTTGGCAACCTAGTGAGGCCCTAAGAAAACTGAGTGAGACCTTATCTCAAAATAAAAGGGCTGGGGATGTGGCTCAGTAGTAAAGTGCCCCTGGTTTAATTCTCAGTACCAAAGAGAATTTTGGGAGGCGGGGCAGGAAACAGGAAAAGAAAAATTTTAAATAGAACTACCCATGGTCTAGCAATCTCAGTTTTGAGTATTTATCCAAAAGAATTGCAATCAGGATCTTGAAGAGATATTAGTACTTCAGTCCTCATTGCAGCATTACCCACAGTAGACAAGATGGGGAAATAACCAAGGCTTTAAAGTCCCCGGTTGACCTTGAAATTCTCTGATAAACCTGTTGATTAATTAACTGATAAACACCCTCTTCAGATTATTTGTACTCACTGGAGTTTGCCGGCATCTCTCTAGGTTGAAAGATTGGGAATAGCTAGGGTTCTTTCCTACCAGGAGCCACCAGCCCCCCAGATGTGCAGAAAGCATCATCTCGGACAGCTCATCTTGCTTTCCACTCAACTGGGAGGCTCTCTGAGACAGCAAGCCAGAGTGAGCAGGCATCAAGTGGGGTTGGGGAAAGGGTAGACCAGGTGCCCTGGGTCCCCGCACAGGCCAGGAAGGAAGGGAGCCAGGCAAGCCCCCAAAGCACATATCTTCTCCTTGAGGTATGTCTTTGTTTCTATAGGTATTTATTTGTGTTTTTCTCTGTCTATTTTGCATGCCATTGAGAGTTAGAAGAGACATATTGTACGTCCTAAAGAAAAGCAGTAAAAATAATTTAACTTATTTCTTTCATGTCTGAGTGTATTAATTCTTGCTTACATAAGGAAATACAAAAAACAAACTGTAAACAAGGAATCATTTGGAATCAGATTATGCATGAATAATGACACACATTCTCATCTGAGATGTGGGGGATGGGATCTAGTTTTATTGCCAGTGGCTCTAAAAAAAATTTATTTTTCTTTTTCAAAGGAAGTGACTCAGAATGCAATAAAAAATGTGTTTTCTGCTCTAAAAGGATTAATTTACCTTTTGTGCCATGAGAAAATAAATGTGATCAATACCTCTATTCTCTCTTCTATAGAGAAAGACAGTTTTCAAGTCGGAATAGCAGAGAAAGGTCATTCAGCCTTGGTTTCCTAGTCCTTGGATTCTGTGTCCTTATGCGTTCTCTGGTACTCAGATTCTCCTGGGGTCCCAGATGGCTTCTGGTGTCTCTGCTTGCTCCATCAATGCTGGACCCTCTCCTTCTCCTTGAGTCCTCCTTCTTTCCTGTGATCCCCTCTTCTCCCTTCCATGCCTTGAGGCTGAGAAGCACAGGTGATCTAAGGTGGGCAAAAGGGCAAGTTAATGAATGCGAACTCCAGAGATGAACTGCTTCACCTTCAACACCTGTGCAAGGTGTGACTGGATTTATTAGTTAACCTTGAGATATCGCCTCATCTTTCTCACTTGCAGGAGAGTTGGAGAGTAGAAGCCACCTGGTAGGGCGGCTCTAAGGAATGGATGCATGCAAAGAGCTCGGTGTGGTTTATAATATGGACCTCACTTCACTAAAGCCATTACTACTTGCCTCTTCATTCTGGGTGAATGTAGACATTCTGTTTAGAAACAACCCTTTATTCCAATTTCTGTCCTTCTTACAAGCAGAATTCACCCTCCATTTGCCTCAAGGATCATTACAAAGGATGTCTTCATTACAACTTTTTTCTTCAGATATATTTTTATGGGATTTCAGACCAAATAATTGGAAGGACCCTTGAAGTTACATCTATCCCTCCATCCAAGCAACAAATATTTACTGAGCATCTACTGTGTGTCAAGCACTGTACTACGCCCTGGGACAGAGATATGAACAAAACACAAGGCCCTTTGCTTAATCTTGTGAGCAGGCATTGGATAACCGAATGACCCATTATGGATAGAATGACCAACCTGTCTCAGTTTGACCCAGACTTACCCAGTTTTAGCCCTGAAGCCCAGCATCCTGGGAAACTCCTCAGTCCTGACAAATCCATATCGCTGGTCACCTTCATCAAAAATGGAATGAAAGGGACAGACACCATGAATGCTTCCAACCAGGGAACTGACCCATTTTCAAAAGGAAGCAACATTCATGGAAAGCAGACAGAATGACAGACAGATAAAGGACATACTGGGGAGGGGAAAGGGCAGGTCAAGTGTACAAGCAGGGACATTGCTTGTGCAAAGGCCTGGAGTCTAGAAACAGGGAAAACAAAGTGAGATGAGACCGCAGAGGACCGTGAAGAAGACCTTGCAGACCCCTGGGGGAATTGTGCTTTATCCAGGGAACCTTGGAAGAGTTGAAACAAGGGCGCTGCACCAACAGACAGACTAGAAAGGCAGCACTTTGGCTGTGCTCTGCTGAGAATGGATTAGAAGCATCGCACAGAGGCCAGGTAAGAGGGGGTTGATGGCGTGAGCATAGGCGTGCATGGCAGATGGCATACAAAGCCTAGATCAAGAACTCTCTTGGAGTAGATGGGATAGAATTGACTTAGACTGATCGGGCTGTCAGTCAGGTTAGGAGAGAAGGAAGGTTGGCCCCTGAGTGGAAGAACATAGATAGATGGTGGAACCAGAGACTGAGAAGGACCGACTTCCTCAACAGGTCCAAGTTCTTAAGAGGATGTGCTTCAGGCTCTGAGCCACTTGCAGGGGACGCTGGGATGACTAAGACACAGTGCCTGCTCTCCAGACAGTTACAGGCTATGGAGGAGCATGGATTTACCAACACACACTGCAATATAGGATGGAGAGGGCCAGAAAAGAAATGTGCACTAGGTACCGGGGACAGGGCACGCCAAATGATTCAGTGATTCACTTAGATCAGTATGGGCTTGCAGATATTCATCTTATTCTATCTCACAGTATTATACTCTCATTTTTGTGGTGTTGCTCCAATGATACCAGTTTTGCCTATGAAGAGCTTTTCCCCCTTGGCACCTGATTTCTTCTGACCCACCTTTATCATTTTCTGAGCATTTCCTGTCTTTCTGGCACATGAGATCCTCCAAGCTTATCTTTGGATTTTCCCTGCTCTAGTTCCTGGAATCCACTATTCCTTTTAGGGTTCTTTGACCAGGATTTTTCAGGGAAATAAGTTAGACTTGTTTTCAGGAAGCTGGTTAGACTGAAGGTAGGGAGGGGGCAGGGGGTACAGGAAATAGAATGCGCCATGGCTGGCCACGCACCAGGGTGAGGTGAGTGTACCCATTGGAGGGATATTTGCCTACTTTTTAGCTTTTCTTCCTGGAAGTTAAGATATTCACAGAGGGGCAGCTTCAAAGCTCAAACTGTAGATGTTGGGGCTTCACTCACCAAGGTTTCCAGGGGCGTGGTGAAGCCACCCACAGGTCTCTAATTCGGGTGACCTCCTCCTGGGCTTGTGACTCTCTAAAAGTGTCACCCTCAGTTATCTGTATCTTCTCTTTCCAAGCAAATTCTAAACTTTCCAAGCACAAGGTCATGTGGTTTACTAAATGCAGCCCAAATCAGCCCAGAACCATGCACATAAGTAGGTGATCAGGAAAGGCCTTTTGGCCAATGGATCCTAGAGTGGATTTGTAGGCAGAGGTGAGGAACGTCCCTGTCCTTTGGCACTGCTCTGCTTTGAGCATTGCAGAGAGCTGCCCATCATTTGATTTAAAGTTATTAGTAATAACATATTTATTTGAGAGAACTTCATGTACTCTAGACTTTGTGTTCAACACTATAGAATTAGCTCCTCACCACAAAACAAAGTTCTGCTATTATCCTTCTCTGCAGATGAGGAAACTGAGACCTGAGGTCACACTCTTAATAAGGTCTGGGGGTCTGCATTCCAATCCCAGGCTCTATGACTCTCCATCCAGGCTTTAAATCATGACACTACCCTGCAGCCTACAGAACTGGCCATTCATTTCATTGAACGTGGATTTATGGAGCCTCCATTAAGGATCAGGCGCTGGGGACACAAGGACAAAGACTGACAAACTTGATCAGCCACGAATTGCTTCTTTCCTCAAAGCATTTTATCTAGGACTTTCCAAGAGCTTCCCATAGCTTCTAGTGGTCTCTTGAAAGGGTCTGTGACCCAAGCAATCTCACGAAACATAGAGAAGTCTGGCTAACTGAGTTCAAAGTCCCTTCGTTCCACTTGAGAGCAGTAGGACTGGGAGCAACTCAGCCTTTCTGAGTCACTGCTTCCACATAGGAATGAGTGACACTGTCCTCAAAAGGTGCCGTGAAGACTCAAGGGACACTGTCCATAAAGCATTTAGAATCCTGCTTGGCCACAAAGTAGCTACGGCATAAGCATTCACATTTTTAAATCTACTTGATTGATACGTGATTGATGTGCAAGAAACTGCCTCCGTTGAAATGATACACTTGGATGGATTCTGATGTCTGTGCTCACGTGAGGAAGTAGGAGCACATCAATGGTCACTTTATCTGTAGTATAATGGCATTCACTTTGTGACAGTTCTGTGGGGATTCATGGCCTTCAGAACAGGGCCGGACGTGTAACACACACTCCATAGATGAGAGTTATCTTGACCGTTTTCATTAGCTATCAGAATCACTCATTGCAGAGAGTTATCTAGAGGCTTGGGACAAACAGAGAAGCTTCAATTTGAGGGAGAAAAAGAGCCAGACTCTTCCGGGGAAGTACAATTGTGGCCCAGCCAACACAACAGATGGTAGGCGGCACCTATGATCTGATCTGCTCCCTATTCGAGCCCCAGAAGTCTCGTAACTTCAGACGTGTACCCAGAGGGTGATCAGAAGAATTCCCAGCAGCGTTTCTGTTCCTTGGCCGGTCAAGGGTCTCAGAGAGGGAAAGGAGCACCCCCACCCTGGGACAGGATCAGAGAGGTCACCACCAAGAGAAAGATCCTCCCCACTTTCCTTCTGCGGCTTTGATGGAGCTGCCAGATCACTGCCTCCCATCTGCAATCCCAAGTTTCATGTTTTAAGAAAGTCTTGCCAAAAAAGCCACTAGAGTAGACTCCCAGGAAAACAAACCCTGGGAGAAGTAATTTTGTCAAGGCAGGAGCCCTTCGGTGGCTGGCTGCTCCTACAGATAAGATATCTGTTCACCTTTCATAAATGTCAGACTTGAAATAAAAAAGACAGGATAATGAGGTCTTATTTCCACGGAAGCAGGCATGCACCTACTAATTAACCCACAGACCACTAACAAACGTGCTGTTTACATGCTTTTGCTCCATTTTGCTGCAATTGTGAGATGCGTAAATAGCTTGGGCTCCAAAGATCTGATTTTCTTACCCTCCTCTGCTATTTTTAAAATATTTTAAATGGCCCCGATGATTCAACATCTGTTCATTCACTCTGCACACATTTGCATAATACCCACTGTGTGCAAGCCACCCAGCTGGGGTGGTGGGAGGTCTCAGGAGACTATTCTGTGTGGAGTAGAGGCCTTGGCACCCAGTGTTGGGGCTTGAACCTTGGCCCCATCACCTGACAAACACATTGGAAAATGCTACCAGCCTCCCTGATTCAATGCTCAGGTAAGATGGTGACGAAGCCACTACAGATCGTACGTTGCTGTTGGGGGTAAATGAGATGAGATGATTGTCCAGCAGGTGGAAAGTGGTCCTCACCCCAAAGAGGAAGCAAGTCATCAAGAAGGAGGAGGAAGGGAGGGAGAAGGAAGGGGGGGAAGGGAAGGGGAAGCAAGAGGAAGAGCAGATGGTGGAGGTGACAAGAGAGGAAGATAAATGAGGATGGAGACAGAGAAAAAGGAAAAGATGAGCAGTGTGTCCCAGCACAGGGGTGCACACCTATGATCCAAGCTACTTGGGAGGCCGAGGCAGGAGGATCATCACAAGTTCAAGGCCAGCATTGGCAGCTTAGGAAGACCTGTCTCAAAATAAAAATAAACAAACAAACAAGTGAAAGTCTGGGGACGAAACACTGTTAGAGGGCTTGCCTAGCATGAGTGAGACCCTGTGTTCTGTCCCCCGCACCTAAAGGAAAACAGAACAGAAGATGAGAGCTCTGTGTCCTTAACCTCCCGATCTGGTAAGAAAGACTGACATAGACATGAATAACTGGGCAATCACTGTGGGCTACAGTATTCTCCCCCAAATTCATATGTTGAGGTTCTAGCTCCAAGTACCTTAGAATGTCATGTCACTGTATTTGATTGCAAAGATTTTAAAGAAGTGAATTAGGTAAAGTCATTTGATGGAGCCCTGATCCAGTGTGCCTGGAGTCCTTTTAAGAAGAGATTGGAGCACAGATGTGTACAGGCAGAAGTCTGTGCTCAAGGACAGCCATCTCCAAGTCCAGGACAGAGGCCTCAGGGTGCAATTTTGCACCTAGACCCTCCAGAACTTGTAGGAAGTTATCTTCTGTTGTTTTAATCCACCCAGTCACTGGTACTTTTTATGAGAGACCTGTTAAATTAAGGCAGGTACTGATGGCAACCAAGAAAACCTCAGTATAACTTAATGAAGGCAACTAAATCTTACAATGGGATCCAGCAGCAGAGATGGGGGGTGGGGAGAATCTCACAGGATGAGTTTGGAGTCTTTCAACAGAAGCCCAGAGATCACATGTGCACAGTGTGTTTATGGCATGGTGGGGTCTCAGGGCTGACTTGGCAGGTAGGGTGCAGGGGAAGAGGAGGTGGAGAAGATACCTCTGCCTGGTCCAGAGAGGCCCTGAATACTTTGTTCTGAAGATGGCTGCAAGCTCTGAATGGGAAGCAGATTTCAGAGGTGAAAAATCCAAAGTGAGTAAAACAATTCCATATCCTGTTGCATGGGACATCATGTATCAGGAAAAGTATTCTCGAAAGGGAGTTCAGTATCTTCCCTCTGGAAGCAATGCTCCCTTACCTCCGGAATACATTTTCTTTCTTTCTAAAGTAGTATTTTACAAATCACTGAATTTAATTCTAACAACGATATAGTAAGCTCAATGGTGGGCCCTGAAAAAGATATGTGCGTGTCCTAACTCCCAGAACCTGTGTATGTGACCTTATTTGGAGTGAAAAGTTCTTCACAGGTATGTTTGCATTAAAGATCTCCAGATTCAGTCATCCTGGATTATCCTGAGGGACCCTAACTCCAATAACAAGTGTCCTTTCAAAAGATACAGAAGAAAGACACACAAGGAGAAGGGAAGATCATGTGGAGATCACAGGGGAAGCTGGAGTTTGTCAGCCACAAGCCAAAGGATGCCTGGAGCCCCAGAAGCTGAAAGAGCGAAGAATTGTCCCTGAAATCTTCAGAGGAAGCACAGCTTGCTAATACCTGGACTCTGGACTTCCAGTCTCCAGAACAGGGAAATGATACATTTTTGTTGTTTTAAGTCAACAAGTTTGTAATAATTTTTAAGGCAGTCCTGGCAGACTTGAAACTATACAATAGGTAGGGTGCAGCCACACAGGCCTGTAATCCCAGCAGCTCGGGAGGCTGAGGCAGGAGGATCACGAGTTCAAAGCCAGCCTCAACAATGTAATGAGACCCTAAGCAACTCAGTGAGACCCTGTCTCTAAATAAAATATAAAAAGGAGCTGGGGATGTAGCTCAGTGGTTAAGCGCCCCTGGGTTCGATCCCTGGTACCAAACAAACAAACTATACTATAAACCCCTGGAAGAGGATGCAGGAGGGATCCAAATTCCTATGTGGCCAAGGAGAAAAGTAGGTTCTGCTCTCACCTGAGTTGGTCACTGGCTGCGTGAGCCCAGTGACCTTCATAAAGCTTGAATTTTAGTGAGACCTTCTCGGTGGATTGGCATGTCCTAAATGCAGTCCATGAAATCATGTGAGACTAGTATGGAAGCCAGGGCACCATGCAGTGAACTGTTGGTGGAAGAAATGTCTTAGAGAAATGGGACTTAAATGGGGTGATAGAGGCTGGGCTTCCTCATCTGGGACAGTGGCCCATGGAGAAGGTGGACTAGTGCCAGCTTAGGCACAGGAGTTTCTGAAGGCACCAGGATCCGGCAGATGGCAGAAAAGGTGACCAGGAAACACCTTGAATTCCAGGCTAAGGTCTATAAATAAAAAGTTTGTACCTAGCCTGTAAGAAACCTGTTTACCAAAGCTTGTTCTCTAGATTAGTGGTTAACAGGGTTCATTCATACTCCATTCACTGAATTGTCAATCACCACTTGCAAAGACCACCAGCAAACCTGTTGACTGGGCAGAGCGCAGTTTATCAGCTACCTGCACTAACAGAGAAAGCCACATTGATAGCATCACGAAACAGGGACAATCAAGGAGGGCATTTTAAGGGCTTTAGGGCAAGATGTGAATGACTTCAAGGTGAGTCTTGCATGTTAGGAAGACAGCTGGTACAGGGCACAGTGTATAACAAAACAGTTTGGGATTGATGAACACAGCAAGGCAGAGACAGAGTGAGGGCTAACCGGCATCATCCAGAATGATCTAAACCAGAGATCCTAACTTCACCACATCTCTGAAGATGCCTTCATTCCAAACAAGGAGCCATATATACCGTTCACTTCGATGAACCAGCTGTGAGCTAGGAAAAGTGAGCCTTTCAGGCGATTCCCGGGAGCAGGTATCTCTAGGAATTAGCAGCAAAGTTGCCTTTACTTGATCCTGAGGTTGTCTAACTCAGGCTGAAGGAAGAAGGCTAAGTTCCCAAAACAGGTATGTGTTGAGTGAGGAGCCATCGTGTTACAGGCACTGTTCTAGGCGTGTGTGTGTGTGTGTGTGTGTGTGTGTCCCTGCCTTCATAAAGCTTGAATTTTAATGAGTGTAGGGAGGACACAAAGTAGAAGAGCATCTACACAAATCCAAAGATGCTCCAATCCCTCAAGTCATGGCAGAGTATCTGCCTATAATTTATGTATATCCTCCCATGTATTTAAATTGTCTCCATATTACCTACAACACCTAACACCATGTAAGTGTCATGTTAATGGTTGTTCTGCCAGATCATTTGGGGAGTGATGATGAGAAAAAAAAATGTCTGTGCACGTTCAGCTTAGGTGCGTTTCTATCTTAATATTTTCGTGCCTTGGTTGGTTAAATCCTTGGATGTGGAGATAGAGGCCTGATTATGCTCAGTGAGGAACAACTGAGCTTCACAGTGTGCTGAGTTCAAAGAGGAAAAGTAAAGCATCAAAAGCAGGATGGGAAGCTGGGTGCCCTGACTCTGGAGGCTGAGGCAGGAGGATTGCAAGTTCAAGGTCAGGCTGGGGGGCAACTTAAACAAGAGACCCTGTCTCAAAATAAAAAGGTCTGGGGATATAGCTCAGTGATAAAATGCTTCTGGGTTCAATCCCCAATACATAAAAATAAAAAAAATCAGATAAGGGTTGTAATATGAAAAGAAGAAAGAAAATTATGCTAAGCGTCATGGGACAAATTGCCTTGGGACCACGTAAGTTTGAGGAGCACTGATGAATCAAAGCTGAACAGACCTTATCACTCCAGAACATCTAGGAGTCAAGTTGGCGAGTGTTGATGAAAAGACTGCGGAAACAGAATCCTCTGCAACCTCTCTGGGCACATAGCCTTCTTCTCACAGAGCCTCTCTAGGATCCTTTTCCCCTTGGGGAATACTTTTAAGGAAGACAACTGTACACAAAGGATGTCCATCGGAGGTGGAAAGCAATTGGCTCAAAGCAACTGAACACCAGTCAGGGACTGTGCAGGCCATGGCTGGTGTGGGATACAGGTGCGGAGTGGTAGCAGCACCCATGGGGACAGACAGTGAGGGTGGAGAGTGGCACAGCCAGGAGCGTCTTCCCAGGGGTTCTGCCAGAACACCGGGCCCATCCCACCCAGGACATGGAGAAACCCATCTCAGTTTCCTCTGTTCTGTTCCTATCACAGAATTGTGCCTAATGTTTGTTGAATGAATGAATGAAGAAATGCATAGGAAAACACAGAATTGTGCCTAATGTTTGTTGAATGAATGAATGAAGAAATGCATAGGAAAAAGAAACTGTCATACAACCGAGCCCCTTTTTTTGGAATGTGATAGTGTGACCATTTTAAAGGTCTCTGGTTACAAAGTTTCGCTCCTTCTCCTTCCCTCTGCCTGGCCCCACCCACCCAGCGGGAATTCCAGCCTATTTTCCTACCACTATTTCCATGTTCCCTGGGGGTGTTTCCATGTGCCTGGGACCTGTGCCCCCCGTGCCACCTGGTGAGGAGGTTGCCAGCTCTGCTGAGCCTTTCCAGACTGAACCCCACAACCATTGCACCCCATCTCTGGGCCACAGTAGCTGGCCTGCTGGACTAAGTCACCTCAGACACTTTATAGATGCAGACACTGTCACAGGACTCTGATGGGCCCATTGCAGATACAGAGAGTGGCTTCAGGAGAGGACTCCCTAGCCTTTGCAAGATCTGAAGCCCACTGAGGTGACAAGTCTGCACAGAGGGATCCAGCTCAGCACAGTTTCCCTATCAGCTGTTCTCTCCCACCCTCAGGCTTAGGGCAAAGTGAGTAAGGAGAGGGGGAGGGGAGGGGAGAGGCCTGAGTCTTCCCCTGCTCCTTGGGGGCTCCTCCAAGCCAGTTTGCCATCCAGACTCACTGGGGACCACCCCAGTGCCTTTGGAGTGATTTAAACGACGTCCCTGAACTGCCATGAGGGTAAAAATTCTAGGTAATTTTTATCCCAGTAGCTTCTCGGACCTTATGTGATATTGAGGGTGCAAATAGAGGGAGAAAACTGTCCAATGCTCCTCTGCTACATCCAAGCCCCAAGTGTATGTATTGGGAAATTCAAGGCCTTACTCCATCCATCAAGCGCGTGGAAGCCTCCAAGGCCTGTCAAAGTGCCCGCTGACCGCCATTTCCCATACACCCTACATGTTTGCGCTCCTCAAAGCAGATAATTAAGCTGTTCCCTCTTGAACCTCTGGGACTGTGTTCTGGCTCCTGGGCACACCAGCTTGGTGACTGTCACTCAGTTCTGACATACCCCAGGTCCCCCTCCCTCTTCTGAGTCTCCCACCTACAGCCAGGCAGGGCTCACTTCCACGGGCCCTTGAATCACTCTCAGAAACATTTTGTTCTAAGATTTTTTTTTAATCTTTCCATAAAAACATGGAATTATTTTTTTTTAATTTGAAATTCATTTTCAGTCTTCTTTTATAGATCTGTCATTTACACAATGGCTGGAAAACTTTCTAAAATCAGATATAATTTATGAACCCCTTCTTTTTGCCATAATGTCATTTTCTGCATTACAATGAAAATGATTGGCGAGATCAGATGCACCTCTCCTCCAGGGGTGGGGTAGCGAGGGGGAGCTGGTGGGTGGGGGGCTGTTCTGGTTATTCTGAAACAAGTCCCTGTGTGCTAGGCACAGCCCCCATCAGGGGCTCTCAAAGACTGGGAGAGAAAAGAAAAAAAAAGGCGTTTTTCTCACCCCTGAAATGAGAAGAATGTGAAAATCAGCTTATGCCCCTTACAAAAGAATGAGACCTTAACAAATGGTTAGAGACCCCATTTGTACACAAAGTTTTTCAAATTCTACTTGATCTTCAAAGAAAATATTCTTGGAAGTTGTGGAGGGCAATGTGGACAGCTGTGGTTCTCAGCCTTGAATGAAGGCACTTTTCAAAAATATTGAGTCTGCTGTGGTCTAATATATAGTCTGGGCTGAGAATATTAGGAGATTGGCCCCTGGAAGATGGGGTTCTTTGGTAGATGCTATGATCTTGGGTTAATGATAAAAATGAATGCCAACTTACTTCTCAACATGGACAAAGGGCTTTTCCAAGCTGTCATTATAGAATGACTCTTCTTAACAACCTATAACATGGTAGCTTCTATTGTCTTCCTATTTCTCAGATAAAGAAACTGAGGCTCTGGGACCCTCACACAGCCAGGAAGTGGCTACGTGGGGATTTGACCCCAGGCAGTGTGAAGCCCAGACTCTACCTGCTGCCTCCTTGAAGGGTCAAAATAGTAATTTCTAAGTAGTTTAAATACAAATTGGCTTGCTTATCTATAAAATGAGGAAAGCTGAACAAGGTGAACTTTAATGTTCTGAGGCTCTATGTCCCTATTTTTAAAATATGCAAACAGGTTCCAGAGCAGTGAAGTATGTGGCTGCCATCAAGAAGCTAAGGAGTCAGCTGGAGCAGGTTCTGCAACCCGGGCTTCCCGAGTCCTGGTGCAGAATTTCCTCCTGAGTTCCCAGTACAAGTTGAAGGAGGGGTTTGCCAATGAAACGCCCCAGGGAAAATTAAATGACTTCACAACTCAAGCCGTAGATTTAAACTTACAGCTCAAACGTGAAGTCCACATGTCTCCCTTTATCTTTCAGGAGAGTGATGTTCAGTCTAACCAAATTTTTAACTGAGTACCAACTGTTCATTGAACCCTGATCTGTGTGCTGGGAAGGATAGGAGAGGAAGAAAAGGGACAATCCTGTCTTTGCATGCAGATGCACGTGTGTACACACACACACACATACACAGAGCAGAGAACTGTAGCTCTTCATAAGTCTCCTTGGCATGAACGATCCTCAGCCCAGATTTTGGCTTATTCCCTCCTACCTTCTTTTCAAAGGAAGGAGGGAGGTTGTTCAAGGCGATTGCAGAGTGCATTTATTAGAAGGTATAGTCGAATGTTAAAAAGGCACTGGACCTCGCCCAGTCTCTCCTTCCCTTCGGCTCCCTGTAGTGGATAGGGGGAGACCATCTTGCCCCTCTGTCTTCTCCACATGCATGTTTGAGTGCTTACTTTCTGGGTTCCCATACCAAGCCCTGATCCCCAAGTCAGACAGATGTGCTGGATTTCATTCCAAATCCAGGGTAACGATGGTCTGGAGAATTCCTCTGACCCTCAAGAGTCTGAAGACAATGCACTCTAACCTAAAATTTGCAGAAATTCTATGTTCTAAAGCGTCCCTTCCAGCCACCTGCTCTACCCCCTCCCTCATGTGAGTCATCAAAATGACTAATATTACACTGCGTTAAGTAGCATTATCCTTAATGTACCCTGTGATGATGGCCTTGGAGCAAACACTGAAATAGAAATAGTGCTCCGAGTTTTGCTGTGGAAGAAGTCTTGTAGCTCTCGTTAAGATCAACGGGTACTAAGAGGCCAGCAAGCTCAGACATTTGGCCTTCGATATTTTACAAGCCCAAGGGGGGAAAAGTAATTTCTTTTCCTGAGAAAGAGGAATTATAGGGAGGAAAAGGAGGACCAGGGGGAGGCGGAGAAGGAGCATGTTAACAAGGAAGACGAGGACGATAGAAAAAAGAAGGATGAAGAAAGAAGTGGCTCTTGACCATCCACCACCTCTTCAGAAACAACATCTTTCTGAGTTAAATGCAAATGAGTAAAGTGCCATGTGGATTAAATTTCCACCAAAAACACTCAAGGGCTTCAGATTTTAAAGGGAAAGCAGGCCCAAGGCCAAATGCACTGTGGCTTGGACCAAGCCCAGAGAGAGGTGCCCTGGCCTATGTGCACCACACACCTGGGATCCAGTGCGTGTGGTGTGCATTAGAAGCTGTGGGACCCTGGGGTGGCCCCAACACCTCGCTGTCATATAACCAGAAGGCACTCAGGCTCATGACATGGCCAAAGAACAGGAAAGGGGCAGATTTGGCTAGGAGGGCCTCTTGGCCCTCCATCATAGCTAACAATCTGAAACTAATTTCTTGGTCTCTTCCTTTGAGCTTACCAAAGACAGATTCTGAGCAAGGAAGGCTTCAAATCCAGGCTCAGCCATGTTCCTAACTGGGCCATTAGTCCTCCGGGATCTAGATCTTATACATGTTTAAGAGCCTGCTCGTGTATGGGGGCAGAGGGATGGATGGCTTTTGACATTTAATGCCATCTTTTATTGAGCACTACTGAATGTCAGGCACGATTGAAGAATTTAACCCTCATCATTTCTCTATCAGAAGGATTATCCAATGAGGATTCTTAGGCTCAAGAGTTCAGGGACTTGGCCAAGTTCCCACAGCTCATTTCTAACAGGAAAGAGGGTCAGAAGGGGCAGGAGGTGACCTGTCATACAGAGGTGGTGTGGAACCTCACACGATCATGCCATAGACTAAGTATCCTCAATGACCTTGTGAGAGTGCTCTTTCAAATATAACTTTGTAATATGTACAGCAGTCATCAGCAAACTCCAAATAGTCCTTTTACAGAAAGCAATCACCAGGTCACATCACCTTGTCGCCTCTCAGGAGGGTTTTCAGATAATCTCTTATCTGGTTGCTGTCTGTCAGCAATGCAATACCATTTTAATGCTAACTTAAGTCACACTTAGATGTGTAAATATGTTGAAGAAAAAAACAGAATAATGCATTTTAAGATAAATATCATTTCTCTGGCTCCCCTCTCCAAAGGAGTATAGATAATCAAAACATATCTGTGCCATAAGAAGAATTGCTCTTTCCTTTTTTCTAGATTCTTCTATGTTACTTCTACTCCTTGTATTTATCCATAGCAGTGACTCTGGTTACCTTCTTGCAGTGAATATCTTAACTGTCTCTTTCACCTGACTCTGACATATCCAAAGCTCCTTGTGACCCTAGTTTGGCTTAGGTGCCTTTAAGTCCCTTGCATGGGGATAATATGTGTGCCATGCACATCATTGCTTCATCTCTCCATAGCCGTGAAAGGCATTGCTAATCAAATCACTGCACTGAGTCTCTTGGTTTTTTTTTTCTTTTAAAGAGAGAGTGAGAGAGGGGAGAGAGAGAGAGAGAGAGAGAGAGAGAGAGAGAGAGAGAGAGAGAATTTTTAATATTTATTTTTTAGTTTTTGGCGGACACTACATCTTTGTTTGTATGTGGTGCTGAAGATCGAACCCGGGCCGCACGCATGCCAGGCAAGTGCGCTACCGCTTGAGCCACATCCCCAGCCCCCTAAGTCTCCTGTTGATGCTAGAATTCTTCAAGATGGCCCCATGGGACGTGATAATCACTGACCACAAATGGCAGGGGAAAAAAAAGTCTTTTCCACATTTTCCTCCTGATGCCTAAATACAAAGGCTTCCTCAGACAGGAGAGACTGGAAACATGAAACACTGGGATGATATGAGCAGACAATAGATGCCACCGCATCACCTTTTCTTCTCTGATGAGGATTGGTCCAAAGAAGAGCTCATTCAAGTAATCCAAATGGAGTGAGCCCACCTTGAACTTTTTTCCATTTGGAGCTAAAGAAGAAATCCACATTTCCTTCCGTGGTAAGACCTGGAGATGTGATTATTCTGGCAAAATAAAACTATCATAAACAGAGGTGATGTGGAACCTCCTGATCCCAGGGAATTTCCCACAGCCAGTCACCTTGGAGGCTCAAATGGGCCTCTACCCTTATGTTTGGCTGCAGATGCCAAGTGAAAACTGATTTGAGCCCTAACTAATTCAAAATACATTTTAAAAGCATAGAAAATTAAGAACATAATTCTATTTGACTTTTTTTTTTTTTTTGCAATTATATTGCTTTAAAAGGTTTACCTGTCTGGCTAACAAGAGGTGTTGCCAAGCCAAGCTCCGAGCGGCCTCCACATCACCATGTCTGAGGGTGGAAGGGAGGCAGTGGGCACGGGATGTCATGACTTTGGTTTTCCTGTTTCATTTGTATCCCTACCTCTTACCTCAGCAATGACTTATCCAGGAGGGTTGGCTTGTTGCTGGGTTCTTAAATCAGATATTTGTCCTTTTCAGATCTAAAACAAAACAAAACAAAATTATTCTTGGCAGGAGGCAGTTGGATGGTTGTAGTCTGGCCTTACCATGGGTGGGTATGTACATGGCCTAGAAGATGTTCCTCTTTCCTTCACTGTGCTTCTGCCAAAGAAAGGGATTGAGACAGTGACCCCCAAGGACCTGTGGAGCTGTGAAGTCCTTTGACTTATTCTGCTCAGAGCTGGACATGTTTGAGGTCTTGGGCGGCCTCTTCCCACGGTGTTGGCACTCTTCCAGGTAGAAGGAGCTGGTCTCTCAGTAATGGCGGGAGGCATTAGAAAGCCACAGAATGCTTCCGGACGGAGCCTCCTCACATAGGCCTGTTGCTGTTCTGTCTCCTGAAGATGAAACACATTCCTCTGGTCCCCACACTCTTTCTTCCTCCCTCATTATTGGGCTTCAACTCCCTTCAGAGGAATCTGCTCACAGGCATCAGCCTCCCCATCTCTGGGGGATGCTAAGCAGCTTGTCCTTTTAGTCAACCTCAAGTCACAAGGTGAGTGAGACCAAAGTTCAGACCTTAACCAAGTTAGCAAAGTTCCTCTAGGTTCAGGCAGCAAAAAGCCAGGCTACCTGCAAACTCAGGGACTGAGGTGAGAGACCAAGGAGCCCCATTTATAGATGCTTGGCCTCTTGGATTGGATTCTTGCACGTCTCAGGCCAAAGAAATAGCTATGACCTGAGTGTGTGTGTGTGTGTGTGTGTGTGTGTGTTTCTTTAAATGAATTCCTCCCAAAGAAAAAGCTTGCCTGTGTGGGTGGACACTCTTTTAAGAGCCACGAATGAGCCTCTGTCTGCTCTGATGGATGCCTAGCCGGAGACTTCTGAGGTGATTGGCACTTGGTACCCGATGGGTAATTGGGTGGAAAATTTTTTTAATTTGGTAGAGTTAGAGATGTCAGAGATGTTCTCACAATGCGATGGGCCAAAATGTTCATCCTCTTAGAAGCAAATGGCAAGGGGGGAAATGAGAGAGAGTAGGGAGACCTCCCCTCATTCTTGGCACCAGCGTCTTCCACAAGAACGAGTGGTACTTTCGTAGTACATGGGTCTCAAATTGATTTTACAACTTAGGTCTCCCAACTCTCTCCAGGGCTTTCTGTCCTGGAGCCCCTTGCTTCCCTCTTTAAGACCATGACCCCCACATACACTCAGGTGTCTCTCCTACATCCCAGTTGTCCACGTACCTGGGCACCTTCATCACCATCTTCTGGATCTTTCCAAAACCTCCTTAGAGTATACGTGTGTCCTACCTGGAGTGGAGTTATTAACTCCATGAGCAGATTGATGGTTGGTTTCCAAAAGGATTCTTTTTAAAATATTTTTATAGTGGATGGACACAATGCCTTTATTTTACTTTCATACATGGTGCTGAGGATAGAACCCAGTGCCCCCCATGTGCTAGGCGAGCGCTCCACCACTGAGCCCCCGCCCCAGCCCAGGATTCTTCATGTTACTTCACTGAGGGATTCTGGGAAGAACAAGCTCCTCTATATTTAAATAGAACTTTATTTCCAGAAAGTGGGATTAAGGATCCAATGCCGCGAGCCGACTCTGTGTTCTGAAGAGCCTTGCACAGGACAAAGTTACCAGGAAGTGACGAAAACAAGAAGCAGAGGGTGTGCAGCCCAGCAAGGACACTCATGTGGGCAGGAAGTCAGGGATTCACGGGGAGAAGCCAGGGAGACCCCCACCTAGCAGGTGGCTCATCAAAGGATCTGAGGAAAGATCCCCCCAATTCTTCTACCATGATCTCGAGAGCAACCACAGGTGCAGTACCTGCTCCCTGAGACCTGACTTGATCACCTTGTCCCTCGTGACAGTAGCCCCCCTCACTAAGTCAGCCAGGAGACACGACTGTCCCTTTATCTTTAAGTGCCTACTTTGTTTGCTTGTTCAAGGAAAGAAGCTCTTGTGTAGAACTGCACATCTGAACTTCCAGCAGCTAAGCAGCCAGGGAGAAGTCCCCTGGTTTGGCTAATGATCAGAGAAAGCCACAGTGAACCAGCAGGGACAGGCTTTGGGGCTGACCCAATGCAACTTTTCCCTGCAGCTGAAGGCAGAGTAAAGTATGAAAGGAATGAATGAGAGGCATCCCGGGAAGACACCAGGAAAAACAGCTCACTGACAACGTGATGGGCAGGAGCCGCTGAGATCGGCCTGGACTGACGACTAAGGTCGTAGCTTCTCTCTTCGTAGCAGCTTGGGGTGGACGCCATTCAACGATTTTCATACACATCTAAGGACTAGGTTCTTACTTAAATTTCCGCTGCACCAAGGGAAAAAAAATGCACGTGACACTTTGGGAAGAGTTCAACATTTTCTCAACGATATCAAACAAGCTGAGGACATTTTCCATTCCCCAAAGCATTGAGTCCCCAGGAGCACTAAACATGTGACCTAGTTAAAAAAATAAAATCTATCTTCTTCTCTTTCAATCAAACAGATCTCCAGGAGGCCACTGAGATAACACAGTAATTAATGTCCTTTCAATAACTAATAGTAGTTGGTGGAGGCAGCTCTGACCACCAGGTGCAGAAAACAGTGCTGGACATGGACACTGCCCCACAGGGACATGTGGTCTTAGGCAAGTGCCCCACTCCTCCAGCCTTTGGCCCTCCATCTGCAAAATGGAAAACTGGGGGCTCATCACTTGTTTTCTTATGTGCTCCCTAAGGATGGGCATAATGAAGGAATCAGAGTGGACGAGGCCCCCCCCCACACTCCCTGTATCAAATCCTACAGTCCTGGGTTTAGGGGGGCCACGTAAGGAACTTTTTCTAAGCCTCCAATTACAGGGCTCAATTGCTTAAAATATTTTTAAAAAATAAAATAGAAAACTACCTAACTTGACTTCCAGAGAAAATTTTATTAAAAAAAAAAAAACACTGTTGAAGAAGTAAAAATAATGTTTTTAAGATATATGCATCAATGTGACACACAGACACACACCATCCTCACAGAACAGCAACATCAATTCTGAGACAGGTCATTCTGTCCTTTAACAGACCCTGAGGTGAGGCTGATTTGTGTGTGTGTGTGTGTGTGTGTGTGTGTGTGTGTGTGTATCCCACCCATTAATCTCCACCCCCAAATATTTGATATATAGTTATTGAAGGCATCAACTCTATAAAGAACAAAACTAAAATGTTCATTATTTTATGTCTAATGAAAAGTAGAAGCTCTCATGGGTCATTATTATAAAAGCAGATTCTTTGCCCTGCTTCCCAAAATTCTGTTGGAGAAGGTCTCATGGGGACTTAGAATCTGTCCTTTTTTTTTTTCCCCAAGATGGCACCTTGCTACATCGCCCACATGGCCTTGGACGTCCCTGGGCTCAAGCAATCTTCTTGCCTCAGCTTCCCAAGTAGCTGGGACTACAGGCGTGCACCACTGTGCCCAGCAAGCATTTTAAGAGGCATCCCAGAGTACAGGCCACACATGAGAAATGCCATGCATGTTAGGTTGGGGTCCCCGGAGGCAGACCCTGGCATGAAGATTAGATTCATGAATGATTAAGGAATTGCTTCCAGAAGAAGAAGCCAGAACACCTAGAGCAGTAGAGCACAGAGGAGGAGAAACATCAGCTGGGTCACAAAGCAGATGAAGTCGTGCTTGGCTGGCCCTGCAGGAGAGCCCTCCCATCAGGTTTCTCCTGGAGTCAAGGGACCTGAGCTTTCGTACCCAGCTTGGTCCACCATTGGCCAAAGGCTGACTCGTGAGGGCTGTAAAAACCCAGGGGTTACACAAGTCTCTGCATCTGGGGGTGAAGCAGCCCCACAGCCTGAGAGTAGTCCTCAGAAGAGTGAGAGGAGTGATGACATCAGCAGTTCATCAAAAAGGATCTGGGTGGACCAGGCAGGGGAAGAGGAAGAGATGCCCATTCTGCTACCTCTTTCCCTTATGAAGTCCTCAGCTCTTCATCCTGTCCCTTCCACCCATCTCAATACCTTCCCTTCCCTGCATTTTTATATTTCCACATTTCCAATGATTACCCATGTCTGTCTGGGCTTTGATCCTGAACCCTAAACTCCTTGAGAGTTAAGATCATGCCTAATTGGTGGTGTATTCCAGTGCTACAGTCAGGATCTCCCCTGCACAGGTAATAAAGGTTTGCAGGTTGACCCAACTATCCATTATCCAAGGTTTTCCTCTGGTAGTTCCATGTAAGCAAAACGTCTCCTAAATTTCCATTTTATTGGATTCCTTTAGTTGACCGATCAAGAAATCTGTTAGGTGATTAATCCTAATTCCTTAGGTAATTAATGTACCGAATATTTATTGAGCACCTACTCTGTACACATCTTGACATTGGGAAGGTTACAAAGTGGTATAAAATATAGTCCAAGAAAACTGGGTACTTATACTTAATACTTTTGGGGGGAAGAAACAACATTTAACACATATGAAAAAAGAAAGAAAATTCTATCAATGTATCATTGAAGTGCTACATTATCTAAAATTACTAAAACTCCAATGGTAGGAAATATATTGAAGAGTTCATTGGGAACTATGCACCATAAAAGAAGCTGGGCACTGTGGCTCACGTCTGTAATCCCATCAACCATGGAGGCTGAGGTGGGAGAATTGCAAATTCAAGGCCAGCCTCAGCAATTTAGGAATGCCCTGTCAACTTATAAAATAACAACCACCATTCAGCTGCTCTGAATGCAGAGTCCAGAGAGAAATTCAAGTAGAAGAATTCCACCACTCCCCAGTGAAACCCTGACACAGTGTCTACATCACTTGGTGAAGGACGTTGTAGGACACTGATCATGTCATCAGATCAGGGGAGAACAATGATGCGTAAGAAAAAGGATGTTGAACTTGACATAGAGAAGGGCAAGGTTCAAGAGTCGAATCCCAGCACTTCTTCCAGAGAAACTTTGAGCATCAGTTAATCTCAGCTTCCTCATCTGAAAAAAAAGAGCAAGCATTTTTGGCTTCTATAGCGACTGTTTTGGAGGCTAGCATCTATTCATGGACCCTCTTTCTTAAGAATGCTCTGGATACATTTTTGAGTTACCATCCTCCTTCATGTTCACTCATAAAATTTGAGTGCAGTTGACCCTCACATCCAGCACCTAAGCCTCCTTCCTTCTGGTTTGGTTCTATGAGGGTGTGAGGCTTCAGACTAGTAGAGCTCTTTGCTATTAAGAGGGGAACTTGCAGATTCAGAGCTGTCCCAGACAAAGCATAGGAATCTGGGTCTTGAGTCATGTGTCATTTCAGTCTCCTGTCATCTCTACCTATACCTTCATATTTTTACTGAAGTCATTTGAATTGGGTTTTATGTCACTTGCAACCAAATGGGAACCAACAGTCGCTACACAGATCAGAGAAATATTTATTATAAGAATAGAGCAAGCTAGGCTCCACAAAGCTTTGTAAACACAAGGTCTTCTTCTAATTGGTGTTTGTGAGGGACATACTGCTCTTTCTTAGGAACCCCTTGGACAAAGTTCTCCATTGCGTCAAAATTGTCCTGGAGTAAGTAAAGCAAGGACAGAGGGTCACACCTCCCCACCGTCACATTCGCAGAGATGATCAGAGACAACCTCTCTTAGGAATATAAGAGCCTGGGGGCTCTGAAATCGGAATTTAATCTGGGAATTTCTTTGGAGGCCACCCCTTTTTAGTTTGCCTGGGGTTTTGGATAGCCAAAATCATCTAGAAATGCCAGAAGCAGCTAAAACCAAAGCATCCAACAATAGCACTTATCATAGAAGTCTAAGGGACAGCAGGACTGTCACCTGCTAAAGGAGAGAAGTGTTCTGCCTCAGAAGAAAAGATCAAGACAAGAATACGGAGGAGGCCCCCCTCCTGCCCACACAGGATGGGAGCTAAGAAGCCAACACCTGGAATCTTAGACGCTCCATCAGAGAAGCACCAAGGAGCAGCCAAGCAAGCTATTCTCAGTAATGACAGGGTCCAGTGAGTCCTGCCTCACCCAGAGAACACTAGGGTCGAAGGTTCTCCAGCTATCTTCCCACAGTAAAGAACCTCACAGTGGGAAGACTGGACTGGTTTTGACCGCTAAAGGAACCTGAGAGGTAGGCTGGGCAGCTGTAGTCACATCATTATAGATAAGAAGAGGGGAGAGGACTGGGCTTGGTCACGGGACTCTTGACTTGGTAGGACTAGGACTCAGTTGCCCTAACTTGAGCTCTAGCATTTTTACCTCTTTCATTGTTCCTAACTTACTTATCCTTACAGAGGGGTTCCTGCATTCAATTACTTCCTATCTAAGTGCATACAGTCATGAAGTTCCAGAAACTCTGTGAGCATCAGAAGCTCAACATATTTCAAAGTAACTTTCTAACTATTTAATAAATCTGGTCTCCAGTCAAGCATTACTTTCTGATTAACATTAGCAATCCCCCCCCCCCCCCCCGCCGCACACACATCAGTTATGAGTAATTTGGAGCAAATTTTTTACTGAAGTTAAACTGAATCTGAAGTTAAACTGTAAAAGTTTCATGAAATTTTTACCCTGAACACACACGAAACCATCAACCAATAAGAACTTTCTTAGAGTTTGACCATTTAAAAATGAAAGAAGGTAAAATCAATGATATCTGTCAGAAAAAGTATTTCAAGTCATGATTTGAATATTGAAGAATTAATAGAGTTCTTTGTAAAACTGATGGAGCTCTCGAATTGTTTTCATTCCAAAAAACGATGTGTTTTAAATGAGATTTCAATTTTTAGAAACCAATGGGTAGGCAGGTGATATTGTTGAAAAAATATGCCAAAATTTTTCCCTTGATCCACTCTCTGTTTGTTCTAAGAGTTGAACCAATTGTCGTGTTTATAGACCCCATTTTGCTAAACATAAGACGAAATTGTTTCTTTTTTCAATGTACAGATCAATAAAACCTTTTAACTTTTTTCACGCTTATTAAATTTGGCCTTTCATGGATTCATTCACAAGAGTATTTTTCTTTTACCACTCATCCTGACATGATAGGGGCCTCCTCTAACCAGAAGGGACTTCATGTTTTGGATGGCTGATGGGTGCACCCAAATGTCCTCTCTGCCTTCAGACATGATCACAGGTAGACAGCCTTGACAAACCAGCAACACAACATGGTTCTGAAGACAGTCCTGGAAACAATGAGTCTTAACACACCAGTGCTCCTTCACTCAGAAAGAAAAAGTTAGTGCCTTTGTTAAACCTCACCAGGACATCTCCTGCTCTGCTTCAATCAAGGAGTACATAAATGGGAGACATCTGGTTTTTGCCAGAAGCATTTACTTTGTGCTGATTCCATACAAGTATTTGGTACCAGAGTCTTCCTCCCAAGAGTTATAGATTCATTAAGGGATTCAAGGTAAAAGAGTTGCAATCTGATTTAAAAAAAAAAATGGAATCAAACCAAAAGCTAGTGTATGGAGCACAGATGCTGAGCACCTAAAAGGAGTTCAGAGGAGAATTGGATGACTTCATGGATTAACACAAGTGGAATAATGAAGGACAGGAAAAAGAGGATGTTGGGGGCTTAGGAGAGCTATCTTAAAATAGTAGGAAGATGGGTAAGAATGGGGAAATCCCATTTCCTTTTCAGTTCCAGGTCATGGGTGACATTTTAGCAGCTTCCTTTACTGACACAACCCTGAGTACATAGCATGTGTGTGTGTACATGTACATACCTCAAGTTCAAGACCACTTTAACCTTCTTAGCAGTTGAAGTTAATGCTCACAAGAGACACACTACACCATCCACAAAGGCTTAGAGTTATGGGTTTCCAAATCCTGTTTCTCCGTACTCTAAGAGATTATCTATCAATTTAGGGGATGTATCCACTCGTCAACTGCCACAATAATGCTGCCATCATTAAAATCCATAGAAACTGTGGGCTACAACACTACACTTTTATCTAGTTCTCTAGGTTATCTGGGTTGAACTTGGTTGATCTGAAATGGGTCGGCTCACAAGTCTGAGGGTGGCTGGCTATTGACGCATCTGGAAAGATCTCAGCTAAGATGAACAGAATGACTCAGCTCTCTTTCCTGTGTCTGTCTTCCTCTACCAGGCTAGCCTGGGCACGTTCCCCGTGCAAGGTAAGGTTAAGAAGCCATATTGCACAAGTGTGGTGCAAACCTAGGTGTGTATCGCACTTGCTGACACGCCATTGGCCAAAGCAAGTTGCACAGCTGAGCACGGAGTCAGAGCAAGACAGCATGACAAAGGTACTCTGCAGTTACATGGCAAATGGTGGAAGGGAGAGCTCAGCCCCTCATGCAGTCTACCATGAGGCTTGGAACACCTTCTAATTAGCAAGGCAGGCAAAGGACCAGTAGGTACAGTCATGTGATCCCCTGGGCACTCTTCCCTAACGCGTTCTTCAAGCCCTGAACACCAATAGGAGGCAGGGGAGGGATCATATTATTTTTTTTTAAAGCGAGCTAGCTAAGCAGCCAGCATTTTCCCAAGGCTGCCCTGCTCTATTCAGAATAAAGACGTGGGCAATAGGCCATGCTTGGATGCCTCGGACCATCTGCCAACAAAAACAGAAAAAAAAAAAAATTAATTATGAATGGTGTCTTCCCATGCTAATCATTTATTGTAAAGGATTTCTCCAGCTTGTTTATAATAGCTGTTGCCTAAGGGTGCATGCTGTATAAATTGTCTGATTACAGGATACAGAGCGCTTCTTAATAGGCCTCAGCTGATTAGGAGAAGGGAAAGAAATTAAAGAGGCCATTTCCCTTTAGGTATGCAAATACCTCCCAGAACAAAAGACAAAGATATGATAGACCATGATGAAACACACCCTCTTTTCTTTTTACCTTAAATTATGTACCAGGCAAGGAGCAAGTTTCATTGCATGTGTCAGCCGAGATGTGAATGGTCTAGTAATTGAAACAATACTAATGCCAGAAATGCATGTTAGATGTCGCGCTGAACCAGCTCCCTGGGCAGCCCCGCAGCAGAGCCTAGGCTGGTGCCTGCATCTCTTTGGATCACTTTTAGCTTTGGATAATTTGACGCTGGCTTGTTGAGCTAAATTTGTCTGTATCCTATTGCCCTCCTCTCATTTCTGTCGCCAGATTTTACATGTCAACATCTGGCAGAGAGGGCAGCTGGAAGGCAGACTGAGTGAGTTTAAAAAACAGGGAAAAAAAAATATGGAAGTATGCATTTAGACTCTTCCTCTTCTCATTTCTCAGGCGCGTGCGCGCGCGCACACACACACACACACAACTCATGGATATGAGCAAATCTGCGCACACGTGTGCCCATACACACACACACACACACACACACACACACACAAACTCTGGAGCCTTTCTTTCCATAAACATTTTTTTTTCCTTCTTAAAATGTTCTTTGGTGATTTTAAGCCTATGTTCAATTGCACAGTCACCCCTCTGTATCTGCGGATTCCACATCTGTGGATTCAACCAAAAGCGGAGAGAAAATATTTGGGAAAAAATTTGGATTCATAGTGGGGATATACAGACCTACTTTTCTGGTTGTTATCCCTTAAGTAATGCAGTATAACAACTGCGTTGGTGTAGCATCTACATTGCATTAGATATTACAAGTAATCTAGAGATGATCTTAAGTACCTAGGAAAATGTCTCTAGGTTATAGGCAAATACTACACCATTTTATAAAAGGCACTCAGCACCCACAGACCTTGGTAACCACGGGAGGTTCTGAAGCCAGTCCCCATGAACACAGAGGGATAGCGGTATTTCACGATGATTTTACTTTTTCAGGGAGCAGGCGTTCCATGGGTCTCTCTTTTTTTCATTAGTTTCAGGAACTGGAATGTAGAGGCCCATAGAGATATTGAGGGTGGCTCTAGGTCTGCCTACTTGGAAGGAAATGGTCCAGACTTGAGGTACTTCCAAGCCCCTTCCTGGCACAGGTCTTTGATGGGGGAATGGAGGTCAGACTCTTGTCACAGGGGGTGCTTCTCTACCAGAGAGTTTACAAATCTCTTGTGCATCTTGCCAGTGCTTCATTCAAGTTGTTTGACCTTCCACAGGGGAAATTAGCTCAGTCACCCTCAAACTTTGTGACTTTTAAACAGCAACATTGATCATCTCACAGTGCCCACAAGTCAAGAATCCGGGCACAATGTAGCGGGGTCTTCTGTTCAGGGGTCTCTCACAAGGCCACCCACCATCAGATGTTGTGGGAGATTCTAGTCTTTTGTGAATGATTGACAGGGGGAGGATTTGCATCCAAGCTCACTCAGGAGATGTTGTTGATTCCTTGTGAGCTCGTGACCAGAGGCCACTCTCTACCTTGCCAGGTGGCCGTCTCTCTCAAGGCAACCACATACAAAAGAGCCAGAGAGAGAGAGAGTGCCAGCAAGATGGAAGCCGTCATCTTTTGTAACTTGATCTCAGAAGGGGAATCGCTTCACTTTTACTGTATTCTATTTATCAGGAGCAAGTCAATTGGTCCAACCCACACTGAATGGAAGGAAATTACCCAAAGGCACCTACGCCAGGGTGCAGGGGTCACCTGGAGCCATGATGGAAGGCTGCTCACCCCAAGACCCCTTTGGTATCATTTTTCCATGAAAACCCTCTCAGAACACTTCTGCCATTGCCTCTTGTGGGATGGGTCCCCAGGGCTGGCTCAGATGGTTGGCTTTGGCAGTTGTGGTCGCCCCTGCTTATTCCGTCAACGATTGATTTATTTTGTCTTCATTTCATGTCACTCCAAATGTCACCTGCTCGAAAAAGAATCTTTCAGCTACTATATAGTCACTTATTTTCAATCATTAACTTTACCTATTTTTGCTTTTTTATCACCTTTATGAAAAAAAAATAGCTTATTATTCATTCCTTTATTACTGTTCCTTGCTCTCTGGGTTCTAAGCATCATTAGGAAAGAAAGAGAACTCATCTGTCTAGTTCAGCATTCTACCCCTAGAACAGTCCATACAGTAGGTGCATTATAAATATCTGACAAGATATGAACAAATGAATGAATCCTATACCACGTGGCTCATGAAGGCCTAGCTTCAAAGCTCAAACAGGCTATTTACTTACCTCCTTGTGCCTCAGTATCTTGATATGTAAAATAAGAATGAATTCTTCCTAGACCACCTTCTGCAAAAGACAAATTATGGATATTGGAGAGCAATAAAAAAAGTAGAGGTGCATTGTACAACATGATGACTCTAGTTAATAACAATGTATTGTATTAAAATTTTCAGGAGAGCTGATTTTAAATGTTCTTACAAACCCGGTCATACAAAATGTTTCTCAAAAAAAGGTATACGAGATAATGCATATGTTAATTAGCTTAATTAAGCCATTCCACAGTGTATGAGTATTTCAAAACAACATATTGTACATGATAAATATGTATATTTCTTATCTTTCACTTACAAGAAAAAAAGAAAGAAAAGAAAACAAAAAGAAGCCAGAAATAAACCAGAGACCCTGAAGGGATTCAGAAAGTTAGCAAGGTTAGGAATGAAGTCCAGATAAAGTATATATTTTGTTATAAAAAAAAACCAATTAGTGGGGCTCAGGTTGTGGCTCAGTGGTAGCGCGCTCGCCTGGCATGCGTGAGGCACTGGGTTCCATCCTCAGCACCACATAAAAATAAAATGAAGATATTGTGTCCATCTAAAACTAAAAAATAAAAATATTGAAAAAAAAACAATTAGTAATGTACTTGTGTTGTGGAAAAGGTTGTTTTATATTTCTTTTTTGTTGTTTTTTGGTAATTATTTCAAAATCAATGAAGTTATAGTTTTTAAAAGCTGAATGGAATTATTTTCCCTTGGGTGGGACCCCCCCGGTGGGACCCCCCCTTCCCATCTGGAGTGAACTAGTGGTGATGCCTCTGTGCGCCCAGGACACTGGGGAATGTAAGGTTTGCTCCCGGTCATCACCAAGGCCACTCAGACCTGGGCCTGCTCTCTCTCTGCAAACTCTTGGTATCCACAACAGACCCAGAGAACCCCTCGAAGGGCCTGTTTTCTGGATTGCTTGCTTCTAAGATGGAGCTTGTTTTCCATCTGATTCTGCAGTTGTGAGAAGCCTAAGCAGGAGGCAGAAGGGAAGTTGGGGTTCTCACTGAGAGCCTGAGAGGTGCAGAACTTCGTTGCAGACACCACTGATGTCCCACCTGGTCTCTTGGCCCCAAACCGGTTCCTCACACACCTGTCCAATGTTCAACCACCTGCCTTCCTCTCGCTAAGGGCTTCCTCTGGTGGGCAGAGCCTCTCTTCCCCCATGGTGTGGGGACAACCCTCAGCCAATGCCTTCCGGGTGGGACAACTCTGGGGTACACCCTCTCCTCAGCTCCCCAGTGGGATGACACTCCAGCTGCCCACAGAAGCCACCTGCTTACTATCACCCCCTTGGTTGGCCTCCAACCTTTCCCGTCTGACTTACCGTTGTGGTGAATTTTATGTTTCGCCTGGGTTGGGCCCTGGTGTTCAATATGAGGTCTAATGCTATTCTGAAACTTCCTATGATGGACGAGGTAGGGATGAAGGATATATTCGAATGGTATTTTAAATCAGTGGACTTAGAGTAAAGCAGATTGCCCTCCATAATGTGGGTGAGCCACATCTAATCAGTTGAAAGCCTGAGTAGCAAAAAAGGGTGACCTCCCCACACAACAGGGAATTCTTCAGCAAACTGCCTTTGAACTTCACCTGTATCTTCAGCTCTTCAGTTGGCTGGTTCTCCAGCAACCTGCCCTTGGATTTGAACTGCCACTCTTCCCTGAATCTCATCAGATTTTGGACTCACAAGCCTCCATAATCACATGAGTCAATTCCACAAAATACACACACACACACACACACACACACACGCACGCACGCACACAGACCCTACTGGTTTCTCTGGCAAGCTCTGAGAATATGCTCCCTCTCTTTTCTCCTGGATTTTCTTAGCTAACCTCTCAAACAAATCACTCCCATTGAAATCCTGATCTTGGGGTTTATTTCTGGGGTCACCTAAATGAGAAATCCCAAGCATCTCTTTGAGAAAAGATATGTGATCCTGGGTGGCCTCACGCACAGAATTGGAAAGGAAACATGAGCACTTATTATGTGCTGGTCACGTGTCTCTGCCTTGCGTCCCGCCTGTCAATTAATCTCCACCCAAGAGCCATCGGTGCAGGCGCCACGCTCATTTCACAGATGAGGAAAGTGAATCCACCGAGGTCAATATGAAATCAAACTCAAAAAGGCTGACTCCAGCGCCCGCATCCTCAATTGTTCCTCTCTATTACCCAACCCTTGTTTATCTCATCAAGATATCAGAAGATGACCGCTCCACGCGGCAGACCACACAATTCTCCTGGATGCTAACACTAGGGAGAGATGAAAGGTGCAAGTGGCTTGCCAGGTGGAATCTATCCCCGTGCCCACCTTTCCTACCACATGCCAATATTTCTCCTGCTGGGGGCAAAAACTTCTGTTTCTAAGAAATGTGTACCTTTGGACCAAAAAAAAGAGGAAAGGAGAGAGCAAAGGAGGAGCAGACTGAATGTACAAAAGACCCTCAGGAGTCTTCCTGAAAAGCAACAACTTTTGCAAAGCAACATTTTGATGAGTTAAGTGCAAACGAATCGGGCATAATGAGAAACACATGGGCTAAATTTTCCTTAAAATATACGAGTTTAAAAATTAAGAGGGAAAAGTGCTTGGGGAAATGTGTTTTAAGTTTTAGCCAAACTGAAAGCATTCACAAAACAGATCAAGATATTTGCTGATCCCACAAAATGACTAGGTTGGTCCATCCTGGGCAGATAGAGTGATAAAGAGAGAGAGAGAGAGAGATCCCTAGGGGAGGGAGACATGTGGGGCTGGCCCAGGACAGAGCTTTATGACAGAACCATTCCAGGCTCCCCGATAGCTGTAAATGGGGGATTTAGAGCTATATTGCTTTTTCTTTCATTTAGTTTTCCAAGTAACATGAAACTCTGCACTCTGAAGGTAATACTAATGAATAAATAATACAGTCAGTTGAAAAGCTGTTTGTCGAGAACACAAAATGTATTGGGTGTTTTTCTAAAGGCCTTCGAGATCTGTATTAACAAGAGAATCAGAGCCCGGAAGTGTGTTGGGGTTCTGGAGGCTGGAACACACACCGCAAAGGGGCTGGGCTCAGCTGGCCAAATTCTGGGTGGCACAAATGACAGGTGTCCACAAGAAAGGACCACAGGAGCAAAAACTTCCTGTCACTAGCCAGAGCAGCAATCCAGCCAGAGGTTCCCGGGAGGCAGAGCAGGGCCTCCCTGAGGACCTCAACCGGAGGCCCTAACTTTCTTCCTGAGGGCCAAGGTTGATGGCACCTCTGCTCTTCATACCCACAGGAAGTGGTGACATGGTCAGCCGGTTTCCATTCACACACTCAGAAACAAAGGCCAAAGCTCCATTTTCCTTTTGGTCCCATATAATGTTCAGGCAAGAGGAAAGATGGAGTTTGGGGAAATATTTTGTCATATTTTAAAGATGCGACACGGATACCTAGTGCTGTCTTGGACAGTGTCTTCCAAAGAGCTTCATGAGTTCTAGAACTAGCCTGGTACTACCGAGTCTGGATGAACAAATAGGTAGATGTGTCTGCCCAGAAGGAGCAATAACACTCAGCCTGGAAATTCCTGAGAATGACCTTGGGGGACCCATTGCTCTTTAGTCTACTAAAAGGAAAAAAAGAAGTCTAATTAACCATTCCCTGGATCCTGGTCCCCTTCCACCTCTGTTCCTCCCAACAAGCAGTGAAGGAAGAACCGATTCCTTAGTGGACTCCACCCCAATCCAAGGCCACATGGAATCCATGCATCTGGAAGACTCTAGAACTAGGAAGAGAGAGCACTTTGGAGGAATACATGGAATCGCGCCTCTTACAGTTGTGAAGATGAACTGGGTGCAGACAAGAGAAGAGCAAATTCCTGAAAAGAGGACCCCGCACCCCAGCAACAGGAAGACCTGTTTTTGATGCTTTGTCAGCTGTCAATACTTTGCCAGGACTAAACAAACTCACCGTTGAGAATGTGGGGACCTCATGGAATTGAAAGAACACGGTCTGGGGGCTGTTGGCCCAAGTTGCCCCAATCCTCTGGACCCTGTAGAACTTCTTTAGAATATAAAAACCCTGACTGAACTGAACCAAAGACCCAGAGGGTAAAAAAAAAAAAAAATGACTTGACCCTCACATTCTTCATCTCAAGATAAACCAAAGAAAGTCAATGCTGACTTAGGGACTCGGGGAGAAAAATGAGAGGGGAAACTCTTGTTTGGGAAGGAAGAGAAAAATGGGCTTCTTGAGGCTCCTTTTGAAAGAAAGGAACTTCAATTTGACAGCCAATGGCTCATTCTCTCACCAGATGAGAAAAGTACTTGGCTCTTCTGAGCCTCTGTTTTCTCTTCTGTGAAATGGGGGATGATTTACACCATGCTGTAAAGATTCAGAGTGGTCCGCGTGATGGATCTGGCCCATGGACAACCAATTACGGCCAGCCATTGGCTTCCAGTCATGTGACCTACCAGAGAGAGATCACGGTGCTGACACCGACCCACAGAGAAGCAAGGTGAATCCTTTCCTGTCTGCGGCTGAGGATCAGGTCAGGGGAAAATGGAATATCCTCAGCCTCAGCCATGCAGCATGGGCCTCCTGTTCAGCGACGGTTCTGTGGAGGTGGGGTGACATTTCTGAAATGCCTTGATTGACACTGTCAGTCATAAAAATAAAGTAACATAAAGTCACTTCTTATTAAGGAATACAGAGAACTCTCCCCTAGAGCATCCACTTGAAATATAAAAAAAAAGCAGAGTTCTGTAGAAATGAAAGTTATCTTTATGAGGCATTTTGGAAGTCACTGAAGAGGGCACCTTGTCCTTCTCTGTAGGAATGGCACTGTCACGGCTGCCAGACGGGAGGGGGGGGAGTGGGGGCATTAGGTAAGTACACTCCCTAGGTCTTGAAAAATGTTAATACTGGATTCACAAAAAGAGGCTCCGTGGTCAAGTTCATTTGAGAAGCACTTGGTTAGACACTGCTAAACATGTTTCTTTACATATTTTACACGCTTTTAAAGAACCTGGGAATCTCAAAGATGGGAATGCAGCCTGGAGCCGTTCCCACAGGTACTTGACCACTGATCCCTGCTGTGTATGTGTGTAGGGGGGTGTTGTGGGGGGGGCTCAAGATCTCCTGATCCAAAGAACACATCCTGGAGAGGACTGGGAAAAACTGTATGGATCCTTCATCAAACATTCTCCTCCTTAGTTCTTGAGTGAATATTGTTTATTTGGTTGTGTTTTCTTGATGCTGTTTTCTGTTCCCAAACCGGCTGCATATCTGTGTCATCTAAGCATCTTTTTAGGAACAAAGTACATTCTAGAGGCCCAACCCAGACCCCCAAGGATAGGAGCCCATGAATCCAGACCTTCAAAATCCTCTTCCAGTCTAGGATGGCCAACCGGGTGCTGCTAACCCAGGCTGGACACTGGGGTGTCATTCCTCTACCCGGTACCAATGACGCTATCTTCTACCTCCCTGTCATCATAGACGTCACGTCCATTGACCTGAATCCTAGCTAAAAGTGTGACTGGCCCGTGGTAGAGCCAACCCAAAGAGAATCTTGAAGCCTGCAAAAAAGAATATTTTCTTTCCACTCTCCAGACCCAAGTCAGGGCAATCATTGACTTTCTCTACAACCCATTAATTCTATATTTAGGAAACTAAAAGGAAAGGAAAAAAAAATGAAAGAAAGAAAGAAAACCCAACCACAACCTCACACACGTCGGAAAAGATGGTAGATTCCCTGGGGCTAGGTTGGCCAAATGCAGAATGAATTGCCTTCTGCAGGGTGTCACCGTTCCTGTATTGGATTTTTCTTTTCGAAAGTCAGTGAGTTCGTTTATCTTGGACCAGTATTCCTACAGACAGGGCAGAGGCCTGGTATCTTCATCACCTCTCGAGGTAGTACAGTCTGGACATGCCAAGTCCCCTGTATGCCTGTGAGCAGTTTTAAAAGGTTTTGGTTAGCTCCACTTTTATTAGAATGAAAGCTTTTCACAAGTAAGAGGTTTTATGGGAGTTATTTTTAAAGTAATGTGTTTTTATTGGTTTCTGGTAAGATCAGTGAAATCACATGGCATTTTTAAAGAATTTTAAACCAAAAAAAGATGTTCAAACAACTTGCCCGAAACACAAAAGCCAGGAAAGTCAGAATAAGGTATTTGAGCACAAGGGGGTTAACGCCAAGATAAAAACGGTTCTGAGGAGGCCGAAGAAAAGGGCGAAGGGGAACTTCAAGCCAGGACAAAGGTGAGCTAAATTCAGCATCTGAAATGTCACTCACTGAGATGAGGGGACCTGCATGTCCTTATATTCCAAGGGAGTCAAATGCTCAACAGATATGGGGATCACGATTCGTGGTGCATGAAAATGAAGCTCATTAGAAAAGGGAACAGGCTGTCAGTTCTGAGACCCGAAAAGAATAAAGCAAATGATTGAGAAAAATTGAATTGAGTGGCAGGAATTCGGCAGAGCCTTGGACCTGCAAATCACAGATCCAATGTGGGGTTCTACCTTTTCCTGTTTCTTCACCTCTTCTTGGTCTTTTCCTTTTTAGTATTTACCATCTTTTCTAATTACCAAAGTATCATTTGCTTGCTCTCTGCTCCTTAGGTGGTTTATATTTTTATACATGTCCAGCACAGTCTGCAAAAGGAAAGATTGCTCTTCAGGTGACAAAACAAGTCAAGAGCAAGAAGGACACCCCATAGCTAGTCACTCAGTAGTAGAGGACAAAAAATCAGAGGTTCCAGTAGCTCCTCACCATAGTTTATAATAATAGTGTGCATTATTTACTACTTATACCTATGTATGCACAGGTTTGCTCTTGGTGCATGTCTACTCCCTTGTTAGATTGGTATTCCCCTGCCAATTCATGTGTTAGGATACTCAATTCTCAATGTGACAGAACTAATACTCAATATGATAGGATTGCGTGGGGAGTGACTAAGTCACAGGGTTCCATCCTTAAAAGTGGGATTAGTTCCCCTATAAAAAAGGCTAAGGGTTTTACCTTTCCTTTCACCATGTGAGGATGTGATTATATATACCACCTAAGGAGCAGAGAGCAAGCCCTAACCATATCCTAAATCTGCCAGCAACTTGACCTTGGATTTCCTAGCCTCTAGAACTGTGAGCAATAAACTTCCAAAATTTGTAAATCACCCAGTCTAGGATTTTGTTATAGCAGCCCACACAAACTAAGACACCTCTAAAACACATAGACATGTGCACACCAGACCACACAATATGATCGATCAGCTGCTTCCTGAAGGAAAGGCGAAGTCCATGTCTTACCAAGGCAGGGCTGTAGGACAAGTTTCTAGCATTTACAAAGTGTTCATTGAACATGAGTGATTCAATGCTCTATCAAACCATGGATGCCTCATAACTCTTCAATCCAAGTGATCCGTCAAACAGATCTACTAAGGTGCCATGCAGTCTGCCAAAGTAGTCCTCTGTATTCTTGTAACTAATTATAGAAAACAGTTGAAGAGTAAATCCCCACATGTCCCCTAGAAAAAATGGCATTAAAGCAACAGAGCCTTCTACAAAGAGAATTATAAAGATCTTCTAGAGACTTCATTGCAAGTTGTGTCTGTGTCATTGCAGCTGGGTGACCTCTGGACTCCTGCTCCTCCTAGAGATAACAATAATTATTCACCCTTCCCCTTGAATCAGAACTGATTTGGAGAGAAACAGAAATTGAAAATGTTATAAGCATACAAAATTTATATTCTAAAGGAGACACTTTCTTAGTTTGTTTCTCTGCTCACCTAGGGACTATGCAATAAAGTTATACAGAAGATATAAAAGTGCTTCCACAAAGTATAGGCCCACTCACTTGTGTATATTAGTGTATTTTCCATTGCTATATCAAGATACTGGAGGCTCGGTAATGTAGAAAGAAAAGAGGTTTATTCATCTCAGAGATTTGGAGGTTCAAGGCATGACTACAGCACTGGTTCAGCTGTGGTGAGAACTTTGTGGTGGATGATATCACAATGGTAGGAGTATATGCAGGAGAATGAGATCACATGGCAAGACAGGAAGCCAGAGAAAATGGGAAAGGGGCCAATCTTGCTCTTTTATAACAATGTTCTCCATAAGAGCTAACAGGAGTCCCATGAGAACTACATTGATATCTCCCCAGGCAGCACCCTCAATGGCCCAATCACCTCACACTGGGTCACACCTCTCAAATGTTCCACTACCTCTCATCATTGCTCACACTGGAGACCAAACTTCCAACCCACAGGTGTTGGGGGAAACTCTTGAGCCATATGTATACCTCAGAGCTGTGCTTTCTGGTTGTTTTCAGAGGTGGGACACTCTTCATTTTGAAGTTAAATCTTCAAGGAGATCATCTCTTCTTATGAGTTCTGAAAAAGGACTCTTTTTCCTCCAAAAGAGCATAGGAAATGTTGCCAAGTTCCATCAGATTTAATTTTGACTGGGAAACACAAAATCACTTAGGACGAAGAGGTTTGTCCACCTCAGAAACAAACTGGGAAAGGGAAAAGTTGAGTCTGAGGATGCCATTACTGAGTAAAAGATGAAGCAGTATTCAGTAAATATGATGATATGCAACTCGGGGTACACTGCCTGCACCTTCCTCCACTCCTTCTGTATAGCAGACTTGCAAAGTTTTTCCTCCTAGAGAATTGACTTATCAGTCATTGCTGATGGTGTTATCAAAGATACTGGCTCTCCACCTCTGCCTCCACCTCCTTCCTGACCTTCCACCTCTGCCTCCTCTCCTGGTCCTCTACATTTCAGACCTGTGTTTCCTGACCTCCTGTTGTCGGGTGAAGCCACAGGACTAGTTTCCATCAATAAGTTGTACACAGAAATAATGTTTGTCGCGTGAATATAGAAAATTCAATTGCAAGTGAAATGATCTTTAGAGGCCTGTTTTCTCTGCCAGAGCCCCAGAAACACTAGTTATATCAACCTACATGCCATAGTGTAGAAAAGAAGAATAAAACCCCCAGGTGAGCCACAATCAATGCATAAGATATTAATTTCGATAGGCTAAGCTGCCAAAAGTTTAGAGTTGCTTGTTACTAAAACACAACCTAGCCTGCCCAGGCTAAGCCATATTGGGAAAATAGAGAATATATACACTAATTGCCTGTTTTCTGTACCTATAATAAGCAACTCCCTGAACCTAATAACTTAAAACAACCACCATTCTACTTGTACTTGATCCTCTGGGTCATTTCTGGAGTTGGGCTCAGCAGAGTGGTTCTTCTGCTCATTTCACTTGAGAGACTTCTATAGCTGCAATCCATGGATGTACTGAGGGAGAGCTAGTGGTCCTCAGGTGTGACAGTCCATCTCTGCTTCCTGTATTCTAAATCTCTAGAAGGCTGGTTCAGGATTTTTTCACCTGAGCCTCAGTACAGCAATACAGCAAAATCAGAAGCCATACTCCTCTTGAGGACTATGATAAGAACTTCCACATTCTACTAATCAGAGCAGGTCTCTAGTTTAGATACCAGGGGTACAAAAACAAAAGACTTCACATTGCAAAGGGGCATACAGATAGGGATAGGAGGAACTTGTGGTCAATTTTTGCAACTTATCACATTATTACATGACTAGCAAAAAAATGGCCTATAATGTTTAGACACTGAAATTGTATCTCATTGGTTTTTAGTGGAGAAGGGTGATCACCAACAAAAATTTTGCTGAAAGGACACAAGTCAAAGAGCCCTTGATTTCCTCTACCAGCCCCAAATGAGCCGCCACCACCCAGTCTTCATGTGGTATGGGGTCTCCTTTCAACCTACCCTTCCTAAGGTGCCTGGGCCATTTTCTCTATCATCGTTTATACAATGTTTTAAAAAGTGTATGCATCTCAGAAAGATAACTTGGAAAAAAACGGATAATACCCAAGAGTCCATGGTTTATGCAGAAGTGGACTTCAAATTCTAATAATGGCTCCTATATATTGTAGGGAAGCAAGTGGTATTTGAAGACAACAAAGGTCTTTAACGAAGGTCAGATGAGTGATTTGGATACGATGGAGTGGGGAAGGCAACTTCTTAGGAAGGTGGACGATTTGTAAAAACATTGATGAATAGTGATTACTTACTGAGTATATAAATCACTACCGCTAATAGTATTAAATGCTAAATAAAGCATATGCTTTCCTAAGGATGAAGTGTATCTTTATCAAAATAAGAAACAGAGGGTCCATCGGAAGTCTATGTTGGTTGTTTGTGCAATTTTAACAGACTGGAAATAAAATCCACTGAAAAGGGAGAATGATCAGAAGAGAGGAGACAAGGGCAGGGTGTGTCTCCTCCACCCCATTCTGCCTTCACACCTGGCAAAGGCTCCAGAGTCCAAGGGCTTGTTCCTCTTTTGACCCACAGGGTCTCTGTCCACCTTCTAGTGTTCAACAAGGACCTAGATGGATGGCCAGTCTCCAGTTTTATGGGCAGGACATCCCAGATCTTGCCTTCTGCTACTGCCTTAGATTGGCAGGGGCTGAGGGGGGCACAGGAGGACAGGACACACCCCTCAGCCACGTCACCTCTAAAGTCAGCAGGGAGACTGAAAGGCTGCTGCTTTTGCAGATGGAATGTGAGTGAATGTCCCTGGGGCAAATGGATGGATCCAGCTCCAAGAGGTTCCAGAATTTAAAGGGCAGCTGGCCTCTGGGCTGGTTGTGAAGATTGCAGGAAAATTTTGTAACATGGACCCTTGGAGTGGCTCTCTGCAGGTCTGCTCCTCGCTGATTGCCAGTTCTTTTTCCTCTAGCCTGACATTTCCTATTTTCTGGTGGCCATGTGGTGACTCTTGAAGGGAGCAAAAGAGTCTACCTTTACCAGGAATCCGTCCTGAGCTGGCCAAGGAGGCTGCAGGGCATCTCCCGCCCTTAATTCACTGCCCAAATGCCAATTTCACTGTCAGCCTGCCCGGTTTTCACAAGTTCATTGTCTTTCATATAAATTGATAACAAGGTATTCCAGCTGAGACTGGACTTCTGAAATCCGGACACCCAAGAACCAAGGAATTGATGCCGTTTTAAACCTGTCAGTAGACTTTCAGCTCAAATGGTGGAGGGATCCCACACTTCTTTCTCCCCTTTCTCTCTCTAATAAAGTCAAAGGGTGCTAAACAGGAGGAAGGAATCCTGCAGTAGAACAGAGAACTGGAGTAGTTTCTGGAATAGGGAAAATGCATAGGAACCTACTGATGTGTCCATCATAGAAGTGGGAGGTGGAGTCCAAACTCAGGGAAGGCACCTGCCCAGATGGGAGGCTTTCTTCTTGCCAGATCCCTGAAGAGGTGGTGAGCTGTCTGCCTGTGTGGGCACAGGAGAAGTGGGGAGAGGAGCAGAGACAGAGGAGGCAAATTGAAGTTCTTTCAGGCTCCCTCATGGTGTTCCCTGCTCTTGCATGCTGAGTCTAAGGTCTGGACGAGGGTTCCTGGTACGTGGCAAGTGTCTCTCTCACTACAGAGGAGGGTTAACCTGCTGGTTGTCCTGATGTCCCTGATCTCCCACCATCGTAGGGCAAGATTCACATGGCCCTGTCATACCATCCCCTGGAGGCTGGGTTGGGAAGAGGAGTGTACACTGAAACAGAGCCACTTACTGTATAAACAACTAGGTCCATGATCGACACTGGAATTGGCAACCAAAGATTCAGTGAAAGGGAAAGAAGCAGGTGAGGATCACTTGCAGCCCAAAATAAGCAAAAGAAGGAAGTTGGAGAAAATAGAAAATTCAGGAAACAGAATTTTAAAAATCAAACGATTAAACTCAAGAGAGATTTATGGCAATATGACGTCCATAAAAAAAGAGCAATGGCTCAGAAAATAAATCAGAGGATAAGAAAAAGCACGTTGAAAGCAAACATGATAATGTTATAAATATTTCTGCTACCCACAAGAGGCTGGAGGGATGTGAGGAAGGGGCCACCAGCCAGAGAATACAAGTGGTCTCTAGTCAAAAAAGGTAAGGAACTGGCTTCTCCTCCGAAGCTGGAAGAGGAAACAGCTCTTCTGACATCTTGATTTTAGGCTTCTGATATCCAGATCTGTAAGAGAATACATTTGGGTCATTTAAAGCCATTCAGTTTGTGGTAATTTGTTGCAGGAGCAACAGAGAACTAATACAAGAGGTACGGTTGACTGAGTGGATAGATACGGGAATCCTCAATGTCCTGAAATCTGCATAAGCAGTTCCTTACAATGAATTATCTTAAGCAAAAAATAGTAATATGTCCCTCATCAAGCAACATTGGTAGCTATTCAGAAATATCTTTTCCTCTTTGCCAATGGTTGGATACAGCACTAATCTCTAGGGTGTATAAAGAACTCCAAAAGCAAATAACCCAATCAATAAATGGGCCAAGGACTTGAACAGACACTTCTCAGAAGAGGAAATACAATAAATCAACAAATATATGAAAAAATGCTCATCATCTCTAGCAATTAGAGAAATGAAAATCAAAACTACTCTAAGATTACATCTCACTCCAGTCAGAATGGCAGCTGTTAAGAATACAAACAAGGGCTGGGGATGTGGCTCAAGCAGTAGCACGCTCGCCTGGCATGCGCAGTGCACTGGGTTCGATCCTCAGCACCACATAAAAATAAAATAAAATAAAAAAGATGTTGTGTCCACCGAAAACTAAAAAATAAATATTAAAAAATTCTCTCTCTCTCTCTCTCTCTCAAGGAAAAAAAAGAATACAAACAACAGTAAGTGTTGGCGAGGATGTGGGGGAAAAGGCACACTCATACATTGCTGGTGGGACTGCAAATTGGTGCAGCCAATATGGAAAGCAGTATGGAGATTCCTTGGAAAACTGGGAATGGAACCACCATTTGACCCAGCTATCCCTCTCCTCGGTCTATACCCAAAGGACTTAAAAACAGCATACTATAGGGACACAGCCACATCAATGTTTATAGCAGCACAATTCACAATAGCTAAATTGTGGAACCAACCTAGGTGTCCTTCAGTAGATGAATGGATAAAAAAATTGTGATATATATATATATATATATATATATATATATATATATATATATATATATATATTACTCAGCAATAAGATAGAATACTTGGCATTTGAAGGTAAATGGATGGAGTTGGAGAATATAATGCTAAGTGAAGTTAGCCAATCCCCAAAAAGCAAACGCTGAATGTTTTCTCTGATATAAGGGGGGTGACTCATAGTGGGGTAGGGAGGGGGAACATGGGAGGAACAGAGAACTCTAGATAGGACAAAGGAGTGGGAGAGGAAGGGAGGGGGCATGGGGTTAGAAATGATGGTGGAATGAGATGGACATCATTATCCTAAATACATGTATGAAGATACGAATGGTGTGAATATACTCTGTATACAACCATAGATATGAAAAATTGTGCTCTATATGTATAATATTAATTGTAATGCATTCTGCTGTCATATAAAACAAATTAGAATAAAAAAATTGAAAAAAAAAACCCAGCATAGACACTCAACTCCTCCTGGCGATCACCTACACCCACAGTGGGAACCAGTGTTAGGAGAATATTAGTACTTTGAATACCAGAAGAAAGATAGGAAGAAATGAAATTCTTAATTACATATTCAAATCATGTCCTCTCTGCCATGATGTTCTGCCTCAGAGGAGTGAAATCAGCTAAATTTGGAATAAAATTTTTGAAACCATGAACAAAAATAAATTGTTTCTCCTTTAAGTTGCTTTTCTAAGGTATTTAATTGCAGTTTTAAAAAGTGCACTAAAACAATTTAAGCCATTCAAGTTTGACCTTCTATGGCAGAAAATATAAGAAATATAACTGCAGAAAGAAATTTAAAGGAGCATTGGAAAATAAAGGGAGAGATCATCTCCCGATCCCACCCCCTCCAAAAATTAATGAAAAATTCATAAATTTCAATTAGCAACATATATGTTCTAATACATGTAAAAATAAGAAGGTTAAAATAACCCCCAAGTATTTTCATACAATAGACTATTATTACTCAGTAGAAGTAATGAAGTACTGATCCAGCTATAACATGAACAACCTTGAAAACACTATGCTAAGTGCAAGAAACCAGCCACAAAGACCACACATTATTATAATATAATATCTAATTATAGTAAGTGTCCGATAGGCAAATCTACAAAGACATAGATCAGTGTCTGCCTAGGGCTGGGGGCAGAAAGGCTAGAGCTGGTCAGAAAGGAGGGGGAGTGGTCAGTGGGTACCAAGAATGTTTTGATTGTAACAATGTTTGCACAAGTCTGTGAATATCTTTTAAAATATTGCATCAGACACTGAAGTGATTAAATTGTGTCCTCTGTAAATCACCTCTCAATGAAGTTAATAAAAATAATTTTTAAAATGATACAATAAAATGTTTTACACATGAAAGTTCATCATGAACAGAAACCAAAAATACTGAGCAGGATGAGGGAAAAAAATCCACATTTCAACATATTATTTTTTAAATTCATGTGTTTATTTGCATTATAGTTTTACAGAATTGTGGGGCTTGTTTATAAATACATATAACATAATTTGCTCCATTTCAATCCCTAATACTATCCTTTCCTTCCTCCCTCCCTCCCCCCTCAATATCCTTCCACTAATCTATTAGTTTATCTCCTATTAAATTATTTTTAAATTGGTGCATTATATTTATATACAAAAGTGGAACTCACTGCAATATATTCATACATGCATGTAGCATAATTTATTCAATTTCATTCTACAATTCTCAACATATTGTTATAAAATTTACAGAGTAACAACAGGTTATACAAAGTATAAGACAAAGGTGATCTAAGTCATAGCAAATAACACAGAAAAAGAACAATATGGAAGCTACAAGAAGAAATGATTTTTAGTTTAGAATTTTATAGCAACTAAACTATAAAAATTGTAAGGATGATGGGGTTGAGGCTGTAGCTCAGCAGTAGAACATTTGTCTCAACATGTGAGGCACTGGGTTTGATCCTCAGCACCACATAAAAATAAATAAATAAAGATACTGTGTCCATAAATTTTTTTTTAATTACAAGGATGAGGATGAAGATATTTTTCAGACAAGTAAGACTTAAAGTCTTTTCCCCCATTATATTTTCCCAAAATTTACTTGACAATATAATGCAGCAAGCAAAAGAGAATAAGAGAAAACTAGGTGTGCCAGTCAGCTTTCCTCACTATGACAAAATATCTGAGATAGGCAAATTTTGAGGTGGAAAGGTTTATTTTGGTTCATGGTTTCAGAGATTTCAGTCCACAGTCAACTGGTCCTGTTGCTTGGGCCCAGGGTGGCACAGAACATCATGGTAGGAGCAGGTGGAGCAAATCTGTTCACTCCATGACAACAAGGAACGCTCCCAATGACCTAACTTCCCTCCACTAGGCCCCTCCTCCTCAGAGCTCCACCCACCTACCAATAGCACCAAGGCTGGAGACCAGCCTGCCACACATGGTCTTTAGGGGACAGTCAAGATCCAAACTATAACAATAAAACTCACTCCACAGAGGAGCTAACATAAGCTTAAATGAAAGAATAAATTCAATGAAGAGGGAAAAAAATTAGATACATAAAATATGTATTTATAGGGGCTGGGGTTGTGGCTCAGCAGTAGAGTGCTTGCTTAGCATGTGCAAGGTACTTGGTTCGATCCTCAGCACCACATAAAAATAAATAAATGAAATATCGGTGTGAATATACTATGTATACACCCAGATACATGAAAAATTGTGCTCTATATATGTAATAAGAATTGTAATGCATTCGCTGTTATATATAAATAAAAATAAGTAATAAATAAATAAATAAAATAAGGGTATTGTGTCCAACTACAACTAAAAAAATTTATATATACACACACACACATATTTATTTAAGTTTGAATTAAAAGTCAGAGTACTGTAAGAAATACAAATAGGTACATTCTTAGAAATCGTGTGATTAAGAAACAGGACAATCTTAATTATGGCATAAGGCATAGGGTGCTTTAGTTAAAAAAAAAAAACAAAAAAAAAAAACCAGGGGAAAAAAACTTCGAAGGGAAGAAATATACAAGAAAAATGTTGATGTTAATAAAAACAAGCTATAAGTGGCATGGATTCTAACAGCAGGCAGAGGCATATTAGTGTCCTATGCTACTGCAGAAAATCACGACAGACCCGTGGCTGTCACTGACAGCACTTATTCTCCCATAGCTCCTGGGGAGGGGCAGTGCAGTCACTCCTGCTCAGGGGTCATCAGGCTGTTTCCTTCCAGAAGTTCTAGGGAAGAATCCCATTTCCTCGACTCTGTTCCTTGTCCTTCTCCTTTACCACACCTTCAGAGCCAGCGATGCAGTGTCTTCAAATCTGTCCTTGACCTCCTGACCTCTGCTTCCTGACCTCTGTCACCCATTGCTTTCCTGACTCTGACCCTGCTACCTTCGTCTTATAACGACCCCTTGTTGGGCTGGGGCTGCAGCTCAGTGGAGAGAGCTGGTCTAGCATAGACGAGACCCTGGTTCCGTCCCCAGAACTAAAAAAACAAAGAAAAAAGTAAAAAGAAATTATCCCTGGCTCTTTTTTTTTTTTTTTTTCGCATTGGGTCCACCCAGATCATGACCCAGATAATCCCAGGATGATCTCTTATTAAATAAAGTGAGATTTTCAGAGACTAGGGGGTTAATACGTGGTCATCTTTAGAGGGGTGCTATCCATCTTTATAACACAGATTTAATAAGGAAAAATCCGTGAGACTAATGTCAGGGATGTTCTCCTAAAAACAGCTCTGGTTTGGTAAAATGGGATGGTCCACCTCTCTCTCCCTCCCTCCATCTCTTTCATTTATAATTGTTAATTAGTAGGAATTTGTTCTACAGCAACAAATGTATTTACATAATCACAATATCCTTGCTGTACTTTATTACGTTTTAACCTACAGAAAAACATTGATTATTGATTATACTCATGTCTAACCATGATTGTAACCTGATTATGGTTATGCTCACAGACCTTATATCTACAGAGTGATAAACCTTAACAATGTGAAAGCAAAGTATGGCTGGTGGGAAATGAAGAGAGAGGGCCATGTGGAAGCATGTCTCCGTGTTACTACACCACAGAGAAGACACCATGTCATGTTACTGGATTAAAAAATAGACTCAGAAGATATTTAAAAAGTAGTGAGACTCAATGTCATTTTCCCCATTATATATTATTTTTCAGGCACAAAGACCTCCCACAGAAAAACTAGATCTTTCAGAACTAACAGAATGGGAAGGAGGAGGGAGATGACTGAGTTCAGGGCCGTGTCTTGCTCCTTAGGTGGTCGGCCACCTGTTCAGAACTGAGAACAAGAAGTGGGACCCTGAGCCTCCCCTGGGCATTTGAAATCAACTCAGAAACATGAGTGAAAACATGGCTCCTCTGTGGCGTGGGACACTTGTGGAGAGAGGGGGAAACATCGTCCCCCCTGTTATGGTTTAGATGTGGTGTCCCCCAAAAGCCCACCTGTGAGATAATGCAGGAAGTTGGGAGGAGAAATGAGTGGGGTATAGCCTCAGCCTAATCAGTGAATTGATTCCTGATGGAGTTAACTGGGTGGTGGGGTGGGTGTGGCTGGGGGAGTGGGAAGTGGGCCACGGCTTTGGGTATATACTTGTACCTGGACAGTGGCGACCCTCTCTCTGCTGCCTGATCACCGTGACGGGAGCTGCGTCCCTCGGCCACACTCTTCTCTGTTCAGCCTCATCTTCAGCCCCAAGAAATGGAGCCGGCCTCTTACGGACTTCGACCTCTGAAACCGTGGACCCTCAAACTCTTCCTCCTCTGTGGTGGTGCTGGTGGGGTCCTTTAGTCACAGCAATGAAAGAGCTGATGAAAACACCCCCAGATGCTCTCCAGAAGTGGAGGCGATCGCAGCCCCAGCTGTGGGCCCTCTGTCTGCCGGCGGTCCTCAGCGGTCAGGCCTCCTCAGACAGGGGCCCAGGAAACAGAGCACCTCGCCCCTCCTCTAGGAGACAGCTCGCATAAATTGGTTGGCCCAGGGCAGCAGAATTAAGTTTCCTCCCTGAGCTCAGGACACTTCTTCAGGGCCAGCAGGTTTCAGGGCACCCCTCGGGGTCACTGTGGCCCAGAGGGAGCCTCACCACCGATCACTCCCCAGTCCCGGCCCTGCCTCCTTCTTTCTCCTCAAAGGCTCTGATCCCAGGAGTCTTCATAATCAACTTCCTCAAGAGCTGGCTTCCTAAAGGACCCCAGCTGGGTCACCTGTTGGACAGTTTTTAAACCACGCCTACACCACTCTCATACAGGTCAGCACAAAGGTATGAGCATGCTTTCATTTGTTTTCTTCCAGAAATAAAGATTCCTTTAAACTTGAGGGAAAACTGAAACTTTGAGAAAAATACTCCAAGGGGAGTCATGCCAACCTCCCCAACCCGTTGGAAAGGTTAAAGTCCCTGGGAGCTAAAAGGCTTTGCACCATCATGGAAGAGATTGTCTTCTTAGAATCAGGTGACCTGGCACCCTCTCAGGACACCCCAGTGCAGACGCTTTTCACTGCAGGGCTCATTAGTGAATTTTAAACTCCATTTTGAAGACCACAGACTGCATTTTTTTTAAGAATAAGAGAATAGGAATTCTCTTCCACCTATACACACATGGACATTCATGCTGCGGGAAAATGGGTGGTCTTGATAATAACTTCTAATGGTTTCTCATAACACAAAAATCAAATCCAACCTTTTAAACAAGTCTTACCAGACCCCAGCGAAACCCTGCCTCCACCTACATTTCAGACTCATCCCATATCACTTCTCACCTTAATAAGCACTTAACAGCCCACTGTCTTATTGCTATCCTTAGAACCTACTGAGCTGATTTCTGCCTCAGGACCTGTGCACTACCAGTTTCCTTTGCTTGCAATGCCAAAAATCTTCTTGCCCCAGACCTTCATTCAGATGGCTCTATCTTGTCATTCAAATCTCAGCTCAGCTTCTACATTGGCTAAGAGACCTTTCCTGGCCACCTAGTATAAAGCAATATCTCTTCCTTCTTTGTTACATCACTCAACTTTATTTTCTCCAAAACACTTACCACCCAATGGAGTTATCTTGCATATTTGTTTAATTGTTTTTGAGCAGAAACTTTCTTCTTCGTGGTCTTGTTGCCTTTGCAGTTGCTCCATAAATCTTTATTGCATGAGCAAACCCTATAATACTATCCACATGTAATATGCTTAGTAATGTCACCCAAATCCGGGGCGGGGGGGGAACAGTCTTGATAGGAGATAGACTCATAATTTTGAAACAGAGCCCTAAGTGTCAACAAGTTAACTTAGTGATACTCAATTTAGGTCAAGGTGCAGGGTACCCTGGAAATGCTGATGGAAGCTAAGGTCCATCTCCCCAGGACAAAAATAAGCAATGCATGTGTATATACTCTGTATCAATGCAAAATACAATGCGTGCAATTTTAAGATTTCTTCCCATGATCGAGTAGTCCTACTTTAAAGACTCTGTGTAAATCCATCTGTGATTGACGCACAGCAGGTGAGTGGGTGTGGCTGGAGTACTTGCATGCCACTTTTTCTCCTTGGGGGTCTAACCCTTTAAACAGGACCGACCAGGTGAGCGCCACGTCACAGAGCAGGGAAGGCAGGGAGCGGCCAGCAGAAGGATCAAGGGTCACCACACTAACCGTGTAAACACGTGACTGTTCTTCCAAACCACCTCAGCAGGCACAACTGTCTTCCCAACTTCCCTCCAGCCTCAGTTTACCTCTTGGAAGAAACTAACCCCACCTCAAGTCATTGTCTGCGACACATCAATCTACTGTATTTGATTAGAAATTCACTGAAAACAGGTTTTCCCAGGAATCACCAGTACTGAGTTCGCACAAAAGCGAAATGGATACTGAGTCTCGGCATTCAGATTCTTTAAGACATTATTTTAATTTTTAAAAAACTTGAACCAAAACCGAAGCGGTGTACCCTCTTTAGTTCAGCCTATTCCTGTTCAGCTGTTGTTTTACTTTCTTCCCTGGAAGGTGGGTTTCGTGGGATCACCAGTTACTCGTGAACCCAGGAAAGATAGCTGAGAGGATGAATGAGGGAAATGAGTAAATCATTTGTTTTCTTCTTTTTTCTTTTTTTAAACTGGGGATTGAACCCAGGGGTGCTCGACCACGGATTTTGAATAGATGGGTGACTAAGCCACAGCAGGTAGGATTCTAGAGGTTGGCAATTCAGAAGAGAACAAGGTGAGAGACCTCTTCCTCTCCTAAGGCAAACAAAGGAAAGGCTATAATAAATAGGTATAGATAGATAGATAGATAGATAGATAGGTTAGTTTATTTTTGATTTGTGGTAAATGCTATAAGGAAAAAATAATAATAAAGCTAGCTAGCAAAGTTGAGAGAAACTTGTGGCAGGAGGATGCTGTATCAGCTACGTGGCCAGGGGAGCCCTCTCTGAGGGCTGGACAATGAAACCGACATTGAAGGATGCAGCAACAGTTACGATCCCAGGGAAGAGGACTCCAGATGGCGGGATCAGCAAGTGCAAAGGCCCTGAGGTGGGGGAGCCTGGCATGGTCCCAGAAAGGTCACTATGCCTAGAATTCGGGTTGCAGCCAGAGTTCAGATGAGAAGTTTGGGGACACTGGCAGGGGTCATATCACGTAGTACTTGAACGCTGGGTGTTGGAAGCCTCAGACTGGCTTTAAACTGGGCAGTGGTTTAGTGTTGCTAAGGATCACTTGGGCTGGTATCTGGAGAAAGTCCTGTGGGGGCCAGGGAAGGAACACACAGATGCAGGCTGGATGAATGGTCAGTGGGGAAAGACCCATCTCAGCCTTTCCCTGTTCACTGACAGGTCAGGAAAGTTGCTCTGCTGCTTGGGACTCTGTATTCCCATTTTTAAAATAAGAGGGCTCATAGGACCGTCTATTTTTTGTGCATATTTTAATTCTTCATTGACACGTAGTAATTGTGTGTATATAGGGAATGGCATTTTATACATGTAAACAATGTGTAGTGGTCAGATCAGGGTCATCGGCCTAGCGACCATCTTGGATACTTACAATGTCTTTGTGCCGGGAGCACTCAAAAATCCTCTCTTGTAGTTATTTTGAAATACTCAGCAGATTGCTGTCAACCGTGACCATCCTACTGCGCTACAGAACATTAGAAGTTTCTGCTCCTATCTGCCTGCAGCTCACGGGGCCATCTGTGAAGCTGGCCCCGAATCTTAGTCTTGTCCTTATTCTTTGGATTCAGAGAGAAATCTGAAGATGGCAGTTCTGTCCTCCCTGAGACAGCCCAGCTAGTGGGCGGTGACCCGGCTCCAGCCAGCCTGGGGTTGCTCTGTGGCTAGGGTGGCTGGGGGAAGCCAGTCACCACCTTCCCACCTGCTCCCAGAGCAGAGCCGGCTACCACCTGATCCTGCCACCTTCATCAAAGCCAGAGATGGAAGGTTCCCAGGTTTTGCAACGGCAAATCCCTGGGGAGCTTAGATCAGGTTTTATTTCTTACCTTGCTCTTTGCTCCCCCAAAAAGAACACGTGGCTTCCTCTTGGGGTTCACCCCATCAGCTCCACTGGGAAGGAAGACGGGGTCCTTGGCAACCAATGCTTTCTGGTTTGACCAAGGAGAAAAGCGGCTTGACCTGGTTAAACATTGCATCTGGCTCCTTCCACCCCGCCCCCTGGTCCTTTCATCTCTCAACGTGGTCTCCTCCTGGCTGCAGGGAGAGTGGCCCTGGGCCGGGGTCACAGCGACTCCCCTCCCCACTTCCTGGGCTCCCTGGCCCTCTGGACACTGGGCTTGTGCAGCTGCTGTATGTAAATTCCTCACATACATCTCCGGCCGGCCGGTTTATTTTTATAAACAATAAATAGGATGACATTCCAACAGTGTCCCCCTTGGTTCGGCCTAGTGGACAGAGCCGGGGAGCTAGGGACCGAGGTTTGGCGGGGTTTATACAGATGGTGGCCCGCATGTCGTAAATCTCATAAACACGGGAGAGAGGGTTTTTTCTTTCTCTTTTCTTTTTTATCCCTAAGAAGCACAAACAACAACAACCCGTTTTCTTTCTCTGCCCAGGATCACAAGGCATTATGGAGGCCTACAAATCACCCCCGGATGATATTAAGCTGCTTCAATAACACTCTAGATCCCTTCCGGTGTGTTATTTTTCTTCATTAGAAACGATAGCCCAAGTGCACCAAATCTTCTTTTCCTTGCCTCAAAATTTATAGATCACAGTCTCTAAACTAATTGTTAGTTGCACACACTGGGCCGCGAGCTGTTTGTCCACAGAGCCATTACCTCCAAGGCCCTGATTAAAGGGATGGGGGACGCAGAGGGGCGAGGAAGTAGCCTAGGCGGGGGGCCCTGACATCCTCAGGGGAGAAGAGTGAGAGAGGGGTTCCTTTATCCATCACCGGCCCTTCTTCCAAGGCCAAGGTGTGGCAGGCACCATGTGCAGGCTGTGGAGGGAGATTCATTATGACGTCATGGATCAAAGCAGCTTCCGGGCCAACACCTTCCTGGGAAAGGGAAACGTTTGCCCAGACACTCAATTGTTGGAAAATGTTGCCATTCAGCAGTTGAATTTTCACTCAAGAATGTCACAAGAGAAACAGCCCCAGTTGATCCCCCGGATCCATGACCAGGGCACCTCACCAGTCATGAGCACTGTGGAAAGAACACCCTGGTTTAGAGAGGCTCTCGCAGTGGGTCCTTCTCCAAGTACCAAGGGAACAGAAATGTGTTCTTCTGGCCTGAGAGCATCTTGGTCCACCCAGCTGGATCCCTGTCTGGAACCCCTCAGCACCCCCTGATCCTGTCTTCGGCCAGCACCTGGGAACTGTGCCTGACAGCTTTTTCAGACAGAAAGAGGAGGCTCAACTTTCATGAAGCCAACAGAATAGAGCCAAGTGTGCACCCCCAGGGAGCAGCTCCCAACCAGGGGAGGAGCGACGCACTGTGAATGTCCTGGCTCCCTGTTTGCCCAGATAACATGGCCCATGGGACTCAGAGAGTCCCCGGTGGGACGGAGCTGTGGTGGGCACAGGGAAACCCTCCTCCTCAGCACGCCCTTCAGTGGCCACCGTCTCCTCTCCCATCTCACCTCCTCACCCCCTGCCAGTAACCCCTGAGATCACTGTGCAAATGAATCTTCCCACTCGTATGTACCCTTGTCTCGGGCTCTGTTCATGGCCAACTCCAACCGAGACACTTCACCACTCTTTGGTCCTTTGTAAATGACCCTGATGACACTTTAGCCCTTCCTCATCTTCAGAATTTCCAATTCAGGATATTTGAAATATACTATTTCTTTGAAAAACCAGAAGGCCTGACACCCAGCAGCCCTGAGCAGGAGTTGGGGACAGCTGCTCTCTGGTGAAGCTGTTCTCTCTGCTCTTCCGCGTCCCCACCAGGCACAGCTCTGTTCTTTCACATCAGCGTCCTGGTCCCCACAGGCAGATCAGGGTTTAAACTCCTCATTTTGATATTATCCTTGGCCTTTTCTAAAGAGCTGTGGACCACAAACCAAGCATCTTCCTTGCATGCTGCTCAACTTCTTTCTACAATCTAACAGAGGCTCTATGGGAAAGTGTGCCTCTTTTTACCTTCTTTTTTAAAAATTGTTTCATCTGTTTTAATCAATTATACATGACAGTAGAATGCATTTATGCACTTTGATATACTTGGATGGGATATAATTTCATTTTTCTGAGTGCCCATATTGCAGAATCACATTGGTCATGTAGTCAAATATACACATACAGTAATCATGTCTGTTTCATTCTACTGTCTTTCCTATCCCTACATTCCTTCCCCTTTCCACCCATCATTTCCCTCCACCTAATCTAAAGTAACGCTATTCTTCCCTAGTGCCCCCCCACCTTATTGTGAATTAGCATCTACATGCTGAGAGCCATAGCCAAGTAGGAATGATGCATGGAAAGGTGACCCTGCTCCAGGTTTAGAGTGGATCCTGCTGGATTAGGGTGGCTCCAGGTTTAGGGTGGATCCTGCTGGGAATAGGGCGTATCCTGCTGCCTCAGGCGCCGGCTCCTTGAGTTCCCGTTGAGTTCTTGCGGGGTTCTGAGAGAATTGGTACGCAGAGCCCAGTGGAGGGAGTGTATTTTTCCCAGAACGTGCATGTAGAGTGCCAGTGAGAGTTTGGGAATAAAGAGTTGCTGTTGGAATCTACAAGGCTTTTGTGGTGGCTCCGTTATTTTGTGCCCAGCCAGACTGCGGCATCTACATATTAGAGAAAACATTTGGCCTTTGGGTTTATGGGATGGGCTTATTTCGCTTAGCATGATATTCTCCAGCTCCAACCATTTATTGTCAAATGGCATGATTTCACTGTTCTTTAAAGCTGAGTAATATTCCATTGAGTATATATATATATATATATATATATATATATATATCACATTTTATTTATCCATTCATCTATTGATGGACACCTAGGTTAGTTCCACATTGTAGCTATTGTGACTCCTTGGTTTATACCCAAAGGACTTAAAATATTTTTACTCTTTTTAATTTTATATTTTCGTAATGATAGTTCAAAAATTTTCCAGCAGAAAGGAGTCTTTATGATCACTAGTAAGACTGGCCCATTGAGGTAAGATGCACCTTATTTATTTTTTCCACTTTATTCATATGCAACTGGAACCCAGATCAGAGTTTCCCTCTTAAGATCATGGCAGGATCCCACAGAGCCAACTCTAAGGTCTTGGCTTTTCTCTCGAGTAGACGAGCTTTCAAAAATTACTCCTGTTCTTCCTTGACCTTATACTCCACCACTGTGAATAGGCTTTCTTTCCTCTTTGTGTGGTTTCCCAAACTGCAGTGGATTTTCTTTCCTCTCATATTAAAGGACTGCTTGCTTCATTGTTAGTAATATAATCAAGTATGACAAGAAAAAAAATCCAAATATGCATTTGAAAAAGCATGCATAACCTAACATAATAGATATGACATCATAATAGATATGACCTGCCTTCAACCAGTGTCCTTTTACCACAACAGCAAAAAGCCAGGATCCAGGATAAGAGCAAGAAATCCATTGCACCATCCAGGCGATGTGTCCACACGTCTCTAAAGAGCCAGAATTGGAAAACCACATTCTTCACTTCTCTGTCCATTTTCTCCTGCTGAAGAAGGGTGAGCCACCGGATGTGAGACACTCCAAAAAGTTTATGAGCTTCAGACAATCTCAGGCCCCCAGGGCTTCCTGGCTCCTCCTCTGGGTTTACCCTCATGTGTGAACAGGTGCCAACAAAATATCATGACCTCCAAGGAGCACACCAGTGTCCCCAGCCCATTTGGCAGCAGGACCTCTGAGATGAAATGGCGCTCCACAGAACCGGCGGTGAGTCTTTGGCTTCCAAGTGGGAGTCAAAGGCAGCCTGGCCCATGGCTGCCAACAAGGTCAGGCAGCCCTGAAGTGCTAGGGGGTAGGGGGACTGAAGGACCCGGACCATGATTCCCAGCAGAGTCCCAGCCCGAGGTACGAACCCTTGGCGCATTGCAGGACCCTGCCGTCTACAGGCTCTGTGCAGTGTGAGCCTGGATCCAAAGACCCCACATCTGCAGTGTCACCTCAGCGGCACAGTGCAGGGATGACAGAGCCAGAGCAGAACACTCAGAACGTCAGGAACAGAACTGAGAACGAGGCTCAGACACGCAAGACTTCCTCTTGGGAACAAAGCAGGGGACCTCAGCAGCACGCCGGGAAGTCTCACCTCAAGCCAGGTCCTGCCTGTCGCTGGCTCTCCATTGCTCTCATAAGAAGTAAACGACTGAACAGAGCTTCCCAGACATTGTCCTCGGTGACCTCATGGACCCCATAGGTCCCTCACTGTGGGTCCACAGACGGTCTGACGGAGGGCTGTGCCTGTGTGACGGGGGGAGACATTCAGAGACGGGATGCACCATTCACGGTCCCCACCCTCAAGGAACCCACAGTCCATGGGGGAGACACAGGAGTGACAATGAATTTGAAGGAAAAGCCTGAAAGGACTGTGAGAGTTCTGAGGTGACAAGAAGAAAGCAGTGGTCAGTTCTCTGAACAGACAACACTTCAAGGACCTCTGTGGGTCCTTGAAGACTGAGGATCCATTCATAAGCGGAGGAGGAAGAAGATTCTGGAAGAGACTCCAAGGGTGGCAGAGAGAATCGCTTGAATGTTTTGATGCAGAGGCTTAGAACTGCCTGGGACATGGGGACTTTAGTGAGATGGGTGGTCACCAGAGGACATTTGTTGAACTGCAGGAAAGTGGGTGAGCTTGAACCTGGCATTGCCTCTCCAAGCAGAATGGACTGGCTCACGTGCCTGAAAGACCCAGAAGGTATCATGGCTTTAGGATCCTTCCTCCGCCTCTTGGTTCCTCTTTTCTCTTTGTCTCTCAGCCAGGTGGTGACGAAGACAGACACTGACAGGTTAGCCACCTTCTGGAGAGACAGTGTCTCTTCCCCCTTTCGTTTCCATGAAATTCCAAGAGAAAGAGCCTTGTGGACTCCAACTTTGCCACGTGCCTTCTTCTAATCCAGTTTCCACGGCAGGAACTTCTCATTGCTCAGACGTGAGTCATGGGCTCATTCCTATAATCAGGGTTGGGATCCGTTTGCCCCCATCCAGTAATGACCTTGAGTAGCCCAGGGCTGGCACCCCAGGAAAGATGAGGCTCCTATTGCCCAAATGGGGACGGATGTTATTCGGGGAAAAGCCAGCCCTCTCTCCTACCAAGTTCCACCCGAGCCCCGAGCCCGCCAGATGTGCGGCTTGTGCAAGGACAACAGTCGTCCTGCCAAAGCGATAGCTGTCTTGACTTTGATGTTCCTCAGTTTCCACACTTGGGTTAGCTCTTCTGCCAGAGCTGCATACTTGTTTGTTTTGTCTGGACAGATTTTTGTGATGCTTCTGCTGAGGGAAACAGCTACATCAATAAGGTCCACTGTTTTGTTAGCTTTATCAAGTAGCAGAACGTCTGCTCTGCTGTGGGGAGATGGTTTGTGTCTCCAGCTCTCTTAAGAGTGGCTATTTTCCAGCGAATTTTTTTTTCCCATGCAAATATCTTCACATAAGCCCACTTTAGAATAACTAATGGGTGAGCTTCATGGTCATCTTCTTGCACCGACGTGAATTTGCTTCCACTGTCTACATCACTTAGCAATTAGATTTGGTGAATCAAGCCAACGTGTTCAGCAGCAACGTCACTGGCCTGAGTTTACAAAAATAGCTTATAAAAGAGTTTATGAAGATAGCTCCTCAGAGCCTACAAGGTGACCTGTGGTATCAGGGACCTGCTTTGTGTGCAAAGTATCCACTAAGGAGGTGTCAGACCAACTACTAGTGAGCAGAGAGCTCTGTATCTTCCGCCCTATCTCCCCTCCCTCCCTCCTTCTCTCCTTCAACCCAGACTTACTGAGCAATTACCATACCCCAGGACTGGAGATAGAGTACTATTTTTTTTAAATTCCCTTAATATTATACATAGTTATATATTATAAAATATATATAAAATTACATCATATAAATGTTTATGTATAAATTATGAATGTCTATTTGATATGTGATATGTATGCTTATTACTTAACAGGCACTATTCTAAAAACTGTACATTTAGAAACTCTTTTTATCTTAGAATAATACAATCAGATATTTTCCAGATAAGGAAATCGAGGCCCTCAGTCATTAATGGACACAATGAGTTATTGGAAGAGAATCAATACACTGTACTATTAATCTATTTGTGGGATAATCACATGCAAGTTAATTACAAATCATGTGGTTCACATTAGGAGGGATGAGTTGAAGGACCTTTGACGGCGGGGCCCTTTCTGGTCAGTGGCTATGGTGAGGGAGGCCCACATGAGCTGAAATCTGAGGATGAAGTGAAATGAAGTTGGTGTCAGTAGGAGAAACCGCAGGAGGGAGATGGAGGAAGCTAAGTGCTCTAGTTCCAATCTTTTGCTTCTTGGCCATGAGGTAAGTGGTTTGGCTTCACCCTGCACTCCTCCTACAGTGTGCCCCAAAGCCATGGGGCCCACTGGTAATGCACTCAAATCTCCAAAACCATGAGCCAAAATAAACCCTTTCTCTTTATCAGTTGATTTTCTCAGGTATTTCGATATAGTGATAGAAAGCTGATCAACACACTAACAATTGTCCTTGTGTCACAAGGCAAAGTGTTTGTCCTCACCTGTGTTACTAAGCATCTGTAGCAACTCCTCCTGTTGTTGTCAGCTGCTAATAACAAAGTCGCATGCCAGCAAAGACCTCCAGAGGCCTTGGTGCCAGCTGGATCTGTGTTCAAATTCTGAATTAACTTGGGCGACCTTAGGCAAGTCACATAACCTTATATCTAAACTGTAACAGCCTCTGACAGAGTAGGGCTCGAAAAAAATAATAAAAACAACCAAACTATTCCTCCCTTCCTTTCTGTGTAGCTGCTTTTAAGATAGACAATACAGCAAATGTCTAGACAAACAGAGCTATAAAGATAAAGTGACTTTAAGTGCCAGGCAAGAGTCACTTATCAGCACCATGATGATGATGACGGCCAAAGCTCTCTCCATAGAAATCCCCTCTACTGATATTCCCAAAGCATTATGATGCTTGGGGTCCTCCTCCGTTATCCTAGTTATTAGTGGGAGCAATAGGGATACGCTATTGCTGACAGTGGTCACTCATGAACAAGGACTGTTGACCAGACAACTTTGTGCAAAGGGTGACAATGGCCAGTTGGAAGAAGTCCCCACACGTTTTCCACAAATAATGTAGCCTTTCCCTTTGTAGCTACCCCTTATTTATCTTTGTTTTTGAGAAATAGACATAAACCTGGAAAATCGTGAGGAACCCTTAGCCGTTCTCACTATTCAGATAGATTGACTGGCAGTTAAGATCGCAGCACAGATATTCCTAAGGGCCTCTGCCTCGCACAGTCCAGTTAAGATTGAATCAGTTGTGGAATGTCTCGGTCCTTCAAGAATCCTCTGGTTCTCAGGATCACATGTGGTTCCAGTCCCCTACTTTTGCTGATTTGGAGAATTTAAGAAATCAGCTCATGTCCTGCCAACTTCTAATTGGTCGAACCAACCTGGAAGCCAAAAGCGGGTATCCAAGGCCTGGGGAAATTTGCAAACTTTTGACATTTTAACCTAAACTCATAAAAAAAAAATTTACGTCAACCCAGCTTGCCCATATTTACACAAATAAAGAAGTTTCCTGTTATCATCGATCCTTATCCTTCCTACAGTTTCATTCTTACATGATTGGGATATTATGTCATGTGATATTTTTGTCTTTTCAAATGCTGGCCAAGGACTCGCTTACTTTTACAACCCACTTCCTAATGCCTGATGGGTGGAAAGCCTCAATTTAACAGTCTGAGCTAGCAGATCCAGCATCCAGTACTGCAACTGAGAGCTCTGGTGGTAACAGGGAAACCCACTGCACCCACCCCACTGGGTCTCTGGGAAGTTGTGCACAAAGACCAGTTTCAAGCATAGCTTATGGAAGCAACTTTACTTTGGCAAAATTTCCATTCAGGTGTAAAACATACAGATGGGGCACCCAGCATATATTCACAGCTCCATGCATTTTTACATTGTAGGCACCCCAGAAAGCCAGCACCCTAAAAGCCCCCAAAGCACCTCCCAGCCTCTACCCTCTCACCATCCCAGAGCTGAAATGTTCCTGACTTCTAATACCAGATATTAGTTGTGCCAGTATTTGAATATTGTATGCAGCAAGTCATACAAGATGAACTTTTCTTCCTGGGACTTGTGCTCAGTCAACATAATAGATATGAGATTCTTCTATATTCATGGTGTAACTGAAGTTTGTTCTTGCTCATTGCTGTATAGTGGTCCACTGTGCAGCTTGGTGGTACATCATTTCTCATCCTTAGGCCCTATCATTATTTCTGGTTTGTGGCTATAATAAGCACTGAACGTATGTCTTTGATAAACACGTGTGTCCATTTCTATGCAGTATATACCCAAGAGTAGAATTGCTGGGTAGTAGAATATGCATAGATACGGCTTTGAAAAATATTAACCAGATGTTTTGAGGCCTAAAAACGGTTATAGGTTCAACTTTTTATATTCAGTATGAAAAAAGTTTGTAGGAAGTCCCATGGGGTGTTAAAAATAATACTCTTACAGCTGACATTGTTCACTGTATTGCAGTAGAGAAGAATGTCAGTGAGAAAACTGGTCCTCTTTTCAGCCAGCATCCAGGCATTTCAGGAAGCTCTCTAAAGACATCTTCCTAGTTTATCACTTTAAAAGTAAAACACATCATCTGGGGGATACCCACATCCAAGTGTCTCAATTGCCATCTCTGATCTAGCTCCAGTTTCCAAACCCATCCCCACCATTTTTGGTCTATGTGTGCTGAGTACATCTCAGATGGCATTTATGACTCAGTAGACACCTGTAGGCATCAAGATTTGGGGAGGCCGTATGGAACCGTGGAGAGGACATGGATTCGTGAGTCAGAAACATCAGGTTTTGAAGTTTGAGTCCTAATGGGTGACCTTCAGGACATTATTTCACCTCTTGGAGCCTAGTTTCTTCCCCTACCAAATGAGCACACTAATGCCATCTCATCCCAGAGAAGCGGCAAAGCCGATCAACTGATGAGCAAGAACAGACATTAGTGCAGGGCCAACTAATGTTCAATAAATATTCACCCCAGTCATCATCATCATCATGATTGTTCTTGCTTTCTGACAAAATAGGGGTGTAGTCATCAGGGTGGCCCCTCAGCTGAGCAGTGAAGGCTCAGTGTCCCTCACCCCTTTCTTCCAAGCAGCCACTAAGCCTCATCCTCCCCACCCCCAGCTCTCAACAGGAGCAGGAGCGTCCAGGCCAGGCCACACCACACTGAGCTAATCCTTCTTGCCCTCAGATGCGGTGAGCTGGGGATGCGGAAGGCAGGCGGAGGGGCGTGGCCAAGTTGCAAACACAGGGCAGCGACCTGCAGCCAGAAGCAAACAGGAAATAAATTAGTTCAATCCCAGAACATAAACCGGCATTGACAGAGACACATGGAAGAGCCATGCGAAGCAAGCAAGCCGCAATTCCTCATCTAGTTAGCAGGAGAATCAGTGGCATGGACGCAGGCCATGAGAAGACACTACTGGCAACAGCGTGGGGGGCCTGGAGCCTGGGACCCCCTTTAAGGGTCCCTGGCACATCAGGTGCCATGGTCAGCACCTGCCCTCAGTTGTCTCTGGCTACAGGGCCTGGGGCTCCTGCATTAGAGCACAACCAAGCCATGTTGAATTTTAGGACTTGGAGATCATCTCTTCCAGAGGTATCCAAGCTGCGGTTCTGTGAGGGTGCACTGAGCAGTGCTGTAGGCATGGGTGAGCACCGAATAGTGGGCTGCCATCTTCAAATAGAACTCAACACATCTGATTCAGGTGAACCATTTGAAATCACTGTTTCAGTTAGTCATAAGCAGCTCATTGTTGGCAATTTCACTTGGTTCAGTGGTGGGGACAGGTTGGATAAGATTCTTCTAGAGTCACCAGCTCCAGAATAAAGGCCAGGCAATTGGGTACAGTTCATTTCTCCATCCCTAGCCCTGGAACTGGATCTGGCATATAACAAAAGAAGGCCTATCAGATGAATGAAGCAGGTGTAAATTCCTTCAAGATCTCTTTCCTTATTCATTCATTTAGTTACAACCATTCACTGGTACTATAATGCATCAGGTACTGATCGAAGGGCTAGGTTGCATCAATTTAAAATTTAATTTAAATACTTCAATAGCAGACACACATTGACCTTCCCCCAAGGTAATTCATAGTCCAGTAGGTGAAACAGACATTAAACAGTGACCTGAGTATTCATTATAGGAAAGAGGGCAAGTGATCGTTGAATACTTACTAAGTGCTTATTTAGTAAGTACCAAGTACTCACTAAGCACATGGCTGGCCCCTGTGGAAGTTATATGGATAATAAGTTGCAGGCCAGCTGCCAAGGGACGAGCACATGGTAGACAGTATACCATACACAAAGATTTGGTAGCTCTGCATAGGACAGATTCTCAACTACAGAGTCCAGATGTGGCCACGTGACTTGTTTCAGCCAATGAAATAGGAGGGTGAGCCACCAGTCTCTCCCAGGGAGAAGACTCAAGGGTCAATAACCTGCTTTTTCTCTGCTCCCACAACAGCTGCTGCCTCATCAGTCAGAGTCCCTCCCGGGATGAAGGCCACAAAGAGCAGTGTCCTTGGCCCATCACGATGGGTGTGATATGTAGGCTAGAAATAAACATCTGTGATTCTTTACCCTGCAGGGTCCCAGGTTGTCTGTCTCAGGTTGTCTCTGGTTCCTAGAGCAAATCATGCACATGGTGCTTGAATCTGATGTGAAACCACGTCATGGTTTTCTGAAACCTCTCCAAGTACATATATAAGTACTCAGGGAATGATGACACATTCAACAGAGGATGCAGCCATTGCCGTAAAACGAGGGCAAGTATGGTGTCCTGAGAAGTCAGAGCAGAGAAAACTCTGCTTCAGCTAGGGAATGAGGGCACCTTGAACCCCAGCTGACCCATCCGAAATACCCGGTTGATAACTACGGGTGCTCCTTGATTTACCATGGGGACATCCCCTAAAGCCATCACAAGTGCAAAAGATCACAAGTTAAAAATGCATTTAATACACCTAACCAATGAAACATCCCAGGACAGCAACACAGGGCACCATAGACTGCGGGTGTCCCCCTCCCCGTGTGTGGCTGCAGCTTGCTGCCACAGCCAAAAGTCTTGACAAATTGTCACAGTGCATATCATTTGTCTGGAAAAAGATCAAAATTCAAAATTTAAAGTTTAGTTCCTACTAAAGTGTTGCTTTCACACCATCCAAAGGTAAAAAAAAATCTCCAAGTGTAGTGGCCCATCCCTAGAATCCTAGTGACTCAGTCAGCTGAGGCAGGAGGATCACAAGTTCAATCCCAGCCTCAACAATTCAGCAAGGCCCTGAACAACTTAGTGAGACCCTGTCTCCAAATAAAAAATTTAAGGGCTGGGGATATAGTTCAGGATTCAATCCCTAGTACCAAATAAATAATTTTTAAAAGATTTTTTAAAAAAAAATTTAAAGTTGAAAAATCATAAGCCAAAGTTGGGGACCATTTGTGCTGTTATGATCATTGTTACTATTCTAGTCCAAGTGGTGTTTGGGGAATGGCTTACCGGCAAGTAGAACCGGAAGGTGTCATAGTGGCTGGGGCCTTTCTTTGCGTGGCAGGAGACATGGACTTTAGAAGCTGTGTCCTTCCATTCTTAGAACCTTGTAATCAACAAAGAAAAAAAAAAAAAAAACCCTTCCTGATTCTGGTTTTGAAAAATCCCAGGGAAGCCTTCCTATTGGCCCAGCTGTGATCACATGTCTTCCCTTGAACCAATAACTGTGATCTCTGGGTAAGATCTAACTGAATGGTCCCACCAAAACATGGCCCTCTCCTGCCCAGAAAGAGCAGCATCTGTTATGGGTAGAATAGAAGTCAGAGTACTTATCAGTAAGGCAGCCTCGGCCTTTTTATCAGTTTTATGCCATTATTTATCGAGTACTTCTATATGAAAGACATTGGGCCTGGTACTTACCAAGGAAGGGATTTGGAAGACCTACAGGCAGGAAGTTGAGAAGACAGAAACAAGACAACGGTACAACTGAGGTCGATTGTAGCCCCACTGCGAAGTCACTGCCCTTAACCTGTCCTAAAACATGACCCTTCTCCAAAAAAGCTCGGGTCCCCTCTCAGTGTCTGGCTGTCACTTCCCCCTAAACCTCAGAGGAGGTCACGTCCATGTGGCTCACTCCTGGGCCCGAGAGCCAAGTTGGAAGAGAATGAATGGAGCTCTGTGAGTCTCTCAGGCACCCTCCGCTCTGCTCTGCCCCGCGGTGTCCTTGTGGTTTCTGTCTCCTCCTCTGTGTTTAAAGTGTTGGGCAGCTGCCACCTCCCCGCCTCTCCCCTGAGCGCCTCAGGACAACAGAGAGGAAACCACAGGGCTCTGGGAGATGCAGCTGCCCACAGGGCTTTCAGGCCGCAGCTACAGTGAACAGGGCCTCACCCACCGGGTCCTCCAGGAACCCGGGACAGCTGGCAATATGCTGGGCCACCAGCCCCATGACATCAGCACATCAGAGCTGACTCCTCCTTCCTAGCAGGAAGTCTGGCTTCAGTGGCTCACCCGTGAGGGGCCAGCAGCGCTGTGGTTCTTCCTCATTTTGCAAGCTGGGCATTAACCTGTCCACCAGGTGTGCTGATGAAGAGGGAGATGGAGGGACAGAAGACAACCCTGTCTGTCACTTTTATAGGATAAGAAAAAAAACTTTGTAAGAAACTCACAATAACCAACTTCTCTCTCATTGGCCAGATCTAGAGAAACTGGGAAAACAGGTTTTTTCCTTCTCCAATCTACATAGGAGGGGGCAATAAATTTTTAAGTGTTGGAAGCAGCTGTAGGTCAACCAGTTAACCGTGTGTCTGCTCCAGGAAGTCACCTTTCTAAGCCCCGTGGATTAGTTTGCTTGGGCTTCCATAACAAATTTCACCCCTCACTATCAGCAGGAGATTGGTTCCAGAAACCCCCAGACCCCTCACCAAAACCTGTGGATGCTCAAGCCCATTATATAAAGGGATGGAGTATTTGCATATAATTACGTAATCCTTCCCTTACTTTAGATCATCCCCAGATTACTTATAATTCCTAACACCATAAATGCTATGTAAAATAATTGTTATATTATATTATTCAGAGGAAAATGACGAGAAAAATAAATTTTGTACATATTCAATACAGATGCAGTATGTTTCCAAACATTTTCAATCATGATTGGTTGAATCCACGTATGAAAAACCCATGAACACAGTGGCCAACCGTGCTACAAATGAGTGGCTTAAAAAACAGAATTTTTTTTTTGGGGGGGTGGTGCTGGGGATTGAACCCAGGACTTTGCATGTGCTAGGCAAACACTCCATCATGAGCCACATCCCACAACCAGAAGAGAAAGGTGTTGCTTCCCCATTTTGGAGGCTAGAAGTCTGAGCTTGGTGTCAGCAGGGTGGCTTGCTTCTGAAGGCTGAGAGTGGGGACGGGGTCCAGGTCCACCCATGTCTCTTCCTGAGCTTCTGCTGGCCATCTCTGGTGTCCCTGGGCTGCTGGGAGCATCGCCCCCATCTCTGCGTTCCTCTTCACACGGGCTCTCCCTGTGTGCAAGTCTGTCTCCAAAATTCTCCATTTTATAAGAACAGCAGACAGCAGTCTTATTGGATTAGAGACGACCCCGATGACTTCATTTTAACTTAATAAGTTCACATTCTGAGATGCCGGGTGCCGGGATTGCAGCGTAAGAATTTCAGGGGACAAAATGTAACCGTAAGCCCCAGTTTCCTCCATGATGATGGGAGCCAAACCGGAGTCACACTAGCCTGCCGAGTCTGTGGAGGGGAGACAGCTGGATGCTCTCGTCCCCTCAAAGATTCATGGGCTGGAGGTTTGGGTCCCAGGGGGCTGGTGTTGAGGTATGGAACCTATAAAGAATGGGACCTAGAAGAAGGTAAGTAGGTCTTGATGGCTCCAGTCTCATGACTGAGAAATGCTGTCTCCCAGGAGTGGGTGGGCCTCACAGGGCTCTGTAATTTCCATGAAAGCTGATCATTATAGAAGAGCAAGTCTCCCCTCAAGTCTCTGGTTTCTCCTTATTTGTACCTTTATTGTATTTCCTTGTTTGTACCCTTCTACATGAGGTTCCTTTCGTCTTGGTTTCTCTGCCGTGTTGTGACCCAGTAATGCAGCCCTCACCAAGATGTTTGCACCATGCTGTTTGGAGCTTCAGCCACCAGAATCATGAGACAAATAAAACTTTTCACTTTCTAAGTTATCTATCCTTGGGTATTTTGTTATAGCAACGTAAGGTTAGCTGAGGCATGGGGGAATCCACAGAAGCTCATACCAGAATGAGGACTCATCTGCAGTCCCCATGAGTGGTGACTCCCATAGCACTACTCTGTTACACTTGAAGCCTGGGTCAGGGCCTATAAAAGGAAGGTAAGGCCAAATTGGAGAGGGACCCATTAAAATCCAGTCCATTGGGGTTGCCAGTGTTTCTGAGATAATGGTTTCAGCTTTCTGGTACAGGGTTATGGGACAGATGGGACCCAAGAACCCACGAGCTGGTCATCACGTTGCAAAATCATCCCTTCCTGCTGTCGGATGGGACACCTGGTCACCTGAGTAAAAGGGATTTTTGTCTGTACTGTAGTCACACCCTCCACAGCACACTGGGCATCCACTTCTGGGGAAACAATCCTGATCATTCCCAAAGAAAGGTGGAGGAGGGGTCCCACCCTCCCTCGGCCCTCTCTTCTGTGCAGTAACATAGTCCCCTTCTCTTTGGGGTCACATGCACACAAGGGCAGGCCACGGTGCCATCCCAGGTCCTGAGGGGCTGTTCCATCTCTGCACTTGAGTCTTTTGGGTAAATTGCACGGCTCTCGGCAGTGGTGGGGGAGGGGTCTTATTGTTCTGTCAGGACATCTCCCTTTGTCAAAAATACAATAACTTGTTGTAAGTGGTACTTTTTTAGGTTTACCAAGCAGACAGACTAATTGTATCTTTTAATCTGGGTCAAACTGCTCTTGCTTATTACAAATTGGCTCCAAATCCTAAGAAGGGGAGGGGGTTGAAGGAACATTTGCAAATAATTTAGAGGCAGAATTACCTTCAGACAAACATTTCGTGTTAGCGGGAAACACTCACCGGGTGCTCAGCCCAGCTATGTTCTGGTTGACCCAGAAGAAAGTGAGGGACAGAGGATGCACCTCGTGGCAGATTCTGGCTGTTGTGAGGTCTTGAACCCAGGAACTGCCTCGCACAGCGGGGCACAGACCAGGGGAGGAGGGCTGGACAATGGCCCCCAAAGGGTCAATACTAATACCTGTAAATTCTGTGTTGCCTTACTTGGGAAAAGGATCTTTGCAGATTTGATTGAAGAGCTCATCCTGGGTTATTTAAGGGTGAACCCTAAATGCAGTCACAGTATTCTCATAAAAGAAAGGTCTGGAGAGACTTGGTATAGAGCAGAGAGGTGGGTATGTGGGTGCAGCCAGAAGCCCCGGCATGTCTACAGCCCCCTGGAATTGGAAATGATAAGGATCAGTTCTCCTTAGGCCCTCTGGAAGGACCATGGCCCTGCGGATACTTTGATTTTGGCCCACTAAACCCAAAGGTGGGCTTCTGCTCTCCAGAACTATCAGAGAATACATTTCTGTTGTTTTAAACAACCAAATACATGGAGATTTATTTGTTATAGCAGCCTCAGGACACTGATACATCAGGGGACTCCTGTCAATGGTTCACTGTACCCAAAAAGGACCTTCCAAATCTGACGAGGAAATTGTCATAGAAAGAATGGTCTTTGGAGCAGCATTGCCCTAGACTCTATAGCTCCTGTGTCACTGATACCTAGTTGTGTGACCTTGGACAAATGGCCTAACCACTCTGAACCTCAGTTTTTTCATCGTAAAGGTAAGAATAACAACACCTCCTCACAACACTGTTTGGGGATTAAATTAGAGAGCACATGTAAACCAGAGCTGGGGAGTGTGCCATATCATCCACTATCAACAACTAGGGGATTGGCACCAGGGATTGAACCCAGGGTCACTTAACCACTGACCCACAACCCCAGCCCTTTTTATTTTTTATTTTGAGGCAGGGTCTTTCTAAGTTGCTTGGGGCTTTGCTAGGTTGCTGAGGCTGGCTTTGAACTTGCAATCCTCCTGCCTCAGCCTCCTGAGCTACTGGAATTATAAGTATATACCACCGTGCCCGGCTAAATTTTTAATATTATACTTTGGTTGACTTTCCAGGAACTACTCTCAGAGTTCTCTAGAAGTTTCCAGAGGCACCGTACACTGTACTCATATCTCCTGCAAACCCCCAGTTTGCTAGGCAGGGCTACTTGTGAATTTCATGAGCTCAGATCATTGAGGGTTAATTTCTCCTAAGCTGCAAACAATTTGGAGAAAGGGTTGACGACAGTGTAAAGCAACCGAGAGCCCAAGCCAGGGAGGTGACACTTATAATAATGGGGGCAAGAGGGATATTTATTTCACCCAATTCACTAAAAAGAAAGAAAATTATTTTCACAAAGGCAATAGGAGAATTAGCCACATCCAAGCTGATGGTTCTCCTGGGGCTCAGCAGGCTGGCTTTTACCCTATCCCTGGTGTGCTTTCAGGGGGACCTCTGCATCACCCACCTTCTAGGGACCTGCACTATCAAAACCCAGAGTTCCACCCTTAGAGATCCATCTCTCTGGAGAGCTCAAGCCTGTATCTGTTGAGAGCCAAACATCACAACGAGTCACTTCCGGCCATTAACACCTGAGTGTGGTTTGCAATTTTCAATCTAGCAGTGGCTTCCTGACGCTGCAGGAGAGACCACAGCGTCATTCCCACGGACTCCAAGGCCTGAACGATCTCACTTCTTCCTCTTGCTCCTGTATTTTTTTTTCCCCTAGTTGTTTCAATGTTCTATGGTCGCTCCTGCCTTGGGTCTTTGAACAAGCGTCTCTATCTGATTGACAGCTCTTTCTCCCACCAACACTTGAGTTCCTAGGGAACTTTTGATCACTTCTCTCTCTTCTGGACCAAATTCTGTGCCTGGCACATATCTTATTCTACTTAGAAAATATTTAATGAATGAATGAATGAGTGACAAACTAGCAGGCTTTTGCTCATCCAATTTAGAGAAGAGTAGAAAATAGGCCTCAGGGTTACAAAAGAGAGAATGCTAACAGACTGGGCAGTAAGGATTAGAATTGGCCACATGTAAGAGAAAAGGACAATGGCGTGAGTTAGATAGAAAACTTTGATGTGGACTTTCCAGGACTGGCCCAGTGCCTATGGTTCTCAGAAACCAAGCTTCTGTATTTGTGTCTCACCAATCTTAAGATCAGCTTCAATCCCCCAAGTTGCTTCAAGGTCCAAAAAGATTGCTAAGGCTCCAGCTGCTACATCCACATTCTAGGCTAGAAGAGGAAGCAAAGGGTTAAGTAGTACATTACCCAGATGAATAAGCCACTTTTAAGGAGTCGTCCCAGAGGCTACATCCAACAACCTAGGTTTGCATCTCATTGGTCATGCCTGCTGGGAAATACGCTTTAGTTAGGTCCATTATTAGCCAAATAAGATTCTGGTAAAGAAGAAGGGGAGACTGAATATGGAGAGGAAACCTGTCTCAGGCCCAAGGGCTAAGACCTTGGGAGAGGAACCCAGGGTCAGTACTTCATGTATTCACCCCACTCCCTCAGGGAGAAGGTACTGAACCCATATCACCTCCAGGGGTGGGTACTGGACGGGGAAGGGGGACAGTGGAGTGGAGACAATGGGGCAGGTCCTCACACCCCAACGCTCCCAGGGTTAGGGTTAGGGTTAGGGTTAGGGTTAGGGTCAGGGTCAGGGTCAGGGTCAGGGTCAGGGTCAGGGTCAGGGTCAGGGTCAGGGTCAGGGTTAGGGTTAGGGTTAGTCCTGGGATGATAAGAGGCAGAGAACAGGGCAGGGGTCAGCAGGCATCCCAGATGATGGGACAGCTAAAAGGTGCTAGAAGCGACCCTTTTCCCTAGAGCTGGCTGGGGGCTCTGAGACCTAGCAAGGCTTTTGAAAGATGCGGCACATTTTGCCAGGTCAGGATGGGAGCTGCAGGAACCACATCTCAGGGGGAAAGAAGAGCCGGGGCAGAGACTCGGAAATAGCATTCAGAGTTGAATGACAGCAGGTTCAAGAGCTGAGTACTATGGTCTGGGTGTGGTCTGTCCCCCAAGGGTCTATGAGTTGGGAGGCTTGGTCCCCAGGGTGGTGGCACTAAAGATGGTGAGTCCTTTGAGAGTTGGGCTAACGGGAGGTTTTGAGGCCACTGAGGTTGGAAGAGGTTAAGGTCATTCTCATGGGACCTTGAGTGAGTTCTTAAAAAGCAAATCGCTCTAAAAAGAGCCCCTTCTCATGCGCTAGTTTCTTGTCTTGCCATGTGATGTCTTTCTCGAATTCTCCTGCCACAATGCCTCTGCCACAAGTGGGCATAGAGAGGGTGGTGATGGGGGAGGGTGTGGGGGAGGGCTTCACCAGAGTTGGTACAATGCTGTTTAGATTTTGAGCCTCTAAAACTATCAATTAAATAAACTTCTTTTCTTTAGAAAGTACCCAGCCTCAGGTCACTTGATACAGTAAAGGAAAACAGACTAATATACTGGGTGATGGAAATTAACCCAGAAAATCAGTGCCTGGCCTCTCATGAACTGTCCCTGTCCGTTCTCTCAGTTTACCCCTGCTTTCTTACAGCCCAAGTATACGAGCCTTTTAACCACAACCCTAGTAAGTCTATCATTTCCTTTGGTTTGTCCCTTCCCCCTGCATGGAGGCTCTTCCCTTCTACTCTTCATGTGGTGACCCCTTGCCATCCTTTCAGTCTCAGATCAACCATCACTCCCATACAGGTTCTGGGAAGCATCTCCTTCAAAGCGTGTCCACCCTTATTCTCACTCAACACACCTTACTCTGTACTTCATGATGTGTTTGCTTGTGAGATTACCTGAAGTCTGTTTTCCCTGTTATATCACAAGCTCTGAGAAGCTAGAACCAGTTCTGTTTTGCCCGTGATTTGGTGAAGTCAGGCAGAATGGGCATCCAATGAAAAAATCCCTGAATTAATTGGGGTGTACGTGTGTGTGTGTGCGCGTATGTGTGTGTACCCACGCGTGTGTATTATGGCTAAACGTTAATGGGGCTTAATGTACAATGAAGATTAAAAATATATCAAATTAATTAATTGCGCTCTTGTATATTTAATTCTGAAAGTTAATTGGTTGTTTGCCGAGAGCCCCTGTCTTGGGGAAGCTGTGGCTTCCCAGCTAGAAACGAAGGGCACAGACTTCAGGCACATTCACGAAACGCAAGCACCCCTTGGCACAGGGCTGGACCCAGGCGCAGCTTCTTTCTTACACAGCTATTCTGGGGCATCACCCAGGATGGGCTTGGGGAAACACAAGCCTTGAATTTGAGACACTGCCTGTGACTTGTCACCAGGAGGCAAACCCTGGCTCCCTAGGCACCCTCTCTCTGGGAATTCCTAGTTACTCCATCACTTGGGTGGCCAAGGTTCCCTAGACTCTCTGAGACACGTCAAGGAACCCCAGGTCAAAGAGGCCAGGAGAGAGAGCTCTCCTGTGGTAACCAAAGGAACCTATTCACCTATCAACAACCTGTTAATTACAAAGCATTATCCACTATGCAGTCAACAGGGGACTTCAAAGGAGATCCACTGGAGGTCATGTAATGCTGCAGCTTTGGGTGTATGTAAAGGTGACACAGGTGCCTTCCCATTAGATGGGAGTGAAAGAAATCGGGGGAAGGGGTTGAAGAAGAGGAGGAAGGAAAGAGGGACTTGCAGCTGCTCCGTGCTCAGGTGCCAGTCACTGAGCCAGACACTTCCTTTCTTAATTCTCCAGCCATCCTAAGACAGGTATTGTCATTTCCGTTTTGCAGTTGAGCAAAACTGAGGTCCAGAGAGGTACAGCCACCTATTCCAAATTGCAAGATCATCCAGGCAAGGGATCAACTCCAGATCACATGACTGGGGAGCTCACCTTCCCATCACAACCAGACCCACCCTTTCCAAATCCTGGAAGTCACTCATGCAGAGGGGCCTTCCACCAACCAACCCAAGTGCAAAGGGCTTAAAGCCTCTGTGTGTGTGTGTGTGTGTGTGTGTGTGTGTGTGTGTGTATGAAACCACTGCAAACACAGCCTCAGTGCTTCTCACGCCCCACCCCCCATCCTTTCTCCCCAGCATCAACAGCTGTTTGAAATTTTTACATATATATATATATTTTAAAATTTTAAAGCATCTATGTATGTCCATTATTCCTTAAAGTTGAAAAAAAAATGTCTATCCTTGTTGGTAGTTACTGGCAACTACTTTTTTTAAAATTCTCCCAATGCAGCTTTGATAGCTCTTCACCTCTTGCCGGGAGCTCTGGAGTTCAAGTTCAATCTAATTGCCATCCGGTCTTTCGTAGAACGATGGCCACACGTTCCTGATCCACTGTCCTGTTCATGGCTAGGCACTTAGTTTGTTTCCGTTACTTTCCAGTTGACCCGCTGCGGCTTGGTTTTTTTGTACACGTCTCCTTAGGCAAAAGTGCAAAAATTTTCTCCTGCATATATGTGCATCAGGTCATGGGGGCCTTGTGGCTTCGGTTTTTCTATATGTCAACCACTTGTGCTCCTGAATGGCTTGGCCAACTTGTGCTTCAATCCGAGAAAGTGTCCACTGCTCGGGCATCTCCCCAGCACTGGTTTGCTCAACTTCTAAAATATTTTCCCACTGACCTCATTGGAAAGGAGGTGTGGTTTACACAGCATTTCAAAGTGATTTAAAGTTACATGTGCACGTACACAAGCACAGTGTGGGGTACTCTAGTGTTTATAAAAACAATTTCTACAGCTTTTTGGGGGCCTAAAGTATTTCAATATATGTGATTTTTTTTAACCAAACAACACTTTATTTCACGACTTCACCGTCAGTGTAGTCCATTATTCCCAGGGACAAGTCATCTTCAAGAAGAGACAATGGTTTGTGCACAAAGAAAAGGTATTTCTGAGTAGCACTCTTCATACATCTGTGCTGCTTTTCTCAATCTATGTGATTTTAAGAGAGGGGGGAGGAGGAGTCTTATTTTCTGTAAAAAGTGTCAGTGGGGTATAGTGGAGGTGACAGGTGGCACACAGTATATTTATCTAGACACATCTTCCGGTTTCCCATCACTTGGCCTCAGGTGCCCTGCCCTGGGTGGGTGGTCCAGGCGGCCACCCAGCCGTCCTCAGCTATGCCTGCCAGCTTCCCGTGTGACCATCTCCCAGTGCAGAGCGAGTTCCAAGGAAGCCAGGCTCCCTCCAGGTGAAGGATGGGATCGCTCCATCTCTGTCATCCTCTGGAGAAGGAAGTGCTATAGAGAGACAGATGAGATCATCTATTATCGAGTAGGCAAGGGATAGCCCGAGGAGGCCCCTGCAGCTCGCCAGATGTTCTGTCAATCATCGGAGCCTTGCTGTCTTCTCCCTGGTCCCCCGTCCAGCCTCTCTGGAGGAAGAATCAGACAAGAGCTTGGATCATGGGCCAGCTCCCTCCTAACTATTCTGAGGGTGGTACGGGTCTGGACGTCACCATCAGTCACAGGAAGCGTTGCTCCTGGGCTCTAGAATGCTGATAAGACAGGACAGTGATGGAGAGAGCATGCAGACTGTCCCCTAGAACTCCAACAGAAGCCAGGTCACTACTGCGGTGATGGTCATTGTCACCACCACCGCCGTCACCACCACCATCCTATGCTTGCTTACTCGAAGCTGGGAACTGCTAAGGGTTTTACTCACTTTTGTTCATTGAATCTTGGCAGCATCTTAAAAAGGGAAAGTGCCAGGAATGTCCCCATGTTACAGCAGAGGGACACAAGAGCTCAGCCGAGGGTCCCCAACTGGACTCCCACACATGTGCCACCTCCTCTGCTTCTCCATGGACCTGTTGATAATCACCCTTCCTCGGGCATCCGCTCCTGAGGTGGGGAGGGAGATCAGTCCTGTAGCAGCCATCATTCCAGGCAGGGCCGGCACAGGGGCATCCAGCATGGCTGCCTCTGACCAGCAAGGCCCCGAGGCCTAGGCTGCAGCGTACAACCTCTAGAACGGGGACCTAGAGGAGTTTGACAGTTCTCCACGGGGCCCCAAGGCTGCCCATGACTGTGACTGTTTGGAAGGCTGTGGCTGTTAGGAGCAACCAGAAACCAGCAAGGCCTCGCTGACTCTGTTCTCACGGCGAGAGTCCTGCCCTGGTGGTCGCGGGGACCACTTCTCCTCAATGCTCCTGCTCTCCTACTGCTGGCCCTCGGGGAGCAGGCGGTGCAGAGTGGCCATCCCCACCCACCACAGATGGGGGGTGTCTTCTGTCACCTCTCATGTTCTGTTTCAGTGTGCCCGAGAGGAAGCCTACAGGGGGACATGGTGCAAAGCTCCCCGAGAGAACTCTGAGGGGCTTACAGACTGGACACACGTGGCCCTAGACTATGGGAGGTTCTAACGGTAGAAGTGGAAGCGTCTGACTTACAGAAGACAGAGGAATGGACAGAGGAGATAGCGGTTTGCCTCACAGAGAACAGAACTGTGCTCTGGAAACACAACCCCCACCCTCCTCCTGCCCCCAGGGACCCTGGCTAGCAATCAGCTCCCACATGGAGGAACGTCCTTCAGAGTCTCACACGTTAAGAATCCACCTCGATTCCACTCTGCTGTGGTCCAGACGGTCTCCCTCAAATCATCCCATCCTTGGCCAGGCCCATCTTCACTCCTTCTGGCCACTGGATAACCAGGCAAACTGCACAGTCTAAGTCCACAGTGGGGCGTGTTAGTCAGCTCTAGCTGCTAAAACCAAAGCAAAACGCTGGGTGTCTTGTACATGAGAAATGGATCGCCCACGATTCTGGAGGCCGGAAATCCAAGATGGAGGTGTGGGCAGGATTGGTTTCATCTGAGGCGTCTCTCCTGGCTCAAAGATACCATCTTCTCTCTGTCCCTTCATCTGACCTTTCCTCTTAGGTGTGTGTGAGTCCTAATTTCTTCTTCTAGGGACACCAGTCACAGTGGACTAGGGCCCCTTCTGACATCTTTGTTTTAACGTCATTCCTTCTTTTCCTGCTGCAATTGCTTGGATCTGGAACGGATCTCAAAGGCCTATGTGTTAAAGGCTCGGTCCCCGGGAAGGCCTATTGGGTAAGAGGTGAGGCTTAGCAGGAGGTCCTCACTGGGGGATCTCATTTGGGCATGTGTCCTTGAACGGAACTGTGGGACCCAACCCATTCTTCTTCCTCTTTTACACACTGAGGCCACGGGGTGAGTCCTTTTGCTCTGCCATGTCCTTGCCAAAGGCTCAAGCAATGAAGCCAATCAGTCATGGACTGAAACCTCCAAAACTGTGAGCCCAAATAAGCCTTTTATCTTTTTATGTTGAGTATCTTGGTCTTTGTTACAGTGATGGAAAACTAACTCGTACCAGCCCTATCTTCAAATACAGTCTCACTCCGAGGTCTGGGGGATGGTGAGGACCGTGACATATGAACCAGGGATGAGACACAATTCAGCCCATGACAGAAGGGAACGCAGCTTGCAGAGTAAGACAGTGAGGTCATATGTCCCTGGTTCATTTCTTCATCCATTGGGATCTTCTACCTGGATTTATTATCTCTTTGCCTTCTCTGACGTTGGCAATCTATAAATCTTGACATCTAAGAGATTTTGATGTTCACTCATGATATTATATTTTCTCTTTACAACAGCAATTAAAGCACACACACAAAGTGAGCATCACTCTCAGTGCAGGAGATGAGCCCTGGCGAATACTGTCCACGTGTCTCAGATCAACATTACCTTCCCCTCAGTTGGACTCACCTGTGCTAACTGAGGAGTTTGGTGACTAACAGCCACCAGTCACCAGAGAACTCTTCTCTGAAACTTCCTTGATTTGATTTTCTTCAATTAACACCTGAGACAGGGTAAACAGGAAAGACGCAAAATATTCCCGAATTCCAAATGGATGGAGAGGGGTCACGCCGGGCATGGTCATCCACCAAACTACATCGGAGCTCACAGATCTTGGGAAGGAGGCCAGAGTGGAGAGGAGAGGGCGCAGTTGGGGAGCCCCTGGGTTTGTAGGCTCATCCCAGTTCATCACCGTGGAACCCACAGCAGCCGGTCCCTGTGCCCACTGAACCCCAGGTCCTGGATGGTTTCCAGGGTGGATGTTTGGAGGTGATTCTTCCAACACCCTGGGGGAAGAATAAAGCCAAGAACCTTCTGACGGATCCAGTGGGAACCTGTCTTGAGCAACACAATCGACAAACACAAAGAGCACAGCATTAGGAGGTAGAATTGGGGAATATTTATTTGACCAAAAAAAAGGTCATTATTTTTTAAAAACATTTGCCAAACTCCTGCGGACGGTGCCCAAGATGTATTTTCCCAGTGCAGCTCCCATCCTGGCCCAGAGCCTCTCTTTGTTGGCCAGAAGAAAGATCATGGCTAGAGGGAACCTTGAAATTGAGGTCCAGAAAAGGGCCCAATGTCCATCAGACTGTGGGAAATGGCTACTCCAGGCAGGGGAGCTTAGAGGATGTCCAGGCTCCCTTCAGGGGCCAATCAAAGCCACTCTGTCCTGAATCTGAGCTCAGACTTCTCCCACTCACCCTGCGGCTGCTCAGCTTCTCCAGGCCCCCCATGGGCTGTGGACAGAACTAATTAATCCGTAGTTCCCTCCAAGTGGATCAGAAAGCTCCCCCTCTGCATCCCCTGGGAAAACCTGGGCTCGACCCACCCCGTCCTCCATGATAAGCTCAGGGACTTCCATGCAGACACAGTGGTGTCTGCACCCAGTCGAGAATGTAGGGCCCCGCAGTCCTCAGAACAGCTCCCACCCCATAGTGGAAAGCCCCGTGTGTCAGCTGGTATCACAATCCAGTCTAGGTTCCCCGAGGTGGGGGTCAGCTGTCCACTCTGTACAAATCAAATGCCTGAGCTAATCACCTTACAAGGAGAAAAGGGTCGTTGTGGCTCATAGTTTGGAGGGTTCAGTCTGGGACCATGGTTTGTAGGCTTCTGGTGGGGTGCAGAACATCCTGCGGGGAGCAAAAGTGTTCACCTGGTGTCCTGGATGCAAAAGAGAGAGAGGGTGCCACAATCCCCTTGGAAGGCACATCCCCAATGGCACAAAGAGGCACTAAGACATCACAGTAGGCCCCACCTTTTATGTCTCCACCACCCCCAGTAGGGCCAAGCTGCAGACTAAGTTTGTAAAGCAGGGGCCATTGGGGACACTTAAGATCCAAAGCCCAACAGTGGGATTGTGCCTCCCGGGTCACTACTGCCCAGCACAGAGACTGGAGTGGAGCGCAGGCAGCCTGTGGGGCTGGGGATGGTTTGCAAGGCAGAAAAAACAGTGGTATTAGCAGCAGCTGAAACCAGGGGTTTGCTTTCCAGGAGACAGAATAGCAGAGTTGCCTATGTCACAGCGGGCCCTTGTGTGACACTCCGTGGCTTTAAAACGAGGGGATTGTGCTGAGTGTACAAAGCAATCTCAAAAGGTTGGGGGCTATGGGACTCCATTCACAGGCCATCCTTGAAATGACAACACAACACTGTCACGTTTCTGTCAACTGCCTCCCCGCCCAGGCTCCTCAGTGCCTTACATATGACAGTGTCTCTATATGCCATGGCTGCATTCAGCATCTGACGCCAAAGAAGGTGCTCAGTCTCATCTTGTTGAAGAAGGAAAGGGCACGCAGGTGGTGACCCCAGCCAAAGGAAGCAGAAGGGAGGCTGGGGACTTGTAAGCACCCCGACTATAGCTTTAGGAGGAAGCCCCGATAATCCACACGGTGAGTCCAAGAGAGAGATCAGCCAGTGGTCCCATGCAGATTTCCTGCCTGGAATGGGGTGGTTCCAAAGGGCCAGGTGTATGTTCAGGTGTCAGGTAAGAACAGGGAAGTGTCTGCACCTGGCCAGAAACTGGGATCGAGAAATAAATGCATTTGCCTGACAGATTCCGTTCTTTGGGAAATGGTTACCCTGAGAGCCAGTCTAGAGCCAGAGTGTGTCTACAGTGTTGACCCTACATGGATCAAATCCGTCCAGCTCTGGGAGTGGGATCCATGGAAGCTCTTCAAGGAATTTGGAAATGACAGAGCTGAGACCAGCCTGCCTAGCACATGCCGGAACAGAGGGTCCCCTTAGGTCAGCTGTTCCCTCCCACATCTCAAGAGCACGCTCCTTAGAGACCAGCAGTCCATAACCTGGTAGTGGACATTTTTAAGAATAGAGACTGAAAATATTTTAAGAATAGAGATTGAAAAACCACAGATCATAAACAGAATTAATCAATATAGGGAGGGCAGGAAACCACAGGGGGAGGAGCCTGTGCCCACTGAACCACAGTCAGAGGCGTTCTGCCCAATAGGGAATCTCCAAGGCTGTTCATTGAGTTTTCTGTTCTTTTGTCCCAGAAGTCCAATATCAGACATGGACCTTTTAAGTCAGAAAAAGGGACACAGATCTTAGTGAGAGGTGGGCATTGTCTCAGCCCAACAAGAAGTGCACGAGGATAGTTCTTTGGGGGATGTTCAGAGAGAGCAATATTATAGCACTTCCGGCTCTAGGTTGATTTGCATCTTTGGGCGATTTGCATAGACTCCCTGTACAACTCTAGTGTGGTTCTGAGCACCCGAGTCAAAGACTGAAAAATCAGAGATGAGTGAAGTATGGGTCTAGGTTTGTAAAGCTGCCCCGTGTAGCACAAGGGACAGACACATCCAGCACAGAGCATCATATCAAGAAGGCAGTGAGCGATGAGGTGGCCCACATCAGGGTGACTTAAACATGAGTCCGACAGACCCAGGTTACAGCCCCAGATTTGCCATATCCAACTTGATGCACCTTGAGCAAGTTATATCACCCCCAATTCCCAGATCTGAAAAGCAGGGATTTCGTCTCTGTGGAGATCCATCAGACACAGAAAATGGAAGCACGTGGTTCTCGTGGAAAGAAAGGCCTCCAACAGTTCTGAAGCTGCCTGAGAAGGTGCACGAGGTTGTGGGGTGGACAGCTGGGCGTCCTTCTGAGATCTGTATCATCCAAGAACTAAAAGAGATCAGAGAAAGTCACCTGAAGGTGAAACGGGCCCAGAGTTTGGCCCAGGGTCAGTGTTCCACAATTGTACACTGAAAAAATAGGAGAATAAGAAACAAGAAGAACAGAGTAAAGAGAAGAAGCCGTTCAGACTAACTGACTCCTCTCAGCAAGACTCAGCTAAAATGAAGAATCATAGAAAAAAAATAGCTTCTTTATTTAACAACCATGTGGACTTAATGTGTGCCAGGAATTGTTTTCAGTGCTTTATCTAAAAATCTAATTTTAATAAATTAACAACAACCCCGTTTGTAATAGGTACCATTACAGATCTTACAGAAGATGAAGTGTAAGCATACAGAGGTTTGGTTGCTTGCCACGATCACATAGCTAAAAAGTAGTGAAGGCAGGCTTCCAACCCAAGCACATTGGCTCTGGGGGAGATCTGTGGTCTGGGGTTCCCAGGGGGTCCGACACCAGTCACATCTGTCTATAGCAGTCAGCTCAGGTGGGCAGTCCTGAGAGGTACCCAGAACCCAAGTGCTTCCCGCAGTCTCTGCTTGGACCCAAGAAGCCCAGTTAGAAAGCTTCACCATCAAGTTCCCAGGACATTACTGGCCATCCCTAAGACCAGGCCTCCCTCAGTGAACCTGATCTGCGAAGGGTCCTTGAGTCTAAGGTGGCACCCTCCAGCCAGGTTCTCCCAGAAAGGGCCCCTGCCTGGCTCCTCTCCAGGTCATGCAATTGGAGTGGAAGTAGGTCTGTCCTTGTGACAAATGTGACCCGCAGCACCATGTGGAAAAGGCTTGGGTCCTCCTGGAATCATGAGGAAGGATGCCCTGGTCAGTCACGGATGTCCCCATGAGCATCAACACAGGTTAGTGGTCTCGGGCCTAGCATCTCACTCACTCTCATGACTAAGGCCCTCTTCCTCCTAATCAAGCTGGTCTGGATGCTTCCCTCGTGTCACCTCTAGGCTGTCCCACTATTATATCAGTCAGGACTCATGGGTGCAAGTGACAGGAATCTAGCTCTATCCGAACAATAGCTCGGCCACTTAATGAATCATTTAGAGGCAGATCTCCTAACCTCTCCATCTCTCAAGGGGGTCTTCTTTTGTACTAATTTCATTCTTATGCAGATTCTTCCCTCAAGACATCAAAAGTGGTGGCCAGGAATATCAAATTTGTTCTTTATTATATAGAGTTTTCAGCAAAAGTCTCAGAATTGAACCTTATTGGCTTGAGTTGGGTCATGTGACATTCCCTTAACCAATCACAGTGGCCAGTGGACCATGCCTGGGTCTCCAGACTGTCTGCTTGGTAATGGGGTGAGGAGTTGGGGGTAGAGGTGGATTCTACTCTCACGCCAGAAACCGGGGGAGGAAGAGGGTTTGTTATCCAAAGGAAAGTTGGAACATTTTTGTTAAAAGACTTGGAGATGAATTCTGGGCTAGCAAAAACTCAGGTGTCCACTGTGACCTGTTACCTGTGCTTTTGAAAGGAACTAGATCCTGTTCATCATGCACCTTCCTGTCTATCCTTTATGATAACATCAGGTATCTATGCCAGAGTGGCACCAGACCTAGCACTAGGCTCAAGGAAGTGAGACCAGGGGCCAAAGGCCAGCCCACTGGAACTGCTACCCCTACACCAGGGGAAATGCCAGGTAGGGAAGGGACATCCCAGAGCTGGTTGTGGTACCAGGCATCTGTGTCCCCTTCTCCTCATCCGCTACCACCACCTGGCTTCCTGCCAGCCAATCAGGGCCCAGGTGGAAGGAAGGCGGAGGAATGAGATCATGCTATGGCAGATCTTGAATATCACATAAAGGAATTGAGAGTGTTGTCATTAGCCACGAAGGCCTTGTATGCTCTGGAGTAAAGAGCAAGGAAATCGTGTCCTAAGAAGGTTTTTCTGTGAAAAGTGTTTACAGGATGGATTAGAGCAGAGAGCCCCACAAACTATGCCAACAAGTCAATTTTGACGTCTGCCCTCGGGGCTCATTTTCATAGGCCTCCATCCTGAGGAGATGCATTCTTTGTCGGCTCTGTTGATCATTCACATAGAAGGGAGTTCTGCTCCTTGAGATTATTTTTAATTATGGAAAATTTTCAGATACCATCAAGAGTGAGGAGAATCGTCCAATAAGCCCCCATGCCCATCCCTTGGCTTTGACCATGATTAACTCAGGGCCAAGTTTGTTTCATCTCTCGCCCCACCCGTCCCTGGTCCACCCTGGATTACTTTGAAGCTAATCCAGACCTCATATATCTTTAAGATGCTCAGATTGCAGGGCCTTACAAGAGCTAGAGAGTCCATTCTCCTCAAGAAGAAAGGAAACTGATCTGTTATTACTATGTCACTTAGCAAAGAAGAAATCTTACCCTTCCTCCTCCACAAACACGGCCCCGCTCTCCTGGCTTGATATTATGCTTTGCACTTTATAGGAGGAAAATTGCCGTCTGGTTATTCTTGTCTGGAAATGCTCAGCTGAGTAAGTGCAGTATTTCCTTCCTGGATGCCAAACTGCCCTGGTCCACCATCTTTCCCACCCCTGTCTCTGTGCACTCTACCAGTGAGCTACAAACCCAGTCCCTTTTATTTATTTATTTATTTTTAATTTTGAGATGAGTTCTCACTAACTTGCAGAGGCTGGCCTTGAATTTGTGATCCTCCTGCCTCAGCCTCCCAAGTCAGTAGGATTACAGTTGTGCACCACCATGCCCAGTGTCTAGCCTTGCTTTCTGACCTTCTCCTCATCTCCTTGTACCCGATTCCTAGACTCCCTCTCCTCACTTCCCCAGCAATTTAAGATGCACACAGACGATTCAGGGAAAAGCAAGAGCCCGAAAAACTCTTATTTCCCATTTCACACTCCCAACACAACCATCTCTCTCTCCCTGCACCGAATTGCTGCAGATGCATGAATCAAAGAGAGATTTGTCTTCTCCTATTAACTCAGGCTGACCTTGTGCTTTCAAATGGTACCTTATCTTCACCACAGCAAAACTCCTTAAATAACTAATAAATGCAAAAGAAAGTTGGAGATAAGAAAAAAAATAACAAAAATTGTTATTATTATTTAAAGAGCCAGAGAAAGCTAGCGAGGTTCTTGTAAAGTTACAACACCATCTTTAGCAGCTGCAGCAGGGCCCATTAAAGCCATGGGGGCCGGGGGAGGGAAAAGAGGGCATATTTCAAAGCTGGGCTGCTACAGAGAAAAAAAAAAGCAAAGGGGGTGTTGTGTGGAATACGCCAAGTGTTTGAAGTGGACAAGATTTCTAGCATGTTGCCTTGATGCCTGTACATACTTAATAACAGATGTTTGGTCTCTCTAGGCAGATAATTGTCCTGCTGTAAGGTTGACTTGACCTGCCCGCGCCGTCCAGCCCTGAGCACCGCAGCAATAACAAACGATGCCTGCTTCTCTCGTTTTGCTGGGAGAATGCTCAGCCACGCTTCCTTTTAAGCACATAATTACTCGGTGGCGACCGAAGCGCATACATCCCCCTCTCCTAATGGCCACGGAGCCATTCGGCCATAATTTATGGGGACAGGGTTCAAAGTTTTAATAATATTTGGATAATATCATTGCCCGCACGTCGGTGGTGCCGTGATGAATAGAAGGAGAGTGGGCTTATTTCGATTCCATGCATGACGGTGGGCGCATTAACGACTGGGTGCCCGGCGTGGCCTTTATGGAAACTGCCACCAGGCCATCAGCTCATGAATTATAGATCTGGGCGGGAAGGATTATAAACAGCAGTGGGGATCACATCGGGGACGTTGCTCATGAGGAACTGTCCTGTTAGCGCCTCTCCCTTATGCAGATAAATGAATTGCAGGGAAAACCAAACCGGCGTAAATAAACCCTTAGTGAATAACGGATTAGCACATCAACATAAAGAACCCCTGGCCGGGCTGCTCCGGGATATTTATGTCTATACTCTCTGCTCAAGTGGCTTCCTGATTTTTTTTTTTTTTTTTTTTGGTTTCTTCCTGCTCACTTCATTATTCCCACGTCCCAGTGGCACCTCTGGGCACGTTCCTCGGACGCTCTGCGGAGCCTGTTGACATCTGTACCCAGGTTTGCTCAGAGGATTGCTTTGGGGAGGGAGATGGGGAAAGGATGCTCATGGAATTCAAGGCAGACCTGGTGAGGATTGCTTTGGTGACATCGTGGTGTGCCCTTGGAGCAGAGGTCCCCTTCTGGCAAATGCCTTGGAAGAGGAGGTATCTGTGTGCCCCAAAGCAGAAGGAAGAGATGTGGTCTCAGCCACAGCCACGGAGGAAAGAGGCGTAGAGGTGACAGAGTTCAACTCACACTGCTCAGAAGAGCAGGTGGCAAAATTGAGCTTCAAAGAGGAAAAGGGACTCCCCCGAATGTCAAAGACTTTGTTGCCAAGCCAAGATTCCTGACTCTCCAGCACTGCCCTGGGCCGCCCTGTCTGGCCTGAGTTTTCTCTCCCTAAAATGTCAACATCCAACACCAGTTTCAGATGATAGCGCTGAGACTAAACCAGCCTCTGCTAGCTTCCTCCTCTTGATCTAGGCTGACGCCACCTGAACCCTGACGAGGTGCGCGTGCCGTGAGCGATTGTGCAACTTACACACTCGATACCCACTTAATCTGAAGGATTTATTTGAAAAGAACAGCAACTATAGCTGCACCTCCCAATAACTAGGAAACGGCACATTCACATCTCTTTAAACAACTTGATGTTCTGAATGGCTCCCCCTCGCCCAGGTTCCAATCTTAAGCCCTCTTTCTGGGATCAGGGTGGTTTGGGTGGGTGTCCTCCACCAAGGGGGCTTGTGCTGTGTGGAGCACTTTCCACTTTCCAAAGCATCTCGGGATGCGTTATCTCTTGTCATCTTGCTAGACGAGAGGAGGTAGTTCCAAAAGACCTGACAAGAACAATTAATGGAGGAGAAGTGTATTCGGAGCTCACAGATTCAGAGGTCTCAGTCCACGCACGGCCAGCTCCATTCCTCAGGGTTCAAGGTGAGCAGAACATCATGGCGGAAGAGAGTGGCGGAGAGAAGTAGCTGGGAACGCAGGCCAGGAAGCAGAGAGAGACTAAGCCCATCTCACAAAACACACACCCCGAATGGCATGTCCTCAATGACCCACCTCCTCTAGCCACACCTACTGCCTTCAGTCACTGCTCAGTTCATCCCCCTCAGGGACTATAATTCACTGATTGGGTTCAAGGCTCTCATAAGCCAATCATTTCACCTCTAAGCCTTCTTGCCCATGAGCATCTTGGGGACACCTCACACCTGAACCATAACAGACAGCAACATGTATCTAGCTCTGACACTTTTTAAGAATTGGACAAAAAGGGGTTTTTTTTGTTTTTTTTTTTAATTTACAATCCTACAAATTTTAACACAGGTATAGAATTGCGTAATCACCATCACAATCAGGATACGGGATGATTCCATCACTCCAAAAATCTTCCTTTAAAGAGTCAAACTTTTCCTTGACCTCTAACCCCTAATCCCTGTGAATGACTGACAGCTCTGTCTTTGGGGAATGCATTTATCACCATAGAGGTTTTCGTCACTCGTGTGAACTTACACCATGCAACCTTTGAAACCAGCTTCTTTCAGGCAGCATAGTGCCTTTGAGACCCATGGAGTGCTGGCTTGTATCTACAGTTCACTCATTTTCTTGTCCAAGTAATATTCCATCTCAGGGCCTGAACTTTGAGGAAGACAGATAGCAGGGACCTTATGGGATGATAATGGCAGCCAATGGTCATGATGGGCAGCCTGGGATGAGGTAATGTGCTAGTATTTCACCTTATAAACCCATTGGACCTCTTAACAACTACTCGGGCTTCAGTGTCTCCAAAAGTTCAATTCAACCCCCCAATTCATATGTTAATCATATCTGAAGAGGATCCCCCAGAAGGTAATTAGGATTTGATGAGCTCATGAGAGTAGGGCCACCATGATGTCATTAGTGACTTCTTCAGGAGAGGAACAAAGACACATTTGCTCTGTCACACCATGTAATATCTTCTCTATGTTATGACACAAGAAGACTTCCCATCCTCCAGAATCATGAGCAAAATAAACTTCTATTCTTTATAACTTACCTTGTCTCAGGAATTTTGTTATAGTAACAGAAAGTGGGCTCAGGCAGTCATTGGGAGGGGGGGGTGCAGCTACTAGCCTTATGTTCACTTCACAAATGAGGAAATTGAACAATAGAGAGGATACTTATCTTGCCCAAGGCCACAGAACAGCTAAGTCAGGATCACCTACAAGGTTAGAACAGGCCCAGTCTTTTGATTCATAACAGATAACAATCATAAATGTCTCTGGCAGGCACATGAGAAATTTAAATCCCCCCAAAGTTGTAAGTAGCTGATAATGTCCTCCAAGATAGCAGGCTGTGCCGGAGAAGGCGACAGCTCACATGACAGAAGGAGAATCAGGATGGGCCAGGGATTCCCACATCCACATGCCACTGAAGACCACTCACGGAGTTTGTACCAATCCTACACACACCCCCAAGGGGAAGTGGGAACACAGACAAAGACAACAGTTTCCATGGATACGGTGGGGGACCAACAAATAGGAAACCTCCCGCCCTCCACCATCCTGCCAGGTCTCACCAATCAGGAGGGACCATAACTGGGAATCCATTGCCATGAGTCCTGGGGCTGCCAGCCTCTGGTCTCCATAAGAGCCATCATCATTCACCTTCCCCAGCCTCCTCCACAGCCTGAGAGGCGGCTGCTGCCCATGAACCATAGCTGCCTGCGAACAGACCTGTGGCACCCGGGAGTCATGTCACTCCACAGCTTATAGGAGAAATGGAGGCCCTGAGAGAGGACAGACTTTCCCAAAGGCAAAGGGGCAGCAGATCCAGGCCTCCAGTGCAGATCCCCCTCCTCTGGGCTACTTAGCCATTCACTCAACAAACTGAGCTTCCCGGGCACTTTTCTAAAAGCTGGAGACAACAGAGGTTTAGCCCTTGCCTTGGTGGAGTTACAGCTTTGTCAGGGAGCAAGACATTAAACAAATGATCACGACAAAATGGATTGCTGTAACCTGTAACGAAGATTATGAAATTGTCTTGAGATGACTCTCAGGTGGTATTTTTCCTACTCACCCCATCTGCTTCCAGTTGCTAAAGCAACAAGGATCAGGTACCCTATCATGGCAGAAGTTTCCATGGGGTTTCGGAATCTAGAATTCCATTCAAGTCTACAGCTCTATAGCTGTTTATTAGATGTGAGGAATCCTGCTCCCTAAATATCACTGACAACATTTATTATTTATTTATTGGTGTTGGGGATGAATCCAGGGCCTCATGCATGCAAGGCCAGCCCTCTAGCACCCAGCCACACCCCTAGCTCTACTAACAATCTTTTGCCAAGGCAAAGCTTAGTGGATTGGTCCCTGCTATTAGGAAGAACAGCCCCTCCACAGATCTTTGGTAGCATCCTAACTGGGGAAGGGCAAGGTCATTTTCACTGAGATTCTGCAGTGTGGCTTAAGGGGAGTTTTCAAGGTGGCAGGAGCGGGGTGGTGTTGTTTAGGATGAGGTAAGGACCGTGTTACCGATAGTTTAGAATTGGTGGAAACAGAAAGATGAAGACTTGGGGTATAAAACTTTCAAGAGTCTAAGGACCTAAAGTGTTGGACACATTCTGCTGAAGAACTGATGAGTCTTTCTAGATATTTCTATAATGAGCAATAAAGTTAATTGACTGGGCAGGAGTGTTTGCTGAAGCAGTATAGTTATGTTAATGAAGAGGGTGGAATAAAGTTTTGATACTATAGAGAGAGAGCTGGGGGGGGGCGGGGGGCGAAGGCTTTGCTTCTCATAGAAGTAATACCTGTCCATTCTAGGTTAGCCAATAATGGCAAAATAGCAATAATAATATCAACCTCTCTCTTTCAATCAGTGGGTATTAGGAAGATGTGAGGAGACCCATTTTATAGCTGCCAACTTTGAAGCTGGGAGGGACCCAGATGCTCTGCTAAAACCCTCTATTTTGAAGCAAAAGAATCAGAATTCAAATACAGATTGCCCGTCTCTGGCTCTACTCTATACATCCCAACTAAAAGAAAAGATGATCTATCTCTTTACTGATAACCAATTCCAGCCTTTTGGTGATTATCCCTTACACACACACACACACACACACAATTATAGTATTGATTCAGTTCTTTTTACTCCACGGTCCCAGCTCTTTTCTCAAGTCACATTCTTCTAACTTGCTGAGTCAGATCTGTTGTTTTCTGGAAAAAGCATTGAAAAGTTCCTTTGGAAATCACTCACCTTCCACTCTGAGCCCCTCCCATTCCAACAGACTAACCAATCCTCTCCAGCCAGCAGTGACCACGTGACCAGGCTCCAGCCAATTAGCTTGGAGCTGAGTCAAACCGAGCTCAGAAATGAGCGTGTGGTGCAAGCCAGGCACCTGTGACTTTTTCTGAGGCTTCTTGGGGAAAACACCACTTTTCTCCAGAATAACTAAATGCAAAGATTCCATAAGTTTAAAAAGTTGCAAGGGGCCATCTTTGCTGGGAAGGGTCTGTCTGGAAATGAAGCCCACAAGGAAAAAAGAAGAACCAACAGCAGTACTCTGATAAGCTGCCTGAGCTTCTGGACCTGCTACATCGGGAACTTTTGGACTCTTTTGAACCGTGTGGGCACAGGAGTCGATATATTCATTTTATGACGTAAGCTAGTATGAGTCGGCTTCTAAATTCCACAGGCTTTTCCCAGTCCTTTTTCTAAGTCCTTGGGTCACAGGTAAGGCTGGACTTCCAGATACAGCCCCGGAACCCTCAGCAAGTCAAACTGCCATTGTGACCACCCTCATTAAGCTCCTTTACCAGCGGCTCACACTGTTCACAAGCTGCTGAGTCTGCACTGAATAGTCACCTTTCACCCAAGGTCACCTGGAGAACTCTGCCTCAGACTGGAAGGTCTGAGGATCTGCTCTGTGAAAACTGCTAGCCTGTTACCACCTCCCCCATCTACCACCACCACCATCACCACCACCATCACCACCACCACTACCATCACTATCCACATCACCATAACCTCCAGTAACACCTCCACCGCCACCATCATACCACTACCACAATAACCACTAACACCATCACTACCATCACCATTTCTACCAATACCACTACCATCATCACCACTACCATCACCATCACTATCCACCACCACCATCACCACCATCACCTCCAATTCTACCACCACTACCACCGTCAAAAGCAACACCATCACCACCATCACTAACACGGCTAATGTCACCATCACTGCCACTTTCACCACGTCTCCTGCAGCACCGCCTGCACTGGGGTGACTGTGCCTTCTCCAGGTCATTTTAGATGGTCTATCACAGCACCTTCCCTAGACCAGCAGATTCACATCACCCTTCCAGGGGCTTCCTAAGTGATTTGTGCACTCACTAAACTCTGAACTCTTTGAGGGCAGAGACTCTGATTTAATTCTCAGCTTCCAGCAGCTTGCATATAAAGTAACCCAGAACAAGAGATCAGCTCGACAAGTTCACGGAGTGATGGAATAGAAGGTTCTGGTGAAACCCAGAGTCTTGTGCAGAAGCCTGTGGCTCTGGGCTTTGGGACCTCAGCATCCAGAGTGGTATGGGGTGACCCCTGTCTGTGTCATGACTCAAGCACCAGGCTGATGATAAAGCAATTACTGGTCCTGGATGATGATGATAATAATAATACCTATCCCTTTGTGCCAGTCACTGTGCAGAGACCCAAGAAACAAAGAGGAGTCTGGGCAGAGCCCTGCAGACTGGGAATTTCTTGGAGGCAAGCGCTATCTCTGATTTGATGTCAGATACCAGAAATGGCCAAACAGACCAGACATCAGCTAATATTTGTTCAAAGAAATGAGCTTTATTTCCATATTCAGGTTGAACATTCCTAATCCCAAAATCCAAACTCCTCCAAACTCCAAAACATCTCAAGTGTTGGCACGATGCCACAAGTGGAAAATTCTGTACCTCACCTTATGTGATGGGTTGCAGTTAAAATAAAGGTGCGCTAAAAATACCTCTAAAATCCTCTACGGGCTGTGTGTAGAAGATGTACATAGAAAATGAATTTTGTGTTTAGACTTGGGTATCGTTCCCCAAAATATCTCATTATATTCTAAAATCCTAAACCTTTCAGATCCCAAGTATCTTAGATAAGGGATACTCAATCTGTATTTTCTTTTTAACCTTGGAATTGAGTTGTCTGGTACAGCAGTTTGCAGATTTCAGAGTGAGCCAGAAATCACCTGGAGGGCTTGCTCCACACAGGTTGCTGGACCCTCACCCAGAGTTTCAGATCCTGGGATGGATTTGATGATTGGCATTTCTAACAAGTTCCCGGGTGATGGGGAAGCTGCTGACCCAGGGACCCCACTTTATGACCCACAGCCTTCCCCCGTGGGAGGTGAGTGAGGAGGCTTGGAGAGCCCTGGCAGGACAGGAAGTCCATACCCCACCTCCACCTATCGGATCTCCCCACCTCCAATCAGGGCCAAGTTGGGAGCCCCCTCCAAGGCTGGGGCTGGGTAGGGTGCACCTGAGGAAGGGGCGGGTCTTGGGGAGGCCTCCTGTTTGGCCAACAAACAGAAGGGGCCAAATCCCCAACTCGACCTGCAATTTTTTTTTTTTTTTGGTAAACACATTGCAGGGCCGCCTGTGTAAACACAATTGTCTCCTGGAGGATTAAGAGCCAGCATGGGCTGGGCTTTTTTTTTTTTTTTTCTTTCCTTTTTTTCTCTCTCTCTCTCTCTCTCTTTTTTTTTTTTTAAGCACTGAGAAAAGCCATTAAGGGATTAACACCCCGATTTATGAAAATGGAGGATGATAAAGGAACAATGGGGTGACAGCATTGTGTAAACCACGTTGATTCATTTCAGAGACAGGGCTGTTAACTGGGAGAAATGGAGAAATAAATGGAACAATGAGGAGATGCTTTTACCAGCTTGTCACTAATTAGCCGAGAGTACAATTGTTTTATTGTCCTTTTTGAAAAAATACAAAATTGGTAGGAAAATACAAGCACTGAGCAAATCGATTATTCTGTGTCAGGGACTGACATCTGCTTTTCCTTTTCTCCTGAAGCTTGCCTCCTCCGGAAGTGGCTCCCAGAGGGGGGAAAAGTAACTTTCCCCTGGCAGAAGGATCCTGTGGGGTTTGGGTGTGAAAAGACACACTCTCTCTCTCTCTACACAGACACACACACACACACACACACACACACACAGGACACCCCAATATCCTGGGTGACAGGGCCCCTAAGCTGGAGATCCATGTGGGTGAATGAGGGGCTAGGGCTGGGGGTGAGCAGGCTGCCCTGGGAAGTGTCTGACGCAGGTGGGAAGGGACCAGGCACTTAGGGAAGGCAGACAGCCTTCTGGGAGCAGGGAGGCCAGTGCAGTGGTCCTTCCTGGACCATGGCTTGGCCTACACAGGGGTCCAGGTCTGCCCAAGGTTTCTTCTCAATCTATTTATCTCCAATCTTGAGCTGAAGCCATGAGCCAGGCCTGAGCTGGGATGCATATCATTAAAAGAAAAAGACTTTTCCAGGCAGCAAGTGGGCTCTCCTCAGGCTGAGGGTCCTGACCACCGTGGCCGGCCCCAGAGCTGCAGAGGGTACTAGCCCTGTTTGGGGGAAGGACCTATTTCTGGCTCCAAGGGCACTTCAGTCAGACTTCTGTGGCCCAGGAGGCTCCTGTTAGCTTGAGTGAGAGGTGGAAGGTGTGGCTCAGGGTTGGGGGCCCTGGGAACTCTCAGAGGCCCACCCCCAGCGGGCCTAAAGGAACCCTGGTGGATTAAGGCCTGGCACGTGCAATCTGGATTATCCTCACCCGGCCGGCAGGGCCGAGCAGCAGCTGGGGAGAGGAGCCAGGCGGCCTGAATGCCAGTCCTGTTCGCTCCTCCATCTGTAAGCCGTTTGTAAATCTGAGCACCCATGTTTGGATTCCAACCCATCAGATACACAAGAGCTGCCAACGGGGCTATTTTCAGAGTCAAACGATCCCACAAAGGGTTAACAGCCTTTATAAAGAAAAGGAGCGCACAGAAGCGTCTGTCCCAGCAAGGAAACTGTAAACAGCTTTCTCATTGTTCTTGCCTTCTGTGACTACTGGTCATTGTTTGGCCTTTAATCTGGAAACACTATAGATATAAATATAGCCATCTTTATAGCATTGTATCTTTACAGCCTCAGATAAAACAATGCATATTTATTTCTCTAATTTTTATGCTGATATAAAGATGCCTCTGTTCAGGAAGATTCTATATGTATGTCTCCCAAATAAATGTTAAGCCATCATAGACTTTTATGCATTCATACCACACTGTCAGTGGTCTCCATGTGCCAGGCACTGATCTGGTGCTAAACATTCAGCGTGGAACAAATGAGAACCCCGCTCCCGTTACCCAGAGAATCACATCATCAGGGGGGAAAACATGGAAAATATTAAAAGTAAGCATAGAAATCACAGAAGTAGGCCAGATAATTACAGACACCCTGGAGGAAAAGGTAGCAGCGATGGGGTGGGGATAGTGCACGGAGGTGTATTTTAAATGTGGGGTCAGAGGAGGCTTCCAGGGAAGGTGGCCGTAGAGCAGACATGGGTACTGGCAGCCATGCTGGGTGAAGGGTGATCCAGGCAGGGGACCAAGGGGTACAAACGCCTGGGGACAGGACCACTGAGGTGGCAGCAGTCAGCAAAAAAGGAACTAAGCCCAAGGCCAGGTCTGAGAGGGGAACATGGGAGGGAGACATTCAGGCAGGGCTTGTACTTGTGGGCTGGGCATTGGCGTTACCCAGAAGGCAATGGGATTCCTGGAGGGCTGAGCTCAGGGAAGCGGCTCAGTCCTTTCTAGTTCCAGTGGCAGAACAGCTCAGAGACTATGGGAGCCTTTCCTATCCCCAGCTAGACCGCCCATGTGAAGTGCCTACAGGAGCCATCGGGTGATAAAGGGGGAAAGCAATAGAGAATAGTGGGGAGTGGGGCAAATAGAAGCCTGCTGCTGGTCTAAATGGGCCACCACTGCTCAGCGCCTGCTGTTTGTTGAACTGGGGAGATAGGAGCATGGAATGGCCCTATCTCACCTCCTTTAAAGTGATGCTGGCGGACACAGAAAGACAAGAACCACATGTTTTTTCTCTCCAGTGTCGAAACTAAAAAGAAAGTCAACCTGAATGTAGACTAGTGCCCATTAGGGGTTGGAAAGGGCTACAGGGGAGGGTGGGTAAAGGGAGACTGAACTCCACCAGGACACCGTAGGTATGTATTGAAATATCACCGCAAACCCATTACATACACAATTTATTCATGTCATCAAAAATAAAATGAAATATAGCTTTGATACTATCATGTAAAACTAATTAAAACAAATTTAAAAATTTTAAAAATATATATAGCTTTGAAACTAAGGCTGGATTTTCCAATGGACACTCTGATTTCAAACTGTACAGTGTCCCGGCCATCTATGGATTTGTGTCTCATGGTTTCAGATTCCAACAGATTCCTACATGAAAACAGCAAATGGGAAGTTTCAGAAATAAATGTTGGGCTCCTCCGGACACCCAGGTGAGAGGGACCTCCCCCCTAGAGGTCCTAAATGATTCATAAGTTTTAAGTAACTTTGATTAGAGCATATTGTTATAATTGTTTTATTGTTGTTTTTTGTTAACCTCTTACTGTGCCTAGTTTATATGTTATTTTTTCATAGGTGCTTATTCAGGAAAAAGAAAACAACATAGGGAGGGTTCAGGACTCTCTAGTTTCTAGCATCCCCGGGGGGGGGGGGGGGGTGTTTCGGAACACATATCCCCAGGAGGAGACAATTGTGCAGTTAGAGCAAACTGGCAGCCTGATTCACCCACAAGGCCATCTCCCCAGAATTTCTCAAAAAAGGAGGATGCATAAATACATCTTCTTGCCGTTTATTATCAGGCTGCCAGGAAACTCAAGGATAAGTTTCATTTTAAAGCATTGTAACTCTACAGCATGAAATTCTTGGCAAAGGCATCCTCTGTCTTCTTCCAATTCTCATTGTTTTATTGGATTCTTAAATGTCCGATTCGATAGTGTGTACTTTTTATTATAAGCAACCTCAAATTATGTTAAACGATGAATAAATTTTGACAAATCTGAACTGTAAGAGAATAGCTACCATGAACCTACGCTTTTATAACCATGTGTTATCAGTATCCAGAAATTTTTCTTAAAAAAATAAAATAAAAAGCAGCCTGTTTGCTGCTGAGATTCCCTGGAAGCACACCTTAGGCTCATGTGACTTGGAATTCCTGCACACCCTGAAGGTCAGGGAAGGGAAACTATTTGCTCCCCATGTGCCAATTCTGGTCCATTGGAAGTGGCTGCCAAAATCACTGCATTGTTATAAATACAGTGGTCCCTCGGTATCCATGGGGGATGGGTTCCGGGACCCCCAGTAGATGCACATGTTCAAGCCTCTTCTAAAATGCCGTAGTATCTGCATACTGCTTAGGCATACCTTTCTGTATACTTTGGATCATCATCTCTGGATGACTTGTAGTACCTAAGGTCCTGTGAATAGTGGGTATTCTCTATTTTTTAGGGAATAATACCAAGAAAAACATCTTATGTATTCAATATAGATGCCTCTTATTTTGCCAAATATTTTTGACAAACCCACAGTGGAGCTGATATATGCAACTATATAGGTGCTCGATCAATCAATTATCACCATGATTTTTTTTTGGAGGGACGCCTTGGGCTCGCTCATAGATCTATTAAGTAGTCTTATTTCGTGTCTCACCCCCTCCCGGACCACCCCTCCGCAGCACCCCTATGCTCCAGCCCACCAGCCGCTGGCTCTTGAACTTGAAGTTGTCCTCCGCTATATCTGCCTCTTGCCTTTGCTCACGCCCCTCCACCACCCACTCTCTACTTCACTGCTGCTCTGTTCCCAACTCTCCCACTGGCCACTCTGTGTCTCAAGCCCGGAAATTGGATGGACTCCCTGGACGCTGCATCTTCCCTCAGTCCTGTCCACCTGCAAAAGAAGAATCTCCACGGCAGCCCGTGGGCAGGAAGGGGAAGGTCCAGCATGGCAGGTGCTGAGGCTGCTGGTGGCAGAGACTCTTGGTGTGGTCCCCCAGCCCAGGCCTGTGGACTCAGAAAGCTTCCAAGAGGCCCTCTGACAGGTGGTTGAGCCGTTAGCCAGTGGCCCTGCCGCATCTACACTAGACCTTGAAGAGCCTGGAGCCAGGTTGATCATGGTCACCTTGAGTCCCCAGCCTGGCACAGAGCTTGGCTCGTGAGAACACTCCGGATGGGGTCTGGCGGGTGGAGGAAGACCACTCTGGATTCCAGTCTAGGCTTTTCCAGTAAACAGCTCTGACAGCCACTTTGACTCTGCAGCCCTCTGTTTCTCCATCAGTGGAAAGAGGTAACAATGCTAAGTATGGCGGTGCCCGTCCCCAACCCCAGCTACTCAGGAGGCTGAGGCAGGTGGATTGCGAGGTGACACACTGTCTCAAAATAAACAATGAGGCCTGACCATGTAGCTCAGTGGTGGAGTATCTGCAAAGCCTGTATAAGGGCCCTATGTTTGATCACCAATACAGGAAAAAAAAAAAAGTATTTTTACTGAGTTCTTCTAAGTGTACAATTTGACCATGAAGAAAGGAAAATAGGGCAATATCAAAGTGTGGACTTCTTGAAGGATGTCTCTTAAACTTTGCATTAGTGGTCAGCTCTCCTCATAGGGCAGAAGTCCGACTTGTACTATGCAGGAAAAAATCAATAAAAAAAATCGCAACAAGAGGGAGGTTACTGCTCACAGAACTAAGAGGTGCCAGGGCCGGAAATCCTGGTTCCACTGGCATCTCAGCCGTGTGACCTGGGAGGTGGCTAAGCATGAGCTCGGAAGCCAAATGCCCTGGCTTCAATGCCTGGGACTGCCATTTCAATGTCACAGTTGGATGGGTCACTTGGCTCTCTACACTTTGGTTTCCTCTGTTAATATGGGGGTGATGTTAATCACCCTATCTTATAGAATTTGTTTGGAAGATTAATAATGTGATTCATGTGAGCACCCAGCACAGAAGAAAAGCTACAAAGTTATTAGTTTTTATGAATATTATTTTTCCAGGGATGGTTGTTCTTTTGGATACTCAGCTTATTGACTCCCTTCTTTGTGGGGAGTTTTGGGAATTGAACTCAAGGGCACTTAACCACTGAGCCACATCCCCAGCCCAATTTTGTATTTTATTTAGAGACAGGGTCGCACTGAGTTGCTTAGGGCCTCACTGAGGCTGGCTTTGAACTCAGTATCCTCCTACCTCAGCCTCCCAAGCTGCTGGGATTACAGGGCTGGCTTGATTCCCCTCTTATTTGAGGAAAGTTGCCCACTATCTGGGAAGAAGGAACTCATCCACCTTCCTCTTATCAGAGGAAAAAGATAGCAGTGAAACCCCAAAATATACTACTTTGGACTTGGAATTGAAAGGACCTGGGGAGCAACCAGTGCAGAGCAGCATCTTCTCGAGGTTCCCTGAAAGGGGAACCTACTGAGGAGGATCGCAATTTTTTCAATCTTCTAGATGAAATTTCATTAATCAAGGAAGATTAAATTCATATCAGAAAAGACAGCACTGAAAGTCAGACACCACACTCAGACCCTGAAGAGCTCTGTACCAGGCCACTGGCTGTACTCTGGCTCATTCTCTCCCCTCTAGCATTGCCCATAACTCCCTCACTTCTCTCTCCCCCATGAAGAGACTATTTAAGCCTCAATCACCTGGCCCTTCTTCAAGGGGCATACTTTGTAGGGTTCCTTTGTACATGTGCACATTAATAAATTTGATTGCCTTTTCTCCTATTCATCTCTCTTTTGTCACTTTGTTTCAGCAGACTCAGAGACAGAACCTTCCGAGGAAACATTAGAACTTCCTACAGACATCCACTCTCCCAGGAGCCCTTGCAGCTGAGGGGAAGCATGTGACCTTTGTTCCACCAATCAGAAAATGCACCCCAGGATCCCTATGATACAAAAACGATGAACCTGGGAAGCATTGGGGGGCAGTGGTGGCCACTGCAGCAAGACCTAATCCCGAGCTGGTGGCACAGTGGAGGAGAGTAACCAGTGGGGTCACCCCGTGTTGAACTAGTGGTGCTTCTGGGAGTGGTGGCCCTCGTCAAACCTTCCTTTAAGATGCTGGGGTGTCCCCTGGCTGAATGTCCTCTAAGCCTGGCTCCCAAGCTCTCCCAATAATGTGGGAGCCACCCCTACAGAAGTGTTGGAATGACCTGTCACCCCCAGCCGCGGCTGCTCCAAACTGTTTTCTCATTTTCCATCCAACACACGCCTTGGCTGTGTAGCCCCATTTTACAGAAGGAAACTGTGGCTCCCAGCTCTGCAGAGACATTCCAGGGACCACTGAGAATGGGCAACTGTCCTGGGGGTGCTCGCTGAGCACCTCCCTACATACTACCTGCCTCAGGGGCTGCTTGGACAGCAACTGTACTTTGTGACCCTGACATTCTGGCCAGAGTTGTTGGATCAAAAGTTGACCTCTGACCTAAGTCAGTCCTATTAGCATCTCCCTTCTGGGAATTTAGAAGGGCCACTGAAAGACAGTGGCTGAGTATATATTCCATTATAATATTTAAAATTAAAATAAACAAAGTAGAGTGAGGGTTTTGTATGTATGTATATATGTATTTATGGTGTGTGTTTTGCTAGAAATAAAAGAAAACTTATCTCAAGTGACTTTATAAAATAAATATCACTCATGTGGCTGAAAAGTCCTGAGATGATTTTGGCTTTGGGGAGGGCTGATTTGGTGGCTGAAATAACATGACAAAGGGTTCACTCTCCTTTTCTCCCTCTTTTTCTCTCTCACTCCCTTCCTCTCCTCTACATTTTGTGGGGGGAAAAAATTCATGTCAGGAGCCAGAGTCCTTCAAAGCTGTAGGCCTTTGGTGGCAGCAAATCAACACAACAGTTCCAGATGTCACAGCACAACGCGTGCCATCCAAAGGAAGAGGCCCTCTTCCCTCTCCACTGGCCCTTCCCCAGTCCTGGGATTTTTCTCATTGGCCCAAACTGGACCACATGCCCAGATTTGAACCAATCGATGTGGACCAGGAAAGAGAGACTATGCTGTTCAGATTGAACCAATCAGGACTCTCCCTTGGAGCAGGGGGTGGAGTCTAACCCTCCCACAGCATATAATTGAGGATGGAGAAAGAAACATTCCCCAAAGGACAGGCAGGCGATTGGGTGGAAGTAGGAGGTGAGGGATAGATGTGTCAATGAATGCCCACTTCGTTTCTTTTTTGCTTACTCTTTCTTGAGCTAATTTTAAACTTTTAACCAGAATCCTCACTGCCTAAGTACATATGCTCTTCACTTTTCAAGTTGTTCTAGAACATTCCTGGGAAGCCCATAGGATACAATTGTTTAAACGAAGAAAAAGGGAATGAAAGTAGAATCTCACTCATTCTAGGTGAAGACAAGTTTAGTCAGACTTGGTCAAGATCCTTCTCAATGTAGAAATTTAACAGAAATATTGAGACCAATAATGGCCAAAAAGAAGATCTAAAAGGACAGTATTAAGTAAAATTGTGATGATTGATAGGAAATATTTAAAATGAAAATCCCATATATTTCATAATGCCTCATTAACATAATCCATTTCTACCAAGATTCCGATGTCTCATTCATATTGAAGGAATCTTAACTTGAATAATGGTGATCCCCCAAAAGACAATTTTGTTTTACTAGATTCCTTTTATTATATGAATAAATATATGAGTATTTATTCATATAATAAAAGGAATACTTATATGAGTATTTGAAGGGGGAAAACTTTCAAAATCTTGCCCAATAAGAATAGCAAATACCATTTCAGAACTATCACCAATGATTAAGCCACAAATAATGTATAATTTGTGGGATGGGTGTAATTGCCTGGGGAAAAAAAATGGCAGAGACAATAGCCAAGTACCCTTTCAGGAAACACTGAATCACCAATGTGCACAATAACAGGGGGTCGATGTTGTATGAAGAACACAGAATTCAAAAGTCAGAGGCAGGGGCTGGGGCTGTAGCTCAGTGGCAGAGCACTTGCTTAGCATGTGTGAGGCACTGGTTTGATCCTCAGCACCACATAAAAATAAATTGATAAACAAAGATATTGTGTGTCCCTCTACAACTAAAAAAATATTTTAAAAAACCTCAAGAGTCAGAAAATAATTTGAAAGAGGTGTGTTCTTCCTGTGAAGATGTTTTAGGAATTCCTTACAATTTACTTCTCTTTGGGTTTTGCACAAAATAGATTAAAAAAAATCCATGTCTAAATAAAAATCTTTCAATTCATTTAATATTAAACTTTTTGTGATAAGAAATTATTGCATTATTTTCCTTAGTGGCTTTTTTTTTCCTTCTTTAGTGGTACATAAAAGGGTCATCTTTCATTAAGAGCATCATAGTTTTGACAGAAATCAATAGTCTAAGTCGTATAACCTAAAAGTTCACACATTGCAACTCTGCCATATTATTATTATTATCATTTCAGTTATTGTAATATTCCTATATTCCATTCACCACTTTTTTTTTTCTTTTCCCCCCTTCCTGTGTATGCATCAGAGCTTAAGTACAGTGAAGTTCATTTAATGTTTAGCATATTTGACGCTTGGGATATTATTTATGGTTTTATCCAGAAGGGTAAGTGCATTACTCGACAATTTTAAAACAGTACAAATATTATTACATTAAATCTTTTTCTGTGGTCAAACGCCCTATTGTATCCTTCAAGAATCTAAGATGTGTCAAACAAAATGGACTAACCAAACTCAAAGGCATTACCATTTACTGACAGGCACTGATGCCTCCCAATGCAAATGCGAGAACAGTTCAAATAAACAAACGCTTAGTGTTGTCCATTGAAGTGTAAACAAGATCCAAATAAATGAGGGGGGGGCACATTTACCTCCTGCCCAGGCGTCAGTGCCTTATTAGTTAGTCTTTAACTATGCCTTCAATACCTCCATCCGGATGGGATTCATCAGCCCAATTGCCTCACAGCTCTGGCTATTTCTAGAAAATTCATGCTGGAATTAATGCTACAAATATGTTCAAGCATGATCGTGACCCTTGCAAATCTCTCTTCCCGTTCATGCCTGATCATTCCATTACGTCATAATTATCATACAGCTATAGCGTAAATACATAGTTATTTCCATCTCTCCATCCAGATGGTCTTTACACGATAATTACAGTATGTTTGTACTTACTGGGTTTAATTACCAGATAATCAGGAAGAACATGCAAATTGCTAGGTTGTTGTAACACAGTACATTGAACCAAGTGAAACCTGGGTATTGCCGAGGAGTAAACAAGCCCTGACATGGGACTGGGCACTGTAACCTGTGACGACAAGCAAGCCGGAGGTTGGTTAGAGGTCCATTGTGTGGGTGTGCGTTACACTCAGCCGGCTCGGATTAATGTCCACATTACAAGGAAATGTAATGGGAGAGACACTCGTGCTGCCACGCCTGCTTTGGGGACAATGGGGACCTGGCCGCAGGAGTGGCTGAACAAGGCGCCAGCTCTTGGCTCAGGCATCCAACTCTTCAAACCAAGTACATTCCAGAGTCACCTGCAAGCATCTGTTCTCAGCCCAACCAGGTTCCTCAAGGGCTGGCAGAAAGAGGTGGAGGAGCATCTCCCAGGAACAAAACACTGCTCCAGGCAGAAGCCAAGTGACAATTCCCCGGTGTGAGGTGTGTGCGCTTTGCCATAATGCGGTGGCTGAGCACCATCTTGCCCTTGCACACCAAGGTGAGCCGCCCACCCTCAGACTTCTGTAGCACTGCTTGGTTCCCCTTCCGGTTTCCACTTGAAAATTCATGTTGTTCTAAAGGAAACAACTTCATCTGCGCTTCCAGGAGTGAGGCTTACTGACCTTGGCAACCAGCACGTCCCCTCCCTCTGGCCACAGCGACTGGCTTAAAGTTGGACAGAAGCCTCCAGCCACACAAGCCAATATTGGAACAGAAAAAATTCTAGAAATTTCAGAAGGAATGCATTCTCTCTTCTCTCCTGGATGTGAACGATGAGGTCTGAAGCCTCGAGGGCTGAAAGCAGTCTTGCTAACCTAAGGAAGGAACCTGGTCTGTGGGACATCCCTTGAGCGACAGGATCCAGCTTTACCTGACACTTACTTCTTCCAATCACCAGTGAATAGATGACCCTTCTCACTTAGCCCACCTAGAATTTGGGTTTGCATTACTTACAACCAGAAGCATGGGACTTTTAAAGTCGCCAGATTTCTCTTCCTGCCTTGCCACAGAGGATCCCTGAGAGGTTTTTGTTTTGCATGGTCTCTCTGCACCACTCCTCCGACAACGCTGCCTCTGTGCTCTGGGACATAACTTCTGAAGCTTATGCAAAGATTGCTTATCCTGCTAATGTGAGCTAGTATCCCAACCTCTACCTCGAGGAGCAGCCAGCCCCCTCCTTGCTGGAGGAGAAGGAAGGTATTCTCGCTCCATGGGTGGAGTGGGAGGAGGGACTCCCTAAGGGTCCTGCTTATGGTCCGATGTAGAAGTCCGGGCGGACAGTATGGAAGGACAGACTGGATGCTCATTTGTACCCAAGCTCATGGCAGCGACAGAGTGCCAGCAGTGACCCCAGACACAGAGTCAAGGCATATGGCTCCCCCGTGGTCCTTTCCCTCTAGGGGTGGCATAGGGTGCCCCGGAGGACCCAGGAGCAAAACTGACCAAACTCATGTTCGGGGACAACTTCCCACAGGAAATGGCACAACCTGAGGGAGGAGAAGCCTTGGCCGGGGGTAGATGGGGGAACTGGCCGCCCGCAGAGGTGGAGAGCAGGAGGGAGTCTGCCAACTTCTAGGAACAGGAAGGAGTCTGCAAAGCCCAAGAGGGAGTGGGAAGTGCAGCTGCGGAGGCAGAGGGGCCCGGCCTCCCGGCCTTGGCAGGGACTTGGTGCTTCATCTCGAGGGCCGTGTTCAGCCGGCAGACTGACAGGCTCAGATTTGCCTTTTAAGGGGTGTCTACCCACATTTTGTTCCAGACACATCTTTAAACTACTTTCATAGCTCTTCTTTTTTGGGGGGGTACATGGAAGGGGCACAGTATCAGTAACCCCTGGACATGTTTCCTGTAACCCCACGTGCAGCAGAGGAGAACGAGCCGAGGGTCTCAGAGGCACATGGACTTCAAGGGTCAGCGTCCTTTTGCACAGTTGTTTGATGTTCGCGAAGCCCTTGGAATACTTTCAATAAATCTTTTTAACTCTGTTTTTCCTCGAAGCAGGAAGCCTTGCGCTCAGCGTGTGATTAGGTTGCAAAACGGGGCATTCTCCAAACTGCAGTCCTCAGGCATGATGGCGCTCCAGACCACCCAGCGCCCCACTTCACTCCGACCAGGATAACCGCCGTCTGTGGGCGCGTATCAGCAACCTGTTCTTCAACTGTGAAGCTTAAGTGGGACGTGGACCCTGGGTGCTCTCAGATTCAAGAAAGAAAGATGGATCTCGTGTCCGATGACCACCATTACGCAGGCAGCTGGGATCTTACGGACGGAGACAGACAGGAAATGGATGGCTTCCATGAGCTGGCTTGTGGAAATACGTGTGGGTTTTTATTAATATTCCCCCCCTGACGTTTCTCCCATTTTGTTTTTATGTGACTAATAATAATAAACCAGAGAAGATTATTAATAACAATAATAAGCAGCACATCAGCGACCAGAATTATGTGGCTCACTGAGTTCACGATGCACCATGTTCCGACCTCGGCGCCTGAGATAAATTTTCTCATTGCATCCTTACAGTAACTTTCTGAGTCAGATCCTATTATGTTCCTATTTTACAGATGAGAAAACCGAGGCCCAGCAACCCATACCGTAGGGGAGGCTTGAAATCAGGCCCTCTGACTCCAATACGCACAGCACGTTTGACAGGGAGGCAACTCATTCCTTGTGAATTCTCAGGGATGGAGTCCAGGCTCCCTTGGTGATGCCCAGCACAGGAAACAGATCTGTCTGCACCCCCAACCCAGCATCTCTCCTTGGTCTTTCCCTGCTTAAAGCCACAGTTCGGAGCCAACGGAGGCCCCCTCACCTGGGCCAAGTTCTCATTAAAATGTGTGCGTGTTTGGGGGGACCTAATGATTATTTTCCATCCTGGTTCCTGCTTATTTGGTTTGGGTTTTGCAAGATTAATTAGGAGCCTAAATTAATGAGAAGGGAAACACGTGTCCAGCTGGTCTCCCCAGATGTTCCTGGAAACAGACTCTCCAATTTGCACAGCATGACAGTGTAAACAGGGCTGGGGGGAGCCGCCCAAGCTGGTTCAGTCCCCCAGGCCTCCAGTGGGAGGAACCCACGCCTGGCTGGGCATCCTCTGTGCCTGCCCAGGTTGAAGCCATGTCTCCCATGTGTTTGGGTGTGGAGCACAGGTGGAGAAAGAGGAAGCCTCGGAGGAGAGGACAGGCTACCCCTGACGCAGACAAGAGTTCTCCAAAATCCAGCCCGCGTGCATTTCCTAGCAACTGCCCGTCACCTAGGAGTCTACTGTCCTTTCGCCTCCTAACCCTGGTGTGACAAGAGGAGACTGATCAACCTGACCCAGCTTTATCTTATTGGGATAGTGGCCTGAAAGACAATAAATCAGGGTCCATCAGGGTCACCCAGTATGTCTCTCCACGATAGAGTCACAGGCCATCTGGGGACCCTCCTCTTCTGCGGTCTCCACTTATAGGAAGCATGCAGGAATGTGCCAGGATTAAAAGGGCAACTCCTCAAAGTCAGAAGAAGATCATGGAGCTTTACGTGAGTGTTCTCTATCTCAAGGTATTGGGGCATCTCCTGACTCCTGATGCTGGATGCTAGGGTTGTGCACTGAACAAGGCGGGCACCATCTCCAGCCTCCAGAACTTGCTGGTCTAGCTGTTCTAACCTCACCAATCACAAACTTGATTGTGGATACTGACACAGCCAAGAAACTGCCTTGCATATATGCATACAATGAAATTCTACCCAGCCTTGAAAGGGAATGAAACTCTGACCTATACTGCAATATGGATAAATCTTAAGACTATTAGATATCTTAAGTGAAAAAAGCCAGACGTTATTGATCTGAAGCACCTGCCAAAGTCAGAGGCACAGAGACAGACAGACAGCAAATTGCACACCTGCAACCCCAACCATCTCTACCTTGGCCTCGTTAAATTTTACCCTTAGTACTTATTGTAATAAAAAGTACAACATGTTTACTAACGTATCCTCCACCTGGGCTCCTCCATCTCTTCCCTGGAAGGTGAGCTCAATTTTATTGTTATCAATGTAACCTGGAGCCAAGAATAAATCATACTTGGTATAGGATGATCACCCGTAAATGCGTAAAATGAATATGAGCCCACTAAAAAATTTAAAACATGTTAGAGAATGATCTGAGATGAAACAGACAAAAAAAAAACTTGTAGGAGAAAAAAAAATAAAGTAACTTGGGGTTTGTACCAGGTGAATTGGTGCCTGATGGGCAAGAAGGAGATCTTCAGAGAGTCATAGAGAGGAAGAGTGTTCCAAGCAGAGGAAACAGTATATGCAAAGGCCCTGGGGCAGAAAAAATCTTCATGTATTGGGGGTGGGGGAAACAGTGGGGCTAAAGGGAAGTTTCGGAAGGGGAAAGTGGTATTTGGTAAGATCAGAAATGTCAGGAAGGACCAGATCCTGGAGGATCTGGTTCTCACAGTTGATGTAAGAAAATTGGATTTTGTTCTAAATGTGAGGGGAAGCTACAGAATACCATTTTTTTTCTTTGTTGGGTACTTTGTTGTTGGTTTTTTTTTAAATTATGGCAAATATACATAATGTAAGACACTATTTTCATCCTTTGTGAGCGTGTGGGACAGTAGCATTCAGTAAATGTCCCGTCCGGCAGGACACATCAACGTGGGCAGGGAACCTAGATGGGGAGGAATGAAGGGACAAGAGACACGGAAGGTGACAGCAAGACAAAAATTCTGATCAAGCTGCAAACTTTTATTGTTCACACAGGGGTATTTATATGCTGGGGATGGGGAAGCTCTCTAATCAACAATTGCTGGATGTGGGTGGTAAAACTGCCAGGTGCAAGATGTCTGATGATCCTGATAACCACAGGATGTTCCAGGGAGATAGGTAGCTGCAGGATGCCTCCCAGGCAGGATGTCTCCCAGGGGGCTGTCAGGCTAATCTTTGAAGGAGAATTTCCTTCTAGTCCCTGACAAGTAAACACACGTTGTCCTCCACCCGTGGTCACTAGCCAACTCCTGAACCTGTCACAATTCTGACCTGGAACTCTGCTCCCTAATAAAGAGAAGATCCTCTTCCCCTCCCCTCCCCATTAACCGCCCCTCTGCTCCCTGAACTTGACCGCCCTGGACACCTCAGAGAAACAGAATCTCCTTTTGTGCCTGATTTATTTCACTTAGCACAATGACCTCAAGGTTCATCCTCGTCATACCGTGTGTCAAAATCCCCTTCCTTTAAAAGGCCGATTCATGGTGTGTGCCGGCCACCCACTGTTTATCCACTCATCCTTGATGGACACTGGCAATTGGCGTCCCCCTTCTGGCAATTGTGAATAACGTGGCCATGACCGTGTGTGGACAAAAGACTCCCCAAGAGCAACCTAGAGGGGGAAGGGTCTCTTTTGGCTCATGATTGCAGAGGTTCGGCCCGTGGTGGGCTGACTCCACAGCCCTGGCCCAAGAAGAGGCAGAACACCATGGCGGGGGGGACAAGGCAGAGGGGAACAGCTGGGGACCCAGAACCAGGAAGCAGAAAGAGAGCTCCACTCACCAGGGACAAAACCCCAAAGCGATGCCCCCAGGGACCATCTCCTCCAGCCACATGCCACCTGCCCACAGTGGCCCTCCAGCTAATCCCTCGCTGCTGAGTGACAGCTCCCAGAACCTAATCTTTTCACCTCCCAACACTCTTGCTTTGTCTCACACAGGAGCTAAAGCATGACAACCCAGGTGTGCAAACGTCTCTTCCAGATGCTGCTTTCAATTCTTTGGTGTGTACGTTCAGAAGCAGAAGCACCAAATCCTATGGTAATTCTGTTTGATGTTTGAGAATGGTCATGAAGTTTCCCACAGTGTTGGACCTTACATTCCCACCAGCAATGCAGGAAATGGCCCAGCTTGGTCACCAACGTGACATTCTCTGGGGTTTTTTGTTTGTTTGTTTCGTCATGGTAGCCATCCTAAAGGGTGTTCAGTGGGTCTCATGGGATTCTGATTTGGGTTTCTCTAATGACTAAGGATGTCAGAATACTCTTTTTCATGGGTGTATTGTTTTTCATATACATTCATGGGAGAAATGTCCATTCAAGTCTTTTGCCCACTTTTTAACTACTTTTGTTGCTGTTGTTGAGTTGTAAGACTTCTTTATATATACTTAATATTAATCCTTTATCATGTATATGACTTGAAAAATGTTTTCTCTGATTCTGTTTCCTTTTTATTCTTTTAACAGTGTTCTTTGATACACAAGTTTTCAATTTTGATGGATTCCAGTTTATCTAATTATTTTTCTTTTGTTGTTCATGATTTTGGTATCATATCCAATAACCATTAGAAATCCAATGATCCTTAAGTTTTTCTGTTATGTTTTTCTCTAAGAGTTTTTGACTTTTAGCTGTTACATTGTGATCTTTGATCTATTTTTTCTTTTATGTGTTTTGAATTAACTTCTTTAATGGTGTGAATGTCTAACTTGCTTCTTTGCATGTGGAGTTTCAACTTCTAAGTACCATTTGTTAAAATGACTATTGTTTCTCTATTGATTAATCTTACACATTCTTGCTAGAAATAATCTGATCATACAAGCTAGGGTTTTTTCTGGGCTGTCTGTTCTATCTATTGGTCTATATATAGTCTGTACATGTTTTATGGAACATTTAGATTAATGTAACTTTGTATAGATTTTGGAACCAAGAAGTGTAAATCTTGAAATTTTTCTTCTTTTTCAAAATTTCTTGGATTATTTGAAGTGAGCTGAGGGGCCACAGATATTTTAGAATAGATTTTTCCATTACTGCAAAAATCATCAATGAAATTTTGATAAGGATTGCCTTTGCCTATAGACTTGTTGGATTACTATTGACATCATAGCAATATTAATATAATCCATGATCATAGAATATATCTCCACTCATGAATGTCTTCTTTAATTTCTTTCAGCATTGTTTTATAGTTTTTGTTGTCTAAATCTTTCACATTCTTAGTTAATTCCAAAGTATTATATTGATTTGTGCTATTACAGATGGGATTTTTTCATAATGTTCTTTCCAGATGTTTCACTTAAAGTTTATAGAAATACTTTAAATGATTTTTGAAGTATTTTAAAGCTGATTTTTATGTATTCCTTTGTGTTCTGCTGTTTTACTGAATTCATTTACTAGTTTTAACATTTTTTGTTTGCTTTTGTTGGTCTTTTCTGTTTTCTAAAAACGTCTAAAAAATTATCTACAGATAATTTTATTTTTAATTCAAATAGCTTTTCTTTCTTTTATTCTATCTATCTATCTATCTATCTATCATCAATCTAATGGGTCTCCCTAGAAGCTCCAAATATATTGAATAGAAGTGATAAAAGTAAACACCCTTGCCTTTTTCCTAATTCACAGGAATTTTTTTTCACCTTTTGCTGTTACCTAGAAGGTTAACGATGGGTTTCTTTCATGTAAGCATCTTTATTATACTGATATAGTTTCCTTGTTTTCATGGTTTGTTGAGTGTTTAATATCAGAGGATGTTGAATTTTATTAAATGCTTTCTCTGCATCATTGACATCATAGTGTGTGGTGTCTTTGTTACCCTTCTGTCATTGTGCTATCATGCATTGTTTTTAAGAGGCTAAGTCCTTGCCCTGCCCATCAAATCCCATTGGTCATAGTATAAAATCCTTTCAATCTGAATTGCATCCACTTGCATTTTGTGGAGAATATTCATAAGGAATATTAATCCCAGTTTTCTTGCAGTTTCTTTGTTCTAATCTTTAACAGAATAATGCTGGCCTCATTGAATAAAGTAGGGAGTATTCCATTCTCTTCAAATTTTTAGAATAATTTAAAAAGGATTGGTGTTAACTAATTTTTTGATGTTTGATAGAATCCACCCTTGAAATCATTTATTGCAAAGCTTTTCTATATTGGGAGGGTTTTGATCACTGATTCAGTCTCCTCACTAGCTCTAGGTCTCCACTTCCTCATGATTCCGTCGGCATAGACTGTGTGTTTGTATGAGGAATCTGTCATTGTCACTGGATTATCCGATTTTTCGACATACATTTGCTCATAGTGCTATCACACAATCATTTTTATTTCTATAAAAGCAGTAGTAGTTGTGCCCACTTCCATTTTTTATTTTAGTAACTTTGTCTTCTCTCCATTTTTCATAGTGGAGTTAGCAAAAAGTTTGTGAATTCTGATCTTCTCAAAAGAATCAACTTTTGGTTTCATTGGTTGATTTTTATTTGTCTATTTTGTCTGATAACTAGTATAACCACCCCAGCTTACTTTTAGTTACTATTGACATGGATCAGTTCTCTTTTTCTGACTTTTTAATAGTCATCTTAATTGTGTATTTAGATCTAATGGGAGTTTCTTTAGAAAACATATAGTTGGATATTTTTGTATCCATTCTGCCCATCTGTGCCTTGTCATTAAGGAGTTTAATTCATCAGTAATCACTGATGAAAAGGAGTTCACTTTGCCATTTTGTCATTTGCTTTCTCTGTACATAATTTTTATCCCTTCTCTTTTTATTGCCTTCCTTGATTTTTAGGGGGAAAAAAGATAAAGTTCTAATATTTTTGTTTAATTAATTTTTCTGTAGAGATACTTTTTACTCCCTTCTTACTTCCCTTTGTCTTTATGGATTTGTGTATGTGGTTACCATGGCTACTAGACTAAACATATAAGCATCACAATCTATTTTGAATTGAGACCAACGTTACTTCAATTATATCCAAAAATTCTATAGCTCCATTCCTGCCACACTTTATGCTACTGATGTCCCATATTGCATCTTTATATCTTGTATTACCACTGACATCTATTTACAGATGTTTTATTCATTTATCTTTCAAATCCTTTAAAAAATAAGATAGAACAAGTCAAATATACAAATTTACAAACTACAACAACAATAGTGATCATTTTTATCTTTGCTCATTTATTTATTTATTTGTGGTGCTGGGGATTGAACCCAGGTCCTTGTGCATGCAAGGCAAGCGCTCTATCAACTGAGCTATGTCCCCCATCCAGCAATCTTTATATTTCTACACAGCTTTGAGTGATGTCTATCACGTCCTCTCATTTCAACTTGAAGAACATCCCATAGTATTTCTTTTGTGTGGCAGGTGTCCTGATAATGAATTCCTTCAGCTTTTGTTCATCTGGAAAGGTCTCTGATTTCTCCATTTTTAACTGTAGTTTTACCGAAAATTCTTGGTTGGCCACCTCTTGTTGGTGCTGCTGCTTCATTCAACACTTTCAATACATCATCCTCCTGCCTGTGGCCTCCACTTTTTCTGTTGAGGAATCAGTTAATAATTTTATTAAGGATCCCTTGTATAGGAACAGTCAGTTTTCTCTTGTTGCTTTCAAGACTCTATCTTTGTCTTTCAACAGTTTGGTTAAGTGTCCAGGTCTGAGTCTCTTTGAGTTTATTCTGCTAGGAAGTTGTTGAGCTTTTTGAATTTGTGTGTCCATTGATTTCCTCAAATTTGGGAAGTGGGCAGCCATTATTTCCTCAAATCAGCTTTCTTTTCCTTTTCTCTTGTCTCTTTTCAGGACTCCTATGATGCATATTTTCAGTGTGCATGGTGATGCTCCACATGTCCCTTAGGCTCTGTTCATTTATCTTTATGCATATTTCTTTCTGCTCCTCAGACTCTATTTTAAATGTTCAGACTCCAAATTCACTGATTCTGTTTTTTTTTTTTTTTTTTTTTGGCCTGTTCAAATCAGTTATTGAGTACTCCAGTGAATTTTTCAGTTCATTTATTGTATTTTTCAGTTTGAACATTTTGTTTAGCTTCATTTTATAATTTCCTTATCTTTGATAATATTCTCACTTATTCATACATCATTTTCCTTATTTTTCTTAATTCTTTGTCTTCATTTTCTTTAAGCTGTGAGAGCCTATTTAAGACAGCTATTCTAAGTCTTTGTCTAGTAAATCTGATTTCTGTGTTTCTTTAGGGACAGTCTGTGACACTTTGTTTTTCCTTTGATGGGCCATGTTTTCCTGTCTCTTATATAGCATGTGAAATTTTGTTGGAAATTGGACATTGGAAACAACAGCTGTCTGTCCCAGTCTCTGCATGTTGGCTATGTCAGGGAAATCCTTCACTAATTTTCTGAGTCTTGGAATCAGCCCAAGGAGTAACTTCCATCTTTTCTTTGCATGTGTCTTTTCTGGGCTTGTGTGTGTGGCATTTTCAATTCCCCCAGATAGAGGCTCACGCCAGCTCCTCCTTAAATGGTGTTGCATGTTTCCACCCATAATCTCTTGCCCCAGGTATTTGAAGACCTTAGTCTCCATGGAGATTTCCCAAGCAATATCTACTACTGCTCCTCACCTGATTTATGTGTTAGGCAAAACGAAGACCAGGCCTTCAGAAAGCCCAGACAGGTTAGAAGTTATTAATAACTCTCTTCTCTTCCGTTTGAAGGAGGGAATTGGGAACTGGGATGCCACCTCCCACAGACCAAGGTGGCACTGTATTGGGAAGTGGTTGGGAAAAATGAAGCAAAATTGCTACAAAATTTTCTATCATTTCAAATGAGACCTATTCTTAGTTGGAAGTTTTCTTGATTTCCACAGACCTTTCAGCATTTCCCAAAGCTCATATAAGGTTACTGTAGGCAGCTTGGGAAGGTTTTTTCATATCTACCTGAGGGAATAAAGTGCTTAGAGCTTCTTTATTTGCCATTTTCTGACATTTCACTCACAGAATAGGACTTTTGAAATAGACTTTGCTGAAAAAAATTTTAAGACACATGTGATAAACCTATGAAACCATCACCATAGAGATAAATGACATGTCCTTATGCTCAAAAGGTTCCTCCTGGCCCTTATGATCCCTCCTACCCTTGGTCTGCCCTCTCCCACCCCCCACCATCCCCCCACAACTACTGATCTGTTTTCTCTCACAACAATTGGGATTGCACTGAACCTGCACCTACAGCTTGCATTTTCTAGAATACTACATAAACTCATATAGTATATATTTTTTCAATATTATTTCCCTCCACCTACTTATTTATATTCTTTCCGAGGAGCATTCTATCATATGAAGATGCCACAGGTGTTTACCTGTTCATCTATTGGTAAACTTTTGGACTGTGTTTAGTTTGGGATTATTTCGATTACAATTTCAGAGTACAATTGGGTACCAGATTTTATGTGAATATAAGGTTTCATGTTTTGGGGGTAGAAATTCAAGAGTTAGCTGACATCATAGCATCATAATGCAAATGCATTTAACTCTTTAGGAAACTGCTCACTGGGTGGGGTGGTACATACCTCAAATCCCTACTTGGGAAACTGAGGCAGAAGGATCACAAGTTCAAGGCCAGCCTGGGCTACTTATTGAGACCCTGTCTCGAAATAAAATGTAAAGGGCTGGGGACATAGCTCAGGGTTGGCGTTGTAAAGTGCTCCCTGGCATATGTGAGGCCTTGGGCTCAATCCTGGCAACACACACACACACACACACACACACACAAATTTGCCAAACTATTTTCTGAAAGAACTTATACTATTTTATATTCCCACCAACAGTGAATGAGGGTTCCAATTCCTCCACGTCCACTAACACCTTATATATTCAGTCTTTTCTATTTAACCATTCTCATGGGTGTAGAGTGGCTTCTCTTGCTTTTGCTTTGTATTTCCCACCTGACTCGTGGTCTTGAACCTCGTCTCCTGTGTTTATTTCCCCTGCCTATATCTTCTTGGGCTAAGTGTCTCTGGGCTGTCTCTGTTTTGCTGCAGCCTTCTCTTGATCTACCCTCCCAACACCATGTGCCCTCTTCTTTGTTGTAAGCTTCTTATAGGGTCTTGAAATCAAGTAGTCTTCATCGTCTGCTTTGTTTTTTCGCGAAGTTCCTTTAGCCTTTCCAGGCCCTTGGAATTTCATAGGAATTTTAAAATCAACCTGTCGATTTCTACAAAACGCAAGCTTGCTGGAGTTTCGATTGGGATTGCACTAAACCTGCACCTACAGCTCTGTAGATCCCCTGGACAAGAGGAGCATGGAGACTCCTGACCCATGAGTGGCGCGTCCCTCCCCACTTCCTTAGATCTTCTGTGACTGGTGGTTTTCTTTTTCTTTTTTCTTTTTTCTTTTTTTTTTTTTTTTTTGCAGTGCTTTGTAGTTTTTAGTGTGCAGACTTTTCGTTCGATTTAACGCTGAGGTATTTGCAGCAGGGGATCAACCGGGTCTACTTTAATTTCTAAAATAATAAAGGAACGAAAGATGACAAAAACCGTTAACAGGGAGACCAACTAGAAAACTGCATCGTCCAGGCAAGTGTCTGGAACGGGGATGGTGACAATGGAGATGGGCGAAGGTGCTGGTTTGAGATGTCATTAGGTGGACACATGCAATTATCATTTTTAATAGGTCAAAGGAACCGTGATATTAGCAGCCTCAGATGATTCAACCTAATATTTTGGAGGTTAGGTCAGAACTCAGCGTTGCTGCTTAAGGAGGGTTCTTAGGAGCTTTGCTGAGTCCTGAGGGTGAAGGCATCTCCTCAGCCCCAAGCAACGAGGCCAGGAAGAAAGTGCGGAGCCCAGTCTCCCTGCCTCCCTCTTCCTCCCCATTCATTCCTTTCTCTCTCCCTCATCTTTAGCCTTTCAGGGGACACGATTATCACGGGCTACATGTTTACTTTTAAACACGCATTTTTCCCACCTGGCTCCTTGTCTGACATTTTAATGACTTTCTGCTGGCAGCGAGTCATTCATGGGCAGTGAATAGAGAAAGGACATATTTTCTGTGCACAGTTAGAGGTTCATGCATATTCCCTTAATGTTAATGCCATAGCAACGTGCCCTTAACTTTTTATTTCCTTGAGCCCAAGCCCTCATCTGGAAGGGTTCTGGGCTCCATTTTCAAGCAATTTGGTGCCGATCATCATGAGGCTCCTGAGTTTATGGAGAGAAGGCTAGGAACGCATGCTTGAGTTTAGACTCAAATTACTATCCTAAATGACTCCATGGGGGGTTCCTTTAGGGGTCACTGAGAGCCAGAGTGGAATGTTTTTTCTTCTTCACTTTATCCCAGGCCTTGGGGCACGAGAACCATAAATGCAGGTAATGTGTTTAATAGCCAGATTCTCTAGGCTCATTTTTCTACCCCTCTCCCCACCCCCCAGTGATACTCATGAACCCTCCCAGAGCTGGCTGGAGACTCGCTTTGTACAGCCCCGTTTCTACAAAGGTGAGATTTAGATGCCTGAGCAACAGCAGAGAGTACTTAAAGCACAGGACGCTTCCCGGTGTGGCTTAGCCAGACCGCGAGTGAATGAACGTCCTCAAGCCCAGTGGAGAGGTCCAAGCTAAAAGGAATCACAGGTGGTGAGCTCCCTGTCACTGGAGGTGTTCAAACAGTGTCCAGACAACTACATGACAAAGGCATTTGTAATGGGAGATTTATGCATCTGACAGGAAAATGAACTTGAGTAGTCTCCCCACTCCATAATTTGGTTTTCCATGGTTTCAGTTAGTTATAGTCAACCAAAGCCTACAAAATATTAAGTGGAAAATCCTAGAGATTAAAAAAAAAATCCATCACTTTTAAATTGGGTGTGCCTTTTGGAATCGTATAATAAAATCTTATGCCAATCTTCCCCCGTCTCACTCTGGGCATGAATCATTATTCCTTCGTCCAGAGTATCCACTCTGTATATATTATCCGTCCGTTAATCACATAATGAACATCTCAGTGCTTGTGTTCAAGTTAGCTTCACATCTGACCAACATTGTATCATAATACCTGAGCCATTCACCTCACTTCATCAGACACATAGGTGTCATATCACCCCATGCCATCACAAGAAGAAGGGTAAGTACAGTATAATCAAATAGTTGGAGACAGAGATGCCAAATTCACATTCCTCTTATTAGAGCACACTTTTAAGACTGTTCCACCCTATTAGTGGTTATGGTTAATCTTTTATTGCACCTAAATCATAAATCAAATTTTACCACGGGCATATATGCACAGGAAAAACCTAGTCTGAACGGGGGTTGATTCTTTCCAGCGGTGCAGGCATGCTCAGGGGGGTCTTGCCATGTATCTCCCACAGAGAAGAAGGGACAATTGCAGAAATGACAAGTTTCCTTATAACACACCCCTTCCCTGAGACTGCCGGCCCTTTGTTGTTTTACACAAATTCTCAGTTCCCTTCCAGGGGGCTGGGACCTGCACGGGGGGTTATGGCAGTGACTGAGATGGACATGAACCCTGCCCTTCAGGAGCTTCCGTCCAGGGACGGTGACAGAGCAGCTGATTAACATCAAGGTGATGACAGCAGTTGGGGCCAGCAGGGAAGGGGCCAGGCCCTGTGCTGGTGTTTTACGTGGATTATCTCAGAGATACTTGCTGACCTCCAAGGCCAAATTTCACTTTACCAATGATAAAGGACAGGCTCAAAGGGTGGCATAAATCACCCCAGCCCCACAGCTGGTACCTGCCGGGGCTCGAAGAGCAGCCCCTGGTCTATGTACGTAATTGCCCCTGATTAAGATTCGTACCAGACCAGGTGAGTGCCCAGGTCCTCGAGGCTAGTGTCCCCATGTCCCTGACCCTGGCTCTTCCCTTGAGAACAGTAGACAGCCTGGTCCACTCAAGTCCCCTCTCTTAGCCAGGCACACTAGTCCTTGGAGACCTTCAAATAAAAACCACTTCTCTGCCTCAGGCAATTAAATTTGCCAGCTCAAAATAACAAATAAATTACACTAACACATCTTGCTCAAAACCTGAGGTTTCATACTTGCCAGACGCTCAGCTGCCATTTTGAAACTATAGAGTGGGAAAGAAAAAGTGAGAGAGTTGGTGAAGGTCCTACTATGTGCTTAGCCCCAGGGGTATGTGGGTGGGGTGTGGATGGCTGGAGCATGGTGCACAAACAAAATCAAAAATAAACTACTGCCTTTGACAAATTTAAAATTTAATTTCAGAGACCAAAAAAGAGAGAGAGAGAGAAAGAGAGAGATGAGCAGTCGTGGGAGACAGAGAACCAAATCTTGGATCTTGCTGTGTGTCTTTGGACAAATCCCCTTGCCTCTCTGAAACTCCAATTCATCTGTACCAGCGTTTTCCAACAGAACTTCCAGCAGAGATGGAAGCGTTGTCTATCTGCAGTGTTCAATACACTAGGCATTAATTCCGTGTAGCTTCTGAGCTCGTGAAATGCAGCTAGTGTGACGAAGGTCTAGGTTTTTAAGTTTATATATTTTTAACTATTTTAAACTTAAGTAGCCATGTGTGGCCAGTGCCTGCCAGGTGGGGTAGTAGAGATCTTGAAAGCTGGGAGTTTGGGGACTTGTCTATTTGAAGTAAGACATTGAGAGGGAACCCAGAAAGTGCATTTGCCTCGGGTCCTAACTTGAAACCGTGTCATGTGGAACGTGGATCTGGGGACAGGGGACATGTCCCGGCTTTAGCATATCTAGTTGTGAAACTCCAGACAAGTCCCTTAACCTCTTACTACTTCAGGTTCTTCATCTGCCAAGTGGGGATAATAATAGTGCCTAGTTCAGGGTCATTTTAAGAACTACATGAGATAATAGATGAGCCTCGGTTGGAACAGAGCCCGACACTTGGAGAGCACTCTAGCAATTGAGCTGCCCGTTATGAATTATTACGGCTGTTATTATCCATAAGACAGAACGGCGCAGCCTCCCAGGACCAGACCTTGTCCTCCTAGAAACTCCCTCTTCATCAGGAGGCCCCCAAACCCCTGTGAGCCTCCTTCTTCATCCCAGGTGCTGAGGTTGAAAGATAAAGGATGAGGCCAAAGTCAAGAAGATCCTTGGGATGCAAGGAACCTCTCACAATTTAACAAGGACTGAGCGCCTCCTCCTTCCCAGAGCTTAGGGGACACTGACAGCTCAATCCTTGCAGCATCAGCCCCAGAGACTTTTGCCAAAGAGATTAAGGTGGCCTTGGGTTTTGAGATTAAATGCTACGTGCAAATTCAGAAGATAATGACTAGGGTAAGACATATTTTCACCCAGAAGATTTTTTTTTATATATAAAGGCTGTTAACCGAATTTAAATAGGCCCCACCAGAAGAAAGAAAGGGGAAAAAATACCACGGAATTACTTTTAATTTTCTTTCTTTCCTGCTAATGCATTTTTTTAAAAATCCTTCAAAATATGGAAGTCCATTCCTAGGTTGCTCTAGATTCAAACTGGCCTGACGGTCACTATGGGATTTCTGTCCATGAACGACTCCCTGTAGAGTGTCACTGATGTCACCCACGTACCAGAAGACTGTGGCATGTGTCTTCTGCTTTGAGCTCACCTTGGTTTCCCGGTAGAAACTGTGGGGGTTTGACGGGAAGTGGGGCAGGGTCCTCTAAGTGCCTCTCAGCTCTGAGAGTCTAGGTTTCCGTGAGACCCTCTTTCTTTTACAATGGCCAGCCCGTGAGGGTCATAAGGGACTTGCCACTGAACAGCGTTTCCACCCACATGGACGAGAACTTTACTTAGCTGGGCAGCCAGAGACTCAAACACCTCTAGGAGACAAGAACAGAACTGAGTGGGTGGGGCTGGGTAGACCTTAGAACAAACAGAAGTACCTATGCCACTTCATGTCTGGGGGACATCACTCTGTGGGAAGGTGGGCCTTTGCTAACGAATTTTCAGCTTTTCCAAGAAACACCAGAAATCTTGATTCTTAGGTCAAAGACCCCATGTTTAAATGTTGGCTCAAAAAAAAAAAATGCAATAATGAGTGTAATGCGTTCCACTATTGTCATGTATTTAAAAAATAAATTGAAAAAAAAAATCCAAAACCATAAAGCTTTGGGCCCAGCAAAGAGCAGGTCTAGAATGAACTCTGCCCTCCGTCCTGCTGACGCCAGGGACAGATGACGGAGCCCAAAGAGCCCGCGTCCTACACAGATGTTGGAAGGTGATTTTTAGAAGAAATCCAGATATCAGTCCAATTTTTTTTTTAAATCTGACTCTTTTCGCTAAAAATCAATACAATGACCTTTGGCCAAAAACAACAAAGTCCAGCCTGGTCTGTGAACCCCAACACAAACAAGATTCCCGCTGATTTCTGGGAATTGGCTCTCCCAGGTCAAGATTGGACGTTCAGGGCTCTGTATGTTCACTTTTTCAACTTTCCAGGTAACTAAACCCCAAAATTTCAAAATTTCCTGGTCACCTTGAATTCCTGGGCAGCAAAGCACTCAAGAAGCTCCCATTGCTGGGTTGTAAGATCACGTTCCCAGAACATCCAAGGCCATGTTCAAATCCCACGGGAACCATCCTGGAGACGTGGAAGTTGGGCCCCCTCTGTTCCCTCCCATGTCTGTGTCCTTCTGCACGTTCTGTGATTTTTAAATAATATTTTCATTTCCTTGTTTACCCTCTGCATCCTACACCCCATTAAAATCAAAACACCATGAGACCAGGGCCCTTGCCCGTCTTGTTTAAAGCTCTCTCTCCAGATCCTAGGGGGGCGCCTAGAACAGGCAACTTACAAATACATCTTTGCTACATAACAAGTGGTCATTGAGTCAGTGTCTCCAGTAACAGGAAGCTTTATGATGTCCTAAAAACGACTGACACTACTTTGGACATTTTTGCCTGTTACAATGCTCTTCTCAAACAAGTCCGAATCCCTATGATCTGCAGTAGCCCCGATTTCACCCCCGTGGGGTAGCATGGGCTAAATCTGCACCCTCTTCCAAATCATGGGCTCCTGCTCACAGGGAGCATGTCCATTGGCTGAAACGTTCACTCCCTCGTTTTGATCTCCTAAACAGCAGGGTGACCGCTGGGGGTAGGAGAGAGGCAGGAGGAGGAGGAGAGAGTGCCCCTAACTGGCAAGTCCTGAGCGCAGAGCCTCCTTGACAATTTCCCTGGCTCTCTTACTTTCCATATGTATTTTGAAGCCAGATGGTCTGGTTTTTCAAAATGTGCCTTTCTCAGTCACGTTTGGATACACACATTGAAAAATGAGCCTGTCTCCTCGGTTCCAGCCGCATTTCCATGTGAATGTAACAGAAGGATTGTGTTATATGTAGTGAGAGAGTATCTTGGGCCCTGGCAATCTTGAGATTCTAGGATCCTGTGAAGAACACCGACCCCTCGTGTGTGTGTGTGTGTGTGTGTGTGTGTGTCTGTACAGATGGGCTTTTCTCTTCATTACATGACTTTGAAAATGCCTTCAAAGGACACACAACCAGTGGCCCAGAGCCAAGGAGCAACAGTCCTAGGACTGTCCTTGAGTGACCCACACCCCTGGGGCATCCTGAAGATAACTGATTTTTACCAAGAACAGAGATGTGCTTCTCTGGCTTCTGAAGGCTCCTGTTTAACCAACTAAGATGGTGAGCCCTCTGCCAGAGCCTGGATGGAGTGAAGATCAGGAGGCCCAGCCATTCCCTTCCTGACACCTGGCCACCTGGACGAGGCTCGAAGGAGAGGATACGGCTCGGTATGTGGGGAGCTGAATTCCCGTATGACGTGCAAGAAAAGCAACAGCATATAGAGCCAGAGCTGTGTGTGTTTGAGGGCTCAGCAAGCTTATTTTTCCATAAAGTGATTTCTTAAATAAAAGGGAAGTTGGATTATGTTTAAATCTGTGTGAGGTCCCTCATGTTGTAAAAGTTTCTCTCAAATACTTTATTTTGAACAAACAGTGCTATTTGAGGAAAACAAGTTCGCCTGAAATAACTTCCACCAGCTGGTTTTGGGATACTAAGAGAGGTCGCTTGACATAATCAATAAAGAAAAAGGGCAAAGACATTCAAAACAGATTTAGTCATTCCTCCCTGAGGGTATGAATTTACAAGAGCAAGTTTTGAATGTTGCACGTAAGCCTTTAAATGATTGGTTCAGAAAATATCATATTAAGTTTGTAGTGCTGAAGATCATGAACACTACTTGTGCAACGGGATAAAATTTCCAGTGACCGTATCGTTCACAGATTCAAAAAGTGCAGTATTTAAACACAACTCAAAAAAGTCTATTTTACAACAGCAAAAAGATCAGACTCAACAGGAAGACGTAACCGATATAAACATACATGCACCTAACAACAGAGCCCCCAAGTTTATGAAGCAATGACTGACAGAACTGAAGGAAAAACAGATGATTCCACAATAGTAGTTGAGGACTTAAGTACTTCAATAAGGAAATCAAAGGCACCAGTAGAGAGCACCAGTAGCTACAAGACCTAACAGACATGTATAGAATGTTCCAGCACACAACATCAACAAAAAGAAACATTCTTCTTACATGCACATGGAGCATTCTCCAAGATGCAACATTTGTTAGGTCATATATTAAGTCTCAATAGTCAGGTTTCAATCTTAAAAAGATTGAAATGTTAGTGGGGTACAATGGTGCGTGCCTGTAATCTTACGGCTCAGGAGGTTGAGGCAGGAGGATCACAAGTTCAAAGCCAGCCTCAGCAAATTAGGGAGGCACTTAGCAACTCAGCAAGACCTTGTTTCTAAATAAAATATTTTAAAAAGGGTTGGGGATGTGTCTCAGTGGTTAAGCTTCCCTGGGTTCAATCCTCAGTATCAAAAAAGAAATGTTACCAAATATGTTTTCTGACCACAGCAAAAAGGCATTCAAAATAAGAAAAAATAAATTTGAAAAAGACATAAATGGAAATTCAACAATGGGTCTACCAATGGGTCCTAACTAAACAATGGATTAGCAAACAAATCACAAAAAGAGATTTGAAAGTACTTTGAAATAAATGAAAGTGAGCATACAACACACCCGAACTTACAGGATCAGCTAAGACAGTGCTTATAGGGAAATTTGTAGTAGTAAATGCTTTTAAAATAGAATGATCTCAAATTAATACCCTAAACTTTCTTCTTGAGAAAGCTAAAAACAAACAAACATAAAACCAACACCACCACCAAAAAAAAAAAAAAAAAGGCAAAGAATAATAAATGGAATCCAGAATAGAGAGTACGAGAGAAAATCAATGAAATCAAAGGTTGGTTCTTTGAAAATACCAACAAAATTACCAAATCTTTAGCTGGACTGAGCAAGAGAAAATTGACTCAAATTACTAAAAATTAGAAGCGAGACAGTGGACATTGCTCCTTCATTTACAGGAATAATGCAGCCTTGGTACTTTTTGTTGATATTGATGAAATGATTGTAAAAAGTATACAGAAAGGTAAAAGAACTCACACTGACAATTTTGAGAAGGAAGAACAGAGTTGGGGGGACCCGTACTCCCTGTGCTACGTGACTTAGTACAGGTGTCAGATCTCCTGGGACTTTGAATCCCTCCAATCAGTTTTCAACTTCTTTCCTCCATGAAACCCGGGCAGATCTTCAGCAGGACAGTCATTGCACCATGTAGGGTGAACAGCTTCCTGAAGACACACGTGACACTGTACCTCTTATATCCCTGGAATGCCTGAAACAGAAAGCAGAATTAATAGGAGATATTTTATACAGATGCATAAATGGAAGGAAGGGAGGGAAGGAGGGAGGGAGGGAAGGGGGGAGAGAGGAAACATGATGACTTTAGAATCCTTTATCTGTTTAAAAAATGTATGAGGTTTCTCTCCTGGTTGCCATAAAAGGAACACTGTTTTCAAGTCAATTTTTTTCTGTTGCTGCAATTGAAAGATCTGATCAGAACAATTTTAGAGGAGGGAAAGTTTATTTCGTGGCTCATGGTTTCACGGGTCTTAGTCCCTGTAAGGCAGGCTCCATTCCTGGGGGCTCGAGGTGAGGCAGAACTCATGGCAGAAGAGTGTGGCAGAGGGAAGCATCTCACATGGCAACCAGGAAGCAGACGGAGACTCTACTCACCAGATACAAATATACACCCCAAAGCCACACCCCCAACGCCCACCTCCTCCAGCCACACCCTACTCCCTTTAGTTACCACTCAGTTAATCCCTACCAGGGGATTAATTCACTGAGTTAGACTCTCACAACCCAGTCATTTCTCCTCTGAACTTTCTTGCATCATCTCACACGTTACAGAGTGATACCTTTTGGGGGACACCTTACATCCGAACCATAACAAACACTAAGCTGGGAAACCAGGAGATCCCCTGCCTAGTTCTTGCATGTACCCCTGTAAGACTTTCATCAAGTCCCTTCCTCTTTCCTATCATCAATACCATCCTGAAAACTTGGAAGTTTTAATAGATGATATCTACATGTCACCCAGATATAGATTCTAGTACCCTGGGACTAGTGCCTCCTTCCAACCATGTCCAAATCATTTAGCATTTGATGGACATGGGACTTGACCTCTCATTTTAAAAGCCAAATTGATTCTAAAGTCATTTGAATTGAGTGGAATTAATCATTGACTCTTTCAGAGTTGGTCAAACCATCAATGTACTTCTCTCTCTCTCTCTCTCTCTCTCTCTCAAAATCTTTCTACAACCTAAACTCAGTACTCTTTGAGCTCTTACTATAGAAAATTTATGTGACCCTCTATCAGTAGTCACCCCAGGTGTTTGGCGAGGATGATCTGTCAGCCCCAACAATGGCACCCTGTACACTAGCCCCCCCCCCCCGTTCCATTTTCTGTTCCTGATGGGAAAGGACACTGTAGATGGGAATTTATGGGGTGCCTCGGTTTCAACAGAGAATCATGTGGATAAAAGAGAAGGGCAAAGGGGGTCTCCTCTCGGCTTTCAAATCATGGGCTCTCCTGTAAACCCTAGGAATTGCTTTTGAATGCAGCAAAGAAAAGAATTATTGGGTCCTTCCTTATCTCTCAGTTTCAAAGACTTTTTAGATCAAAACTGGATTATTTCTTGGAGATTTTTCTTGACACAGAAAATACCTAGGTCCAATTTCAGAGTTTGAACCCTTTTTAAATTTTTTTTTTACCAAAACACCCTCTCAATTTCTCATTCTGACTTTGGCTACATGAGATTGGAGCAGGAGTTATGTTTCAACATACTTGCTCAAACCAATGTGGCAGTTTCCATTTGAACACAGACTCTAAAAATTACTTAATTATCCCGATATTGCAGCAATATTGGTCAATTATATATCAGAACATTTTCCAGGGGTGCTGAGGACCATGAAAGCTCCCCATCCTACTGTCATGAAGGAGGAGGAGGAGGAGGAGGAGGAGGAGGAGGAGGAGGAGGAGGAGGAGGAAATCTTTATTAGGAAAAGAAAAAAAAACTTTAAGAGAGTGGACCATTTTACCATCGGTTTCCTAGAACTCATTATTCTAGAAATATTATGATTCTATAATTCTGTTAGTTAAATGTTATAATTCTATGCTATTATTTTATAATTCTGTTATAATTCTATAATTCTGTTAGTTAAAATCATCCATATCTAAAGCACCATTTTTATCAATTATACAAAAAGCTTCTTTCAATCACCATCAAAAATCCCTAAAATTCACTAAAGCATTAAAATTTTAATTCAAAAATGTGACTGAAGTTTCTCATTTCCCTAGATTGATAGTCCTAGAGAAAAACCAATTAGATGCTATATTAAAAATGAAAATAAGAGCTGGGCATGATGGTGAACACCTGCAATCCCAACAGCTCAGGAGGCTGAGGCAGGAGGATCACAAGTGTAAGGCCAGCCTCAGCAAAGTAGTGAGACCCTAAGCAACTTAGTGAGATCCTGTCCCAAAATTAAAAGAAAAAAAAAAAAGAGCTGGGGATGAGGCTCAGTAGGTTCCATCCATAGTATCAAAAGCAAAAATGAGAGTAAATAGAAAAAGTATTTCTTTCTCTGCCGTCTGAGACAGCTCACCAAAAAAGGCTATTAGCAAATCCATGGGAACGCACTCAGGAAGGACCCAGATGACTGTATGAATCTGGCTGGTGACCCTGGGGCATATTTTCAGAGTGTTAACTGCAGCGTGGATCCCAGACGAGGGGGCCTGAGAACTTCACAGGTGAGATGGAGGGGCGCTTCGGAAGGGTTCACACCCCAGCGCCCGCTCGGACGGCCTGCGTGCCTGGGTACAAATTACAGAGGGGGATTTGAATGTCTGGCTTCCTGGGAAATAAGAGGTCAGGGAATTTATTAGCACCATCAAGGTTTGATTGCCCAGAGCCATGGGAAGGAACAGTGACCCGGAACTCCCTGTGACCTGCCGCCCGTGGCCTTGCCTGCACCTGGGGGCTGCCCGTCCAGGTCTGATGCCATGGCCCACCGTGGGCTGGTCTCTTCCTCTGGGAGGAAGTGGTTTGAGGACCCAAGAATGGGTCCGAGGAATCCCATTGGTGTGGGGGAGTCATCTGGGAGCAAAGTCTGGGTGCATCTTAGTGCGCCACAGACCTGGCCGATGGTGCAGAAGTGAATGGAAAGCAAAAGAGCAAGTCGGGCCTGGCCTGGGCAGAGAGGCAGGGCTGCGGGCAGCCGGCAGGGAGAGGCCTGCAGGGCATGGCTGGGCCCCCAACAGTCCTGCAGCTCCCCACGTTTCCAGGCAGCACAAGGATCTGATGATAGGATCCTGTGTTCATGCCCTTGTTTCCACAGGAGCTTCTGCAAGTCTCACCATCAGGACCCAGACCAAGGCAGCCCACCCGGGAGGGAAGATGCCTTCCACAGGTGGGCAGGCTTTATGCAAAAAAATATGGATGATATTAACAAATGGGTGGAGGGAAGGAAGGAAGGAGGGAGGGAGGGAGGGAGGGAGTTGGAGATTTTGGTTTCTGACTTTGCCCATTAGGGAATTGCAGAGCATAGGTCTCCTACCTGACACTATTTGTCCCTTGGCCAATATGGAAGAACGTAGCTCTAAATGAACGTCTAGAAGGCGCTGCTGTTGGCAGAGCAGATTGCAAGTTCCTTGGGATGCAGCACGGGGCTTCGCCTCAGCCACCTGAGTGATGAAAATATGCCTCCCCATGACCCGTCCCAGAGACCTCACTCTATAGACCAAGGGTAAGGCGAGAACATCTGCGCGCATGCTCTCTCTCTCTCTCTCTCTCTCTCTCTCTCTCTCTCTCTCCTGGCTAATTTAACTGCTCTTGGTAGTTTTGAGGCTCTCTGCTAGAGGGTATGCAAAAGCAAGCCAAGCCATCCGTGGGCACTTCTGTCCCAGAAGAACTCAAGCCCAGTGGGATTCCCATTCTAACCCGGTGCTTCTGAGAAAACGCAGGACACAGACTGGGCCACCGGCCAGGGCTGATCCCAAGCTCGGTGACCCACCTGCAAGGACTTAGCCAACGTGGAGTTTTCTCAAGTCCAAAAGGAGCTATTGAGGGGACAGAATGAAGCACCACCTGTGTACGCTGAGCACAGGCCGGAGAGGAATGGTGGAGGTGTCGTGGAAGGTGGCTTAGGCTGCTGGTGTTCCTATCACAGCTAGAGGAGAGAGACCAGGCCCTCCTCAGGAGCTGTGGCAGGCAATGGAGGGGAGACAGGTTTAGAAACGACATTTACTCAAGAAAAATACACCACTGATAACAATATGACAGCTGGGAGCTGCCTTTACTTGAGTATGACTGTCCCTACCAAGAGTCACACAGAGGCTTGGTCCCCATTGCAGCCTAGTGGGAGGTGCGTGGCCACGGGCTGGAGCCACATGACTGGATTAGTGCCCTCACCAGAGCACCTGTGTTCCTGCTCTCATGACACTGGACTAGTTATTACCAGAGCACTTTGTTATAGTAAAGTGAGGTCCTCTTCCTCACTTTATTATTTTCTCTTGCTTTCTCTCTCACCAGGCCACCCCTTCTACTTTCTGCCATGAGTTGAGGCAGCCTGAGGTCCTCAACAGTACCAGGCTCTTTATTTTCCCAGCCATCAGAACCATGAGCCAAAATAAACCTCTCTGCTTCATAAGCAACCAGGCTCAGGTATTTTGTTAGAGCAACAGAAAACAGATGATAAGAGCTAGTCTGTACCAGCCTCCATACTTGAAGAATTTTTAGAGAAACAGAGTTATCAGTCCCAAACCATAAAACCACTTGTCCAATTGTCTTTCCTTAGTTATGGCTGTGATCCAAGGTGCACTCCGTTCTTGCTGAAGGTAGCTGTCAGGAACCAAGCGTGGGCCTTGGCAGAGCAGTGAGGCTGGGCTCAGTTATTCCCTGCTTCTTCATTTGGCGGCCACAACCTTACCCCAAACACTTCTGCCTCTTAACAGTCCTTGAGCCTTGCCCTTCCTCCCAGGAAAGACTGATAAACCCAGTCCCAGGGGCTACAAGTGACCTACAGACCCTGAAAAAAGTCACCTCTCACTGCTGCCTGTACATTTGCGTATTTTCTGAGAACCAGAAGCCCTCACCCGAGGAGATGATCTGTGCCTGAGACTTTGGGATGTCCAGAAACCAGATGAAAGTTGCTCCTAGGAGCCCTGCTCCTGTCAGACATTCGCCCACTCACAGAAAATGAGCACCTCTCCGCTCCAAAGGCGCAGCCCTTCACAGTTTGGAAAGCTTTCTCACCCCACCTTCTCACTGTGGACTCTGGGCAATTCTGCGTTACAGACCAGGAAGCCGACACTAATGGTTAGAGCCAAAGAGCCCTTAGGATCTGAAAGTCCAGCATGTCCAAGGCACAGGATGCGTGGAACACAGCAGCTGGTACAGCTGCTGAACAGGCACCCGGGCTCCCAGACCCTGTCCTGTCCTTCTTACCTGCTGCAGAGGACACGAGGGCTCCCGGGGACCCAGTGTCTCTCGCCTCTCTCTGTCACTAGCCCATCTTCCTTTTAAAAACCACAAGTGATGTTGGGCTCAGAGCTGTGTGTTTGTTAATGAGAAACCTCTGGGAAGGTTATAACTTAAGACTCGCCACTCACTACGTCTTGGCCCCAGGACTAGAACCTCACCTCCCCAAGGCCAGTCGCAGGGTCCTTCCTGGGAGTTCCAGAGATGCCCAGGAAGGTTGAGCTGCCCCGCTGGATGGCTGACCTTGAGGAAGACAGGTCACGGCTTCCTGCTTTACTGAGCTCACCCGAGATGCCCTGGGTCTTGCCAGTAACCCTTGTGATTCCTTTTCCTTGCTCAAATTCGTGAAGACCCATGTTATTATCTGCAACCAGAGAATTTTGTACCAGTCTTTCAAACCCAGAGTGATACAGACTGGACCAGCTTCCTGTAACAGGAACTTGAAAAAAAAATTAAATTCTACTCATCCAATTAGAAATATGTTAAGATCAATGACACATACAGTGGAAATAAACGTAGTAAATTACAAGGGAACTTGAGGGTGGTATACAGTTTAAATGCAAAACAGAGAAAATTACATCAATCGGAAGACTGCAGTGTGTGTGTTCGACATAAATAATCATTAGCATTCTGTTCCAACTTGGGTTGAGAAAATGGGGTGCGGTGTGGATCTTGGATGAGGGAATGGAGTTTATAAGTACATACAGAACAGTTGCATCCGACAGGAAGTCACTTTGCTCAAAGACAGCTAATCAAGCCGGGGTGTCAGGGTGCACACCCATAATCCTAGTGGCTCGGGAGGCTGAGGCGGGAGGATGGTGAGTTCAAGGCCAGCCTCAGCAAAAATGAAGCACTAAGCAGCTCCGTGAGACCCTGTCTCTAAACAAAACACAAAATAGGGCTGGGGGTGTGGCTCAGTGGTTGGGTGCCCCCAGTTCCATCCCCAGGACCCTCTCCCAAAGAAAAGAAGTGGAATGAAGGGGGATTCACAACTCCCCAGCCCGTTTCTTCCTCCCTCATGGTGGGAACATCTTGCTCCATCGGTTTCATATTTTCCACACACGGCCTCTGCTCTAGGCCACCTAGTGTTGCTATGGTTTGTCCCCCAAAGGCTCATGTGCTTGGAAATTTGGTCCCTGGTGTGACAGTGAGATGTTGTGGGACCTACAAGAGTTAGAGTCTACTGGGAGGCGATGAGGCCTATCAGAGGGATTAATGCTTTTGTTATCACACATGGGACTTCCTGGCACACACCCCGCCCCCATCTCTCTTGCTTCCTGTCTTGCCATGTGGTTTCTCCTGCACACACTTCCCCTATTTTGATGCCATCCACTCTAAGGGCCTCCTCACTCAAGCCATGCAAGTTCCATCAATTTCTTACACCTCCAGAATTATGAGCTAAATAAACCTCTTTTCTTTATAAATTACCCAGCCTCAAGTATTTTGTTATGGTAGCACAAAACAGACTAATACAGTGTTTGGTTGAGAGAGTATACTCTCTTCCAGTATTGAAGGAAATTATGACAGTGTTGCATGGATTGAGAGGATGAGAGAGTAACTTAAATGTTTTGGTTGAAAACCATTTGTAATTTTTTTTTGGCACTTTACAGTCCAAATCAATGCCAATTACTACTTATCTGTCCTGGTGGAGTAGCCACAGTTGGTAGGTACACAGATCTCTTCACCATTCAGCTCTGTAACCTGAAGGCTGCTTGTAAGGGAGATGTGACTCTGCTAGGGACTTCACCTGGGCTTGGGAGGGGGGCTTGGGGGGTTATTAACACACCTAGAAGTAGCCCTCTACCAACAGCTGACAGGAAACAGATGGATAAACACCAACCAGCTTCCTTGACCTCCCTGAGGTTTAACTCAGAATCAGCACGTTATTCTGACTGTCCAGCTTCTCAGTGGGACAAAACCTCATTTGCCCAGTGACAATTGGCCCATTATTTGGTACCTTTCCTTCCCTGTTCCACTTAAAAACCACATGCTCTCGAATTCTTATCCAAGGATCTACTTTGTAAGAAACCCAAACCAAGACTCTTCTTTCTTTCTTTCTTTCTTTCTTTCTTTCTTTCTTTCTTTCTTTCTTTCTTTCTTTCTTTCTTTCTTTCACTAGGGATGGAACCCAGTACCTCACACGCTCTACCACTGAGCTGCACCCACAGCCCAACTCCTGCACATTTCAGGTGCCATCAACCATAGAGCCCTCACCAAAGCCATGCATGCTCCAACGTGCTTTTACGCCTCCAGAATCTCTTTTCTTTATAAACTACCCAGCTTCAAGCATTTTGTTACAGTGGCACAAAACGGACAAACACAATGCTGGCTGGACAGAGCGTGCTCTCTTCCAACACTGAAAGAAATCATGACAGCTCCAGACATGAGTGCCTAGTAGGTTTGGAGGTTCAAAATCCGGCATTGTCTAACAGGCCACCCTCAAACCAAAGGACAGATTCACCATTGAAAGCTGATGAGCTTTTTAAGGGCCTGAGAAACTTTCAAAATCTAAGACAAAAGGCATTGGGCTGTCAAATATCCAAAGGAATCTGCAAAGCCGTATTGATATATGTGTAATTAAATGTCTACACAATATAGTATGAGGTCATCAACCACAGCTCCAGGACATCCACTTGTAGTTCCATGTGAATGAGAATCAGTGTGGGGCGTGGCTATTTCACATATTACCCTGGATAAAAGGAAGGGCTGGTGGACTAGGAATGCTACACCACTGTCCCCATGGTGGCGACCAGAATCCAAGATTCTGCACTTGGACTCTTCAAAACTGAGAAAATGTCTTTCGGGCTCACCCTGCCTCCCTCGGAGTTATACAGCTTGCCACCGGTGGACAGATCTCTTTTCTGGGGAGAAGATGTCACCAACGTTTCGAAGGCGATATTTGCCCTGCTTTTGTTCTACCTTTGTGAGGAATCCTCACCCCACCCGCCTCGGGTTCTGAGGAGGTTGCAATCTCCCCAGGCTGGATTCTGACACCTCTGGGCCCCTCCCCCACATTAGTTTGATATCCAAATGTGACTCGGAGACTGGTGATCAATGACAGTTCCAATCAAAGCCACCCAGATAGGCAGTGCACTCATAGCTCCTTGATATAAAAGGTGCTTCATTTCTCATCCCTTTATTTTTGTCACCTGAAAGAATGCGTCCCGTGTGTGGATTAATTAAAGTGTAAACATTAAATATTGATTGATGCATTATCAGCATGGAGCAGTGGCCTCCCGTCTGATTGATTCCCGCCGTGATTTATTGTCATATTTGGGGAGTCATTTCGCTTGATGACCAAGAGGGATCGCCTGCCTCCCCCTGCCACGCCACCTCCTCCACTCCCCTCTTTTTTTCCCGGGGAACCTCCTCTTATTCTTCCAGGTGACAACTGAGTTCCAATAACTAAAACATCTTCATCTTACTCCAGAGAGAAAAGTGTGTGGCCTGACATTTGTATTGTGCATGTGCATGTCTGTGAGTGTCTCCCAGGCAATTATCAAATCAATTAACAACTTAACACAGAAACTAACAAATCTGGCCTCTTCTGTGGGATATTCCTGATGAACAGACCTTGCCCCTACAGAATTCTGTGAAATATGATTATGGGCTAGTTGCGGGAACAGAGAAGACAAAATGAAACAAAGAAGGAGAAAGAAAAAAAAAACTATAGTTGCAGTCTTCTTGTTTCTCTGAGGGCTGCTGTTACTGTGTGACTAGGAAGTGGGGGGAAATAAAATAACAATTTATAGTTATCCTTGGTTATCAGTGTCTGGAGATAGAAATCACTGGGCCACATCCTATCAGATGGACTTACAGAAAATCGCTATTTTTTATAGATCAAAAATGATCAAATGTTGACAATTTCATAGTGCTTGATTTTAGATGTTTAAACTCCTTTCTGAAATAAGATATGATGGGCTTCGTTCTGTTTGCCATTTTTTTTTAAATGGCACAAGAGGGACAAGTCACATAGAGCCACCATTTAGTTTGTATTTTTGCATCAACCAGCCATCAATCTAAATGCTTTACATGATTCCTTATGGGAAATGTACCATAGCCTGTGAGATAGGCATTATGTTTTTATCTATTTGCTAGATCACACACACACACACACACACACACACACACACACACACAAATGAAACAAGGCTTCAAGTGACCAGATCAGTCAGTGGAGACCTCACGGGGCACATTAGTGTAAAGATGCCCACGTGCTTATTTTACTGCGTGTTCTCTCAAGGCCTTCACGGATCAAGAGGAGGCTCCCACACATCCCAGGGGGCTCTGGCTGCCAGTCAACACTGTGCACGGTCCGGTGGCCCCACAGATGGGCTGAAGGCTTTGGCTCAGAATCTTCCTGTTTCCTGGATCCTTCATCTTGGCACAAGGAAGGTACAGACACTGTCCAGAGCAGAGAAGAAGAAACTTCAAAGGGAAGCATGTGACCTGCTCACTGAGTTGCTCCTCTGAACCCGAGCCCAGAGTCAGGGCCTGCTGTAGGAAGTGGGTATTGGAGGCCTTTTCTGCTCCAGCAAGGAGCCCAGATAGGATTTCCCAGGGTTCTTTGGTCACCAACATCCTATAAAGAGGATGTCCTCAGGCAGGTCTTCTAATTAGTCATCAGAGTAATTACCAAAAAGAACTAGAAGGAGAAAGCCAGCCCATAGCTCCCTGTCTCCCTTCCTGAGCCCTGGAAATTCCAGTGGGAGGTCCACCGATCCCCCTCCCACGCAGCCCTGCCCGTGGTACTCAGGGATCCTGGTCCTTGACAATGCTGCTACCATAGAAACTGCATCACCCAGCAAGGTCAAGGCCATTCTTCACACTGCCAAGGGCTGGAAGGAGCCTCTGGTCTCTTTAGGACCTGTCCATCCATTCTCCCATGATCTACCCCATCTGTCTTCTTTGATTGACACTTTTCCAAGGATGACCTAGATAAAATAAGACATCATTAACTGTTACAGACTGGCTAGGTCCTTCAGAAAATTCCACCCCTGCCTAATGGTAATACATAGTTAAAATCATTCATTAGAGGAAAATGTTGCAATTGATGACCACATTCAGAAAACGTCCTGGCCAAGATGGTCCACTAACATGAATATTCTATGAAAAGTTTCAGATGAAAATTTCTTTCTTCATGTATGTGTATGTGTCTGTGTTTGTGTGTGATGGTGGTGGGAGGAATAGAAGGTTTGGTTCCTGTATCTTCAGATAAATCCACTTAGACTATGAATTGCTCTCTGAATACTACTTTAGCCACATCCCATAGGTTTTGATACGTTGGTGCCATTTGTTTCTAAGTGGTTTCTTATTTCAGTTTTGACTTCTTCACACAAGAGTTCATTTGGGAAGATGGTTGTTTTTTTTTTAACTTCAAAAAGAGAATGTCTAGAATATATTTTCTAGAAATATTATCTGCTCTAAATTCTAGAGCAAACATCAGGGACGCTGGACTTACCCCGGGGACACTCGGGGGTAAGTGACGAAAAAAAGCTGCCCGTCCCTAGATAGGACGGGAGCAAATCTGCTCGTCCCTAGGCAGATAGGGCGAGAGGAAAAATGGCCATTTTAAGAAGATGGAGAAGATTGATACAGTATGTTTGTGTCTTGTTTTGTCTCAGTGTATTGTATTGTCTTTGTGATGAGAATATGGAAGGGGTGAGAAGTAAATTACTAAGGAAAGGAGGCACCCCAGTGGAACCAAGAGCAGTTAGGGCATGTGTTGATAAAAGCCCAGGAACTCTAGTCAGAAAGAAGAAAAAAGTTCAGAGGAAGGATTATCAGGAAAAAAGTTGCAGCAAAAGGCTATTACTGAATACTTTTCGTTACCGGAGGGTGCGTGCTGCCACGTGAGCAAAACGCTCAAGGCGCAGCAAGGTTTTTCCAAGCAGCGGCACTGGGCTCTTCCCCACCCCCCACCCGGGTAGCGGGACGCCACTGCAAGAGCCCAAATCCAAACCTGACCTGGAGGCACAGTCTTGCAGGCTCTTTGAGTCCAGGACACTCCCCAGGGCCATCTGGGGCTGCCCGGGATGCTACAGCCGGCAGAAGACGCTACTGGCGTCCCTGATGTTTGGTCATTTTCAATGCCAATAACTAAGCTACAATGGTTCTCCCACACCTGGAAGCTGATGAGTAATGAGCACCATTAAGGCTTATTTCAAATGTAAAAAACCTCGAGATAATGTACTAAATTGTTCAGAAGGTTGTTTTCTTAGTGGAATGCTACAGGATTTTCTTTAACATCATTGCTGGAGTTCCTGCCTTCGTCCCAGTGCCGGTGAAAACGAGAGTGGAAGAATTTCCAGTGTTGCTGAAAACCGGACGAAACTTCAGCTGAGAAACAGACGAGACTTCAGAGCTGTTGCTGTTTCTGCTGCTACAGATTAGGCTAGCTGCCTGCAGAACTTACCTGGACTGTGATTTAAGCTAGCTGCCTGCAGAACTTACCTGGACTGTGATTTACCTGAACTGTGAGTTAATCTATTGAGACACTGCTTTACCTGGACTGAGACAACAAACTGTAATCTACAACAAATTGTAACTCGGTATCTTTGCAAACCGTGTCATTGCTGGTATAATTTTTCCAAGGGCTTCTTGCATGGAGCCATCAATTGGCTTGGTATTGTGACATTTTGTATCCTCCCCTTCTGCTTGTAGCAGATTACTTATAGTGTTTCTGTAGAAACCACTATGGTCGTTATTTAAATTAAACAAAAGGGGGAAATGTTAGAGTCTGTAAACAAGTCTGGATGGCGCCTGGCATTTTGCCAGAGGGAGTGGTTTGTGAAATAACGCCAGTGAGCCATTGAGTGTGGAGATTCCTTATTGGTTGACTGCTGTATCTAGTTTATGTTAATTAAGATAAGCTGTGTGGAATGTATATATACCCCTCCTGTCCTACAATAAACGGCTCCCACTCCTGCTGTATCAACGTACACAAGTTGCTCGTCAACCCCAGGACTGCGGCAGCTCAGTGGTCGGGTGCCCCTGAGTTCAATCCCCAGTACCCACCTCCCCACCCCCTATAAAAGATTTTCTCAGCCATATTTATCAGCTAGCTAGTATGTGCTAAGACTATTCTAGGCAGCAATAAATAAAAGAGACTAAAATCCCTGCTTTTTTGGACATGTATTTGGGGAGCTTACTTTCAGATAAATCAGGTTAAATATGTGAACATAAGACCTATGAGCAGGCAGGAGCCTGAGATGTAAGGACCTGCTCCTACAAGGAGTGCCGGAAGGCGCGTCCTCACAAGAGTGACAGAGCCATGCTTACTGGGATCCATGAAATTCTCACAACTCCTTCATCTGCTCCAGGGAGAGTTCAAGTTAATGGTAGACATACCATGCACAGCTTCTCTCCAGAGACTTCCTTAAGTCCTCTCCCAAAATATCGCCTTTTTCTAACCACCAGACATCTGCTGGGCACCAACCGTGCCAGCTACAGTGCTGAACACATTTACCAAAGGTCTCTTTTCCCTTAGCCTTGGCACCTCTGCCCATGTTACAGGACACCAGGACTCACACTCATGAACTTACCCACAGGTGGCATCTCAGGAGGGTGAGGTTTTTTGACTCCAAGACCAGTGCTCTTTCTAGGACCCCAGAAATTCAGAGGATTTGGAGGAGCCATCGGGGAACAATCTGTGGCCCTTTGGTTGGTCTACAACCGTCTGTTGTCTATCTGTGCAAGTGTGTTTTTGTTGTTTTATTTTATTTGCGGTGCTGGGGATTGAACCCAGGGCCTCGTGCATGTTAGAGGCGCATTCTGCCCCTGAGTTGCACGCCAGCCCTATGTGTACAAGTCTTGTTATCTCAACCTCGTTGCCATCATGGTCACCATCATTGTCATCATCTTTATTATTGCATACAGAGATTGAACATCTTCATTCCTACCATTCCATGAGCAGCCAGAGACTGTGCTGAACACATCAGATCCATCGCACCCTTTACCAGGATAGTGATTAAGAGTAGGGATTCAGGCAACAGGACCTCCTGGGTCTAGACACCAGCTCTGCTTCTGACCTGCTGGGAGAGGGTGACATGGGACTGAGCCTCTTGCCCAGTATTGGGCAGGAAGTCAAGGGCCATCTGGGCTACACTCAAGCCTGTTGTTCTACAAAACTCATGTCATCCTGCCTCCCAGAGGCTGGGCACGGCTTTTAAGCAGGGTTCTTCAGAACATAACCCTCCTATCTCTGGGGCAGCGCAGGGATCTGTGACTCTCCAGATCCGCAGGACACGGGATGAACCCAGGAAGTTCAAAGCGGTAGTGAAAGCACATCTCGCATCAGAGGCCAGAGGAAGAAATTGGATAGATGTCAGCTCTGGGGTCTCAGGTGGGCCTGGGTGAGACCAGAGGCCAAGATTTCTCACCAGGCAGAGTTCCTGCTTGGAGATCCAATGACTTAGGGAAGACTCTGGGAAAGCACAGGGAGAGAGAGGAATCTGAATGAAAAGATTTTACAAAGACCAGATTCAAGGGAGGGACGCAGCAGGAGAGAAAGGGAGGGACTGAGCAAGGCAGTGGTCCTGAGCAAGGGCTAAGCCTGGCCTGACGGAAGTGAGGCCCCTGAGTGGTCATCTCTTTGGATGGGGCAGCTGAGGGAAGGATGGTCTAATGCTCCAGGGAAGGTGGCAACTTTGAACCATTGGCAACTACCACGCAGCAGCTGAGGAGCAGTGCTCGGACCCTTGCCCCAGCAGAGGGATCTGGGCCCAGTGCCATCATGAGCCCATAAGCATGGCCCAAGCGTACATGGCTGAGGTACCCTCTGCAGCACATGCCAGTACCTTGTCAGTGCCCCTGAAATTACTGATGTGATAGTGATAAAAAGGATAATGCTTTCAGGTGTGGTTGTAATTGCTCTAAAATTCTCGGCACTCAGTGCATCCCCTTGTTGCATGAATACCATTATTGGTACCTGACACATACTAGAGCTTCCTGGGCAGAAAGGACCAAGGGGTACGCCATGTGCTTCATGCTGCCCAGGACTCCCCTTTGCCCACCATTTAAAAGGAGCTCCCATGGGACTCATGCACAAGGATAAATTGAGGTCTCGTCCTCAAAGGTTTCCTCCTTCTCATCAACCTCACCTTCAATAAGAGAATTTCTATCCACAGGAAAAACATGATTCAAGTCACACTCAAACTGACTGCGGCACTCTTCCTTACAAAAAAATTAAAAAATAGATTTAAAAAACCAAACATCCCCATTCAGAAGAAATGAGAATTGAGAGATCAGCCTCCTCCCTGTCTCAGCGTTCAGTGAGTTCTGAAATCATGTCCAAACGGCTCAAGGAGGATCCTGATCTGAAGACACGGGGACTTGAAAGGTGTATTGTTACAGACATCAGCCTAGGACAACCGTCCCCGCGTCTCAGGAGCGAAGATTCTGACACTCGATGGTGTCACTTCCCCTGTGGACACATTTCAGACTAATATACTGCAAGTCAAACTGCGGCCGCCTTTATTAAAAAGAGGATTCCTGGGAGGCGAGACAGCTAGGACGGCTCTCTCACACCGCACCAAGGGCCCCTGTTTAACCCGACATTAATTCAGGGACAAAGGGATGCAGGAAAGCTGCTTCCTTATGGCCAAGGACCCCAGAGTTGTGGCAGAGCAGGGATCTGCTCTGACACCAAGAAACTGCGGGTCTGAAGGGAGGGTGGGGTTTTATGGAAATAAGCATTATAAAAAGACATCAGGCCTCCTTATATACCAGAGCAGGTCAGTGACAAAGTTGTTTTCTTTGTCCCGGGACAGGAGAAATGATTACCTAAAAGGAAAAGCATCTCACCTTTTATTATTTACAAAGATGTTTTCATCATACAGATTCCATAATTCTGCCACATGAACTTGAACTTTATCATGAAAACCAACCTCGTATTTCAAAACCAAGAAAAAAAGAAAGAGAAAACCGCATCCTTTCTTACCAAAATGGCTTGGGTTTTTGTTGTTGTTGTTGTTGTGTGTTTTTTTTTCTTTCTTTTTTTTTTTAATTAACAAGTACAAGTCACCTCCTAGTGTTGGTGTGTTATTTCCTGAAATAGTACATGATGGGTTTAGAAAAGTTTGAAAAAAAAAAGAGTTTTGAAGTTTGCTAAATGCCCACCATCTTTATAACCACTCAAATCAGGCTATGTTTTATAATTCCTTTAAATTAAATATCTTTGATAATAAATGCAAATTAGGGAGCAATAAATTATAACTTCTAGGCTGACCAGTGACTAATTATATATATTATAATTAACCCCAGTTTCCTACACAAGGTATTTATCTTAATAATCATCCCATACCATTAGCATATCTTAAAGGGATTTTGTAAAATAAGGCTTTACCATCTGAAAAGCCATGTCAGTTTCCTTCCCTGGGCTATGAAAGGGTGCAGAATCAAAAGGAGATGAAATTACTTTAAAAAGAAGTTTGGGCTAAATATAAGTTGAGAAACTCAGATTATAGTCATAAAAGCCTAACTTAAAAATATTTATACTAAATACACCCCTGACCATCATTCAAAGAGTCTTTAGCTTCTAAAAATCTACAATTTCCACGAGTGTGTTCAAAATAGCTTTAACCCTTCTAAGGCTCGCAGGAATGGAAACGTGGGGCTAGGATGTGACCTTCACGGAGGGACACTGTCGAGTTTTCAGGGAGTCCCTGACCTTGTTCCGTGATCAGCAAAGAGAACCAACTGTTGGCAGGGGTGGCAAGAACCGGTTGTTTTTCCTGTTCCTGGACTTCCATTCATTCAAAAAAGTGAATGACTTCTCTTACCCACAGTTTGTGGAGCTCTTGGAGTTATAAATGAGGCTCGCTCTCTCTCTGTCTGCATTTTCAGCTCAGTTATCTGCCAGCTTTTTGTAGGTTTCAAAGCTTTCCATCTTCCAGTGGCTGCAGAGTTCAAGGGTGCTCTCAAAAATTACAAAGAAATGCCCCCAAGGTGCTCTGGCCCAGGGAGTCTCCTCCGGTGTTCAGGAGGGAGTCTCTGGGGTGAGCAGTGAAACCTCTTGATACTGCGGGTAATCCCAGGTCTGGCCCTTATTGCTGTACTTTCCAACTGTCCCTGGGTAATTGTCCAAAGGACTTCGACAACTTGCAAGCCAAAGGCATCATGAAGGTCAAACTGAAGAGAGCATGCCCTGATTTTATCCAGGAGATTGATGCGCAAATCACCTTGATTTCGATTTGGCACCAGGGTTATAAAGTGCAGTTGCAATCACCGATAGCACGTAAGATCAGGCCCAGGCGTGGGACACTGTGTTTTATACCCTCGGTGGAGTTTTCCCTAATGCAACCATAAATCAGCCTACCAAGCAGGGCATTTGGTCCATGTTAATATAGACCACAAGGAGAAATCTAGGGTGCATTAGGATGGAGACATTCTTAGGACTTGGGATGAACTTAAAGTCTTTTGTTTGAATCAGAGCCACCCAGATGCAACCTTCAGGACACAGACCACAGTGGGGGCTTTAGGAAAAGCCACCGGGGAATATTGAGGACTGTGTGACACAGCAAGATGGGCATGGGCAGGTCTGCGTGCAGAAATTTCTATCTCTGAGGAAGCAGAGATTCCAAATCTTAAAGTGGGAAGAAAAAGTACAAAATAGAAAGCCAAGTCATGTGTATGTGTGTGTGTGTGTGTGTGTGTGTGTGTGTGTGTATATATTTTATATATATATATATATATATATATATATATATATATATATATATATATATATATATATATTTAAATATAGAAAATTTATTTAAATATAGAAAAGAGAGTCACATAGTAAGAAGAGAGGGAAGAAAATAAACAGTCCAATCAGAAAACCAACATTTGCAAAATAACTTTTAGCAGTAGGAAGAGCTTCAACTTACTGTGTCTCACTAAATGCTTTCATCGACTTAAAATATTTAAGAAAACAAACACTTTAAATTTTATTTTCAAACAGAGCCAGCCACCATAGCTTTTTAGCCATTTTATGGAAGACCAGAGTAAGAGATCTTACTGATCTTGAAATGTCAAACTCATTATCAGAAACAGAGAGGAGGTGGGTCCTTGGGCAGGGTGGCTTAAGCTAAGCCCCAATTTCTGCTTAATGGACACTGCTCTGCTTCCCCCAACCTTCTCCCCCAACTCATTCACCTGCAGGCTTCCAGGCACCTTGCCTTGCTCTGGTTAGCCTAAGGGGAAAAGGCAAGGTCCAGGGTGCCTGGGGAGATCTGGGAGGAAGAGGGGATATCTAGGTTGGAAAAACACACAGTACTAATCACTTGCATTATTTTCTCCGTACTTTTTTTTTTTTTTTTTCCAGAGCTTCAAGACTTCTCTCTTAATCTAAAGCAGGTAAGAAATGATTCCCCTGTTGAGGGTCACACAGATTTCTCCCCAAGTAAAACAGAAACTAACAGGATGAATGTGTAAGAAAAACACATTCCACTTATCACTACTAAGATTTCCTCCCATTTAAAGAAAAATAGCTTCAAATCAAACACACATTCCAGTCTTTGTAAGGTTTCACATTGGTATTTCTGAATGTCACTTAAGAATGGGCACGATTTGGGTCTGATATTGGAGAAAGAGAACTCCAACCCTGGTATCTGGTACTTGCGAATCACCACCGTGGTCATGCTGTGGAGCTGGAAGCCTATTTCTTAACACTCGCCCATTATAGGGTTTGCTTTTTCTTTTAATTAAAATGGAAAAAAAAAATAACACATTGCTTTTTTTAAAATTTAGCCATCCCTCCTTCTCTACTGATATCTTAGCAAGGTAGGAACATAGACTACTAAATGAGACTTTGGCATTATATTTAGAAAAAGGAAGAAAACTGATCCCTACACACATTCTTTGAGGGTGGGGAGGTTCCAGGGATGGAACTCAGGGACACTTGATCACTGAGCCACATCCCCAATCCCATTTTGTGTTTTATTTAGAGACAGGGTCTCACTGAGTTGCTTAGTGCCTCGATGTTGCTGAGGCTGGCTCTGAACTCCTGATCCTCCTGCCTCAGCCTCCAGGGTAGCTGAGATCACAGGGAGGTGAAATTCAGTCTTGAAGGCAAGTTTGCATTTCTGATATCTGGCTTCATTGTATCCAAAATGAAACTCTCCAACAGTTTTAAACAGTTTAAAACAAAAACACAAAACAAAAAGATAAGAATAAAAGTAAGCTGCCTGCATTCTGCCCAAGGTCATAATGTTAATTTGAAGTAACATAAAAAAAGAAACAAAGTTGAAGTCGCATCCTCCTTCCCAAAGGCCAGACTGGGCTGTGCAATTGGAGAAGCCACTCTCCAGCACCTGTAGGGGCATCTGCCCACCTGTGGGCACCACGCCTGGCCAAGTGGATGCATGGATTGGACTCTTCCTTTTGCCTCCAGGTAAGAGGGCCCTAGGAAAGGTGGTGTCCGCCAGAGAGGATGCAGCCAGGATGTGGACGGATGGGCACAGGTTGAGAGGGTCCAGCTGGCCCTCCACCAGGCTTTGCTCTGTGTCCTGGCCTCAGCCTCCCAGGAAACTGGGTAGTCACACAACTCCCCAGTCAAGAGCCAGGAGTCTAGCCTTGTAAAATATGTCACCCAGAGACGGAGAAGGGCGGTGTCCATCCTCTTAAGCTGGGTGGAGGGCTGGGAGCATGTATCGGACAGCTGCCCCAGAAGACCCTCAGCACGAGATGGGTTTTACTCCAAGTCCTTCATCTTGGCCCAGACAGCTTTTCCCCCAGGGGATATCAGGGAGGCTGAGTCAGGGGCCTAGCCTAGGCTGGTCTCTGTCACTGGGAGATGGGCTGCCTCGGGAGTCCACCTGTCAGTTTTCTCACTGGGTGACCCTGATGTGTACAGTGACATGCTGACAGCCTTCCCGGGCATCCAGTAGACTCAGCTACCGACATCCAGCTGTCTCTGCATCCAGCAGCTCTATGCACAAATGAGGGTAGAAGTGGCTGTCATTGGTGCCAGGCCATGAGGCCAGCTGAGAAAATGCTGCTAAAAGTGCTTAGCCCAGGGCCAGGCACACTAAGAGGCCCAAATTCAAAACAAATTTGCTTGAATATTTGCCACTTGTTTTTCAGTCCTGGGGGTGTAACTAAGTGGCCCTGGGTTCAGTACCCAGAATAACAATGATAATAATAATTATTATCATTATAATTATAATAAAAATTATCTATTATCATTATTATTATTATAATTATTCCTCCTCCTGAGGGTCTCTCTGCTAGACCCAGAGCATCAACCTCCACCAACCTGGTGCACCTGTAAAGGGTGCCAGGACCACACAGGGGGAGATGGAGAACCAAGAACACATGCACAGATTCGAGCAATCAACCCTTCTGGAGGTGAGACCTCAAAATGGCAAGTGTTGGGGGTTGAGGAAAAGTAACTTTGAAAGGTGGCTTTTAAAGTTAATAAGACTGTGAGATGCAATGGTGCACACGTGTAATCCCAGCAGTTTGGGAGGCAGAAGGATGGCGAGTTCAAAGCCAGCCTCAGCAAAGCGAGGTGCTAAGCAACTCAGTGAGACTCTGTCTCTAAATAAAATACAAAATAGGGCTGGGGATGTGGCTCGGTGGTCGACTGCCCCTGAGTTCAATCCCCGGGACCCACTCCCACCCCCCACCCCCCCAAAAAAGGGGAATAAGATTATGTGTAGGGACAGACAATATTGTGGAAATCTCTGTATCTGGTCTCTCAATTTGGTTGTAAAACTAAATAACTGCCTGAAAAATGAGGGGAAGTCAGCTGGGCCTGGTGGCATACACCTTGGTAATCCTAGCAACTTGGGAAGGTGAGGCAGGAGGATTGCAAGTTTGAGGTCAGCCTCAATGACTTAGTGAGATCCTCAGCAACCTAGCAAGCCCCTGTCTCAAAATAAAAAAATAAAAAGGGATGGGGCTGTAGTTCAGTGGCAGAGCATCCCTGGGTTCCATCCCTAGTATCAAAAATAAATGAATGAATGAGTAAGTCGAGTCTCTAGGGGGGAAATCCTGAGTGGCAACCTGCTGGAGCTCATGAGTAGCCACTGGGCACAGGAGGCTCACCTCGGGTAAGGCAGGTCTGGCGAGAGCATCACTTGTGGATTCAAAGTGCGCTGAAGCAAATCCCACTCAGTGGGGGCATCTGGGAAGCAGAGTCCAATCTGGGGCCAGGAAGTCCTGGGTGGTGTCCAAAGAGTGAACGTGACGATCTCTATTATTTTAATATCTGAAACATGACGAAATCCCCGCCGTCTATATTGTAAGTGGACACTAGAAAATCTCACCCTTGCACTGGAGAGTTAATAGAGCATCCTTTTAGCTATTCTGTCTGGGCTCTTCTATTCTTGTTCCGTGTTCGTAATTCAAAGGACTGATGTGGGCGAGGACTCGGGGAATTTGAAGAGCGGGTGGATGTCAGAGCTTTGGGAAGTAGGGGAGCGGCCCCCACCCTCGCTCCCGCTGTGTCGCCCACCCTGAGGGGACAGGAGGGCTGAGCACATGACGCATTTTTTTTTATTTGTTTCCTCTGCAATACAGTCCTCAGCCTCTGTCAGACTGTGTGTGCTGCTCTCACTGTCCCTCAATCTGGCACCTTCCCACCCCCTCCCCTCTCTGTCTGTCCCCGAGACTCCCCACCCCCCGCAGACACCATTCTTGATAATTATAGTTTATTGATTCTCCCAGCTCTGGCTGTCCCCCCGGCGCCACACCGTGTTCTTCATCTTAGTCGGGCACCTTCCGCCCATCACAGCCTGCGCTTCTCAGAGGGCAAAGTGCTCCCTGCGCCTCAGAGCAAGTGGCCCGACTCCCTCCCCCACCCCACCCTCTACCACCATGGAGGCCCTGGAGGCTGAGTCCAGGGCAAAGTTGAAGTAATCATAGCCGTAAACGTGTGTGGACACTTACCGCACACTGGACACGTGGTAGGTGCTGGTCACAGGCCGGGTCTCCACATCCTCCCCTATCCCTCTGGGGGAGGCTACTGCTTCTCACTACAAATGAACCTCAGAGAGGTTCAGGGCTTGCCTGAAGTCACACAGCTGCTAAGTGCTACAACTGGGATCTGCCCCCAGGCTTGTGCACACAGATCCCCAGCTGTCACCCCCACATAACCAAGACTACTGAGGTGGGTGAAGCAGATGGTGTGGGGCAAAGATGCCCCCAAAATGCTGGCTTTAGAAAAAGTGCATGCTGGGAGGAGCATGACTGGCAGATTCCCCGCCCACCGCCATCCAGAGAGAGGGTCCCAGGCCTGCTTGAGCCAGTGCCCCAGCTGTTGCGGGAGACAACTCGGCTCCCCAGCTGTTTACTTCTCAGCCATAAACAGGAAGGCCATAAAAGGGGCCCCTTTGGGTCAGCCACTCAGGGACCTCTCTCCTCCTCTTCTCCCTTTCCCCCCCTCCCTGCCCGGGCTTGTTCCCTGGCGGAGGGACGGTTTCCTTGAGAAGCATTTTCCAAGTACCTCTGCCCTTTGCCATCCAGGGCCTTCCCTGGACTGGAAATTCTAGCTGTTAAGGTCACTCTGAGCTGGAGAACAGGGATACACACCTATGCCCAGAGCAGAGAGCCCGGGGACACAGGGGATATAACGACAGGTGGATGGTGACCTCCACCAGTCTCCATTGACCACCTAATTTTCTCAATTAATGATGTAAGAAATGACCCATTTTCTAGAAAAACAACAAAAACTACAATTAAAAAAAAAAATCCTGGAGAGAAAATATCTAAGAGAGAAGCCCAGAGGAAACATCAGGCAGCAGTTCTCAAAAAATATTATCTGTCATGTTCTTTTCCAAAAAATTCTGCAAGAAGATGAAGAAGAAGCAGAGGAGGAGGAGGAGGGGGGAAGGAAGGAAGGAAGGAAGGAAGGAAGGAAGGAAGGGAGGGAGGGAGGGAGGGAGGGAGGGAGGGAGGGAAAGAAAGAAAGAAAGAAAGAAAGAAAGAAAGAAAGAAAGAAAGAAAGAAAGAAAGAAAGAAAGAAAGAAAGAAAGAAAGAAAAGAAAAGAAAAGAAAGAAAACAGAGGTTCCACAGCCAGGCATTGTGTAGATGCACAATGTTCAGAGCTACTAAAAGTTCTGTCAAGTCCTGCAGCAAACGACGTTATTTTATTTCATACCAATTTTCCAAACATTTTGGCTTGCAAGATTCTATTTTCACAAAAGGCACACTTACTTTGCAACATTCCAAGTCCTCCTTTATGCTTTGGGAACTTGTAGGTTAGGACATGAGGTCGCTGGCTGCATCTCAGGGTGATCTTCCTTTTCAGATGTAGTGTTAAGAGCCACGTGGACATACCTGGCTTTACCATTTACTGTCTCATCTCCCAGGAACACCCAGAAGGGTTGAGGCGGATGGCAATCCATCTGGCCCCCAGCAGGGGTTTATCCAGGAACCCAGGGGTGGCTTCCTTTAGGTGCAAGGAGATCTCCAGGATCCAGGAAGCCTGGTTCTCCTTGACTCAGTGATATTCAGCCATGTCCTGCTCAATCCCACCAGGGCAGGGTGACAGTAAAGCTCTCAGACATGCATCATATGACCCTCTAGCCATTTCCTCAAGGACTATGTGAGGAAGATGGGCTCAGGGAAGAATCTGCATAACCCTAAGGAAAGACTTTGGATGTGGCTGAGTCCTTGGGAAGGCAGATGACTCTCCCCCCCCACCACCCTGCCCTCATCCAGGATGTTCCCATTTTCTGGACAGGACACTAGACATCTCACTGGCATCCTGCAGCACCTTAAGCCACCCAAGCCATCTCAGACCCTGTGCTGCTCCCTCCTTGCCCTCTCCTGCTTCATTCATGTCACCCAGCTTACACCTGTCACTGCCTTGAATTTTCAGTGTTTTGTATCTTAAATAAGAACTCAGAGGTTGTAAAGCCTCAAACTGGTGAACCAAATCTAGCTCACTGGTGGCTTAACCTTACAGTATTTTGAAAAAGAAAAAGAAAAAAAAAACTACATACATACTGATATATATATACATTTTTTTTTTAAATTCATAACTCTGGATTTATGGCCTCTGTTGAAGAACAACAACAACATCCAGCAACAGTAGGCCCACATTGTTCTTTCACAAGCTTAATCTGGAGCCGAGTAGCAGCATTTGCATGGGATAAATATCTTCAGTGTGCTGAAGTCCCCACCATTTCCTAATGTCAGCAGGACACCAAGACTCTGAGCCCTTCATCCTGGTTCTACCAGTAACTACCTGTGTGATCTCAGACAAGTTACTAAACCGCTCCCAGCCTTGAATTGAATTTCTCATCCAGGAAATAGGAACAAAAGTAGTATTCTATCTACATCAATTAAGTTACACTAGGTTTGCTGCAGTTTAAAAATAAAACTCCAAAATCTGAATTACCACCATGGGAAGTTTATTTCTCATTCTCCACGGACTCATGCTGGTTGACACAGGGCAGGATGAAGGAAGGGGATGATCCAGATGTCATAATGACTCAGAGTCCCAGGGCAAAGGGGGACTCCCTTTGAGCACATGCTTCCATTGCAATCCAGGGATGGTGACAGGCAGAGTAAGGGAAGGGAGAAAAGTGAGGCACACCCATTTCATTCACACGCCAGTGACCAATGTCCTCTGATTTCCTCACCTGCCTCTCTTGCATGGTCGCGATGCTCCTTGAGTCCAGCCCGCTCTGTACCTAGTGTCCCACTTGTGACTTGGCATTTCTTTCCTTCCAAAGGACACCCCTAAGTGGGATAAGCTGGGTCCACCTGTGGCCAGAGACACTCCTGAAGGTCTCTAAAGACTTGCCCGCTTCTGCGGGGGCTGCCATGGAGCTGAGGTCACACCACGTGCACGTGGAGTGTCCAGGGTGGGTGGGTGCGCACTCCAGGGGGGTTATCTCTGTTGTTATCAGGACAATAGCAAACCTGTCCTCGGCTCGCACTCACCCTGGTCACTTGCACACCCGAACCAAATCTATGGCTAAGGAACCGTGCTCATCAGAAGTCATGTCTGACCACCATGGGGACCGGCTACAACACAGCAAAGTGTGCGGTGACTGCGTGCGTGCGTGCGTGTGTGCGCGTGCGTGCGTGTGTGTTGGTGTCCTTATCTGTGACCTTGAGGAAGCTCCTTTTTCTGCACCTCAGTCTCCACTTCTGTCCCGAGGTGGAGAGGGGTGCGGATGGCTGGCCTGCTCCTTGGAGCCAGGTGTCGGGGCTCCTGGGGATTCGGGGACAGGTAGGCCCCTAACTGCAGCAAAGCAAGCCACCGTGATTAATTATGCAGCCAGGCCACCTCTGCAGAGCTGCTCTCTGGGAGGTTGGCCTGCAGACACGTCCCTGGGCTGCTGAAGGCCTCTGTGTCTTCACCCCTCATCATCCAAATAAGAGGCCCAGAGCCCACTTCAGGCCTGGCCAAGCCCCGCCCCCACGCGGTCATTGGCTCCCAGCTGCGGGTCCTTCTGCTACAGGCTTTTCAGGTCAGAACTAGAGATGAAAGAAGGGACCTCCCTGACAAGCAGCCCAACCCTTTTCTTGGTGTGAATATATATATATATATCTTTTGCAGGTTGCAGGCTCCCAATTGCAGTCTCACCAAATGCTCACTTTTTTGATGCAAAAGACAGTGAAGAAAACAAACAATAAATAAAACAACTTTGTTCAAGTCCCCTTGCCTTTCTTTCGTGGCTGAGTGTCTTGGGCAAGTCCTTCAACCTCTCTGGTTCTAGATGCTTACCTGTAAACATGGTGCTGTGCCCATGTCTGGCAGTTCCTGGTAGGAGGGAACCTAGTAGGTGTTCTACGACATTTAAAGCACCTTATACAGGTAACGGAGCAGGGCAAAGTGGAACACAACTAATTCTACTTTGATTTCTCAGAGTCAATATGTATAGAGTTTTTTTTTTTTTCTTTTCAGTTGTCAATGGACCTTTATTTTATTTATTTATATGTGATGCTGAGGATTGAACCCAATGCCTCACATGTGCTGGGCAAGCACTCAACCACTGAGCTACAACCCAGCCTGTGTGTGTGTGTGTGTGAGTGTGTGTACACACACGCACACACACACACACACACACACACACACACACACACATATATATATATATATATATATATATATATATATATATATATATTTAATTTTCTATTGCTGTGAAATGAATTATCACAAACTTAGCAGCTTCAAATGATGTTTATTTATCATCTCACTGCCAGCAGAGCTTTTATATAGGGGCAGTGGGGAAGAATAGGCTTCCAAATTCATTCAGGTTGTTGACAGAATTTAGCTCATGGTGAGTGTAGATGTGACACCATTTCTTTGCTGTCAGTTGGGGGTAGAGATTGCTCTCTGCTTCTCCAGGTGACCCACATTATTACATGAGGTGGCTTCCACTGTCAAAGCCAGAGAGAGCGGCCACCTGTTCCCCTGATTGAGTCAGACCCACCCAGATAATCGTCCTCTTTTAAGGTAGGTTTAGAGCTTTAATTAAATTCTCAGAACTCCTTCTCCTCAATACCTGTGTGGGTATTTGGTTGAATAATCAGAAGAAGATGCTCTTGGCAGTGGGGTGGGGGGTTAGGATCCTGCCTACTACGCAGCCATTCTTAAACTGTGTTTCAGAAAGGTGAGACCACATGAGACATTCAGTAAAGAAAGGAGTGGTAGCTGGGTCGTTTGGGGACTCTCTGGGTTGAGCAGAGTGAAGCCAGTTCTGTGAATGAATGGGTCCCAGCCACTACTATGCCCTTGTGTCATCAAGATGTGCAGGTATTCTGCCAGAATACCTGTTATTCTTGATAACTAGTTTGGGATACACTTACCAAAATTTTTAAAAAGGAATTTTAGCTATTCGTATAGACAAAGAGCCAGGATGACTCATCAGAAATTTCCTATATCTTTATAGGTCAGATTTAGAAAATCTGGTTGTCCCCACTGGCCCCATTATCCCCAGGCACCTCCAAGGTGTAGTCCTGGATCACCCATTGCTAGAAGGAGATAGTTGTCTGTGACCAACAAAGGGACCTGTACTCTGCCTCTTCCAAGTACTATGTCCATAATACATTAGGACTCCATTATCTGTGGGGGTGCATTCCAAGGTCCCCAGCGGGAGCCTGAAACTGCTCATAATACCAAACTCTATAGAGACTATGTTTTTTTCCTATACATACCTGCACTCCTATAATAAAGTTTAATTTATTAACTAGGCATGACAATAACTAATCATTAAATCGAATAATTATAGAAATATACTGAAATAAAAATTATGTGAATGAGTCTTCTCTCTCAAAATATCTTACTGTTCTATATTCGCCCCTCTGGTGGTGATGTGAGATGACACAAGGATGAGACACACCATGAGACAGGGATTTGAGTGACAAAGGCATTGTGATGCAGTGTCAGGCTGCTGCATTAGGGCTACCTGCACACAAGTACAGACATCGTGACAGCTGATCTGAGAACCAAGATGGCTGCTAAGAGACCAACAGGCAGGTGGTGTTAACATGGATATGCTGGACCAAGAGGTGACTCATGTCCCAGGAGGGACAGAGCAGGAGGACACAGAGTTGCTTCACACCATTTCGAATGAAATGCAATTTAAAACTTATGAATTTTTTATTTCTGGAATTTTCCATGTCATAGTTTCAGACAGAGGTTGACTGCGGGTAACCACAGTAAAACCACAGATGAGGGTGACAACTGTATTATGACACTAGCAACCCAAGAAAGCTACAGTTCCCAAAGTCTAATGGTGCTGGGAGGCAGCCCTCAGTTTGCCGTGGTCAGCCCTGACAGGCCAGAGTGAGGTCAACACCTAGGAGGGAAGGGAGACAGGAGAGTTAGGCAATCCCATGAAACCCAGCGGCTGTCCATCTTGCCCTTCTAGGTGAGCTTCTCTGATTACACCCACAGGCAGAGGCAGATAGGTCCCTAGCAAGCTGTGGTCACTTCTGCCTGCCCCAGGGCCGTGTCGGCAGCTCTTTCAGCAACTATCCTACGGATGTACCTCAAGCAGAGCCTGCAGTCACTCTGTTGCATCCAGGACAGGAAACTGGTGTGTTTTATATTATAAATCTACTCTGACATCAACCCCCAGAGCATTTTCGCTTTGAATCCAGTCAATGTCCCTCTATGCTTGATTTCAAACTGTGGTTTGTTTTCCCTTTAAGAATCCCCGGGCCATCTTTTGGGTAAATTGCAAATGTGTTGTGGGCACTCTGATAGACTGCAACTTCAGGCTGAAGTTTTGTCTTGCTGGAGGCAAGTGATTAAACATTTTAATAGTGCAGCCAACTTATCAATAGACCTACCATAAATAAATAAATAAATAAACGGATTTCCTTCTTTCAGTTTGTGTGTTTCAGAGTATTGTACTTTGGGGGTCAAATGTCTGTCAAAAGGGCTGGGCACAGTGGCACACACCTGTAATCCCAGGGGCTCAGGAGGCTGAGGCAGGAGGATCAAGAGTTCAAAGCCAGCCTCCGCAAAAGTGAGGCACTAAGCAACTCAGTGAGACCCTGTTTCTAAACAAAATACAAAATAATACTGGGGAAGTGGCTCAGTGGTCAAGTGCCTGTGAGTTCAATCCCCAGTACAAAAAAAAAAAAAAATTCTGTCGAAGATTTTTGAAGGCCAAGTTTGACTCTGAACAGCCTCAGAGTTTCTATAGGGCACACAGCGTCATACCCATCATACACAGCCCAGGACGGTCCCCTTGCCCGTCTAACTATCCAGTTCAATATCACCATGGTGCTTAAAAGGTTTTTAATACAGATATTAAATATATCCACATCATCGCTTCAGTGAGAGTGTGAGCTGTGCCTTTTTCCTCTGGGGTCTTCTAAGCTATTTGCTGCTGACATTCACTATTAAAAATAAACCTACCCCGAGGAACTAGTCATTTTACATGGTATTAGGACTAATGTTATCATTTAAGTAGCTGCAGAGATTTTCCAACTACAGAGGCCCAGATAATGATGGAAACATGATCATGTGGGATGATCTTTCTCGCAGAAATGACTTCCATCAACGGTAATATGTCATTTGGATGCTTATTTAAGACTTATGCTATTGAACAAATATTGATGCCTTCAACTGAGTAAAAAGGCATCAATGCCTTGGTTAGATAAAGAATCAGCTGTGCTTCTGGGGCTCGGGACCAGCCTGCATATGAAACGATATCCCGGAAGCCTGTGTAGTGCGTAGAGGGAGAAGGAGAAGAAGGTAACCCACTTCAATCCCCCCACCTTCCATTTAGGAACATGCCAGACAGGCTATAGATAAGTTTAAGGAATCTGCATAATAACCTTATTAAGGAGATAATATTTTAATACATTTTATGGAAGAGGAAATTGAAGTTCATCCAGTTTTCTTAATATGAAATTCAAACAAGGTCATGCTAATACATGGCAAAACCTAGAAGTGGAGGTGGCTCTGACTTCAAAGTCTGTATGCTGGGGCTGGGGATGTGGCTCAAGCGGTAGCACACTCACCTGGCATGCGCAGAGCACTGGGTTTGATCCTCAGCACCACATAAAAAAAAATGTTGTGCCCACCAAAAACTGAAAAATAAATATTAAAAAATTCTCTCTCTCTCTCTCTCTCTCTCTCTCTCTCTCTCTCTCTCTCTCTTTCTTAAAAAAAAAAAAAAAGTCTGTAGGCACTTTACCAATGTCGCTCTCGCCCACTGTGGACAGAGCAGGACTCTGACAGCTCTCCCTACTTTACCCATAGGACAGGGAAATAAGTCTGCAAGGTCATTCACCATCCACTCTTCTCTTCTGTTGATTTGTATGATTCATCTATTCAGCTACCAGTAAACACATATTTATGGAGTTTCTGCAATGTACTGGGTGTTCAGTTAGATACAGAGCAAATAGAAACTAAAAAGGCATTAGGTCAGCCAGGTGTGGTGGCACCCATGTAATCCCAGCCTCTCAGGAGGCTGAGGCAGGAGGATCACCCGTTCAAAGTCAGCCTCAGCACTGTAGGGAGGTCCTGAAGCAACTTAGTGAGACCTTGTGTCTCAATAAAAAGGGCTGGAGGTGTGGCTTAGTGGTTAAGCACCCTGGGTTCAATCCCCAGTTAGGTCCCAATCACAACTAGAAAACCAGGTGCTCACGTGCAGGCCTGCATCCTTTGGTGGAAACTGGATGCTCCTGATGGGTGACTGTGCCCCGTGCAGTTTTGTAGCCCTTTGACAGAACAGAAGGGAGCAAGGGCCTTTCCCATGCCTATCAGACAGGGAGTTTCCTCAAAGACACAGACTCCATTACTCCACATCTATAACTAGCTCCTGTTTAGTGGCACCCTGTGACCTGCTATGACTGTCACTCAGCCCTGTGACATCATCCACAGTCTACTGGTATCCACTATCTACTAAACCCAGTTTACAGATGAGGAAACGGAGGCTTAGAAAGATGAAGTAATTTATCCAAAGGCACGTTGATGGAATGATGCAGGGGAGTGAGGATACCGGGCCCCATCCTTGACTTTCTTCACCTTCCCATGAACCTCTGAGACAAAAATAACACCACCTGGAAGCCACCATCTTGACAGACCCTCGGAGGGAGGTGACGTTATCGAGTCCATTTTAGGATGAGCATCCCTAGACAGGGAGCTAGATCATGGCCCAAGTGCCAGAACTTAAAGCTGAGCCAGAAGGTTCCCACCCACGATCCCTCTCTGAGAGGGAGTAACTTGGCTTTAGTGATGATGGATCTGCCTGTCTGGCCATGATGCTGTCACCCTGGGGACAGAAGTCTTGTTAAAGGTGAAACATGGAAGGGGCTTCCTCCCCTGTGTCCCTCACCTGCTTTTGAGATGCCAAGATCCCTGCGGCCCCAGAAGCTCTGGGGCTAGTGAATGTGTCTCTTCAGAAAATCAAAGGGCTCTATTCCATACTTTAAAAGAGCACCAATTTGCAAAAGGGGTGCAGAGGGGAGGGAGGGGCTGAAGAGCAGGCCGCAGAGCCCAACTCCTGAAGGCCAGGCGGCGACAGGGGTAGCGCCTGGTTAAGCTGCGCAGCTGGCCTGATGGGATTTGGCACACGCGGGCCTGTCTCACTTCCAGTCATTTTTACCTGCTGCATTTGCATATACATATGATATCTGTTATCCTAATTATATCTATTTTCCCAGGTACAGACAGACATACCCCAGAGTTGGGGTGCCCATTAGCAAATCACACGGGCCTCCGCAGCTGTGTTTTGATTAGCAGAAAAGGTTCTTTGGCATCAGAGAACTGAAATCACCTTTTTAGGGTATGACAAGCGCAGCCGAGCGCCTCGCAAGTGAAAATCAGAGGTTTCTCCGAGGAAGGAGCAAGAACGACCACAAAGAATTAAAAGGAGAATAACCTTTAATGGTTTCAACTGTGAAACCTCAGTCACGCTTAAGGCCTGCCATCCATCAGACAGCGTGGCCTTCCAGATCTCTTCAGGCCAAGATTCCCACATAGGCCTCCCCGGAAGGAGGGGACAGAAAGGGGAGGCCCAAGGGGAGAGGACCCACCGCCTTATGCAGATAAATGTGAAGAGGCCAGGGTGGTTTCAGGGGAATTGTGAGAGCATCATGGAGCTGCCTCAAATGACTTGCAAATGATATGCAAATCATCATGCAAATCACGACAAGCCCTCCTTTATACCTGTGGCTCATGAGCTCCTTTTTAGTCTACATGTAGGTAGACTAAAAATTTTACCACATTGATTGTTGGAAATTTTTATCCCAATTTTTTTTTTTTTTTTTTTTTTTTGCAAAAATGTAGAGTTGCAACTATTATGTAAAGCTTTTAAAAAAAGTGTGATGGTATTATTTAAAAATCATTTATTACTACATTGTCTTTGGTGCAAGACTAGGGTGCAGGAAATACTCATGAATATGCTTTAAAATTGAACAATCCAAATCGACACATATCCTTATCATTTCCTCTTGACATTTTAGTGAACATTTTTCTGGTCTAGGAAAAGAAAAAGTTAACACATTAGTTGTTATTGATTTGTTCATTAGGGTTGAAATATTACACTGGGGAAAATTTACTACAGTGTTGTAATTTATGGACTTGGAAATCTTAATCTGCGTCCAAAGGTTCTGTGCTGCTGTCTTTGGTTTCATTGTCTGACCTCATCCTCAGTGCCACGTGTCTACGTTAGTTCCCTAACCTCAGCACTCCAAACAAAACCACGCAAGTTGGGGCTTTTGGCAATTCATTGACAATGCGCATGCGCGGAGGATTCTAGGCCTTTGGCCCTCAGTGTGTGGGAAGACAAATGGGCATCCATTCGCAACCATGGGGTGCACTGCTGCTCTGTTTACCTTTTAAGCAGAGTGAAGAACAGACGGATACCTTGTGATGGTTATATAATTGGTTATAAGCCATTTTGGGGACAGAAGAAACCAGGGTGTGACAATTATGCAAAATACAATAATTTCATGATTGCATGTTCTAACTTGCACTTGTAGACCAAACTCCCTTAACTTCCTTGAAAAGGTTGCACCCCTCCTTTATGAATGGGTCAATACCCGAGGTGTTAGGCAGAGTCTCTGTAATACAGGTTGTAATACAGGCAATGTGACCCCCTATTGTACTTACCTAAAGTCAAAAAGCCAGACTGCAGTTGAACCACTCCTTGAACCTTGATGCCTTAACTTCAATACCAAACTATTCCTCGTGGGGAATGATAGATAAAAATAGCAATAAATTAAAGAAATTCTGGCTAGAATAGGAAATAAGATTCTTCTGACTGATGGCTTATCTTGGCTGGGATGGTTTAGATGTGGTGTCCCCCAAAAGCTCATGTGTGAGACAAAGTAAGAAGGTTTAGAGGAGAAATGATGGGGTTGTAGCCTTAACCTAATCAATGAAGTGCTCCCTGATGGGATTGACTGGGTGGGAACTGGAGGCAGGTGGGGTGTAGCTGGAGGATGTGGGGATTGGAGGTGTCGCTTTGGGGTATATATTTGTATCTGGCCAGCAGAGTCTCTCTCTGTTTTCTGATCATCATGTGAACTGCCTCCCTCCACCATACTCTTCCACCATGATGTCCAACCTTATCTTGAGCCCCGAGGAATGGAGCCAGCCACTATGGACTGAGACCTCTGAAATCATGAGCCCTTAAATAAACTTTTCCTCCTCTACAATTGTGCTGGTCAGGTCTTTTAGTTACAGCAGTGAAAAAGCTGACTAAAACATTGGCCTTTACTTATTCTCTTACTGCACCCCTGAAAATACTGTGTTGCACTAATAGAGCCCAAGATGGCGCACCAAGCTGCCTGCCACCAGATGTGGTGCTCAGGAACACGCTGGCTGCTGAGGCAATGCCTCCACAGGCTAGTTCTGCCACTGTACCACCATCCTCTGGGTGTGTCATTCAGTCCTTAGGACACAAGCCCCCTCCACTGAGGCACCCCATGCTCCAAGGATGTTCTGCACGGGCCTGTTCGTGGTCTCCTCTGCAGTCTAGCCCTGCTTCTCCTGGGAGCTGTTTATTCCAGAGCCCCATGGGAAAGTGAGGGCAAATTCCAACCTCTCTCTCCCTAGCCAGTCCTGACGTCAGCTCTAAGAGTGAGTGTCTGGTCCCATTCAGGACAGCACTTCCTTCTCTCAGAAAGGCTAACAGAAAAACAACAGCCTGTGGAAGCTTCTATTCATTCACCCAGGCATTTCCTCACTCCAGTCTTTACCAACCCATACTGTGGGCAAGGCCCTGGTGGGACCCCCACGAGGGTGAACACAGGTCTCACCATGGGGTCACTTCCCTGCAACTCCCCCAACTTGTGGGTGACTTAGGCCAACTGCTCTCTTCTTACAGTCTTGGTGTGCCCAGTAGAGCACAGTGGGAACATGAGGTATTGGTGCTACAAAGTACCAACATCCAAAAGAAGAGGGACTGGATCCCATTCCCCCACTTTATAATGAGAACTTGGGGCCCAGCAAAGGGAGGGGACTTGCCCAGGGTCATGTGGTGTGTGGCTGGCAGCACTGTCTGGGAGGCTGGCTGCATCCTCAGAGGCTTCCCCCTTCCTTGTGCAACTGCACATAGCCCCTGCCCTCCCACCCCTCCATCCTGACCCCCAGGGCTCTCGTGAGAATGAACAAGACCATTCTCCCAGGAAGGCATGGTGGATACCAGCAGGGTACTGGTTTCTTGGGACATTCCAGTTTAATCGCTGTGACATAGATGGTGTTCCAGGGAGCACCTAGGGTTGCCAGGGCCCAGCCAGTGACAGAAGCACTACAGAGCCTCCAAACCCATCCAGGTGGAGCTGATCCCCCACTTCATCATTTCCCATCTATTGTGTTTCTACTGATCATGACATAGTTCAGCAGGTGCCACACGGGTGACACCTTCTCCAGTCAACCAGAACTGGACTGTTTCGGTCAATGAAAACCTTGTATTTATCTCAAGTCATCCCTCCCAGGGGACATCACAATAAATGACCAGCACTGAGCCTGAACATGCGCCAGGCCTTCAGAGAAATGCTTCCCAGTTAAGCTGCACAACAACCTGCAACCAAGGCCCTTTCATCTGCCAGCATTGCTGGCTGCAAGCAACCCAAGCCGACCGCTATCACAGCTGGAGGAAGTTCATGGGAAGCATGGTGTGGGCGTCCAGAGTTGTCAGAGGGTGGTGGATCCCAAGGCTGGGGAAAGGAGTAGGGACTCCGTGAGCCACAGGAGCTAGGTGGACTGCTTTGCCCTCTGCAGCTGGTCATGGACCTCTGCCCTTGAGTCCTGTTCTTTTGCTGACCTGACTTCCTTGTGGGTGTCCCCACCTCTACTTCGACAGTCAAAGTGGCTTCCATTCATCTCCATGTCTTCCCTCAATCAAGATTTTCTGAGCTTACATCAAGATCTTCCATCTGACCTGGGTGCAGTGGCGCATGCCTATAATCCCAGTGGCTCAGGAGGCTGAGGCAGGAGGATCGCAAGCTCAAAGCCAGCCTCAGCAAATTAGCAAGGCCCTAAGCAATTCAATGAGTCCCTGCATTTAAATAAAATACAAAATAGGGTTAGGGGTGTGGCTCAGTGGTTAAGTGCCCCTGATTTCAATCCATAGTACCCCTCCAAAAAAAAAAAAAAAAAAATCTTCCATCTGGCTGGGCCAAGGCAGAGAAAGGGATCTCATGGGTTGATATTGTACTGCATGGAACTAATCATAGGCCTTTCAGGGACCCTTGTAATAAGAACTAAAATAGAACATCCAGCATTCTTGAGTAAGGCGACCTGTTCTAGGTAGCCCCATTTTTCTTCCATGAGGGAGTTAGAAGTAGAAGAAGCCAGTGTCTAGGGGGATAGGATGGAAACAATGCTCAGGAAGAAGTAGAACAAGACTTGTGGTATTGCAGTGTCCAATTGGGAGGGGGGTTAATGGGGCCCTGTTGCATCTTTCCTGAGATGCCCCAGTGTGTTTTAGTCCCCTTCTTTTATAAAGTGTTTCAACTGGAGTTTCTGTTGCTTGCAACCCTTGGCTTCCTAATGATGCAGCACTGCTCTGGAAAGTCTCTGCCCTCGGCCAATGCCAGGCCCTTGGTTCCTTGTCTGCCTACCCCAAAGTAAGAGCCATCAGGGGTAGTGCCATAATTATATTTGAAGGAAACCAAGTCACCGGCTATGTTTAAAGACCACATAAAGAGAACCTCCAGGGGTCGGGGGAGCTGGTTAGCAAGGCTCCAGGGCAGGGTGTCTACAATAGATATGCTTTGGCCAAAGATGGGTAAGATGTTAGAGCTGAGGCTGGGCAGAGCCATGGCCCCTCATTTATCTTCATTCTATTTACACCACTGCTATGATAAAAGCATTATTAGTTACAGAAAGAGCTGATCTTGATCACAGGTATCAGTACGGTATGTGTATTGACTCGCCCAAGTTCTTCTTCTAAGTAAAAGATGAGTTAGACTCACACATATGTATGGATATTTAGGTGCATTTTCCTTCCATGTAGTGAATTAGGATCAACTCCCAATCTCCATTCCACCCCTCTGTCTCCTTCTAAAGGCCTTGCAGTTTGGGATTTGGCTCCAATTCCAGCCCTGGGTCTGAGGCCACGCACATTCAGCAGGTGTTTGAGCAATGATCATGAATCCCAAGAGTATTGATCAATGAGACTCAAAGAGATATTTGGATGAAGGATCTGAGAAAGTGTTTTTTCATAAGCTTTGAAGCAAGCTTTTCCCTTTTCCCAGTGGGACATCAACAAGAAAGCAGGGAGCCCCGACACCTGCAACTGCCACCTCAACCTCAAGGGCCCCACCCTTCAAAAGAGGCTGGGTGTGGGTCCTGATGCCATGCCTGAGGCCTTGGATTAATGAACTCCAAGTATGGGGGCTAATAAATGCAGTCCGGTCACTTGCCGCAGCGTATCCTGCTACTGTGTGAGCTCACCCTAACAAAGACAGAGCAGCTCAGCCATCGGGAGCTAAAGCTCTGGAATAAGAGAATTCTCAGTGCAAATCCCAGCTCTTGTCCCTGTTGCCTGTATGAAGTAGGACAATTCACCCAACTCTCTTGAGCATCCATTTATGAATCTGTGCCTTAGGGGCATTCATGCCACTGTGGTGGTCACTTATCAATTTGGACTAGCTAGTCCACCATCTTCAAACCTCCTTTTGGTGACACCTCAATATTTGCAGTCCCAGTGAAAGAGAGCCCGTTTGTGATGCACAATGGATAAGACCTCTTTTTCTGCCTTGGCCCAGCAGATCTTGATGTAAGCTCAGCAAATCTTACTTGAGATGAATAGAAGTCAAGTTGACTATAGAAGCAGAGGTGGACACACCCACAAGGAAGTCAGGGCAATGAGAGAACAAGGACTCCAAGGCAGAGGTCCAAGACCATCTTCAAAGAGCAAACCACAGTCTGCCTGGCTCTTGGAGCTCGCTGAGCCCAAACTCCTCTTCCCACCCTCATGTTCTGCCGCCCTGACAACTCTGGAAGCCCACAGCATGCTTCCAATAACTTCCTCCTGCTGCGATATGAATCAGCAATGCTGGCAGATGAGAGGGCCTTGGATGCAGACTGTTACGTGGTTTAAATAGGAAGCATCTCCCTGAAGGCCTGGTGCATACTTGGGCTTGGTCCATGTGATCTATTGTGCTGGCGCCCTTGGAAGGATGACCTGAGATAAGCATGAGGTTTTCATTGACCAAAAATGATACCCAGAATCCTCGACACAGAATTGGCAACATTTCCTCTATGCTTAGACCTTGGCTGCTTGGGGTCTGGTGCTTGCCATGTTCACCACGAATTGGCAACCCTTGGTGGACACAATAATACGGAGTATGAACCACCCAACAGCCCAGAGCAAACAAACGGGAAAGCTGCGTGATGATCTTGGCAGTGAATTCTCCTTCTTCACTGTGGTTTGCTAGTTCTCATGTTAAAATCTCTTTACAGCCTCAGGACACCCAGCCAATGAGTAGTACGAGGATGTCCCAGCAAGGAACGAACAAGGGCTCAGGGCAGAAGTCCAAGGCCAACTCTGGAGAACAAACATCTATCCCAGGGGTGTTCTGCAACCGCTTGGCTGAGCCTTTTATCACCAGGTATGCTCACCAGTGGTTGAACCTGTCCCTTCCTTGCCTGACAGGGGTGAGCCTCGGATCAGTAAGGCCTGTAGCCACATTTGGTGATTTGGTACATTCCAGATGCTAAGTGATCACGGCCATCATCAGGATCAACAGCATCTCTCTCCTTCCTAACATTTATTGAGCTATTGTTATGCCCCAGAGACGGGCTAAACATTTTACACGTGTGTGTTGATTTAATCCTTACAAAAACCTTCTGAGGCCAAGCATTATGATTCGTATAAACAAACCGATGCTTAGAGAACTTGAGTGACAGGGTTCATGATTCACCCCCAGGTTTGCCCAGACCCCTAACCACCCAGCTCTAGATAACCCAGCTATATTTCTCCAGGCGTGCCCCCTCCTCTCACCCACCCCCTCACATGCTCAGACTCTAATTTTAGCCTTCCCTACTCTCTGTGGACCTTTCTCTGCAGCCTGAACAGCCACAGAACAGACTTTTGCCAAAGTACCTTTGCGTTTTTATTTGTAAGATAGGTTTTATGCCCAGGTTGGGGCTAGTGGCAGATCCTGTCTCTTCTACATTATAAAATCTTATGTACATGCCATAAAAACGTCCCCTTGGTGCTTATGGCAATATATTGATCATGGTCATTTAATCTTGTGTGCAAAGTCAGAGGGTCGGGCACACACTCCTTTCTGTGATTCCGGCCCACAGGCTTGGAGCCTGTAAATCTCCCCTTCCATTGGGGGGGGGGGGGGGTGAGGGGGTAGGGGCAGCAAAAAAAAAAAAAAAAGATTATTTATGAATGGGATTCTCAGGCATTCTGCCCCAGATTAATTGCTTTCCATCCTATTGAACAGAGGTTGGTGGGGAAAAATGAATTCCAGCCACATGACTTTGATGAGGAAAAACCTTCAGAAGAGGCCCTCTCTCCCAAAGGCTGTGGCACGTCCAGACCAGGCCGTGTGGGGAGATGCAGAAGGGTGTACATCTGCAGTGCTGGAGGGGGCGGCGGCGACAGGGACCACCATGCTCACTCCAGGGAGCAGCTGCAGCCCCCGCAGCGCACTGCCCAGCCAGCAGCCCCGACATTTTTACTACTCTTGTCTTGTTCGAGGGAAGCAGCGGGCGGATCAATAAGATGCCTTGACAGAGGTGCCCGCAGCACGGCCATTTCTCAGGCCAGACACTGATGGCACCTATCACTAGCAATAAAAGGCTGCCGGACACAGAATCGGGTCTGTCCCAGCGCAGACCTGTCCACCCCTCTCTGATAAACATCTCCTGCGCGGGCCTGCTGCAGAGAAACCATTTCCAGGAGGCCACGTGCCCAGCCATCGAGGGGATGCCACTGGAGAGTCTGCAGTGTCTCCCGGGAAGGTGCTTGTAGAAATCCTTTCCAAATTAAATGACTTGAGGGAGGCCAGACCTCGTCAGTCCTTCCTTTTTTTTTTTTTTTTTTTGGAGAGGAAAAGGCATTGTTCTGCCAAATTAGTTGCTTAAAGTGCTACTTCTCTCCCACCCTCTTCTCCTGGGTTTGCAAAAATAAAAACAAGGCTGTCTGGCCACTGCAGCCAAGGCGTGTCTGAAGGTTCTCTCCCCAGGTCCTGGCAGGACATCCCTCCCTGATCACCATCAGAACAAGGTGGGCAGTAACTGAGGAACTGAGGTCCGATTCTGAAGCAGATGGCAGAAGCAGACACGCATCTCCTGGGCCCTTCTCTCCCTTCACCCCACATAGATTGGCTGGGAATCTGGATACCCCCCACCGACATCATCTTTCCTATGAAAGGCAGGTGGGTAGGAAGAGAGGGCAGGGAAGCCCTCACTGACCTTGGGTTTGAACTCAGACCCCTAAGAGGAACAAGATGTAAGAAAACCACATAATGAAAAATTTTTACTCCAAAGTCAGCAGAGGAGACCTGTAGAACATTCTGAGGTACCATGAAGGAAAGCGTTCCCTACAGAATGCTTAGGGAACTATCTGAGCCAGGGTTTTCCAGTCTGGGCACTATGAAAGCTGGGATGCCATTAGTCTTAGTGGGGGGGGGGGGGGGCATCCTGTGCATGTTCAGCAGCCTCCCTGGTCTCTACCTACTAGGTGCCAGTGGCACCCACCAGTGTTAACAATCAAAAATATTTCCAGATATTGCCAAACGTCCAGGGGCTGGAAGTATTGAATACTGGTGCTCCAAGCAAAGGTGTGGAGGTGGGCAGCAGGTTGCTATGTCCAGGAGCTACAGACAGACAGTCCGGAGCTGGGAATGTGGCTCAGTGGTAGAGTGCTTGCCTCGCATGCATGAAGCACTAAGTTGTATCCCCAACACCATAAAAATAAATAAATAAATAAACATGCCAAAGCCTGCATCATTGATGTCCAAGTCACTGACCTACGGAGAAAACTAAATGAGATGTGGCAGGACTTCAGAAAACCACCAGCAGCAGCAGAGAAGCCATCTTCTCTTGAGTGCCTATCACATAGCAGGCATGTACCAGATGCTCAACGCACACCATCTCTACCAAGTTATTGGTGCTTATTAATGTGAGTGCTAAAGATGACCCTTCATCACAATGAGTCTATTGCATCCCAAAACAATCATCCGGTCAGTTAACCATGTTGGGCCAGACTCAGACCCTGAACCTCTGACATGGCTGTCACAGAGGCTGTGGCCTCCCCTCTCCTCCAGGCAGATTAAAGGCAGCAGCTGGTTAAGACCAGAGAGGACTGGTCATGGATGGCTCTGGCGCTGAGCGGACCTCGTGTGCACGCTGGCTATGAGGTGCCAGGCTGCTCCAGGGCCGCTCTGGTCCTCAGACTGGTTTGATCCGTCAGCTGGGATCAGCCTGCAGCCCCATAACTCCAGAAACAGGCTAAAAGCAAGGAGACGCTACTTTGGTAGTTTGCCAGAATAATTTCATGGTTGCTGAGTCTGTCTATACTGCAATTTGGGGGCTTAAGAGTTTGTCTGACTGTTTTCTATTTCATTTTTTTCTACCAAGATGTTTTGGTTAAAACTTACACAATTATAAATTATCATTATTTCTTAGTCTATGACTGATTGAGACAAACCCCATTGGCTTATTACCAAAGATGACCCTTCACCACCACGGGTCTATTGCATCCCAAAAGAATCATCCCATGGATCAACCATGTTGGGCCAGACTCAAACCCTGAACCTCTGACGCGGCGTCACCAGAGGCTGTGGCCTCCCCTCTCACACAGACAGAGCATCTAACTCTGTGACCAGCCAGGACTTGACCTTTTAAGGTCTTTATGTTTCCAGGCAGAAGAACAGGGACAGTCACTACTACCCAGGACTCTCAAATGCCAGCCCAGTGCCACCTTCATCCGGCCAGTTCTTGTCTCCAGATCAAATGGGACCAAGGCCCAGAGAACTCATAGGGTTGGAGTGCTTCAATAGGACAGTGACAATTTCCCTTTCCCATTCAGATTCTTTATAGACGGTGAGGCGCAGAGACACAGGCCCTTAATCCCAGGGACTCAGGAGGCTGAGGCAGGAGGATGTCAAGTTTGAGACTGTGCGACTTAGCACCCAAAACAACAATAAAACCCTATTATTTATATACAATATCCATTTCTGATAGTTTTTGGATGAGAAAACTAATTTTACTGACATAGTGAAGTATACTGAATGTATATACCCAAAGCATACAATTTGGTCACCTTTAAAATAGGTACAGAAGCATAGAACGATGACTACAATCAAGCTAACAAGCATTTCTATAACCTTGAAAAGTTTCCTTGGGCCTCTTGACAACCTCATTCTCCCTCCTATTCTATCCCTAAGCAAACAAAAAGCCACTAATTTTCTTTCTGTCCCTGTTTTCCAGAATTTTATAAAATTTTCTAGAATTTTACATGAGTGAAATTATAGTGTCTGCACTCCTTTGGTTCTGGGCTTTTTCCACTAAGCATAATGTTTTAAATTTTATTTTATTTTATTTTGGGTACCAGGGATTAGATTGAACCCAGGGGCACCTAACCACTGAGCCACATCCCCAGGCTTTCTAATTTACTTTATATTTGAGACAGGGTCTCCCTAAGTTGCTCAAGGCCTCACTAAGTTACTGAGGTTGGCCGTGGACTTGTGATCCTCATGCCTCAGCCTCCCAAGACACTGACTGTTTTGAGATTCCTCCACATGGAGGCAAGCATCAGTGGTTCATTCCTTGTGCATTGCTGAGCTGTATTCTACTTGGTGGATATTCGACTTCTGTCTTCTCTATTCAATTGGAAAAAAAAAATTAATTTCCCTAATCCACCTGAATATATTCTAACAAGGAGGAAGGGAATTGAGGAGGAAAGATGAAAAAGGAGAAAATTCTTCCAAGCTCATTCCCACCCCAGGACCTTTGCCCTTCCTCATTGCTTGATCCGGAATGCTTTCCAAATCTTGGTATACTTAACACCTTCCTATCCACATCTCAACTCTCAGATCACTTCTTCAGAGGCCTTCCAAGATCCCCCAGATAGTTTTTCCTATGCTGCAATCCAAGTCACTCTCTGTCAAATCATTTAGTGTTATTGTTCTCTAAAGTATTTATCATTCTCTGACTTTATTAAATCTGAGTGTGTGTGTGTGTGTTTTGGTGGGGGGGTGGTATTTGTTTATTTTTGTTTGGTTTTGGTGCATCCCCTTCTTTAAAATACAGGCTCCAGAAGGGTAGAGAAGGGACTTTGTGTGGTTCACCATTATATCCTTCCTGTCTAATGTACTAACTGGCTTGAAATAGATGCTCAGTAAATATTGGTTAAATAAATGCATAAGTGAATAGATGGATGAATGAGAGGGTAAATGCACCCTATAGATCAATTTGTATTTCTTAAAGTTATAAAATCTTTGGTTTGGAAAAAAAATCCCAGAACTCCCTAATATAAAGAGGATATTTCAATGCTACCCACCAGCACCCGCGGTTGCTTGCTGTTGGAGTCAGAGGCCTGGACGTGGAGACCGGCTTGGGGATGTGGTGAGCAGGCTGCCTGGGTGGTGCTCACTGGCTGCTGCACTCCCACAAATCATCTGAAAAGCTAAATCATGTTTAAATCCCCCTGACTGTGGCTACCGGGAACTATGAAGGACACTCACGCATAATTTACATACTGCCAAGGTCCTGAGAGCCTCTACATAAAGCCCCCGTGGGGCCCCCAGGCACTATTTTTGAGCAGGACATCAAGTGACAGATTAAATGGAGTCTGTTCCCCCAACACCAGGGGAAAAGGAAGCCTCACCCTCCACTTGCTGACATCTGCAAACATCTTAAACCACAGTTGCTGTATTCTGCTGTCTTTCCTATCCTCTACTATCCCCCCTCCCCTCCCCTCCCCTCCCCTCCCCTCTTCTCTCTCTGCCCCCTTTACTGACATTCGTTTGTCCCCCTTGTATTATTTTTCCCCTTCCCCTCACTTCCTCTTGTATATCAAGAACTATGTAATGTTTTGAACAGCCAACAATAAAAAATTAAAAAAAAAAAAAAAACCACAGTTGCTGTCAGATGCCTCCTGGGACAGCCAGTATGACATGGGACCTGGGACACACATGCTCCCGTCCCTTCCATGTCACACAGCTCCACGGAAAACAGGTATGTGTGCTCAGACTCTCATTCCTATTCCAGATTCAAACCATAAAAATTGTTTTCCTCTCAATGCACAGGAGAAGGGGGCTTTGCAAGGGCACTTTGCCTTCTGCCTATAAAATGTTGGATCACATTTGGTCACAACATGATGATGACACTAGTAATGAATCAGCCCGTGCAGCAACCATTAGAGGTTCTGAATCCAGACCCAACAGACATATTTCTGAGGGCAGAGCAGCTCATAAGCGAGGCTTTGCCACCCCAGCCATCACAGTGGGCTGCAGAATGTGCTACTGTAATCACCAGGTTGAATTTTTATTATCTGACAAAATGGAAAGCAGAAAAGCAAGGCCTATGACACTCCGAGTGGTTTATATATTTAGGGGACCCAAAGAAGAATAGTACTTTTCTTATTGTTTTGTTGTGTTTGTGCACGACTCAGAGGAATCTCCACAACAGAGCCAAATAGAACGACCAAGTGAACACAGGCTGGCACATCAGCAGAAGGCCACTTACATGTCCACCGTGTTCAAGAACCTTCCAGAAACATGAAGATGGTCTGTCTCTGGCCCAAAGGACCCATATGCCTGATTGGACTTTGGTTCATGTGTGATCTGCTTCAGTGGTAAATTTCTTTGTTAGTGGGGACTTCCTGCTAAAGCATGAGATATTCTCTGAGAACTTACCACTACACTGTTCCCTTCACCCCTATCACTGAACCAGGCCATAACACACCCCCCAGGAAATCATCTATTTCATTAGTTGTTTGTAAGCAAGGAAAGGAAGGCCCGTGTTGACTTTCCATTTGCATCCTCCATGCCTAGCACATTACTTTGTTGAATGAATGAGTAAATGGATGGATGGACAGATGAATAGAGAATGATGTTTTAGCCACATTATATCATTTGAGCCTTACAACAACCCTGGGAAGTAATGATAACAGTTAACACTTACATTGTGCTAATTACATGCCAGTCACTATTCTTAAATCTTCATACATATTAACTCTTTTTTAACCCTCTGGAGCCCTAAGAAATGAGGGCTATTATTATCTCCACTTAACAGATGAAGAAGCTGTTGCAGGCATTGAGGTCGCACTGCTAGCAGGAGGCAGAGCAGGCTCCGGGGTAGGTGCTGGGTAGCACTGTACTTCTCCATTAGCTGCACTTAATGGAGCAGGAAACAAAGCAATGTTAATTTCAATAAGGCTACCTGCTATGGACACACAGGCCTAGAGAGGTTAGAGCCAGGAAGTGAACCCAAATAGCCCAACTCAGAGTACACCTTGGAGAATGTGCCCCGTAGCACACATGGAAGAAGGACGATCCACTGCAAACAACTGAGATCAGAAGAAGGAGCAGTGTCCTGGAAGCCGGGTGAGAAAACAGGCACTGGTTTGCTCTGCACCATCCTCCCAGAACAGAGGTGTCACAGGGTCCAGGAAAGAAAGAAAAAACAAAAAAACAAACCTGGAAAACACAGGCTCCATTTCAACTCTCCTGAAATCATGTGGTTTTGGTTGCAAAAGGGGAAATTCACGGGCATATCCCCGCGTTCAGTCCCAGAACATCCATTCCAGCCTGAGTCAAGGTCAGAGAAGACCTGGGCAAAGTTCTTGCAGAAGTTACAAGAATCACAGGCTACGCAGAGCTTGGAGAAGACCTTTCCAGAGATTGGATTTTACCACCAACTCTGCCCAAGAGTCTGGGACAGTGGAGCAACCCCTGATGACAACAGAGGCCAGGACAAAATGAAAGTTTACAGCCATGAAGAGGAAGAAAAAGCATTAATGTGTGAGTGTGGTTGGGTTCATAACTTAAGAGACAATTGCTTCTCTTTAAGAGGGCACATGGAAGCAGGGATACATGGGTTTGGCATTTGGACAGGTTAGTCTCTTAAATTTCCAACTACACATTAAGCCAGATGTTAAGTTGAAAAAAAAAAAAGCAGTATTGTTACCTTGTCTGAACAGATGAGAAGATTTGGGAGAAAGAAATTAAAGTGCAATAATTAAGAAAGCTTAGTCGGGGCTGAGGATAGGGTTCAGCGGTAGAGCGTTTGCTCAGAATGCACAAGGCCCTGGGGTGGATTCCCAGCACGAGGTGGGGAAGAAAAAGAGAGAGAGAGAGAGAGAGAGAGAGAGAGAGAGAGAGAGAGAGAGAGAAGGAGCAAGGAGGAACAGGGAGGAAGGAAGGAAAGAAAACTTGGTCAAACTGGGAAGGAGGGGATAAAGGGGGTGAGAAGAGACAGGTAGGCTATTCCCCTCCACCTCCACTTCCCACCTTTCCTTATACATATCTGAAAAGGGAAGGCAGCAGGTTTGAACCCAAAGGCTGCACAGGACCGACTGAAGATCATTAGAGAGACAAATTAAAGCTACAACTTTGACTCACATTGCAGTCCCAAGACTAGAAACACTTCTCTCCCTCAGAGGATTAAAAAAGAAAAAGGAAGGGAAAAAGAAAAGAAAGGGGAAAATAAAAAGAAGAAAAAAAATAAAAAGAAGATCCCTCAAAAGTCAACAGAGAGAAATCCAGAGAAATGTTCCCTCTGAGAGTCATAGTTCAGCTGAGACATGTGGGATTTGCAAATTACCACTAATGTGAGTGACAGGCAGGCCTTGCTCTCAGGCAAGTGCCTGTACCCTGGAAGGGTTCTGAAACCAGACCTTATTGTTTCATTTTTTTCTACCAAACTGAAACCAAAAGGTGCTTGGCCCCATGAAAACGGATGGGGAGAAGCCACTAGGTAAGGTTTCACTGCAAACAGCCTTTTTATAAAATCAAAGCGCACATCTCTGAAAATTTTTTGATCTACTCTTTTAAAATGAAAGTTTTGCTGAAAAAGTCATGTAGTATGATTAAAAAAAAAAAAAAAAACTTTGTTGCAAGTGATATGCTACATTAGTTGTCTAGGCACCCCATAGGGAATCATTTGAGAGGATCTCTTTTAATGAATGGACAGGAGTTTCCCTGTAGAACTCGGTCCCCTTGAAATGCACACACAACCAGAGCACTGGACCCCTCAGATCTCACACCTAGTTTCCAGCTGAAGACACTAATGAGAGTTAATCACTATTCGCTGGATCCTGAGGTCCTGCTTCTTGAACTGGACGGGAATCTGTGCACCCTTCTGGGCTTCTAAACTTCCTACTACTAGGTTTCAAGAATTAGCTACACTCTGTGTCTTGGTGATTTTCTTTCTTTTCTTTTCCTTTTTTTTTTTTTTTCTTTCACGCTCGGAAAACCGCAAAGGGATTTAACCAAAAGGAAGCAAAGGTTTTCTTTTTATAAATTCGATTAGTCTTTTCCACTCTCTCTGCCTCGGGACATTTCCTTTGGGAGGAATTTTATACCCAGAGACCTCTTAGCGAGGCACTGTTGCATGCGGGGCGTAGTGAATTTAACAGCAACATGCTCAATGTGGACGGAAAGTAAAGATCGGCAGGCACTTGCAGTCGCTAACCAAGTCACTTTTTGAATGCTGGTGTGGGAATGGCCCTGCAGGGGAAGAAAGACGAAGTTTGCCCGGGCAGGCAGTTTAGGATCCAGGGCTGGGGCGCATACGGGTGGTTACCAAGACCACCTTCAGCTCGTCAGGGCCGAATTTCCCGCCTGAGCCGGCGCCGGGGCGCCCGGTCCTAGCGCTGCACCCGGCGCCCGTCTGGAGATAGCCCTTGGCGGTGGGCAGGGGGAGGCCCCCCAAAACTGTTCCTTTTCGCCTCCAGGACTCTGCTGCGGAGTGAGCGAGCATGCCAAGAGCGCACAGCTAGCATCGACCAGGGGCGGGGACACCCACCAGACACTGCTATGGCAGGCCTCGGGTTCGAAGCTTCTCTAGGGTCAGAAGGGAATTAGGGTTTGAGCGACAGCAGATGGGTTAGGAGGGAGTTTCTGAAACTCCTAGAGAGGCATAGTCCTGGGTTTGGGAAATACTCGAACCCGCGGAGGGTTTTTCCAAACTTGTTCTTTGCTATATGCTCTTTTCCCTGCCTTCCTCTTCCTCCCACGACTCCAGCCCGAACCCTGGAAGATCCCTAAGGACTAGGGTACGTGCCGCCTCAACCCTTCTTCCCTGTTCTCCTTCCTCAAGTTTCCAGAGACAGAAAATACAAATAAACCCCGGATGGTTACTGCGGGTGCTTCTAGGTACCCCACCCCCAAACAGACATAGACACACACGCACGCGCGCACACACCACACACACACACACACACACACACACACACACCCTCACCACCCGCTGTGACCCACCCACCACCGGGTAGGGGAGGGATTGGGAACCTGATCTCCGGGCTCCTGCCCCGAACGTTTCCCCATCAATAACGTTGATACCATCGATGCTCCTCCTCCCCCGCCCTCCCGGGCGCCGCTGCCGCCTTTTTGCTAGGCGCAGGAAAATGAAACCTCCTATACAGCTCTCCTGGCCTCGGTGGGGGGCCAGCGGGGCCTGGGCCCGAGACTTAGGAAGCTGGGTCGCCGGTAGGGCGCTTGTGGGGGGAGGCAGGGGGGACGTTCCCCAGGTCTGGGGTAGGGGGCCGGTCCTGCGAGGGTGAGACGGGAAAGAGGGTCTGGGTCCCAAGCAAGGCCTCATCCCATGCCTGAGGTCAGACTGGGCCTGAGTAAGTGAAGGGATGCAGGTAGAAGCATCAGACTTCGGATTGGGGTGCCTCCAGGCGCTCTCCGCTTCCCAGGACTGACAACTGAACGAAGTCCCCAAACCCTTTCTCTAGGAATGCGTCTGGGGCCTGGAGCACAGCCCTTGGGCCCTGACAACGCACCAAGGACACTCCAGGTCTTGGGAAAACTGAGGCGGACATATGGGTAGAAAGACATCAAACCCCCAGGATGGGAGTCTGCAGAACGGCCGAACGCCTCCCCCGGGTGTGGTTCCCCTCGGTCCTCGAGGTCGCGACCCTGGCGCAGCTGCTGCATTTCTTCGGGCCACCCCGATTCTCTATCGCGAATCATCCCTTAAGTACTCGCCCTCTAGAGGAACCCGCAAGTCCCAACTTCTTCCTCCCAATTCCCACAGCAGCTGTCCCCATTCAGGGGCTGGGAGGGCGCAACCCCAGGAAGAGCGCTTAGGTCTTTGGAGAAACTGGACGTAGCGGCAATTATCGCTGTGGCACCTAACTCGCACTCGCTGCTTTCTTCCGAACCTCTCAAAAAATAAAAATCACCCCTACTGTCTTCGTTTTTTATTGATTTCATTATTTCTTAACATCGTGGCACGCGGATCGTCGCCAGCTCCCTGACACTGAAGCGCCCGCATAAGCGAACCACGGAACTTGGGCCGGAGACAATGGCCCGTAATTGATGTATTGCCACCAACAATAAAGACCAATTCTCCTCTCCCCGCCATTCCGTCCGTCCCCTTCCTCCCATCCCCCCTCTCCTCCGCCTCCCCTCTCCTTTCCCGGCCACAGAGGGAAAGAAAACAAACAAGAAATTAGCTGGGGACGCCGAGCGTAGAGCGAGACGCCTGCCTCTACGCCGTCGAGGACGCAAAAGAACGAAAAAAGTTATTAAAGTTTGGATTCCCCAATTAATTCGTCTCTGAGCTCCCATTTTTAATTAAACAGCGCGAAACAGCTTTTGAGTATTCATTTGGTTTGGTTGGTTGTGGTGGTGTCTTGCGGGGGAGGGAAATCTCCCCCCCCCGCCTTAATCTTAATCACACATAGAGCAAGTAACAAACACGTGTGAAACTGTTCCCCGGAGCTTCCCGCGGCGCACACGGCGCGAACCGGGATAAAGGGTTTGCGGGACCGCCAACTCCTTTAGGTTCCTAACAGCACGCGGTGCCCCGGAGGCCCGAACTTTCAAGAAGCCAAGAATGTTAGAGACGGATGCGGGAGGCTCCAAACGCAAGCGTACAGGGGAAATGTGGGTGCTAGTGCATGTGGCCGCGTTTGGGTACCCGAAAGAGTGCGGGTTGGTGTGTTTTGGAGGACGCCTGTTTGCGGAGTGGGGGGGCGGGTGCGGGATTTACACGTGCTCCTGCACACGTTCCCGAGGGTTTGGGGGAAGCAAGCCGCTCGCACCCCAGGAGCGCACAGATCTATCTTTGCCGAGGGATCTCTTTAAATATTCAGTGAGAAATAATGGCATTTGAAGCACCACCTATGGAAACATTATTATCTTCATTCTTCAACATCAGACCCACTGATAGCTTCGTTTGTCTTTTTATCAAAATCTACTGTACCCAACAGGACCTGGGGAGAAAGAGAGCGAGGCGGGGAAGAGGGGAAAAGACCGAGCCACAGAGAGAGACGGAGAGGTTGTGTTGGCGACCGAGCAAGGGCAGAAAATAAGAGGGAGAAAAGGTAGAAAGGGCGAATAGGGAGAATGAAAGAAGGGATAAGTTATACCAAGAAAAATAATAAAAAGTCAGAAGATAGAAAACAAACATTGAGCTGCACACAAAAAGATTTAGACCAAAAAAAAAAAAACTTAAGCGAAGAGAAAAAGAGTCATTTAGGGGAGCGCGGTATGGGTCCCAAGTACCCGAAGCTCTGCTCGGGTGATTGGTGCCCACTTCGCGCGAACCGACTGGGCAGTACCCAGACTCAAGGGCGCTCCGGAATTGGGGCGTCCTTATGAGCCCTCTCCTTTCCCGATCGCGAGATAGGGCAAGGATTGTGTATCTGCACCCCCCCCCCCCGGCCTTCCCCCATTATTCAGCCGAAGTTTAGTTTAGTTTAGTCCTTCTGGTGCAGGACTTCGGGAACCTTCGAGCAAGGAGACCCCGAGGCGCGAGGGGAAGAGCTAGGCTGAGCTGAGGACGGAGCTTCAGGTTCGCGGGCGTCTGAGCCCGGCAGAGGGAGTGCGGGACCGGGGCTCCGGGCTCCAGGGCGCGGGTAGGGTGGCTGCATCCCAGCTCCGGGCGACGGAGATAGAGCGAAAAGTTTGGGCGCCGCGCTCGGCAAATGCCGGAAAAGTGGAGGCGAGCTTCTGCTCAGCCAGGGAGCAGCGGATAGGGACCCCCAACCCTCTCACTCCTGGCTCAGCACCGCCACCTCATCTCAGAGGCAGGGGGGAGGTCCCCTCCCCCAGGGTAGGGAGCCCAGGGGTCGGGGGGACTGGCCATGCCCTGGGTCAGGGACTGCTGAGCCGCGCCTCCCAGGCCCCAGGCGCGCCACCGCGCGCAGGATAAGCAGCAACCCCTCCCCTCCCCCCCGGCCGGAGCTGAACTCGGAGCCCAGGCCGGTCCCGGCTCTCCACCCGCCCGGGGCTCGGCGGCGCCAACGCCGCCGCCGCCTCCCCGCGGAGTGACGCGCCCTGCAGCCAACCGGGGCAGCCGGGGGGGAGGATCGGGAGGGGTCCTGGGCGGAGCCGGGCCGCCCCCTTATCCCACCGGCTCGGGGCGCTTCTCCCGAAAACTTCAGCCCTAATTGTCCTGGGAATGTCCGAGGTAGAGAAAGGGAGCCAGGGAGCCAGCGTGAGGCTGGAGGATCGGGGCCCCCTGGGAGGGGGAAGATGGGGGTGGCGAGAGAGCTGCCCCTCCCCCCCGTCCCAAACCCATCACGTTCCCAAACCTTTCCTCGATCCTCTTCTCCGCGCCCCCGCGAGCCCGGGATCCAGGGCATGGAGAACTCGGGGCGAAGGCACGCCGAGCCAGGCGGCGGGCGGGGAGGCCTGGCCGCGGGCTGGAGGCGGACCGGCGTGGGGCTGGCTCTTCCCCACTCGCTTTTTTTTTTTTTTTTTTATGAGGGTGGGGGTGGGCTGCTTTCTGGTAGCTCTTAAAGAAACGAAGAAACACTCACGAAACGGGACGCCCTCCCCCCAAAATCCCGCCACGGGACTCCCTCCCCCCGCGGGCCGGCGCTCGGCGTGCCAGAGTTGGGAAGTTCGCGGCGCGCCCGCAGCCCAGGTCCCCAGCCCCCGCCACCCGGCCCCACCCCCCGCCCGGGGCGGCTTCATTCCGGGGAGGGCATGCTAATTTGGGTCAGCCCAGCCCGGGATGGGGGGCGGGGGAGGGAAGGAGCGGGGGGCGCCGGCCGGGGCGCCGGGCGCGCAGTGGCGAGGAGGCAGGCCCCCGGCGGCCGGGCCGCGGAGTCCCGGGCGGTCGCGAAGAGGGTTAACCCAGTGTCGGGCGGCGCGGCTCACAGAGCCAGCCCCGCGGCCGGCTTATTGGGCCAGCGCGCGGAGAGACAGGGGTCTGCAGCAAATCACGAACTAATTGATTAAGGCGAGCGGGTTTGAATAGCGCTGGCCCGGTGCCAATCGCCTTTCAAAGAGCCCCTCTATGATTAATCGCAATGCATTATTGATAATCATAATTATAGCAGGACACATGCGCGCTGCGCCCGGGGCCGGGGAGCCGGGGAGGGGGCGGGCGGGCCGGCGGGCGGGGGGAGCCGCCGCCGCCGCCGCCGCTCGATTTCCGTAATTTTGAGAAGATTTTTTTTTAGTAATTTTTTATTCTGCCCCAGCTGATGTTTGAGCCAGCATGTCGCGGAGGAAGCAAGCGAAGCCTCAACATTTCCAATCCGACCCCGAAGTGGCCTCGCTCCCCCGGCGAGATGGTGAGTGCTCCGGCCCGCGCCGCGGACACACAGACACACACGCACTCACACGCACACTCGGACCCACGCACACGCGGCGGGCCCCCCGCGCCCACTGCCCCTCCGCCGCCGCCGTCGCCCGCGTCCCCGCTCGCCTTTTCGACTGGGCATATTTTTTTCTTTTCTTTTTTAATTTGCAATTTGCCTTGACTGGGCTTCCCACTGCCCCGGGGAAGGCAAGCACATCTCGGGGCAGGACCTTTCCGGAGTTGCAGTGTCCTCCTAGGGGAGGAGGGAGGGAATGCCGGCCTTACTTCTCCGTCCCGGCTTTTCCAGGGAACCGAGCCCAGGGAGAGCCAAGCCTCGGCTGGACCCCGGCGCCCCTCGGCTGGACCTCGGGGCGTGGGTGCAGGCAAAGGCCGTCGGTGCCTGCCGACGCGGGGCCCCTAGCGCTCCCTGCGCCGCTCCGGGGGCCCCCAGGCTCGGCCTCGCCGCTCCGGCCCTGCTGCCAGCGAGAAGGAAGTTTACTTGGTGCTGGTGGCTGAACTTAGAGCGTGTGGGCAGCTCGCTGCGCCCCTCCTTCCCACGCGCACACTCCCCCTCGGCCCGCAGGGCGAAATGAGGTGCCTTTGTGGGTTCCGAGCTGTAAGAAGGCAAGAGACCTGGGTCGAGGCGCAGCACCCTGGGGTCGCGGCCCGGGTGGATACTCTTTGCTGCCGGTTGCTCCCTAGACAGTGCAGGGAAACCGGGTGAAGTATCGAGTTCCTGCTCCCCAAATTTATTCCCGCATCTTCTCCCAATACATGCACCTAGAGCCTCCCCCTCCCCAAAAATCTTGAGGCTCGGTGTATGTCCTCTCTGAATTGTGGTGCCCAGGACTTCCAGACCGGCCGAGGGAAAAGTCGTAGGGGAGCTTTTCAGGGCC